>NC_092716.1:173228175-174428175 GCF_047496885.1 Scyliorhinus torazame | reverse complement strand
AACCAAATCCAGATGACTGTGAATTTGACATACCTCAAATTAAGTTGGAAAATGAGGATGTTCTTAAAAATTGGGATAAATTGTTGAGTTACCTTCCAGAGGAAAAACAAATTGACCTGAAAGAGTTATTGATATCACATGGGTAAGTTTGTGGAGATAAATTGGGAAGTACTAAAATGGCTGTACATGACGTAGGTGTGAGAAAGGTTGTTCCGATCAAACAATATCCATACAGACTTAACACTTTAAAATTGGCACAGGTTAACAAAGAGATTGAGAGTCTGCTTAAAAATGGCATAATTGAAGTGGGTTGCAGCCAATGGAGCTCACCCACAGTGATGGTACCAAAACCAGACAGTACCCAGCGGTTGTATGTGGACTATAGAAAGGTTAATGCAGTTACAAGAACGGAATCTTATCCTATTCCACGTTTGGAAGATTGCATTGAGAAAGTGGGACAATCAGCTTTTATTTCCAAACTGGATTTACTTAAAGGTTACTGGCAGGTACCTTTATCCGAATGGGCGAAGGAGATTTCAGCTTTTGTGACTCCAGATAGTATATACCAATTCAAAGTTATGCCATTTGGCCTGAAAAACGCACCAGCCACATTTCAACGGGTAACTAACAAAGTTGTTTCAGGATTACCCAATTGTGCAGAATACATCCACCATCTGGTAATTTTCATCCAGACATGGAAAGAACATTTAAAACATCTGGTGGAGTTATTCGATCGACTTCAGGAGGCAGGTTTGGTGATAAACCTAGCTAAAAGTGAATTTGGAAAAGCCCAAGTCACTTTCCTTGGCCATACAATTGGACAGGGTCGAATGATCACACGGGATGTGAAACCAACAGTTATTGAGGAGTTTCCAATACCCTCGAGACAAAGGGAAATAATGCAATTTCTTGGCATGAGTGGATTTGATCAAACATTTGAGCAAAAGTTTCAGTGGACAGCAGAGTTTCAACAGGCATTTGACTGACTGAAAGCTGTGATAACCAGTGCTCCTGTGATGGAGAATTACAAGGGACTCTGTGATCAGATTGAACTAAAGTATCTGACTTTAAAGAGAAATGCCGAGGCGTAGAGAAATGGATGGATCGGGCAGAGACCTTCTTGTTCAAAGAGACTATCAATCAGGAAGGATTTCAGTTGGAGGAAGAAGAACAAAAATGGACTATATTATTGTACCTGTTTGCGTGTGTTATTTTTTTTTAAACAAAAAAGTATATTTACTGTGTGCATTTCTTAAAGGATCGTGTAAAGGTGAAAAATGAAACCATCTTGAAGTTGATGGTTTATTTTGTTTTCTTGGGGGGGTGGTGTCATGTGAGAGTACATTTAAGAAATGGGTATTTATAGGACTTCCGGTGGCGGCTTTGAAGGAGTAAGTCGCACATTTGGTGGCTCCCGCTCTGGTCGGACTTTTGGACCTTCCCCCGTTTTTCTACCGGACTTGAATTGTAAAACGGATGTTAGTGGCAATTGTTTACTGAATTCCCACTTCGGTGCATGGAGAGAAGGACTAGAAGTGTTCGTAAGGGCAGAAACAAAAAGATAGAGAAGGCTTGGGCTGTAGCTGCAACAGAAGACAGCATGGCGGAGGTTCGGACCTCTGGCTTGTCGACCCAGCAGCCTATGGAGCAGCTGATGCAAGTCATTCAGGAAAGCTTTGTTACGCAGAAACAGGATTGTTTGGACCCGATAAAAGAGTCGATTGAGCGGTTGGAGCATAGATTGGACGCCCAAGATAGAGTGATCCAGAAGGTGGAGAAAACGCTGGCTGAGCAGGAGGAACATCAGACTGCGGTGGAGCTGGAGGTGAGGATGCTGAGGAACCAGGAGAAGAAGCTCCTGGAAAAGGTGGAGGACCTAGAAAATAGGTCCCGCCGGCAGAACCTAAGAATCGTCAGGCTCCCGGAGGGGTCCGAAGGAACGGACGCTGGGGCATACATTGCAGACATGTTTGTGAAGCTGCTGGGGGATGGGGCATTCTCCCGGCACTTGGAGGTGGATAGGGCTCACAGGGCACTCACGAGGAAGCCGCGAATGGGAGACCCCCCCCCCCCTCCCCCCCGGGGCAATGGTGGTGAGATTCCATTGATTCTCATAGGGAACGCATTCTACAGTGGGCCAAGCAGACACGGAGCTGTAAATGGGACAATAGCATCCTGCGGGTTTACCAGGACCTGAGTGTAGAGGTGGCCAGGAGAAGAGCAGGCTTCAACCAGATCAGGTCGATCCTTTTTAAGAAAAAGATGATGTTTGGAGTGTTATGCCCAGCCCATCTCTGGGTCACGCATGAGGATCAGCACTTCTACTTCGAGTCGCCTGAGGACGCGTTGGACTTTGCGAAAAAGAAAGAGCTGGTGATGGATTGAGAACTTTTAAACTTGGCTGCGACGTTCATGTTTTTGTTTTTTATTTTTGTTTCTGTTTTTGTAAAAAGTTTCTCGTTTTGTTTCTCATGGAAGATGTTTGTGATGCCGTTTGTATTGATTTGGAACCAGCGGTAGAGGTGAGTGAGTTAAGGTTTCCATTTGCACTGTTGGGGGATGGAGGTGCGCTTCTTTTGATCTTGGTGTTTTTCTGTTGGGCAATTGTGTGGGGATTGTTTGATGTTGGAGTTTGTTTGTATGAGCGGGGGGGAGCGAAAAATACATCGGAGGGCATCTGGCGCCAGGGATGGGGGCCGCCAAGCTAGTTAGGCGAGCTAGCTCTTGAAAGCGCAGTGGGGGGTGTGCATATGTTTGGTTTAGTAAAGGGGTTGGGTTACAGGGTGTTGTTACTGAGGGGCGAGGGGGGTGAATGCTCTGCTGACGAGGGAGGGACCTGGGCTGAGGGACAGAGAGGAGGTTGGGAGCTGCCTGGGGATGGACCGGTGGAGGCGCGGAGCACGGGTTGGAGGCGGGCCTAAAAAAAGGGATGGCTGATCGGCGGAGGGGGGGGCTGCAATGAGCCACCCAACTAGGCTGATCACCTGGAATGATCGAGTGTTAAATGGGCCGGTCAAAAGGGCACGTGTGTTCGCGTATTTTAGGGGATGGAAGGCGGACGTGGTAACGTTGCAGGAGATGCACCTTAGAGTTACGGACCAGGTTAGACTGAGGAAAGGCTGGGTCAGTCAGGTCTTTCACTCGGGACTAGATTCAAAGACTAGAGGGGTCGCAATCCTGATCAATAAGCAGGTGGTGTTTGGGGTGGGTAGAATAGTCTCGGATGTGGGAGGTCGGTACATTATGGTCAGTGGGAAGCTAGAGGGGGTGCAGGTGGTATTAGTAAATGTGTATGCGCCACATTGGGATGATGTGAAGTTTATAAAGAGGATGCTGGGGAAGATACCGGATGACTCGCACAGGTTGGTCATGGGAGGGGACTTCAACAGTTATGGACCCTGGCTTTGACCGGTCAAGCTCGAAAACGGGCAGGGTGCCAGCAATGGCAAAGGAACTAAGAGGGTTCATGGAGCTGATGGGGGGGGGGGTCCATGGAGATTTGGGCAGCCAAGGATGAAGTTCTCCTTCTACTCACACGTGCATAAAGTGTATTCCCGGATTGATTTCTTTATTTTGAGCAGGGCCTTGCTGGCTGGGGTGGTGGACACAGATGATTACAATCTCAGACCATGCTCCTGGGTTGACCTGCAGGTTAATAAAGATAGTAACCAACGCCCGCACTGGAGGTTGGATGTGGGACTTTTGGCGGATGAAGGGGTGTGCGAGCGGCTGAGGAAATATATTCAGAGCTACCTGCAGGTCAATGACACGGGGGAAATTTCAGCAGCGGTGGTGTGGGAAGCACTGAAGGCGTTGGCCAGACGGGAGATGATCTCGATCCGGGCCCATAGGGAGAAAATGGACAGGGCAGATGGACCGACTGGTAAAGGAGTTACTACAGATTGAGAGGAAGATATGCGGAGACCCCAGAGGCAGGGCTTTTAAGGGAACGGCGGAGGTTGCAAGCGGAGTTTAGCTTGCTGACCACAGGGAGGGCGGTGGAGCAGCAAGATCTATGAATATGGAGAGAAAGCCAGCAGAATGCTTGCACAGCAGCTTAGGAAAAGGGAGGCAACTAGGGAGATAGGGAAAGTAAAGGACGGAGATGGGAACCTGGTTGGTGTTTCAGTAGGGGTGAATAAGGCGTTTAGGGATTTCTACAGCAGGCTGTACAGGTCTGAACCCCCTATGGGGCCGGAGGGGATGAGGTACTTCTTGGAGGGGCTGAATTTCCCAAAGGTGGACGGGGAGCGGGTCGAAGGGCTGGGGCCCCCAATCGGGCTGGAGGAGATAGTGGAGGGCTTGAAGGCCATGAAGGCGGGTAAGGCCCCGGGTCCGGACGGGTACCCAGTGGAGTTTTATAAAACGTTCTCGGGGATATTGGGGCCGGTGTTGTTGTGGATGTTCAATGAGGCAGGGAAAGAGGGGTGTTGCCCCCAACGATGTCACAGGCAACGATTTCGCTGGTTCTTCAGCGGAACAAGAACCCGGAGCTGTGTGGGTCTTACCGGGCGATATCCCTGTTGAATGTAGTTGCCAAGTTGCTGGCCAAAATCATGTCCTCCAGGATCAAGGATTGTGCTCCGGACGTGATTGGGGAGAACCAGACGGGGTTTGTTAAGGGCAGGCAGTTGGTAGCCAATGTAAGAAGGCTGTTAAATGTGATCACGATGCCCCCGGAAGGTAGGGACGTGGAGGTAGTGATCGCAATGGATGCAGAAATGGCTTTTGATCGGGTAGAATGGGACTATCTGTGGGAGACATCCCTCCGTGCTCTGCCGCTATTTCTAGGTGCTTCCCCAGGATGCACATCAGAGGTGGGGGCAGCCTGCTGCTTATTGCATCCTTTGGCTTTGATACCCCTAGCTGGTGTCCCCTGGAGGGCTTGAGGCCAGAGGGCCCCATCCAACTTGGCGGTGATACATGCCTTGTCATGTCTCACTGTTCAGCACGCTGATCCCGAGACAGCGTAACGGCGTCGTTGTCGGGGTGGTGCACTGGGGAGAGCTGGTGGCCGCCGTCATCACCCCGTAGGGCGACTCCGGGTGATGCTCCAGTGGCCAATCCTCCCAATCAGTGGGCATAGGGCCCTGGGGTTATTTCAGGACAGAGGGGCAGCTGAGTTCATCTGGCTCTGCCAGCCCTGGCGGCTCCCCAATGTCTACAGCTTGGTGTTGATGCCTCGGTGATGTCCCTCTGTGAGCAGAGCATAAGAACATAAGAACTAGGAGCAGGAATCGGCCATCTGGCCCCTCGAGCCTGCTTCGATATTCAATAAGATCATGGCTGATCTTTTTGTGGACTCAATTCCACTTAGCTGCCTGCTCACCATAACCCTGAATTCCTTGACTGTTCAAAAATCTATCTATCTTTGCCTTAAAAACAATTTGATAGCCTCCTTTATTTCCTTAGGTATGCATGGTTGATTACCCCTTTTCCTTCAGTCCTTCCTCTTCACTGGCATATATTTTGCTGAGCACTGTGAAAAATCACTTTCAAAGTCCTCCACTGTTCCTCTCGTGTCATACCATAAAGTCTTTGCTCCCAGTCTCCCTTCGCTAACTCCTCCATCATCCCATTGTAGTTTCCTTTGTTTAAGCACAAGACACTGGTATTGGATTTTACCCTCTCACCTTCCATCTGTATTTTAAAGTGAACCATACTGTGATCGCTCCTTCCCAGGGGATTCCTAATTACGAGATCATGACACAGGACGAGATATAGGATAGCTTGCTCCCTCGTAGGTTCCATTACATTCTGTTCAAGGAAACTGTCGTGGATATATTCAATGAACTCCTCCTCAAGGCTGCCTTGACTGACCTGGTTTGACCAATTGACCAAGTTATAATAACAATAACAATCTTTATTGTCACAAATAGGCTTACATTAACACTGCAACAAAGTTACTGTGAAAAGCCCCTAGTTGCCACATTCTGGCACCTGTTCGGGTACACCGAGGGAGAATTCAGAATGTTCAATTCACCTAACAAGCACGTCTTTCGGGATTATGGGAGGAAACCGGAGCACCCGGAGGAAACCCACGGAGACAAGGGGAGAACATACTGTCATGTGAGGGCGCCTTTAAGACATGGATGTTTAAGCAATGTACCTTTAAGAAAACAGTGCTGTCAGAGAGTGGGTGGGGCTGAGCTCAGGTCAGCCATTTTGCAGTTTGGTTTTGCAGTTTTGAAAAGAGCTGGGTGGGTGTCTGTGTTTTGCAGTGAGCTGGATCTCTGCCATGAACGACTATCTCTGGATCATTTGGGTGATTTAAACTCATAATAGTAAAACCTTTAACCTGATGTGATTTTGTTTCAAGGTGTTAAGTCTCTTGGAAGTTTTAATTTTAAGGAATTTTAAGGAATTATTTACTGTTGCAATATTTTCTGAGTTATCTTTGAAGTAAGGGGTGTTAAGAGATCCAATGTTTATTTAAGATGTTAAGTTGAGTTCATGGAATAAACAGTGTTTTGTGTTTAAAAACCCACGTGTCCATAATTATAATCCCACACCTCGGGAAAAAGCCATGTACGAGGAAAAGCAACAAATACATTAAAGGGTGAGGTTGGTTGAACTCCATGATACATTTTGGGGTTCTGAAAACACCTCGCCCATAACAATACAGACTCCGCACAGACAGTGACCCAAGCCAGGAATCGAACCTGGGAACCTGGCGCTGTGAAGTTACAGTGCTAACCACCGTGCCGCCCATATAAAATCCCCCATGACAACTGCCGTACCATTTTTACATCCATCAGTTATTTCTTTGTTTATTGCCCAACCGACTGTGATGCTATTGTTTGGTGGCCTGTAGACTACACCTATCACCGACCTTTTCTCCTTACCATTTCTAATTTCTACCCAAACGGATTCAACCCTTTTCTCCATAGAACCTATATCATATCTCACTCCCGCCCTAATGTCACCCTTACATAACAGAGCTACATCACCTCCCTTACTTTCCTATCTATCCTTCTGAATAGTCTGATACCCCTGCAGCTACGTTTCTGTAATTGCCACAAAATCATATTAATTCGCGATTTGTGCCGTCAACTCATTTACCGTTTCAAATGCTATGAGCATTCAAGTAAAGTGCCTTTATGCTATTTTTTTAACCTTCTTTTTGAATCGTAATATTAAATAATACTTCTGATAGTAATGTTGTATTGCTTTGTCCAATATAAGTTACTCACTTGCTTCTTCCAGAATGATCTTTAACTCGATGTTGATTAACACTCGTAGTTTTCCAATTAGAGCAAATACTTTATTGAGTAACGTTGACAAGTTAACTGTGAGTTCGTTCTCTCTCCAATGCTTAAACTAGATGTTACATGAACAAGATTAATTAAGAAATACTTATGATTATCTACACCTGCGCTGAGCTGTCCTTGTCTGCTTGTGGTCCCTGGTCCCTGTACTTGCGAAGAGGGGGATCTTGGCTTGAGTGTGCCTTTTATACCTGCCTCTAGTGCTGCCCTCTAGTGATTACTTGGCTGTGATGTCTATATATTAACCCCTTGTGTACATACAAATATGCAGATCACTACACGTAACACTTCCATTAATAACATCTCCTGAGTTCTTCCCTTTAACCTGCTATTTTGCTTCTCATTCACCATTATTCTTCCTGTAGTTTCACCCAACACTTCCCCCCCTTATTTGTTTAAAGTCCTTGTGACCACTCTATTTATCCTTTCCGCCAGAACACTGGACCCAGATCGGATCAGGTGAAGACCGTCCCAATGGTACAGATCCCTCCTGTTCCAATACTGATGTCATTGCCCTATGAAATGGAATTCCTCTTTCCCGCACCACTCCATAAGCCATGTGTTTACTTCCCTAATTTCCTCATCCCTATACCAATTTGCACATGGCTCAGGGAGTAATCCTGAGATTATAACCCTTGAGGACCTGTTCTTTAATTTAGTTCTGAGTGACTGACACTCCCCCAACAGGTCCTCTTTTCTAATCTTGCCTATGTTGTTTGTCCCAACGTGGACCACAACTGGATCCTCGCCCTCCCACTCCAATATCCTTTCAAGCCGTACAGTCCTTCACCCTGGCACCAGACAGGCAACATGCTATGCGGAACTCTCGATGCTATCAATCCCCCTAATTCTAGAATCCCCTACAACTACCACTTCTCTTTTTGCTCCCGCCGCTTGAATGGCCTCTTGTACCACGTTGCAGAGGGCGGCTAGCTCATCCTCATGCTCTGGAGCGCCTCAGCAATTCCCACCTTAGACTGGAACATGCTGGCAGTGCACCGGCAAGGTCCACCCGAGACTGGGACACATCCCCCAGCGAACTGGACATGCTCCGCAGCACCTCGGGCAATGCCTACTGAGGCTGGGACATGCACCGCAGTGCCTCATCAAGGTCCACCGGTGTCACATTCCCCAGCATCTCAGACATGCTGTCGAGGCGCTCAACCATGGCCGTCACTGACTGAGCAATGCCTTGGACACCACCACTCATGCTGCTGACGTTGTGCTCCAGGCTTTCCACTGTGGTCCCCACCTTAACAGCGCTAGCCATACATTGCCGGCGCAATCTCCTGCACCCGTAGCCTTTGGGACTCCTCTAAATCGGCTCTCCTCTAAACCGGCTATGGACCCACTGATTGTCGCTGACATTCCCCTCTGAATCTCACGGCCGCACCCTATAGAATATAATTATCTTTATTGTCACAAGTAGGCTTACATTAACACTGCAATGAAGTTACTGTGAAAATCCCCCAGTCGCCACACCCCGTGCCTGTTCAGGTACAGAGGGAGAACTCAGAATGTCCGACTCACTCAACGGCATGTCCTTCGGGACTTGTGGGAGGAAACCGGAGCAGCTGGAGCAAACCCACGCAGACATGGGGAGAACGCGCAGACTCCGGACAGACCGTGACCCAAGCCAGGAATCGAATCTGGGACCCCGGCGTTGTGAAGCAACGGTGCCAACCACTGTGCTACCGTGGAATTTAATAATTCCATCAGGAATTTTACTATACCTTTGCATAGGAACACGTATCGGAGAGCTTCCAGAATGGACACTTCTGATCACACCTCGGACACATGATTGTTGTGTCGGCATTACAGATTTCCTTACTGAAGATTCATGGGGGAGAAAACAACTGGTTAAAGCATTGCTTTGAACTTCCAAGGAAATACTTTGTAAAAATCGCAAGTACTCAGACATCAGAGCTAACTCAGGCCAAATCCCAAATCAATTCTGAGCATTGAATTGCATGGATCACAGATGCTTATTACATAGACATTACAAAACAAAGCAGACTGTTTGTCACAACTGGTCTTTGACGATGCTAATTGTCCATACCAGCTTTCTCCCACTCTATTTATCTCATGACATTTGATTCCATTCTCAAGTAATTATCTAACTTCTCCTTAAATATATTCTTTGACTCAACTATTTCCTGTGGCATTGAGTTTCACATTTTCAATCTGCAATGCACTTGCAGCCCCCCAGCTCCTTCAAATGTGACCCTCAGCACTGCTGCTGTGCAAACACACAGCCCTTTCAAGTGTGGTGTATGATCAGTAATGAGACTCATCCATCTTCTCTTGTCCATTGTTCTAAAGCAAGGGTAACCTTTTACAAAGTAAGTTTTTCTCTGGGGAGAAATATATATCTCTTATTTGTTATGGGCTCCACTCAAACTGATAAAAACATACAGTTGATACAGTACCTCACTTGGTTTCGTCCAAAGTAAATTAATCCATATAGAAAGACTAAGAATCCACATACAGCTGCAGGAATCAGCATGGTAGTGTACCAACCAAGCCAGGCAAAATACAAGGCAAGTCGCTCTCCAAAATATAGTCTACAAATAGAAATTGAATGCAAGTTATCAAGATGTACAACATTTTAATCGGTATATTTCTATACATGTAGTGCACAATTCAGCGACCACATTGCACCTGGCGTGGATCAGGATGCGCCAGATGATTAGCGGGTCTGAACCAGGGTGATGGACCTGTGTTGGCACTGTCAGTGGGTCACTATACAAGGCAGGAGAGTGATGATCAGTCGCTCTGAGGAAAGCTCTGGTTCTCCTCAGTTTCTGCTGAAGCTTGACTCCTGTCTGCTGACAGAACGCTCACACACATTCTCTGAATGGAGTCTGCATCATGGGCTTTTGATCTTAGACCACTGTGCCGGGGGTGTGGAGGTTGGGGGAAGCAGAGGGGAACAGGGGTAAGGGTGTGGGCAGGCACACTGTGAAGATTAACGTGAGGGGCCTCATCTATATGAGGTGTGAGTTTTAATAGTGAACATTTTACAATGACAGATTTCAATTCTCCTAGCTACAGATGACTCCACCAGTGCCCACTCAGTGGTCCTCACTCTTCTTGATCTTTCGTGGTCTGGTGCTACGTCTAGGTGTGTCCCCAGGATGAACATCAGAAGTGGAGACAGCCTTCTGTCTTCCACACCCTGTGGACCTTGATGTCCATGGTGGACGTCCTGTAGAGGACCTGGAGCGGGCCGACTTATTGGTGTCATTGGCTTTGCCGTGCCATCATGCCCTGCCCGTTGCCCATGAGATGCGCCGGTGTCAGGAAGGGGAATTCAGAAGAACTGGAAACCGCCGTAGTTTCCTGGTTGGCCTCCAGCGTTTCCTCTTCCAGCAACAGTGTGAGCAATGTCGCCTGGGAGGCAATGGCAGCGGCTGTTGGTGCTGGCAGCATGACAAGGAGGACTGCCATCCAATGGTGGAATAAGACCAACGGCCTCCAATGAGGTGCAAGGGTACATTACCACCTCTCTCCTGGCATCAGTTCCACATACCATCTTTCAAATTCCTGAATCCCCTTCCCCTGCACAATCCACTGGCTGACACCTTGCACCCTCCCCACATCCAAACTTCAAGCATGTTCCTCAGAACCCCTAACACCCACCAGCAGAACCCCTTCATGTCCTGGTGTGGTGCCCACACATGCTACCTGCTGTAGATCCTCCCCGATCCATCAAGCGTGCAGCCCACAATACCCACTCTTTATCCCCGCAGGAGAAGATTGCCCATAAAAAAAGGAAAGGGCCAAGACGGGGGGAAAATCCCAGAGATTTGAGTCTTCACTCCCGATGTGGAACGGGCCCTGGAAACCGCAGGATTTCCCGAGGGAGCAGTCACTTACAGCGAGGTTGGCCTGCACCAGAGAGGTGAGGATCCACTGCCCCTTCATAATCTGTCTCAAGTGAATTATTCATGTCAGACAAAATGATCTTTCCCTCTCGCCAACCAGGTGATGTCTTGCAGCATCACCATTGATAAGGCTGGGCCATCCAAAATCGTACCCCCCCCCCCCCTCCCCCGACCCAAGAGCACACCTTGGAGGAGAATTTTGAGACGACCACCGGAGGCGTCACAGCTGTCACCCATACCTTCCAACAGTGCAGCGACACACTGCACCTGCCGCCCTTACCTGGTCCAGCCTAAATGTGACTCCAGGCCCATAGTTGACTCTTAATTTCCCTCTGAAATGACCTAGCAAGCCAGTCAGTTGTATCCACCAAGAATGAAACTAGAATGGACCACCTGCATCAGCCTGGCACCAGACAAAGCAACCCGTTTGACTAACACCCCTTCCAAAAACATTCACACCGTCCACTGTTCCTTCACTGTCACGGAATAAAAATTCTGGCCTCTCGCTCTGAGCAGCACTGAGAGTGTACCTGCACCACACGGACTGCAGAGGTTCAAGAAGGCAGTTCATCACCACCTTCTTAAGAAAAAGTAGGGATGGGCAGTGATGCACATGTCCTGTAAATTAATTTTGAAAAATTGGGTCTGTTGGGATAGAAGGTTTATGATGTGTATCTCTAAACAAAAGCTTATAAACTGTGTAAACATTGGTTCTAATTCCATTATTTACCACCTGATTTTCTGAAGTAAAGCGTAGTAGCAGAAGCTGGTTGATGTAACGTGAAGGTTGTAACTAAGAAAACAAATTTTGCTGACAAAAAAAAATCCTGGTATCCAATGTGGAAAATGGCAGAACACAAGTGAAATTGTTGTATGATTATCCTCCTGTGGTCTGAGCCTGAACCATTTGGCCAGTGGAAGAATTAAGTGGATATTTGAACATTGTTTACGATCCTACCAAAGATAAAACAATGTAGTGCTTCCTAGAAGAAGTAAAATCAGAAATATCTGTGAGATAGTTGCCTGTGATTTGGATAGTAACAGGTGCCTGGACCCCCTATTAGTTTTTGGATGAAATGCGACAAGAAGGATAGATTACGGAAAACAGATGGTTATTCTATGGAAGACTATTTGGGGCAGCACGGTAGCATTGTGGATAGCACAATTGCTGCACAGCTCCAGGGTCCTAGGTTTGATTCCGGCTTGGGTCACTGTCTGTGCGGAGTCTGCACATCCTCCCCGTGTGTGCGTGGGTTTCCTCCAGGTGCTCCGGTTTCCTCCCACAGTCCAAAGATGTGCAGGTTAGGCGGATTGGCCATGATAAATTGCCCTTAGTGTCCAAAATTGCCCTTAGTGTTGGGTTGGGTTATGGGGATAGGGTGGAGGTGTGGACCTTGGGTAGGGTGCTCTATCCAAGAGCCGGTGCAGACTCGATGGGCGAATGGCCTCCTTCTGCACTGTAAATTCTATGATCTATAATATCATAGACTTTAACAGATTGCTGAAAAAGTTCACAAAACCCCAGGTTTCGGCGACCAGCTGATTCAATGAGCATTCATGAGGTACAACTGAATGCAAATGATATTCACACCACAAGCCATCAGGATGACTGATCTGCTGTAACATCCTGATGGACGGGCAACCACCAGATAGATTAACAACTGAACGATTTATTAAAGGAAGAAACTATATACAGAGAATGAGATAAAAGTTAGTTCCAAGACTGCAAATTCTAAACTGACTGGGAACCCATGATCCGCCCCCAGGATCCACGCGCTGACTCCATTGGGCGATTGGGTCACATGGCCCTCCAGGGACTCTCCCCCTTAATGGGCCACACTACCATATTCCTCCCCCTTTAAGTCCCTGATTAACATTCTCAAATAACAAAAGAACTATTTACAAAAATGTGCAACAAGTGTCTCTCAAAACGGTCTCTATAGGGTTAGTTGTCAGGGGACTTCTTAATTCTTTGAGAGCGACACAATTCACTGAGTGCTTCAGCACTCGAGGTGACTGGTGTTTTGACTTCAATGGGCTTACTCTCGATAGGTGAAGGCATACCCGAACAGGTGGCATCTTCAGTTCCTCCTGAAACAATAGTGGTCGCCCACAGGGAAGCCTGCTGCGGCATTATTTCCATCCGTATCCATCTTGACAAGTGTCCTAGGGCCAGATTATCTGACTCGTTCGGTGTGAAGTTCTCCTTTCCTTAAGTGGTCCAAATGTTACTATAACTTCAATCTCATCTGATACTGGAACTGTTTTGGCTATGACTTCCTGGCACCCAATTTGGGCCAGCACCAACATTCTTCATGTAAACTAAATTACTCACCATAAATGTTCTTTCAACTTTCTTTGAATTGTGGTGTATTTTCTGTTTAATTTGTTTAACCTCCACCCTCTCCCTCAAATTTGGAAATATGGGTGTAATGCGTTTGAATGCGTCTGCCCATTAACTCTTCGGTTATGGCACCCATGGTGGCGTGAGGCATATTAGGATAAGTGAATGAATACCGGGCCAGTCAGAGTTGCAAAGGGACAGATGACTGCTTTATCATAGTGACCTTGAGGGGCTACACGGTGGCACAGTGGTTAGCACTGCTGTCTCGTGGCTCCAAGGACCCGTGTTCGATCCTGACCCTGGGTCACTGTCTGTGTGGAGTTTGCACATTCTCCCCGTGTCTGAATGGGTCTCACCCCCACAACCCAAAAAGATGTTCAGGGTAGGTGGATTGGGCACTCTACAAATGCCCCTTAATTGGGAAAAAAACAATTGGGTACTCTAAAAAAAATTTTTTAATCAAAGCGGCCTTGAATGTTTGGACGGCTCTCTCAGTCAGTCCATTTAAAGCAGGTGATTCAGGGCAGTTCAAATATGTTAAATGCAGTTTGTCTTCATAAAATTGAAATTCATCACTTGTAAAAGCAATTCCATTACCTGACACCAGAACCTCAGGCAACCTATGGGTGGCAAATGTCTGTTGCAATTTCTCCACTGTTATTGATGAGGACTTCAAATGAAGGACTTCATTTCATGTATTTTCAATTACTTGGAATGAGCATCAAGGATAAACAAAAACAGGGAGTCTATAAATGGACCAGCAAAGTCAGTGTGTAGTCTTACCCAAGGGCAACCTGGCAACTCCTAAGGGTGGATGAGGGTCGCAGACGGTAAATATTGCGGCATTTGACACTGGACACACTGTTCGACCAGATTCTCTATGGCTATGTCCATCCTGGGCCACCACAAATAATTGCTTGCGAGTATCTTCATTTTCATCAACTCCGGGTGGGCGCCGTATAGCTCCTGCAGTAATAGATTTTGGGGGGAGTGGGAACAACCACCCCAGCTCCCCACAATAATACGCCATCCTCACAAATTAACTCAGCTTTTCTTATCTGAAAGGGCCATAGCAATTCAGACTTGTTATTGTAATGCCAACTGTGAAGGACCATGGGCAGGATTCTCCATTGGATGACGCTGATATCGGGAAACAAAATGGGCGGAGAATAGGATCCGACACCAAAATCGCGGTGGACGCTGATTTGATGCGAAATTGCAATTCACTGTTACTTCGACTGCGACTTAAAATGCGGCCCGGAACGCACTTACAGTAAACCGTATGCATATCATTAGCGGGCCCGACCAGGTATTCTCCGGGCTCTCTGCGACTCTCCACCTCCAAAGGGCTGAGTTCCTGACGGCACAGTTCACTGTTCTTTTAAAAATCATGAAACTGGCGTTGTGGCTCATGAGGGAGAGAGAGGAGGTAGGACACAGAGAGGTGTGATAGCGGGCTGCCGTGCTGGTCTCTGGCCAGCAGCTAGGGTGGGTAGGGCCCTGCCAGGGCCGGGGGGGGGAAGGGGTGATGGTGGAACGGGACGAGTGGCCAGGGTGACCCCCCACATGACTGGGGCTGTGTCTAGTCATGGACTGCTGTTGCCACGGCCAGCAAGGCAACTATCTTGCTGCTCACCCACTAACCAGCCACTTTGGCCCTTGGTTCTGCAGTGACACCACCGTATGGGTGCCCCCACCCCCTTACCCCATTCTCAACCATAACCCCCCCCCCCCCCCCCCCCCCCCCCGCCACCTGACTGCCACCTGCCGGCGGGCCGACACACGGCCCAATCAAGGGCAATGCCCACAGTAGCCCCTACAGGGGCGCCAGGCGGGGGCCGCGGAGCGTGCTGCTGGCAAGGGCAGTGTCATCCAACAATACCCCTGCCATCAGGGGCGAGTGCCAGGGCCAGAGTCCCCAGAGTGCCAGGCAACAATGGGTCAGGGTGCAGAGATAGGGTGGGAAACATGCGGGGCAGAGCTCGCAGTGCCAACCGGGGCCACCATGTTGTCCGTTAGACCTGCTTGGGCATGGGGGTGCGCACCATGCTAACCTGTTGGCCTTTCATCCCCTGCCACAGGGCTAAATCGCTGGCTTTGAAAGCAGACCAAGGCAGGCCAGCAGCACGGTTCGATTCCCGTAACAGCCTCCCCGAACAGGCGCCGGAATGTGGCGACTAGGGGCTTTTCACAGTAACTTAATTTGAAGCCTACTTGTGACAATAAGCGATTTTAATTTCATTTCAATTCAGACAATTGGATTTCAACCAGCAATGGTGGCCATCCTGCTGCTCACCGCAGCCCTGGGGGATGCCCTGAGACTATACAAGCTGGTGTCCTCGAGGAGGAGGAGAGAGCTACATCAGCAGAGCGTGCAGTAACGAAGCATGCCCCAGAGGAACAGGAAGAGCCGCCCATAATGGAGAGCCGACCACCCAACATGCCGAGGAGGAGGAGGTGCCAAGCAGGTGCCACCTGAGACTCCCATATATCGGCAGCGCTTGTCATTTGAGGACCTGCCGGACTGGGCATGCCGTCGAAGACTCCGGATGAGCAGGAAGACAGTGTGACATATCTGCCAGATCACACCGCGGGGGGTATGGGGGAGGTCACCCACTCCCAGTGGCTGTCAAGGTGATAGTCACCCTGAATCTTTACTGCCATTGCCGACATGCCCCGGGCCCAGGGGATGATATAAGGGGTGCTTGTCCCCCTATGAGCACCTGCAGATGACAGGCCACTCTACACAAACGGACAGGGCTTCCACTCGATGAACGTGCAGCTATGCATCATGCACGTCTGCGCCTGAACCTCGGGCAATGTGCACAACACCGTCATCCTGGCACACTCGACGATTCCTGCCATGCTTGTGTTATGGGCCAGGATTTAGAGAACCCCAAAGTGTACCATGGAGTTCACCTGACCCACAACTTTTACTAGATTGTGGTAAGGGGAGCACACGGCCCACTCTACAGGTGTGGTTCAGCAGAACTCTAAAAATAATTTTTAAAGCAAATCAATTGTTTATTCTATGAACTCAGTTAAACTTTTTAAAACATACAGTGAACATCTTAGCATCCATCAATTCAAATACACCCCCCTAAGAATACAACACTCTAAGTAATCCTTAAACTTTCCATTTAACATCCATAAGACAAAAAGAACCCTTTGTACAGAAAGACATCAGGCTTAACTTCACTACTGAGAACAGTTACCACGTTGAAATCATCAAATGGACATTCATAAGCTTGCAGAGATTCACACATCCTGCGGTGATTGCAGCTTCTCCAAAATTGAAACAAAACCAAAAACACAGACACACCCAAGCTTTTCCTCAAAGCGAAACTAAAAAGCAGAGCCAGAGCTCAGCTCCACCCACACTCTGACATTACCGCAGCCACTTGAGCAGACAAACATTTCTTAAAGTGACATTCCCATGACACTTGAGATGCCCACCTGGTTGGGGGGTTGACTCCTGGGCAACAGGGGCTATCCGCTACGCTTGATGACGCTTATCCAGAGGCCACATATCGACACTGTGACCCGCGACAATGACGCCCATGCAGCGACCAGGGGCGTGATCGAGCAGTGTGTCGCCCTCCTGAAGATGGAGTTCAGGTGCCTGGACCAGTCTCCAGGAGTACTCCAGTGTGATGCTGAGAGGCTCACCCGCATTGTGGTGGCCTGCTGCGTCCACCACAACATACTATTGACTGCCTCTACACCACATATGTTCGGGTGATCCGGATTCTCACGTTCCCGGCTGGGTATGTAATCATTCGACCAGCACGTGACACTTCTGGCACAACACATTAACCCAACCCCGTTGATAATCGTTCAAAGATCTCGGTTTAATACAGAGAGGTCCATCAGAGAGTCCGTCACTGAATTTGTATCTCGCCGACGGAAGATAGCCGGGTTTTGTGAGTATGGAACTGTTTTGTCTGATATGCTCTGCGATCATTGGTCTGTGGTATCAATCATATGGAAACTCAGAAAAAGCTTTTGGATGAGGTTTCCCTCACTTTTCAGCAGGTGCTACAGATCTCCCTGTCCCAAGAAAGCACGGAATGTTGCATCCAAGAGATACAAGGGATGGAGGTGAATGTTTTGGGGCATTGGCCTCATGTGGTATACCTGCGCCCGGACCGAATGCCGCTGCAACTCTAGCCAATGGCCGAAGGGGCGGACACCGAGACATGCGACTTCCCGGATTTGGCTGAAAGCGATTCCGTCCCATGTGCGACGTGTGGGCGCTGGTATAAGCGTACTCACAAGAAGCAGGAGGGCCAGCGCTCCAGGCTCCCAGTTGTGCTGGAATCAGCCCCGGGGCTGTGCCTTGCATCTGGATGACCCAGAAGAGGCAGAGGATGAGGCTGAGAAGCAGCTGCACTATTTGACTGCGCCCTGTGTGGCCCCTATTCGACTGCGCCCTGTGTGGCCCCTATTTGTGTTCCGATGCAAGTGAATGGTCATATGCTCCAAATGGAGCTGGATACGGTAGCAGCCATTTCTGTGATGGTACAGAGCACTTTTGATCTGATCAAACAAAAGTGCATACTTTATCTTGGATGTGCATTATAAAATAGAACTGAGTCAGCACAGCTTTGTCAAAGGGAGGGCATGTCTGACAATTCTGTTAGAATTCTTTGAAGGAGTAACAAAGAAGTTAGACAAAGGGGAATCAGTGGACATGATCTATTTAGATTTCCAAAAGGTAGAGTGGGCGTGGAGAGGATGTTCCAACTTGTAGGAAAAACTAGAAGCAGAGCACACAATCTCAGATTAAAGGGATGATCCTTTAAAACTGAGATGAGGAGCAATTTCTTCAGCCAGAGGGTGGTGAATCTGTGGAACTCTCTGCCGCTGAAGGTCGTGAAGGCCAAATCACTGAGTGTATTTAAGACAGAGATAGGTAGGTTCTTGATTAAGAAGGGGATCAGGGGTTATGGTGAGAAGGTAGGAGAATGGGGATGATAAACATATCAGCCATGATTGAATGGCGGAGCAGACTCGATGGCCCGAATGGCTTAATTCTGCTCCTATGACTTATGGTCGTTAGCTGACACGGTGGCTCACTTTGCCACTTATACAGGGGAATAACTAAATATCAAGGTTCCACCCACATTCCAGTGGTTTATAGGCGCCAGTCAGTGTGCCTTCCCCTCATTGTTGTGAAAGGAAACGGCCCTAGCTGCAGCTGGATTGACAACATATCCTCCAAGTGAGGTTTGGTGGTTTATCTACAGTTCTGAGCAAATTTCTGGAGATTTTCCAGCCCAGTTTGGGTACTATAAAAGGGGCCAAGGTCAATATACAAGCGGATTGGAAGGCTGGTGGCAAAATCTTTGTGCTTGCCCATTCGCTACGCTATAGTGGAGAAGGTTGAGAACGAACTTCGGCATTTAGAAAGTTTGGGCATCATTGGAAAGCCCCTGTGTTTCGCTGATTGGGCGGTGCCGGTGATCCCCATAACAAAGCTGGATAAGACAGTCCGCCTCTGCAAAGACTATATATTGATGGTGAACATGGCTTCGAGATTAAACTGCTCCCCTTTACCATGCATTGAGGATTTGTAGACAGCCTTGGCCCGTGGCTGTACATTCACAAAATTGGACATGAGCAACGTTTATCTACAGCTGGAGCTCGATAAATACTCCTGGAAGTACATCACGATTAATACACACAAGGGGCTCTATGAGTACACCCGGCTCCCGTTTGGAGCATCCTCAGCGTGTGCAGTCTTCCAGCACTTCATGGAGAACATCTTGTATGGATTGCTGCGCGTTGCAGTTTACTTAGACGATGTGTTAGTCAGAGGGGTAATGGACCAAGAACATTTGCAAATGCGGTGTTGAAGCAGTTTTCTGAGTATGGGGTCCACCTGAGTCAGCCACCGTGGGATATTGGGTGATCACCTGGTCGCTGAGAAGGTCCAGGAAATCAAAATGGCCAACGTGCCACGAGGCGCAACAGAACTTAGCTAAGGGGTTGGAGGGGACCTGTGGTGCACCAACAATTTTGAGAATGACGGAGGGGTGTGGTAGTCACCACTGATTGTATAATAGTTGTTATTAGAGGTAATACGGGTACGGGGGTAAATCCCTGCCTGCTGGCTCCGCCCAGTAGGCGGGGTATAAATGTGTGTGCACACCGAGCTGCTCCCATTCTGGCAGCAGCTGCAGGAGGCCACACATCTCTGCTTAATAAAACCTCGATTACTCTCTACTCTCGTCTCATTGTAATTGATAGTGCATCAATTTATTAAGCAGAGATATTACAGCGATGGAACTACGCATCAAGCCAGATCGCCTACAGCTGCACCCGCAAGCAGACAACGCCACGTCGGCCTTTGACCACTGGCTAGCTTGCTTCTAAAGCTACCTCGGATCAGCGACTGAACAACCCTCGGACGCACAGAAGCTCCAGTTCCTGTACTCACGTGGGAGCTCTGAGATTTTTCCCGTTATCTGGGTTGCGCCCACTTACCCTGAAGCTATGGAGCTTCTGAAAGGACACTATATCCGGCCGATCAACAAACTCTACGCCAGGCACCTCCTGTCCACGAGTCCCCGGTGAGTCATTAGACAATTTCTGGCATGCCCTGCACATCCTGGCGAGGAACTGCGATTGCCAGGCAGTTTCGGCCGTTGAACATACAGAACTCTTAATTAGGGACGATTTTGTTACGGGCATGGGGTCAGCACACATCCGCCAGCGCCTATTAGAAGGGGCTACGCTCGACCTCGCGGCGACCAGGCAACTCGCGAACTCGCTAACGGTAGCCTCCCATAACGTAGTCGTACGCCCCCGACCGCACGGCGCCCTCATGGACATCGTGGGCCCCACCAGCAGCCGCCCCCAGCCAACCTTAAGCCTGCGCCTCATGGTAACCAGCCAACCCCGGGGGGCCCAAATGCTATTTCTGCGGGCAGACAAAGCACCCCCGGCAGCACTGCCCGGCACGGAGTGCAATCTACAAGATCTGCGGGAAAAAGGGACGTTTCGCTGCTGTGTGCTTGGCCCGGTCAACCGCTGCTGTATCTAGGCCCAGTGTTCCTGGACCCCCCATGTGCGACCCGTGGGCGCCCCCATTTTCATCCCCGCAGACCACGTGCGGCCCGTGGACGCCGCCATCTTTAACACCACCCGCCATGTGCGCCGCCATTTTGGACGGCGCCTCAGCACCCCTGCTCGTCGGGCACTTCATCTGGCCGTTCATCACCTGCCACCGCCGCTGGCCAGCCCGGGGCCTACCAACACCAGCCGCAGCTCGCCTCCATCACGCTTGACCAGTCCCTGCCGCACAACCTCGCAACCGCGACGACGATGGTGAAAGTCGATAGGCACAAGACATCCTGCCTTCTTGACTCCGGGAGCACGGAAAGCTTCATCCACCCCTCTATGGTAAGGCGCTGCTCCCTCGCGATACTCCCCGTTACCCAGGGAATCTCCCTGGTCTCCGGATCCCATTCCGTGAAAGTCCGGGGGTACTGCATCGCCACCCTCACCGTCCAGGGCGTAGAGTTCAGCAACTTCCGGCTCTACGTCCTCCCCAACCTCTGCGCTGCCCTGTTACTCAGCCTGGACTTCCAGTGCAACCTCCAAAGTCTAACTCTAAAATTCGGCGGACCCCTACCACCACTCACCGTATGCGGCCCCACGACCCTTAAGGTCAACCCACCTTCCCTGTTTGCAAACCACACCCCGGATTGCAAACCCATCGCCACCAGGAGCAGACGGTACAGTGCCCAGGACAGGACCTTCATCAGGTCGGAGGTCCAGCGGCTGCTGCGGGAAGGCATCATTGAGGCCAGCAACAGCCCCTGGAGAGCCCAAGTGGTAGTAGTAAAGACTGGGTGAAACACAGGATGGTCATTGACTACAGTCAGACCATCAATCGGTACACGCAGCTCGCGCGTACCCCCTCCCACGCATATCTGATATGGTCAATCAGATTGCGCAGTGCCGGGTCTTTTCCAGTGGACCTGAAATCTGCCTACCACCAGCTCCCAATCCGCAAGGCGGACCGCCAATACACTGCGTATGAAGCCGACGGCCGCCTTTACCACTTCCTTAGGGTTCCTTTCGGCGTCACTAACAGAGTCTCGGTCTTCCAACATGAGATGGACCGAATTGTTGACCAGTACGGGTTGCGGGCAACCTTCCCGTACCTAGATAACGTCACCATCTGCGGCCACAACCAGCAGGACCATGACGTTAACCGTTTCAAATTTCTCCACACCGCCAAACTCCTTAACCTCATGTACAATAAGGAGAAGTGCGTGTTCCACACCAACCGTTTAGCCATCCTTGGCTATGTTGTGGAAAATGGAGTTCTAGGGCCCGACCCCGACTGCATGCGCCCCCTCATGGAACTCCCCCTCCCCCACTGCCCCAAGGCCCTGAAACGTGCCTGGGGGTTTTCTCCTATTATGCCCAGTGGGTCCCTAGCTATGCGGAAAAGGCCCGCCCACTCATTCACTCCACAGTTCTCCCCCTGACAGCTGAGGCCCGCCAGGCCTTCACTGCATCAAGGCAGACATCGCCAAGGCCACGATGCACGTAGTCGACGAGACCCTCTCCTTTCAGGTCGAGAGCGATGCATCGGACGAAGCTCATGCCATCACCCTCAACCAGGCAGGCAGACCCGTGGCATTCTTTTCCCGCACCTTCCATGCCTCCGAAATTCTGCACTCCTCTGTTGAAAAGGAGGCCCAAGCCATCATGAAAGCTGTTTGGCATTGGAGGCATTACCTGGCCGGCAAAGATTCACTCTCCTCACTGACCAATGGTCGATTGCCTTCATGTTCAACAATACGCAGCGGGGCAAGATCAAAAACGATAAAATCTTAAGGTGGAGGATCGAGCTCTCCACCTACAATTACGAGATTTTGTGTCGCCCCGGGAAGCTCAACGAGCCCCCCGATGCCCTATCCAAAGGTACATGTGCCAGCGCACAAGTGGACCGACTCCGGGCCATTCACAGTGGTCTCTGTCACCCAGGGGTCACCCGGTTCTTTCACTTCATAAAGGCCCGCAACCTGCCCTACTCCATTTTGGAGGTCAGGGCTGTCACCAGAGACTGCCAGGTCAGCGCGGAGTGCAAGCCGCACTTCTACTGGCCAGACCAAGCGCATCTGGTGAAGGCCTCCCACCCCTTTGAATGCCTCAGCATGGGCTTCAAAGGGCCCCACCCCTCCACCGACCGAAACACATACTTCCTGAAGGTGGTCGATGAATACTCCCGATTCCCCTTCGCCATCCCATGCCCCGATATGACTTCTGCCACTGTCATTAAAGCACTCAACAGCATCTTCGCCCTGTTCGGTTTCCCCGCTTACGTCCACAGCGACCGGGGATCCTCCTTTATGAGTGGTGAGCTGCGTCAGTTCCTGATAAGCAAGGGCATTGCCTCGAGCAGGACGACCAGCTACAACCCCCGGGGAAACGGGCAGGTGGAGAGGGAGAATGGGACGGTCTGGAAGGCCTTCCTGCTGGCTCTGCAGTCTAAAAATCTCCCAGTCTCCCGCTGGCAGGAGGTCCTCCCCGACGCGCTCCACTCCATTCGATCGCTACTCTGCACTGCAACTAATGAAAACCCCATGAACGTCTCCTTGCCTTCCCCAGGAACTCCAGCTCCGGGGTTTCGCTCCCAACATGGCTGGCAGCTCCTGGACCCGTCCTCCTCTGCAAACACGTGTGGATCCACAAGGCGGACCCGTTGGTCGAAAGGGTACAAATACTGCACGCGAACCCGCAGTATCGTACCCCGACGGGCGCCAGGACACAATCTCCCTCAGGGACCTGGCACCAGCTGGATCCCCACCCACGGCCCACCACCTGACCCTCCCCCCCCCCCTCCGATTGCCCCGGCGCCACCCACCCTCCCCCCAGCGCACCTCACTACAGCCCCCGCCCCAGGACGATCCGTCCTCCCATTGGTTCCACCCGGGGATGAAGACGAGGACAACGCGCTCCCGGAGTCACAGACGACCAAGTCGGCGCCTGAATCACCACCGGGACCGAGGCGCTCACAGTGGAGGACCAAGGCACCCGACCGGCTGAATTTGTAAATTTTCACCAAAGTGTAAACTTTAATTTTCACAAACCTGTAAATTTTTCCACCACCCCCACTAGACTCTTTTTTTAACAGGGGGTGAATGTGGTAGTCACCACTGATTGTATAATAGTTGTTATTAGAGGTAATACGGGTACTGGGGCAAATCCCTGCCTGCTGGCTGCGCCCAGTAGGCGGAGTATAAATGTGTGCACACCGAGCTGCTTCCATTCTGGTAGCAGCTGCAGGAGGCCACACATCCCTGCTTAATAAAGCCTCGATTACTCTCTACTCTCATCTCGTCGTAATTGATAGTGCATTAAGGGGGAAGAGTCGTTGGCAGTGGGCAGGTCACATATGGCATTCATCAAGGAAGGATTTCACCACCAAAGGAAGAAGATACATGGTGACTGGTCGAAGCCGATTGAGGGAGCAGTAGAACCTCTGTGAGGATCACTGGACCGGGTGGAGAAGTGCCTCGAGGCACAAGTGGTGACGATACATGAGGTGGAGAAGATGGTGTCCGACCAGGGCGATCGGATTGTGTCTTTGGAGACGAAGGTGGGGATCCTGGGGAATATGTGTAAATCGCTGCGGGTGATGGTGGAGTAACAGGGGAGCAGGTCCAGACGGCAGAATTTGAACATTGTGGGTCTGCCAGAGGGTGTGGAAGGAACAAGTACCACAAAGTATTTGTCAAGGATGCTGGCTGCGCTGATGTAGGAAAAGGTATTTGACAATGCCCCTGAGATGGACTGGGCCCACAGGTCCCTGAGGCAGAAGCCGAGAGCAGGGGAGCCACCGGAAGGGAGTATTCCTTCTTCTTGCACCTGTACAAGGTGTACTCTAGAATTGATTTCTTTGTGGTAAATTGGGCCGTGCTAATGGAGTGGTGGGGGTGGAATTTGCAGAAATAGTGATGTTAGATCATGTGCCACATTGGCTGGAGGTGAGGTTTAGCTCGGGGCAGGGACAGAGGCCGGAGTGGAGATTAGACTCAGGTCTCTTGGCAGTTCAGCTGTTTTGCGAAAAGGTGAGGTTGGCGATTGGAGATTATGTGGAGCTTAATCAAAATGGGAAGGTGTTGGCGGTCACATTCTGGGAGGAGTTGAAAGCTGTGGTTCGAGGAGAGATTATTTTGTTCAAGGTGCACAGGGACAGAAGGAGGAGGGAATAGCATGGACGGTTGCTGGACAAGATAGTCGAGGTGGGTAGGAGATACTCGGGGGGCCTCAACTAAGGAGTTGTTGGCGGAGAGGAAGAGGTTGGAGGGGAAATTTGATGGGGTGATAACAGGAAAGGTAGTGGGGCAGTTACGGAGGGCGAGGGGGTTGCAGTATGAGTATGGCGAGAAGGCGATGCTGGCCCACCACCTACGGAGGCAGGAGGCATCTAGGGAAAATCATTTTTTTAAAATAATGTTATTCTCCTTTTTCACATTTTCTCCCAAATTTACACCCAACAATAAACAATAATCAGTAACGAATGCAATGTCAATCCCCATATCAATAACAACGATCCCATCCTCCCACCAAACCCCAAACATTAGCCCGCATGTTAACCTAAACAAATGACAAAAAGGAATGAGGAATCACCCATAGTCACCATTAACACATTCAGCCCCTTCCCACCAACCCTCCTAGCCCCCCCCCCCCCCACCCCTCCGGCCTAATGTTCGATGAAAACCTAGGGAACATATAGGGCTGTGGACAGAGAAGGTAGAGGTGGCGTCAGAGCCGGGGAGGATAAACGAGGTGTTCAGGGGGGTATTATGAGAAGCTGTATAGGGCCGAACCAGGTGGAGAGGAGGGGTTATGAGGCAGTTTTTGGACGAGTTGGAGTTCCCAAGGTTGGAGGAAGGCAAGAGGCAGGAGTTAGAGGAGCCACTGGCACTGAGGGAGATGATAGATAGTATCGGGGTAATGCAGCCGGGAAGGCCCCGGGGCCAGACGGCTTATTGGTGGAGTTTTATAAGGCGTTTGTGGCAGTGTTGGCACCTCATTTGTTTGGGGAATGTTTAGTGAGGTGATGGAGAGTGGGGAGTTGCCAGAGACTCTAACACAGTCGTCAATTATGCTAACCCCGAAGGGGAAGGATCCACTGGAGTGTGGGTCCTCCAGGCCCATTTCGTTGTTGAACAGATGTGAAAGTACTGGCTAAGTTGTTGGTGAGGAAGTTGGAGGGTTGTGTGCCAGGGGTGGTTTCTGAGGATCAAACAGGGTTTGTAAAGGGCCAACAGCTCTCTACCCATATCAGGAGGTTGTTAAATGTGGTTATGACTCCGTCAGGGGAATGGGCGCCGGAGGTTATTGTTTCTATTGATGCGGAGAAGGTCTTTGACTTGGTGGAGTGAGATACTTATTTGAAATTTTGGGAAGGATTTGGTTTGGGCAAAGGTTTGTGGCATGTATTTTGTATGTCTTTTGTATGTACGACCAATGGTAAGTGTCTGTACGAATGAGATGAGTTCACCAATGTTTTGGAATGCACAAGGGAATGAGGCAGTGGTGTCTGTTGTCACCATTGCTGTTTCTGCTGGTGATTGAGTCCTTGGCGATGGCCCTTTGGGGGTCTGTGGAGTGGCAGGGGATTGTGAATGGGAGCAAGGAGTACTTAGACAACCTGTTGTTGTTTGTGTCGGACCCGCTAGAGAGTATGGGTAGGGTCATGGGACTATTGGAGAGGTATGGGGCCCCTCCGGGTATATTTTAAATTTTGGAAAGAGGTGTTTCTGGTGAATGCAGTGGGGTGGGAGGCCAATTTGTAGATGTTGCCGTTTAAGGTAGCTTGGGAAAGGCTTAGGTATTTGGGGATTCAGGTGACATGAGAATGGGCTACGATGCACAGGTGAAACTTGACAATGTTAGTGGAGGAGGTCAAGGGGGATTTTAAGAGGTGGAATACATTGCACCTGTCATTAGCAGGAAGGGTACAGATGATAAAGATGAATGTACTGCCAAGGTTCCTGTTTGTTTTCCAGACCATCCTGATCTTTTTCCCTCAAGCCTTCTTCCAGAGGTTGGTGGCAGTGATCTCGGAGTTCGTATGGGCAGGGAAGGTGCTGAGGGTAAAGAGGGCTCAGTCTGTTTCAGAGTTAGAGATAGGAAGGGGGTTTGGCGCTCCAGAACCTGCTGCACTGTTATTGAATGGCAAATGAGAAGGTGAGGCGATAGTTGGGGTGGGGGGGAGAGAAGGGGTGGAGTGGGGAGCCCGGTGGTGCAGTTGATGGTCAGGGTGTGGAATTAGCTGAGGAAACATTTTAAGTTGGAGAGGATGTCATTGTTTACGCACTGTGTGGGAACCACAAGTTCAAGCCGGGGGCGGAGTGGAAGGGTTGTATGAGAAATGGAAGGAGGTGGGGCTGGAGAGGGTTAGTGACTTGTAGTCGGAAGGGACATTTTGCGGGTCTGGATGAGATTTGAGTTACCGAGGTGCAGTGAGTTCAGATATATGTAGTTGTGAGACTTTGAGTGAAAAGAGTGGATGGCATTTCCTAGGTTGCCCTTTATTGGAGCAACTGCGTCTCCTGGATGAGTTGGGGGAGGGTAGAATTGGAGATTTATACGTGTGATTGCGAGAGCGGGGGAGGGGGACGACGGGGGTTGCAAGTGGTGAGGATCAAGAATAATTGGGAGGAGGAATTGGGGGGGGGAGTAATTGGCTGGGGACTATGGTGCGAGGCAATGCGGAGGGTGAACTCAACCTCCTCCCGCGTGATGAGCTTGATTCAGTTCAACGTGGAGCATAGGGTACATACGACTCAGAGGAGGATGAATGGATTCTTCCAGGGGGTGGCCGATGTGTACAAGAAGTGTGGGCGGGGTCTGGCAAATCATGCGCCAATGTTCTGGGGTTGCGAGAAGATGGAGAGATACTGGGAGGTGATGTTTGGGACGCCACCTAAGGTATCGGGGGTGTAGGTCAAGCCAGACCCAATGGTGGCGATCTTTGGGGTATTGCAAGTGTCGGAGCTTCTGGAGGGGAAGTGGGCCAATGTTGTGGCCATCGCCTCCTTAGTTGCCTGGCGAAGGAGCCTGTTAAATTGGAGGTTGGATACTCTGTCAGTGGCGGCGGCATGGCTGGGGGACTTGTACGACCCTCTCCGTACAAGTCCCGTACAAGGTGAAGATTTAGTTTGAGTTGAGGGGGTCAGCGGAGAGCTTCAAGATGTGGTGGGGGTTGCTCATGATGTTGTTTGCTGAATAGTTTGTCATGGGAGGTGGGGGGGTGGGGGCAGAATGGAGTGGGGGAGGGAAGGGGAAAGAAGGGGGAATCTGTACAAACTGTGTTCTGTGATTGTCTGGAGTATGTATTTTATATGCTGTTGTTTTTACACATGTTTGGAATAAAGTACATTAAAAAAAAATAACTAGTAAATTACTACGAGCAATTTATTCCAAATTTGGCTACGGTCCTCGCCCCCCCTCCACTTCCTTTTGAAGAAGCCTTGAACAACGCCCAGGTTGTGGCATTTAAAAAAGCGAAGCAGTGGTTGTCCTCATTGGGAGCATTGACACATTTTGACTCTTCGAAACCGCTGTACATCATGTGCGATGTCGGAGCTGACCGCAGAAGTCGGTATCCTCCTTTGGGGCACGAGGGTTGTTGTCTTGGCAAAGAGACTGGCTATCAATCGTGTTGAAGGACCATCACAATGGACATCCCGGAGTGCCCAAATTGATGATGCTGACGAGAAGCTATGTCTGGTGGACGGGTTTGGACAAGGATATTGAGACTTTGGCCCAGCAGTGCACCACCTGTCAAGAGCATCAGAAGCTCCCCGCTCCAGCACCCCTGCACCCGAGATTGGTCCTTGGGCTCGCGTACATGTCAATTTGGCCGGTCCCTTCTTGTGTTCAATGCATCTCACCCTGGTAGACGCCCACTCGAAGTGGCTGTAGATCCACAAGATGGTGTCGATCACTTCCCAGGTGACCATCGAGTGACTGAGCATTTCTTTTTCCATCCATGGAATCCCTGAGGTACTCGTGACCAATAAAGGGGCCTCTTTCACCAGTGAAGAATTTGCCGCTTTTATAAAAAGCATGGGATTCGCCACGTCCACATTACCCCATACCATGTGGCATTGAATGGTTTGGCAGAGAGGGCAATGCAGATGGTTAAATGGGGCTGGCAAGATTTTTATTTTTGTACAGGACCATGCTGTACGCTGCACTTGGGGTAGCCCCCACTGAGATAGTAATGGGTCGTAGGCTTCCTACACCACTCAGTTGGATTCTACCGGACACCGTCGCAAAGGTGAGCTGTAACCAAGATTTTCAAGGGCTTTGCCCAATTTGACATCACCCTTTTCGACACTTCTCACCTGAAGATGTAGTGTTCTTTCATGACTTAAACGATAGTGCTAGCTGGCTCTCTGGGATTGTCATCCGTCAAACGGGACCAGTCGCTTACCGAGTTCAGGTCCGGGAGCAACTAATGAGACGGCACCTGGTTCACATTCGCTCACAGAGGTTGCTCCCTCATGAAGTGCCTTGAAAGAAGCCTGTCCTGGATCCTCCAGTTCCATTACTGAACCAGCTTGCTGTGACGCCACCAGTCTCTCTCAACACCAACATGCCTGACGTTGTGTCAGACCTTTAAAGTCTCGGATGGCGACTCCGTAGTTCAGTCACCTGCTTACAATCGTCCTGCCACAGACGATGTTCACCAACAAGGTATACACTGACTGATCCAG
Organism: Scyliorhinus torazame; assembly: GCF_047496885.1. Lineage (NCBI taxonomy): Eukaryota > Metazoa > Chordata > Chondrichthyes > Carcharhiniformes > Scyliorhinidae > Scyliorhinus > Scyliorhinus torazame. The sequence continues at coordinate 174,398,918 of NC_092716.1, read as the reverse complement.
TGCATCAGCTCCATGATGACTTGCCGAAGCCGAAGAGACTCTGACTTCCTCCACCTGCTCCTCCTCCGCTCAAAGAGGAAGTCTTCGGACTTTGGGGTGGAGGAATGTAATACAACACACGGTACCCAAGCCTGAATGTTGTCTTAGTCATGCTGCATTTGGACATGGACTGCTTCAGTATCTGGGAGTTATAAATGGTACTGCACAATGTGCAAACAACTCCACTTTAGATATTATGATGGAAGGAAGGTTATGATGAAGTAACTGAAGATAGATGGGAACAAACTGAGGTCGGGGCCCTCGGAACTCCTGCAGTGATGTCCCAGGGCTGAGATGATTGACCTCCAACAACCATGGGCGGGATTCTCTGATCCTGAGGCAAAGTGTTGACACTGTCGGAAACGCCATCGCGTTTCCTGACGGCATCAACACGGCCCCAGGATCAGCAATTCTGGCCCCTACAGGGGGCCAGCAGGGCACTGGAGCGGTTCACTCCGCTCCAGCTGCTGATCCGGCTGTGGAACGGGCGCCGGGAATGCGCACATGCGCAGTGGGTCGGGCGCAAACCCACGCATGCGCAGTCCCACCGGCGCAATTTCCGTGCATGCGCGGTGTCTCCCTTGTCTGCGCCGGCCCCGACCCAACACGGCGCAGGAGTACAGGCGCCGCGCAGAAGAAAGGAGGCTGGGAGACAGCGAGGCCGGCCGGCCGATCGTTGGGTCCCAATCGCGGGCCAGGCCACATCGGAGACCCCCCCTGGGGTCGGGCCTCCCCCCCCCCGCCCCACCCCCCACAGGCCCGGTCCCGGACCCTTCAACGGCGAGTTCCCGCAGGCTCAGAGCAGGTTAGAACGGCGTCTGCGGGACTCGTCTTTTTTTTTTAACGGCCACTTGGCCCATCCGAGCCGGAGAATCCCCGGGGGGGGGGATCAGCGGCGCGCCAACCACGCCGGCCCCAATTCTCCGCAAACGTCCTGCCGTCGGGGCGGCGTGGCGCGATTCGCGCAGCCCACTGGCGATTCTCCGACCCGGCGTCGGAGAATCATGCCCCATAACTATCTTCTTTTGTGCTCAGTATGGTTCTAGTCTGTGGAGAGTTTTTCTCCGATTCAAACTGACTCCTGTTTTGCTGGGGCTCCTTGATGCCACACTTGTACAAAAGTTGCCTTGATGTCAAGACCTGTCACTCACACTTCATCTCTTCAGTTCAGCTCTTGCCTTAATGAGGTCATAATTCAGTGACCTTGGTGGAACCCAAACTGAGCATTAGTGATCAGTTATTGCTTAGGAACGTCACTAGATGTTATCCCTTCTGAAGACGTGCCGATTTTTAGACATGGTTCATTGGAGAATGTCTGGTACTGAGGTTATACCAAGTGGTAAATTATTAGAACAAAATCTCCTGAATGGGTAATGAAGTTAATCAGTATTTTGACATCTCATCCAAAGGCACTGCCAAAACCTGCTGTTGGCATCCAATTTTGTGAATACAGTACTATTGGACAGCTTTGCCAAGCCCTCATCCACCGAGGACATCAGATGAATTTTCCTCACTACGGCTTTATTAAGTTAAGTCCACACTAATGCAAAGGAATCTGTCATGATGACAACAAAGGTCACAAGAGATCATCGATTGATCTCCCCATGGGGTTTGTGGAATACGGGTTCCCCTGTAGAATGGGCAAAGGTTTGCCCAATAGAAACCATTCAGCGGGAGTTTAAAACCCGCAGCTCAGACCCGGACCAAAGTTCCTGATAGTCCCTGGGCTGGGATGCATGCATTGTACACCATGGCAGCGGTTCATATCGTTGTTCGAATAAACAAGAGTTTTATATGAAGTCTGGCCTTGGCGACAAGGGAATAAAAATGAGATTCCCGAGCAGCCTTTAGAGTGAAACAAACAGTTCTCTGCTAAGCAACAAAGAAAATGCTTTTTTTCAGTAAACGCGAGCCATACAATATTGACAGAGAGGATTGGGCCCAAAATGTAGAGCGCATGCACATCTTCTTAAGGGCTAACAACATTGTGGAGAACCAGAGACTCTACTGACAGCATGCAGGGCCCCAAAATTTTGCATAATGAAAAGTCTGACTTTCCCAGATGTCCCTGACTCAAAAACTATTGATGTGCTCATAGAATTAGTGTAAAACCACTAAGGGGATTAGGGGTTATGGGGAGAAGGCAGGAGAATGGGGATGAGAAAAATATCAGCCATGATTGAAATGTGGAGCAGACTCGATAGGCCGAGTGGCCTAACTCTGCTCCTATGTCTTATGGTATTATGACCCAAAAGTCCTTAATCATCTTCCAGAGGTACTGTTTCAATATGGCAGGGAAGACCTGTCAGTAACCTGTCACTGAATTCCTCAGTAGGCAATGGAAACTGGCAGAATACTGTGAATTTGGCTCATCGCTGACCAAGATGCTACATGATAGATTGGTATGAGGCATGAACAATGTCACGACTCAAAGGAAATTACTGGCCAAGCCTACTCTAGACCTGAAACGAGGCCATTAAGATAGCCCTAGCCCTGGAGAACACAGAGAAAGGGGCTCAGAAACTACAATGGGCATCGGACAGAAGAGTCCTCTGGTTGGGGGGAGGGGTTTCATACTTGAAAGCCCATAGCTCAGATGAAGATGGCTATTTCGGTCATCCATCGCCGAACCAGAACGCTGCAGGGGCTCCCCAGAAGTAAAGGAAACCTCACGACAAACCCAGGTATACCAGGGAACCCACTCCAAAGGAATCTATGCACCAGGTTAGGGACGACTGTAAGCAATGTAGAAGGGCACATCCAAACCAAGGCTGCTGGAATCGGCAAAACACATATTAACGAGGCAAGAAGCCAAGGACAACACAGGCTTGTATCATGATGAAAACATGATGATATTGAACTGTATCATAACAACAAAGATCTCCCCGAAAATGCTAAGGCTACTCGTGAATGTCATCCATTAAAGATAGAGATGGACATGGGGGTTGCTGTCTCCGTCATTGGAGAATAGACATTTAATCACCTCCAGACTAGCATCCTACCTCTGAGTCTAGAGGACACCAGAGCAAAACTAGCTACCTATACAGGAGAACATTTACAGATTATGCAAGCCAGAATGACCCCAGTGACTAACAGACAAAGTCAGCCCAACTTTCACGCATTGTCATGCAAGGAGAGGGACCAAGTCCTATGGGCAGGTGTTGGTTCGAGGGGATCAGACTGGATTAGCTGGAAATTTTCAGATTGGGCATTGGAGCACTATACAAAATTATCAGTAAATACTCTGTAGTCTTCCAAGAGGGACTTGGAAAAATAAAAGGAGCCAGAATCAGAATCTATATCGACACCGATGCCATGCCAAAATACTTCAGAGCACAACTGGCTAAATACTCGTTGCTAGAGAACGTAGATACTGAGCTTGGGCATCCGGAAAGCCTATGGATGATGAGACCCATGCAATTTGCGGAATGGGCGTCACCCCATCGTACATCTGTTGTAGGCGTTTTGTGATAGTGACAGACCACAAGCCTTTACTGGGTCTTTTTAAAGAAGATAGGAAATCCCTCTCTCACCTGTCAAAATACAATGTTGGGCCTTTTGCTGGCAGATTACGAATATTCCTTACAACATCGTCCTGGAACATGAATAGCCAATGGTGATGCTTTGAGTCGTCTCCCTCTGCCCACAAACCTGGCTCCTTTGCCTATATTAGAAGAAGTTACAGTGGCCTTGAATTTCTTAGAAGCCATCCTGGTATCGACAAAGCAAATCAAGGCTTGGACACAGAAGGATCCAACGTTATCGAAGCTAAAATGGCAGGATCCAAGAACAATCCTCTGATGACATGAAACCATACCTAACTAAGAGAGAAGAATTCAGTGTGAAGGATGGAATAATCTTGTGGGGATACAGGGTAGTTGTCCCCCACCCAGGGCAGCTCCCAACCCGAATGGAATTATGTAACGGCCACCCTGGTGTTTCCAAAATTAAGGTGCTCACCAAGTTATGTTTGGTGGCCCGGGCTCAACACGAATGTCAGGGACTTGGTTAAACAATTTAACTTATACCAGGAAAACCAGGAACTCTCCTATTCGGCTTCCTTATACCCATGGGAGTGGACAGACAGGCCATGGGTGCGAGTTCTTTTCGTTATTCAAATAAAAAAGTGTTTTCTATGAATCCTGGCCTTGGCGAAGTTATTACAGACTCCATTTGGTTGAGGAACTGGAACCATTCCCGAGCACCACTCCAGCTAAGTAACGAGAGAGATGACTCCTTTCCTGGTCATCTCTTCCAACTGTAGTTGGGCCTGCTTCATTCGTGAGTGTGGTTTATTCCTAGCTGTGAAAAGGCACACAACTTTAGCATCCCTTCTCAAAGTAATGCTATATTCAGCCTTAAGCCTTCCCAGACCTGTAAATAATTTTGAGAAGCCTTTTAATGTCACAATTGGATTCATGTTGATTGACCCCTTTCACTTTCCTGATAAAACTGATGTGCAAGCTGTTCTACTTAAAAGTGAGAATTTCTGAATCCATAACCCATAGAATGTTTCCAATATCTTCTTTCCATTGTACTGAAGCGTTGCCTGTAAATTTCCCTTGGCTTTTAGTTATATCCTTTCTGGACCGTAAAACTAGGTTTCTGTTGGCTGCAGGAGGGGTTGGAGCCAGCAAGAATCCCGTTTTCTGACTCTTGCGATATTTTGGGCCTGTGCCATTGTTTACGCTCATGGCTAACATGGGCTCAAAATCACCCTCATTAACTCTTACAAACTAATACTGTACCAACAAGAACAAACAAAGAACAAAGAAATGTACAGCACAGGAACAGACCCTTCGGCCCTCCAAGCCCGTGCAGACCATGCTGCCCGACTAAACTACAATCTTCTACACTTCCTGGGTCCGTATCCCTCTATTCCCATCCTATTCATGTATTTGTCAAGATGCCCCTTAAATGTCACTATCGTCCCTGCTTCCACCACCTCCTCCGGTAGCGAGTTCCAGGCACCCACTACCCTCTGTGTAAAAACCTTGCCTCGTACATCTACTCTAAACCTTGCCCCTCTCACCTTAAACCTATGCCCCCTAGTAATTGACCCCTCTACCCTGAGGAAAAACCTTTGACTATCCACTCTGTCTATGCCCCTCATAATTTTGTAGACCTCTATCAGGTCACCCCTCATCCTCCGACGTTCCAGTGAGAACAAACCGAGTTTATTCAACCGCTCCTCATAGCTAATGCCCTCCATACCAGGCAACTCTTCTGCACCCTCTCTAAAGCCTCCACATCCTTCTGGTAGTATTCTTAGACTCACTGTCCCGGCCAATGAAGGCAAGCATGCCGTATGCCTTCTTGACTACCTTCTCCACCTGTGTTGCCCCTTTCAGTGACCTGTGGACCTGTACTCCTAGATCTCTCTGACTTTCAATACACTTGAGGGTTCTACCATTCACTGTATATTCCCTACCTGTATTAGACCTTCCAAAATGCATTACCTCACATTTGTCCGGATTAAACTCCATCTGCCATCTCTCCGCCCAAGTCTCCAAACAATCTAAATCCTGCTGTATCCTCTGACAGTCCTCATCGCTATCCGCAATTCCACCAACCTTTGTGTCGTCTGCAAACTTAGCAATCAGACCAGTTACATTTTCCTCCAAATCATTTATATATACTACAAACAGCAAAGGTCCCAGCACTGATCCCTGCGGAACACCACTGGTCACAGCCCTCCAATTAGAAAAGCATCCTTCCATTGCGACTCTCTGCCTTCTATGACCTAGCCAGTTCTGTATCCACCTTGCCAGCTCACCCCTGATCCCGTGTGACTTCACCTTTTGTACTAGTCTACCATGAGGGACTTTGTCAAAGGTCTTGCTGAAGTCCATATAGACAACATCCACTGCCCTACCTGCATCAATCATCTTTGTGACCTCCTCAAAAAACACTATCAAGTTAGTGAGACACGACCTCCCCTTCACAAAACCATGCTGCCTCTCACTAATACGTCCATTTGATTCCAAATGGGAGTAGATCCTGTCTTGAAGAATTCTCTCCAGTAATTTCCCTACCACTGAAGTAAGGCTCACCGGCCTGTAGTTCCCAGGATTATCCTTGCTACCCTTCTTAAACAGAGGAACAACATTTGCTATTCTCCAGTCCTCCGGGACATCACCTGAAGACAGTGAGGATCCAAAGATTTCTGTCAAGGCCTCAGCAATTTCCTCTCCAGCCTCCTTCAGTATTCTGGGGTAGATCCCATCAGGCCCTGGGGACTTATCTACCTTAATATTTTTTAAGACGCCCAACACCTCGCCTTTTTGGATCTCAATGTGATCCAGGCTATCTACACACCCTTTTCCAGACTCAACATATACCAATTCCTTCTCTTTGGTGAATACTGATGCAAAGTATTCATTTAGTACCTCGCCCATTTCTTCTGGCTCCACACATAGATTCCCTTGCCTATCCTTCAGTGGGCCAACCCTTTCCCTGGCTACCCTCTTGCTTTTTATGTACGTGTAAAAAGCCTTGGGATTTTCCTTAACCTTATTTGCCAATGACTTTTCGTGACCCCTTCTAGCCCTCCTGACTCCTTGCTTAAGTTCCTTCCTACTTTCCTTATATTCCACACAGGCTTCATCTGTTCCCAGCCTTTCAGCCCTGACAAATGCCTCCTTTTTCTTTTTGACGAGGCCTACAATATCTCTCGTTATCCAAGGTTCCCGAAAATTGCCGTATTTATCCTTCTTCTCACAGGAACATGCCAGTCCTGAATTTCTTTTAACTGACACTTGAAAGCCTCCCACATGTCAGATGTTGATTTGCCCTCAAACATCCGCCCCCAATCTAGGTTCTTCAGTTCCCGCCTAATATTGTTATAATTAGCCTTCCCCCAATTTAGCACATTCATCCTAGGACCACTCTTATCCTTGTCCACCAGCACTTTAAAACTTACTGAATTGTGGTCACTGTTCCCGAAATGCTCCCCTACTGAAACTTCTACCACCTGGCCGGGCTCATTCCCCAATACCAGGTCCAGTACCGCCCCTTCACAATCTTGCTGTCACTAAGCAAACGACTACTGACTGCAGTTTCTATTGCCACTGATAATAACCTGCTTTATTTTTACCTGGAATTTGTAGCTATCATTCTACCATTAATTGTAGAAAGTATCCAGTGTATGTACAAGGTGAATGAAACTATTAACATTGTGAGAGTAAATGACACTAATGTAAACCTTTTAGTGATCAAAGCATTCAGGAACACTCCTACTCTGTGTTAATGCTGGGAGCTGGCGCCAGGCTCACCTCTCTAGTTATATGAAACTGAGGAACATGGTAGCCAGCCTTGGTATGCAGGGAGGGACACATTGGGAACCTATAGGAGACTGCGGGTTCTGCATTTCTACAGTGGCAGCCATGGTCACTTGGGCATGTGTCACAGGTGAGGGTTCTGGCGGCAGTACTGGGGAAGTCTGGAAGTGAGGGTATTAAAATGTTGTTGGAGTCAAGCTGGTCATTATGATTAATTTCCCCACTCACTGTGTCGGCTTGCAATACCTCAGGGAACTCAGCCAGATGTTGGCATATTTGCTGCTCTAAGTTGCCATTCAGGCAGGTTAGATGGAACGTCCCTTTCAGCCACTGTTGTGCCACCAGTGCAAAGATCTTCACATACTCCATAGCAATCAGCACTCACTTTGAATGGCCTGAATAGGCAATTGAGTAAGACATGAACTCTTTGCAGGACATCATGTTGCTCTTGCATGCATTCAGTGTTATGTTGCATGTGACTCTCCTTGAGAAGGCTATTCTTTCATGGATGTAGTTCATGTAATTGAGAAACTGAGACATGGTCAAGCTCGTCACAATGGACTCCTCCACTCACAATGTGTGAACTTGCATTGCGTCAGGGAACTTCTCCAGGTGTCCACAATTTGGCTCTTGCTCCAAATATTGTGCCACAAAAGATGAAAGTTGAGGTCCTCCTTCAGTGCCTCACTGTGCATCATTGCAACTGTTTTCCCTCCTCCGAGGGGACCTGTCCATAGATGTCCTTGACTCAGACCACCTCCTCCTGCACTCTGGGTGCTGTGCCCTTTCCCTCATGCCACCGACTCTAAATGTGAACAATATCCTTCTGATATGCGAGTGTCTGCATTGGCAGAGTGTGAGCTGCTCAGATATGATGATGACTCCTTGGGCATCTTTTCCTTCTCCTGATGCCCAAGGGATGGCCTTGGTGAGGTGGACAAACAGCAATGAGATTTGTGAGAGATAACAAGAGATAATTAGAGTAAGCCTTGAACATTTTGAGAGCTTCCTGTTGCTCCCCACCCCCTATGTAGGCATTAATATGATACATGATCTGATAGTACTTGATTAGTGCATCACCTGATCTGATTGATTGGTTGTTTGCCAAGAAAGCATTTCCAGTTAGCCCAGTCTCGCTGTAACACATGTTCTTTCTTCCAAATTCTTTCCTAAGTAAAACAAAAATAAATCAGGTAGAATTAAGCTGTTGCTCTTCCTTAAGTACGGTGCATTTAATGAAGTGAGCAATTGTTCAGGAAGTAGTTTTGATCTCTTGTCATGAATTACTGAAAGGTTTGTCAATGAGGCACTTATTTTGCTGATGTCACCTCCTCTCTCATCTCCTTGGATATACAACCAAAATAAGTAACATAATTCAACTTGCACAATTCTTTGACAATAGTTGACAGTTGGTAATCAGTGGGAACTATCATGGGTGGAGGAGGCCTGATTTTCTATCTCCAAACATGGTACAGAATCATAGTCAGCCTTCTCTCTTTATATTTGTTACAGGTGCCTGGTCATCTCTCAACAGTGGCTAAGAGGCTGGACAAGATGTCATAACTTCTTTGAAGTTTTAAGATGGTGCAGAAAGATTGATTAATTCCAGAAGGGATAATATAAGAAATAGGGCTTGGTTATTTTGTAAACAAACTTCACTAAAACAAAATAAAATTTTTTAAATGTAAACTTTTATTTCAGCTCTAACACTAACAGATTACATGCAGATTCTTAACCTTAACATTCTAGTTCCCATTAAATAATACTTTACATGAACATGCAGCTCTCATTTCAGTTACACAAACAGGCAAAGGCAACACTTGCGTTTAACAAAGTAATTATTTTTCTGTTAGGGACATTTGTTCAAAACCCTTTTCCAAAGCCTGCTTCAGTGGCAACTTTCATGGCCTCTCTGGTCAATTTCCTCAGCCTTCTCCTGTAACTGTTCAGAACAGCATTCTTTCTCTCTCTCTCTCTAAGCTCCACCCACCCACTCACACAAAGGTTCTCCCCTGAGGGGGCCAGACTTGAATCAATTAGCGATGTCTAGGCTGTCTGATTTCCCACTCCCATATCTACATAAGAACAGAGCAATGCCAATCATATGCAACTAACCTTCCAATTATGGGCAAATAGGTCATCAAACTCTGTGATGGGATAATGGCTGGTCAAACAAGATTGTCCTGAATGACAATGGGTCTTCAGTGGATCATCCTGGCTGAACCAGGGCATCCTGTGTATTCGCAATAAACAAGATTAAGTCTGAATGGGCAAGGTAACTCAGGCTATGGGCATACCCCTCTGGCTCTGCTGCTAGCAGCCTTTTCCCTCAGTCTGTTTAATTCCTAAATTGCCTGCTATATATTGGATCCTATTTCTGTACCCAAGTTCCTAATATCTCCCGATCATGACAACAACAGGTTGAAAGCTTTGAATGAACAGCCAAATGAAACAGCAAAATAAAAGAAGTGATAAACGTCGCCAAACAGAAACAACAAACCTCATCATTATTTCACATAATTATCTTGACAGATGTCACATACAAGTTTTCTACTTGTCTAATCAAGTTACTTGTATTGGGCAGGAATACAATGAATTTAAAATTATGTTCAACAAATAAATAATCGACCTATCCACTGAGATTAAAATAAATACATGTATGATATAAATCAAAAAAGTTGTAATCAATATGCTAAATTTAAATAGAAATGTTCAGCACTCTGACATGAAACTTCTTGATTTAAAAAATTGTAGCTCAACATCCAAGGGCAGCACGGTAGCACAGTGGTTATCAGAGTTTCTTCACAGCTCCAGGGTCTCAGGTTTGATTCCCGGCTTCGGTCACTGTCTGTGCGGAGTCTTCACGTTCTCCCCGTGTCTGCGTGGGTTTCCTCCGGGTGCTCCGGTTTCCTTCCACAGTCCAAAGATGTGCAGGTTAGGTGGATTGGCTATGCTAAATTGCCCTTAGTGTCCAAAAAGGTTAGCTGGAGTTAAGGGTAGATGTGTGGGCTCAGGTGGGGTTGCTCTTTCCAAGGGCCAGGGCAGATTTGATGGGCTGAATGGCCTATTTCTGCACTGTAAATTCTATGAAATTTCTAGGAATTCATAGTATTTTTTTGACCCCACAAACATATAAAACCAAAGGCCGCTCTGTACCTAGACATTTAACTCTTATCAATGACATTATCATTGTTGAATTCCCCACCATCAACATTCTGAGGGTGAGGAGGTGGAACAGGACAACACTGAAAAATAACTTAATTGGACCAATAGATAGATACTGTGGCTGCAAGAGGTTGGGCAGTCGTTTGGACGAGTGCAGCTCCAACAACATTCAAAAAATTGACACCATCCAGGACAAAGCAGCATGCTTGATCGGTGCCTAATCTGCCAATTTAAACAACATTCCCTCCACCACCAGAGCAACGAGTACCACTTATAACATGCACAGTTGAATAATGATCAAGGGTTCACTGACAGCATCTCATACATCCGTGACCTCTACAAAGGACAGCACTGCATGGGGTGCATCATCATCACTGGATACAAATCCTGGAACACTTAGAATCATAGAATTCTTACAATGCAGACGGAGGCCAAATGGCTCATCGGGTCCCCACCAACCCTCTAAAAGAGCACCTATCTAGGCCCACTCCCCGCCCCCATCCCCTGTAACCCCACCTAACCTACACATCCTTGGACACTGTAGGGCAATTTAGCATGGCCAATCCACCTAAAAGGCAAAGATGTGCAGGTTAGGTGGATTGGCCATGATAAATTGCCCTTAGTGTCCAAAATTGCCCTTAGTGTTGGGTGGGGTTACTGGGTTATGGGGATAGGGTGGAGGTGTTGACCTTGGGCAGGGTGCTCTTTCCAAGAGCCGGTGCAGACTCGATGGGCCGAATGGCCTCCTTCTGCACTGTAAATTCTATGATTCTATGATAACCTACCCTGCACATCTTTGGACTGTGGGAGGAAACTGGAGCACCCAGATGAAACCCATGGCAAGAAAGTGAAAACTTCACAGTCATCCAAGGCCAGAATTGAACCCAGGTCCCTGATGCTGTGAAGCAGCAGTGCTAATAACTGTGCCACCATGTTGCCCCTGACCGAATAGCACAGAGGAAAAACCTTTACCATACGCACTGCTGCAGTTTACCATCACCTTCTTTGGGGAAATTAAAGATGAGTAATAAATGCTTGCCTTGCCAGCGATGTCCACGTCCCATGATTGGGGTAATTTAAAAAAATAGAGGGCTAGATTCTCCGTTTCAGCAACTAAGTGTTGACACCAACAGAGCATGTGTGGTCTTTTACGACCAAAGATTTTGCGTGAAACCCTCACCGATTCCAGGACCAGAGAGGGGCTAGCAGCGGCGCCATGTGAAACTCCTAGCTCCTGCGCCGAACACGGAGAATGGCCGGGTACCTGGCCGCGCATGTGCACGGCTGACGACCTGCAGAGGTCGCGCTGTACCTCGGAATTGGGAGGTAAATCATTTTCGACAAACTGGCAACGGCCGTGCGTGGAACCGACCCATCATCCGCAGCCGCACAGGCTACCCCCTGGCCACCCCACCAGCCCTCGCGGAAGCCCGCTGGCCAGCGGCACAGATCCTGGCCACGTGTGGTGACACTGGATAGTCCGCAGCCACCATGCCGGGTTACCAACCGTTGAGACCACATGCATCCCGCGCCGTCGGGAACGCGGCACATCGGGGGTGGAGTATCACAGGAGGGTCGTCTGATGATGTGCCAACGCCGTTGCAACGGCGTGACGCGATGACGCCATTTCCGAGGGGGCGGAGCGTGGCTCACTGGCGTCAAACAGGCGCCGACCCCAATTTGGGTGTTGGAGCCGATTCTCTGCCCTATCGCCGATTACGATATCGGCGTCGGGCAACAGAAAATCCCACCCATAGTGTTTTATTCTTTAACCATTTCTCCCAAGTCTAAAGAATGGTTTGTGGTCATTTTACTTCCCTGGCCCCGTGTTTCCAACTGATTTTTTTCTTTCTATCCTCTTTCTCCTTTCAATCTCCCTTCCCTTTTATCCCCTTCTCACCATCCCTTGATCGCCTTCACTCATCTTCCACTATATTTGACCAATAGAATATGCAGACATTATTTGGGCTTCTCCATTCAGTATTCAGTGGGTGGCATGATGGCACAATGGTTAGCAGTGCTGCCTCACAGCGCCAGGGACTCGGATTCAATTTTGGCCTTGAATAACTGTCTGTGTGGAGTTTGCACTTTCTCCCCGTGTCTGTTAGGGCTTCCTCTGGGTGCTCCGGTTTCCTCCCATAGTCCAAAGATGTTCAGGTTAGGTGCAGTGGTCACGCTGAATTGCCCCTTAAGAGTAGGGTTTCAAGAATAAGTTGGGATATTGGGCCTAGGTAGAGTGCTCTTTTGAAGCGTCAGTGCAGGCTCGATGGGGCGAATGGCCTCATTCTGCACTGTAGGGATTCTATGATTCATTTGTCCTTGCTCCTCACTACCTTGATGTAACAATGTTAATTGGCTGCAAAATTTGATTCTTTACTGTTACTGGTTGCTATAATACAGGAGCCAGCAGATGAAATAATGATGAGGATCTGCTAAAATCAGCATCTGACACGACCTGCGTTGATCACCATGCTTGGAAGAGTAATAGTATGGGAGTCCGTGCATGGAATGGAAGCCTGTTTTGTAATGGATAAACCAGATTGGGGGGGGGGGGGGGGGGGGGGGGGACTAGGCTGATCATGTCTCCAAGCGTTGTATGATTGTCAACATTTGTATCATTTGTCGGTTCAGTTGCCGCCTCAGAGCAAGCCACTTCTGTGTCTCCTTCCAGTGCCTCACACTGGATGCACCTCCTGGATTTGCAACACGCAGTTCCTTCCAGGATCCCTCATCACTACAGGTATTTCCTTCACTCAAGCCACTGCCGGCTAACAAAGCAGTTCGAGCTTCACACTGGAATAATTCTGCATATTATTCTCATTTGGTTTGAGACTCCAACTGGCATATGTTATAACGACTGTTTTCTGCCCTTGAACCTGTGTCAGCCCTGCCTCAATACCAATGGTTTCCAGTATGAAAGGGAAGTGGAAATCCGGGTTGCCAAGGACAGGTGGTGAGATGAGCTTCTGCTTGAGAGTGCAAAAGGAGTCTACATGTGCTGGAGTCCGATTTCCTGTGAAGTATCGTGAAGTATTGTGCCTCGTAAATCTTTTCTCACCAGCTGCCTGAGCATTCACTCATTTCATTAACAAGTTGTTCAGTGTGGAGGCCAATTGTACATAGCTTTGCAAAAACCTCTTATTGGAGCCAAACAGACCATAGTTCTTTCTGTCTCTCTTCATACTTGGATATTTTCATCATTGGGAGTGATGTCTTCCCTGGTGACAAAGTGTACAAGTTACCATACTTATGTCTGGAAAAATTGGCATTTCCCTGGTATGACTTTCAAGTCAAGCTTCAACAAGTGTGCTAAGACAGTGTCTTGTCTTTCAAGGATCTCCTTGAACATCCAGCCAAAGATGAGTTTTTCGTCCAGATGCATAAAGAAAGCCTGGAAATTAAAGTCGCCAAAGGTTTTATCCATCACACAAATGAAGATGGCAGGGGTATGATAACACCCAAATTGCATTCTCATGTATTCATCAAGCCCTCTGGTGTTTATTAGGAATGCTGTCTTTTCAACGTCTTCTTCAGCGAATACGTAGCATGATTATAACCGGAGGCCACATTGAGAATGCAGTAATACTTTGCACCATTGTAATGTTTCCTCAATCCTTGTCTTTGTCTTGACTGCTCAGTAATTGACACAGATCCATAGTTTTCCGTATTCCACCCTCACAAGAACTATGGGAAGTGTTACAATCCCAGTTGGTGTTAAAACTGATGGGAAGATTTCAGAATGAAATCCTGGCTCATAAGACCGTGAACCTTTACTTTAACAAGAAAACATTTTTTACTAATCATGAAAAGTTTGATGCAATACTCCTTTATTTCTTTAGCTTCATAAATATACACAGATTTAAAGTTAACACGGATTACAAATGATATCATAGGCTATAATGGTCTCAATAACACACAGTCCCTTTAAACACAAGTGCACACATAGCTAACTCAACTGGAGAAATTGAGATGTTGCCAAGAAGTCTAGGGGTTAACGAAACAGAGGAAACCTGGCAGTGGTCAGACACACCCCTGTCTTAACCTGGGTGAATTTCTGTGGATTTCTCCTCAAAATCGCCCCAGATGATTCTTATCTCATGAGCCACATAGTCTCACTGAACTCCAGCTTCCACACAAGTGATTTAAAATTCCGCTTACAACACCCTGTGAAAGTGCGCAGTCAATTCTAACCCCACATGCCCCAGAGTCACAACGCAAGTGAATTAACCATAATTCTTTTTTAAAATCTCCAAAATCTTTGGCCCTTGGCTGCCCAATAATAAGTCACCAGGTTTGTAAGTTGAAGTACAATTGCTGTTTATCTATAACAGGAATAAAGATGAAATGTGCAGTGACACTACAGTCGGTTAAATGTCCTTTTATCACCTGACCATCCTTAACTGCCCCACCCTCTACCCACACAAACAAGTCAGACAAACACAGAGGAGAATTAAAAAGGTAAAAAATAATAAGGTTTAAGGTCAAAGGATTGGCGTCCTTGCTTCAGATGGTGAGTAATGGGTGTCACTGTAGCTCAGTGGATGGGCGGCACAGTAGCATAGTGATTAGCACTGTTGCTTCACAGCAGCAGGGATCCGGGTTTGATTCCCAGCTTGGGTCACTGTCTCACTGTGTCTGCGTGGGTTTCCTCCGGGTGCTCCAGTTTCCTCCCACAAGTCCCGAAATACATGCTTGTTAGGTGAAATGGACATTCTGAATTCTCCCTCCGTGTACCCGAACAAGTGCTGTAGTGTTTGCTAATGGGGGATTTTCACAGTTACTTCATTGCAATGTTAATGTAAGACTACCTGAGCAACTAGTAAAAATTATTATTATTATTTGTCAGTGCACTCTCTTCACAGTATGAGTGTGGTTTAATGTCTCCGGCCTACTTCTTCAATATATCTTACTCCCAGAATTTCCAGAAGCCTCTGGCTTCACAGCAGCCTGTTTTTAGACAGTGTTATCAGATTGCTGTTGCTTGCTGTAATGAAAAATGGAAAAATGTGGGATTTGGGCCGTGGCTATTGTCCTGGGAGGACTTGGGGGGGCGCGATTTTCCCAAATGGAGCCCAAGTGTTTGCGCCGTCGTGAACGCCGTCGCGTTTCACGACGGCGCGAAATGGGCACGGGGACGACCGATTCTGGCCCCCACAGGGGCCAGCATGGCGCTGGAGCGGTTCACGGTGCTGGAGCGGTTCACGCCGCTCCAGCCTCCCTTCCCGGTGCCAAATGGGCGCCGCGCCAATCCGCGCATGCACATTTGGGCCGCGCCAACCTGCGCATGCGCAGTGGACTTTTTCCGCGCGCCGGCCCAGCCCCAACATGGCGTCGGTGTTCAGGGGCTGGCCGCGCAGGAAAGTAGGCCTGGGACGGGAGAGGCCGGCCCACCAATCGGTGCGCCCCGATCGCGGGCCAGACCCCATCGGAGCCCCCCCCCTCCCTCAAAGGCCGCCTCCGACTGTTCACGCAGAGTTCCCGCCAGCAGCGACCAGGGGTGAACAGCGCCGGCGGGACTCTGTCATATCCGCGCGGCTGCGTGGCCCATCCAGGCCAGAGAATCGGCGGCCCCGCCGATTCCAGGAGCCCAGCCGCGCCACCGCAAATGGCGCCAATTCTCCGCACATCGGAGAATCGTGCGCCGGCGTCGTGGTGCGGTTGCGCCGATTCTCCGGCCCGGCGCGGGGCTCGGAGAATCGCCCCTTGGGTTTTTGTTTGGGGCACCAATGTTGGGCGAAGGGAGCAGATGACCAACTTGAGCTGGTGTCTTTAGAGGAACGAGACGTCACCAGTCAGTGCCTTGAAGCTCATCTGCCTTCCATTCAATTAAATCATGTCTTGCCTTTGACAAGGTTGCGGGGGAGGAAAAAGAAGGTTGGCCAGTATTTTTATCTGCGGGTGTGTGTGGAGTCGACCCCAATGGGAGTTTTTGTTGTTTATGGGCTATAAAATTTTTGATTGGAAAAGGGACTCGCGGGAGTTGTTTGAAGAGAAGCGGCGGTTGGCAGCGCGAGCGGGAGGCATGCGCTGGCGCTAGCAGGAGCCGTCATTTTTTAAAATAACGGCAGTTAAGATTTAAAAATAACGGCAGTTAAGACAGTTGAAAGGGGTTCAGTTGGAGAAAGGCAGTCGGAGAGGAAGGCAGCCGACGACCGGAGCAAAGAAAAAAAGCCAACGGCATGCGGGGGCTGGGCGAACGGCTCAGTAAAGCGAACAAGGTGCCAGCGGCTACAAAGGACAAGGTCATAAAGAAATAAATAAAGAGCAGGAGGAAGAAAGGAGAAAAAGCACTGAGGCTCGGTTTTAAAACCAAGCAGCCCAGAAAATACATCGGAAGATCCAAGATTAAAAGAATAATGATTGACAAGAAAGATCTGAAAGTCTTACTACTGGTCCAAAGCATCGAAAGAAAAAGATCTGGGGCGAAATTCTCCCCCAACGGCGCGATGTCCGCCGACTGCGCCAATCAGACGGGCATCGCGCCGGCCCAAAGGTGCGGAATGCTCCGCATCTTTGGCGGCCTAGCCCCAACATTGAGGGGCTAGGCCGACGCCGGAGGGATTTCCGCCCTGCCAGCTGGCGGAAATGGCGTTTGTTTCCCCGCCAGCTGGCGCGGAAATGCGGCGCATGCGCGGGAGCGTCAGCGGCCGCTGAAGGTTTCCCGCGCATGCGCAGTGGGGAGAGCCTCTTCCGTCTCCGCCATGGTGGAGGCCGTAGCGGAGGCGGAAGGGAAAGAGTGCCCCCACGGCACAGGCCCGCCCGCGGATCGGTGGGCCCCGATAGCAGGCCAGGCCACCGTGGGGGCACCCCCCGGGGTCAGATCGCCCCGCGCCCCCCCCCAGGACCCCGGAGCCCGCCCACGCCGCCTGGTCCCGCCAGTAAATACCAGGTTTGATTTACGCCGGCGGGACAGGCAATTTCTGGGCGGGACTTCAGCCCATCCGGGCCGGAGAATTGAACGGGGGGTCCCGCCAACCGGCGCGGGCGGGATTCACGGCGGCCAACGGCCATTCTCCGACCCGGCGGGGGGTCGGAGAATGACGCCCCTGTTATATCCTTATTAAAAATAGTTTGAATCTTTAAATTTTGAAAATAAACTTAAGTTAAGTTGATAACCTGAAAGAATTGTTATTAGAAAGCTTACTTATTCTACTTAAAAAGCCTGAGTAAAGCTATTGAGTGATAGGTAAATTAAATCTTCCAGGAAGATATGGGTTATACCGGTGATTAACTTGAAAAATTAGTTTGATCCGAATTGCACCCACTTAAGTTTGTCTAGGAGTCAGGGACACAAGGGAATCCCTGTTCAACACATAGAATTTCTTGACCCTTTTTGGTTTAGGGGGAGATTTCTTGGTGATTTCTTGACAATTTTAGGTTTAGGGGGAGATTTCTTGGTGGTTTCTCGACCCTTTTTGGTTTAAGGGGAGATTTCTTTGTGATTTTAACTTAATTATGGGGCGGGATTCTCCGATCCTGGGGCTAAGTGTTGGCGCCGTCGTAAATGCCGGAGTGTTTTACGACGGCATCAACAGGCGCCTTGGATCAGCGATCCTGCACCGCACAGGGGGCCAGCACAGCACTGGAGAGCCTCACGCTGCTCCAGCTGCCGATATGGGCGTCAGGAAGGCGCCGTGGGTCCGCGCATGCACGCCACAGCCGGCGCGAGTTCGCTCATGCGCGTGGGTTGCCTTCTCCGCGCCGGCCCCGACGCAACATGGCGGAGACCAACTGGGGCCCGGCGCGGAGGAACATAGGCCCCCACCGGGATAAGCCCGCCTGCCAATCGGTAGGCCCCGATCGCGGGCCAGGCCACCGTGGAGGCCCCCCGCGTAGTTGGATCCCCCTCCCCCCCCAGCACGAGCGCCGAGGTCCCACCGGGTAGGAACACACGAGAACAACGCCGACGGGACTCGGACTAATTTGGCGGGCACTCAGCTCATCGCATGGGGAGAATCGCCGAGGGGGGGGGGCGCGGGGTGTTGAGCGGCCCCCGATTAGCGCCGACGCCAATTCTCCGGTGACTGGAGAATTGCCGTCGGAGCAGCGTTGCATGATTCCCCCCCCCCGGCGATTCTCCGACCCGCCATGGGGTCGGAGAATCCCGCCCATGGATTCTGGATGCATATCCATTTCTGCAGAGAGAGAGTTATCAGATTATTTTGGTGAGAATTAACTGGATATTCCTGGAGTGAGTTGGTTCGATTCCCCCGTCGAGCTTGCTGAATCAAAAGTGAAATGAACTCCAGCCTTGTAACACTGAGAAACATGTCAGTGGCACCAGAACAAATCACCACTGGCCATCGGGCAGGGCACAGACATTTGAGCCAATTTATTGGCTATCAGCCAAGAAAATCAAACTGAGTCACACTGATGCCTTCCGGATTCGTTCTGCTTGATTTAAAGATATAGGCAATTGCTTCTGCTTAAATTAAAGATGCAGGCTGCCTTAAAGCCACAGGTCCATTACACATTCATGAATCAAAATGGTAATCATAAAATAAAAGGGAAAATAAGGGAATAAACAGGAAACAAACAGTAGGGACTCTTACAGCTTTCAAGAAGACACACTTTCAAATCTTCTTCCAAACAGTGTTTTCCCTCACTGCTTCCATCCATGATTCGTTTCCAGGTTTTACACCTCTCCCTTCAGATTTCTTCTGTCTTAAAGGCAGAAGAACACATCTTCGAGGTCCAGCCGCCAATTTCCATAATTATTTCAAACAAAGTCTCTCAAACTAGTAATTTCTCACAAGCCCCAGCATTATGCTGACATCTTTTTGGTCTCTCAAGACCCAATGCCTTTTCAACTCTCTGTGACTTTATTTAACAGTAATCTATTCTGGTTCCAGATTTCCTCTGCTCCATTAACCCCAGATTTCTTGGAAACATTTTAATTTCTCCAGTTGCCTTAATTAGTAGCTCTTTAGACTTATACACTTGGTTTCTTAACTATTATTCCATGGTAAGGCTTTTCTTCTAGTAAAGGTGAGAGCAACATTCCCTCTCTAGCCTTCTAAATGAAATGCTTGTAGAAGAGCTGTGAGAGCTGCCTTCTCTCTCACTACATATCTCCAACTGCTAATGAATTCAGCTAAAACTGCACTCACAAAACCTTCCTACCTGAAAGGTGCTTCAGTTGCTAAGCAACAACTTTTATTTCTCTAAGCTTTTGTTTACTTTTCACACCATAACCTCTTTAAGCACAGTTTGAATTGAAACAAAAACCCCCATACATACAAACACCTTTGTTCAGCATGAATCTAACTATAGGTTTATCCTTCTTTACAGATAAACACTAAATTAAATCCATTTAAAACTATACCATATTTCTAATATTTATCAATACAAATATAAATCCCTTAAAGCAACCTTTTTTTTCTGCCAAAAGGCATACGGACTCAATAATTCTTGGGTGAAGTCTTGTACCAAAGACTTATGCAAGTACGTCCTGACTTTCTCCCAGTGATGGGGTGAGATCTGACGATGAGGAATCTTTACTTGTTAGTCCACTGCAGTCACACTCCTGTGGCTTACCAGGTCACAATACTCGATGTCATCATCATTCTTACTGAAAGTTGCTCTGTACCTAATGAGAGTAGGAACATACATAGAAAATAGAAGCAAAAGGAGACCATTCAGCCCTTTGAGCCTGCTCTGCCATTCATTATGATCATGGCTTTCTTCCTTGGGTCTCCTTCAAATCAGTGACGCCCACCTTTGAAATGAGGTTTGAATGTTTTGTCCAGGTCTATTCACCACAACAGTTGTGGGTTTAAAGACACCTATGAATGTTCTAGGTTGGAGGTAAACATCTTTGTGGCTGAAATTGGTGATTTGCATGGGCATCCTATCCTTTTCTCTCAAAGAGATGAGGATGGCTCCCAGAATTACACAAAGTGGCAATTCTGCGAAACCTGATGCTCCAGCAAGGCCTGATGTCAACCATTTAGGGACATGAGCCATGAAGAACAGTGATGGTGCAGGTGGGTAAAAGCATAGCCCAATTTCCTGCTTCTCAAACAGTTCAAAGTTCCATATAGGCTGATACACCTTGAATGAATGATGAAACTCTTGACCTCCTCCTGCCAATTTTGTAACGTGCAGCTCATACTCGTCACCTTTCAAGGACACTGGATGTCTCTTAACACATTCAACCCCAACATCATACATATTCACAACTTCCTTACTTCCACTGGAGTATCTATCAGGTCACAAAGTAACAGGAAGCCCAGGTATTAAAAGCAACAACAAATTGTAATTTGGTGTAGCCAAAAAGACATACTGTGGAGATAGGACAGAAAGGATTGGATCTGTACTTAATGTATGGTGATCTGTTTTGCCTGCCTCTTCAGCTTGAGGTCCATATTCCGTACTGCTAATAACCTCCCTGGTGCTGGCCTCTTTCATGGTCCCCATGATCCGGACTATGTGATCCTATGCATCAAAGGATAATTGTGGTTTGTCACAATTAAGTTCCCCAACGTCATGCAGATGTTTCCATTCCTCATCGCTTCAACTAGGTGATTCTTCAGCTGTAAGCCTTGGTTGCTTTGAAGGAGGGATCCAGGAGGACAATGCAATTGTACAACTTGATCAACTCCAGATATACAGAGACCAGCTCCTCTTTTTTCACTTTTACTCATGAAGCCTCTGTTTAAGCTCAGGCAGGCTATTACTGTCCCAAAAACTTATGCAAGGACTTAAATATTTGCTATGGGCTTCTTTGAACACCTTCACTTCTCCTGATGTATTTCCTGATGTGCTTTCCCACACGTATGTTCAACCTCCTGTTCACTCTTGTTGAGGCCCTTCGATTCCATGACCAATTGTGCATCTTTGATCCAATATTTTGCTGGCAGATCGTTGGGCATTTCTGGTCTTCCCCTGATCTGTACAGTTTCCTAGCCATTGGCAAGTAGAATTTCCAAACAGGAATACCGTTTCTGCCATCTGCAAAGTCAAGGGAGCCTTGACAGAGCCTCTGTCTAGAATGGCCTCAAGGTGCAATTTCCTCCACCAACAGTATTCGAAGGAGCTTTGGAATCTCGTTTACATCACCAATTTCAACTCCTTCGCCACTTACTCCATCTTGGCCCGATTCCTTTGTATCATGTCGACAATGACATTACGTGTGCTGTGGAATCCGACTTCCGGCACAGATGTAAGGTACGATCAACCCGAATGGGAACATGTCCCATAGTACGTGCGATAAGCCGGGTGTTTCCCGGTGCTCGGAGCGCCAATAAACACCACACTATCAAACGGTCAATCAGAGGCCTCAGTGGCGAAAGCGCAGCCAAAGTCATACTTAGTCCCGTTTTCACCGGAATTCCTCAGCGCAGGGAAAGATTTGGACGCCATTTTTAAGTGGCGCCCAGAACTCTCGACCCCTGAAACCCCCATGCCCCAACTCACCACCAAGGGATCCCCCAACTCACCACCAACACCCTCAGGCCAGATTCATCACGTGGAAAATGCCAGCTTGGCACCCCAGCAGTGCCCTTGCCAGCTGGCAGTACCACCTGGGCACCTTGGTAGTGCCAGGCTGACACCCAGGTGGCACTGCCAGCATGCCAGTGTCAAGGTACTAGGCTGGCAGTGTCAGGGTGTCACCCTGACCAGAGGGAAAGCGCCCGGGGACCTCCCATCCCCTTGTGGACCCCCACGAGTGCCGTTCCATGTGGTCCCCATTTGTGCAGACCAGCACTGAACGGCGCTCACCCGAGGTCTCCAAGGCAAAAAGGTTAGATCTCACGCCTTAGTTAGATCTTAGGAAAGCATATTAGAGTGAGGTTAGCTGTGTCACTCTAATATGCAGATTTACCAGAAAGTGATCCCACCCACAATGTGCAGCATTTACATTGCGACGTCTCACGTCACATGAAACCTTGTGAGCCGTGGCAAGCCGGGTAGATCCTGGAAGAGGCATCTACCGGCTGCACCACGTTGCTTTTCGGGTGCATGTTGCCGGTAGATCTCGCCCGTAATATACGATTCAAGCAGAAGAAATGGAAGAACACTATAGAACAGATGCTTTATTTCATATGCATTAGATCTTTATATACATTAATATAAAACTTTAACTCAGAAGAACAAACTATTTACAACGCACCATTAACTCTGTTTCTCTCTCCACAAATGCTCCCACCTACTGACTTTTTCCAGCATTTTGTTTTTCTCTTAATTTCGAATACCCACAGTAATTTGCTTTTATTTAAAATGGACATTCACAATTGAAGCTTCAGATCCATCAAGATATATAGATTGATTCCAGAGTTGAAGGTTCTTTTTATGAAGAGATTGAGCTGTTTAGGAGGTAGTGGCGTAGTGGTATTGGCACTAGACTAGTAGTCCAGAGACACAGGTTTCATGCTCTGGGGACCTGGGTTTGATTCCCATCAGGGGTCACAGTCTGAGCATTTAGGACAGAGATGAGGAGAACTTTGTTCACCCAGAGAGTGTGGAATTCGTTACCACAGGAAGCAGTTGAGACCAAAAAGCAGTTTTCCAAGAAGCAGTTAGAAATGGCACTTAGGGCGAAGAGGATCAAAGAGGATCAAAGGAAATGGGGGAAAGCGGGATTAGGCAATTGTGTTGGATGATCATGCCATGATTCAAGGGACAAATGGCCTTCTCCTGCTCCTATTTTCTATGTTTCTAATTTGAATTCAATAAAAAATCTGGAATTAAAAATCTGATGATGACCATGAAACCTTGTCAATTGCCATCTAGTTCACTAATGACATTTTGGGAAGGAAATCTATAGTCCTTGCCAGGTCTGACTTACATGTGACTTCAGACCCACAGCAATGTGCTTCATTCCTAAATGCCTGATATATGGGCTATAAATTCTGGCCCAGTCACCAACACCCACATCCCATGAATGAATAAAGAAAAGTAACAACACACAATGGGATGGATTATTCAGGATGTCATAATATACACCAGTATATCATGGTGCAGACACACACTGATGGACACACAGTGGGACAATCAACATACACAACACCGCAGCCAATCACCAGTGAGAGCACACGCATTATAAAGACAGGGGACATCAGAGTTCCCGCTCATTCGAGTAGCAGCTAGCTAGGAGCACAGAGCGCACAACCTGCAACACAGACATTCACCATGTGCTGAGTGCATCAACTGGTTAGGACAAGGCAAAGGTCTTTCGTTAAAGCTGGTATCGTATTGACCCACAGTTCAAGTATGTTTAAATAGTTAACCTTTTAATAAAATAGTGTTGCACTACTTCAAGTGTTGGTGACCTGTATGTGATCCAGAACGCCCAACACATCAGACTTTTGATGGGCCAGTATGTAGGGAAAAGCTAATGAGCACGCAAGTCAAGCTACTTGGTTCAGTGGCAGACCTGTCACAGAGTCTCTAGCTACTGTCAAAGGATTTGGTAAAGTCTGGTTTGAACGTGGCACAGGACAATGTGCAGAGTATCAAGCCCATCCGTTCTAACATGCAAGTGGTGGCCAAATCCTTGGTATTATTTGTAGACCAACTTATGATGCAGCATCTGGTGGCCAAAGCCTCAGCTTCCATTGCAGCAGAGGCAGACGTCATTCAGTCAATCTCTCAGTGCTGCCGTGAAAGCTCCAAGGTCATGAGATCCATGCTAGGTACCATGCAGGTTCAGGCTTCTGTTATCATGGTTGTGGTTCTCTGTGCTCAAGTGGCATATAGACTCTCACAAACTCTTTTGTTTGATAAAATTGTTTCAGCAGTTGTTGCAGGATCACTGTAATGGAACATCACAAGAAAATAGAGACGGTGGTGAAACAATATGAAACGGAATCAGAGTCTGAGTAGGCACTCGAGGGCAGGCCATCAGGAGCAAAGGCACACCCAGATCCCACCTCTCCAGTTCCTTCTCCTCCTCTCTCCATAAAGTGCTTCCTGTCTCTAGAGCCGCTGCTCAGTTTTCTTTCATATTGCAGACTGAGAGGAACCATAGCCCTCAAGTCCTCCCCAGCTTTTGTCACGACAGGTTACTCTGTCCTCTCTGCGAGGGTGCAACACTCTTTGCCAAATCCAGAAACCCACAACAACACTTCCAAAAAGACTCCACAGTACTTACACAAACTTTGCAAAACAGCAGTTAGTAATAATATTGCCGTACCAGCAAGTTGGGTGATTGGCCCTTCAAATAGTGCTCAAGGGATGTGCCTCTTCTAGCTGAATGCATATTCTTTTGTGAGTGCAAATGGCACGTGCATTCAGTTAATTGGCGCAATCCAAATTTCAAAAACAGCTACACCAGCTATTAAAAGTAATGATCTTGGCAGTTGGTACATTTCTTGTGCACAAACAGATTACACATGCTACTGTGCTCGGTGCCATGAGGATTGTGCAGGAAGTACCAGTGCATGCCACTAAGAGGGCCTCTGGTTTCTGTGCTGCCAACTCCTGCAGTGCAAAGGAGCAACATTTCTAGCCCATCGTATCATGATCTCCAGCTTAGAATAACACCCATTAATTACAACCATTGACCAGTCATTGCGACCATCTCTCGTTCCTTCTTGATAGTTATTGTTGCTGAGCTCAATGGCTTTGTATTCAGTGACACTGCTGTTTCATCATCATATTTGACTTGCATCTATCAATTATTTTGAAAAACAAAGGTGGCGGGGGAGAGGGGGGCAGCAAGGAAGGAGCCCAGGGAAACATCAGGAGGGGACATGGGAAAAGATTAAGGAGGGGCCAGAGGGCACCCTCCCCAACAAAGACATAGGAGCAATAGTAACAAATGCAAAACTGAAGAGAGCCTACAGTATCTACAATGGAAGAAAGGGCCCAAGATGGAGCCCGAACACCAGAAATCGGGTGCGGTGGGTCAGAGAATCCTGCCCTATGAGTCTGTAACATCATTATTCCTGTCTCCAGTTTTAAGCCTGATAAAGTCTCAAATCCTGTTTAATAAAAGGCATGTTTCTTTAAAGGTGAGATAATTTAGTTCTTTAAGATATTTACAAACACCCCACAACTCTTTTTTTCACCAAAATAAGTATCTATATTTACCTCATGAAGTGGGAAGGCTGCGTCAAATGTCTTGCTTTCTAGTAATTGACGAAGACCCCCTGTATTTAAGAAAATTAACATATTTATGTCCAAACAATGCAAAAGGAAACTGCTCCATAATGGTGCAATGATGAACCTTCAGTCCATATCATTATAACTTGAAAGACTTCAGTGCTCAACGTACAGATTAGTATTTTATCATTGAAAAGCCAGCAGGAAGGCCATAACCTACTTTGGACACAAGGAGTTGGATAAATCAACAAATAATGTAATGGATTTTAACAGTTTGTTGGTTGTACGTGTTATGAAAGACAGGACGGTATGAGGTACCAAAATTTGGAAGTATACCGAAATAATACCTAAAGAAGACTGGATTTTAAAATCTTAATTCAAACACTATGGGCTGGATTTTGCCAGCTCTCGAAAATGAGCTGGGAGGTGGGAGAGCAGGCAATATGGCGGGAAAGATGTCAGGAGAGAGTCTGACGACTTTCAACCACCATGTACTTTTTCCACAGGCAGAAACCTCAGTAGCATGGCCGCCAATTGAGCCATCTAAGGGTGCAATATGTGATCATTTTTCGTCTGCATGGGGAGGATCGTACCCTTCTGGGGTAGTGCACCAGGTAATCCTGGAGACCTCACAGTGAATTCCTGCGGGAACCTACCTTGATTGGTGTTCCATTACTCACCAGGTGGTAATGGAGGTCACTGTGCCCAAGGTGCCGTGGTTAGAACAACCTCTGCGTTTGCAATCCTCAGTAGGACTCCTCCTCCAAAGAATTGAACCTAACGCATATAATAGCATATTTGCATCTTGGAAGAATCCTCCTTCTTTTTCGGTGATCACTCGCTAACGAATATGATTGACCAGCTACGAAACTCCATGTCACTGATCATGGGTTCTGTAGATACTTGCATGGCTGATGAGCCCAATCCTAGAGCTGCTTCCCCGACCACATACTTGGCAGGTGTTTCTGGGAGGTGGGATTGGTCCTTGGACTAGAAATCGCTGGTATTCCTTTCACGGCTCCATTTCCCAACTCTTGCCATCAAATGTTCTCAAAGAATTGAGTCCTTTGTTATGGGCCAGGGTTTAGAGAACCCCAAAGTGTATCATGGAGTTCACCTGACCCACAACTTTTGATAGATTGTGGTATGGGGAGCACACGGCCCACTCTACTGGTGTGGTACAGCAGAAATGGAAAAGTATTTTTTAAAGCAAATTAATGTTTATTCTATGAACTCAAGTTAACCTTTTTACAACATACAGTGAACATCTTAGCAACCATCAATTCAAATACAACCCCCAAAGAATGCAACACTAAGTAATTTCTACTTTCCTTTTAACATCCATAAGACTTAAAAACACCTTTTAACAGAAAGACATCAGGCTTAACTTCACTACTGAGAACAGCTACCACGTTCAAATCAGCAAATGGACACTCATAAGCTTGCAGAGATTCACACACATCATGCTGTGATTTCAGCTTCTCCAAAGCTAAAATGAAACCAAACCCTCCCTGCAGCAAAAAACCTAAATCGAAAGTAAAATGCTGAGACAGCCCAGCGCCACCCACTCTGACATCACTGCAGTAAAAAACACCCATTTCTTTAAGGTACACTCACTACAGATATTTATATAGACACCCATTTATTAAAGGTACTCTCACATGACACCTCCCCCCCAAGAAAAAAAATAAACCATCAACTTCAAGATGGTTTCATTTTTCACCTTTTCACTATCCTTTAAGAAATGCACACAGTAAATATACTTTTTCATTTTAAAAAAACAACACACGCAAAGAGGTATAATGATATAGTCCATTTAGTTTTATTTTTCCTTCAACTGGAATCTGGCTCGATTGAGTCTCTTTAAAGAAGAAGGTCTCTGCCCGATCCATCCATTTCTCTACACCTCGGCATTTCTCTTTATAGTCAGATACTTTAGTTCAATCTGATCACAGAGTCCCTTGTAATTCTCCAACACAGGAGCATTGGTTATCACAGCTCTCAGGCAGTCAAATGCCTGTTGAAATCTGTCCACTGAAATCTTCAACGTTTCTTCAGCAAGTCTATCAGTGGAGCAACCACGCTACAAAAAGTTTTCACAAATGTTCGATCAAATCCACTCATGCCAAGAAATCGCATTATTTCCCTTCGTCTTGAGGGTATCGGAAACTCCTCAATAACTGTTGGTTTCACATCCCGTGTGACCATTCGACCCCGTCCAATTGTATGGCCAAGGAAAGTGACTTGGGCTTTTCCAAATTCATTTTTAGCTATGTTTATCACCAAACCCGCCTCCTGAAGTCGATCGAATAACTCCATCAGATGTTTTAAATGTTCTTTCCATGTCTGGCTGAAAATTACCAGATCGTCGATGTATACCGCACAATTGGGCAATCCTGAAATGACTTTGTTAGTTAACCGTTGAAATGTGGCTGGGGCGTTTTTCGTGCCAAATGGCATAACTTTGAATTGGTATATACCACCTGGAGTCACAAAAGCTGAAATCTCCTTCACCTTTTCGGATAAAGGTACCTGCCAGTAACCTTTAAGTAAATCCAGTTTGGAAATAAAAGCTGATTGTCCCACTTTCTCAATGCAATCCTCCAAACGTGAGATAGGATAAGAGTCCGTTCTTGTAACTGCATTAACATTTCTATAGTCCACACACAACCGTTGGGTACCGTCTGGTTTAGGTACCATCACTATGGATGAGTTCGATTGGCTGCAACCCACTTCAATTATGCCGTTTTTAAGCATACTCTCTTTGTTAACATGTGCCAATTTTAAAGGGTTAAGTCTGTATGAATGTTGTTTAATTGGAACAGCATTTCCCACATCTACATCATGTATAGCCATTTTAGTACTTCCCAATTTATCTCCACAAACTTGCCCATGTGATATCAATAACTCTTTCAGGTCAGTTTGTTTTTCCTCTGGAAGGTAACTCAACAATTTATCCCAATTTTTAAGAACATCCTCGTTTTCCAATTTAATTTGAGGTATGTCAAATTCACAGTCATCTGGATTTGGTTTGTCACTTTGAGTTGGAATCATTAAAACCTCCTCCTTTTTCTCTCCTTCCTTTCAAAGTACCTTTTAAGCATATTCACATGACACACTCGGTGAGTCTTCCTTCTATCCGATGTTTTTACTACATAATTCACCTCACTTAATTTCCTTTCAATCTGATAAGGTCCACAAAACCTTGCTTTTAAAGGTTCACCTACCACTGGTAACATTACTAAAACTTTATCTCCACTGGCAAAACTACGAACTTTGGATTTCTTGTCCGTGCCTGTTTCATCATATTTTGTGCAACTTTTAAATGTTGTCTAGCCAATTCACCTGCTCTATTTAATCATTCCCTAAAATTTGACACGTAATCCAATAATGTAATTTCCGATTTCTCATTCACCAATTTTTCCTCAATCAAATTAAGTGGTCCTCTTACCTCATGACCAAACATTAGTTCAAAAGGACTGAATTTGGTTGGCTCATTAGGTGCATCCCTAGCTGCAAACAGTACGAATGGAATTCCTTTATCCCAATCCTCTGGATAATCCTGACAATAAGCCCTCAACATTGTCTTTAATGTTTGATGCCACCTTTCTAACGCTCCCTGCGATTCTGGATGGTACACAGTTGATTTAAAGTGTTTTATTCCTAAACTATCCATAACTTCTTTGAATAACCTTGAGACAAAATTTGATCCTTGATCCGATTGTATTTCTGTGGGTAGTCCATATCAAGTAAAGAATTTAAGTAACTACTCCACAATCTTTTTAGCTATAATATTACATACTGGAATGGCCTCTGGAAACCTAGTAAACACATCCATTATAGTCATCATTAAAATCACTTTTCGTTTTAGGAAGCGGTCTTACGCAATCAAATAGGCCCTTGTAAAAGGTTCCTCAAATGCTGGAATGGGTATTAGGGGTGCTGATTTTATCACTGCTTGAGGTTTCCCCATCACTTGACATGTGTGACATGATTGACAAAATTTTACTACATCTTTATGTTGTCCAAGCCAATGAAAAATTTTGTATTTTAGCTTGAGTTTTCCTTATTTCCAAATTACCTCCCACTGGTACCTCATGTGCAACTCTACCGGCAATACTACTTGATGAACTTCTGTCCACTTTTCATCCGCCTGCATACGTTAAGGTCTCCATTTTCTCATGAAGACATTACTTTTACGGTAATAACACTCTGGTATACACTCAGATTCCTCTTGCGTATATGCTTTCTAATACATCCGTTTAATTTCTATATCTTTTTGTTGTACCTCCGACAATTTTCCTGAACTAAAAATAACTGCCTCACCCTTCTTGTTCTTTTTCAACCATCTGATCAAAAATCGTTTCTGATAATGGCACTTCAATATCTTCACTCTTTGATTTCTCCTCTTGTCTTAACCTTAACTTTGCAACCTTGTTACTACACAATCCGGAAAAATCCCAGAATATTCGTCCTTCAACACTTCTTGTCTGATTTTCCACTGGCTAATCAACCACAGTAGGCATCACTCCCACCTGCGATCCAGCGATATCATTACCAAGATAAACTGTATTCCTGGACAACATAGTTTCTCTATTACTCCTACTACCACTTCACCACTCTTCATTGGACTTTCCAACCTTACCTTATATAATAGAACACTGCTCCTCTCACCCTGAATTCCACATATTACCACCTTTTCTGGCAACATTCTTCCCAAACTACATAAGTCCTTATCTCTTACCATTAAAGATTGACTTGCTCCTGTATCTCTTAAAATTGTGACTTCTTCTAGTCCTCCTGATACACAGTAAACGTTACCCACACAAGCAAATTTTTTAAAGAGATCTGTCACCTTCTCAATCACCTCTTGATCAGGCTGTGCAATCTTTTGCACCTCCTTCGCTTCACTTGGGCTTTCCTTTACCACTTTAACAAATCCCATTGTCTTATCCTGTTTTACCACATCAGCCTTCCCAGTGCTTTTCTTCAACCACCAACACTGTGACTTTACATGGCTTAATTTATTACAGTGAAAACATTTGAAACTTTTCATGTCTCTTCCATCCTCCTGGATTTCTTTTTTAATCTGAGGTACACTCTCCTTATTATCTCCCATCAGATCACCTTTACCTTTACCACTTGAGTATTCTCATGTCCCAAGTTTCTATCCCTCACAGGCTGAAACTGATGTCGGAAACCAAGCTTTGATTTATGAACTAATTCATAATCATCTGCCATTTCTGCTGCTAACCTCGCAGTTTTAACCCTCTGCTCTTCCACGTGAGTTCTCACTACATCAGGAATTACATTTTTAAACTCCTCCAAAAGTATAATTTCTCTGAGAGCTTCATATGTGTGGTCTACTTTCAAAGCCCTTATGCACCTATCAAAATTACTCTGTTTGAGCCTTTCAAACTCCATGTATGTTTGACCAAATTCTTTCCTTAAATTTCTAAACCGTTGTCTGTAAGCTTCAGGCACAAGTTCATATGCACCTAAGATGGATTTTTTCACCTCTTCATACATCCCAGATACCTCCTCCGGTAGTGATGCAAACACTTCACTAGCCCTACCTACCAGCTTTGTTTGAATCAGCAATACCCACATCCTGTGGCCATTTCATTTGTTTAGCTACCTTCTCAAATGAAATGAAAAAGGCTCCTACCTCCTTCTCGTCAAACCTTGGCAATGCTTGGACATATTTAAATAGATCCCCACCACGTCTTCGACTTTGACGCTCTTTCTCACTATCCTCATCACTATCATCCAACTGTACGTTTGCCTTTACGCCTGCCAATTTTAACTGACTGTCATGTTTCATGAATATTTTCTGAAGTTCAAACTCTCTTTATCTTTTTCCCTGATCTGTATCTCCCTTTCTCTTTCTTTTTGTTCTGCTGGGGCTATTCTTTCTTTTCTCCTTTCTTCGCTCTCCTTTTCTTTTTCCTCTCTCTCTTTCTTTTTCCTCTCTATCTCTTTCTCTTTCTTTTTCCGCTCTCTCTCTTTCTTTTTCCTCTTTCGTATTCATGCTGCTTCGGTCCGTAAGGTACTGTGTGACCGTCTCCACCCCCAAAAACTTCAGAGCCTCTGTCCACAACACACTCCCCACTTAAACTGGAATACCACACCTGAAAAGCAACCACAATATGCTCACCCCGCACTGTCTGTAAGTTCACTAAAGCCAATCCAATTGATAGAGCTTTATCCCTGACGAGCCCTCAATTTGTTATGGTCCAGGGTTTAGAAAACCCCAAAGTGTATCACGGAGTTCACCTGACCCACAACTTTTAATAGATTGTGGTATGGGGAGCACACAACCCACTCGACAGGTGTGGTGCAGCAGAAATGGAAAAGTATTTTTTAAAGCAAAACAATGTTTATTCTATGAACTCAAGTTAACCTTTTTACAACATACAGTGAACATCTTAGCAACCATCAATTCAAATACAACCCCCCGAAGATTAAAACACTAAGTAATTCTTATTTTCCTTTTAACATCCATAATACTTAAAAACACCTTTTAACAGAAAGACATCAGGCTTAACTTCTGAGAACAGTTACCACGTTGAAATCAGCAAATGGACACTCATAAGGTGCAGAGATTCACACACATTCTGCTGATTGCAGCTTCTCCAAAACTAAAATGAAACCAAACGCACCCTGCAGCAAAAAGCCTAAAGCAAAAGTAAAAAGTTGACAGACAGCCCAGCTCCACCCACTCTCTGACATCGCTGCAGTAATACACACCCATTTCTTAAAGGTACTCTCACGACAGATATTTATATACACCCATTTATAAACACCCATTTCTTAAAGGTACTCTCACATGACACCTTTCAATCGGGAGGTTACTCCAAGTTGGTCTTATATGAGCAAGGGTCTCCCACACGTCGACGTCTATGCTGCATTTCTTGAGATAAGCCTTCAAAGTGTTTTTGAAGCACTTCCTTTGCCCTCCTCTTGTTCGGGAGCCTACCTTGAGCTGGACGAAGAAGATTTGCTTTGGCAGTCGGGATTCTGCCATCCTAAGTTTGTGACCAGCCGACGAAGTTGATTTTGGATGATCATGGCTTCAATATTGGTGCTCTTGGCTTCTTTATGATAGTATGCCTGTCTTTCCAGCTGATGTGAAGTTTCTGAGCCATGGAGGAGTGTTGAGAGGGCAACTGCCTTGTACACAAAGATCTTGGTATCAGCACAGTCATCGAAGACTCTCATCCCTCTCAGCCTGAGGTGTCCAAATGCGGTGATCGTGGACTGGATACGATCTTTAACCTCCACACCGAAGTTAGCCTTCGAGAGTTTCTCCATTGACGTCGATGAAGGTAGAGACTGGATATTGCCCTGGACGTGTTGGTAAAAGACTTGGGTCTTCTTGAGGGTGAGGTTGAGACTGATTCTTCGGTATGCTTCCATGAAGGTGTCAAGCACGGCTTGTAAATTCTCTTCTGAGTGATGGCTTGTAATCCGCATTCTGAAGTTTCAAGAGCAATGTCAGTGTAGTGTTCTTCTTGCATTTCAACCGGTTGAAAAGTTTTTCATCCATCATGTAGACGATGTCCACTACACAGGGAAATTTGTTCCTGATGAGGTGAACGATGGTGGCGATGAAGATAAAAAAGAGTGGGGGCATGACACATCCCTGCTTGACACCAGTCCTGACCACAAAGATTTCTGTCTTAATACCATCGCTGAGGACTGTTACCGACATCTTGTCGCGGAATAGTCGGAGGATTTTGATGAATTTCTCTGGACAGCCAGTCTTTGACAGGATCCTCCAAAGCATTTCCCAACTGACTGAGTCAAAATCCTTGGTCAGATCGATGAAGGCCATGTTGAGTGGTTGATGTTGCTCCCGGCATTTCACCTGAAGTTGTTGAGTGGTGAACATTATGTCTATTGTTCGACAGTTTGGTTATAAGTCACAGTGGCATTCCAAGAGGTTTTCTTCATCGTCTGAAAGAAAATGGTTCATGAGGATTCGGGTGATGATCTTCCTGGTGATGGAAAGTGGGTAGATTCATCGGTAGTTCCCACAGTTTGCTTTGTCTCCTTGGTGGCAATTATGTGGCATCTCTGAGGATGGCAGGGATTTCTTCTCTGTCCCAGATTTTCAGGAACGGTTGATGGAAATGACGGTGATTTCTTCTCCTCCAAGTTTGAAAATCTTCGCTGGAATCCTGACAACTGCTACGGCTTATCCATTCTTCACGTGTTTAATGGTGGCTTCAACTTCTTCCACGCTTGTTCCAAAATTATCTTTGAAGCAGTATTGGGGGATTTCCTCAAACATAACTTCATCTGTGATTGCACCCTGGTCTAGTTCTTTGAAGGGTTCTCTCCATTGAAGGCTAATGTTTTTTGTCAAAAAAGGTCTGTCCTTACTCTGCATCGATTTGAGGCCTATGGTGTTGGATCCATATATTTGCCTTGGTGGCACTGAAGAAGCCATGGAGTTGTGGCTCCTTCGCTTTCTCAGTCCACCAATGGTTCGTGAATTCCTTAGTTTTTCTTTTTACCTCCTCCATTGATGTTTAATGAATTCTCCTCTTTGCCTTGCTGATGATGTTGTTTTGCCAGGCATTGAGAGTATTACTCTTCTTGTTGGTGAGGTCTTGGATGATGTGGCCATTTTCGTCAAACCAGTCTTAATGTTTCTTGGTCTTGTAGCCGATGGTTTCTTCCGAGCTTGAGATGATGGCTGTCTTCAGCTCTTTCCAGTTTTCCTCCACCCCAGTAGAGCTAATGCTTTGGAGATTTTGGTGAAGACAGTGTTGGAAGTTTGATAGCATGTTTGGCTCCCTAAGCCACTCAACGTTGATAGTTTTTCTTAGCTGTTTCTTCATCTACTGCTGTTTCTGGTGGAATTTGATGGACATGGAGGAGCGAATGACCTGGTGGTCTATCCAACAGTCATTTTTACTGGTCCTAGCTTTGGTGATGAGGGCATCCTTTTGGTCTCGGGATCGGTTGATGACATTGTTAATCATCATCAGTGCTTTGATCGTGGATGTCACCAGGAACTTCTAAACTTATCTTTTTGGTGGAACGATGCGTAGTGATGACAAGCTGATATTCTGCACATTTGGTGACCAGGACAATCCTGTTGGTGCTGCAATTCCCAACTCCTTCCTTTCCAATCGTTCCGTCCCAGAGTTGGGAGTCCTTTTCAACCCTGGCGGTGATGTCCCCAAAGAGGATGATCTTAACTTCCTTAGGGAAGCCGGAGAATATGGTGTCCAGGGTGAACTCTTTGGACTCATTGTTGGCATCAACGGCTGGGGCATAGGCACTCATAACAGTTGCCTGCTGGTTCTTGGCAAGCTGTATTTGGAGTCATGCGGCATCCGTCGATGCCAAATGGGAACTCTGAGTCAGTTGACGAATTTGTTCTTAATGGCGAATCCAATTCCTTTCATCGATGGCTGATCGCGAGGGGTTACACCCAGGAGGTGTAACCACCGCCTTCTTCCCTCAGTTGCCCTTCGTCTGCTCTTTCCATCTCTTGCAGGGCAGTGAAGCCAATGTTGAAGTGCCTGAATTCACGGGCAACAAAGTTCACCATTCCAGTTGATTGTTTTCCTCATTATCTATGAGAGTTTGTACATTCCAGGTTCCGAAATTGAGTTTAACTGCGATTTTCTGACCACAAGTAGATGATCCCTCTGGATGCGGTTTTCCAGCCAGGTTGGAGACAAAACAGACTATTTTTAGGGCATCTTTTCTAGCCATTTTCCCAGACTGAATCCTGAAGAGGGATGCTCAGTCGTGAAGAAAGCTGCCGTAACACACTCCTGTTCCTATTCTAAGGGCGAAACAACTAAATCAAACTCCACCGCCTATGTGCCGGTCTGAAGCTAGGGACGTCCAGATCGCACGGTCCTGTCCCTGTCACCTCTTTACGCAGGGCTTGTTTTTGTGGGGGGTGAGTTATTTTTTCTCCAGGTAGATGCCTTATATGGGTCATCTTTTAACATGGGTATGTTGTTACACATCAGCAGACACAAAGTCATTGACAGAAGGTTGGACCAGTTCCAGAGGCAAGGGAACCTCTACCACTGGGGATCTCACCTCTTGCTGCAGCCATCATATGTCATCGCAGCTGTTGATATCGTATGAGTATTTTCAGCCTGATCCATCATTGAGCAATTGTTTTCGATTGCACTTTATCTGGTTCCACCCCTCACATCTTACCTCCATGAGTGACTCTGCCAGGAGCATCACTCTCGGGATCAACAGAACGTACAAACCTCTCCACCATGGCAAGGTGGAAATCCACTGAAGGCTTGGAGGACTTAGGTAAAAATGGTTCTTAAAAACCATTACATGGTAGCACAAGGGGCCCATTGTGATTAGGTACTTTGGGCTCAAATTACTAAAGCATTCGAGTTCTTCAACATCATTATGATCCAATGCACAATCCACATAACAGGGTAGTCTGTGTCCGTTATCTTTCAGAGAAATAGTGCTTCTGGATGATCAAATTATCATTTCAGGTGGTGGCAGACATCGCGGCTCATAGAAGACCTACATTGTGCTGGATCTAGTGGCCATAAATTGACAATGGCAAAGTGACAATTGTTTTTGCCTCCAGATCCTTACAGCGCACTGCTGCCAACATATCCAAGATTCCTCATAGCTACACATAAATACATCAGGCAGGTCACTGCTAGATTGTTTGCCAGGGCTAGCAATTAAGTAAACTTTGTTGGTAATGATGCTAGTCAGAATGAGCAAATGCTGGGATTTGTCTTTCTGGTGCCCATGACTTCAAGGATCCAACAAATGGAGACAAAGCTACCAGAATTTATACAAGCTGAAAGAGATTCAAAAGAAGGAAAAGAATGTTGCTGTACAAACAGAAAATATTGAGAGAAATATATCAAATGTGTGCTTAGCAGATGCATTATTTAAACATTCAAATAGGGACAAGCAGAGTTCTCAAGCTAGCAAGCAGGTGGCAAGTAACAGTTGAAATGCCCCAGATGGGGCAGTGGAGTCTGAACAGATAGTGAAGCCTCAGATTGGGAAAAAACGCATTCCAGAAATGCAGGAAAAAAGGAAACTGGAGGCAAAAAAGTAAAAGACTTATGAAAAGCACTGGCGGAATGAAAGTGGAGTCCGTGCAGATTTATCCAACAAATAAATTTTGCCGGTTCCAGATCTCAGGCCAGCTGAACCTAACAACTTACAACTCAACTCTTGATGAGCAGTTTTAACTTTAAGTGCAAGAGGAAAGAGAGCCTAGGCTCACTACATATGCTAAAATACAATGTTATAACCCCTACCCCCCCCCCCCCCGGCCGAAGGTCACTGTATCAGGATTATCAGATTCCCTGTGACCTCGATTGAATATGAACTTCCCTGGTAATGGAAGTGGGGCTTCTCCTTAACAAGGGATAAGCTCACTCGTATAAAAACCCCGACCTGGGTGCAGGTCAGGGAGGAAGACCCTTCAAGGAGTGGAGATTCTGGGTACTGTTAATAAATCCTACTTTTTGAAGTTTGCTTATTCTCCCCGTGTCCGCATGGGACTCACCCCCACAACCCAAAAGATGTGCAGGGTAGATGGATTGGCCATGTTAAATTGCCCCTGAATTGGAAAAAAAAATAATTCCATACGTTAAAGTTTTAAAAAATAAATAAATCTGACTTTTGTTTTCTACCTGCTTGGTCAATGCGTGCTACTATGGCGGATTCTACACTGGCAACGAGGATGCGATTGGCCAGGCCGTCCTTGGTCCTGCCTTCATTTAAATCTTGCGGGATTGTTCCAGGGAGCAGCGTTCCTCATCGTCGTGGACACCCACTCAAAATGGATGGAGGTTCATAAAATGCAAGTTATGGCAGTTCGGGCCACCATCCGCCAGGGCCAGGATTGAGACGAGGCTGACGCAGGCCTGCGCACTCATTCGCTTTAGGGGTCCTTGGGGCACGTCCGCAACTTAGATGAAGGTGCCACGTGGATCCCGGGTGTCATGTTAGCCCAGACAGAACTAGATTCTTATCACTTGCAGGCACAGGGGTGCATGTCGAATTGACACGTAAATCACCTCCGTGGCGTATCCCCGAGGTGCCTGATCCAATTCCAGAGGTTCCGGACTGAAACTGCCCACAATTCGAGTTACCGCCTCGCTCCAGCTACTGCCGTTGGCTCTGGTCTGCTGTGAAGAAGTCAGATTCGGACATCTAAGACGCCAAGATACCGGATGAGGTCCCATTAAACTCCGATTACAAGGCCGACATGGACACATTGCCACCACTAGAGCCCATCGTGTTGGCACCCACAGCTGTCACCCTTCCGCCCAGGTGCTCCACATGGAAACGTCAATCCCGGTTTGGTAAATGCCTCCAAATGCCACAAGGTTGACCCCCGAAGGCTGTTCCCAGGCTCAGAAGACTTGGAGTTCCTTGAGCACATCTGTGGATATGGATGTATATCTAAACTTGGGGTGGGGGAAGGAGGGGGGAGTGTTATAACCCTCGCAGAGGTCTCTGCATCAGGATTATCAGATTTCATGTGACCTCCACTGAATACGAATTCCCCCGATAACAGGGGTGGGACTTCCCCTTAACAAGGGATAAACTTATTAGTATAACCCTGGCCTGGAGTGTAGGTCGAGGTGGGAGACCCTTTGAGGAATGGCGATTCTGAGTACCGTTAATAAATCCTACTTTTGTTTTCTACCTGCTTGGTGAATGCGTGCTACTTTAGCAGATTCTACAGACAATTTACTACCTAATTTTACCCTTGAAATAAGAATAACCAATTTACCCAAAACTGAAATATTAAAACCATGCTATGTGGAAACGGAGTAGGAACAACAGTGTTTCTGATATATATTCCACTATGTCCAACCACGTTCACACACTTCTGCCCTCTCCCTTATCTACCATCCAGAACCATAATAGGGTTCCCCGTGTCCTCGTCTTCCAGCCCATCACCCTCTGTATTCAAAGGATCATTCTCTGGCACTTTTACTCGTTCCAGCGTGATGGCACCACCAAACACTGCTTTCCCCCTCCCCTTCAGCATTCAGAAGGAACCATTATCTGTATGACATGAAAGCACAGGTGATGCAACACTCATTCTTTCATCTCCACCCATTTTACTGACCAAGGCCCCAAACATTCCTTCCAAGTGAATCAGCGATTTACTTGCATTTCTAACAATTTAGTATACTGTGTGCACTGTTCCCTCCGCATTGAAGAGACCAAATGCAGACTGGGTGGTCACTTTGTGGAACCCTTCTTTCTGACCACAAGCATGACCCTGAGCCCCCAGTTGCTTGTCATTTTAATTCTCTACCTTGCTTCCACTAATTTTATGTCCATGTCCTGCTACAGTGTTCGAGTGAGATTCAACGGACGCTCGAGAAACCGCATCTTTTGACTTGTCTATATTTCTATGACACAGAAAAATTTATCTGAACACCTTCGATCACAAGTCCATCAGGCAGTGGTCTGCGCGTAACGTCCTAGAGGAACCTCGGGAAAAGGAGATGGTGGATCCTGTCGGATGGTTCCCCGAGCAGTCTTGCAAGGTCATTTGGCAGAATGCCTCATCACCGGAACTTTCAAAGAAGCACCAAGGCCTACCTTGGCTGGTGGTAAGAAAGGCCCTTCCCATCAGATCCTTCCTACACGCCCGGAGTCTCACCCCATCTGCACGCTGCCCTCGAGGTAGCTGTGCTGGAGAAGGGACCGTTGTCCACCTCCTCGTGGAATGTGCCTTTGCAAAGAAAGTCCGGAGGGATGAGGTCGTTTTTGTCCCAAGCAGCTCCATGGATTCTGTGCTCTACAGGATGCTTCCAGGGACACACAGCAAGACAAACATCAGCTGTTGCTGGGAGATTATCAACTCGGTGAAGGACGCTCTTTAGTCTGCCCACAACTTGTTGGTCTTCCAGAACGAAGAGTTGTCCCTGACCGAGTGCTGCAGATTAGCACATTCCAAAGCTCAGGACTACGTTCTGAGGGATGCACCAAAGCTTGGGGCAGCGGCCGCAGATGCACAATGGGGGAAGGTCGCTTTCCGAGATCTTTCAGCCATAGTGAACTGAGGGGCTGGGAATTGTATAAAACCGCCTCGGGCTGTATGACTTACATTTAATGTATACAGTGAATATTACATGTATCACAGTTGTACTGAAGCACTTCAGAGTTCAACTTAATTTATGTAGACAATTTAAATGCCTTTGCACCATTTGTAATGATCATTTTGAATTGTCTGTAATGTTTCTTTGACTGTATTGAAGCACCACAAGAGTGCAACACGATGCACGTCGAGAACCTGAATATTATTGCACTTTGTGTGATGGTGATTTTGAAATGTTTATGTTCTTTCAGATATTTTATGAATAACGTTTTTGCAACAAAAAAAGACTTCTACCTTCTGGAGTCAACATCAAGTTCAAGAACATTAGGACA
The DNA here is from genome assembly GCF_047496885.1 of Scyliorhinus torazame. Taxonomy (NCBI): domain Eukaryota; kingdom Metazoa; phylum Chordata; class Chondrichthyes; order Carcharhiniformes; family Scyliorhinidae; genus Scyliorhinus; species Scyliorhinus torazame. Next base: position 174,358,953 of record NC_092716.1, on the reverse strand, counting down.
CACCTTGTCTAAATGTTTTTTCCTTGTTTTTTTTCCCCATTTTGGGGGGTTTGACTTTTATCCATTTAAGTTGCATTCAAATGGTTACTTTGTAGCCATTCACACTTCATTTAAACACAAGTTTTGTTTCTTTACTATATCCATTTGGCTGTTAATCTTTTGTTATTTAATCTCACCTGTCCTCAAGTCAATCACAGATGTTCCATTTTGATCTATCTTTCTTCAATTCTGATGAAAGGCCATCTCAGCCTTAAAAGTTAACTCTGTTTCCCTCTACAAATGCAGCCTGACTTGCTGAGTATTTGCAGTATTTTTTGCTTCTATATTAAGATTTCCAGTATCCGTGTTATTTTGCTTTTGTATTAGCTTTACTCTTCCTTTTCTTATGACTACTATGTGGTGTAACTCTTATGGCTTCCGTAGAAGTATAGGATGTCTTCTCAGACCTCTGTTCTAACTATTGAGATGTTCTTGGCCGACAACCTTAGGTTTTCGAGTTTCTGAGGACCTCACCAAAGACTGCTTTATTTGGAAGAGTAAAGCGGCTGACTTGATATTAGAATGTGTACATGGGAGGGGGGACAATGAATGAGAAGTGGAGTTACTACGTCCATATCCCCTTTTTCTTTCATCTCTCATGGATCAGCTGCACTGGGCTGCACGGTAACAAGGTCCCAGGTTCGATTCCCGCTTGGGTCACCGTGTGTGTGGAGTCTGCACGTTCTCCCTGTGTCTGCGTGAGTTTCCTCTGCATGCTCCGGTTTCCTCCCACAGACCAAAGATGTGCAGGTTAGGTCTAAATTGACCTTGGGGTCCAAAATAAAAAAGTTAGGTGGGGTAACTAGGTTACGGGGATAGGGTGGAGTGGGCTTCGGTGGGTTGCTCTTTACAAGGGCTGATGCAGACCCGATGGGCCGAATGACCTCCTTCTGCACTGTAAATTCTATGATTACCACTCTGCTCAAGAGCATTTTGTTGCAGATCAGTGACATACATAGAACATTGAACATACAGTGCAGAAGGAGGCTATTCGGCTCATCGAGTCTGCACCGACCCACTTAAGCCCTCACTTCCACCCTGTCCCCGTAATCCAATAACCCCTCCTAACCTTTTTGGTCACTAAGGGCAATTTATCATGGCCAATCCACCTAACCTGCACATCTTTGGACTGTGGGAGGGAACCGAAGCACCCGGAGGAAACCTACGCAGACACGGGGAGAACGTGCAGACTCCACACAGACAGTGACCCAGCAGGGGATCGAACCTGGGACCCTGGCGCTGTGAAGCCACTGTGCTATCCACTTGTGCTACCGTGCTGCCCTAAACATGCATTGTCCGCTTTCCAATTCCCGTAACAGCCTCCCCGAACAGGCGCCGGAATGTGGCGACTAGGGGCTTTTCACAGTAACTTCATTTGAAGCCTACTTGTGACAATAAGCGATTTTCATTTCATTTCATTTCAATTCAAACCCGAGCATTCGGACTGCAGACAATTGTGTTCAAGTCATGTATGGACTCAGACTATGCTCCATGGAGCTAGCTACTCTATCCATAAAAGAAGACATGCCTGCAATGATCTGCAACATCAATCCACAATGCTTCAGGTGGCTTCCTCTGTCTCTTTTCGATCTTGGACAGTACACATAAAAGGTAGTTGTCTCACATTTTTTGCTGCCTGTCATTTCTATCGTGGCCCTTGAGGTAAAACATCTTCCCAGCAGAGAAAAGCTTGGAGAGTAGTGTGACCCCGATACAAATATTTCCCAGTTCTCCAGACCATCATCACTTGCTCTTTCTCACTTGTGCACTGTGAATCACCAGGTAACAGGGCCAACCAAACCACGGGCGGGATTCTCCGTCCAGCAACGCCGAATCACGAACCGCAATTGGGCAGAGAAAATGCTGTCAGCTGAAAATCGAGGTCGACGCTGGGCGCCCAACGGAATGCTCTGCTTCAGCACCTTGATAGCGGTGTGAATGCTGTCCACGCCGGCATGCATTAACATCTCATTAACGGGCCCGATCTGGTATTTTCCAGCCTCCCTCGATGCTCCGCCCTGCCAGGTGGAAGTGGCAACAGCACGGTTCACTTGTGGTATTTAAAATCGGGAAACAGGTGCCATGGCTGCTGAGGGAGAGATAGAGAAGGTAGGCAAAGTCGTCAAAAGCGCTACGGTGGGCTGACACTTGTGTCACTGGCTGGGGGCTGTCTTCCAGGGTCGGGGGGATGATCACAGGATGGGTTGTGGGGTCAGGGTGCTCCCCCCGGGACTGGGGTGTCCAGGCACGGACCGTCATTGCCGCAATTTGCAAGGCAGCCATCTAGATGTGCACGCCACTGACACCCACTGCGCCCCTGCTCATATCCATCCTGCCCCAGACAAGGAGGCACAACCGGTGCACCGCACAAAGGACCCACAGCACACCACAGCTACGGTCCCAACAGGTGCTCACCCCCGATCGAGTCCCATCCATGGGCTCTGCCGCAGGCATGCCACCAAGCATGGTGCCGGTCAGTGGCGTACTGCACCCAACTCCCCCCCCCCCCCCCCCCCCCCCCCCCCCAACAACCTAGTGCCACTGGCAGGGTATCACAAGGCCCATCCAAGGAGGACCCCACAGAAGGGTGTTGGAGAAGGGCTGCTGAGTGCATCACTAACATGGGTAGCGCCACTGGTACTCCTGCCGGCAGGGATGAGTGATGGGGTTAGAGGCCACCGGTGTCAGGCACCAACGGAGCCAGGGGTGCAGTGCGGAGGGAAAAGTGTGTGAGGAATGGTTGGGGCAGGGGTGGGAACGGGAGGTGGGGGGGGGAAACGACATGTGGGGATAGGGGCTGCAGTGCAAACCAGGGACACCGGGCAGCCCTCTGGACCTAGTTGGGTACGAGAGTAGTCACCATGCTAACATGTCTGCTCGTCACCCCCTGCAGATAATGGAGTTCGGTATCCAAGCAAGAGTGGTTGGCATCTGCCTTGCTGCCGCAGCCCTGATGGATGAACTGCGGCTGCAGAAGCAGGAGCTGCTCAGGGTGGGCCCTGCAGAACCGGAGTCTGCCCCAGAGCAGCAGGAACCAGCCGGTGACGATGGAAAGCCACCCGCCCATCAGGCTGAGGAGGAGTAGGGGAAGAAGGTGCCACATCAGGCCCCGTGTATACTGACAGTGTCTGTCATTCGAGAACCTGCTGAACCCAACATGTTGCCAAAGACTCCAGCTGACCAGGGAGACTGTACGGCATATCTGTCAATCATGGCGCCTCTGGAGCCATGTCGGTCTGGGGGAGGTCACCCGTTCCAAGTGACCATCAAGGTGACGGTTGCCCTGAAATTTTATGCCACGGAGTCCTTCCAGGCGCTGAGTGGGAAACTGTCTGGAATCTCCCAGACCTCCATGCAAATGTGTATGCGTGCAGTAATGGAGGCCCTGTATTTCCAGGCGGCACAATCCATCCACCTGAATATGGACTTAGCCCACCAGGTTGCCCAGTCAGTGGGTTTCGCCACCATCGCAGGGATGCCCCAGGTCCAGGGGTGATCGACAGAACGCAGATCCCCCTACGGGCACCGACGCATGAGAAGTGTCTTTCACAAAGAGATTCCACTCCCTCAATGTGCAGCTGGTGTGTGATAACCAGCTGCACATCAGGCACATCTTCGCCCGAAACCCAGGCAGCGTGCATGACGCCTTCATCCTGGCACACCCGACGGTACCCGACACTTTCGAGTGCCAATCCCAACCCTGGAGAATCACATGTCGATGTGCATTGGGATCGCACGAGTTCCATGTGGCGCCGGTGCTGGCCCCTTTGGCATATACTGAATAGCTCCATGACCAGCACCGCCATCGGGACCATTGAATACCTAAGATTCAGTCCAGACTTAGGGCGCGATTCTCTGGAAAGATTTCTGGGTGTTGTAGCGAGCGAGAATTGCCACGAGCTTCCCAGTGCTCGGCCCAGCGAGCCCAGTAACACTATTCAATGTTAATTGGTCCAGTTAATGGTGTTTCACGGGCTTCTCGCCACAAATGCAGGCTCGCCGGGACCGCGCTCACCAGCCCACTCGCTAACTAGGTCAAGCAGCACTTAAGCTGCACTTGCTCAGCCAATCCCTGCCGGCTCGCAACAATGGCGCTCAGGAGACCCGCCCCAAGATTCGGGGATGCTGATCTAGGGAGGCTGCTCGACAAGAGGGATGTCCTGTCCCCCGGAGGGTCCAGGCAGGTCAGCCATAGGGTAGCCAGTGCCGCCAGGGTTGAGGTAGCGGCGGCAGTGAACTCGCGGAATGTGACCAGGAGGATTAGCCGATGGTGCAGGAGGGTCATGACCTGCACCAGGCAACACGAGTGAGCAGACACAACCCCCCGCCCCCCCCCAAAACCTCTTCACCCCCCCGCCACAGGACTGTCTAACCCCCATCCACCTTTATCCCCCCAACCCTTCGACCTCCTCCTCCCCCATTCAATCCCTCCCCAACCCCTCCAATGTGAACCATGCATGTGGCTAACGATGTCCCCTCTGTGTCTCTGATGCACTATCAATTACGACAAGACGAGAGTAGAGAGTAATCAAGGCTTTATTACGCAGAGATGTGGAGCCTCAGTCTCCGCAGAAAAAGCGCTCCCACAATCGCCGGTAAAGGGCCCAGACTGACGATGGTGTGCCAGACATCAGGATCCTTACCACCTTCAAGGAGCGCGCCCTGGAGGTGACCGGAATGGCCGAGGACAGGGCGATCACCTTGCGGAGGCTGGCGGATACTGCAGGTGAGGAACCACCGGGCCCCACCCAGAGGACCTGTGAAACGTGAGTAGTTATTGCCTTACTGACTGGCCCATCCTCCCACTAACCACATGTCCATTCTCCCACAAGTCCTGCAACTGATGGCGCCGGCCCATCCTGGGTGGCACCATCTCCAGCCTCCCAGAAGACCACCTCGGAAGAGAGCTCCGAGGATGCCACCGTAAGGCGCGTCACAGCTGTCATCCCCACCCTCCACCAGTGCAGATACACGCATCTTGGTGGGACATGTTAGTGGTCAGGCTTCTGCAGCACAATCTGGTGAGCACCACACTGCTGCTGATGTACATCAGGTGGAGGCAGGAACCCCCAAGCGAGACAGCAGTCGGAAGTCTGCTGGATCCCAAGAACCAGCTGGGACCCAGCCTGATGCTAAGCCTGTGCAAGAGGTATACCCGGAGCTGATGGAGACAATAGGGTGCAGCCGGGACATTTGGAGGGAGGTGACAGAGACACTCCAGCAGATCCATAGCCGCTTGGAGAAGTCCCAGAGGCTACGGGCGCTGGAGCTGTCACCGGCAATGCGTGGCACTGAGGTCAACACTGCTAGGGTGGCGACCTGGTGCACAATGTCAGCACCATTAGTGAAGGTGTCCAAGGTATCGAGCAGTCGGTGACGGACATCGCTGAGGGTCTCGACAAAATGGCCGCCTCACTGGGGGATATCTACAAGTAGAGTTCCAGATGTTCATTTTAGGCAGAAAAGTCATGAGTGGGATAGCCATGCTGAAAACTGTATTGGCTTAAGAGTAGGACAAACTTTCGGAAATATTTCTCTGCATGTACCTTGCTAACTGCTGGTGCTTTATAATCGGACTGTCTCAAACAGCAATATACAAAGTCTGCATTCTGTGCAACGTCTTGTGAAATGTACAAAAAAATCTATTTCCATTTATAATGCGTACTTTCATGATTGTCCCTGGAATTCTTCCCATTTTCTATGTGAATTATATCCTTACCACAGTTTGGTACAGTTGTCCTCCATAGAATGAAATTTATAATTCGAATTCTGGAATAAACACAAAATTAAAATGTATCTTCAGCCACATGAGTTGCTCTTTACTTATTCGCTGACCTTGTAATACAGATTGAATTCTGGATAGAAAATTACAAACCATGTGAATTGAAGAAGTAGATAGTGGACATCTTGAATGGCCCGAGAGTGAAGGCAGGCCGGGGCAAACAGGGCAAGGCCCACAGGGTGAGTATGGCTGACTCCACAGGAGTGGGGGAGGCAGACCCCTCCATTAGGATAGCCACATGGAATGTGGGAGGCCACAACGGGCTGGTGAAAAGATCCAGGGTCCTCACCATCACAAAAGCCTGAGAGTGGACGTAGCCTTCCTATAACAAGAGACCTAAGAGAGAGGGACCAACGACAGTTAAGGAAGAACTGGGTGGGACAAACATTTCAGGCGTGCCTTGACGCTAGGGCAAGGGAGGTGGCCATACTAGTTAACAGGGTGGTAGCATTCACGGCGACGAATACATGGACAGACACAGGGGGGCAATTTGTAATGGTCAGCGGAACCCTGGAAGGAGCCACGGTAGTTCTGGTAAATATATACGCCCCAAGCTGGGAGGACACAGACTCTTCAAGAGAATGATGGCCAACATCCCTGACCTAGACACCCACCAACCCATCATGGGGGATGACTTTAATTGCATGCAGGACCCCAAAATGGACTGATCCATTTGTTCAGTGAGAGAACAAGTACAGCCAAGTGCAGGAGATTGCTCGGATTTCTGTTCAAGGAAGAGAAGAGCCCTCAGACCATCCTGGTGGGAGATGGAGGTATAGAGGGATTTGATGTCCATATTGGAGAGTTATGACCAGGAAACTGGAAATGTTGGTATGATGTAGAAGATCAGAGAAATCACAAATGTAGGTGGGAAGAGACTGGACAAAGGAAGAGTGAATAGAGTCGAAATAGAAAGAAATGAGTTAAGTGGGGCAGTGACAGACTGAAACAATGGGTCTACCAGGACAATCCTGTTTGTGGATTTTGGGGAGAAGGTAGAAGTGGGCTATGTGGGGTTGGGAGACTATGGAAGCTATGGAGGGATTGTCCCCAAGGAAATGAGGTCAGTGACAGTCCTGGAAACAATGTTAAAAAGTGCGACTCCTGTCTCATGACCTTTCTGTGCAGACAAGGTAAATGTTCAATACCGTGCCATTGGGATGGCGATGTTCTGCAACCATTGTCACTTAAACACACCATTCATTTTTCACTGACCATAGTGTTCAGGTGCTCATGAACTGGATGCCTCAGCGTGGATGTTGGTGCTTCGTGTTGTCCTATGCATATGTCTACCACTTCACATTTCAGGGAACCTTGCAATGCATGCTGGGCTTCCAGTTTGCCATTCTAAAAACCAGGTCAGTACATTTCCAGACTGCACCAGATCAGGTACCCTGTTCTTGAAACCAACTTTCATTCTCGGACTTCCTCTGCCAGTAAAATTCAGCCCTACATTTTCGGTTAGTTTTGTGCTCACAACTAACTGTTTCCAGTTAGCAATTCTGTTCAATTTGTTGATATGCTAAATTCCTATGAATATCAATGTATTACCATCAGAAACTGTAACTTAAAATCACTGGTCCTGACTTCCGGTGGCGGCCATGACGTGAGTGAGTGGAGTATTTGGTAGCTCCCACTTGTGGTGGACCTTGGAGACCTTTTTCCCGACTTATGGGATTTGATCGGCAAAATAGGAGATTGGTGAGGTAGAGGAGTAGGATTCCCCACCAGTGTATGGATTCGTGAACCAGAAGTGGTCTGAAAAGGAGAGATCGTTGGTCAAAGAAGGGAGTGGAGTCTGCAGCACAGAAAAATATGGCGGAGGCTCAGGGACTGGGATTGTCGGCCCAGTGGTCAACGGAGCAGCTGGTGGACTTCCTCCAAGAGAACTTTGCCAAACAAAGACAAGAGTACCTAGACGCGAACACCTTCAATGCCTTCCATCATTTGTTCCATGATGCTGTGGAACACTTCTGACGCCGAGATGATCCCAAACGGCATCCTGTTGTAACAATATCTGCCAAAAGGGGTGTTGAAGGTACACAGTTTCCTGCTGGATCTGTCTAGTTGAATTTGCCAGAATCCTTTCGAGGCGTCAAGTTTGGTGAAGAGCTTGGCCCGAGCCATCTCGCATGTGATCTCTTCACGCTTGGGGATTGGGTAATGCTCCCTCATTATGTTGCGATTCAGATCCTTTGGATCAATGCAGATTCTGAGCTCGCCGGAAGGCTTCTTTACGCACACCTTGGAACTGGCCCAGTCGGTTGGTTCCGTAACTCTGGAGATCACTCCTTGGTCTTGGAGGTCCTGCAGCTGCTGCTTGAGGCGGTCCTTGAGGGGTGCTGGGACTCTGCGAGGTGCATGCACCACAGGCTTAGCGTTCTGTTTGAGTATGATCTTGTAAGTATATGGGAGCGTGCCCATGCCTTCGTAGACGTTGCGGTGCTGGTCGATGATGGCGTTGAGTTGCGCCTGAAGTCAGCATCCTGGAACGCAGACGCGTCATCAGGAGAGAGAGTGAACACTTTGAACGAGGTTTAGCAGCTTGCATGCCTGTGCGCCAAGCAGAGAGTCCTTCGAGGAGCCCACGATCTCGAAAGGAAGGATGGCTTTTCGTGACTTGTGCGTCACTTCAAGTTGGCATGAGCCGGTAGCAGGGATGATGATTCCATTGTAGTCCAATAGCTGGCAGGCCGATGGAAGAATGGTTGGTTTGACACAATGGCTTTGGAAAGCAGACCACGCCATGAGACTGGCTGAGGCACCAGTGTCCAGGCGGATTCGTATTTGGGACCGGTTGACCGTCAGGGTGGCACACCACTCATCGTCTGGATCGATGCTGTATACCGACAGCGGCAGGTGTCTTTGCTTCGGGGACAGCCCGCCTTTCGTTACGACACCGAATCGAAAAGGCGCCTTCGGGTCCTCGGGGTCACTGCTGTGCGGGAGGTCGGGATCGGACTCGGTGACCATGGGTTGAACCGCCCGAACATTCCTGCGAGGCTGGCTGAAGAAATATGAACTGGAAGGCTGAGCATAGTGGCCAAGTCTTCCACATCGTAGGCATTATCGCGATTTTGAGGAGCATTGCCGCTTTAAATGGGCGGAGCCACAGTTGCCGCACGTCGCGACGTCAGCACATTCGCTGTGCCACCGCGCATGCGCGGTGCGGTCATGCGTGGTGCGCGCCTGCGCATTACGTTCCTCCACGTCACCGCCTCCTCGTTTGGTGCGTACAATCGCGGGAGTCCGCGAAAAGCGCGCGAAATGGCCGCCCTCATCCAGGCTGAGGCCCTGGAGGTGCTCAATCACTTGGACCCGTTCCGCCTCGTGGGGACCTTGCCATGCCGTTTCAGCCGCTTGTATATGGGAGTACCGACTGGTGGCATTTTCATGTAGGACACAGGTCTCGATGGTGGTCGCTAGGGTGAGTTGCTTTACTTTGAGGAGCGTCTGATGTAGGGGGTCCGACTGAACACCGAAAACGATCTGGTCGCGAATCATGGAGTCGGAGGTGGGCCCGTAGCTGCAAGATTGCGCAAGGATGCGGAGGTGTGTTAGAAAGGATTGGAAAGGTTCGTCCTTACCTTGCAAACGCTGCTGGAACACATAACGCTCAAAACTTTCATTCACCTCTATGCTGCAGTGAGTATCAAATTTGAGGAGAACCGTCTTGAACTTCGTCTTGTCTTCGTCATCTGCAAAGGTGAGAGAGTTGAAAATGTGGATGGCATGGTCCCCTGCCGTGGAGAGAAGAGCAATCTTTCTGGTGTCCGAGGCGCCCTCCCTGTCCGTGGCTTCGAGGAAGAGCTGGAAGGGCTGTTTGAAAATCTTCCAGTTGGCCCCGAGGTTGCCAGCGATGTGGAGCGGCGGCGGCGGGCTGATGTTGTCCATGTTGCAGGATGACGGAATGCTGGCGGAAGAGGCAGATCACTTGCAGGTAGGTCTAAGAAGTGCTAGTATGCAACCAATCCTGGTATCATGATGTGTTGGGTGTTCTGGATCACATACAGGTCACCAACACTTGAAGTAGTGCAACACTATTTTATTAAAAGGTTAACTATTTAAACATACTTGAATTGTGGGTCAATACGATACCAACTTGAACGAAAGACCTTTGCCTTGTCCTAACCAGTTGATGCACTCAGCACATGGTGAATGTCTGTGTTGCAGGTTGTGAGCTCTGTGCTCCTAGCTAGCTGCTACTCGAATGAGCGGGAACTCTGATGTCCCCTGTCTTTATAGTGCGTGTGCTCTCACTGGTGATTGGCTGCGGTGTTGTGTATGTTGATTGGCCCCACTGTGTGTCCATCAGTGTGTGTCTGCACCATGATATACTGGTGTATATTATGACAATTACTGGGTGGCAAATATAGCCATGATTAGGAAGTGGGTAGTGGGGGAGGGGTAGGTGTGGGAGCGGGTAGAGGCGGCCTCATGTAAGGGCACAAGTTTGGGGCATTGGTCACGGCTCCTCTGCCGTTCTCGCTGGCCCGGTACTCTACAAGCCTGGTGGCAGTGGCGGCCCTGAGAGTTTGGGGTGTGGCGGAAGCATATGGGAGTAGAGGGAGCGTCGGTGTGGGCTCCAATTTGTGGTAATCATCAGTTTGTGCCAGGGAGGTTAGATGGGGGGTTTCGGAAGTGGCAGGGAGTTGGGATTGAGAGGCTGGGGGATCTGTTTGGAGGATCTGGAAGAGGAGTTTGAATTGCTGGGAGGGAAAGGGTTTTGTTATCTGCAGGTGAAGTATTTTGTCGAAAGGCAGGTTTCGACCTTTCCACTTCGACCGCCACAGGGGATACAGGACAAGGTAGTTTCTAGAACGGGAGTGGGGGAGGGGAATGTATCGGAAATCTACAAAGAACTTATGGAATTGGAGGTAACCCAGATAAGTGAGCTAAAGCACAAATGGGAAGATGAGTTGGGAAGGGAGTTAGAGGCGGGTCTGTGGAGGATGGCCTGAGCAGAGTCAACATGTCCTCATCATGTGCCAGGCTTAGCCTGATATAATTCAAGGTGGTTCACCGGGCACATTTGGCGTTGGCCCAGATAAGCAGGTGTTTTGGGGTGGAGGACAGGTGTGTGAGGTGTGCAGGAGTGTCCGCAAATCATGTTCACATGTTTTGAGTATGTCCGAAGCTTACGGGATTCTGACAGGGATTTGTGATGTCAAGTCCACGATGCTAAAAATGATGGTGGCGCCGAGTCCAGAGGTTGCGATTTTTGGAGTGTCGGAAGACCCGGGAGTCTAGGGGGTGAGAGAGGCTGGCGTTTTGGCCTATGCTTCCTTTGTAGCCCAGAGACGAATCTTATTGGCGCGGAGGGACTCGGGTTAGCAACATGGCTGGGTTTCACAGGTTTGAGAAAATTAAGTTCGCCCTGAGAGGATCAATGTCAGGGTTCGTTCGGAGGTGGCAGCCGTTTATTGACTTCTTTGGGGGAAACTAAACTGTTAGCAGATTCAATAAGTGGGGGGGGGGATTAAGGGGGGCAGGGGGAGTTAGGTTAGTTTAGTTTAGGTGGGAACAGTGAGAAGATATGGAGAGGGGTGTTATGCACTGAATGTTTACATTTGTAGTTGTATCTGTTGTTGTTATAAAACAATAAATGCCTTAATAAAATGTTTGTTAAAAAAAAAATTTACTGGTCACAATTCTAAAATTTCACATTTCAGATGTAGGAGTCACCAAAATGACTTAGTTCCATTTGTGAATTTATAGTAACTACTGAACACAGTATGCAAAGAAACCTTACCATGATTCCATGTCAAGAGGAGTTTGACAATTATCTTTTACAACTTAACAAATAAATAATCATATTAAATCTATTGTACTTGAACAATAATACCTGGTTGACTTTGAGATTGTCTCTAGTCCAGTAACACTACAAGTTCTCTCAGCAACATTTAGAAGTTGAATATATTTTTCAAACAGTTTGTCAGGTGCTTGGATTCCAAAGAACAAACTGTAATCATCTTCTTTTTTCTGAGGAGAGAAAACAATCCTGATTTTTGACTTTAGTTTCAAATGAGTCCATTAGTATATTTCTGAGTTATTAATCTTTCCTTATCAAAAAGCGCTATTCCAACCCACTTGAAACTGTTATAATCACTAATTAAAAGCTGAGTCTTCCAAATTTGTACAGTACTGCTTAATGTTAACATTGTCTTCTTATAAAAGCTTATTAAAATTTATACTTGTTACCGAAGTGCAAGCTCACTTCACTCACTAATCCTTATTCCAGACTCTCCAATCCAAGTCCCTGCTTACCACTTTAATGCAGACATTAATGTGAAAGCAGTGTACTGAAGGTAATCATGTGACGATGAAAACAATAGTCAAACCATAACGTCAAAAAATTAATGCGATGTTCCTGTTTTGAGATTGTCTCTAGTCCAGGAAAGCTGCAAGTTCTCAATGATGATTTCTGTTTTGGAAATTGTTGACATTTCCATTCTTATGATGTATGTATGTAAAATGATTTTAGGTAAAAATTCCTAATTCACCTCCATTGCGCTGACATATAATGGTACTAATTCCTATCTTCACTAAATATATTCACTACATCGCATTAGTTTTTTCACGTTATGGTTTGACTCCATAGTTTTTATCATCACATGATTACCTTCAGTACAGTCAGCTTTCAGATTAATGTCTGCAATTTCCACTTCTATTTTTCTGCCACCATTTTCAAGTTGGGGGCCCATAGCACTGATAGGTAGCAAGTTCCAGTGACCAGATTATTGGAACCTAAGGTCTGCTGCCTACAATACACCATCAATATACTGATTTATTGAGAAGGGTGCTGGGGGTAAAGCAAGCACCTACTGCATTCAAAACATAACCTGCAGCAAGGATCTAGGTGATGAGCTACCTGCAAATGTCTGAATGGTTGTCACTGAAGACTGTCCATTTTCAGAGACACTATCATAAATCTGTGTACCGTGATGGCAAACGGGCTGAGCCCAATGATGCATGTGGCTAACCGATACCAGTGTGATGAGCTTAACTATGGCGCTTAACTACTATGTCCCTAGTTCATTTAAGAGATCCAGTGGTGATATGTGTAGGATCTCCCGGTCTGTGGCACATGATTGTATCAAGGTGGGTACCGATCCCTCTTCAGGAGGGCTAGCCAATACATGCTTTTGCTATTTGTTGTTCTCTTTATTTGGCTCTGAATTTGGCAGTCAATATGGTTGCCTTCCTTAATTCTAATTACGTTTTGCTCTAGTCACCAGGTATCTTTCGATACCGCCACAAGTTTCAAACTGAATACTGATCAAAGACTCGATACACCAGTTAGTTAGTTCAAAGTCAAATACTTATTTATTTACACACAGTTAAATATACTCATGCACAAGTACTACAGACTAAACTATCATGACTGCTAAAGCCTATACTTAGCTTCAGGCGCCCACTCAGTCAGAGGAACAATGGCCGTTGTTCGGTTCTGAGGCTGCTGGGGTCGAAGTGGTGAAGGGGAACAGCTCAGGTTGTCTGTCTGGTAGCGTGCGGTGACCTTGGACTTACTTGTTCTGGTGCAGCTGTTGGGCAGGTCTCTCCTCGGTGAGAGCCGGAGCCAAGAGAACGATTCTCTCTTGGGGGATCCTTCTTATACCCAAAAGGGGCTTCGCGTGCTTTTGGGCGGGCCTTGAACTTGGCCCCAATTAATTGGGCCGTTTCTTGATCGTTCCTATCGATTTCCTCCAATAAAGGGGTGGGTGCCCTGATTGTTGGGTGTGTCCGAGGTGGCCGTTGGCCTGCTTTGTTCTGGTCTCCTCTGGCTCCGGGGTGTCTGCCTTAGTATCGGTTACTCAAATGTTACTCTTTTGTTCCCGAAGATGGGCCATTTGTATGCTAATGGGTTTGCAGTTTTGATCTTGTCTGGGAGCTGCGGCTCCAATATGCAGACAAACCCTGAACCTGCTTTTTTTCTTAGTATTGTCCATTTTCCCTGCAATCTTTGAAAAGTGTCCATTTTGTAATCGGGAAGTGGCCATCCCAGATGGCTACAGTCCCTCCTTGTGATCCTCAACGTGAAGCGTGAAGGATCACATTACCGCGTCGTATTCGTTCTTGGACCAAGCAGGGCACCCATAAGCACTTCACGGGCTCTACACTGCCCTATCCTATGAAATACAATTTTTACCTAAAATCATTTTACATACATACATCATTATAAAACTCTACGGGGCGCTATGACATTCAGGCATGCATGACAAAATAAAAAAACTGGAACCTCTAACTATCCTCAATAAACTATCTTCATTCAAACAATCAAATATAATCTACAACACTTTAAACTGTACAAATAGCAGCATCACAAGTTTCTCTGGCTTGGCAGTCAAGCAGAGGTTTACATTTCTTTATTGGACGAACAAAACACATAAAGAAAAACGGATGCAATTTAATTCACTCAAGGGTTGGGGGGTTTGGCGAAGTCCGAAAATAGGGGACCTAAATGTGTATTCCGGGGTGCGAGAGCGGGAGGCTCTCCTTTGCCATTTTCTGAGTCTAAGTGTCTGCACGATACTGCAAAGTATCGCCAGTACTAAGAGTGATTCTACTGTGTAAGATAGTGAATACCAGGTGGTAAACTTGTCACACCAGATCGGGGTGTCGGTAACTGTCTCGGGGGTAATTATCTCAGGGTTAACTATCTCGGGGTACAGTGTATGGCAGGGGTGGGAATCATTCACAGCCTGTGTGGTAGGGGTCGGGGGGTAGCATCCGCGCGCAATTGAAGGGATCCCACTAAGATCCAGGTGAAAAGCATGAAGGTTGTCTTCATCTTTCCTTTTGTCGGTCTTCTTCTTTTCTTCCTCTGGGACCAGAGTTCTATGGATACAAGCATAATATCTGTTATTATCTTACTTAAGATCTCGTACGTCTGTCTGTCTGTCCTTTATTGCCAATTACCTCTTATAATTGGTCACCATCTGTGACTCCCTCATTTTTTTTTAAACCAATCCGAGAAAAATATTGACACAGTGCGAGCCGTCTCGCAGCCTGTGCGATCTACCATCCTAGTGTTTGAGGATGTAAATAGCATACGGAAGCAACCTAAGGGTCACCAGAAACAAACAAAAGAATTTTGAACTGAAAGTGCCAAAATGGGGTGCGTATGGGCCGCGGTGGGTAAGAAATGGGTGGAATCCCCGGGTAGGACGGTGATCAGTGCCGTTTGTGCTCTACCCGAGCATAGCTGACCAGAGGGGTTTCTCCACTGCCTGAGCGACCGGCAAGAACGGGTAAGAATGTGGTCGTCGTGGGGGGCTACGTCTCGTGATTGAATCAGAAGAGTAGCTACGAGTGGTGTCTGCCGACAAACTAGTTCCTCTGAGCGGTTGTCTGTCGACAAACTTGTTACATTAACAGCCATTGGGCATCAAAAGGGTGGTGGCGTGGGGCCATGAAAAACTTTCAAATTCACAAACAACATTTAACATATACATTAAATGAACATACAAAAAACATAGTGCAGGTTCCATCAGAAAGGACACCGTATGTCTCCATCGGTTCCTTTTTGCTATCATGTGGACACCTCATTGCTCAGTAGCGAACGGGGTCACAAAGGGATTCGTTTGGTGGGAGTCAGACTCTATGTCATCATCTTCTCCCGGCTGCCATACTCTTGACTGGAGTAGTTTGGCTAAAGCTGCTTGGGGCGAATTGGGGTCCATCTCATCATTCTGGATGAGCCTGAACGAATTGTCTCGGTGCCAGAAACGTGTGTCGAAGGTGGAGCTACTAGGTTTTAATCCGCAATCGTCGGACGCTCAGTCTGGGTCAGGGGCTTTGATGTACGTGATCTCGAAGGGGTTACTGGAATCATACTCGGATTCACTGGGAGTGGGGCCTGGTGCAGGGGTATAATCATAACGTGGTGTGCTGTGGCTGTCGTCATTGCTATCGCTATCACTGTCGCTGCTGGTTGAAGGAAGGGAGTGGCGGAGTCGTGCCTCTGGGGGTGGACGTCTGAGGACGGGCTGGACTGGCTGGGGGAGGGTAGGAATGCGTCATCTGTGGGCGGGGGGTGCTCATCTGCTGCTGCAAGCGAGATGTGGTGTGCATGGTTGTTCTGCGAGCCATAAGCCTTAAGCCGGTTTATGTGGAACCACGCAGACTTGCCATTGGGATATGTGATCTTGTATACCGAGGGGCTTACTCTGTCCGAAATGGAGTACGGTCCGGAAATTTTGGGGGGAAGGAATGAACTGGGGTTGTATAGGGAAAGCATCACTTGCTGCCCTACTACAAACTCGGTGGCATGGACCGTTTTATCGAAACAAGCTTTGCTTTGTTTCCTCATGGTCCCAAGTCTCACAGCTGCTGCGAGCTGGGCTGCCTTTATGTTCTCAAGTAACTGCTGTACAGCATTTTCATGTGTGAGGGCGGTGACTGCGGGGCTGGCCAAATCCAGTCCTAATAAATACTGTCCCTTTCATGGGGCGTCCGGGCATGAGGGTGTGGGGGGTGTATCCTGTGGACGTGGATGCCGTGTTTCGTAAGAACAGTAAAGCAAATGGGAGAACTGAATCCCAGGTGCTGTTGTTCTGTTGTACCATTTTCCTGAGAGTGGCTTTTAAAGTCCTGTTCATCCTCTCTACAATGCCGCTTGACTGGGGGTGGTATGCTCTGTGAAACTTCTGCCTAATTCCGAAAATTGTGAGGACGTTCTTCATTACTCGTCCTGTAAAATGGGAGCCTTGCTCGGACTCCATACTGCCGTATTCGTTCTCGATGGAAAAGCTTCCACCCATATTGTGAAGGTGTCGATGGCCACCAACACATACTTAAAACCATTTCTGCAGGGGGGCAGGGGGGTAGGGGTCCGATGTAACTTATCTGCAAATTCGTCCAGGGGCCATTAACGGGGCGGGTGTGACTCAGCTGAGCCTTTCTTGCATATCTGTCCAGTTTGTTCTAGACACAGATCAAGCAATTTTCAATGTAGTGAGTAACATCGGCTTTTAAATCAGGCCACCAGCAGAGAGGTCTGAGGTGGGTTAGGGTGGTCCAATGCCTTGGTGTCCATGACTGTCATGGAACTGACAAATAATCTGGTTCCTGTCCTGGCTGGGAACTACATAAATGCCTTCTTTCAAAATCGCACCGTCATGTGTGGTTATTGCGTTCTTAAACTTATCGTATGGGGCTGGGAAGGTTCCTTTTAAAACTTCCCTGAGTTTTTCATCTTCCTTCTGGGCTTTCGCTAGGTCCTGAATGTTGGTCTGTGAGACCTGAACCGCGTGTACTGGGGTGCTCTTGGGGGGGGGGGGGTTCCAAAAGTAACCATGCCTGGTACCTGCCTTCGCTAGGGCGCCTGCTTTAGCATTACCGGGGGGGGGGGGGGGGGGGACGGACGGTGATGACTGCGAACCTTAATTATACCATATTTCCTATTTTTAGCTGTCTCTAGGATATGTCGGAGTAATGGGGCTGAGGGTAGGGGCTTTAGTTTCCTCTAGTTTCCCACAGGGGTAGGAATTCCGTTAAACTATTACAGACATATAAACTGTCAGACTATATGTCTGCTGGGGTCGGAAACGAGTCAGGATGGTCTACAATGTAAGCTATGGCTGCCAGTTCTGTTGCCTGCGAGCCTAGATGTCCTGGCAACTGTAGTGAAATCTCATCTGCCCGCTACATAAATGCCGCAACCGGTGATTCTCTTTCCATTCAAAACTGTGGAGGAGCCATCCACATAAATTTTCAGGGGTGCGCACGTGTCTGTGGCCTGGGATCTCTGGGGTGTATTTCCTGCTTTCCTGGGAGCTGACTTAGGTATAAATGGGCCTGTGTTGTGTTTTGTGGTGATGATCTCACACTCATGTGGGGTACCTGCATATTGCAAATTGTCAGTTAGGAAAGTGTGGGTCTTGGTTCTTTTAACTGTAATGTCCCGTCCCTGTAAAAGAAGGGTCCAACGGGCTCGCGGATTTGGCTGACTGTGCCATCTTTAAGTCGACCGTCTAATAATAGCTGTCTTGGGGTGTGTTCAGTGAGAGTGGTGATGGGGTTGAGTCCTGTAATGTAGGCAAAGTACTGTACTGCCCAAAAAGCTGCGAGCAGGTGCCTTTTGCAGGCAGAAAATCCTTGCTCGACAGGATCTAACACGCGTGAGGCGTATGCCACAGGGCGTAATTGATCATCGCGTTCCTGGAGGAGTACGGCCGAAAGGGTTCGGTCGGTGCTTGCAACTTCGATTACGTACGGGGAAAGTGGATCTGGGACCTGTAATGTGGGGGCTGTGCTGAGGGCTCTTTTTAAAGCATCCACAGCATCCGTGTGCTGTGGATGCCATTCCCAAGGTGCCTGTTTCTTGAGAAGGTCGGATAGGGGTGCTCCTTTTGTGGCAAAACCGTCGATATGGTTCCTGCAGTAGCCAACCAGTCCTAGAAATGACCAAAGGGCTGAGACATTATGGGGAAGGGGCAATTTGATGATCGAGTCAATTCTCTTTTGCTCAATCTCGCGTTTACCATGAGTGATTACTGTACCCAAGTAAATCACTTTTTCCTGCAAAATCTGGGCCTTCTTGGGGTTGACTTTACATCCAATCTGTTTTAGGAGTCCTAGGGGTTCGGCGAGAAGCGAAATGTGCTCTCCCTTTGTGCCTGTCTGTAGAAGCAAGTCATCTACATACTGGACCAGACAACCGGGTCGGGAAAATTTTGCGAGTCTCTTTGCCAGCTGTCGGTGGAAAATGGAGGGGGAGTTGTGGAAGCCTTGCGGAAGGCACGTCTACGTATATTGTTGTCCCTGGAATGTAAAGGCGAATTTGTACTGGCACACTTTATCCAATGGAATGGACCAAAAGCCGTTTATTGGAGTCCCTGTTTGAGCATGGTCTCAGGACTCGTGGCTACGGTGGGGGCTGCTACTGGGGTTACTTTGTTCAGTTCCCGGTAATCGATGGTCAGTCACCATGATCCATCGGGTTTCCTGACGGGCCAAATTGGTGCGTTGTTTGTGGAGGCTACTGATCGGAGTATGCCTTGATCAAGCAGACTCTCTATTACTTTGGAGATTTCTCCCTCTGCCTCTAGGGGAAAACCATACTGCTTTTGGGGTCTGGGGTCAGGACCTGTAATATCTACCAAGCCAGCTATTTTGCCACAGTCATGCTTGTGCTGTGCAAATGCTGCTTTGTGTTGCTGCAGGACTTCCCTAACTTCTTTATTCTGACTAATGGCTCGAGGGTCGAACCAGAAATCTCCTACTGAGTTAATTCTGTTTTCATAGTCTCCAACTGTGAGCGTGGCGGGGGCTTGTGCTGCCTTTGCCATTCTCCAAACACATTTATTAACCGGATTAAAAGAGAGGTTGTGGGAGCTCATAAAATCGATTCCTAGGATGTGTTCAGCTGTCTGGGGTAGATCGACCAAAACTATGGGGTGTTTCGTCGTAATGTTCCCTATTTGTATCGCTACAGGGGCTGTGATGTGTCCTTGTTGTAAATGACCTGTAAAGCCGCTGAGTGTGATGGTGTCTGTTGTGGGCCATGTGTCTCGCTGAAACATCGTGGAGGAATTGAGTGTGGTGCGGGACCCTCCTGTGCCCCAAAGAAATTCTAAGGGGTGTCCCCGGACTTTGCCTGCTACGACTGGTCTACCGGACTTGTCCCAAAGGGTGTCGCAGACCCAAGTTGGGTAGCCCGAACACCGTCAGTCGGTGCCGTTCATGTCTGCGTTCTCTGAACGGGCGCTAACGCTATGGATTGGCTTTGCCCTATTCTAATTTAGGATGCCTGTCTGTTGGTTTCTCTGCTGCGTTTGGGGCGCGTTGCACTCTCGTGCAAAGTGTTCTAATTGTCCACAGTTGTAATATTCCTGGAATTTTGGCTGGTGGGCTGTTCCTGCCCTCATTTACCCATGCGGGGTTCTGGTGCATCTTAACTGGATTCATGTCTGACTGCTCTTCCTCTGGTTTTGCAAATGTGGTTTTTCCTTGGACAGATTGTTCCCAAGAGCGGGACAATCTTTTCAAAACCCATTTCTCGTTGTGGGCCTCGACTGAAGGGTCGTAATTTGCACAAGTTCTCTGTCCTGCCTCTGTCGCATGAGAGACTAGGATTCGAGTGCATTTGGCCATATTATCCGCGGACAAATGGGCGCAGGTTAATTCTCCGAAAACTGCTGTGAAATGTATCCACAAGCGTCCAGCAAACACTGTGGGGTGCTCTGTTTTTTTTGCCTACACTTGTTTAGGCCTTCTACAGGGTCTCCTCTGTTATAGACGATCGCATCCAGGATCGCTGTGTGCATTTCTTGGAGTGTGCCTCCTCTTACATTCTGTGGGTCGGGAAGGGCTGCCACGACTGAAGGGTCGAGGCTTAAAACTGTGAGCTTCACTTGCTCCTTTTCATTCAGGCCGTACATGGTAGCCTGCTGTTTAACTCTAGCGAAAAACTGGTGGGGGTCTGATATGGGAAGGAACGGTGTAATTTTTCCACACACGTCCCGTAATTGGGTCACGGTTAACGGGGTTGTATATAGGAAATCTGCGTTTCCTTCTGCTGCGGCCCTGCGGTGTGTGGTTACAGGGTTCATGGGGGTGTGTTCTGCCTGTTCAGTCGGTGGTTGGGGTGCTTTTCTTTTCTGGGGTTTTCCTTGCGTACATGTCCCATGTACGTATCTGTGGGCAGTTTCATTTAACTCCTGCCAATCGGGGCCGTTTTCCTGGTCTAACTGGGGTCCAAACGTACTTTGATACCCATTCTGGGCAGAAAGCAGAGATTGCAATTCTGCAATTTGCTTCCGGCACTTTGTGTGATCTACGGAGCTCTGCCTTTGTTCCATCGTGGAAGTGTGGAGGGCTCGTACGGCTGCTTTTAAATCATTGCACTGTTTCTGCAATTGCTCTACTTGTTGCTCAGTTGCTTGTCTTACCAAGACCGCACGTTGCGTGTCCTGGTAGGCCTTATCATACTGGGTCTGAAAACTACTCAAATGGGCGAGACAAGACTGGTGTGCCCTCTTGGCATCATCCATCTCTCTGTCCCTCGCTGCTAACTGTTCTCTTAACTCCTTATTCTCTTTCTCAAATTCGCTCACATCTCCCTCACTATTTCTGTCTCTCTCCTCAATTTCTCTACGGAGCGTCCCAACGACCTCCTCTGTGCCTCGCAATTGTGCCAAGCAGGACACGATTTCCATCGGCTTGCGAGCTTTCCCTAAGCTCTTCTTGTGGATCTCTGACAGGTTCTCCCACCAAGTATGCCCTATACTCCCGGGATCTGTTTCATCATTCGCGCAGAATTCGCTCCAAAGGGGCCATCCTTTCCCTTTGAGGTCCTTTCTGATTTCCTCTTCCCACACGGAACACTGTCCTACTCTACTGGTCGCTGCGACCTCAAATTCTTGGGGGTTCATAAGGCATTCCATTGCCTTCATTGCCATTTTCTCTATCTCTGCGGTTCTCGACTGAATTTGGAACAGGGAGTGATAAAATGGTGATGTAAATATGGGTACGGCTTACGCTCTTTTCCGGTCTACAAAACTCCCGACAGTTATACGCAACAAAATCTCTCAGGTTTACCTTAGATCCCTGTTAGTACGCATGCATAAACACACTTCCGAATCTCGGAGGTTTGATCAGTATCGTTCTCACACTTGTGGTTTTTCTGTTTCCAATTGGATTCCAATTCAAATTTGGGTTCTCTCGGAGTGACTAGGCCACTTCTAAGTCGAGTCCCAGCGGAGTCGCCAGTAAATGTTGCTATATGTTGTTCTCTTTATTTGGCTCTGAATATGGCGGTCAATATGGTCGCCTTCCTTAATTCTAATTAAGTTTTGCTCTAGAGTCACCAGGTATCTTTCGATACCGCCACAAGGTTTACACCGAATACTGATCAAAGACTCAATACACCAGTTAGTTAGTTCAAAGTCAAATACTTATTTATTTACACACAGTTAAATATACTCATGCACAAATACTACAGACTAAACTATCACTACTGCTAAAGCCAATACTTAGCTTCGGGCAGCCACTCAAGTCAGAGGAACAATGGCCGTTGTTCGGTTCTGAGGCTGCTGGGGTCGAAGTGGTGAAGGGGAACAGCTAAGGTCGTCTGTCTGGTAGCGTGCGTTGACATTGGACTTACTTGTTCTGGTGCAGCTGTTGGGCAGGTCTCTCCTCAGTGAGAGCCGGAGCCAAGAGAACGATTCGCCCTTGGGGGATCCTTCTTATACCCAAAAGGGGCTTTGCGCGCTTTTGGGCGGGCCTTGAACTTGGCCCCAATTAATTGGGCCGTTTCTCGATCGTTCCTATCGATTTCCTCCAATAAAGGGGTGGGTGCCCTGATGGCTGGGCGTGTCCTAGGTGGCCGTTGGCCTGTTTTGTTCTGGTCTCCTCTGGCGTCGGGGTGTCTGCCTTAGTATCGGTTACTCAAATGTTACTCTTTTGTTCCCGGAGGTGGGCCGGTGGTATGCCAATGGGTTTGCAGTTTTGGTATTGTCTGGGAGCTGCGGCTCCAATATGCAGACAAACCCTGAACCTGCTGCTTTTCTCAGTATTGTCCATTTTCCCTGCAATCTTTGCAAAGTGTCCATTTTGTAATCATGAAGTGGCCATCCCAGATGGCTACAATGCAATGTAGCACAGAACCGAACATTCAATCTAAAAGTGCCATCGGATTTAGGCCCATCACTGGGTTTCCGCAGGTACAGGATGCGATCGAGTGCACACATGTGACCATCAAGACACCGACAGGCCAGCCAGCGGATTTCATCAACAGAAAGGGCTTCCATTGCATCAATATCCAACCACTGTCAACAGATTGTTCAGCTGTGTGCATGAAATCCTGGAAATAACCATGGCACCTACATGCTAAGACATTCCCAGGTTTTTCACTTCCCCCATACATGTTCAAAGATGGATTCTGGGTGACAAGGGCGACCACTACTTACTCCTGTGAGGAACCCATGGACAGATAAAGAGAAGGGGGAATGACCCTCTACATGGCAACGCAACAAACATGATCTTTGGTCCAGGGAAGGCAACAACACATTTAGATTTATCACGTGTACCGAGGTACAGTGAAAAGTATTGTTCTGCGTACAGTCCATGCAGATCATTCCATACATGAAAAATATAGGACATACGATAACTACACAATGCAAATACATAGTCATAGACATCGGGTGAACCATGCAGAGTGTACTGCTACTCAGTAGAGAAGATGCTTTGTGAGATCAGTTCAGCGCGCAAGTCATTCAGGAGTCTTGTAACATCAGGGTAGATGCCATTTTTGAATCCGTTAGTGCATGTTCTCAGGCTTTTGTATCTCTTGCCCAATGGAAGAGATTGGAAAAGGGAACGGCCCGGGTGGAAGGGGTCTTTGATTATGCTGCCTGGTTTTTCAAGGCAGTGGGAGGTGTAAAGAGTCAATGGATGGGTGGCAGGTGTGTTCAATGACTGGGCTGTGTTCATGACTCTTTGTAGTTTCTTACGGTCTTGGGCAGAGCAGTTGCCATCCCAAGCTGTGATACAGCCAGATAAGGTGTTTTCTCTGATGCATATGTAAAAGTTGGTAAGAGTCAATGTGGACTCATGCTGAATTTCCTTAGTTTCCTGAGCAAGGATAGGCGCTGTTGCGCTTTCTTGTTTGTAGCATCAACGTGGGTGGGCCGGACAGATTGTTGCTGATGTGCACACCTAGGAATTTGAAGCTGTCAACCATCTCCACCTCGGCACCATTGATGCAGACAGGGGTGTGTACGATACTTTGCTTCCTGAAGTCAATGACCAGCTCCTTAGTTTTGCAAACATTGATGGAGGGATTGTTGTCGTTACACCATGCCACTAGGTTCTCTAACTCCCTCCTGTATTCTGACTCATTGTTGTGAGATCTGACCCACTCAGTTGTGTCATCAGCAAACCTGTTGATGGAGTTGGAGCCAGATTTTGCCATACAATCATGTGTATATAGGGTGTATAGTGGGGCGCTAAGTACGCAGCCCTTAGGGGCCCCAGTACTGAGGACCATCGTGGAGGGGGTGTTGTTTATCCTTACTGATTGTGGTCTCTGGGTCAGGAAGTTGAGGATCCAGTTGCAGAGGGAGGAGCCGAGTCCTATGTTTTGGAATTTTGATGAGTTTGGCTAAGATTATGGTGTTGAAGGCGGAGTTGTAGTCAATAGGAGTCTGACGTGTTATGTTCTGTGTTATGGCCGTGAAAAATTCAACACAGAACATCTAGTTCTTTGACTAGTAGGATGATTTATTAACAAGATGAACATGTGGAAAGATAACTACGAACTATAATACAAACAGTAACTAATAATTGAATTCAGGGAAATCTCCTGGTGCTACTTCTGTGACTGTCCTCTAGTATGACTTACCACCAACTGGCAGATATCTTGAGTCGCATGATAGATCTCTATCGCCACCTGCTGGTTGGAGGTTGTATCGATAACTATATACATTGATAGATAACTATATACAAACTGCGCACAGGCATATCACATGACGTAGGAGTCCTTGTTTTTGAGATGCTCCAGGAATGAGCGTAGGGCCAGGGATAGCATCTGCTGTGGACCAGTTGTGGCGTTATGTGAATAATATTAATAACCTTTATTAGTGTCACAAGTCGGCTTACATTAGCACGGCAATGAAGTTACTGTGAAAATCCCCGAGACACCACACTCCGGCGCTTGTTCGGTACACCGAAGGAGAATTCAGAATGTCCAATTCAACTCACAAGCACGTCTTCCGGGACTTGTGACAGGAAACAGGAGCACCCGGAGGTAACCCATGCAGACACATGTGATCATGCAGACTCCGCACAGAGTCACCCAAGCCAGGAATCGACCCGGGTCCCTGGCACAGTGAAGCAACAGTGCTAACCACTGTGCTACCATGCCTTGCAGTGGATCTCGACATTCTGGGGATATGGAGTTGATGTGTCTCATGACCAACCTTACGAAGCACTTCATAACGATAGATGTCAAGGCGATGGGACGGTAGTTGTTGAGTCACGTTACCTCGTTCTTCTTTGGCACTGGAATGATGGTGGTCTTCTTGAAGCAGGTGGGAACCTCAGAACGGAGCAGGGAGAGGTTGAAGATGTCCACGAACACACATATCTAATTTCTCTCAATCAGCCCACTTCTGGGGACAGGTCGGGGTACTCCTGAAGTTCCAACGGGTCACTAATAATGGAAGGAGATGTCAGCTGGACATACACCTTTATTGCAGACATCAACAGATAAAGCCAATGGTTTAAATTGACAATGGTCTAAATTTTCACTCCCCAATTAGGAGAGCAGATTCAGGAGAATGCACAGCTCCGTGACCGGCCCCTGGAAAATCGGCCTGGATCTTTTGATTTTCGTTCTAGTTATGGGGGGAAGAGGGTGGGGCAGGGTGCAATGGTAGTTGGGCCTGCTGACCCTAGGAACAGCTCAGAGACAGCTGCAGGTGCAGAAGTGGAGTGGGTGAAAGGCCAGCTTCAATGATCTTGCACATTGTCACTACAAAAAAACGTAATCAAACCAAAAAGACTCAAACCCTCACCTCCCACCCCATGCCACTTCATGCTCCCACTTACCAACATGGCCCTTCAAATCCTCCATGGCAATCCATGCTCCCCACCCAGCCTTTATAGCCCTTATGCCAACCTATGCTCCTCTACCATCCCTTGTGGTCCTTTATTACTCCTATGCCCTTCCATCTAAACCCATGGCCTTTATAGCTCCTATGCCAACTTAACAAAAACTCATGCCAGCCCAACCCCGATCACCCATTGCCCATCATCTATGTCAACTCACCCAGTAATAAGGGGATCAAGGGTTACGGGGAGAAGGCACGGGAATGAGGATGAGAAACATATCAGCCATGATTGAATGGCAGAGCAGGCTCGATGGACCGAATGGCCTAATTCTCCTCCCATGTCTTATGATCTTATAGTCTAATCACCATCTACAAACTTGAGGATCCATGCTGCAGAAATAAAATAAAATTCAAAGTGTATATTGACCAATTCACTATTTAAAAAAAACACTTACATTGAGAAAAACCCATTCACATTAAATTTCCTTCAACGACTTAATTCCTATGATAATAATCATTTATATTCACAGCCCCACATCAAAACTCTATAGCCACTTGAAGTTGTCAATCAAACTGTGAACGAACACATAGGCCACTGTTACAATGATAGGTTGTGAAATCAGTCATGCAGCACTAATTCTATAAGATAACCTGTTAGCGTATATCAAGAGTGAAATAGTGAACTTTTTTTCAACCTACATGTTGCCTTTTTATGCATGCCAAAGGTTCTGTCGTTGTGGCTATTTCATTTGTCACCAGCAGTTATTGAGGAACTGCTGTCCATAACAGGAGCTGCTGGAAAGGAACCCCCAGGTGCAGACGGTCTCCTTCTATCTCATATGGCATTTTTCTCCCTGTTGATCTGAGTAGTCTGAGGACCTAGTGGTTAGATCATGTGCCTTGCCTCTTCTTACCATGCCAGTGATGCACAAGGTACAGAGATTCATGAAGGAGGACTACACACATCTCTGGGATCAACTGAGTTGCCTCCTGGATCTGTCCTCCATGAGGAACACTAACGTTTCAATGTGAGAAGCCATGAGAGCAGAGCAGAGGGAAATTACAACACTCAATGGCTGGAAAGAATCCACCACTGTCTGAGCCAAGGTGCGCACACCTGCTGGAATCTCTGGCAAATCTTGATGCACCTCATGCTGTTGTGCTAGCATTTGGAACCCTTACTGATGGCTCCAGAGACATCTCATCAACCAAGTGATCAGACTGATCTGGCCTCCCACAGTCTTCTGTCTCAGTCCTTGGTTGCCATAACTTCCATCAGCTGCTCATGTGCATCTGCGGCACTGTCATCAACTGTGACCCTGAATTTTAGCAGGGATAGATAACCACTGTCACACTACCTGCTCAGATGGAAGGTGATCATGAATGAAGTGCCATACATTCTGGAATCCCCTCCTGCTCCTGAGATGGAAGGATATTCTTTTAACTTATCTGTGTGAGAGAAGAGATCTTTCAAAGGATTTTGCACTACCACACACAACCTTCAAATTCAGCTAGTGTGTTCATCCATGTGTCCAGTGGAGGAAACCAGTGCAGCATTCCTCATGTTCAGCAAAGACTCCCTTGTGCCCAGCCAGGCAACTGTACTCCTGTCCCAGTGTCCATGATGGAGAAGCAACAAGGCTGTCTGATAGAAATCAGCTTTTCTTGTTAGTTATAGATGAGATAGATAAAAAGTTTAAATGAGAAATCATTAAGAGTAATTGACTAAATCATATTAACCATGGGAGTGAGAAAAGCTGACTAGCTGGGAACTAATCAGATAAGACTCTAGATTTTCACATTTTGCAAGTTGCTTGAATCTGGCCAGAGAATCCAAGGCCAGTGACAAAATACTCCATTGTATGCAGATGCTTTCCCAGGCCTGGACAGGTCCGTTTCCATGGTAACAGTCAGTCAGGGTCATAATGGCTTTTCCAAAAACTGTGTTAATCTAATTAATGTAAGAGGCATAATTGGCAAGCCAGGGTATGGAAAATTACACCAAAACATTTATCTCTTAAATTGACAGACACAGTTTGGTCGAATTGAGTGAATTATAAATTAGTCAAAGCCAATCACAGCTGTAAAGAAGGCAACACTTTAAGATAATGATCTTCTTAAAAATCACTTGTCGGGATGGAAAAATCCATTCCGGAATCAATCTAACTTCTTTCTGAAACCTATGGCTTTGCTGCTTGCCTTTGCTATCGCCATATTCTTTTGTTTAAATCAATCAGTAATTTTGTAGTGTGTATCATGATTTAACCACGATTTGTATTTTAAACTCAACGACTGTATTCGCTAAAGACATTCATTCTGACCTAAGTTTGTATGCAACCAAAAAGTTACCAGTGGACACTAAAGCTGACGATAAAGTTCAACAAAACTTTGCCAAAAAACACAACCTGAATTTCAGTTATTTGGGAACTCAAAAGGGATAACGAATATCCAGGTTTCCGAAAAGACACAGAGATCCATCACTGTCTCATCAATTCCAAAGTCTCCTCTTCCATAAGTGTTAGAATAGTAAGAAAAGGCACCCCGGCTGGTCTGGGTATTTTCTTTAACATAATGAGTTCTCTTTTCCTGAAGGAATAAAAACAATGTCATTTCCTAATAAACGACAGGTACAACACCCAAGCCAGTGACAGACTAGCTATCCATGATGGGAGTACACAAATACTTCCCGCATGCAGTCACTCTAGGAGTAACCTTGTTGCTGTCACCACTGAAAGACAAGTGCTTGTTGGAAGAGATGCAGTCATTGTACATGTTCTGTTGCTTCCTGATCCCCATTGCCACTGACTGGCAGGCATTCCATCTCCACCAATCTCCTTGCCATGGGTAAGTCTCTCTGGGAAGTAAGGTGTGGAGTCCTCACCTTGGCAGAACGATTATGATCATTCATTTGCTTGTATCACTGTGGCCAGTTTTTCTGGATCACCCTGCACTGCTGACCTCTTTGTCTCTGTTTAGGCTTGCTTAGTCAGGCGGAATGGTCTCCCCCATCTTGAACTTGTAGAAGCCCACCTTTCCCGAGTAGTTTGGAGTTGAAGTTTTGTAAGGGCCACGAAGAATCCAGCACGAGTTTTAAGGATACAAAGTAATAACATTTATTTACTAAAACATATATACATAACAGTAGCAGTAACTTCCCTTGCTACATACTCCTTCCTGCCGGTTCCTGAACTGGCCAATTTATTTATACTAGGAGTTTACTAGTGGTTTCTCCGCCCCCCTCATTGGGGAAGCTCATACTCCCACAGGATTGTGGGATAGTCATTAGTCCCCAGCCAATGGTAAGTAGGCAGGTTATAACATCCCTCCCCCCAAAGTCCAAGGAATCAACCGAAGACCCTGGCGAAGGAGGGCGTCGGACTCGTTTGGCCGCAGGCCGGACACCATTTGCACGCGGCGCTGGATCAGGCGGCGTGTAACGAGACGGAGACCGGCGCTTCCGTGATGAACGGCACGGTTGTACATCCACGGCCCGTGGACCCGAGGATTCCCCCTCTGATGCATCCTGTGTCTCCATCTCTGAGTCAGTGTCTGCTGCCTCCGTCATGTCAGCGTCTCTATCTCCATTCGGTCCCGTAACGACCTGCGCAGGCTTCAAGTGAGGCACCAGTGGAAGATTGTGAGGACTACCTTCCCTTGTCTCTGGTCTCTGCAGCTGTTGAAATGAGCTCCGGGGGCGGGGAATCTTTTGAGGGGATGGTCTTCTGGACCGAACGTGGTCTACATGTTTTCGCTGGAGACGACCTTGGGCTTGCACTTGGTAAGATATAGGGCCCGTTTGGCGAAAGATTACACCAGGAACCCATTGGGCACCACCAGAAAAATTCCGAACGAACACTGGGTCACCGGGCGCAAACTGCCGAATCGGCCGATGCCGAGAAAATCCCTGTCCCTGCCGTTCTTGTGTGCGGCGTACTTCTGCGCCATTGTCCGGGAAAACCATACTAAGGCGGGTGCGAAGTCTCCGGCCCATTAAGAGTTCTGCGGGAGCTACCCCAGTCACTGCATGGGGGGTGGTCCTGTACGTAAACAAAAAGCGAGCCAGTCTCATGTCCATTGATCCGGAAGACTGCTTCTTTAGGCCTCTTTTGAATGTCTGCACTGCGCGCTCTGCCAACCTATTTGAAGCCGGGTGGTAAGGGGCAGTGCGGATATGGCGGATGCCGTTCATCTTCGTGAACCTCGCAAACTCCTCACTCGTGAATGGAGTGCTGTTATCCGTGACCAGCACCTCGGGGAGGCCATGCGTACTAAACGATAAACGCATCTTTTCAATTGTTGCGCAGGACGTTGTCCCCTGCATCTTATGCACCTCTAGCCATTTGGATTGGGCGTCAATTAGTAGAAGGAACATGGATCCTTGAAAAGGGCCTGCGAAATCTGCATGCAAGCGTGCCCAAGGCCGCCCTGGCCATTCCCAGTGATGTAGGGGCGCGGCCGGCGGAAGCTTCTGATGCTCCTGGCAAATGGAGCAGTTTTGGGCCACCTTCTCAATGTCGGTGTCGAGGCCTGGCCACCAGACATAACACCGGGCCAACATTTTCATTTTGGTCACGCCTGGATGCCCATTGTGCAAGTCTGATAGTATCAGCTCCTGGCCTTTTTCCGGGACAATCACACGCGTCCCCCACAAGAGGATGCCGTCTTCCACGCTGAATTCTGACAGCTTGGAGGAAAATGCCCGCAACTCGCCTGGGAGCTGTCTATGCTGCCCACCATACAGGACTATGTGCCGAACCTTTGACAGGACTGGCTCCGTCTGGGTCCACTCACGGATCTGTGATGCCGTGACAGGCAAGGTGTCCATAAAATTTAGGGTTGCAACCACCTCACCGGTCGTGGGGGTCGACATGGGGCCGGTCGATAAAGGCAATCGGCTCAGTGCATCGGCATTTGCTATCTGCGTACCTGGTTTGTGCTCCAGGGAATACTCGTATGCAGCAAGCAACAAAGCCCAGCGCTGGATCCGTGCAGAAGCAATGGGCGGTATTGGCTTATCCTCCCTGAAAAGTCCCAGCAGGGGCTTATGATCAGTCACGATCGTGAAATGGCGGCCGTACACGTACTGGTGGAAGCATTTCACCGCAAAAACCACTGCCAGGCCCTCCTTCTCGATCTGTGCGTACTTTTTCTCCGCTGCAGTCAATGTGCGGGAGGCGAAAGCTATCGGTCGTTCGGCCCCGTTCTCCATCTTGTGGGACAGGACGGCCCCAATACCATACGGGGATGCATCACATGTGACGAGCAAAGGCTTTCCAGGATCATAGTGGGTTAGTAACCCAGACGACGACAATTGTTGCTTTACCCGCCGGAAAGCGGTTTCTTGCGGCTGACCCCAAACCCAGGTGTGATTTTTCTTTAGCAGAAGGTGCAAAGGGGCCAGCGTAGTTGCCAGATTGGGGAGGAACTTCCCGTAATAGTTTACGAGACCGAGAAAAGAACGAAGATGCGAAGTGTCAGTCGGGGCGGGGGCATGTTGAATTGCACGCACCTTTTCTGCGACGGGGTGCAGACCTTCGCGGTCCACCCGATAACCTAGGTAGACTACTTCCTTTGCCTGAAACACGCACTTTGTGCGACGTAAACGGACTCCAGCCTCCGAAAGGCGTCTAAGGACAGCCTCCAGATTTTCCAAATGTTCCTGCTCCGACGTCCCTGTAATCAAAACGTCATCTAGGTAGACAGCCACACGTGGTAAACCTCTCAAAATGCCCTCCATAACACGTTGAAAAATTGCGCAGGCAGAGGATACTCCAAAGGGCAACCGTGTATATTCATACAGGCCCCGGTGTGTATTAATCGTTACATATGGTCGGGAGGCAGGGTCCAGCTCCAACTGCAGGTAGGCATGACTCATATCTAATTTTGTGAACGAGAGTCCACCTGCAAGTTTCGCGTAGAGATCCTCTATGCGAGGCATTGGATATCGTTCGAGTCGGGAAACCGTATTCACTGTAAGTTTATAGTCGCCACACAAGCGAACTGTGGCATCTGGCTTCATTACAGGTACAATTGGTACTGCCCAGTCAGCAAAACGGACGGGCCTGATAATACCCAAACTCTCCAAACGAGTGAGCTCCCCTTCTACCATCTCGAGCAAGGCGTAAGGCACTGGGCGCGCCCGGAAATAGCGCGGCGTGGCTCCTGGTTCGACTTGGATACGGGCTACGGCCCCTTTTATTTTCCCCAAACCAGGCTGGAATACATCTGGGTATCGTCCTAGCACCTCAGTCAACCCTTCAGAAACTGTTTGGAGGATGTGCTGCCATTGCAACCGTAAATGGCGCAACCAGTCCCGACCCAACAGGCTGGGCCCAAGGCCGCGCACCACGATAAGTGGGAAACGCCCCTCCTGGCGTCCATAGACAATAGGGGTCATTGTAGTTCCTGCAATGTCCAGTGGTTCCCCCGTGTAAGTGGCCAACCTGGCCTGTGAGTCGGTTAATGTAAGG
This sequence comes from Scyliorhinus torazame, assembly GCF_047496885.1. Lineage (NCBI taxonomy): Eukaryota > Metazoa > Chordata > Chondrichthyes > Carcharhiniformes > Scyliorhinidae > Scyliorhinus > Scyliorhinus torazame. The sequence goes on along the minus strand of NC_092716.1, from coordinate 174,327,106 downwards.
GTCTGTATACCCTGCTTGATGCGGTCGAATGTCCTCTGGGCGATCACGGAGACCGCTGCGCAGTATCCAACTCCATCTCAAGCGGGTGGCCATTGACCCGTACTGTCACCTTAATGGGGGCCACACGGGGAGCTGCCACACAATGCAGCTGCAGGCAGTCGTCCTCAGGGGTAGTCGCCGCAGGTTCATCCACATGGAAGGTACGGCCTCTGGGCTGGTCCCAGTTATGGCCCCTGGGCTGGTCCCAGTTTCGGTCGGAACGACGGCGCCTCTGGCGCCCCCAGGACCGCCGTCCGCGACGGGGTCGGCGCCTACAAGTCTGACACGGACATGGCTCCTCATCCATTGGCTCTGGGGAAGGCTCCCTTCGGGGAGGAATGTCCGATGGCCACTGGCGTCGGTCCGGACGTTGCCTCGCCCAAGGTACCGCAGGAGTGCGGGGGGACGTTTTCGGACGGAAGGGGTTGCTCCCCAAGGCATGCACTTCCATTCCCTGTAGCTCCTGTACTCCTCGCTCTGCGCTCTCTCGGGACAATACTATTTGAATGGCCTGTTGAAAAGTCAATGTTGGCTCCGCTAACAACTTTCTCTGGGTGGCCGCATTGTTAATACCGCCAACCAAACGGTCGCGTAACATTTCTGACAAGGTCTCACCATAGCCACAGTACTCCGCAATCCTGCGTAGCCTGGATAGAAAATTGGCAAGGAATTCTCCAGGGGTCCTCTCAGCGGTATTAAACCGGTAACGCTGGACTATCGTGGACGGGGTTGGGTTAAAATGTTGCCCCACTATATTCACAAATTCATCAAACGTTTTGGTGTCCGGCGCAGCTGGGTACGTAAGGCTCCTAATCACCCCAAAAGTATGCGGGCCGCAGGCGGTGAGCAATATGACCACCTGGCGCTCGTTTTCGGTGATATTGTTTGCCCGGAAATAGTAATTCATCCATTGTGTGTACTGGTTCCAGCTTTCCAGCGCAGTATCAAAAACATCCAAACGTCCGTACAGAGGCATGGTAGAACAGAAAACAACTTCCAACCTGTATCCAACAAAAATCCAGGGAGATGGCTTCAGCAGTGTAGACAGCTATTCACTTTACCCTTCGTCGCCAGTTTTGTAAGGGCCACGAAGAATCCAGCACGAGTTTTAAGGATACAAAGTAATAACATTTATTTACTATAACATATATACATAACAGTAGCAGTAACTTCCCTTGCTACATACTCCTTCCTGCCGGTTCCTGAACTGGCCAGCTTTATTTATACTAGGAGTTTACTAGTGGTTTCTCCGCCCCCCTCATTGGGGAAGCTCATACTCCCACAGGATTGTGGGATAGTCATTAGTCTCCAGCCAATGCTAAGTGGGCAGGTTATAACATGAACCCACACAGAATCATCACTTAACATATGCAGAATTCTTCTTCCTCATGCCTGTAATCATATTCTTCCTCAGCATTCAGAATACTTGATTTTGTGAGTAGGGGAGCTTCAGAGTTGGAAGTCTTCACAGACTTCAAGGGCCTCAAAGTTGAAGGGCTTCACAGAGTTAAAGTGCTCCCTCAAGCTGCAGATTTCTTCAGAGAGTTCTGGCAGCCATTTAAATAGTGGCACCAGCAGCATCAGCTGACACCAGCTTTTACCAAAGTCTTTTCTTAAATTTCAACTAACCTGGTTAAGTGATTAAAACAATTTTTGGATTCAATACAGGAACATAGTAGTAGGCACCTGCTGCTGACTCCCTTAGCCACCTCCTGCCATGCCTTTATTGGTGTCACTTAGTACGGTGGTTCTCCTCCCAGTGCTGGTCTAGCACTGGCCTTGTTTTACCTACCTATCTCCACCCCGTCTCACACCCTTGTCTGCTTCCCCTATTCTCGCTCCCCTTTCCGTTTCCCCACTTCAAACTGAGGAAAGAGACAAACACGAAAGCGAGGCAGCACATTCCTGCGCAAAAACATAATCCATATTAGTTTTTGTTTTCAGCCCATCCTCCATTCTCATTCCCTTTCGTCCTCTGTCTCTGCCACTTTCACCGCTGCCGCGTCTGCTCTCCCTCAAGATTATTTGTTTTTACGAATTCATCGACCTCCACCAGGGTGCCGAAGTAATGTCCCTTCCCCTGGTATGTCACCCAGAGCCTGGCAGGGAATAGCATGCCGAATCACACCTCTTTTTTATAGAGCGCCAATTTCGCTCTATAATTTTTCCGCCCCAATGCCCTGGTATACCCTGATTCTGTGCGCTTCCCACGAGCATGACTTCGTCTGTCGGGTACACTTCAGGTTTTTTTCTCGGTCATGGAATCGGTGCAGTTTCGCAATTATCGCCCTCCGCTGATCCCCAGTTTTGGATTTAGGCCGGAGCGACCTGTCTGCCCTGTCCATTTCTGCGGGGTTTCGAAAGTCTTCCCTCCCAACAAGATTGCCCAGCATTTGGCTGATGTAGCCCGCTGGGTCCCTTCCCTCAATTCCCTCTGGCAGACCCATGATGCGGATGTTTTGCCGCCTGGACCTATTTTCCTGGTCCTCAACATTTCCTTTTAGGTTCCCCTGAGCTGCCACCAACTTCTTCACCTCGGTCTCCAAAGCCACGAACCTGTCGCTCTGATCCATTGAAGCCTTCTGCAGGTCCAGGATCGTCTTCTCCGGGCCTCCACCTTCCGTGCCAGGCCTTCTATCGTGACTCCAAATTCTTACCAATGACCGAAGTCAGCACCTTCCGTCACCACCTTCTTCAAAACCACCTGGAGCTCTATCCTGATCGCTTCATTGCGGTGAGTTCCTTTTTCAAAATGTTGCTCCACCCCCCCCCCCCCACCCGTGTGCGGGGAGGAAGGGGGGGGGGGTTGTCGTTGTCTGCTCCTGCACCGCCATTCGGGTCGCCAATCTTTCCCCCTCCTGTTCGCCTGGGCCTCCGCCTCGTGGGGCCTCCGGTCCGCTCGCCCGTTGGTCCTGCCTCTTTCCTTCGTTTCTGCTTCTGCTTTCCCGCTGTCCCCTCAATCTGTTGTTCACAGGCATCCTTTTCTTTTCACGCTGTTGGTGCCTTTTGTATTTGGTGGGTTTTAGGTGGCTTTTTAGGCTCAAATAAATTCAGTGTTGGGTCCAACTGGGAGGAGAGCCACCTGATGTCCGCTCAGCACATCGCCGCCACTGGAAGTTCCCTATTTCGGTCTTAAAGACACTCAGTGATTTGGCCTCCACAGCCTTCTGCGGCACAGTTCCACAGATTCACCACCCTCTGGCTGAAGAAATTCCTCTTCAACTGTTTTAAAGGATCGTCACTTTAGTCTGAGATTGTGTCCTCTGCTTCTAGTTTTTCCTACAAGTGGAAACATCCTCTCCACGTCCACTCTATCCAGGCCTTGCAATATCCTGCAAGTTTCAATAAGATCCCCCCCTCATCCTTCTAAACTCTACAGGCCCAGAGTCCTCAACCGTTCCTCATACGACAAGCTCTTCATTCCAGGGATCATTCTTGTGAACCTCCTCTGGACCCTTTCCAAGGCCAGCACATCCTTCCTTAGATACGGGGCCCAAGACTGCTCACAGTACTCCAAATGGGTTCTGACCAGAGCCTTATACAGCCTCAGAAGTACACCCCTGCTCTTGTATTCAAGCCCTCTCGACATGAATGCTAACATTGCATTTGCCTTCCTAACTGCCGACTGAACCTGCATGTTAACCTTAAGAGAATCGTGAACAAAGACTCCCAAGTCCCTTTGTGCTTCTGATTTCCTAAGCATTTCCCCACTTAGAATATAGTCTATGCCTCCATTCCTCCTTCCAAAGAACATAACCTGACACTTTTCCACGTTGTATTCAATCTGCCACTTCTTTGCCCACTCTCCTACCCTGTCCAAATCCGTCTGCAGCCCCCCTGCTTCCTCAATGCTGTCCCCCTACAGATCTTTGTATCATCTGCAAACTTAGCAACAGTGCCTTCAATTCCTTCTTCCAGATTATTAATGTATATTGTGAAAAGTTGTGGTCCCAGCACAGACCTCTTCTGAGGCACACCACTAGTCTTCGGCTGCATCCTGAAAAAGACCCCTTTTATCCCCACTCTCTGCCTTCTGCCAGTCAGCCAATCCTCTATCCATGCCAGGATCTTACCCTTAACACCATGGGCTCTCAACTTATTGAACAGTCTCCTATGCAGCACCTTATCAGAGGCCTTCTGGAAATCTAAATAAATCACGTCCATTGGTTCTCCTTTGTCTTACTTCCTTGTTATTCCTCAAAGAACTCTAACAGATTTGTCAGACATGATCACCCTTTGACAAAGCCGTGCTGACTCAGTCCTATTTTATCATGCACTTCCAAGTACTCTGCGATCTCATCTTTAATAATGGACTCTAAAATCTTACCAATGACCGAAGTCAGGCTAACCGGCCTATAATTTCCCATCTTCTGCCTCCCTCCCTTCTTAAACAGCGGTTTTACATTAGCCACTTTCCAGTCCTCTGGGCCCTTCCTGCCTGAAAGATCATCACCAATGCCTCCACAATCTCCTCAGCTCTTTTAGAACCCTGGGGTGCAGTCCATTCGGTCCAGGAGATTTATCCACCTTCACATCTTTCAGTTTATCCAGAACCTTCTCCTTATTGATGGCCACTGCACCCTCCTCTGACCACTGATTCTCCTGGAGCTCTGGCATCCCATTGGTGTCTTCCACCGTGAAGCCTGATGCAAACTAACTATTCAGTTCCTCTGGCATTTCTTTGTTTCTATTATTACTTCTTCTGCCACGTTTTCTGGTGGTCCAATGTCTATTTTTGCCTCTCTCTTACCTTTTATATATTGAAAAAAACTCTTCCTCCTTCTTTTATATTACTAGCTAGCTTGCACTCATATTTCATCTTCTCCCCCCTTATTGCTTTTTTAGTTGTCCTCTGCTCGCTGTTAAAGACTTCCTAATCCTCTGGCTTCCCACTAATCCTAGCCATTTTGTATGCTTTTTCTTTTATGCTGTCCGTGATTTCCCTAGTCAACCATGGATGCCTTGTCCTCCCCTTAGCATGTTTCCTGTTTCTGCAAATGAAATCTGTTGTGCCTCCCGAATAACCCCCAAAAGCTCCTGCCATTGCTGTTCCACTGACTTCCCTGTTGGGCTCCTTTTCAAATCAACTCTGGCCAGCTCCTTCCTCATGTCTTTGTAGTTACCCTTATTTAATTCTAATACCGTTACATCTGATTCCAGCTTCTTCCTCTCAAACTGCAGGGTAAATTCTATCATATTGTGGTCAATGCTCCCTACACCTTAAGTTCCCTAATCAAGTCTGCCTCATTACACATCACCAAATCCAGACTTGCCTGTTCCCTAGTAAGCTGTCACAAAACATCTCTTAGACATTCCATAAATTCCTTTTCTTGGGCTCCACTACCAACCTGATTTGCCCAGTCCACCTGCATATTGAAGTCTCCCATGATTATTGTAATACTGCCTTTTTTACATTCCTTTTATATCTCCTGATTTATTTTCTGCCCCACATCCTGACCACTGCTTGGGGGCCTGTACATAACTCCCATCAGGGTCTTTTTACTTTTGTGATCACTCAACTCTACCCACAGAAATTCTATGCGTTCTGATCCTATAGCGCTCCTTTTGATTTAATTTCATTCCTTACTAACAATGCATCCTCCCCCGCCCGCCCCCCCCCTTTGCCCAATTGCAGCCCTTTCGATAGGTCACATCGCCTTGTATATTTAGATCCCAGCTCTGATCCCCTTGCAGCCACGTCTCTGTGATGCGCAAAACATCGTACTGGCCAATTTCAATGTGCGCAACAAGCTAATTTACCTTGTTCCTTTTACTGCGCGCATTTGAGTACAACACCCTCAGTCCTGCATTGACCACCTCCCTTCTCACACTTGTCACCTTTTTTTGCTCTGCCTGAGAGTAATGTTGTTATCTTATTTTTGTTCTCTATTTCCCCATCAGTTATTACATCTTCTAAGCTAACGCTCTGGTTCCCCCCCCCCCCCGCACCCCCCCCCCCCCCGCCCCAAAACCCCTGCCATACTAGTTTAAATCCTCCCGAGAGACTCTAGCAAACCTTCCAGCCAGGATATTGGTGCTCCTCCAGTTTAGATGCAACCCGTCCTTCTTGTACAGGTCCCACCTGCCCCAGAAGAGATCCCAATGGTCCAGAAATCTGAAACCCTCGCTCCTACACCACCAGTTTAGCCACATGTTTAGCTGCACCAACCTCCTATTTCTAGCCTCACTAGCACTTGGCACAGGGAGTAATCCTGAGATTACAACTCTAGAGGTCCTGCTTTTTAGCTTACTGCCTAACTCCCTGAACTCCTTCTGCAGGACCTCATCACTCTTTCTGCCTATGTTTGCATTGACCACCTCCCTTCTCACACTTGTCACCTTTTTTTGCTCTGCCTGAGAGTAATGTTGTTATCTTATTTTTGTTCTCTATTTCCCCATCAGTTATTACATCTTCTAAGCTAACGCTCTGGTTCCCCCCCCCCCGCACCCCCCCCCCCCCCCCCCCCCCGCCCCAAAACCCCTGCCATACTAGTTTAAATCCTCCCGAGAGACTCTAGCAAACCTTCCAGCCAGGATATTGGTGCTCCTCCAGTTTAGATGCAACCCGTCCTTCTTGTACAGGTCCCACCTGCCCCAGAAGAGATCCCAATGGTCCAGAAATCTGAAACCCTCGCTCCTACACCACCAGTTTAGCCACATGTTTAGCTGCACCAACCTCCTATTTCTAGCCTCACTAGCACTTGGCACAGGGAGTAATCCTGAGATTACAACTCTAGAGGTCCTGCTTTTTAGCTTACTGCCTAACTCCCTGAACTCCTTCTGCAGGACCTCATCACTCTTTCTGCCTATGTCGTTAGTACCCGTGTACTAGGACCTCTGGCTGTTCACCCTCCCCCTTCAGGATGTCCTGTGTTCGTTCAGAGACATCCTTGACTCTGGCACCAGGGAGGCAACGCACCATCCTGGAGTCTCTTTCACATCCACAGAAGCGCCTACTGGTGTCCCTTACTATAGAGTTCCCTATAACGATCGCTCTCCTGCACTGCCATCCCCTGCTGAGCAACAGGGCCAATCAATTATGGTGCCACTGTTCTGGCTGTTGTTGTTTTCCCTGATAGGCTACCCCCGCCCACCCATCCAAAATGGTATACCTGTTAGAGAGGGGGACAGCGACATTGGTGGAAAGGCGCCCAAATGAGCAGCACAGACACTGGAAAAGGACACGCTGATGCCCGGCCCTAATGGCAGCCCCACATTGATGGAAAGGCACCCAAATGGGCAGCGCAGATCACAGGAAATGGACACTGATACGAGGCATGGCAGAAGAGGGAGAGAATTCCCTTTATGAAAAAAACAAGACAAAATACAGAGCAACCACAAGAAACTCAACAAGTAATTAAGTACAAGGCTAAGCCAGCAGCACTCAAGCTGGCGCACGCTCCCTTCTCCTGGCTTCAACAACACCCCCCACGTCAGTGAAAAGGTGCCGCAAGCAGCTGGGTCTACTGGAAAAGGACAGGCAATGCACAGTTGGGGACAGAAAGAGAACACTCCCCCCTTCGCTAGCACCGGCAAGGACCCCTCAACCCCCAGTGCACAGAAGCAGAAGGACACAACTGGCAAGCACCCAGCCACTAGGCCCAAAATAACAATACACAACAAAAATACATAATAACCATACAATCCCCCAACAATAAAACAAAAGCCAACATCAGTACAAGTGTGGTAATCACCACTGTTGTACATATTAGAAGATGTGTGGTAAGACCCTGCACAACAGGTACGGGTAGTCCCTGTCTGCTGGCTCCGCCCAATAGGCGGAGTATAAATATGTGTGCTCCCTATACAGCAGCCATTTCGCCAGCTGCTGTAGGAGGCCACATCTTAGCGTAATAAAGCCTCAGTTGTATTCAACTCTCATCTCTGTGCAATTGATCGTGCATCAACAAGCAGTACACATAGTCAATTGGCCCACCGCCCTGCTGCTCTCACAGTTCTGGCATCCAGTCTCCAGGCACCACCCAGTCAAAAACTGCAGAAACAAGTCCGTTCTACTCCGCTTTCAGCCCGGCAGCAGGCCAACCAAAATCCGCCTCATGCTCCCCTCCCAGCCGATAAGCAGAATGGCAGCAACAAGTACAGGTCCCAGGCATGGCAACTGCAGACAAGCACTCTCCTCTCTTTCCCCTGCAAGCAACTGGCAGCAGCTACAGGTACCTCTTGCCCTCCATCCAATTGGTCGCAGCACCGTTCTCCCTTGCCGTTGTCCAGGCTTCAAAGTCCGGAAAAGGCAGTCAGCATACAGAATAACACACCAGGTCCAGAAGCAGGATTACAACCAGAAGCAGCATGAGCTCAGAGAAAGATTCCTCGCCAACACCTCAGAGTATGATTTACTCAGGTGACATGGGGCGGAGCTTCCTCCCAATTGGAGGAGCTTCCCACACGATATAAACCCCGACCTGGAAGCAATTCAGGGAAGGAGACCCTGCGGGGTGTGGCGAGAAGTGATTATTGTGACTAGTGTGGAATAAAGAGAGTTGTACCCTGTCAGCCTGATTTCTTGTGGAGTTTTTGCCTCCGACGACAACTGCCGATGAGGATCAATTGGAACTGCCGTAAGCAGCAAGTGCTGCGAACTTGGGCCATTTTTCAATTACTTCGGGAGTCCACTCTCGAGCCAGAAGACATGCCATAGGTAAACTCAAGCCTTTTGACGCCAACTTGGACGATTGGGCCCAGTAGGTCTAAAGACTTCAACTTTTTTTCCGCATGAACGTCACCACCAGTGATGATCGCCATTGGTGGACTGACTTATGCACTAATCAGGAACTTGATTTACCCAGACAGGCCAGACGGACTGCCGTTCGCCATGCTGATTGACCGAATGGGCCGGCACCAAAATCCACAGCCCCCAATTGTGGTCCGACTGTACCGCATTACAGACACCGGCAGGATCCATTGGGGAATACTTGGTGCACTTATGGGGACTAGATGCCCTAGCTGAATCCCTGCGGGACACTTTGTTTGCAGACTTCGGGACATGGAGATGCAGCGATAGCTGCTAACGGAGACGCCTCTGACCCTTGACAAGGCCATCGACATAGGAAAGAGCCGACCGCAGACTCCAAGCACTCCAGGACCTAGCGGCCCTGAACATTGGGCATCGTGAAGGCCGTTGAGTGACATCTACTGGAAGCGAGGTATCGGAAATGTCGCAGGTCGGAAGTCAGCGCTGGTCCCGCAACCGCCGCCATGACCATGGACCTTCCCCCGACTCAGCATTCTCAGCTGGCATGCATCAGTATCGAGTAGGAAACCAAGGCCAGGAATGAGGCTCCAGGCAACTATGTGAGAGCGTTGTCCCCCGGCAATGGGCAAGTCGCCATTTCCCCCCAAGCGGCCGCTCACATTTCCTGGAGAATTTGGAAGCTGAGGAGCCAACCCTATCGTTACACTCTGTGACTTGCCCCAGAACGACACCTATCCAGGTGATGCTGCTGCTAAACAGACATCCCACCAAAGTGGAACTGGACACAGGAGCAGCAGTTTTGGTCATCAGCCTTCGCACGTTCACCGCCATCCGGACAGGTCTTCAGCCAATCGAGCTTCGCAACACAGGGGCCATTGAACGTCAAAGGGAAATGTCAATGGGAAATGTTTGAATTCTCTTTTGTTGAAGATGGTCATTTCTGGCACTTGTAGGGCAGCACGGTGGCACAGTGGTTAGCATTGCTGCCTACGGCGCTGAGGACCCGGGTTCGAATCCCGGCCCTGGGTCACTGTCCGTGTGGAGTTTGCACATTCTCCCCGTGTCTGCATGGGTTTCGCCTCCACAAACCCAAAGATGTGCAGGGTAGGCTAAATTGCTCCTTAATTGGAAAAAACAATTGGGTACTCTAAATTTTTTTTAAAATAAATAAAATTTCTGGCACTTGTGTGGCACGAATGTAACTTGTTACTTATCAGCCCAAGCCTGAATGTTGTCCAGGTCTTGCAGTATATGTAGCACAGTGGTTAGCACTGTTGCTTCACAGCGCCAGAGCCCCAGATTCGATTCCCTCCTTGGGTCACTGTCTGTGCGGAGTTTGCACATTCTCCGTGTCTGCGTGGGTTTCCTCTGGGTGCTCCAGTTTCCTCCCACAAGTCCCGAAAGATGCTGTTAGGTGAATTGGACATTGTGAATTCTCCCTCCGTGTACCCAAACAGGTGCCAGAATGTGGCGACTCAAAGTTTTTCACAGTAACTTCATTGCTGTGTTAATGTAAGCCAACTTGTGACAATAAGGATGGTTATTATTATTATTATATGGGAACAGACTACTTCAGGCAAGCAGCAAAAATGGTGCAATCATCAGCAAACATCCCACCTCTGAAGTAATAATGGAGAGATTATTGGTGAAGCAGCTGAAGACAGTTGAGCCCAGGGCAGTACCCTCAGGCATGATATGAGACTGGTGGTATATTTGAAGATCAGGGGCTTTTCTTGTTCAAGATGTCACTGCCTGCTGGAATTGATCTAATTCCATGATGAGTGCTTCAAGTGAATAAATACTTACACTCTGGTGGAAATTTATTCAATAATCAATCACAATAAACTTTAAATAAAAACAGAAAATGCTGAATATACTCTGCAAGTCTGGCAACATATGTGGAGAGAAACAGAGTTAATGGCCAGGATTCTGTTCGTGAGTTTAAGTTCTTCCACTATCAGAGAATTGCGGCAAGATCACTGGGAGTGCCGGCAAGTAGCGATTCATAGTATGTAAATGGGCCAGTATGCTGATTTGATTTGATTTATTGTCACATGTACCAAAGTACAGTGAAAAGTATTTTTCTGCGGCCGAGGAACGTACACAGTACGTACATAGTAGACACAAGAATAATCAACAGGGAACATTGACAAATGGTACATCGACAAAACAGTGATTGGTTACAGTGTGGAACAAGGGCCAAACAAAGCAAATACATGAGCATGAGCAGCATAGGGCGTCGTGAAATGTTCTTACAGGGAACAGATCAGTCCGAGGGGGAGTCGTTGAGGAGCCTTGTATCTGTGGGGAAGAAGCGGTTCCTATGTCTGGATGTGCGAGTCTTCAGACTTCTATACCTTCTGCCTGATGGAAGGGTCTGGAAGAAGGCACTGCCTGGGTGGGAGGGGGTCTCTGATAATACTGTCTGCCTTCCTGAGGCAGCGAGATGTGTACACAGAATCAATGTGGGGGTGGCGGGTTTGTGTGATGCGTTGGGCTGTGTTCACCACAGTCTGCAGTTTCTTGCGACCTTGGACTGAGCAGTTGCCATACCAGGCTGTGATGCAGCCGGATAGGATGCTCTCTATCGCATATCTGTAGAAGTTTGTGAGAGTCGATGCAGACATGCCAAATTGCTTTAGCTTCCGCAGGAAGTAGAGACGTTGGTGGGCTTTCTTTACTGTTGCATCAAAGTGAGTGGACCAGGACAGACCGTTGGTGATGGCGACCCCAAGGAACTTAAAGCTTTCGACCATCTCCATTTCGGAGTCATTGATGCAGACGGGAGTGTGTGTCATGCTGCGCTTCCTTAAGTCTATGAGCAGTTCCTTGGTCTTTCCAACATTTAGAGAGGTTGTTTTCGGTACACCATGCAACCAAGTGATTTATCTCCCTCCTGTAGTCTAATTCATCGTTGTTTGAGATGCAGCCCACCAGTCGTATCATCCGCCGTTGACGGCCTTGTCATGATACGACAAGGCCGCTGTATGTTCTCACCATGTCTACGTGGGTTTCCTCTGGGTGCCTCAGTTTCCTCCCATAGTCCAAATACCTGCAAGTTAGGTGGATTAGCCATCATAAATTGTCCCTTAGTGTCCAAAGATTAGTTGGCGTTATGGGGATAGGGCAGGGGAGTGAGCCCCACTTTCAGGGGGGTCAGTGCAGAACCGATGGACGGAATGCACAGGAGAAATTCTATGATCCTGTTGGCTGCAATGGTAGTGTGGGCTCCGCTTAAAAGTTGCTCCATCTTGTCAGCTCTCGACGGTAATCCTGATACTGGCAAATCAGCCAACACTAGCGAATCAGATGCCTGGCGATCCAGACTCGGGTGGGATACACGTGGCCAAAATATCAGGCATCATCAGCCATGATCTAAGCACGTAGGCCTTGTCGCCAACTAGCCAACCCCTCACACGAGGGAGCGCCTCAAAAGTGCCAGGAATCGGGGCAGCACGGTGGCGCAGTAGTTAGCATTGCTGCCTCATGGCGCCGAGGTCCCAGGTTCGATCCCGGCTCAGGGTCACTGTCCGTGTAGAATTTGCACATTTTCCCCGTGTTTCACCCCCACAACCCAAAGATGTGCAGGGTAGGTTAAAATGCTAAATTGCCCCTTAATTGGAAAAAATGAATTGGGTACTCTAAATTTATTTTTAAAAGTGCCAGGAATCTCCGCGTGTGCGAGGATGCAAGCGTTGTGCGTGCTGCCTGGGTATTGGGCGCAGAAGTGCATGATGTACAGCTGGTGTTCACACACCAACTGCATGTTCAGGGAGTGGAAGCCCTTCTCGTTGACACCCCCTGTCAAGCCTTTACTCTGAGAGCGACATGTGTGCCATCGATAACCTCCTGGTCTTGAGGCATTCCAGAAATGGCAGCAAATGCAGGAGTCTGGGCATTAGGGGCTGGTTCAGCACACTGGGCTAATGTTACAAGTGAATTCACTTGTAATGCAGAACAAGGCAGCAGCGCGGGTTCAATTCCCGTACCAGCCTCCCCGAACAGGAGCTGGAATGTGGCGACTAGGGGCTTTTCACAGTAACTTCATTGAAGCCTACTTGTGACATTAAGTGATTATTATATTATTATCCTGGTGGGCCTGGTCCAGCAAGATGTGTATGTTGTTTGCTGCCGAGGTGCATAGGGATTCCATCACATCTCGGATGCGCCTGTGAGCAGACAATTGCATGATCCCACACAGGTCACCTGTCCTCTGGCAGTCTCCTTCGCGAGCCGGAGTCAACATGGCGCATCCGGCAGCTGCTCGGACAGCGGCAACGGTATAAACGTTGCCTGGTGCAGCACCGCCTTCACACCTCCTTCTCAGCCTACATGGTCACCCTGGGTTGCGCTGCTGCATCACCCTCAACTTTTTACCCCCCCTCCCGGACTCTTCATCATCATGTCATCCACACTGCATCCCTGTCTCCATCAGTGACTGACACCCAGCCTTTGATGTGGGAAGCCCCTCTCCTCACCGCTCGTCCCTTCCAACTGGGGAACCGATGGCAACCACAACAGGTGTTAGCAATGAGTTCTGTGGCTCCTGTCCTGTTTCTCTTTGTGGGATCTACAGTGGTTGGCATTGTGCCTTCCCACCAGAATGACGGCAGCTGGTTTTGTGGTAGAGATGTTCATAACAGTGATGGCATGCAGCTCTAAGTTAAGAGACTGATGTCCGGCTCGATCCTATAGATGGGGATAACTGAGGGAAGTGTGCGTTTGCTGGGAGCTTAGCTGCAGTGTGTTGTGGAGCCAGCGATTCTCACAGAAATTGTGACAGGGAGCTGGTCAGGTTTCCTGGCCAGGTCCAGAATGTATGGGATCAAACCGTTTGATAACAATGGGACGTGTCAGACCGACAGGGCCTGGAGACATTGGATGATCCTTAGGAGTGGGTTAGCTGATAGTCTCACTAGTGGGGCATTGATAAGTGTGCAATGTGCCAGGGAGGGTTCCAGCGGCAACGGTGCAATGGTCCTTTATTTGGGTTCAGCCCTGTTCATCCCCTGCTTCCTCTGGTGTGGAGCTGTGCATCTAGGGAGTGCAACGGGGAGTGCCAACACCTGGTGGTCCAGCGATTGAACATGGCAGGATTCTCCGCTTGCGATGCCGAAATCGTGGAACACGATTGGGCGAAGAATAGGTTCTGATGCCAAAATTGTGGCAGGCACCGATTTGACACCAAGGCGCGATTCTCCCGTCACCTCGACAGCGGCATCAATGCGACCGGAACGCATGTACAGTAAACACCGTTTGCATATCATTAGTGGGCCAGACCTGGTATTCTCCGGGGCCTCTGCAATTCTCTTCCTCCGATGGGCCAAGTGGTGCAGTTCACTTGTACGTTTAAAGATCGTGAAACCGGCATCATGCCTGATGAGGGAGCGAGAGGAGCGATTGCGGACACTGACCGGCTGGGGCGTGCGGGTGAACCCTGCCAGGGCCGATGGGGGGGGGGGGATGGATGGCGACACAGGCCGAGTAGTCGGGGAACCCCACCAGAGACTGAGGCGGTGCCCAGGCATAGACCGTCATTACACGGCCATCTTGGCCCCTGATTCTGCAGAGTGACACCTGTATGGGTGCCACTATGCCCCCAGCTCTCCCCCCCCCCCCCTCTGCCATACCCCCTGCACCCCCATCACATACCCCCCCAACCTGGCAGCCACCCACCTGCAGCCCACCCAGGGCAACACCCACAGTAGCCCTGATGGGGGTCGCGGTGCAGACCCTCGTGAGGGCAGTGCCAGTTGACGGTACCACTGGCAACAGGGAAGGGTGCCAAAGCCAGAGGCCCCCATGGTGCCAGCCACTGACGGGGCCAGGCGTGCAGGGATGGGGGTTGGGGACACACAGGGAGAGCCCACAGTGCCAACCAGGGCCATCATATAGCCCGGTGGATCTGGTTGGGCACGGGGGTACACAACATGCTAACATGTCAGCTTTTCACCCTCTGCAGACAATGGATATTGTAATTCAACCAGCAACGGTAGCCTTCTGTTAATCACCGCAGCCCGGGGGGAATGCCCCGCGGCTGTACGAGTGGGCACTGATCGAGGAGAAGGCAGCTGCAACAGCGGAGCAGTCACAGAGGAGCAGGTGGCAGCCGCTCTGGATGCAGAGCCAGCCGGCCAACAGGCCGAGGTGGAGGTGCCAAGGAGGCGCTGCATGAGGCCTCATGTGTACTGTCTGTCATTCGGCGAATTGCCGGACCAGGTATGCTAACTAAGATTCCGGCTGAGCAGATAGATAGTGCGGCATATCTGCCAGATGATTGCGCACCAGGCACTGCAGGGGTATGAGTGAGGTCACCCCTCCCAGTAGCCGTCAAGGTGACGATCGCCCTGAACGTTTACACCACGGGGTCCTTCCAAGCGCCTAATGGGGACCTGTCCGGGATCTTACAGACCTTGGTGCACAGGTGCATCCGTGCTGTCACGGAGGTCCAAATCCTCAGGCGGCTCGATACATCCACTCCAATGTGGACCGAGCCCACCAGAATGCCCAGGCAGCGGGGTTCGCCACCAACACTGAGATGTCTGGATCCAGGGTGATAACAGGTTGCTCTACACCAACCGAAAAGGGTTCCACTGTGACCATCAGCTGTGCATCATATACATCTGTGCCCGATACTCGGGAAGTGAGCACGGCACCAATGCGGAGACCCGCTACAACAACGCCCATGCAGCAAAGAAGTCCGTGATCGAGAAGTGTGTCGGGTTCCTGAAGATCCTGTCCAGGTCGCCTGCGTTGTGGTGGCCTGCTGCATCCTCCAGATCGCGACAGGGGCAATGTGCTGGTGAAGGTGGAACACCAAGTCTCGTCTGACGAGGTGGGTGAAGGTGGGTAGGACATGGGGCCCAGGCAGACATGACGGCCGTACGACGTTTGTGTGTTGGGGGGGGGGGGGGGGGGGGGGGGGGGGTCTGGCCAGGGGCACGGAACCCCTCATTCCTCTCCCCGGCCATCCCCGCCTGCAGTTCCCTCCGTTATACATACCTGTCGCACTACGGGGTTGGCAGTAACAGCAGTCTGGTCCATGGATGGAGGGTGATGACAATCTGCTCTACGATGAGTTCTGATGCTCCGCATAGTTCGGCACTGTCTGACCCCTGCCCATGGTAGCAGTTTCCACCATCCACCTTGATGATCCCTGCATGCAAGCTGGCCATTCCATCACATATTCCCATCGAAACCCTGGAGTGGCGGTGGTGGGGACAGTGAGCGGGGGGGGTTTGGAGCCCAGGCCACCCACAAGGTCCGCCCATTTCCCCCAACGCCCACCTATATCCCCTGCCAGCCCACCCCTACACCCATCTGACAGAGAACCGAGGCAGGTTGTAAGGTAGTAACAGGTTTTTAATGTTAACAAATATTTACAGAATTGTGCCCTAGCCTCTATAACTAATCTGTGCCCTGCAACCGTGCTAACTTAACTTTCTGGTCTTATGGGCCTTAAGCAATGGCTAGGTGTATCCCCAGAAGGTACAGCAGGAATGGAGGCGGCCTGCTGTGATACCTGCCCTGCGACCTGGGTTTCCGTTGGCGCACATCTTCTGGGGCGACCGGGCCTGGATGGGCCCGGCTGCTGCTTGGGTGTCCCGGGTGGAATGGTTCTGCCCGCTGCCCACCAGATGCACCAGGGACAGGAAGGGGGGAGTCCATGGTGCTGCAGTGTTGCGACGCCACCTTTGCGGGGGTCACCGACACGGGCCGCATCACCTCTTCCTCCCTCGGGGGGCCCGAAGGCCCTCGGCCCTCCCCCCCCCCCCCCCCCCCCCCGGCTACTCCATGGGGTGGGGTTGTGAGGGGAGCAATCCCCAGAGGCTCCCCCGCTACCTGGACCTGCCAGTCCTGGAAGCCCATTCTGTTCACGACCAGGGTCAGCACGCTCGCGACTATGGACAGAGTGAATGGACTATCTCCCTTTGGGATTGCAACGCTGCAACTGTGCCATCGCCTTCTGGGTCTGTATCACATCAGCCAGTGACTGTGCCATCTCCCTTTGGGGCTGGGCCACCTCCTTCTGTGTCTGCGCCACGTCGGCCAG
Source organism: Scyliorhinus torazame (assembly GCF_047496885.1). Taxonomy (NCBI): domain Eukaryota; kingdom Metazoa; phylum Chordata; class Chondrichthyes; order Carcharhiniformes; family Scyliorhinidae; genus Scyliorhinus; species Scyliorhinus torazame. The sequence goes on along the minus strand of NC_092716.1, from coordinate 174,310,301 downwards.
TACTTGGCAATGCCGCCAACATTCCCAGCCATGGCCTGCTGTGACTGGGCCATGCTCAGGAACACCGCTGCGATTTCCAGGTGGCTCAGGGACATGGTCACCTGTGAGGTGGCAACCCTGTCTTGGGTCTCGGTCAGTGCCTGCATAGAATACCCCAGGCCTTGGGCATGCCGATCCGTAGCCGAAACCGTTGCTCGCAATACCTTCATTGTGGACGCCACCTGTGGGTAGTTGGCCTGGGTGGCACGCATTGTCGGCACCACCTCCTGCTGCGGTTGAACTCCTTCACCTGCATCTGCATGTATTGGGTGTTCGCCGACAACCCCTCATGCTGTCCCTGGCTAGCGACTGCATCTCGACTATAGATAGGACTGGGCAGCACGGTGGCGCAGTGGGTTAGCCCTGCTGCCTCACGGTGCCGAGGTCCCAGGTTTGATCCTGGCTCTGGGTCACTGTCCTTGTGGAGTTTACACATTCTCCCCGTGTTTGCGTGGGTTTCGCCCCCACAACTAAAGATGTGCAGGCTAGGTAGATTGACCATGCTAAATTGCCCCTTAATTGGAAAAAATGAATTGGGTATTCTAGATTTATATTTTTTAAAAACTATAGATAGGACTGTCTGTTCCAGAAGCTCGAGACCCGGTGGGCCTGCTCTCCGACCGTCCGCCCCCCTCGGGTGTTCCTACCTCCACCTGTTGTACCGGGTCAACTGTGTGTGAGCACCAGAGAGTGTCCCAGTGTCACTACCATGCCCAACCGAGGTTAGTGTCTCTGGGATGGTGGAAGGTGTTGGAGACAGCAGTGATGGAAAATCATTTTCATCCTCCGACTCAAGCTCCGGGATGTCCTGAGTCTCCGGCGGAGGGCTGGTGTCCTTGCTGCTCTGTGTCGATGCCCGGCTCACTGGGGGGCTCCGGCTGTGGCACTGGTTGGGGTCGGGGGACGGCTGATGGACCCGCCCCACCTCCAGCAAGTCCTGTTAAGACACAAGGCAAGACGCATGGTTAGGCCGATTCGGGGTGGGGGGGATGGGGTGGTGCGGTGGTGAGGGGGGGTGTGGGGGTGGCATGGGAGAGGGTTTGGCACACGTGTCATGGACAACCACAACTAAGCGGGGTGTCACTTCCTTGCCCGCCGTCGAGCTCCACCTTGGCGACCTCCCTTTCCTCCGGCCGCCGACCACATCCAAGGCCCTCTGCTCGACCACAGTGAGAGGCCACAAGTCCGGTGGTCCCCCTCCTGTCTTCTTCCTCTCCCGGCGGTTGTGCGTGGCCTTCTACTGGGGTGGGAAACAGAAAACGACAGTGTTAGACAGTCCGACGCATGGCAGCTGGTGGCCTCAGTTGCCAGGGCACCCAGCCATGGTGGCCGGTATGGGTGCCGGCATATAGGGTAGGGTGGGGGTTCGGCTGCCCTTCGGGTTGGAGGGGGTGAGATGGGGTTACGACTGTGTGGAACGCTGGTTCGTGCCGTGGAACAGTTCTGCCTACTCACCCTGGCCGCTCTGAGGAGATGGTGCAGTTTCCTCCGGCACTGCTGTCCGGTCCAGATAGTGTTGCCAGTGACGCTGATCGCCTCTGCTGCCTGCACCCAGACACAATGTACGGCGGCAGCTGGCAACCCCATTCTTGGCCGAGATACAGGGGGCGTCATTCTCCGACCCCCCGCCGGGTCGGAGAATGGCCGTTGGCCGCCGTGAATCCCGCCCCCGCCGAAGTCTCTGGTACCGGAGATTGGGCGGGGCGGGAATCGGGCCGCGCCGGTTGGCGGGACCCCCCCGCTCAATTCTCCGGCCCGGATGGGCCGAAGTCCCGCCCAGAAATTGCCTGTCCCGCCGGCGTAAATCAAAGCTGGTATTTACCGGCGGGGCCAGGCGGCGTGGGCGGGCTCCGGGGTCCTGGGGGGGCGCGGGGCGATCTGACCCCGGGGGGTGCCCCCACGGTGGCCTGGTACGCGATCGGGGCCCACCGATCCGCGGGCGGACCTGTGCCGTGGGGGCACTCTTTCCCTTCCGCCTCCGCAACGGCCTCCACCATGGCGGACGCGGAAGAGACTCTCCCCACTGCGCATGCGCGGGAAACTGTCGGCGGCCGCTGACGCTCCCGCGCATGCGCGCATTTCCGCGCCAGCTGGCGGGGCAACAAACGCCATTTCCGCCAGCTGGCGGGGCAACAAACGCCATTTCCGCCAGCTGGTGGGGCGGAAATCCCTCCGGTGCCGGCCTAGCCCCTCAATGTTGGGGCTCGGCCCCCAAAGATGCGGAGCATTCCGCACCTTTGGGCCGGCGCGATGCCCGTCTGATTGGCACCGTTTTTGGTGCCAGTCGGCGGACATCGCGCCGTTGGGGGAGAATTTCGCCCAGGGTCACCCTCCTTTCCTCCATGGCGTCCAGAAGGGTTTCCAGCTCAGTGTTGGTGAAATAGGATGCCACTCTCCTTGTTGCCATCTTGTTAGCCGGGATGGTGTGTGTGGGGAGTGAAGTATGTATATGCGGCTGCAACTTGTCAGTGTCAATCGCGAAACTGGCGAATCCAGCACCGTTTCTCATCAGAATCGATTGTGCTCCACATGGCGTCAGTGCGGAATCGGTTCAGGTACAGCATCAGTTTTTCTGTTGTGAAAGTCCACCAATTCTGCGTTGACGTCAACACTCAGAATGGGATTCTCCGATTGCCAACACCGAAATCGCATTTGCCACTCGGGCGGAGAATCCCTTTTGACGGCAAATCAGGGGCGGCGCTTGTTTTCGGATGCTCCCCCCTCCAAAACGGCGTCATCGGTGAGTACGCCGCACGCTGTTGGGACGGCCTCAGGACGTCACCTGAAGGCCCTCCCCCGATGTTCCGCCCCCGATGGGCCGACTTCCCGACGACGTGGATCACTTGTGGTCTGAGGTATCGTGAACCTCACGTGGCAGCTGCAGACTGTGTCCAGCGCCGCCACAGTTGGGAGGCAGCCGCGATGCTGGCCGGGGAGGGCTTCGGCGGTGGCTGGGGATTGGTGGGGGGTGGTCCGGGGGGTTACAGAGATACACTATGTGGTCGACCGAGTCCATGTGGAGCCAGCTGTACGGCGCGACCGCTGCCGGTCACTGCTATGCACATGCACGGCCACGGACCCAGAAATTCTCCAGCCGTTTCTATCGGGAACGCCGGGGGTTTTACGTGGCGCGGCTGCTAGCCCCCCACCGGGTGGAGCATCGGTGCGGGGTCGGCACCAACTTTTTAATTGTAAGACTGGACACATGCTCCGGTCATAGCCTCAAATCCGGAGAAGCCAGCCCAAAGTCTCACAAACAGAGAATCCCGCCCCATGGCTATTCTCAGATCCTTGATTATACTGCTGAAACAGGAGGGTATTCTGATGGACAGGCTGGAGGAGTCTCCAGATAAGACCTCAGATAATTTCCCGGGTATTGTCTGCAGTCAAGTCTCAACATTCAGGAGCATGTAAATTACCGCTATAGGGTGGTGTGAAATGCTTTCAGAGCAGCAATGGGATGTTCAGCCAAGGCACACCGAGGGGGCTGGGGGGGATCACCCCCAGTCCACACCCTTTAAACCAATGACGCAATTCTCCGGCTTCATTGCGCTCTCGCTCGAGGCCAAAAACGAGAACCATGCCAGGCGGCAAACAGTTTGCGACGCAACCGGCCGCTGCCGTAGGCAAAATCGGGATCTCGCCGTAGCGTGGCGAAAAGCCAATTATCACTACGTAAACCCTATTTCGAACAATTAATGGAAGCCACCCCTTATCCAACGGCTTCCCGTGATTCATCTGTCTCCCCAGCAAGTGGTCACACTGGCGCTGATTAGTACTCCTTTTGAAAAACATGAACCTGGCGGGAGGGCTTGTACAGAGAGTCTAGGAGGTGAGTGGCTATCTTTGCTCACAGGCAAAACGTCCAGGGGCACTGGGCTTGCCACCCCAGTGCTCGGCAAGAGGAAAACCGGCTGGGGGCAGGAGTGGAGGTGGTACTCTCTGCAGGGCTGGGCTGCCATGGGAGGGTTGGGGGGGGAGGCCCAGGAGACAACCGGGGTGACACCACCATGCCAGCCCCTGGATTGTGTGCCCATGTCCCTGCCCGTCTACCCCACCAATCACTCATACCCCACCGACTGCCGAGGCATCTGCCATGCGGCTGAAGGCTGTTGCTCATACGAAATTGACAATCGTGGTTAAATGAGCACTTCACACAACCCAAGTGGATTCCCGTGGGTGGGCAGACCATGTTGCATGTGAAATCATTGCATAGCCAATCAGACCATGATGGCTGGACACTGTTCCTGCGGAGACAACATCACACACGCATCTACCAACATCTGAACACCGAGGGTCGGTTTCACATCACTCTTGGGTGCTGGGACTGTAAGCGGGTCACGGTCGAGGGCGTGATGATAACCCGCATAGAACTGAGCACCAGAGGAAAGTGACAGAGGCGTCATTCTGGTTGTGCTCAACAATTCCCCACTCGCCTGATGGTGCCCCACCCCCCCCCCCCACCTACCACCAACGCCCCCTCCCCTCCCCCAGTGATCCTATGCTTGGCCCTGCTAGCTCTACCGCTACATCTAGTTACCTCCCCGGATGCACAACAGAGGAGGAGGCAGCCAACTGCTTACCTCGTCCCATGGTCTTCGATGCCCCTGGCAGATGTCCTCTGGGGGCTTGGGGCCGGAGGGCTCCAGCGCATTTGTAGGCGACACATGCACAGCTGTGCCGCCCTGTCCCATATGCTGACTGTGAGACACAGCCTCATCAGAGGGGTGGAACTCGTGTGCTGGTGGCCACCGTCGCCACTCGATAGGATGGGTCCGGGTTGGCACCCAGCGCCCCCTCCTATTGGTTGGTGCCCATAGGGCCCTGGAGTTCACATTGGGACAGAGGGGCAGCTGGTTTCATATCCCAGCTGCCCCTGCAACATCTGGCTCTGTCAGGCCTGGCGGTACCCCGATGCCTGCACCATCATGTTGACGCTGTCAGCAATGCTCCTCAAAGATTGAGCCATGCTCTGCAGGGCCTCAGCAATGCCCACCTGCGACTGGGACAAGCTCTCCAGCGCCTCGGCCATTCCCATCTGAGAGTGGGATATGTCTCGCAGCAACTTATCAAGGTCGACTCGTACTGGGTGACATTTCCCAGCGAGGCAGACATTCAGCCGAGACCATCAACCAAGGCCGTCACCGACTGCGTGACGCCTTGGACACCTTCACTAATGGTACTGACATCGTGCACTAAGCTGTCCACTGAATTCGCCACTCTAGCAGTGTTGGCCTCGGTGCCACGCATTGCCGGCGACATCTCCAGTGCTCATAGCCTCTGGGACTTTTCAATCGGCTATGGATCTGCTGGAGGGCCGCTGACATAAGAACATAAGAACTAGGAACAGGAGTAGGCCATCTGGCCCCTCGAGCCTGCTCCGCCATTTAATGAGATCATGGCTGATCTTTGTGGACTCAGCTCCACTCTTCGGCCCGTACACCATATCCCCGAATCCCTTTATTCTTTAGAAAGGTATCTATCTTTTTCTTAAAAACGTTTAAAGAAGGAGCCTCAACTGCTTCACTGGGCAAGGAATTCCAGAGATTCACAACCCTTTGGGTGAAGAAGTTCCTCCTAAACTCGGTCCTAAATCTACTTCCCTTATTTTGAGGCTATGCCCCCTAGTTCTGCTTTCCCCGACCAGTGGAAACAACCTGCCTGCATCTATCCTATCTATTCCCTTCATAATTTTATATGTTTCAATAAGATCCCCCCACATCCTTCTAAACTCCAATGAGTACAGTCCCAGTCTACTCAACCTCTCGTCATAATCTAATCCCCTCAACTCTGGGATCAACCTAGTGAATCTCCTCTGCACTCCCTTCAGTGCCAATATGTCCTTTCTCAGGTACCAGGTTAAAGTCCAACAGGTTTGTTTCGATGTCACTAGCTTTCGGAGCGCTGCTCCTTCCTCAGGTGAATGAAGAGGTCTGTTCCAGAAACACATATATAGACAAATTCAAAGATGCCAAACAATGCTTGGAATGCGAGCATTAGCAGGTGATTAAATCTTTACAGATCCAGAGATGGGGTAACCCCAGGTTAAAGAGGTGTGAATTGTATCAAGCCAGGACAGTTGGTAGGATTTCGCAGGCCAGATGGTGGGGGATGAATGTAATGCGACATGAATCCCAGGTCCCGGTTGAGGCCGCACTCATGTGTGCGGAACTTGGCTATAAGTTTCTGCTCGGCGATTCTGCGTTGTCGCGGGTCCTGAAGGCCGCCTTGGAGAACGCTTACCCGGAGATCAGAGGCTGAATGCCCTTGACTGCTGAAGTGTTCCCCGACTGGAAGGGAACATTCCTGCCTGGTGATTGTTGCGCGATGTCCGTTCGTTCGTTGTCGCAGCGTCTGCATGGTCTCGCCAATGTACCACGCTTCGGGACATCCTTTCCTGCAGCGTATGAGGTAGACAACGTTGGCCGAGTCGCACGAGTATGTACCGCGTACCTGGTGGGTGGTGTTCTCACGTGGATCCAGATCTTCAGAGCACCCTACGTGCTCTCATCCCACGTACTCCCCGCATTGGAGATCTCTACTGCCTCCCGAAAATACACAAGGCCAACACACCAGGCCGCCCTATCGTTTCAGGCAATGGGACCCTGTGTGAGAACCTCTCTGGCTACATCGAGGGCATCTTGAAACCCATCGTACAAGGTACACCCAGCTTCTGTCGCGACACGACGGACTTCCTACAGAAACTCAGCACCCATGGACCAGTTGAACCAGGAACATTCCTCGTCACAATGGACGTCTCGGCACTCTACACCAGCATCCATGGTGTTGTAAGACTTCGTACTGTGCTCACCCCAGTCCAACGCCGGCATCTCCACACCATTTCTCAGGTAAGGAGACCAAAACTTTTGTAAGGGCCACGAAGAATCCAGCACGAGTTTTAAGGATACAAAGTAATAACATTTATTTACTATAACATATATACATAACAGTAGCAGTAACTTCCCTTGCTACATACTCCTTCCTGCTGGCTCCTGAACTGGCCAGCTTTGTTTATACTAGGAGTTTACTAGTGGTTTCTCCGCCCCCCTCATTGGGGAAGCTCATACTCCCACAGGATTGTGGGATAGTCATTAGTCCCCAGCCAATGGTAAGTAGGCAGGTTATAACAAAAACTGAACACAATACTCCAGATGTGGCCTCACCAACACCCCATACAATTGCAGCATAACCTCCCTAGTCTTGAACTCCATCCCTCTAGCAATGAAAGACAAAACTCGATTAGCCTTCTTAATCACCTGTTGCACCTGCACACCAACTTTTTGCGACTCGTGCACCAGCACACCCAGGTCCCTCTGCACAGCAGCATGTTTTAACATCTTACCGTTTAAATAATAATCCATTCTGCTGTTATTCCTCCCAAAATGGATAGCCTCACACTTGGCAACATTGAATTCCATCTGCCAGACCCTAGCCCATTCACCCAACCTACCTAAATCCTTCTGCAGACTTCCGGTATCCTCTGCACTTTTTGCTTTACCACTCATCTTAGTGTCGTCTGCAAACTTTGACACATTGCACTTGGTCCCCAACTCCAAATCATCTATGTAAATTGTGAACAATTGCGGGCCCAACACTGATCCTTGAGGGACCCCACTAGTTACAGGTTGCCAACCAGAGAAACACCCATTTATCCCCACTCTCTGCTTTCTGTTAGTTAACCAATCCTCTACCCATGCTACCACTTTACCCTCAATGCCATGCATCTTTAGTTTATGCAGCAACCTTTTGTGTGGCACCTTGTCAAAAGCTTTCTGGAAATCCAGATATACCACATCCACTGGCTCCCCGTTATCTACTGCACTGGTAACGTCCTCAAAAAAGTCTACCAAATTAGTCAGACACGACCTACCCTTTATGAACCCATGCTGCGTCTGCCCAATGGGACAATTTCCCTCCAGGTGCCCCGCTATTTCCTCCTTAATGATAGATTCCAGCATTTTCCCTAGAACCGAAGTTAAGCTTACCGGCCTATAATTACCCGCTTTCTGCCGAACTCCTTTTTTAAACAGTGGTGTCACGTTTGCTACTTTGCAATCCTCTGGGACCACCCCAGAGTCTAGTGAATATTGATAAATTATCACTAGTGCGTTTACAATTTCCCTAGCCATCTCTTTTAACACTCTGGGATGCATCCCATCAGGGCCAGGAGACTTGTCTATCTTTAGCCCCATTAGCTTGCCCAATACTGCCTCCTTAGTGATTACAATCATCTCAAGGTCCTCACCTATCATATCTTTATTTCCATCAGTCACTGGCATGTTATTTGTGTCTTCCACTTTGAAGACTGACCCAAAAAACCTGTTCAGCTCCTCAGCTATTTCCCCGTCTCCTATTATTAAATCTCCCTTCTCATCTTCCAAAGGATCAATATTTAACTTAGCCACTCTTTTTTCTCTTATCTATTTGTAGAAACTTTTACTATCTGCTTTTACGTTCTGAGCCAGTTTACTTTCATAGTCTACCTTACTCTTCTTTATAGCTTTTTTAGTAGCTTTCTGTTGTCCCCTAAAGACTTCCCAGTCCTCTAGTCTCCCACTAATTTTTGCCACTTTGTATGTTTTTTCCTTCAATTTGATATTCTCCCTCACCTCCTTAGATATCCACGGTCGATTTTTCCCCTTTCTACCATCTTTCTTTTTTGTCGGTAGGAACCTTTCCTGAACACTGTGAAAGATCGCTCGGAAGGTTCTCCACTGTTCCTCAACTACTTCACCATGAAGTCTTTGCTCAGTCTACCTTAGCTAGTTCTTTTCTCATCCCATTGTAATCGCCTTTGTTTAAGCACAAAACACTAGTGTTTGATTTTACCTTGTCATCCTCCAACTGTATTTTAACCGTATTATGGTCGCTCCTTCCAAGAGGATCCCGAACTATGAGATCATTAATCAATCCTGCCTCATTACACAGGACCAGATCTAGGACCGCTTGTTCCCTTGTAGGTTCCATTACATACTGTTCCAGGAAATTATCCCGGACACATTCTATAAACTCCTCCTCAAGGCTGCCTTTACCAACCTGGTTAAACCAATCGACATGCAGATTAAAATCTCCCATGATAACCGCTGTACCATTTCTACATGCATCCGTTATTTCTTTGCTTATTGCCTGCCCTACCATCCTGTTACTATATTTGGTGGCCTGTAGACTACTCCTATCAGTGACCTTTTCGCCTTACTATTCCTGATTTCCACCCAAATTGATTTAACCTTGTCCTCCATAGCACCAATATCATCCCTTACTATTTCCCGAATGCCATCCTTAAACAACAAAGCTACACCACCGCCCTTACCGTCCATTCTATCCTTTCGTATAGTTTGATACCCTTGGATATTTAACTCCCAGTCGTGACCATCTTTTAACCATGTTTCAGTAATGGCCACTAAATCATAGTAATTCACGATGATTTGCGCCATCAACTCATTCACCTTATTCCGTATACTACGAGCATTCAGGTAAAGTACACTTGTGCTGTTTTTTATGTCTTTGTTATGAATCCTAACACCTTGATCAGTAACTTTTCGCAAATTATTTTTCCTCTTACCCTTTCTCCTAATTTTCCTTGTCTTTGAACCCATATCTCTACATAATAACCTGTCACGTAACCTGCTGCCTTGCTCTCCATTAACCATTATACTGTCCATAGCTTTACCCTTCCCTTCCCCCAACTTGCTAGTTTAAAGTCCTTGTGACCAACCTATTTATCCTATTCGCTGGAACACTGGTCCCAGAATGGTTCAGGTGAAGACTGTCCCAACGGTACAGATCCCTCCTGCCCCAGTACTGATGCCAATGCCCCATGAAATGGAATCCCTCTTTCCCGCACCACTCCTTTAGCCACGTGTTAACCTGCCTAATTTTCTCAACCCTATGCCAATTGGCACGTGGCTCGGGTAGTAATCCAGAGATTATAACCCTGGAGGACCTGTTTTTTAATTTAGTCCCTAGTGTTTGATAATCCCCAAACAGGTCCTCTTTCCTAGTCTTACCTATGTTGTTAGTCCCAATGTGGACCACAACAACTGGATCCTCCCCCTCCCTCTCCAAAATCCTTTCAAGCCGATCAGAGATGTCGCTCACCCTGGCACCGGGCAGGCAACATACCCTCTTGCTCCCCCCTCTTGAATGGCTTCCTGTACCACGGTGCAGTGGTCAGTCAACGCATCCTCCCTACAGCCCTCTTCCTCATCCACACAGGGAGCAAGTACCTCATACCTGTTGGACAAGGTCAAGGGCTGAGGCTCCTCAACTCCTAAACTCAGGATCCCCCTACCTGCCTCCCTTGCAGTCACACCACTCTGTCCCTGACCACTGTCCGAATTAACAGTACATATTCTACCGGGTGTGACTGCCTCCTGAAACAAAGCGTCCAGGTAATTTTCCCCCTCCCTGATGTGCCGCAGTGTGTGCAGCTCGGTCTCCAGCTCATCAATTCTGAGCCGAAGTTCCTCGAGCAGCCAACACTTGCTGCAGATGTGGTCACTGACGGTCTCAATGGGATCCACCAGTTCCATCATCATATAGCAACAGCACTGTCCAGCCATATTCAACTAGTTAATTAATTTAAATAATTTTTTTTTTTTAATTTATAGAACCTCAAGGATAAACCCAAACACCAACAAAAACACAGCCCTCTCTCGCCACTCACCCGAACTCAGTCACTCACCTAAACTCAGATGCACTCTGTTCCAATCAGCACTCAGTCACTCACCTAAACTCAGATGCACTCTGTTCCAATCAGCACTCAGTCACTCACCTAAACTCAGATGCACTCTGTTCCAATCAGCACTCCGTGACTAAAGGCACTCCTGCCACACCTTTTGTACCCTGCCTGATTTCCAATGCGCCAATAGGCCCGCTCCAGGAACTGAAGTCTCCAACTGCCACTCGACCTGTAAACTAAGCACTTTTAAATATGCACTCACCTCTCCCAGCAACACTGCAGTCTGTGGCCCGCTCCAGGAACTGAAGTCTCCAACATCTCCCTCTGAGTGTCCTGACTGCACCCTAACGTCACCATCAGCTCCGGGTAACCCTGTACCAGAGGCTTGGCATCAGGCTGGGACCGAGCTGGGTCCTGGGATCCAGCAGACCACCGATTGCTGTCTTGCCTGGGGGTTCCTGCCTCAACGTGATGTGCATCAGCAGCTGTGTGTGCTCACCAGATTGTGCCCCAGAAGCCTGACCACTAACATTTCCCACCGAGATCCGTGTCTCTGCGCTGGTGGAGGGTGGGGATGACAGCTGTGACGTCTCGATCGTGTCATCCTCAGAGCTCCCCTAAGAGGTCATCTCCTGGGAGGCTGGACAGGGGGCCACTTGGGGTGGGCCGGCGCCATCGGCTGGAGGATCTGTAGGAGAATGGACATGTGGTTAGTGGAAGGGATGGGTCAGTCAGTAATAGCTCACGTTTGATAGATCCTCTGGGTGAGGCCCGGTGGTTCCTCACCTCTGCGGCTTCCGCCAATCTCTGCACGGATGACTGACCTGTCCTCGACCACCTCCGTCACATCCATGGCCCAGTCCTCGAGGAAGGTGAGGATTCTTAACTCCGGCAACCCGCCACCAGTCTGGGCCCCCTCCCAATGGTTGTGCAACAGCTTTTCCTGAGATGACACAGAAAGGGCATCATTAGCTTACAGCCGCCGCCACCTCGTCCCAAGACAGCATTGGCTGCCCTTTGGCTCACCCTCTGGGATCGTCAGGGGGGGACAGAACATCTCTCCTGCATCCAGGAACCTGACCAAATCTGATCCCCGAATCTTGGGGCTGGTCTCCTTGGCACCATTGTTGCTAGCTGGCTGGAGTTGGCAGAGCAAGTGCTGCTTAAATGCTGCTCCACCTTGTTTGCGGAGGGCTGGCAAGCACGTTGCCGGCGAATTGGCTGGCGAGTCTTCATTTGCAGCGAGAAGCTAGTGGGGCCTCGTTAAATGGACCAATTAATGTTAAATAGCGTTGCCGGTCTCACTGGGCCAAGCAGCGGGAAGCTCGCAGCGCTTCCCGCTCGCTACCAGACTTAGAAATCTTTCCAGAGAATTGTCCCCAAGTCACTCTCTGCCACTCAGAGCTCCAGGTATACACCCTTCAGAAAACCTGAATAACAAGAAAACTTTTCTTACCTCCTTGCTCCCGCTCAAAGGCCATGGTGCCTGGGCCCTGTTTGCAAACACACCAAATGATTTCTGGTTGCGAGGGGTGGAGAATACTTTGGGCGGGGGGGGGGGGCCTGAAGAATTTAACTTTCATCCTGTTAAGCAGATTCAAATTTATCAAAATCACCTTTTTGCATTATTCCCTCAGTGCGGGCCAGATAGTGCCCTGTGGCCAGTTTGGGGGAGTGGAGAATGGCAACAAGCCTGGCGCCCGGCGCCAAACCCGTTTGACCAGCTACACTCCACTTTTCACCCGAACGGGATTCCCAACCTTAGTGACAGGGAACGGAGAATTCCAGCCAATGTTTCTGATCTAAATGACCCTTCCACAGAACTACAGTTTATCCTTATTTTTATTTCAGTTTCTAGCATCCGCTGTATTTTGCTTTTACAATATTTTTTTTTTAAAGGTTTGTTTCCATTAATAGGCTTTCTATCCTTTCGTTAGGGTTTTGATTCTGAGCTTGACTTTATGGTACTCACCATTATGTTGAAGCCAATGTCGCTCAATTTTTTCAGATAATACCTCCTATTCATTTCCCGTCTGTCAATGCCAATATCTGATTTGTTGGTCACTAAAATAAACTCAACTTTTGCCTGGAACATACAAATACAATTGTTTAGAAAAGGAACAGTGTAAATGCAGCAAAACACAGAGAATTTCTCGTTTTACAGAAAGACTCGCTTTCACCTGATGCATGCTGTAGCTGATCTGTGACTGTTTAATGCGACAATGGAAGCAATTTATTCAAGGACGGGTTTGATAGATAGATAGGGGCAGACAGGAAAGTATAGTTAAGACCACAATCAGTTCAGCCATGATCAAAAGGGCAGACTCGAAGGGCAAAATGGTCTCCTGATGCTTCTAAGTCCTATGTTGTAACAAGCGACTTATGTTCCATCCACTGAACTGGGAGAGTTTGATTGGACAGAGAGATGTATTTAATGTTTGATGCAAGGATGCTTCATGTGGCATTGCAGGTAAATTTTGATTCTGCTTCTAACCTCTTCAATATGCAATATACGCAATGTAGCTGGATTGTAAAATAATAATAATTCTCAAATAAAACTTTCTAAGACAATGTACAGCACAGGTTTGAAACAAGTTTAGCACTGGGGCTGGTTTAGCACAGTGGGCTAAATAGCAGGCTTGCAATGCAGAGCAATGCCAGCAGCGCGGGTTCAATTCCTGTTCCGCCCTCCTTGAATAAGTGCCGGAATGTGGCGACTACGGGCTTTTCACAGTAATTTTATTGAAGCCTACTTGTGACAATAAGCAATTATTATTATTATTTACAAAGAAAGGTGAAGACATATGAGGCACTGATATGAAAGAACCACTGAATGGCAGTGTGCACATCCATGATGAATTTCTTATTAATAATGATAATAATATTATTATTATTATTACAAAAGGCATCAGTGACCTTGCCTATAAGTGTCCTTACTGCTTCATTGTCTATATTGCACAGATTCCCCAGGCTGGCTAAAAGAAGTATGAAGAGTAAACCCTCAGGCGAATGGTCACATTCGTAGTCATGGAGAGAATAGTGCAAACAGGTGGGTTTGTCTTCAGATCTTTATGTAGCGGATCGCCAAGATCAAAGTTTCTGAGAAATGATCTTCTCTGATGCAGTTTCCTTGGAAAGGTCCTCTGGAGACCTGTGCCATCAGTAAAAAAAAAGGAGGGTATTATCTGGCAGGCTGCGTTCTTTGGAATGTGCGAACTCTCCTTCCCTTCAACCTATCCTCCTCTTCCTCCATATTAAAAACGATCTTAATAATAATGGCACAAAGTAGCAGCCCAAGAGAAAAGGCTCCTGAACTTCTCTGACTGTGTGCATGGGTGTGGGGCGGACAATGGGAATAGGGGGATTGGTGGCAGTCACAATTAAGAGCATGTCTCAAACATTGTTCAGACTCTTGAAAGCTCACAAATTCCTCATTTCCACCTTGATTTGATACAGATAGTTACTGCAGCCTAACAGTGCAATAGCAGGACGAAACTAGGGGATGTGCTTCTATTGTACCACTAGCTGACTGATGGCAACGAATAAAAGAGGCCACTGGTGCTTCGGCAGCAAAGTCGCAGAAAAGCTCAAAATGCACAAGGAAACTTGGGAAAAGTATTTTATAACAACACAAATGACGGAAATAACTTCCACACGGCCCAATACCTGAATTTCCTGCGGACATACAAGCAGGGAACAGGAGTCGGCCATTCGGACTTCCGGTTGCGGCTATGCGGAGCTAAGTCGCACGTTCGGCAGCTCCCGCTAAAAACTGACTTTTGGGCTCTTTTTAGGGCCCCTAACGGCGCTTGTTCGATGTCTCCCGGTGTAGGATGGGGACAGCAACATTCCCCCGATAGTGTATGGATTGGACCAGGAGCGGGGCAATTGAAAAAGTGGCATTGAAGCAAAGAAAGGTGCGAGGGAGGAGGACCAAGACGGCGGCGGGTGGAGACCAGGCAGCGTGGAGGCAGTAGGCGCAAGAGCAGCAGGAGCTTCTCCAGCGCTGTTTTAAGGAACTGAAAGCAGAGCTGCTGGAGCCGATGAAGGCTTCAATTGATAAGCTGCTGGAGACCCAGACGGCCCAAGGGGCGGCGATCCGGGAGGTCCGGCAGAAGGTCTCAGAGAACGAGGACGAGGTCCTGGTCCTGGCGGTGAAGGTGGAGGCGCATGAGGCGCTCCACAAGAAATGGCAGGCGAGGTTCGAGGAGATGGAGAACCGGTCGAGGCGGAAGAACCTGTGGATCCCGGGTATCCCGGAGGGGCTGGAGGGATCGGACGTGGGGGCCTACGTGGTCACGATGCTGAATTCGCTGATGGGAGCGGGGGCCTTTCAGTGCTGCACAGGAAGGGGGTGAAGTTCGGTATGCTGGGCGTCTGTGGGTCACCTATAAGGACCGACACCATTATTTTGAGTCCCCGGAGGAGGCGGGGCCTTTGTTCATGCCGAAAAACTGGACTCGGACTAAGGGTCGGGGACGAGGGGTCGCGGTGGAGGGATGGTTGGGGATTGTTGTGTTGTGTTTCGAGGAGGGGTTCTTTGTTTTTCGGGGGCTGATTGGGCATTGGTTTGATTAGGTCCGCTGGGTGGGCTCGAGGGGGGTGGGGGGGGTGTAGGTAAACTGCTTGTGGGGTTGATGGTCGGTAGGGGAGATGGGGCCTGAGTTGGGGGTAGTGGCACCGGGCCTGGAAAGGGAGCTGCGCCAGAGGAGGTGGGGCCGGGCGAGTGGAAAACGCGGGCTTTTTCCCGCGCTTAGGGTTGAAGGGGCGGGGCCGGAGCTGGGAAGTGGAATGGATGAGAGCCTGCTGGTGGACAGGGGCGCGGGGGGGGTTCCACACTGGAGGGGTCGATGGAGCGGCGGGAGTGACCGGGGTCAGCAGACTTACGGGAGTGCAATGGGGGGAGCAATGCAGCTAGGGGGGGGCCTAGCTGGAGGGAGGGGGTGGGGGGGCACCGGGGGATCTGCCGCTGTGGGAAACGGGTCATGTGGGGGGCAATTCGGGTCACGGGTCAGGTGGCTGGCCGAGGAAGGGCTATGACTAGTCAGCGGGGGAGGGGGATGAGTAGCCCCTGATCCTGGGGATGAGTAGCCCCTGATCCGTCTGATAACCTGGAATGTAAGGGGACTGAATGGGTGATCAAGCGGGCCCGGGTGTTCGCGCACCTGAAGGGGCTGAAGGCGGATGTGGCCATGCTTCAAGAGACGCACCTGAGGGTGGCAGATCAGGTAAGGTTGAGAAAGGGGTGGGTAGGGCAGGTGTTTTATTCAGGTTTGGATGCAAAAAATCGGGGTGGTGGCGATCTTGGTGGGGAAGAGAGTGTCGTTCAAGGCGTCGAGCATCGTGGCAGACAATGGCGGTAGATATGTGATGGTAAGTGGCAAGCTGCAGGGGGAGCGGGTGGTGTTGGTCAATGTATATGCCCCGAATTGGGACGATGCGGGGTTCATGCAGCGTAAGCTGGGCCGGATTCTGGACCTGGAGGCAGGGGGCCTGATAATGGGGGGGGTATTTCAACACGGTGCTGGACCCGGCACGAGATCGCTCTCGGTCTAGGACCACGGACCAGATGGGAGGGGTGGACCCATGGAGGTTTGCAAGGCCGGGGGCCGGGGAATTTTCATTCTTCTCCCATGTCCACAAGGCCTACTCCTGGATTGACTTTTTTGTCATGAGCAGGGTGCTGATTCCGAGGGTGGAGGATACGGAGTACTCGGCGATAGCCATTTCTGATCATGCTCCGCACTGGGTGGACCTCGAGTTGGGGGAGAAGAGGGACCAGCGCCTGCTGTGGTGCCTAGAGGTGGGGTTGCTGGCAGACGAGGAGGTGAGCGGGCGGGTCCGGGGTGTATAGAGAGGTACCTGGAGGATAATGACAATGGGGAGGTGCAAGTAGGGGTGGTCTGGGAGGCGCTGGTCAGAGGAGAGTTGATCTCCATTAGGGCACACAAGGAGAGGGGGGAGAGGAGAGAGAGGGAGAGGTTGGTGGGGGAGATGGTGATGGTGGACAGGAGGTACGTGGAGGCCCCGGAGGAGGGATTGTTTAGGGAGTCGCGTACCTCCAGGCTGAGTTTAATCTGTTGACCACCAGGAAGGCGGAGGCGCAGTGGAGGAAGGCGCAGGGGTCGGTATATGAACACGGAGAAAAGGCGAGCCGGATGCTGGCGCACCAGCTTCGGAAGCGAGAGGCAGCTAGGGAGATCGGGGGAGTTAGGGATGGAGGAGGGAGCACGGTGCGAAGTGCGGTGGGTATCAATAGGGTCTTCAGGGACTTCTACGAGGAACAGTACCGGTCTGAGCTCCCACTGGAGGAGGGAGGGATGGGTCGCTTCCTGGACCAGCTGAGGTTTCCGAGGGTGGAGCTGGGGCAGGTGGCGGGGTTGGGGGCGCCAGTTGGGTTGGAAGAGTTAATCAAAGGGATAGGGAACATGCAGGCAGGGAAGGCACCGGGGCCGGATGGGTTCACGATTGAATTTTACAAGAAGTATTCGGACCTGCTGGGCCCGTTGTTGGTAAGGACCTTCAACGAGGCAAGGGAAGGGGGTGCTCTGCCCCCGACGATGTCTAGAGCGCTGATTTCCCTGATCCTGAAGCGGGACAAGGATCCTCTACAGTGTGGGTCATATAGGCCGATCTCACTCTTAAATGTAGATACAAAGTTGCTGGCAAAGATTTTGGCCATGAGAATAGAGGACTGTGTGCCGCAGGTCATACACGAGGATCAGACAGGGTTTGTGAAAGGGAGGCAGTTGAATACTAAGGTACGGAGGCTCTTGAATGTTATAATGATGCCGGCGATGGAAGGGGAGGCAGAGATAGTGGCGGCGATGGATGCGGAGAAGGCCTTTGATAGGGTGGAATGGGGGTACCTGTGGGAGGTGTTGAAAAGGTTCAGGTTCGGGGAGGGGTTCGTCAGGTGGGTGAGGCTGCTATATGAGGCCCTGGTGGTGAGTGTGGCCACGAACAGAAGGAGGTCAGAGTATTTCCGGCTACAGCGGGGGACGAGGCAGGGGTGTCCCCTGTCCCCCCTGCTCTTTGCGCTGGCGATTGAACCCCTGGCCATAGCGTTGAGGGAGTCGAGGAACTGGAGGGGGCTGGTGCGGGGTGGGGAGGAGCGCCGGGTGTCGCTCTATGCGGATGATTTGCTGCTATATGTGGCAGACCCGGTGAGGGGAATGCCGGAGGTGATGAGGATCCTTAGGGAGTTTAGAGATTTCTCCGGGTACAAGCATAATATGGGGAAGAGCGAGTTGTTCGTGGTGCACCCAGGGGACCAGGAAAGGGGGATTGGTGAGCTCCTGCTAAAAAGGGCGGAGAGGAATTTCAGGTACCTGGGGGTCCAGGTGGCTAGGAGCTAGGGGGCCCTACATAAGCTTAATATCACGAGGCTGGTGGAGCAGATGGAGGAGGAGTTTAAGAGGTGGGACATGCTGCCACTCTCCCTGGCGGGTAGGGTGCAGTCAGTTAAAATGACGGTGCTCCCGAGGTTTTTGTTCCTGTTCCAATGCCTCCCCATCCTGATCCCCAAGGCCTTCTTCAGGTGGGTTAACAGGAGCGTTATGGGGTTTGTGTGGGCGTAGAAGACCCCGAGGGTAAGAAGGGTGTTCCTGAGCAGCGATAGGGGGGGTTGGCGCTGCCTAACCTCTGTGGGAATTATTGGGCCGCTAACGTGGCGATGGTGCGTAAGTGGGTGATGAAGGGGGATGAGGCGGCATGAAAGAGGCTGGAGATGGCGTCCTGTGTGGGCACGAGCCTGGAGGCGCTGGTGACGGCACCGCTGCCGCTTCCTCCAACGAGGTATACCACGAGCCCGGTGGTGGCAGCTACCCTCAAAATCTGGGGGCAATGGAGACGTCACAGGGGGGAGGTGGGGACCTCGGTGTGGGCCCCGATTCGGGGGAACCACCGGTTTGTCCCGGGGAGGATGGACGGAGGGTTCCTGAGCTGGCACAGGGCAGGTAACAGAAGGATGGGGGATCTTTTTGTGGACGGGACGTTCGCGAGCTTGGGTGAGCTGGAGGAGAAGTTCGGGCTCCCCCCGGGGAACACCTTCAGATATATGCAGGTAAGGGCATTTGTTCGGCGGCAGGTGGTGGAGTTCCCACTGTTGCCGCCACGCAGGGTCCAGGACAGGGTGCTGTCGGGGGTGTGGGTTGGAGAGGGGAGGATCTCGGCAACGTATCAGGTGATGCAGGAGGAGGAGGAGGCCTCGGCGGAGGAGCTAAAGGGTAAGTGGGAGGAGGAGTTGGGTGAGGAGATTGACGAGGGGACGTGGGCGGATGCCCTGGGGAGAGTGAACTCTTCCTCCTCTTGCGCGAGGCTCAGCCTCATACAATTTAAGGTGCTGCATAAGGCTCACATGACCGGGGCAAGGATAAGCCGGTTCTTTGGGTGCGAGAACAGGTGTGTTTGGTGCTCAGGGTTAGCAAACCACACCCATATGTTCTGGGCATGCCCAGCGCTGGAGGAAGTTTGGAAGGGCGTAGCGAGGACGGTGTTGAGGGTGGTAGGATCCAGGGTCAAACCGGGCTGGGGGCTCGCAATATTTGGGGTTGCAGGGAAGCCGGGAGTGCAGGAGGCGAAAGAGGCCGGTATTCTGGCCTTTGCGTCCCTGGTAGCCCGGCGAAGGATTCTTCTTTAATGGAAGGATGTGAGGCCCCCAAGCGTGGAATCCTGGATCAACGATATGGCGGGGTTTATTAAATTGGAGAGGGTGAAATTTGCCTTCCAAGGGGACCGGTGCAAGGGTTCTTCAGGCGGTGGCAACCGTTCCTAGACTTCCTGGCAGAACGTTAGAAGATGGTCAGCAGCAGCAACCTGGGGAAGGGGGGGGGGGCTGGTTCGTTTTTCTTGAGTGGGCGTGTATATTTGCCTGTGTTGATGAAGGCTGTTAATTTATTATTTATATATACGGGGGGGGGGGGGGTTTGTTCTTTTCTTTCTATATTTTGTTGTTGATATTTTGTGAAAATTTGAATAAAAATTACTTTTTAAAAAAGGAGTCAGCCATTCGGCCCTTTGCCTGCTCTGCCAATTAATAAAATCATGACTGTTCTAATAAAAACATTATTACTGCACCCCACCTGCCCCCAATAACCTATCACCTCCTTGTTTACTAAGAATCTAGCCTCTTCTGCCTTAAAAATATTCAAAGACTCTGCTTCCACCACCTTTTCAGGAAGTTCCAAAGGCTCATGACCCTCTGAGTGAAATAATTATGTTTCATCTCCATTTTAAATGGGTAAGACCTTGGGCTGGATTCTCCGATTTTGAGACTAAGTGCTGACGCCGGCGTGAAAACTGTGGACTTTTACAACAGCAAGAGCGGCTCAACAAGTGCAACAATTCAGCAACTGTAAAGGGGCTAGCACCGTCGTCACGTGAAACGCAACCGTTTACAAGCGAAACTGCACCGGATGTCCCCGTGCACAACCGCCGGGAGCGGGAGAAGACCGGAGGGGGACCACCAGACCTGCGGCCTCTCACCATGCCCGAACAGAGGGCACTGGTCGTGGTCGGCGGCCCGGAGGAAAGGGAGGTCGCCAACGGGCAAGGAAGTGAGACCCCCTGCCTAGTTGGGGATCCTCCCATGTGCCCCTCCCAACCACTCCCCTCACCCTCACCCCCCCACATCCACCTCAGTCTCAACCCTCAGCCCCCCCACATGTATTTGTCAAGATGCTCCGTGGGCAGCACGGTAGCATGGTGGACAGCACGGTAGCATGGTGGTTAGCACAATCGCTTCACAGCTCCAGGGTCCCAGGTTCGATTCCCGGCTTGGGTCACTGTCTGTGCGGAGTCTGCACGTTCTCCCCGTGGGCGCGTGGGTTTCCTCCGGGTGCTCCGGTTTCCTCCCACAGTCCAAAGATGTGCAGGTTAGGTGGATTGGCCATGCTAAATTTCCCTCAGTGTTCAAAATTGCCCTTAGTGTTGGGTGGGGTTACTGGGTTATGGGGATAGTGTGTGTGGTGATACACCACTGTACTTCCCTAGCTTTGTACATAGTTGTATAATAGTTGTGTGTAACGTGGCCCTGCTACGTGGTGGAGAACGGTGTCCTCGGCCCCGATCCCGACCGTCTGCGCCCCCTTCTCGAACTCCCCATTCCCACCTGCCCCAAAGAACTGAGGCGATGCCTCGGGTTCTTTGCCTACTATGCCCAGTGGGTGCCCGAGTACGCTGACAAGGCCCGACCCCTCCTCCGTTCCCCCTCATTCCCCCTCCCGCCCGAGGCCTGCCAGGCCTCCCACCTCCTAAAAACCGCTATCGCCAAAGCCGCCATGCATGCGGTAGACGAGTCTGCACCATTCCAAGTCGAGAGCGATGCCTCCGACTTTGCCCTGGGTGCCACCCTCAACCAGGCGGGCAGGCCCATCGCCTTTTTTTCCCCGCACACTCCAAGGCCCCGAGGTCCACCACTCCTCTGTTGAGAAGGAGGCACAGGCCATAGTGGAAGCCGTCCGGCACTGGAGGCACTACCTGGCCAGAAAACCATTTACCCTCGTTACTGACCAACAATCAGTTGCGTTCATGTTCGACAACAAACAACGAGGTAAAATCAAAAATGCTAAGATATTACGGTGGAGGATCGAACTCTCCACCTACAATTATACTATCTTATACCGGCCAGGTAAGCTCAATGATCCTCCTGATGCCCTGTCCCGTAGTACTTGTGCCAACGCACAGGATGACCGACTGCGGGCACTACATAATGACCTGTCACCCGGGCGTCAGGCGGTTCTACCACTACATCAAGGGCCACAACCTGCCCTTCTCAGTCGAGGAGGTCAAGGCCATGACTAGGGACTGCCAAGTCAGTGCGGAGTGCAAGCCGCAATTCTACAAGCCAGACAAGGCGCACCTAATCAAGGCTACCCGCCCCTTTGAACGTCTCAGCATTGACTTCAAAGGGCCCCTCCCCACCCACAACCGCAACACGTACTTCCTCAACGTCATCGACGAGTACTCGCGGTTCCCCTTCGCCATTCCCTGCCCCGACACGACCTCCGCCACCGTCATCAAAGCATTGCACGACCTCTTCATGCTGTTCGGTTATCCCAATTACATTCACAGTGACCGGGGCTCCTCCTTCATGAGTGAGGAGCTGCGTCGGTACCTGCTCGCCAGGGGCGTTGCCTCGAGCAGGACGACCAGTTACAACCCCCGGGGGAACGGACAGGTGGAGAGGGAGAACGCGGCAGTTTGGAAGGCCGTGCTGCTAGCCCTCAAGTCCAAAGGCCTACCAGTCTCCCGTTGGCAGGAGGCCCTCCCTGCCGCACTCCACTCCATCCGGTCCCTTTTGTGTACTGCAACGAATGCTACCCCTCATGAGCGGATGTTTCTCTTCTCCAGGAGATAGGCATCCGTGACATCGCTTCCGTCCTGGCTCCTGTCCCCGGGAGACGTCCTGCTCTGCAAGCACGTGCGGACCTCTAAGGCTGAGCCCCTGTTGGAGAGAGTCCGTCTCCTCCACGCCAACCCACAGTACGCGTACATAGCGTACCCCGACGGGCGTGAGGAGACCGTCTCCATCAAGGACCTGGCCCCCTCTGGGGCCCCTGCCGCCCCCGCCCCGCAACCTCCACCCCGCTCCCTCTCTGCTCCCGTCGATCCCTCGGCCTGTTACAACTCCGTGCCAGCCGCTGTCATCCCGCAGTTTCGCCTCGAGCCAGCCGATGCGGTGGGGGACGTCATGCCGCCTCGCGACCCAGCACCACCGACCGCACGGATACCGCCGGACACTACCTCAGCGCCGCAGCTCCGACGTTCAAAGAGATCGACCAAACCCATCGTTCGTCTCGACCTCTGACGACACGGAACCTCCTGATGGACTGTTTGTTCACTGTGTTCATTACTCCATATTTTCACCCCGGACTTCCTTCTAAACAAGGGGTGAATGTGGTGATACACCACTGTACTTCCCTAGCATTGTACATAGTTGTATAATAGTTGTGTGTAACGTGGCCCTGTAATCCTGTGTATGATACTGTGTATTGTACTGTAGCTCTGTAGAGGTTTGGTCACCTGTATGTAACCTGACCTGGCCACGGAGAGCTCCGCCTTAGCCACTCCCCCGGGAGTTCAGTATAAGACCAACTTCGGTGACCAGGACCCATTTTGTCTGGGGTCGTCTGTGTCAGGTAAGCTTCCTATGTAGTGTATTAAAACCTTAGTTAAAGTCTCACATGTCTTTGTGGTTCTTGACGCTTAGTGCATCAGGGTGGAGGTGTGGACCTTGGGTAGGGTGCTCTTTCCAAGAGCCGGTGCAGACTTGATGGGCCGAATGTATAAACGTCACTATCGTCCGTGCTTCCACCACCTCCTCTGGCAAGGAGTTCCAGGCACCCACTACCTTCCATGTAAAAAACCTTGCCTCGTACATCTTGCCCCTCACACCTTAAACCTTTGCCCCCTAGTAATTGATCCCTCTGCCCTGGGAAAAAGCCTCTGACTATCCACTCTGTCTATGCCCCTCATAATTTTGTAGATCTCTATCAGGTCGCCCCTCAACCTCCTTCGTTCCAGTGAGAACAAACCGAGTTTATTCAACCGCTCCTCATAGCTAATGCCCTCCATACCAGGCAACATCCTGATAAATGTCTTCTGCACCCTCTCTAAAGCCTCCACATCCTTCTGGTAGTGTGGCGACCAGAATTGAACACTATACTCCATGTGTGGCCTAACTAAGGTTCTATACAGCTGCAACATGACTTGCCAATTTTTATACTCAATGCTCCGGCCAATGAAGGCAAGCTTGCCGTATGCCTTCTTGACTACCTTCTCCACCTGTATTGCCCCTTTCAGTGACCTGTACACCTAGACCTCTCTGACTGTCAATACATCCTCCTCACCCTCACCCCTCCCACACCCCTCTCACCCACCCTCATCCTCACCCCCTACCCCTGTCCAGCTGTCTAACCATACATGCCATCTTGTGTCTTACAGGACCTGCCAGAGAGGGGTCCAGTCCATCCGGAGCCCCTCACCCCAGCCAGTGTCAGAGCCGGTGCCCCTCAGACAGCCGAGCACTGACGGGGAAAGCAGCCAGAACAACAGCTTTCTGCCTGAGACCCAGGACACCACGGAGTTCGCATCAGAGGAGGGCGCAGCTGTCTCCAACACCCTCCACCATCCCAGAAACTATCACCTCGGTTGGGCACACTAGTGAGGTGGCTGCTGGGACACTATCTGGTGCGCACCATACAGTCGGTCAGGTACAGCAGGTGGAGTAGGAGCAGCCGAGGGGCCAGATGGTCGGAAGGTAGCCCGGCCCCAGGAACCAGTTGCCCCCAGACAGGTCCCGGGCTCCGGAGTATCCAGTCCCACCCACAGTGGAGCTGCAGGCAGAGACCCAGGGACCACGGGGCCGGCGTCCAGCACCTGCGGGTGCAGGTGGAGGAGTCCATCCGCATGCAGGAGCAGGGGGTGGTGTCAGTCATGCGTGCCACCCAGGCCGAAACCGCACGGGTGGCGTCCGCGGTGGAGGCAATGGGGGCAACGGTGTCGCATATGGGTCAGGGTGTGCAAGGGCTGCCCTCTCACAGGCAACCATGTGCCAGAGCCACCTGGAGATTGCAGCGGCGCTCCTCAGCGTGGCCCAGTCATATACAGGCCATTGCTGAGAACGTCGGTGGCATTGCCCAGGCACAGGCCAGCGTGGCGTACACTCAGAAGGAGGTGGCCCACACACAGAGGGACGTCGTCCACACCCAGAGGGACGTGGCCCACTCACTGGCTGATGTGGCACAGAACCTGAGGGACACGGCCGACTCACTGGCTGATGTGGCACACACCTTCAGTGTGGTGGCAGTCGCAGTGTGATGTGGTGCAGTCCCAGATGGAGATGGGCCACTCTCTGTGCTCCAGTGCTGCGAACATGCAGACCCTCGTTGAGATGAGAGCGGGCCTCCAGGACTGGCACGGCAGGTGGCCGAGGGGGGGGGCCTCAGGGGATGACTCCACTCGCACCCCCGTCCCATGGAGTAGCCCAGGGTCATCGGGCACCCCGAGGGAGGAGGAGGTGCTGGGGCCTGTTCCAGTGACCCTCACAGGGGAGGTACCGGAATACCGCAGCACCCCGGACCCCCCCTCTCCCCCCCCCCCCCCCCCCCCCCCCCATCCTCCTGTCCCTGGTGGGCAACGGGCAGAACAAGGCGGCACCACACCACCCGGGACGCCCGAGCAGCAGCCGGGCCCATCCAGGCCGGGCCGCCCCAGGAGACGTGCGCCAACGGGGACCCTTGTCGCAGAGCAGGAGTCACAGCAGTCTACCTCCACTCCTGCTGTACCGTCTGGGGAGCCACCTAAGCGTGGTGTTAGGGCCCGTAACGCCAGAAAGTTAGACACCAGTTAAGTTGACACGGGTGCAGGGCACAGTTTAGTTATAGGTGCTCGGGCACAGACTGTATATATTTGTTCACAATAAACACATGTTCACACCGTTCAAACCTGCCTCTGTATTCTGTCTGATGGGTGTGGGGGTGGGGCAGTCAGTGCTGGCCAGTGGGAGTGCGGGGTGGGCGACGAGTGAAGGCCCCGTGGGTGTACCATGCTCCCCCAACCCCCTGCCCCGACCGTCCCAGGAATCCCACCCCAGGAATTCGACGGGACCGTATGATGAACTGGCCAGCTCACATGCACGGATCACCCAGGTGGAAGGTGCTACTGTGGGCATGAGTCAGACATTGTCGAACAATGTGGAGCACGGAGCTCATCGCAGAGCGGGTTGCCATCATCATTTATCCCATGGACTGGACCCGCTATCACTGCCAACCAGTGCCCCCAGCTCGTCGCACCGCAGGTATGTGTAACGGAGGGGATGTGCATGCGGGTGGTTTGGTGGTGTGGGAGGTGAGGGGGTGTGGGTCTGAGATTGTGGTGCCCGTGCCCCTGGCCAGGAACTCTCCTACACGGTGAACCTGGAGGCGATCAGAGCGTCCCGTGCTCGCTGGCACTGGTGATGGCGTCATGCGGCCTCCCCTGGCCCCATGTCCCGCTCATTGTCCCCCTCCCCCTCATCCTCGTCTGATGAGGCCTGCCCTTCCTTCTCATCCTCCTCGAGCCCATCGCCCCTCTGCTGGGCTATATTCTGGGGGACGCAGCAGGCCATCATGATGCGGGAGACCCTCCTAGCCTCATACTGAAGGGCCCCTCCAGAGCGGTCCAGCATCTGAATCGCATCTTTAGGACCCCAAAGCACTTCTCAACAACACCCCTGGTCGCTGTAAGGGCATCATTATAACGAGTCTCCACGACGGTCTGTGGCCTTCGTACAGGCGAACGGGTAACCCCTGTTGCCCAGCAGCCAGCCCCGCAGCCAGGGGTGGGGGAACATGCGCATCGGATGGTCACAGACCAGCTAAATGTTCATGGAGTTTTACCCCTTTCGGTTAGTGTGCAGCAGCCTGTTATCCGCCGATGGCCGTAGGGTGACATGCATGCCATCGATCACCCCCTGGAGCCGGGGCAACCCGACGATGGCAGCGAAGCCCGTTGCCCGGGCATCCTGGTGTGTGCGGTCCACAGGGTACTGTATGTACCGCTCCGCCTGGGCATATCGGGCATCAGTGATGGCATGGATGCACCTGTGCGCCAATGCCTGTGAAATCACAGCTAGGTCCCCACTCGGCGACTGGAAGGACCCCGTCGCGTAGAAGTTGAGGGCGGCCGTCACCTTGATGGTCACCAGGCGTGGGTGTCCATACAGCCATTGTCACTGTGTAGAGCCAGGGGGCGGGGTGGGTGGTCAGCAAGATAGCCGCCATAATGGCAGTTGGTGCCCGGGCACCGGCCCTGTCCTGTTGGGGGGAGGGGGGGGGGGGGGGGTACACCCCGGCTGCTCGGCCTGTCCCTTCCTCCCTCTCCCCTCCCCCGCCCCTGGAAGGCTCCCCTCCCCGCCACAGCCAGTACGGCCGGTGGCCGAGCCGGCAGCCCGCAGTCACCCCACGCCACTTCCTACCTCCGCTCTCTCGCTCAGCAGCCAGGACGCCAGGTTCACGATTTTTAAAACCACAAGAGGACCATGCCGTCAGGAAATCCGTCCATCCGAGGGGCTGAATCGCAGAAGCCCCAGAGCATCGGGTGTCAGGGCTGCTAATGATAAGCCTACTGTACTTACAGGCCGCGTGACGAGCGGCATGTTTATGTCGTTTTTTGGGGGCCAGAGAATCCCGATTTGGCGTCAAACCGGTGTCTACCGCGATTTCGACATTGGAAGCTATTCTCTGCCTAATCGTGTTTCCCGATTTTGGTGTCGGCTAACAGAGAATCCAGCCCCTTATTTTTAAACAGGGACCCCCTCGTTCTAGATTCAGCCACAGGAAGAAACATCTTCTCCACATCTACTCTGTCAAAACCTCTCAGGTCCTTGTATGTTTCAACCAAGTTGCCTATACTCTTCTAAACTCCAGTTGTTAAAAGCCCAGCTGTTATACAGCCCGCCTATTCCAGGTATTAGTCTGGGAGACCTTCTCTGAACTGCTTCCAATGCATTTACACGAAGAAGAGTCTGTCCCATTCTAGCACAGCAAATATGCTGTAAGGAGACCAACACATTTCTACAATAACATGTTTTCTCCTTAGATAGTTGATTGCCTTTTATGACTTATCACAGGGGGATCCTTGGGGTATTTTAGGGTGCCCATAGAGAAAGGTTTGAAAACTTAGAGCTCTGGTCAATGCTTTATGATGAGACTTTGTGAATAGTGTTGTTATGGGCCAGGGTTTAGAGAACCCCAAAGTGTATCATGGAGTTCACCTGACCCACAACTTTTACTAGATTGTGGTATGGGGAGCACACTGCCCACTCTACAGGTGTGGTACAGCAGAAATGGAAAAGTATTTTTTAAAGCAAAACAATGTTCATTCTATGAACTCAAGTTAACCTTTTTAAAACATACAGTGAACATCTTAGCGACCATTAATTCAAATACAACCCCCAAAGAATACAACATTAAGTAATCCTTAATAAATTCCCAAACATCCATAAGACTTCAAAAAAACACCTTTTAACAGAAGCACATCAGGTCAAATTCTCTACTCCGAGCAGTTACCACTTTGAAAACCCCAAATGAACATTCATAAGCTTGCAGAGATTCATACACATCCTACTGTGATTTCAGCTTCTCCAAAACTAAAATGAAACCAAACCCAGCCTGCAGCAAAACGCCAAAAACGAAAGTAAAAAGCTGACAGACAGCCCAGCTCCACCCACTCTCTGACATCACTGCAGTAATAAACACCCATTTCTTAAAGGTACTCTCACTACAGATATTTATATACACACCCATTTCTTAAAGGTACTCTCACATCACAGTGTTAAGTTGTATCAAACTTGAGCTTCCTTTTGACCTGTAACTATTATATCCTCAATTTAATCCAAGCTAAACCTGATCTGAAATTATTTAACAATATTCTAATCTAATTTTTTACCCAACCTGACATGCTTAATGAAGCAAGCTAAAGCAGATGCAGGCTGCACCTCTGCTTCATTGGTGTACAGTAAAGTGGTGATTATTGCACCATTCAATTTGTATAGAATAATGTTGTATATTAGAATTTTGTTACCAGTAATTCTTCATTCTCAGGCACCAGAATTTCATTTTCATCGATTGTTCCCAGGTAAATTGTTTCATCATTCTGTAAAAAAAAAAATGGTTTTAATGACATTGAACTGTAACTGCCAAGTGCACCTGGGAGATACTCCAAACCCCAACCCACAGGTTCCTAGGTAAGGATTTCACGATATTTGCCTGTGAAGTGCAAACTTTAATTGGACAATTGCTCTGCACTGGTAACTATCCAATAATGCTATTTAAATCGTAAACTTAGAATGGTTCCAACTGTCATAGAGTAACAATAACCCAGAAAAGGTTAGAAGAATTAAGACCGCTTCTATCTTCTGGATAACCTTTGGCACTGGCCTACTCAGATCGTCCAGAAGACTCTCCCATGCCCCAAATATCACCCCCCCCCCCCTCCGAAACCATCACAGGACTCGTCTGACCGCTCCCCCCCCCCCCCCTACCCTCCATGGCACTTTCCCCAAGCAGTCTACCTACAGACTACCCTCCCCTGGCCTGACCTGAACTGAACCAGCATTCCCCAACAGCCCGAACCAATCTCCAAGCCTGTCCAACCTCCCACTGCCAACATCCTCCCAACAGCCCGACCCGGCCTCCCAGCCGGCCCCCCTCGCCCCAACCGCAGACTGAACACCATCCCCCCCAACCTCCCCAGGCCTGACCTAACCTGAACACCCCCTACATCCACAACCTATCCCACATGTCTGAACTGACCCGCTAAAATGAACTGACTCGATTTCTGAATAGCGTCCCAGTGGGAACGCGAAGCGCCGTAATTCAGACCCGATAGCAACACTTAAGGCACGATCCAATGGCCACACAGACCTGAAAAGCTGCTCGATAAGGCACAGCGTGGCCGATAAAATCCGGGAGACGCCACTCCCATGATCTACCCAGCTCAAGACGCCTAGCAAGATCCAACACGATCTCGCAAAACGTTGCGTTGTAAATCCTGCCCATTGTGGGCGGGATCAATTTTTGGCAAATCTGCATATTAGAGCGAGACAGCTAGTCTCACTCTAATATGCAGTCCTGAGGTACCCAAGGCTTTGAGATTCATCCCCTTCATCTCGAAGACCTAGGGCAAGCACCGTTCAGATGTAATGTCACTCGTGGGGGTCTCCCGGGGATTGGAGGCTCCCAGCTGCATACCGTTTGGGCATGTGGAGCATGGCACTCTGGCAATGTAAGGCTGGCACTGCCGAGATGCCCAAGTGGCACTGCCAGCTGGCATGGATACTGCCATGTTGACACTGCCAAGGTGCCACACTGGTATTTTTTGCGTGGGTGTGATCGAGCCAGGGATGTCCTGCTTGGGTGTTCTGGAAAGCCCTCATTGTGTGTTTGGGCTGGGGGTGGGTGGCATCAGGGGATGCTTTGGGGGACTCGGAGATCGAGACGCCATTGGCGGCCCAGTCTCTCATTACAAGTGGAGCGCCCCAGTGTACAAAACTAGCCTATGTGCGGCCTTGGCCGCGCATTCCCCGCTGAGGCCGCATGTGTTTCTCGGCGCTGTAAGCGCCGGGAAACACGTGGCTAAACGTGCTTGCTAAGGGAATTTGTTCCCAATTAGTTGAATCGAGCCCTTCGTATCCAAACAGCACTTAGTCTCTCCTGCCCTTTGTGTCGGCTGCCAGTCCTTTCTGATAATCCCTCTTTGCGTCTCTAATTTGCTTTTTCACTGAATCTCCTGTATTCCTCTTGGTTCTCAACTGTATTTTGTATCTGTCATAAGCAAAAATTTTCTTTGTTGTCTTAATTTCCATCTTTTTCATTCAGGGAGCTCTATATTTGTTTATTTTTAAGTGGCACCAGGAGTAATCTGAAGATTACTACATTTGAGGTCCTGCTTTCTAATTTTTTACCTAGCTCCCTAAATTCTGATTGCAGGTGCCCATTCCCCTTCTTTTGTGAGGGCCAAAAAGAATCCAGCACGTGTCCGTAGAGTCAAACAGAAAGTAACTTTATTTACAACAATATCTACACAGCAGCAGTAGTTCACCATTGCTTCCTTCTCCAGCCAGTACCACATTGGCCTGGTCTATTTATACAGTTGCAATTACTAGTGATTGCCCCACTCCCCTCATTAGGGGAACTCATACTCCCCAAGAGTTATGGAAAAAACAATTTTCCCGAGCCAGGTTTCGGCCAGGTTATAACACCTTCCTACCCAAGTCATTAATACCAAAGTGGGCCACAACCTCTAGCTGTTCACCCTCCCCAGAAAAATGTCCTGCAGCCACTCTGTGACATAGAATAGAACCATAGACTTCCTACAGTGCAGGAGGAGACTATTCAGCCCATCGGGTCTGCAGCGATCCACTGAAAGAGCACCCTCCTTGACTCTGGCACCAAGGATGCAACATACCAACCTGGAGTCACTTCTACATTCACAGAAACGCTTGTCCATTCCCCTAACTAACAAATCCCCTTCTTCTTCTTCTTCCCTTCTTGAACAGCCTAGTAGCCCGTGGTGCCACAAACCTGGCTCTGACTGCATTCCTCTAGCTTCCTCACTAGCTTCCATAATGGAAAACCAATTTCTGAGCAGGACCCCAGGAGACTCCTCCACCACCTGCCTAGTTTTCTTGGCCAGCCTAGTGATCCTCCATTCCTTCTCTGCCTCCAAGCCCTTAAGCTGTGGTGTGACCACCTCTCAACTTCACAGATTCGCCAGTGACTTCAGCTGCAGCTCCAGTCGGAAACCCAGAGGTCACATTTCTGCAGCCAGCAACACTTACTGCACATATAGTTGTGGAGGACATTGGTAGCATCCATGACTTTCTACATATCACAGAACATGCATGCCGCTTAACTGACTGACCTCCCATGTAACTTTACTTCTCTTACAGGACAGCACGGTGGCGCAGTGGGTTAGCACTGCGGCCTCACGGCGCTGAGGTCCCAGGTTCAATCCCAGCTCTAGGTCACTTTCCATGTGGAGTTTGCACGTTCTCCCCGTGTTTGCGTGGGTTTTGCCCCCACAACCCAAAAATGCACAAGCTAGGTGGATTGGCTATGCTAAATTGCCCCTTAATTGGAAAATATGAATTGGGTACTATAAATTTTTTTAAAACTTTACTTCTCT
Source organism: Scyliorhinus torazame (assembly GCF_047496885.1). NCBI lineage: Eukaryota > Metazoa > Chordata > Chondrichthyes > Carcharhiniformes > Scyliorhinidae > Scyliorhinus > Scyliorhinus torazame. Next base: position 174,278,911 of record NC_092716.1, on the reverse strand, counting down.
TACGTTGACTTAATTCCAACTTGGATTCCTTGTATTACTGTTGTAAACCCCACAAGACCCACAGGGGTGATCTGATAGATCTTCCCGTGGAATGCGAGCTCCCCCGCTGTTGGGCAACAGGGCTTATTAACTTCACCCAATAAATATTTGGATGATCCTGGCTGGGACAGTTGTGCTCTCTGCTGCTGTGCAGCTTTACTTTGTTCTGGAAATAAAACGTCTTGGACCAATTGGGACTCCTCGTGACTACCATATTGGTGAATGAGGTGGCATTGCTGAGCATCCAGACCACCGCTGCATCTCACTACAGAGGAGCAAGGTTAGCACTGATTTTAAAATGCCAATCTTCAGGAGGCTCAACGCTTTTCATGCAAGTATAAAAGATTGGGCCCAGTACGCTGAATAAATGCGTTACCTTTCCAGGGCATACGCCAATATAGGGGAAGACCGCCAAACTCCTGACTGTAGGGCCTCCACTCTTAGCGTCATAAAGAGCCTAACCTTTTTTAAAAAAAAAAAATTTAGAATACCCAATTCATTTTTTCCAATCAAGGGGCAATTTAGCATGGCCAATCCACCTAGCTTGCACATTTTTGGGTTGTGGGGGCGAAACCCACGCAAACACGGGGAGAATGTGCAAACTCCACACAGACAGTGACCCAAAGCCGGGATCGAACCTGGGACCTCAGCACCATGAGGCCGCAGTGCTAACCCACTGCGCCACCGTGTTGCACCTTAAAGAGTCTAACCTAACCTACGGCTCCAGACTACAAGACGTTTGACAAATTGGTGGGGCTTATGGTGTTCCACTATGACCCCATACCATTAGTCATTGTCCATAGGTACCAGTTCAATACGGCCAAGAGAACCCCCAAGAAAGTTTGTTATTGAATTTTTGTGGTGCTTATGCAAGCTGGATGAGCACTGCGATTAAGGGCCATCCCTACCAGAGATGTTAAGGGACTGCCTTATGTGCGGAATTAACAACATGGTGACCCAGTGGAAATTACTGACTGAACCATCTTTGGACCTTAAAAGGACCATAGATATCTTGCTCTCACAAGAGAGCGCAGAGAAGCGAGTCCAGGAGCTCCAGGGCGCATCCGAGATGGTAGTGATTACATTGGGCGCTTCCCATTCAAACGGGCAGTGCCCCCCTATGAACAGAACCTCTGGGATCCAGTTCATGCCCGAACAACATCGGGGCCAGACCCATTGGGCAAGGGCAGTTACTGCCAGGCGAAATGCTCCCCTGAACCCCTGGAGGAGGACTCACAGAAGTGCTGCACCTGTGGTTGGAGGAAAGATAGGGACCAGGCACAATGGCACTGTGGCTAGCACTGCCGCCACACAGTGCCAGGAACCAGGGTTCAATTTCGGCCTCGGGTGACTATCTGTGTGGAGTTTGCACTTTCTCCCCGTGTCTAGGTGAGTTTCCTTCAGGTATGTCTATTTCCGACCAAAGTTCAAAGAAGTACAGATCAGGTGGATTGGCCATGCTAAATTGCCACTTAGTGCTGGTTAGGGGGATAAAGCAGAGGAGTGGGCCATGGTAAGGTGCTCTTTCAGAGGGTCAGTGCAGACTTGATGGGCTGAAAAGGCCTCCTTCTGCACTGTCGCAATGCTATGATTCTATCCTATGGTTCTAGGAATGCCAGATCAGCCAACAAACGGGATACTCTGGTCGAGGGACACGCCCGCCTATAGCCAGGGCTTTCCACACGGCGCAGCCTGAGGAGGATGAATGAATGCAATGAAACTTGCCATGCCTCGGGGTACCCCCAACAAAAAATCACAGTTCAGCTCTATTGGCCACCCACTAGTAATGGAACGTGACATGGGAGCTGCAGTCTCAGTGATTGGATAGCAGGTGTTCCAGGTTAGCGTGGGCATTGAATCCTATTGCAGGGGACCCTGTGGAGGTGCATGGGCAGACACTGCATTGTTCAGGGGGGGGGGGGGGGGGGGGGGGTTCCCTCAGATGATCTCCACCAGCGTGGTCCTGGCGTGGTGGACCTCGCAATGGGCCACGGGAGCAACTGTTGCCTCCTTGGCCCACCGTGAGGCCCACCACACCAGGGCCACGCTGGTACAGACAAGTGATCTGCGTCCACATGATTCCCGGCTGCGGGGACCAGAGAATCACAGAAGGCTGGAGCATAAGGTGCCAAGCCTACAAAATAATAATTTGCATTTATATATATCCCCTAGTTGGCGCACACGGTGGACCTCGCTCACGCCGCCAGTGGGGGGGTCGGGACATGGGAGCCAATCCCGATTTTCCCCAGACGTTCGATTCTCCGTCCAATCGGGGAACGCATTCCGGAAGTCCCGTCCAATGTGTCGAGAGGGGGTGTGAATGATATAATAATGAATAGCTGCCACTCAAAGCAAAAGCGATAATAAATCCAAAACCTACAAAGAAAAAGGATACAAGATTGGGGCAGAGGGTAGGGTCTGAAATTGTTGAACCCAATGTTGAGTCCTGAATTCTATAAAGTGCTTAATTGAAAGATGACATGCTATTCCTTGAACTTACATTGAACTGCACTGGAACACTGTGGAAGACTTAGGACAGAGAGGTTAACCTGAGGACAAGCCTGTCATTTTAATTTTCCACCTCTGCTATCTCTATCCCTTGCTGTCTTGAGTGTCTGCAAACATATTATTCCAATCCAGTATATCAATTATTTGCTCCCTCTATATCACAATTGTATTAATATTTTTACATCTTGTTTAGTGAATTAAGTATTGTGCTATCTTCCTCAGTAAAAATTGTGGCAATGGAGCTATTTAATGCTTCTGTCATTTCTCTGTCGTTACATACAACCTTTTAGTGGCTCTAATCCTACTTTAACTTTTTTATGCCATTTAAGTGAATGTATAATACTTATTCCTTTTTAACTGCATTTTGTAATTTTCCTTTGATTTTTCTCCCGAGTTCTTTGTGTTCCATTTTCTCTTTCTCCTTTAGCATCTTAATACTTATACATTTTTTTTAGATTCAATTTCCTTTTAATTCTTCATTCATCCAGGGTGCCCATAATTAGCTTTCTTGTTTCTGCTGCTGCTTATAGCTACACCTACCAGGACATCTGCAGTCATTATTTGTTACATTCTGCTGTTTCTGGCTTTTGTGAAATCCGTTTACTTAGAACTCTATTGATGATCCTTTTAAAGATTTTCCACTGTTTATTTGTCTCCACACACTTTATGGGCCATCCATTGCAAGAAAAAAATCAGGTGGATCGTAAATTGGAGTGTCCACTGCCAGACTGCCTGCCCTGCCATGCTATATTTTACGAGCAGCAGGGGAAGTGTTTGGTGGGCCACAAGTGGGCAATTAATTGTCCTCAGCTACTGGCACATTCCAAGGACCAGGGCCATGTGCTGAGGGCTGCACTCAAGCTTGGGGCAACTGCTGACAAGGCGCAAAGGGGAAAGGCCATGTGTAGGGACCTGGGTTAGATTCCTGGTTTGGGTCACAGTCTATGCAGAGTCTGTACGTTCTTCGTGTCTGTGTGGGTTTTCTTCGTGTCTGTGTGGGTTTCCTCCGGGTATTCCGGTTTCCTCCCACAAGTCCCAAAAGACGTGCTGTAAGTTGATTTGGACATCCTGAATTCTCCCTCAGTGTTCCCGAACAGACGACATAGTGTGGTGACAAGGGGAATTTGACAGTAATTTCTATGCAGTGTTAATGTAAGCCTCCTTGTGGCACTAATAAAGATTATTATAATATTATTAAGGTCTTTCAGTCAATGCCGGCCGAGAGGTTGGCAACCATGTAAAACCCCTCGGTCTGTGGGCTTAATCCTAGCCGTGTGCAACTGTACTGAAGCACCATCCAGTAAAACATGGCCGATGCATATAGTTTGAACAGAATTGTACTCCCTGTAATTAAAATATTGAAATGGATGTAATATTCTCATCGCTGAATTGAAGCATCGCAGAGTGCATCTTGACCTCCGGAGAAAATGTAAATATCATTGCACTTTACTGTTATAACAGAGTTTTTCAGAGATTTTTATGAAAAAAGCATATTTTTGCAAAAGAAAAATTGGGCAACTAATGCCACTTAAGGTCCTCATTCTGTGCTGCTCTGATTAACAGGGTGGCGGGGAGGCCTGCGCCCAACTTGTAGCCTGGCAGGTTTACCCCAGCAGGCTACTGGTCTGGCCCTGTCCACATCCGCCCTTACTCACTGCCTTTTCGTACATGCCCCTTCACCGCTCAGAATATAAAAACAGATAGCAAAAGTTTCTACAAATATATAAAATGAAAAAGAATGGCTATAGTAAACATTGATCCTTTAGAGGATGAGAAGAGGGATTTAATAATGCGAAATGAGGAAATGGTCGAGGCATTGAACAGGTATTTTGTGTCGGTCTTCACAGTGGAAGACAAAATAACATGCCAATAATTGATGGCAAGAAGGCTAGAAACAATCATTATCATTAAGGAGGTAGTGTTGGGTAAACTAAAGGGGCTAAAGTTAGACAAGTCTCCTGGCCCTGCTGGAATGCATCCCAGAGTACTAAAAGAGATGGCGGGGCAAATAGCAAATGCGCTGTGGTAGTTTCCCAAAATTCTCTGGATTCTGGGGCGGTTCCGGCAGATTGGAAAACAACAAATGTGACGGCACTGTTGAAAAAAGGAAGTAGACAAAAGGCAGGTAACTATAAGCTGGTTAGCTTAATTTCTGTAGCGGGGAAAATGCTTGAATCTATTATCAAGGAAGAAATAGCGAGACATCTGGATACAAATTGGCCCATTGGGCAGATGCAGCATGGATTCATGAAAGACAGATTCTGTTTAACTAATTTACTGGAATTCTTTGAGGACATTACGAACGTGGTGAACAATGGGGAACCGGTGGTTATCGTGTATCTGGATTTCCAGAAGGCATTCGACAAGGTGCCGCACAAAAGGTTGCTGCCTAAGATAAAGTTGCACGCTGTTACAGGTAATGTATTAGCATGGATAGAGGATTGGTTAATTAACAGAAAGCAAAGAGTGGGGATAAATGAGTGTTTTTCTGGTTGGTGATCAGTGGCTAATGGTGTGCCTCAGGGATCAGTGTTGGGACCGCAGGTGTTTACAATTTACATAGATGTTTAGGAGTTGAGGACCAAGTGTAATGGAATTTTGTTCTTCATTGCTAGAGAAATGGAGTTTAAAAACAAGGAGGTTATGTTGCAGCTGTATAGAGTGCTGGTGAGGCCACAACTGGAATTCAGTGTACAGTTTTGATCTTTTTACTTGAGAAAGGATGTACTGGCACTGGAGGGGGTGCAAAGGAGATTCACTACATTGATTCCGGAGTTGAGAGGATTGGCTTATGAGGAGAGACTGAGTAGGCTGCGACTATACTCATTGGAATTTAGAAGAATATGGGGGGGATCTTATAGAAACATATAAAATTATGAAGGGAATAGATAAGATAAAATAGAAGAAGGGAGGTTGTTTCCACTGGTGAGTAAAACTAGAACTAGGGGGCATAGCCTCAAAATAAGGGGGAGCAGATTTAGGACTGAGTTGAGGAGGAACTTCTTCACCCAAAGGGTTGTGAATCTGTGGAATTGCCTGCCCAGTGAAGAAGATGAGGCTACCTCGTTGAATGTTTTTAAGGCAAAGATAGATTTGTGAACAGTAAAGGAATAAAAGGTTATGGTGAGCAGGCGGGTAAGTGGAACTGAGTCCACAAAAAGATCAGCCATGACCTTATTGAATAAAGTGGAGCAGGCTCGAAAGGCCAGATGGCCTACTCCTGCTCCTGGTTCTTACGTTCAATGGGCCTGCCCAACGAGATCCCAGATGGACCTAGATTTAGGGGCATCCATGGTAGCTCTTCCTGCCAAGTCTCCTGCAATACCAGCACTGCCCACCCATCCTGGCAGAACAGAGCTGCTGATTGGTCGGTAGCTTTATGAGGCAGGGCTTATGTAATAATCCACAGGAGGCAGGGATCCGTCACTACACCAGTATTTATTTGCAATAACTATATACAAGAGCAGCTCCAAACAGTGCTGCTAGCATTCCAGTCAACTTAAGACTGCCTCACAAAGCCTACACAGGTGCTTATATGGGCCCCCACAATGAGCTATCATTGAGGGAGCTCATACTCCAATTGACCAACCAATAATGCCAATTGGAGGTCACTACACCCCTCCCCCCCAAGATCCGAGGAACTCCTGCCAGCTGGCATTTCTCTGAGCTTCTTCCTGCTCCTCATGTCCGGGTCTGTCACCTCTGTGTCGTCCGCCGGGTCGTTCTCCGACGTGGGTGGGGTGTACCTTAGAGATGCCCGTCTTTTCCTTGACGACCTCCTCGGGGAGAGGTGTCGCGGCGGCCTCGTCAAACATGTCCATCTCCGACTCTGACGACTGGATGGCGGGGTCTGGAGAAATTGCTCAGGGCTGGGGTGTGGGTATCTTCTCCATCTGGGCTATCCCAGCTTGAGGCGGTCCTGCTTCGCCTGCCTCCAGGTGTGGTTCCGCTACCCTTATTTGGTCTAGGTGTTTCTTCAGCGCCTTACCTCCTATCGAAACTTCATAGGATATGGGCCCTGTTTGGGACTCCACCATGCCTTTGACCCACGTTAGTCCATTCCCATAATTCTGACCCAAACCGGTGCCCCCACCTAGAAATGTCTCTGCTGCTGACAATTATCATGCCCCCTGCGTTGGACCTCCTGTTGTTTCTCCACTTTCCCCGTTAAATTTGGGAAAAGGAGACTCAGCCTCGTTCGCAGCCGCCTTCCCATTAAGAGTTCAGCTGGCGGTATGCCCGCTGTGGAATGCGGTGTGGTCCTGTAATCAAACAGCCAGCGGGAGAGCTTTGTGTCCATTGACGCTGCCGGCTGCTTCTTGAGTCCCGCTTTTAGTGTCTGGACCGCTCTCTCTGCCAGGCTGTCTGACGCTGGATGGTAAGGGGCCGTTTTGATGTGGCGGACCCCGTTTCCCTTTAGGAATTTTCCAAATTCCCCACTTGTGAATGCCATTCCTTTGTCCGACACCAATACCTCCGGAAGTCCATGTGTTGCAAACGAGGCCCTGAGCTTTTCAATTGTCGATGCTGTGCTTGCCGCGTTTACCCGGTGGACGTCCAACCATTTGGAGTGGGCGTCCACTATCACCAAAAACATTGAGTCCATGAAAGGGCCAGCGTGGTCAATATGCAGGCGGGTTCACGGTCTGCCTGGCCATTCCCACGGGTGCAATGGCGCAGCTGGTGGCACTCTTTGCCCCTGTTGGCACTCCTGGCACCGACGTACCAAAGCTGCTATGTCTGTGTCCAATCCTGGCCACCAAACGTAGCTTCGAGCTCGCATCTTCATTTTAGACACCCCTGGGTGACCGTGATGTAACTCGGTTAAGATTGCCCAATGGCCCTGAGCTGGGACTATTACATAATAGGATACCGTCTTCTACGGTTATTTGGTCCCTTCTGCTCCAGTATGGGTGCATCTGGGGCTCCACTGGTCTCTCCAGTTCCCCTGTTAGCAGTAAATGCTTCATCTTGGCTAAAACGGGGTCTTTTTGCGTCCACAACCGAATATGATGTGCGTCCACTGGTAGAGTGTCCAAAAAATGTAGTCATTACTGTCTCCTCTACTTTCGGTATTAGCGGCGGGGTGTCTGGGAGGGGAAGTCTGCTCAAAGCATCTGCATTTGCTACTCGCGTTCCCGGTCTGTGCTCCAGAACGTATCTATACGCCGCCAGTAGCAACGCCCAGCGTTGGATTCTAGCTGATGCAATTGGGGGTATTGACTTGTCTTCTTTTAATAACCCTAATAACGGCTTATGGTCCGTCACTATGGTGAATTTCCACCCGTACAGATACTGATGAAATTTGTTTACTGCAAATATCACCGCCAGTCCTTCCTTCTCGATTTGGGCGTACTTTCTCGCAGCCATCGCCAAGGTCTTCGAAGCATAGGCTATTGGCCGTTCTTCCCCATTCCTTCCTCTATGGGCTAAGACGGCTCCTACCCCATAAGGTGATGATTCACACGTGATCACCAACTCCTTCCTTGGGTCATAATGCTCAGGACATTTTTGGATGACAGCTATTCCTTAATGTCCCTAAATACTCGGTTTTGGCGGGCAGACCATTTCCATTCTTGTCCCTTTTTTAGTAGCTGGTGGAGGGGTTCTAGGATGGACGCCCTATTTTCAATAAATTTGCCATAATAGGTTACCAACCCTCGAAATGATCGTAGCTCCTGGACCGTGGTGGGAGCTGGGGCTTCTTTTATTGCCCTTACTCTTGTCTTCCAATGGGTGTAAGCCCGACTCATCTACTTTATATCCCAGGTACGTCACTTGTGGGGCCAAAAAAACACATTTTTCTCTCTTCAGCCGTACGCCTGCCTTTGCGAAACGCCTGAGCACTTCCTCCAGGTTCCTTAAGTGTTCCCTGTTTGTCCTACCCGTGATTAAGACATCGTCCAAATAGAACATCACCTGCGGTAGTCCCTGCAGAATATTTTCCATCGTACGCTGGAATATAGCGCAGGCTGATGACACTCCAAAAGGTAGCCCAGTATAACGAAAAAGTCCCTTCAGGGTGTTGATCGTAGCAAACTTCTGGGAGTCCTTGTCCAGTTTTAACTGCAGGTAGGCGTGGCTCATGTCCAGTTTCGTGAACAAAAGCCCACCTGCCAATTTGGCATATAGGTCGGCTATTTTCAGGATCGGGTCTTTGTCCAGCAGTGCGTATTTGTTTACCGTCTGTTTGAAATCTCCACAGAGACGTATCGAGCCGTCTGGCTTCAAAATTGGTACCACCGGCGCTGCCCATTCCGAGAACTGTACTGCTCTGATAATGCCGTTGCGCCGTAACCTTTCTATTTCGACATCTACTTTCTTCCTTAATGCAAAAGGTACCGGCCTGGCCTTACAAAATTTCGGAAGGGCATCTAGGTCCACGTGCAAAGTTGCTTTGGCGCCTATAATTTCCCCCAAACCTTCTGGGAAGACCTCCGGGTATTTTTGGAGTACTCCACTTAGGAAAATTTTCATCCAATCTAATTTTAGGTCTTTCAGCCAGTTCCGTCCGATTAAGTTCGGTCCGGAGCCCTCTACTATCGTCAACGGTAATCTGAGCAATTGTTTGTCATATTCCATGGGTACAAGAGTCGTGCCTAGAACTTCCAGGGGTTCCCCCATGTCGGTTTTAAGTTTCGTCGATGTTTTTATTAGGGTTAGTGGCTGGAGTCCATCTTTGATTTTTTTTAAATGCTGCCACTCCCATTACTGATACGGCCACACCCGTGTCTATTTCCATTATTGTCAGCCGACCGTTCACCCGTGGGGTAATCTTAATAGGTCCTGCTTTCTTCGTCGCAATATTATATAACTGTTCCCCTTCGGAGAAGGATGGGGCGTCTAGGTGGTGTACTTCCCTGCGTCCCCACCTGCTATTCCTCTTTTGCCACCTCCTTCTAGGGTTTCTGTCGCTGTTACCCCACTCTGGTGCCAGAAACGGTCCTTCTCTGTTGGGGGAGCCTCAGCCGGTAGTTCCCTCTGTCTTCAGTTAGTCCTAGCAGGCTTGGGGGCAGTTCTGGGGTTTTCCTTTGGCCCTCTATTCCTCAGGCTTTTCCTGAGGGCGGCTATCTGGTAGATGGACCCGTTGTGGTAGTCTCTCTCACAGGTATCTACCTCCATTGGCGTGCCCTGTAGTTCCTGCGCCCCACTTGCTGCCTTTTCTCAGGTCAGTGCGAGCTGTAACGCCCGCCTGCAGTCTAGCTGCGTTTCCACCAATAGGCGCTTCTGTATTGTGAGGTTGTTTATGCCACACACTAACCGGTCCCGAAGCATTTCATTTAGCGTCGGGCCAAACTCACATTTTTCCGCCAGCCTCCTCAGGCGGGTCAAGAAATTTGTGACTAACTCTCTGTCTTCCCACTTCGTTGTGTAGAATCTGTACCTACGCAAAATGAGGTGTGGTTTTGGGTCATCGTGCTCTTCCACCAATTTCGTTAATTCTTGGAAATGTATCATGTCCGGCGTATCGGGATAAGTTAGACTACGTATAATGGCGAAGGCTGAGGGTCCGCACGCCACCAGCAGGATAACCCGTTTCCTTTCGTCCGTCATTATCTCACTGGCCTGGAAGAAGTAACATTCTCTCCACATACTGGGGCCAGTCCTCAATAGTCGGGTCGAATGCATCTAACCTCCCAAAAAACGGCATTTTTGAAATAGCAAGGCTTACCCTCCGAGTGCGGCAGCTGGTCTCCGCAAGGTTCTTTGTTTACCTCGTCGCCACTATAATAATCCACCGGAGACAGGGGTTCTGTCACTACACCAGTGTTTATTTGCAATAACTATATACAAGAGCAGCTCCAAACAGTGCTGCTAGCATTCCAGTCAACTTAAGACTGCCTCACAAAGCCTACACAGGTGCTTATATGTGCCCCCTCAATGAGCTATCATTGAGGGAGCTCATACTCCAATTCGCCAACCAATAATGCCAATTGGAGGTCATTACAGCTTATTTAGGCTGGGCGGTATACATTTAATGTATAGTCCAACTCCAGTTTTTTCAAGATTTTCTCTGCTCATTTTCAGTTTTACCAAATAATTGGTTATTTTCCAATCTTTTACCTTAGTATTTGTCCTATTTCTATCACTCTTATTCCAAGTCTTGAACATTGCGTGCAATTCAACAGAAAACAATCCATGTCCAGTTTTGGGTGCATTTAGCGGGATGCCTCTCAACGGCTGCAGCGGCGAGCCCCGCTATTCAACGGCACTTTGCCATTTTTTTGGCTACGGGAAGTTTTTCTCCGCTGAGGTCACACTTGAGTCATTTCCTGCTGGCGAGACCAGCAGAAAAGGTTCTTCCTAGATCGGGACGCCATTTCTACTGGCTGCCCTGATCTTCACCCCACCCCCCAATAGTTTTTGCCCCCCCAAACTAGTGGAGATCCCCAGGAATACTCCCTCAGGACCGATCCCTGGCAGTGCCAACCTGACACCTGGCACTGCCAGGGTTTTTCTGCCAGGGTGCCTGAGAGGCGCTGCCAGGGTGCCAGGTTGGCAATGCCAAGGTGCCCGGGTGCCAAAGGAAGTGCCAAGGTGCCATCCTGCCCTGTTCCCAATAATCTGGAGATCTGCAATGGCCTGAGAGAGTCCCCCCCCCCCACCAGGTGACATTACGCTTAATCCATGTTTGTGGAAACCAGTACCAAACAGCGCCCGGGTGAGGTCTCCCAGGCAGTTAAATCTTGCGAGGTGCTTCGAGCCTCGCAAATTTCGCGACAGGCACAGCCTCGTCCCAACATCAAGTAGTGCAGGGTGAGGCCGCTGAATCGCGACCCTGTTCTTGTTTCAGATTCCAGCATCTGCATTATTTTGCTTACTTTAGTGTTTAATTCACTGCTATTTCTCTTCCAGGAATGCCTTCCTTGACGAAGTACTTCTCTTCGAAGGGATTTAATTTGTCTCTTTCACCATGTTCACCTTCATTGCTTCTTGGCGTTTGACGTGTTTACCAAAACCCGCTTCCTTCCTCAGTGACTCTCTCTTGTCTCTGACTCATCCCACGTAGATTTCAATTCAAGTTTCAACCCTCATTTTGAATCCACCAAGGATTAGGTATTTCCAGGACATACAAAGCTCCACAGACTGCTGTTCTCACCGCATTCTGAGATCTACATTCAGTGCCAAGTGCCACCATATGTACACAATCAATCTTCCACTCCAGGAACACCGACTCTACTTCTTTCAGAACTATCCTTGTCCCCAGTTCCATTTTATTCTTCTTTTCATCCAACACCTTACAAGAAGCTTTTTATCTTCCTTGCAGGTGTTAATGAATGCAAGCTTCAACAACTTACTGATACCAATGCCCATCCTGGCTCCTCCACACCTTGCCGTACCTCTGACCACACTCCTTCTTCCAAACCAGGCCTTGCCATGTTCACTATACTCTTTGACCTTCGCCTCTCTGATGCAGAATGTTCTGTACTCAGAAAAGGACTCATTTCATCCCCTTACATCCTCAATGAATTTCAGGCTCATCACGTTGCTGAACTCTTCTTCCATCACCTCCAACGCCGTGCTAACCTCTTTAGGCGGGAGTCTTTCCCCCGTACAATGAATCCTCCAGTATTCTCGCTCTACCTAGGCTCCACCCTTTGCCTTCCACCTGCTCTTGATCTTTTAATTAAGAACTGTTGCCGTGAATTTGGCCATCTCAATTTCTCTGTCCCTCTCACCCATTCTGACCTGTCTCCCTCTGAACTTAATGCATTTTGTTCTCTTAAGTCCAACCCTGGTCTCATAATCAAACCTGCTGACAAGGATAGTGTTATTGTTATCTGGGGTAGGGACCTCTATCTTGCAGAGGCTGAGCACCAAGTCTCAGACACCTCCTCCTACCTCCCCCTGTACCATGACACCACCATTGAACATCAAACTATTGTTTCCAGGACGGTCACTGACCTTATCGCTTCTGGTGATCTTTCCTCCACAGTTCCAATCTCATTGTCCCTCAATCCTGCATAGCCCACTTCTACCTGCTTCCCAAAATCCACAAACATGGCTGTATCGGTATTCCCATTGTATCAGCCTGTTCCTGCAGCACGGAAGTCATTTCTTCCTAAATTGACTCCATCCTCTATCCCATTATCCAGTCTCTTCCGACATATATTTGTGATTCATTGGATTCCCTCTGTCACATCAACAATTTCCAGTTCCCTGGCCCTAACTGCTGCCTCTTCCAATCCCTCTACATCTCCATCCCCCACCAGGACGGTCTGAGGGCCCTCCACTTCTTCCTTGAGCCAAGGCCCAAACAACCCTCATCCACCACCACTCTCCTCCGCTTGGCTCAACTTGTTCTGTCACTTAATAATTTCTCCTTTAACTTGTCTCACTCGCTACAAATAAAAGGTATGGCTATTGTCATGGGCCAGGGTTTAGAAAACTCCAAAGTATATCATGGAGTTCACCTGACCTATAACTGTTTATTGATTTTGGTTATGATGCGCACAAGAGCCTGCCTTTCAGGTGTTATTCAACAGAGTTCTTCGACGCTTTTAATCAAAAAACAAGATTTATTCTACAAATTTAGTTAACATTTGTATAAACACACAGTAAGAATTATTATCAACTAAAAACATAAAGACCCCACACAGCTGCAGTAATCGATGTATAACCTTTAATAAATTCCCCCTTAACTGTTCCAATTCAATAACAAAATCCAAGTAAAACCAGAAACCCCTTTTCAAAGGTGTGGCACAGCACACGGCATTCTTACTGGTATGAGACTTGTTATTGATACTCTTTTTTCCTTTTCAAACAGCAAGTTTGAATTCCATCCGGAAAGCAATTATCTCTTTTAAGTTATCAAGCAGTCTGGAAACAGCTTTTCAAAATGAAGATAGACAGACAGCTCTTTCAACCTGTGCAGTTCAAAACCAGTCCAAACTCAAAACGAAAGTAAAAACTCAGAGCCACAGCCCAGCTCCACCCACACAATGACATCACTGAAGCCATGTGATAAGACAAAAACATTTCTTAAAGGCACACCCCTATGATACTATTGGTACCCGCATGGGCCCCAGTTATACCTGTCTTTTTGTGGGTTATGTGGAACACTCAGGCCTGCTCCCGCAACTCTATTTCCATTACATTGATAACTGTATCGGTTATCTCACCTAGACCAGATGGATTTATCAATTTTGCTTCCAAGTTTCTCCTTTCTCATCTTCACATGGTCCATCTCCAACATTTCATTTCCCTTCCTTCACCTCTGTCTTCATTTCTACTGACAGACTGACCACCAATGTACATTACAAATCCACCGATTACTACAGTTAACTCAACTACAGCTCCTCATACACCTCTTCCTGTAAGGACTCCTTCGCACTCTCCCAGTTTCTCTACCTCTGTCACATCTGTTCTGATGATTTTACCTTTGAAAATGATGCTTTTTTCCTTAACTGAGGTGTCCCCCCCATCTGTGGTTAACAAGACACTCAACAAGTTCAGCCCAGTGGCTCCCATGTCTGCCCTCACACTTCCCCTCCCTCCCAGAACTTTTTACCCCACTGACCTACGCATTCAAGGAGCATCCTCCGCAATTCCCAGCATGATGCTACCACAAAACACATGTTACCAAGACGACCCCCACCCCACCCCCCACCCCCCTCCCGCCCCCTTGAGCATTCCACAGGGACCATTCCCTCCGTGACATCCTGGTCCACACCTGCAATCACGCCCAACTCACCCTCCGTTTATCACTGCACCGTCCCTTGTAATTGAAAAAGGTGCAACACCTGCCTCTTTACCTCCTCAGCATTCAAGGCCCCAAATAGTCCTTTCAGGTTAAGCAGTGTTTCACTTGCATGTCCTTTAATTTGGTTTACTGCATTCACTGCTGCCGGAAAAAGTGGCGGGCAAACTGGAGAATCCCGCCCTGTATGTTTTCAAGGAAGTAGATATAACTCTTGGGGCAAAAAGAATCAACGGACATGATGACTTCCAGTGGCGGCCATTTGGTGGCTGACTCCCGCTCGTGGCAGCATTTTCTGACCTTTTCCCCGGTTAACAGGTGGATGTGAGACAGAAAAAAGTTGCAGGAGAGTGAGTGGAAGAGTTTGACCCTCTGGTGTTTGGAGCGGAGGGCTAGAAGTGGTCGAAAAAGAGGGAATCAGTCGGTTGCAGCCGGTGTGGTGCCTGCTGCGCACGTGGAGATGGTGGAGGGGCAAGGAGAAGACCTGCCAGTTCAGTAGTCGACAGACCAGCTGGTGAGCTTCTTGAACAAGAAGTTCACCCAGCAACGGACGGAGAGTCTGGAGGAGCTGACCCGGGTCGTCCGCGTGGAAACAAAGCTGCCGGGCCAGAGTCAGGCGATCCAGAGGATGGGGCTGACGCAGGACGAGCAGAAAGCGGCTCCAGGAGAAGGTTGAAGACCTGGAGAACCAGCACACAGGCAGAACATAAGGATCGTGGAACTGCCGGAGGGGAGTGAAAGAGCCGATGCTGGCTTGTATGTGGGGAGGGTGCAGGAAAAGCTGCGAGGAGAGGGTGCATTTTCACAGCCTTTGGAGGTGGATAGAGCGCACAGGGAGCTAATGAGGAAGCCCCAGGGGAACGAGCCACCGAGGGCGATGGTGGTGCGGCTGCACTGGTTCTTGGACAAGGAGCAAATTATGAGGTAGGCCAGGCAGACGAGATACTGCACCTGGGAGGGCAGTGAAATCCGAGTGTACCAGGACCTGGGTGCAGAGCTGGCCAAGAGGAGAGTGAGCATTAACACGGTCACGACAGCCCTTTACAAGAAGGGGGTGAAGTTTGGGCTACTGTACCCGGCACATCTGTGGATGACCTATGAAGGCCAGGAATTGTACTTTGGTTCAACAGAGGATGCGGTAGATTTTGTTAAAGACAATGGACTGGCAGGAGAAGGTGGACTTTGAACTTTGGTGGAAATGCTGTAATGTGGCTGTTTCCTTATGTTTGGGGCCATTTCTTTCTTTTTCGGCTTCAGGTTTGCTCTTTGTTAAGGGATGGGGGATTGTCTCTTTGTTTGCGGTTGGGGAGTGGTTGTTTTAGCTTGTTTGCACTAATGTTCGAGCGGGGCGGGGAGGGGAATCAGTGGGGGTTAAGACGCTAGGTGCCATGGGCGGGGGCTCCAGGCTCGCTGGGTGGGCAAGTTCACGGAAGCGCAATAGGGGGGTGAGTAGAAGGTTAATGGGGGGATGGGAGCAGGGGTTGTTGCTGGAGGATTGCGGGGGGGGAAGTAATGTTGACAGGGGTAGGGCTTTTAAAGTGTAAGTGGAGGAGGATCGATGATGGTGGGCGCCCGAGGGCGGTACAGACGGGACGCTGGACCGAGAGGGACTATGGTTGGTCGGTGTGGGGTGAGGCAAGGTGCCCCCCCGACCAGGCTGATCACGTGGAACGTGCGAGGATTGAATGGGACAGTCGAGAGGGCCCGTGTGTTCGCACACTTAAAGCGATTGAAGGCGGATGTGGCCATGCTACAAGAGGTGCACCAGAAGGTGGGGGACCAGGTTAGGCTGAGGAAGGGATGTGTTGGGCAAGTATTTCATTCGGAACTGGACTTTAAAACGAATGGGGTGGCGATTTTGGTCAATAAGCGGGTGGCATTCATTGTGGGGAATATAGTAGCTGACTCTGGTGGAAGTATGGGGAGAAAGCGAGTAAGATGTTAGCGCGCCAGTTGAGGAAGCAGGAGGCAGCGAGAGAGATTGGGATAGTGAAGGACACAGGTGGGAATGTGGACTTGGATCCGGCGGGGCTGAATGGGATGTTGAGAGAGTTTTATGGCAAATTGTACGAGCTGGAACCCCCAGCCGGGGAAGAGTGGATGAGGTGGATTCCGGGAGGGTTGGAATTCCCGAAGGTTGATGAGGAGCTGGTGGAGGGCCCCAATTGGGCTTGTAGAAGTAGTAGAGGGGTTGGAGGCAATGGAATCGGGTAAGGCCCCAGGACCGGACAAGTACCCAGTGGAATTTTATAAGAAGTTCTCAGGGGTGTTGGGATCGCTGTTGGTAAGGGCCTTCAATGAAGCAATGGAGTTGGGATGCTCCCCCCGATGTTGCCACAGGTGTCGATCTCCTTCATTTTAAGGTGGGATAAGGACCCGGAAAACTGTGAGTCATACACACCGATCTCCCTGTTAAATGTGGATGCCAAACTATTGGCGAAGATCCTGGTCACAAGCATCGAAGACTGCGTCCCAGGGGTAATAGGGGAGGACCAGACCGGGTTCGTTAAGGAGCGACATCTGGCGACAACATTAGGAGGTTGCTTAATGTAATTATGATGCCTCCAGGGGGGCGCCAGGTTGAGGTGGTGGTGGCCATGGACGCAGAGAAGGCCTTTGATCGGGTGGAGTGGAAATACTTATGGGAAGTCCTGGGGCGGTTTGGGTTGGGCAGGGATTTGTGGACTGGGTTCGGTTGCTATACCAGTGGCGAGTGTGCGGACGAATCGAGTGAGATCAATTACTTCAGGTTGCACCAGGGGATGTGGCAGGGATGTCCACTTTCCCCACTGCTGTTTGCCTTGGCTATAGAGCCGTTGGCATAGAGAGCGTTGAGGGCCTGGCAGAGGATAGTACGGGGGGGGGAAGCATTGGGTCTTGCTTTACGCGGACGATCTACTTCTGTACATATCGGACCCGCTGGCGCGCGCGGGGGGGTGGGGGATCGGAGGGATTATGGGGATATTGAAAGAATTTGGACGGTTTTCGAAATACAAATTGAATATGGGTAAGAGTGAGGTCTTTGCGATCCAGGCGAGGGGGCGGGAGAAGAGATTGGGTGAGATGTCATTCAAGGTGGTGGGAGGGAGCGTTCGATATTTGGGTATCCAGGTGGCGCGGGACTGGGTGCAGCTGCATAAACTGAATTTGGGTCGGTTGGTAGGTCAGATGAGGGGGGAATTTCGGACCAGTTAATTACTATTGAGCAGCGAATATTGCAATGGTAGTGGGGGGAGGGTTCGGTGTGAGAGCGGGTGGAGGCGGCATCATGTAAGGACACGGGTTTGGGGGCACTGTTAACGGCACCTCTGCCATTCTTGCCGGCCAGGTACTCCACAAGCCATGTGGTGGTGGCGGCCGTGAGTTGGGGACAGTGGAGACAGAACATGGGGTTAGAGGGGGCGTCGGTGTGGGCACCGGTTCGCTCCGGGGGGGCTGGACGGAGGGTTTCGGAGGTGGCAGCGGGCAGGGATCAAGAGATTTGGGAATCTCTTTATTGATGAGGGTTTCCCAAGCTTGGAGGAGCTGGAGGAGGAGGAGGAGTTGTCAGGTGGGAATGGGTTCCGGTATCTGCAGGTGAGGGATTTGTGCGGAGGCAGCTTTTGACCTACCCGCACCTGCCGCACCGGGGACTGCAGGATAAGGTGGTGTCAGGAATAGGAGTAGGAGAGGGGATGGTCTCAGAGATCTATGAGGAGCTGATGGAGTGGGTGCGAGCCAAATAGGGGAGGTGAAGAGAAAGTGGGAAGAGCTGGGTGGAGAATTGGAGTCCGGGTTATGGGAGGAGGATCTTACTAGGATGGAGGGACTCGGAACCCCCGAAGTCAGGGGTATGGGTTGGCTTTGAAAAAAGTTAAGCTGTCAGCAGGGGGGCGGGGGTAAGGGGAGGCATGGGAGAGATGAGTAATGGGCGGGAGAACCAATGGAGGGGTGGCTGGGGAAGGTGGCAAAGTTGTGTAAGCCATGTTGGCTGGGATTTGTGCTTGGGGGGGGGGTTTGTTGGTTATGCTGTTGTGTTTTTTTTTCTGTTGGAATTTGATGTTGAAAATTGTTAAAATTATAAATGCCTCAACAAAATATTTTCAAAAAAAAAAAGAAATTTCCCATGATTATTATTCTATGCTTGTTGCTTTCCTGATAGGTCTACTTACATATTTCTCCTTCTAATATCCTTCCATTATTTGATGGTCTCTATATTACACCCCATTTGGGTGATGGATCCCTGATTATTTAATTCAATACATATTGATTCTGTATTGTAGCCACTTAAATTGGCCAACTCCCGATTCAAAATGGCGAACGGCAAAGGCTGATGGGAAAGTCAGCCAACAAGACAAAAACCAGCAGCTGCTAGTTTGCCGTGTATTTACCTCTGAAAAGGCCAGACAACATCGATACCAGCGACCATCAGCATAACAAAGTAACAGCCATCTGCATACAGATGAGCAATCCCCGGGAACAATAAGCAACATTTTGGACCCACAAAGCAAAGCCAGACTCTTCGGCGCCAGCAGGAGCCAACACAAAGGAGGTGAACGAGCACCTCAAGACCGCCCATCGATCAGGGAACCGCTCCAGTATTGGAGAAAATCAAACCAAGCGATTGGGACGAGGTCCAATCACTTGGGACCAGGTACAGGGTCTGCCCCGAAAGGCGGGAAGCCCCTGGGGACTATAAGAGTTAAGCCCTAAGTTCAAATCGCTCTCTTCACCTGCTCTTCACTCTCCTCTTCCTGCCCGGGTCACCCAGCAACAAGAACCAACATTGACCGTGACCGGTGCAGTGAAGACCGACAATCGTAAGTCTTAAATTCAACGCTCGCTATGAGATAGGCGCTCCTAGCTACCAATCCGTACCAACTTCGAATCCTGCAGACTCAGAACCCGAACGAAAGGCCATTTGTTCCCCTGACCTGGTGGGCCAGCCCAAAGTTAAGTATATGCCTGTTAGTTACAGAAGTAGCTTAGACGTAGAATTTGTGCATGAGTAGCGATTACTGTGTATAATAAATGTGCTTTGATTTAAATCTTACTAATCGGTGTATTGGATTATTGATTATTACTCGGACTTGAACCTCGTGGCGGTATCATAAAGATACCTGGCGACTCGAGAGCAAAGGTAATAAAACAGAGCAATTGAACCAAGGCAAAGTTAGCAACAGTATCTAAGAAGGCCCAGGAGGCAGAGCAGTTGAGTAAACAGTAGTTTATTCAAGGTCTCAGGAAATGACGGCTAAAGCGGCATACATACATTATAAGTCCCAGTCGGGGAGAACATGCAGACTTCGCACAGTGACCCAGTCGGGAATCGAACCTTGGACCCTGACGCTATGAAGCAACAGTGCTAACCACATGTGTGCCGCCCAGCATAACTCTTCATAACTCTGCAACCTATTACTAATTAAAAATCTGTCTAACTCCTCCTTAAATTTACTCACTGTCCAGAATCCATCTCACTCTGGAGTAGCGAATTCCACAGATTCATGAAGTAGTTTCTCCTCATCTGTTTTAAATTTGCTACCCCTTATCCTAAAACGATGATTTCTCATTCTAGAATGCCCTACAAGATGAAGCATCCGCTCCACATCTACTTTCTCTATACCTTTTATCATCTTATATACCGCAACTTATCTCCCCTCATTCCTCTAAACTCTAAACTACTCAATCTCTCTTCATAAGTCAAAACTCTTATCTCTGGAATCAATCTAATGATACTCCGAGCTGCCTCTAATGCTGCTAAATCTTTCCTCAAATAAGGGGACCAAAACTGCGCACATCACTCCAGGTGTGGTCTCACCAATGCCTTGTACAGTTGCAACAACACTTTCTTACCTTTATACTCTATTCCTTTAACTATAAATGCCAACATTCCATTTGCTTTATTACCTGCTGTACCTGCATGCTCGTTTTCTGTGACTCATGCATGAGGACACCCAGATCCCTCTGCACCGGAGCACCCCGAAGTCTCTCCCCATTTAGATAATAAGTTGCCTCCCATTTTCCTGACCAAAATGGATGGCCTCAGACTTATCCACGTTAAACTCCATCTGCCACATTTTGGTCCATTCACCTAACCTATCTATATCCATTTGTAAGTTTCTTATTTGCTCACTGCAACTTACTATCCCACCTATTTTAGAGACATCTGCAAATTTGACTATAGAACCTTGTACTCCTGTATCCAAACGTTAATATAGATTGTAAATAGTTGGGGCCCAAGGACTGAACCTTGTGGCACCCCACCAGTTTCATCTTGCCATCCAGAAAAAGACCCATTTATCCGGACTGTCTGTCTTCTGTCTGTCAGCCAGTCCTCTATCCAAGCTAATAAATTACCCTAACCCCATGTGATCCCAGCTTGTGTGTTAACCTTCTCTGCGACACCTTCTGGATGTCCAGATATACTGCAGCTACAGGATCCCCATTATCCACTTGGCTTGTTACATGTTCAAAGAGCTCTAGCAAATGAGTTAAACCTGATTTACCTTCATAAAACCATGTTGATTCGGATGGATTGCGTTTTGACTTTCCAAATGTCCTGATATTACTTCCTTAATAATGGATTCCAACAATTTCCCAACAACAGATGTTAAACTAACTGGTCTGTAATTTCCTCTATTCTGTCTCCTCTTTTTGAATAAGGGTGTTACATTCACATTTTTCCAATCCACCGAAACCTTTCCCATGTCCAGGAATATTATAACCAATGCTTCCACTATCTCCACTGCCACTTCGTTTTAGATTCTAGGTTTAGGCCATCAGGCCCTGGGGAAAAAAGCAAATTACTGCGGATGCTGGAATCTGAAACCAAAGAGAAAATGCTGGAAAATCTCAACAGGCCTGGCAGCATCTGTAGGGAGAGTAAGGAGTGCAATAATTTCTCCATGGTACTTCTCATGGAGCATTTAGCCACTTGGAGTGGGCATTGAAGAGAATGAGAAAAATGGAACCCATGAAAGACCTGATAAAGTCAGTGTACAACCACACCCAGGGATGCCCTGCCCATTAGGCCCTGGGGACTGCCTTCTGTGGGCGGTATGGTGGCACACTGTTGCTTCACAGCTCCAGGGTCCCAGAATCGATTCCCGGCTTGGGTCACTGTCTGTGCGGAGTCTGCATGTTCTCCCCACGTCAGCGTGGGTTTCCTCCGGGTGCTTTCCTCCTAAAGTCCAAAGATGTGCAATTTAGGTGGATTGGCTGAGCTAAATTGCCCTTAAGTGTCCAAAGAAAAAGGTTGGTTGGGGTTACTGGGTTACAAGGATAGGTGTGGGCTTAAGTAGGGTGCTCTTTCCAAGGGCCGGTGCAGACTCGATGGGCCGAATGGTGTCCTTCGGCCCTGTAGATTCTATGGTTCTATGATTCAATCCAATAGTTTGTTTTCCTCTATTGACGAGATTGTTCTAAGTTCCGCCATTTCTATTACTCTGTAGGTATAGTACTATTGTCCTCCACCATGAAAACTGAGGCAAAATATTGATTTAGCATCTATCATGTGAGAATCCCTTTAAGAAAAGTGTGTTTTATCAAATGGCTGCAGTGATGTCATTGAGTTGGTGAAGCTGGAATGTGATTCTGTTTTTTACATTTGCTTTCAGCTGGAAGCTCTTTTTGGCTGTGTTTTAGTTTCGCTTTCAGTTGGAAAGCTGCATTCAAACAAGAAGGTGTGTATATCTCTCTAAAGAATGTCTCCAGATCACTTGATGGTTTCAAAGTAATACCTGTTTTTGTAGAGAATTCAAACCTACTGTCTTTGTTAAAAAGTAAGAAGTCTTACAACACCAGGTTAAAGTCCAACAGTTTATTTTCAAATCACTAGCTTTCGGAGCACTGCTCCTTCCTCAGGTGACCAGTGCTCCGAAAGCTAGTGATTTGAAACAAACCTGTTGTACTTTAACCTGGTGTTGTAAGACTTCTTACTTTGCTCACCCCAGTCTAATGCCGGCATCTCACATCATTGTCAAAAAGTGTTTTGGCTTATGGATGTTGTTAGAAAAGTTACTAAGGGTTACCTATAGAGTACTGTATCTTTTTGGGGGGTTATCAGTGTTGGTAGTTGATAAGATGTTTACTGTGGGCTTATAAAATGTTAACTGGATTCATACAATAAACATTGTTTTGTTTTTAAAATACTTTAGATCTCTGTTGTATCACACCTGTAAAGTGGGCCCTTGTGTCCCCCCATTACCAAAATCTATTAGAAGTTGTGGGTCAGGTGAACTCCATGACATACTTTGGTGTTTTCTAAACCCTGGTCCATAATAAATTGGGGGCTCATGGGAAAAAAGTCTATCTTTCGTGATTGGTTGGCTTAGTGAACTTAAAGACAGTGAGGGGTGAGCATATCTGTATTTGCTTTTCAGGTGTGGTATTCCAGTTTAAGTAGGCAGTGTGTTGCGGACAATGGCTCTTTCAGAGGCTCTGAAGTTTTTGGGGGTGGAGAAGGTCACACGCAGTACCTTACGAACAGAGACTAAAAACAGGCTTTTAGATTTGGCAAAAACATTGCAGTTAACATTAGCTGACACACGGCGGTAGCTGAGCATTTAAAATTGCCTGAGATACAGTCGGATTCATTGGAAATGGCAAAAACTCAGTTACAAATCAAGCAACTTGAACACAAAAAAGAATTAAAGCAGCTTGAATATGAAATGAGAAAAGGAGAGAGAAGAAAGGAAAAAAGAAAGAATAGCCTTGGCAGAACAAAAAGAAAGAGAAAGGGAGGTACAGATCAGGGAAAAAGAAAATGAGAGAGGAAAGGTAAAAAGAGAGAGTTTGAACTTCAGAAAATGGCCATGAAACATGAGTCAGTTAAAATTGGCAGATGTGAAGGGAAACGTACAGTTTGAGGAGAGTGATGAGGATAATGAGCTTGAATGTCATAGTCGAAGGCTTGGTGGGGATCTATTTAAATATGTCCAAGCATTGCCAAGGTTTGATAAGGTGGCGGAAGCCTTTTTCATTATATTTGAGAAGGTAGCTAAACAAATGAAATGGTCACAGGACATTTGGGTATTATTGATTCAAACAAAGCTGGTAGGTAGGGCTAGTAATGTGTTTGCATCACTACCGGAGGAGGTATCTGGGACGTATGAGGAGGTGAAAACATCCATTGTAGGTGCATATGAACTAGTGCCTGAAGCCTACAGACAAAGGTTTAGAAATTTAAGGAAAGAACCTGGTCAAACATACATGGAGTTTGAAAGGATCAGAGTAATTTTGATACGTGGATAAGGGCTTTGAAAATAGACCAAATGTGTGAAGCTCTCAGAGAAATTATACTTTTGGAGGAGTTTAAAAATTCAATTCCTGATGTAGTGAGAACTCATGTGGAAGAGCAGAGAGTTAAAACTGTGAGCTTAGCAGCAGAAATGGCAGATGATTATGAATTAGTTCAGAAATCAAAGCTTGGATTCCGACATCAGTTTCAGCTTGTGAGGAACTGGGGAAAAGAGAAATACTCAAGTGGTAGAGATAAAGGAGATCTGATGGGAGATATTAAGGAGACTGTACCTCAGATTAAAAAGGAAATCCAGGAGGGTGGAAGAGAAATGAAAAGTTTCAAATGTTTTCACTGTAATAAACTAGGCCATGTAAAGTCAGTGTTGGTGGTTGAAGAAAAGCACTGGGAAGGCTGATGTGATAAAACAGGATAAGTCAGTGGGGTAATGTTTACTCAGGTGTACCAGGAGGAGTAGGTAAAGAAGTCACAATTTTAAGAGATACGAGAGCCAGTCAATCTTTGATGGTAAGCGATGAAGAGTTATGTAGTTTGGGAGGAATATTGACAGAAAAGGTGGTAATATGTGGAATTCAGGGTGAGAAGAGTAGTGTTCCATTATGTCAGGTAAGGTTGGAAAGTCCAATGAAGAGTGGTGAAGTGGTAGTAGGAGTAATAGAGAAACTATCTTGTCCAGGAATACAGTTTATCTTGGGTAATTATATAGCTGGATCGCAGGTAGGAGTGATGCCTACTGTGGTTGATAAGCCAATGGAAAATCAGACAACTGAAGTGTTGAAGGACGAATATCCTGGGATTTTTTTTGGATTGTTGTAGTAACAAGGTTGCAAACTCACAGGTTAAGACAAGAGGAGAAATCAAAGAGTGAAGATAAAGTTGAAGTTCAATTATCAGAAACAATTTTTGATCAGATGGTTGGAAAAGAACAGGTGGAGGATGAGGCGGATATTTTTAGTTCAGAACAATTGGCGGAGTTACAACAGAAAGATATAGAAATAAAACGGGATGTATCAGAAAGCATACACGGAAGAGGAATCTGAATGTATACCAAAACGTTATTACTGCAAAAGTGATGTCTTGATGAGAAAATAGAGACCTTTACATATGCAGGCAGATGAAAAGTGGGCGGAAGTTCATAAAGTGGTATTGCCGGTGGGGTATAGCTAGGAGGTGTTGCGAGTAGCACATGAGGTACCAGTGGGAGGTCATTTGGGAATAAGGAAAACTCAAGCTAAAATGCAAAAACATTTTTATTGGCCTGGACTACATAAAGATGTAGTTAAATTCTGTCGATCATGACGGCCATGTCAAGTGATAGGGAAACCTCAAGCAGTGATAAAATCAGCGCCCTTAATACCCATTCCACCATTTGAGGAACCTTTTACAAGGGTCTTAATTGATTGCATCGGACCACTTCCTATGAGTAATGATATAGCTGGATCGCAGGTAGGAGTGATGCCTACTGTGGTTGATAAGCCAATGGAAAATCAGACAACTGAAGTGTTGAAGGACGAATATCCTGGGATTTTTTTCGGATTGTGTAGTAACAAGGTTTCAAAGTCACAGGTTAAGACAAGAGGAGAAATCAAAGAGTGAAGATAAAGTTGAAGTTCAATTATCAGAAACAAAGGGAAGAAGAGCACTTCCTTAAAACAAGAAGTGGGAATCAATATCTTTTGACTATAATGGATGTGTCTACTCGGTTTCCAGAGGCCTTTCCAGTATGCAATATTGCAGCTAGAAAGATTGTGGAGGAGTTACTTAAATTCTTTACCAGATATGGACTATCCACAGAAATACAATCGGATCAAGGATCAAATTTTACCTAAGGTAATTCAAAGAAGTTATGGATAGCTTAGGAATAAAACAATTTAAATCAACTGCGTACCATCCAGAATCACAGGGAGCGTTAGAAAGGTGGCATCAGACATTAAAGACAATGTTGAGGGCCTATTGTCAAAATTATCCAGAGGATTGGGATAAAGGAATTCCATTCATACTGTTTGCAATTAGGGATGCACCTAATGAGTCAACCAAATTCAGTCTTTTTGAACTAATTTTTGGTCATGAGGTAAGAGGACTACTTAAATTGATTAAGGAAAAATTGGTGAGTGAGCAGTCGGAACTTACATTATTGGACTACGTGACAAATTTTAGGGAACGATTAAATAGAGCAGGTGAATTGGCTAGACAGCATTTAAAAGTTGCACAAAATGTGATGAAACGAGTGGCGGACAAGAAAGCAAAAGTTTGTAGTTTTGCCAGTGGAGATAAAGTTTTAGTATTGTTACCAGTGGTAGATGAACCTTTAAAAGCAAGGTTTTGTGGACCTTATCAGATTGAAAGGAAATTAAGTGAGGTGAATTATGTGGTAAGAACGCCAGATAGAAGGAAAACTCACCGAGTGTGACATGTGAATATGCTTAAAAGGTACTTTGAAAGGGAAGAAGAGCAAACGGCGGAGGTTTTAATGATTTTATCTGAAAGTGAAGAACCAAATCCAGATGGCTTTGAATTTGACATCCCTCAAACTAAATTGGAAAACGAGGATGTTCTTAAAAATTGATATAAATTGTTGTTACCTTCCAGAGGAAAAACGAACTGACCTGAAAGAGTTATTGATATCACATGAGCAAGTTTGTGGAGGTAGGTTGGGAAGTACTACAATGTCTATACATGATGTAGATGTGGGAAATGCTGTTCCAATTAAACAACATCCATATAGGCTTAACCCTTTAAAATTGGCACAGGTTAACAAGGAAATTGAAAGTATGCTTAAAAATGGCATAATTGAAGTGGGTTGCAGCCAATGGAGCTCATCCATAGTGATGATACCAAAACCGGATGGTACCCAAAGGTTGTGTGTGGACTATAGAAAAATTAATGCAGTTACAAGAACGGACTCTTATCCTATCCCACGTTTGGAGGATTGCATTGAGAAGGTAGGACAATCAGCTTTTATTTCCAAACTGGATTTACTTAAAGGTTACTGGCAGGTACCTTTATCCGAAAGGGCGAAGGAGATTTCAGCTTTTGTGACTCCAGATGGTATATACCAATTCAAAGTTATGTCATTTGGCAAGAAAAATGCCCCAGCCACATTTCAACGGTTAACTAACAAAGTCATTTCAGGATTACCCAATTGCACGGAATGCATCGACGATCTGGTAATTTTCAGTCAGACATGGAAAGAACATTTAAAGCATCTGATGGAGTTATTCAATCAACTTCAGGAGGCGAGTTTGCTGGTAAACCAAGCCAAAAGTGAATTTGGAAAAGCCCAAGTCACTTTCCTTGGCCATACAATCGGACAGGGTCGAATGGTCCCATGGGATGTGAACAGTGCTACCCACTGTGCTACCATGCCGCCCGCAGGTCCCTGTTTTCTCCAACATGACCCCAGGTAGCCATTGAGCGTCATCACTGAAATTCCGGTCATATACAGTGTCACCTGGTTTAAAGCTTCTCCCATGAGTCCAGTGGTCGTGGTATTTCTTTTGAATGTCCTATTTTGACCCTACCTTCCCGCTAGACTCGGAACACCTTCTCAGCATTCTCCCAGGACAGGGCTAGATCAATGGCTCTTTTCAAATCCACTCCAGCAACAACTTCCTCTGAGTTCCCACATTGTTAATCCCAGACACCAAACGATCTCTTATCAACTCAGGGAGGGATGGACCAAACTCACAATGCTCAGCCAGTCTTCAGAGCCATGTTAGAAAGTCTGTCATTAACTTACAGCAGTGTTAAATTGGTACCGTTGCATAATCACAGATGGTTTGGGGTCAAAATTATTGGATATCAACTCCACAAGTTCATCAAAACATTTTGAATCCAGGGCAGCCTGATACGTTATATTTTTAATTATGCCCAAGTTTGAGGCCCTGCAGACAGTCATGAGGATTATCTCTGTCGTTCCTCTCCACTGCCAGTAGCCTGGAAGAAGTACTGCATTCACTGGGCGTATTAGGCCCAATCTTCCAGGCCTGCATCGAAGACCTACAACTTTCCGAAGAGCGGCATTTTCTTTTTTTATATAAATTTAGAGTACCCAAATCTTTTTTCCCAATTAAAAGGCAATTTAGCGTGGCTAATCTACCTACCCTGCACATCTTTGGGTTTGTGGGGGTGAGACCCTTGCATTTTATAATCTTTAACTAGTGAAGCTACTCCACCTCTGTGTTATATACTGCAATCTTACTTGTCAATCTTGTTCTGCTTCCATGTTTCAGTCATCCTATTATATTCAGATCCTTCTGCAAAATATTGCCTTAAGCTAAAATTGTTTTAACATATTTTTCAATTGCATTTTTATTTGTCATTCCTCCCTGTTTTAATAGTTATTTTATCTCTATGTTCTGTGATTATATTAAAACACTGTTGTTTTACTCTGCCTATTGCTTCTTTAGTTCACCATTTAATTTCATTTCCTAATTATTTTGTTAGGTTTATTGTTCTGTTATTTCTCGCAGTTTCCTCCCACAGTGTTATCAGTTTAAAATCTTATTTACAGTTTGAAATATACTTTCTGTTTTTCCCAGTTCAGTTCAGATTCCACCTGTCCCAGAAAGTACAATTCCTTCCTGTCCCAGTACTCGCGCCAGTGCCCCATGAAATGGAGCCCCTTCCTTTCCAAACCACTCCTTTAGACACATGCTGATTATCTGTTTTCTCCCATGCCAATTTGCACATTGGCTGAAGTATTAATCACAGGATTATTGATAACAAGGTCCTGATTCTCAAACTACCCAACTCACGCTCCTCTCTTCGCAAGACCTCTCAATTAATATCTACTATGTTTTAGTTCTGATGTGGAGTTCAACAGCTGGATCCTCCCCTTCCGTTTCAGATTATTTTCCAGCCATTTCATGATGTGTTTTCCCTGGCAACCCATCCTTTCTATATCTCAATCCTAACTGAGAAGATTATCTAATTAGAGAATCCCTTAAGACTACAATCTTTCTATTCTTCATTCTTGGATGGCATCCTCCTCCATGGTCCCTTGTCAACATTCCAGCTGTTCTTCCCAGTTTTTCTCCTTATTCTCACAGGAATCATACCTTTAATTCCTATGGGTTAGGTAAACAGATTGCATCTTTTCCCGACCCAAGTGAGAGAATAGTTTCACTTGGATTTGAATTCCAAACATAACTAAATGAAAAATTGTGATAAAATTGATCAAATTGGTTTACGTACCATATTGTAATCGTCACTTTCCAATAACAAAAGTGGCTTCATCTTTAAGTTTGCTATCTTGTTTTTCCTCTGCATGTTTGCAACGGTG
Organism: Scyliorhinus torazame; assembly: GCF_047496885.1. Classification (NCBI taxonomy): domain Eukaryota; kingdom Metazoa; phylum Chordata; class Chondrichthyes; order Carcharhiniformes; family Scyliorhinidae; genus Scyliorhinus; species Scyliorhinus torazame. The sequence continues at coordinate 174,250,141 of NC_092716.1, read as the reverse complement.
TCTCGTCCCTTCTTAATTTTGGACTTCACTTTTGCTTGAATTTTTGACAAAGAGCTGGTATTTGGTCCCTCCTGAATGCCATTTTCAGTTTCCCCCTCAATAGGAAACTCCATTGTCACCTCAGTCATGTGCTCTGCCTTCCTCAGTTGTTAGCATTTAGCCTTCTTAACGGACAGCCTAATATCCACTCGGTGATTTTCTTCACTCCCCTTCAGCAATAGACTTTGCTCTCCCTTCAGTGCAGCACTTGAGTTCCATTCAAAGATTGGTTATTCTTGCCCCCAAGTCCAGGTTCCTGTTCACACTTGAGCGTGCTCTGCCCCTCAGTGAACCCTGTTATTTCCCTCAATGCCAGACGATGCTCCCCGCTCAGAGCTTGACCCCCCCCCCCCCCCCTATACCTCTCAGTAAGTGGCTTTGATGTTTGTATATCTTCAATGTTTGTTTCTGTTCTTCCCTTTGGCGTTTGGCTCTGAATTCCTCTTAGAATGTGACCCTCCTCCTCCTCATTGTGACCTTAATTTCCCTTCAATCTTGAACCCTCCTTTATCCAGTGTGACCCTCAGTAAATGACCATGCTCCTTCCCAATATGCAACCCTGATCTGCTGAGTGCTGATTTCTGCCCTCGCTATATGACCCTTCCCCCTTCACCGTGAAACCCTCCTATCTACCCCTCAGTGTGACTGATGTCCTTCCCCCAGTGCTGACCCTGATCTTCCTCGACGTTTGACTCTTATCTTCCTCAGCGTTTGAATCTTCCTCAGCGTTTGACTCTTATCTTCCTCAGTTTTTGAATTTCTTCCCTCGCGATGTCCCGCTGCGCCTCCCTTGCACTCGCTCCTCATAAATGGCGGGATCTCCGCGCGCATGCGCGGTTGCTGGAGGCTGGTCCTGGTGCGGCCGTTATTTTGGGCGCGCTCGCGGGCTGTAGGCTCGGGCCGAGGTTGTCAACCACTTTCCCCACAGTGATAGTCCCAATGTCTCTCCGGAATGGCACTATCTCGTTTGGAGGTTGCGTGCTTCATCCATTTTCTATAGGTAGCTTCACTGTTCACGATGTAGGCGCAACCTGCGTCTGGAATCAAAATAACAAATGACTTGGGTCATTTATCACGATTATAATTGAGTGGACTTGGGTCATTTATCACGATTATAATTGAGAGGAACCATTTAATGTTGTGGTTGCCAAATGTACCGCTACATGGAGGCCAACTAGGAGGTTAGACACATTACTAATTAAACTAATAATAGATGAATATTGTTTTCACTGGAATTAAGAACTTGAAAATAGAGCAGCTCCCATCAGAAATGGGAGCTCCACATCATGCCCATCAGAAAGGTAGGGCATATGCTGTAAGAGGCCTCAGCCTATGTTTTTGATAGCTCACTGCACAGTGGGATGGTTTCTATACACTGGGAGAAGGTTCATGTAGCTCCCATTTAAAAACAAATTAGTAACAAGGTGGCCTCAGACAACTGTAGTTAGACAGTACTAATATGAAATATGTTTGAGGAATCTTTAGATGTCAAAATATGAAAGATGCTTGAGGGAAATCTTTAGTAAACCAATGTATGATGGATTGCATAGAGAAAAACATAGTGAAACCCATCATGGCTTCATTAAAAAGGTCATGTCTTACAAATCGAAACATATTTTTGAAGAATTTACAAAGATGGATGAGAGAATCCAATAGATGTGTATTATATTTCCAAAAATCTTTTGATAAGGTAGCACACAAGAAGCTTCTTTCCAAAATTAAAGTTTCTGATGTTAGTGATAATGATCTGGGTTGAGACCTGGTTAGCATGACATAGACAAGTAGTTATCAATGATTTGGAGATTGATACTTAGTGATATTATGCAGGGATCCATTGGGACTTTTGCTCTTTATGAATGATCTAGATGGAATGATTTGTAAATTTGCATACAATCCGAAATCTATGTGTATCCCCGTAATCCCACCTAACCAGCACATCTTTGGAGACTAAGGGGCAATTTTAGCATGGCCAATCCACCTAAACTGTACATCTTTGGACTGTGAGAGGAAACTGGAGCACCCGGAGGAAACCAATGCAGAAATGGGGAGAAAGTGCAAATTCCACATAGTCAGTCACCCAAGGCCAGAACTGAACCCAGGTTCCTGGAGCTGTGAGGCAACAATGTTCACCACTGTGCCACCATGCGGCTGAAGACTAAAATTGTTCGATCTATATTGTTCCAGGAACTGCTACACGTGGGTTTTTGTAAAGTACCTGTCTATTCAATAAAGACCCCCCAGCCCACATTTCTTCAATGTATAAAATAAATATTTCCACTTCCACCTGATCAAATGCTTTCTCTGCATCCAATGAAAGCACCAAGTTGTCTATCGCCTGTTTTTGAGAAACCTGAATGATATTTAATAATCTCCTGACATTATTACATCAATTTTTCCTTTTATAAACCCAGTTTGATAACCATGGTTAATTAAAGGAAGATATTCTCCTAGACGTAACGCCAGTATTTTAGAAAGTAATTTCAGATTGACATTTAAAAGCAAGACTGGTCCATAGGAGGCACAATCTTCCAGACTTTTACCTGTCTTCAATATTTGCTTCTCTAAGGGACTGAGGTAGTTGTCCTAATTCAAATGGATGATTATTCATACCTATCATAGGTTCTATTAGCATATTTCTGAATTCCTTATAAAATTCACTTCCAAAACCTTCAGGTTCTGAAGCCTAATCCAAATGCAGATAATGCTTCCTCTTTAGAAACTGTGGCATTTAAGGTTGACCTTTGGACCGGGATTTTCCGATCCAAGTTCACCCTGTCATCGCTGACATCAAGAACGGAGAGTTTGGCATTCAGCCAACACTCCATTCACTGCAACGGGATCGGAAAACCCTACCGGCATGAACAGATGGAGAATTCCGACCTTGGTCTTCTGAAATTGTTCGGAGCTCAAAAAAAAAAGAAAAATCGCCTCATATGTATTAATGCATCTTCAGATTGATTTGTTTCATATAAATTGACATAAAAACTTTTATATGCCTTGTCAACATCCTCATTCTTAACCCAACTATTGCCCTTCGAATCCAATAGAGAAGAAATAGCCCGAGCATCTGCTTTCCTCATTGTAATGAGAGCTAAGTATCATCTTGGTTTATTTCCAAATTCATATAGTTTTTGTTTTGCAAATTTTCTCCTCCTCTCAACACGTTGAATCAAAAGGGAATCCTTTTGAAATATGTTCAGACTAGTAATTTCTTTCAACAATAAGTGGCCAGGGTTTTTAACATGGTCTCTTTCTGTTTCGGCAAGTTTTATTTCTGTCACTGTTGCTCCAGCATTTTATGCTTTCTATTGGGCATATAGGCAATGACCAAATTTTGGTATTGCATATGTGGGGTGCAGAGAATAAGGTAAACATTATGTCCCAGGGTACCTTGTCGTCTTCTTGTGGAGAGAGTGTTTGATTTGAGGGTGCCTAAGTTTCCCTGTCCTGTTGGTATCTCCAGTTCTTCAGTTAGATCATCTAGGGTTGCAAGTCTGTCCCCGATGTAAAATTCCCTGACCGCTAGTGTCCTCCCATCCTGTCTCCATTTTTTAAAGGTGGCGTCCAGCATGGCTGGTGGGAATTGGTGGTTACCGCAGATGGGGACCATGGAGGACATCCCAGTTAAACTGAAATGCTACCTCATTTGGCTCCATGTCCTTAATGTGGCTACCACCACTGGGCAGGGTGTGTATTTTGCCGGTGGGGGGTGGGAACGCTGCCATGGCGAGGGCCCAGAGGACCGTTCCCTTGCAGGAGGACTCCTCCAGGCTCATCCATTCCCTATTAGGTTCTCGTATCCATCCCTCACCCTCTCGGCTATGGCTGCCTCGTGGTAGTATTGCAGGTTCGGGAGGGCCAGGCCACCTTTGTTATTCTTCTTTGCCGTGTAAACTTGGGGATCCTTGGGTTCTTAACCCCCCCCCCACACACACACACACACACCAAATACCAGGATCATTTTGTCTATTCCTTGGACAAAGACCTTAGGTATAAAGATCAGTGTGGATCTGAACAGGAAGAGGAACTTCGGCAGCACGTTCATCATGATTGTCTGCACCACCCTGCCAGGAAAAGCGGGAGAGCATCCATCTCTGTCCTTTTTGACTTCCCCCTCCAGATTGGTCAGATTCCACTTGTGGATCCGTGTCCAGGCATGGGCTATCTGCATCCCCAGGTAGCGGAATGTGCTTTGGGCTATTTGAAACGGTAGACCCTCCAGCTCTGCCCCTCCCCCGCTCGGGTTCACTGGGAATGCCTCGCTCTCGCCCATGTTGCGTTTGTAGCTGAGAAGGCCCCAAACTCTTCCAGGAGCTTCATGATTACTTTCAGGCCATTCTGCGCGTCCGATGTGTAGATGAGCAGGTCACCCATTTAGAGTGAGACTCTGTGCTCACTGCCTCCTCTTCAGATGTCCTTCCAGTCTTTCGCATCTCACAGAGCGATCGCCAGGGATTCAATTGTCAGGGCGAACAAGAGCGGGGACAGTGGGCATCCCTGCCTTATGACTCTGCAGCTAGTGGTGTTGGTCTGAACGCTCGCCTTCGGGACGCTGTACAGGAGTTTCACCCATGAGGTGAACCACGTCCCTAGCCCAAACCATTCCAGTACCTCAATGAAGTACTTACATTTGACTGTCGAAGGCGTTTTCTGCGTCCAAGGAAACGATCACCTCTGGTGTTCTCTCCCCGGATGGGGTCATTAATACATTCAGCGGCCGCCTGATGTTCGCAATTAGCTGTATAACCTTGACAAAGCCCGTCTGGTCCTCTGCGACCACCTCTGGTATGCAGTTCTCCAGTCCCTTAGCCAGGACTTTTGTGAGTATCTTTGCGTCTACACTGAGCGGTGAAATGGGTCTATATGATTCACATTCCATCGGGTCTTTGGCTTTTTTGGGTATCAGCGATATCATGGCCTGTGTTAGCGTTGGAGGCAGGGTGCCCCATGCTAGCGAATCCGCGAACATTTCCCTTTGTGTGGGGCCAGTGTTGGTGCAAATGTCTTGTAGAAATCCGCTGGGAACCCATCGGGTCCCGGCGCCTTCCTCACCTGCATGGAGTTGATACTCTCCATGATCTCTCCCAGTCCTTTTGGTGCTTCTAGTCCCCTCACCTATCGTTCCCCCGTGACTGGCATGACCACCGAGGAACCGTTTCATCCCTGCATTCCTGTCGGGGAGCTCAGAGGTGTACAGTCCTCGGTAGAAGCCACAATTTCTTGGTTGACCATTTTTGGTTGGGCTACTGGTCCACCTCTGCTATCCTTTACCTGCGCTATCTCCCTCGTGGCTGCCTTATTTCACAGCTAGTGAGCCAGGAGGCAGCTAGCCTTCCCTGGTGGATAGCAGGTTAAAGTCCATTTGATTTGATTTGATTTATTGTCACATGTACCGAAGTACAGTGAAAAGTATTTTTCTGCGGCCGAGGGAATGTACACAGTACGTACATAGTAGACAAAATGAATAATCAACAGAGAACATTGACAAATGGTACATCGACAAACAGTGATCAGTTACAGTGTGGAACAAGGGACTAAACAAAGCAAATACATGAGCAAGAGCAGCATAGGGCGTCGTGAATAGTGTTCTTGCAGGGAACAGATCAGTCCGAGGGGGAGTCGTTGAGGAGTCTTGTAGCTGTCGGGAAGAAGCTGTTCCTATGTCTGGATGTGCGGGTCTTCAGACCTCTGTACATTCTGCCTGATGGAAGGGTCTGGAAGAAGGCAATGCCTGGGTGGGGGGGGGGGGGGGGGGGGTCTCTGATAATGCTGTCTGCCTTCCTGAGGCAGCGGGAGGTGTTTACAGAATCAATGTGGGGCTGGCAAGCTTGTGTGATACGTTGGGCTGTGTTCACCACACTCTGCAGTTTCTTGCGATCTAGGACTGAGCAGTTGCCATACCAGACTGTGATGCAGCAGGATAGGATGCTCTCTATCGCTCATCTGTAGAAGTTTGTGAGAGTCGATGCAGACATGCCAAATTTCTTTAGCTTCCGTAGGAAGTAGAGATAATGTTGGGCTTTCTTGACTGTTGCATCAACATGAGTGGACCAGGACAGACTGTTGGTGATGGTGACCCCCCAGGAACTTAAAGCTATCGACTGTCTCCACTTGTAGCTTTTTCCTCTCCATCAAAAGCTCTAGGGTTGAGCCTCGGAGTACATTCTGCAGACCTCCAGGATGGAGTCAATCAGTTGCTGCCTAGCCGCCCTCTCTTCCCTGTCTCTACGTACCTTGAAGGCTATAATCCCTCACCTAATCATCTCCTTCAGTGCCTCCCAGAACGTGGAAGGTGAGACTTCTGTTACTAGTGATGTACTCGCCAATGGCCTGTGATCATTTCTAGCAGAAGACCTTGTCAGCCAAAAGGTCCATGTCCAACCTCCATGTGGGGCGTTAGGCACGGCCCATCTCCAACCTCACATCCATGTAATGTGGAGCGTGGTCAGAGATGACTATCGCGGAGTATTTCGTCCTTACTATTTCTGGAAACACCGATTTCTCCACTGCATAAAAGTCAATATGTATGTATACTTTGTGCAACGGCGAAAAGAACAAAAATTCCTTCTCACCAGGGTGTAGAAACCGCCAACGGTCCACTGCCCCATCTGCTCCATGAAAGATCCCAGTTCCCTAGACATGCCTGTCTTTTCCCCCATTTTGTGGTTTGACCAGTCTGTCAGTGGGTCCTGTACACAGTTGACGTCGCCCCACATGATCAGTCGGTGTTTATCAATGTCAGGGATTTCAGCCATGTTCCTTTTTATGAAATCCGTGTTGTCCCAGTTGGGAACGTACATGTTTACCAGATCTACCGGTGCCCTGTCTAGGACACCACTGGCCATGACATTTTGTCCCCCTTGATTCGTAACCGTTCTTGTTGTCCTAAATACCGTCCTCTTGCTAATCAGTATTGCTACTCTCTTAGCCCTTGTCCCGTAACATGTGTGATACATCTGCCCACCCAGCCCTTCTTCCCCGCTCTTGCAGGAAGACTGTCGGCTTTCAAATTTCTTAAATGGATGAAGACTCTGGATCTTTTCCCTGGGCCGTTAAGTCCCCTGACATTCCAGGTGATAATCCTGGTGGGAGGGGTTTTGTCCCGTCCCCCCCTTCCTGTGGGATCAACCATACTTACCTGGTGGACTCGCCCCTGCACTCAGGAGTTTCTCTTTGTTAGGGGGCCATCCAAAATGGCAGCGGTCACCGTTCTCACCATGAGGTTGGGCACCTGCGCTCCGGGATTTCCCTTTGTCCAGGGGGCACCCAACATGGCCGCCAACTGTGTGTACGCCATGTGGGTGCTCCCCTGCACTCCAGGGTCTCCCTTTGTTTAGGGACCATCCAAAGTGACTGCTTGCGGCGGCATCCTGTTCTCTCAGCCTGCACCTTATCTGCCGAAGCCAATCTACAAACCAACCCATTCTTCCCTTTATGTTCCTTTGTGCTCCTTCACCCCTTACCCCCCTACCACCCCACCCCCCCCCACCCCATGTCCCCCATCCCCATCTCCCCTTTGCGTTCCCCCTCCCTGTCCCTGTGTCGTCCGTCCCCTCTCCCCCCAGCCAGATGCTTCCTCCCTGCCGGGCGGTGTGCCGCAGCCGTCCCTGCTGTCTTTCTTCCTGTGCTAGCTATCCCTGCTAGTGTGGTGGCTCCCCTCCCGGGGCTGATCTTACCCCTGTCTTATGCCCGCTGTCTGTCTGCTCCCTCTGCATATGCCTCACTGTCAACTGCGTTCTGCTCCGCTCCCCCTTTCCTGTGGCCTGGTCTTTCTAATGAGAGCGCGGCAGCCCTGTCCCATGCAAACATATGTGTCCATCAAGTCTCTTTCTCTCTCTCTTTCCTACTCTGTTCCGCCTTCATCGCTGCCTCACCTGCCCCTTGTCCAGGACGTTTGACGGAACAAACGTCCGCCTCCTCCGGGGTGTTGAAATAGTGTTCCTTGTTCTGGAACGTGACCCAGAACCTGGCTAGAACAGCATTCCAAATTTTACCCCGTTCTTGTACAGGGCCGATTTCTCCGGATTAAATTCGGCCCTGCGTTTTGCTAAGTCCGCCCCAATGTCCTGATATGCCCGGATTTTGTGTCCTTCCCAGGTTCTCGCCTGTCTGTCTCACCCACCTCAGGATCCTCTCACAATCCTGGTATCAATGTAGCTTTGCGATGATCATCCTCAGTTGTTCCCCTGCCTTGGGTTTCGGCCGGAGAGACCTCTGTCGATCTCCGAGGCGTTAGGGAAGCTGTCTCTCCCAACTAGGTTGCCCAGCATTTGAGCGATGTAGCCCGTCGGGTCCCTGCATTCGATCTCCTCTGGTATGCCCACAGTTCGAATGTTCTGGCATCGGGACCTATTCTCTTGGTCCTCGACTTTCACCTTTAAACTCCCCTGGACTGCCACCAACCTTTTGACATCTGCCTCCAGGGCGACGATCCTGTTGCTCTTCTGTCAATGCTTTCTCCAATTCGTGGATGTTTTTTTTCTTGCACTTCCACGTTCTTCCCCAATCCATCGATCACTTTTTGCATGGTGACCATCGCCTCTGAAACCGCCACCTGGATTTCGACCTTCAGTCTCCCTCTCTCTTGGGTGGTCGGGGACCCCCCCGCCTCGTGGGTCCACCAGCTCGTCCACCTGTTGCTCGTGTCATTTTCCACCGCTTCTGCTGTCCCTTTGACCCTTCAAGCTCTCATTCGCTGGCTTGCTGGTTCTATTTCTTTCCTTTCGCAGTTAAGGTTGAGTTGTTTTCGAATTTTCAGGCAAAATTCGCCTAAAAATGCGTAATTGGTTATAGTCTGGAGGAGCGCCATCTGGTGTGCGTCTTCTCAGCACATCACTGTCACTGGAAGTCTGCCCATTTTACATGATGTTGACTCCTCCCTCCCGCTCGGGTGTGCGCCCAGATCCACCCCCCGCATCCCCAGTTACTCAAGAAACATCAGGACATATTAAATAGTCGTTTTCTAAACTTGTCCGAGAGAGAAGGATACAATTTGTACAAAATTATTATAAGTATAGGTAAAAAGAAAAGAAGTTCTCATACAGCCCGAGTATCGAACAACCTGCAAAGCGTATCCCTTGACCAGGAAAAGCACGTTGAAAAATATTATTCATCAAAGTTATGTACGAGTCCCAGCATTTCTTAAATATCATACACACTGTAGTGCTCAGTTACTAGCCCATCTATGTCAGAATGATAAATACAAATACGAAAAAAAAATAAAAAGAATATAATAACAAGGGATCAAGTCCAAACATTGCAATTAACTGCAGCCTGTTCATAATGTTATTCAGTTGAGGCACCGGGATTATTCCCTCCCACGGAGTTCACAAAACCCATTGTTTTAGCCGGGGTATCAAATGTTTTTGTAGACTTATTGGATGCCACCCTCAATATGGCTGGATACAGTAGGGTGTATTATGCTCCGATGGCCTTCAGTTGTCTTGTGACTTTGTTAAAACCCTTGCGCCTCTGTTGTACCGCTGTTAGAAAATCTTGATAGAAAGAGACCCTTGATCCATCAAAGAATAAAGTCCTGTTATGTCGAGCTGCCTCAATCACTTTTTGACGTTCTTCAAAGTTGTGGACCGGGGTCATTGGTTGTCCCTGGTCTTCGGAACAATTGAGTGATGTGCCATTTCCAGTTTAATGAGCCCAGCTTTCGTTTCTAAGTTGAGAAAGCATGGTAACCAGCTCTTAAAAGAATTGAATTTATATTGGCTCCCTCTGCCAAACCGATAATCCGCACATTTTTCTTCCGGCCTCGGTTCTCTAAGTCATCTAGATGCACCGACATTGTGAGCAGCTGTTTCTCGCTACTCTGTAAACTAGCCTCTACCGAGGAAGTTGCGTTTTCCACAGTAAGAATTATCTCCTCGGCTTCGTCAAGCCTTTAACCAGTATTCTGCAGTTCTGTAGCATGGACGCTGATGTTTTACACTAATAGACCAAGTTTCTCATCAATAACCTTGATGATATTAGCAGTCAATCAGTCCTTTGAAATTTCCTTTTTTTTTTTAAAAAAAACGTTTTATTCTCCACCATTTACAACATTTTCATCAAATAAATAACAAAAGAAAAACAAACCAAAAACAAACACGATAACAACCCCCCAAACAACACCCCCCTCAATATACAGTCCAATACATCCATTTGTGCATTCCAGGTAGAAGTTAACAATCAAACAGTGAACCAGTGCAACAATACAATAGACCACCCTCCCCCCGCCCCCCTCATATTTAATGGCAGCCAATTCTTGATAGTGCATAATAATCTGTCTCCATCCCCCTCAGCTCAAATGTCACATTCTCAAGAGTCAGAAATTTAAGTAGGCCCCCCGCCAAGCCGAGGCACAGGTTGGAGAAGCTGACCTCCATGCCAACAGGACCCGCCTCCGGGCAATCAGCGAGGTGAAGGCTAAAACATCTGACCCCGCACCCGCCTGCAGCTCGAGCCGATCCGACACCCCTAAAATTGCCCCTTAAGGGACCCGGTTCCAAGTTCACGTAGTACTAACGAGTTGATACTAAAAGATCTCCCTCCAATACCTCTCCAGCTTTGGACAGGACCAAAACATGTGTACATGGTTTGTGGGGCCCTTCCCATACCGCTCACATACGTCCTCCACTCCCTCAAAGAGGCGACTCATCCTTGCCCTCGTGAGGTGCGTCCTACACATGACCTTCAGCTGTATCAGCCCCAATCTTGCGCATGAGGTTGAGACATTCACCATTCGAAGCACCTCCCACCACAGACCTTCTTCCATGACCTCCCCGCACTCTTCTTCCCACTTGGCCTTAATCCCTTCCATAGACAGCCTCCAGAATCTTCCCATAATCACCAACATCACCCCCTTCTCCATTCCCCCTGCCGTCAATACCTCTTCTAACAACGAGGGGGTTGGCTCTATCGGGAAGTTCGGAACCTCCTTCCTTGCAGGTATCTAAACCCTTCCCCTTGCCCCAGTCCATATTTCTCCCCCAACTCCTCCAACCTCGCAAAACGTCCCCCCAGGAACAGGTCTTTTAATACCCTGATCCCCTCTCCTCCCATCTCTGAAACCTTCCATCCAGCCTCCCCGACTCAAACTGTGATTCCCCCTGATCGGCATCTCCCCTGACCCAGCCTCCAATTTATTTTATTTTTTTGTTTTTTTAAAATAAATTTAGAGTACCCAATTATTTTTTCCATTTCAGGGGCAATTTAGCGTGGCCAATCCACCTATCCTGCACATCTTTGGGTTGTGGGGGTGAAACCCACGCAGACACGGGGCGAATGTGCAAACTCCACACGGACAGTGACCCAGGGCCGAGATTTGAACCTGGGCCCTCAGCGCCGTGAGGCAGCAATGCTAACCACTGGGCCACCATGCTGCCCCAGTCTCCAATTTAAAGTGCTGCCTCCAAGTCTTCAGTGTTGTCACCACCGGACTCTCATAGTACTTGCCTGGGGCCATCGGGAGTCGTGCCATTGCCAGCGCCCTCAACCCCGACCCTTAACTTAAACCTTCCTCCATCCTAACCCACCAGGATTCCTTCTCCCCCCCCCCACCCCCCACCCCTCCCCGCCCCCGGCCCCCAAAACCCATCTCCTCACCTTTTCTGCATTTACCATCCAGTAATAGTATAATAAACTCAGGAGGCCCAGCCCCCCCACCTGCCGGCCTCTCTGCAGGCCCGCCTTTCTGACCCTGGCAACCTCCCCAACCCCCCCGCCCAAATAAATGAGGTGACCAACTTGTCCAATTCCTTGAAGTATGTCTTCGGCAAAAAGACCAGCAGGCACTGGAATAAAAACTAAGTATGTGGCATCACATTTATTTTAATTGCCTGCACCCGACCCGCCAGTGACAGGGAGTTGGCCCACCTTGCCAAGACCGCATTCACCCTCCTCACCAAACTAGTAAAATTGAACCTACGGAGCCCCCTACCCCAATCCGTCCAGGAACTTCTTCATCCCTTGATCCTCCCTCGGTGGTTCCGACCTATACAGCTATTCATAGAACTCCTCAAACACTGGTTTATTAATCTGGTCCAGAGACACCACCAATTTCCCCATCCTATCCCGCACCTGGACTATTTCCCCTGCCACCGCCTTCCTCCGAAGTTGGCCTGCCAGCATGCAGGCCCATTTTCATAAATCGCTCGCCTGCTTCAGTTGGTGTACCGCCTTCCCTGTAGACAATCGGTCAAAACTAACCTGGAGCTCCCTCTTTTTGCCGAAACGGGCCGGATCTGCATCCCTCATGTACCTTCTGTCTACTTCCAACAGCTCCTCTATCAGCCTGTGATGCTCCTCCCTCCTCTTTATTCACCTTGGCCTTAAAAAATATCACCTTCCCCCTCACTACCGCCTTCAGGGCCTCCCATACCACTGTTCAGATTGTGTGTGACCACCACCTCAGAATCATGCACATGTATGCCTGCTACCCTGGGAGCGTGCATGCTGGGGCACTCAGAAATCCCTTGTGTCTTCGAGGACCACTCCAGGATGATGGTTTGACTTGTGGGAGACAAGGGAAACCACTGAGGACATGGTTGATAACACCAGTGTGGAGGCCTGAGACCGAAGCGGAGACCCGATACAATGAGGCCCACGTTGCCACCCGTACTGTCGTTGAGCAGTGCATCGGGCTGCTCAAGGTGCGGTTCCGATGTTTTGACCACTTTGGCGGTACCTTGCAGTACACGCCCCAGAGTGTCTCCCATGTTGTGGTGGTCTGCTGTGTGCTCCACAATCTGTCACAGCAACAGTGTGACATGCTGGAGGAGGTGGAGGGACATGCAACTTGGTCTGAGAAGGAGGCTGAGGCTGTCCAGGTGGGGCTAGGAGACAAGCTCGAGGAGGAATCAGAGGATGGAGGACAGGCGGCACCAAGGGTCCAACATGTCAAGAGGTCCAGGGCACCCAATATCGTCCCCAGAGTCTCCTAGGACAAGGATGCGTCTGTCTGCTCATCAATCCCCTCCCATATCCCTCCCTCCCCGCAATCTGCCCCTTTCCCTCCCCTCCCCACCATTTTCCTCCCTACCACCATTTTCCTCCCTCCTACCCCACCCCCATCACACCACCCACTCCCTGACCGCCCTGTTTTACCCCTTCCAAGGATCTGTGCAGCATCACTTGAGGGTGATTAGCCTGTGTTAACACTGTCAGCGGGTCACCATACAGGTCACCATGAGAACAGCTCTGGTGTCCCTCCGTTTCTATTAAAGTCTGTGATAAATGAAGGATTTTAGGAAAATTTGATCTTAAATGTATTGGGCAATTTAAGGGTTTAAAACCTGGGGTTAGATTGTGATTGACTGCAGTTGGTCCTTTTTTTTTAAAAAAGAGGCCGTTTTGCAGCTCCTGGGGTTTTTAGTAGCCTGAAGGTGAAATTGACAGAGTTATAAATTTTTCTGTCTGGGCTAATGCATTGTGGTTTGACTGGGGACAGTCCCTGGGGGGTTAATGTACTTTCAGTCCATGGAAAGTTAATTTGTTTTTGAGCTTGGGGAGATGAGGTCAGTGCTGGGTGGAGCTAAAGGAGAGAGAGATTTTTGAGAAAGCTTTTGAGAGAAGAGTTGAAGTTTGATCGGTGACACTTGTGTGGTGTTGGGCGTTCTGACACACAGATGAGCCAACACGGTTGTATATGGTACAACGCTATTTTATTTAAACTTTCTATGTACAGTTTTGTCTTGATACTCTGCACGTGGGGATTCCCTGTTTGTGATCTTGTAACAGGTCTTGTCCGTGTCTTTGTCCCCAGACCTACTGTCCACTAGGTATCGTGCTCGTGCTTTTATGTGGTTGGTGTCCTTGTGTGTGATTGGTTGTGGTGTTGTGTGCTCTGATTTGTCTGTTGGTGTGTTCATCATGATGTGTGTGTTTGAATATCATGACATCCCCCCTTTTTACAAAGATATGTGCCTACGTGGTAATAAATATGATCGCGTCGTGAATGCATCTAAGAGTGTGTGTGTGTTGTGTACAGCATGTGCATATGACGTAACTATTTACATGGGGCGATGTCGGGTGCGTCACATGAACAAGGTTGTACCATAACAGAACATGAATGCGAACGAGAAAAAAAAACTTGAACAGTGGTCCAGTCAGACGATATCTGGAACGATAAACAACAACAGGTTATCATATAAAATTGTGTAACTTGTTAGACATATGAACGGTGTTATAAGTCCAGTCTAATGGGCTTGCAACGAGTTTGGGTTGACCGCCTCAAGGGTGGGGTCAAGAACCACCGGCTGATGTGCAAGCATGGCCATGGGTGGCGATGGAGAGGGCGTGATCTGCGGCAGCTCCACAAAGTCATCCTCGGAAGCCTGTTGAGGATCTGGCGTGTGCATACTGTGTGGCTGCGAGCGTGGAAGTCGGCGAAGGGCGCGCCGATTGCGGCGACGCACTGAACCATCCGGCATGTGAACCAGGAACGAGCGGGGAGCCACATGTCGGAGGACTTCGGCCAGTGCTGACCAGCCACCATACGGTTGATGGACGCGTACTTTGTCTCCGGAGGACAGGGGGGGCTGGTCCGTCGCTCGTGTGTCGTACTGCCTTTTCTGGCGATCACGCTGCATTTGCATGTTCCGAAGAACCGTCTCATGGTCTGTTGTTGGTGCCAGGATGGACGGTACCGTCGTCCTGAGGGAGCGACCCATTAGTAGCTGTGCTGGCGAGAGACCCGTGGATAGCGGGGCCGATCGATAGGCCAGCAAGGCGAGGTTAAAGTTCGATCCGGCAGCAGCCGCCTTGCACAGGAGCCGCTTGGCAATGTGGACCCATTTTTCAGCCTTCCCGTTCGACTGTGGATGTAGAGGGCTGGATGTCACATAAGTGAAATCATATGCTGCGGCAAAGGACGACCATTCACGGCTGGCGAAGCAGGGTCCATTGTCTGACATGACAGTCCTTGGAATGCCATGGCGAGTAAATGTTTCCTTGTAGGCCCCAATGACTGCGGACGACGTCAGATTATGGAGAGGCATGATTTCCGGGTAGTTTGAGAAGTAGTCTATAATAACGATGTGATCTCTGCCGAGCGCGTGAAATAGGTCAACACCCACCTTCGCCCAGGGGGACGTCACCAACTCGTGTGGTAGAAGCGTCTCCGGAGGTTGCGCCGGCTGAAACCTCTGACAGGTTGTGCAATTGAGCACCATGTTGGCTATGTCTTCATTAATACCCGGCCAATATACCGCCTCTCGGGCCCTTCGTCTGCATTTTTCGACGCCCAAGTGGCCTTCGTGTAGTTGATTAAGAATCATCTGGCGCATGCTGTGCGGAATAACGATCCTGTCTAATTTCATAAGGACCCCGTCTATGTTGGTAAGGTCATCTCGCACATTATAAAACTGGGGGCACTGCCCTTTGAGCCACCCTTCCGTCATGTGGCGCATCACTCGCTGCAGAAGGGGGTCAGTCGCTGTCTCTGCGCGTATGTGGGCCAGACTTGGATCATCAGCTGGCAGATTTGCTGCTGTCAGAGTCACGTGTGCCTCAATTTGACACACGAACCCCTCCGCATCTGGTGGTGTGCTCACTGCTCGGGAGAGCGTGTCCGCCACGATGAGATCCTTCCCCGGAGTGTAGATCAGTTCGAAATCATACCTCCTGAGTTTAAGTAAGATGCGCTGAAGGCGAGGGGTCATGTCGTTCAGGTCTTTGTTAATGATGTTGACCAGGGGGCGGTGGTCAGTTTCAACCGTAATTCGTGGCAGGCCATACACATAGTCGTGGAACTTGTCCAGTCCAGTTAACAAGCCCAGGCATTCTTTTTCTATTTGCGCGTAGCGTTGTTCGGTAGGGGTCATGGCTCGTGAGGCATATGCAACCGGGGCCCATGACGACGTGCTGTCTTTTTGCATGAGTACCGCTCCAATACCAGATTGGCTGGCATCTGTTGAGATCTTTGTAGGGCGAGTCGTGTCAAAGAACGCCAGCACTGGTGCCGTGACCAGTTTGTGCTTGAGCTCCTCCCATTCCAGCTGATGCGATTGCTGCCAGTGGAATTCTGTTGATTTTTTTACGAGATGGCGCATATTCGTTGTATGAGAAGCCAGGTTGGGAATGAACTTCCCAAGGAAGTTGACCATGCCCAGGAATCTTAGGACAGCCTTCTTGTCAGCCGGCCGTGGCATGGCTGTGATGGTGCTAACTTTGTCTGCATCGGGACGGACCCCTGATCGTGAGATGTGGTCCCCGAGGAATTTCAGCTCCATCTGGCCGAAGGCACACTTGGCACGGTTGAGACGCAGGCCATTTTGTCGTATGCGGGTGAAGACACGTCGTAGACGATGCATGTGTTCCTGCGGAGTGGTGGACCAAATGATGATATCGTCCACATATACACGTACCCCTTCGATGCCTTCCATCATCTGCTCCATAATGCGGTGGAAAACTTCAGATGCTGAAATGATGCCGAATGGCATCCGGTTGTAGCAGAATCTGCCAAAAGGGGTGTTGAACGTGCATAGCCTTCGGCTGGCCGGGTCCAATTGGATCTGCCAAAATCCTTTGGACGCATCCAATTTGGTAAATATTTTGGCTTGCGCCATCTCGCTGGTGAGGTCCTCTCGTTTCGGGATGGGATAGTGTTCCCGCATGATGTTGTTATTCAGATCTTTAGGATCTATACATATGCGGAGCTCGCCAGAGGGCTTCTTTACACAGACCATGGAGCTGACCCATGGCGTGGGATCCGTGACCCTGGATAGGACCCCTTGGTCCTGAAGATCCTGCAGCTGCAACTTGAGGCGGTCTTTGAGTGGCGCAGGAACCCTGCGAGGTGCGTGAACGACAGGGATGTCGTCCGGTTTGAGTCGAATCTTGTACGTGTATGGCAATGTCCCCATGCCTTCAAAAACCTCCTGGTTGTGAGCAAGGAGGGAATGGAGATTTGCGTGGAACTCAGCATCCGGGAAGTCGGATATCTCATCTGGAGAGAGAGACATAATGCGCTGTACCAGGTGAAGGACTTTACACACCTGTGCGCCCAGTAACGAGTGTTTTGATGAGCCGACAACTTCGAAGGGGAGTGTGGCCGTGTGCATCTTGTGAGTTATCTGTAGCTGGCAAGATCCTATGGACGGGATGACGTTCCCGTTATAATCAACCATCTTGAGCCGGGATGGCGTGATGGGTGGTTTGACCTTCATGGCCTGGAATGCAGAATATGCAATCAGGTTGGCGGATGCGCCGGTGTCCAGACGGAAGGTGACGCGCGATCGGTTGACCGTCAGGGTGGCACACCACTCATCGGCTGGATTGATGGCATTGACCTTGTTGACATCGATGACGGAAACGCGGAAGGCATCCTGGTCATCTGCATCACTTAACTGGAAGTCTTGATGCGTGGGCTGGACGGTCCTGACTTGTCTGCGAGATTGTCGGGGATGTGCAGGATCCATGGGTTGAGCCGAACGACAGTGGGCAGCATAGTGGCCCATCTTGCCACAGCTGAGGCACTGTCGGTTTTTAGCAGGACATTGCCCTTTTAAGTGTACAGCTCCACAATTGCCGCACGTCATGACATCACGGCGTTCGTTGCGCCACTGCGCATGCGCAGTGTGATCTTGCGGTGGGCGCGCCTGCGCCGTGCGTCCCTCGATGTGGCCGTTATTTTTGGCGCGCACTAGCGCGGGAGACCGCGAAAAGCACGGGAAGCGGCCGCTGTCGTCCGGGCCGCGGGTCGGGAAGTAATCGACGGCCTGGATGCGTTCGGCGTCGTGGGCGGCCTGGCTTGCCGATTCGACGGCTGGGGACCCCCTCCGTGCCAGCTCGGACGCCTGAAATCGGGCAAAACGGCAGGTTGTATTCTCGTGGAGGACACAGGCTTCCACAGCAGACGCTAAGGTGAGGCTTTTTATTTTAAGAAGCTGCTGGCGTAGGCCACTAGAGGCAACGCCAAAAACAATCTGGTCCCTGATCATGGACTCTGTGGTGCTGCCGTAACCGCAGGACTGCGCTAGAATTCGGAGGTGCGTCAAAAAGGGTTGAAAAAGCTCCTCCTTACCTTGCAGGCGTTACTGAAAGAGGTATCTTTCAAAACTTTCATTCACTTCAACCTTAAAGTGCTGGTCCAGTTTGAGGATGACCGTGTCATACTTGGATTGGTTTTCGGCTTCTTCGAACACCAGTGAGTTGAAGACGTCGAGGGCGTGCTGACCTGCGTAGAAGAGGAGCATTGCAATCTTCGTTTTGAGGCGAAGTTCCGAGGCACTCTGTTTTTCGTTGGCTCGGATGTACAGGTCAAATCGCTGCCTGAAGAGCTTCCAATTGGTACCTAGGTTCCCCGCGACTTGCAACGGCTGCGGTTTGTCGGTGCGGTCCATGTCCAGAATGGCAGGTTAGTTGGCAGGTATCGATCCACTCCTGTACCATGTGGTGTTGGGCGTTCTGACACACAGATGAGCCAACACGGTTGTATATGGTACAACGCTATTTTATTTAAACTTTCTATGTAGTTGGTGTTTATGTGGTTGGTGTCCTTGTGTGTGATTGGTTGTGGTGTTGTGTGCTCGGATTTGTCAGTTGGTGTGTCCATCATGATGTGTGTGTTTGAATATCATGACAACTTGTTTATAATGAACTGTTTCTATAATCCTTCTTTATTCAAAAAAATAATAAAGACATCAGCTTATAGCATTGTGGATAGCACAATTGCTTCACAGCTCCAGGGTCCAAGGTTCGATTCCGGCTTGGGTCACTGTCTCTGCGGAGTCTCGTTCAGCTTTCCGGGACGATACAAGATCTCATAATTGTAGGTGGAGAGTCCGATCCTCCACCTTAAGATCTTGTCATTCTTAATTTTGCCCCGCTGTGCATTATCGAACATAAAGGCTACCGACCGTTGGTCGGTGAGGAGAGTGAATCTCCTGCCGGCCAGGTAATGCCTCCAATGTCGTACAGCTTCCACTATGGCTTGGGCTTCCTTTTCCACTGAAGAGTGGCGGATTTCTGAGGCGTGGAGGGTCCGGGAGAAAAAGGCCACGGGTCTGCCCGCTTGGTTAAGGGTGGCCGCCAGAGCTACATCGGATGCGTCGCTCTCGACCTGGAAGGGGAGGGACTCGTCGATGGGGCGCATCGTGGCCTTTGCGATATCTGCTTTGATGCAGCTGAAGGCCTGGCGAGCCTCTATCGACAGGGGGAAGGTAGTGGACTGTATTAGCGGGCGGGCCTTGTCTGCGTACTGGGGGACCCACTGGGCGTAATATGAAAAGGAGCCCAGGCAACGTTTCAGGGCTTTGGAGCAGTGGGGGAGGGGAAATTCCATAAGGGGGCGCATGCGTTCGGGGTCGGGGCCTATTACTCCATTGCGCACTACGTATCCCAGGATGGTCAAACGGTTTGTGCTAAAAACGCATTTTTCCTCGTTATATGTGAGGTTCAGGGCGTTAGTGGTCTGGAGGAACTTTTGGAGGTTGGCGTCGTGGTCCTGCTGATCGTGGCCGCAGATGGTTATGTTGTCGAGATACGGGAACGTGGCCTGCAACCCGTGCTGGTCAACCATTCAGTCCATCTCCCGTTGGAAGACCGAGACCCCGTTCGTGACGCCAAATGGGACCCTTAGGAAGTGGTATAGCCGCCCGTCTGCCTCGAAGGCGGTGTACTTGCGGTCACCTGGGCGGATGGGGAGCTGGTGGTAGGCGAACTTGAGGTCCACGGTGGAAAAGACCTTATACTGAGCAATCCGATTGACCATGTCGGATATGCGGGGGAGAGGGTACGCATCTAGCTGCGTGTACCTGTTGATGGTCTAACTATAGTCTACGACCATCCTTTGCTTCTCCCCGGTCTTTACAACGACCACCTGGACTCTCCAGGGACTATTGCTGGCCTGGATTATGCCTTCCTTCAGCAACCGCAGGACTTCAGACCGAATAAATGTCCGGTCCTGGGCGCTGTACCGTCTGCTCCTAGTGGCGACGGGTTTGCATTCCGGGGTGAGGTTTGCAAACTAGGACGGCGGTTCAACCTTGAGAGTTGCGAGGCCGCAGATAGTGAGTGGGGGTATTGGGCCGCCGAATTGGAATGTTAGGCTCTCAAGGTTACATTGGAAGTCTAATCCCAGTAATGTGGGCGCGCAGAGTTGGGGCAGGACGTAGAGCTTGTAGTTCTTAAACTCCCTCCCTTGCACCGTTAGGTTTGCGATGCAGAACCCTTTGATCTCCACTGAGTGGGATCCTGCAGCTAGGGAAATCTTTTGCGTGCTTGGATGGATGGTCAGAAAACAGCGTCTTACCGTGTCTGGGTGAATAAAACTTTCAGTGCTCCCGGAGTCGATCAGGCACGGCGTCTCGTATCCATTGACCAGCACCGTTGTTGTTGTCGTCTGGAGCGTCCGGGGCCGCGATTGATCCAGTGTCACCGAAGCCAGTCGTGGTAGTAGTGTCGCGCCGTCTTCTTCGGACCCCGTGGAGCCTTCGATGCTGGGGTCCTTTGTTGTCAACCAAGATGGTGGCGTCCATGAATCGCACGCGGCCGGGGGTGGACAAAATGGCCGCCCCCATGGGTCGCACGTGGTCGGGGGTGGACAAAATGGCCGCCCCCATGAATCGCACGTGGCTGGGGGGTCACAAGATGGCGGCGCCCATCCTCCCCTCGTGGTGCCCGGGTCCCAAAATGGCAGCGCCCACGGGTCGCACATGGGGCGCTGGAGGGGTTGGGGGTGTTTGGGATGTGCTGTCCTCGTTCTTCTCCGGGGATTGCGGTGACCCACCGGGACCGGCACACTGCCGCAAAATGGCCCTTTTTGCCGCAGCTTTTACAAGTAGCTGCGCGGGCCAGGCAGCGCTGCCGGGGGTGTTTCACTTGTCCGCAAAAATAGCAGCGGGGCCCCCCGGGATTGTCTGGCGCTTTAAGCTTTAACTGCGCAAGCTTGCGGGGGGGGTGCCGGGGAGTTGGTCGCGATGGGGGTCCACAGAGCCCAAGGGGCTGCCGCGCGGTCGGGGCCGTAGGCGTGGGCGTTTTGGGAGGCCACATCAAGGGAGGCTGCAAGGGCCCGTGCCCCTGAGAGTCCTAGCGACTCTCTTTCTAAAAGTCTTTGACGAATCTGGGGAGAGTTCATACCTGCCACGAATGCATCACGAATTAGCAGGTCCGTGTGTTCGATCGCGTTCACCGGCGGGCAGTTGCAGCCTCGTCCCAAAATTAGCAGCGCGCCTTAGAATTTCTCAAGCGATTCTCCGGGAATTTGCCGTCTCGTCGCGAGTTGGTGGCGCGCGTAGACCTGGTTTACGGGCCGAACGTAGATGCCCTTCAGTAATGCGAGCGCTGTCGGGAAATCCTCTGTGTCTTCTATTAGTGAGTAAATTTCCGGGCTTACCCTCGAATACAGGACTTGCATTTTCTGCTCTTCCGTGATCCGGCCGGGGGCCGTTCGGAGGTAGCCTTCAAAGCATGCTTGCCAGTGTTTGAATACGGCCGCCGAGTTCGCTGCCTGGGGGCTGATCCGCAGGCACACCGGGCCGATCCGGAGCTCCATAGTCTTTTAAGCTCGCTTAATAAATTGTAGCGCACAATGACTTACGCGAGACGAGAATGTGGATGACCTGTTGCTGTACGTGGCGGATCCAATGGAGGGGATGGTGGAGGTCATGCAGACTCTAAGTAGTTTGGGGAGTTTTCGGGCTATAAGCTCAATGTAGGGAAGAGTGAGTTCTTTGTATTACAGGCGGGGGACCAAGAAAGAGGGATAGGGGACCTACCGCTGAGGAGGGCGGAGGGGAGCTTTCGGTATCTGGGGATCCAGATAACCAGGAGTTGGGGGACCCGACATAAACTGAATCTGATGAGGTTGGTGGAGCAAATGGAGGAGGATTTCAAAAGATGGGACATGTTGCCGCTCTCGCTGGCGGGTAGAGTGCAGTCGGTCAAAATGGTGGTCCTTCCGAGGTTTCTGTTTGTGCTTCAGTGCCTTCCCATCGTGATCACTAAGGCCTTTTTTAAGAGAGTAGGTAGGCGTATTATGGGGTTTGTGTGGGCGAACAAGACCCCGAGAGTAAGGAGAGGGTTCCTGGAACGCAGTAGGGACCGAGGAGGGTTGACGCTGCCAAACCTGGGGAGCTACTACTGGGCAGCAAATGTGGTGATGATCCACAAGTGGGTTATGGAGGGAGAGGGGGCGGCATGGAAGAGGATGGAGATGGCGTCCTGTAAAGGAACGAGCCTGGGGGCGTTGGTGACGGCACCGCTGCCGCTCTTGCCGACAAAATATACCACGAGCCCAGTGGTGGCCGCAACGCTAAGGATCTGGGGCTAGTGGAGACGGCACCGGGGTGCAATGGGAGCATCGGTGTGGTCCCCGATCAGGGGTAACCACCGGTTTGTCCCGGGGAAGATGGACGGGGGGTTCCAGAGCTGGCATCGGGCGGGGATTGGAAGAATGGGGGACCTGTTCATCGACGGGACGTTTGCGAGCCTAGGGGCACTGGAGGAGAAGTTCGAGTTACGCCCGGGAAATGCCTTTAGATATATGCAGGTGAGGGCTTTTGTGAGGCGACAGGTGAGGGAATTCCTGTTGCTCCCGGCACAAGAAGATCAAGATAGGGTGATCTCGGGTGTATGGGTCGGGGAGGGCAAGGTGTCGGAAATACACCAGGAGTTGAAAGAAGAGGGGGAAGTGCTGGTAGAAGAGTTGAAGGGTAAATGGGAGGAGGAGCTGGGGGAGGAGATCGAGGAAGGTCTGTGGGCTGATGCCCTATGTAGGGTTAATTCCTCCTCCTCGTGTGCCAGGCTCAGCCTGATACAATTTAAGGTGGTTCACAGAGCGCACTTGACAGGGGCGAGGTTGAGTAGGTTCCTTGGGGTGGAGGACAGATGTGGAAGGTGCTCAGGGAGCCTGGCGAACCATGTCCATATGTTTTGGTCATGCCCGGCACTGGAGGGGTTCTGGAGAGGAGTGGCGGGAGCAATATCTCAGGTGGTGAAAGTCCGGGTCAAACCAAGCTGGGGGCTAGCAATATTTGGAGTAGTGTACGAACCGGGAGCGCAGGAGGCGAAAGAGGCCGGCATTCTGGCCTTTGCGTCCCCAGTAGCCCGGCGAAGGATCTTGCTCATGTGGAAGGAGGCGAAGCCCCCCAGTCTGGAGGCCTGGATAAATGATATGGCTGGGTTCATAAAGTTGGAGAGGATTAAGTTCACCTTGAGAGGGTCTGCGTAGGGGTTCTACAGGCGGTGGCAACCGTTCCTAGACTATCTCGCGGAGCGTTAGAGGAAGGTCGGTCAGCAGCAGCAGCAGCCTTGGGGGGGGACGGGGGAGACGGGACGTCCTGGGAGGGGGGCGGGGGGGGAGGGGGGGACTGCCTGGGAGGGTGGATGAGCAAGAGATAACATGAAGGGTTGGGGAAACTGGCACGTACGGGAGAGGGCCAGTGTACAAAGCTGTGTAAATATCATTTTGCCATGTCTATCTTGCTCTGCGCGATTTCTCTTTTTTGTTTGTTACGGGGGGCGGGGGGTGGGGGGGGGGGTTATTGTTTGTAAGGGAGAAAAATTGTGTTAAAAAACTTTAATAAATATATATTTTTAAAAAAAATCTATGTCCAGTTTTGGTGCATTTAGCGGGTTTTTATCGATGGCAGCAGTGCTTAGAAACATCTCGCTACTTAATGACACCTTTTTTTGCCTCAGGGAGTTTCTCTCTCTGCTGAAGCTCGCCAGCAGGAAAGGCTCCTCGCAGATCGGGGCACCATTTTGTCTGGCTGCCCCAATCCACCCCCTGTTTCCGAACCCCTCTCCTCCCCACTAATCCCATGCAGTGCCAACGTGGCACCTTGACAGTGCCCCTGCCAGCCAGGCAGTCTTACTGGGACACCTTGGCAGTGCCAGGTCGTACTTTCAGGGTGCTCGGATGGCACTGTTAGGTGCCAGGCCGACAGTGCCAAGGTACCACCCTACCCTATCCCCAACCACCCGGGGATCCCTAATGGCCTGGGACTCCTCTCTAGGTTCCATTATGACTGGTCCACGTTTGTGTGGACACACATTTGTGTGGATCAGTACTAAGCGGCATCCTGGCAAGGTCTCCCAGGCCTGACCGTTAGGAGAATCCCGCAAACACAAATTTAAATGAGCCCATTTAAATATGCTGATCTGGGTCACACCGAGTGAGGGCAAGTTCCAGATCTTGACATCTCGCGAGACTCTGTTAAATATGGCGAGACTTTGAGCAATCTCACGAGATTCAACGGCTCATCCCAACACTAAGTCTGGTGCGACGAGGCCATTAAATCATGCCTTGTATGAAATAGCTCCTGATAGCTGAATGGAATGGCTTACATGTGATTCCAGGTGCTTTGTTGTTGATTCTTAGCTGCCCTCGAAAATTACCTAGCAAGCTATTCAGTTCAAGGGCAATGAGGGATGGACAAGAAATGCTGGCCTTGCCAGCAACTCCCACAACCTTTGAAATAAAATGTGAAATCTGAATAGGCAACAGGTAAGAAAATATAGAGTGAGTGACTCCATGGACATTCCTGTCATTAAAGCTTGCTCATAAACTACAGAATTGCTGCACCTTGTGCCTCCTCTATGGTGGTAACTATAGTCACTTTTGAAAAGCTGAGTAGCCATCCTTATTCTAATATAAAGGAGCGCACAGTTGTAACTATAGAAGCTTTTGTCAGGGTAGTCAGAGAATCACAAAATAACATTGAAAATATAATGTGAAGATGTCGGCGCTGGACTGGGGTGGGCACAGTTAGAAATCTCACAACACCAGGTTAAAGTCAAACAGATTTATTTGAAATCAAGTTTTCGGAGCGCTGCTCCTTCATCAGGTGAAATGGAGGCAGATTCACAATCACAGCATATATAGGAGAAAAACAATTGCAATTTGTCACACTAATAGAAAGGCACAAGAACTAATATGATAACATGGTCAATGGAAAAGATGCCAAATTAAAATGCTAGAAAGAGAAGGAACTTTATCACGCGACCTAAGTACCATGACCATTCCTTCATATGCGACAGACCGAGTTTGTGAATGAGTTGTCAAGGCATTGTATTGTGCTAGGCAGCATGGTAGCACAGTGGTTAGCACTGTCGCTTCACAGACCCTGGGTCCCAGGTTCGATTCCTGGCTTGGGTCACTGTCTGTGTGGAGTCTGCACATTCTCCCTGTGTCTGCGTGGGTTTCCTCTGGGTGCTCTGGTTTGCTCCCACAAGTCCCGAAAGACATGCTGTTAGGGGAATTGGACATTCTGAATTCTCCCTCAGTGTACCCGAACAAGCTCTGGAATGTGGCGACTAGGGGCTTTTCAACCCCTAGTTGAAAACTAGTAACTTCATTGCAGTGTTAATGTAAGCCTACTTGTGACAATAAAGATTTTTTTTTAAAAAATTATAGCACCCTCATGTATTGTAGAGTATGGTGCGTGACAGAGAAAAGGATCAACTAAGGATTGGAGAGTGACACCATCCGCAGAGAAAAGTATGTAGTCCATGGTCAGCGTTGAGTGTACAACAGGACCCGGAAAGCAGTAAGCGTGTACGGAAGAATCCCATGCAAGCTTATGGGGCTGAATGCTCCAATTGGGAAACTAATTTCCAGTCGGAACTAGATCATGTGCAATTTGCATTCCTGTTGGGGACGATGTTTGTTCCAAGATTCAGGACATGCAAATGGGCCAGCACTCTGCCAGTGTGAACTGGAAGCAATTCCCATCCCTGTTGGTGGCGGATTTGCTGGGGACAGAATTCGCACCAAAGAGCCTGATCAGCTGGAGCTGCTTATATGTGCTCCACTCACCACACCCTCTCATTCCAGCTACGAAGGTGGCTCACAGAGGACCTGCTCTCTGATTACGAGAGTCAGAAGTGGACCCACTGCTCGATGCTATTGAGCGGAGGGACACTCTTCCCCAGGGTCGGCCACAGACTCAAGCTTGCCCTCCTGAACAGTGCCTGGGAGGAGATGGCAGAGGCACTCAGTGCTTCCAGCCTCATCAGGAGGAGACAGCTTGTGATCCTGAGGGGTGGGTGACACTGGCACGACATTTACTCGGAGAGGGCAGTGTGCCAGGGAGGGTTCCACAGACCACGGTACAGGTGACCTTTGGTTGGGGTGAGCTCTGCTAATCCCTTGCTTCCTCTGCTGTGTGGCTGCGCTGAGGGGCCAATGATTGAGATTGCCCACTTCCATCCTCTTGATGATATAGCTGGGTATGGGGGTTTCCAGAGGGGAGAGGTGCATTCTCACATAACCAAAGTCTGTCTGAGCATTTACAGGGCATAGTGAGCAGTCAGCAGTGTGAACAGCCAGGAGCCTGTAAGTAGCACCAAAGGGGAGTGTTTAAATCACATACTGCAGCAATGGCAGTCTGAGCCAGACTACCCGGATCCCGAGGGGGACACCCTGAGTGCACGCATTTGGCACTAAGTTGTTCCCTGCTACTCCCCGTGGCCTAGGTAGCCATCCCCTAAAATGCCCAACAAGGTTTGAGAGTTTTCTTACGCTTTCTCTCCCCCTCAACAGCCATGGCACCCAGGTCCCGCTTGTAAATACTTACACCAATTCGGGCCTGTGTTACTTCCATCTGAGAGGGTTGGAGCATCATAGAGAAGTACAGCATACTGTGTTCAACCCGCTATTTACATTCAAATCCATGCAAATGATGGTTTTGCATGGACCCACCGACTCAGGGCACAAACATTACTAACACCGCCAGCGAGATATCAGAGCATGGTGTCAGAATCAGCACTGAGCATATATCATGATTTTTGCATTATGTTTGCTATGTTTGTCGGATCGCAATTCTAGTTGTCAGGGGATGGAGAATTCAGCCCTATATTTGGAACTGTACATAACTGAAGCCTACTAATAGAAGTGTTATGTTAAACGCAAGCCTCACGATCTCATCATTGAAAAATCACTACATCAATTTACAAATGTCTAACTTGTGTGTATGTTTATTTAGAATTTGGATTTGAGTAAATCAATTTTGAAGATTGCATTAAAGAAATTAAAGGGGAAGGAATGTAATGTTTATGGTATCTGTCTTTAAGACTGTACAGCCGAAAAGGTCACCTGACTTGAGAAACCAATGGGAACCTTGGAGCAGCTGCCTAGTGCTGCAAACGTCGTGAACAACATTCAAACAGAGCCTGCTCCTCCATTCAATCAGATCACAATTGATCTGATTGTGCCTTTGACTCCATATTCCATCTATCCCTGATAACCCACAGCTCCCTTGTTAAAAAATAATCTCTCTATCTTAAAATATTCATTTACCCTGCCTCCATTGCTTTCTGGGGAAGAGAATTCTAAAGCTTTACAACCCTCTGAGAGAAAGTCTTCTCAAATTCATTTAAATGGGAGGCCCTGATTTTTAAACTGTGGCCCTGGTGCTCATCTCTCCCACAAGGGCAAATATCGGGTGCGATCTTCCGGCCATGCTGTGTCGGAAAAGCAGATCGCCACGGCGCAGCATGGTCAGTGAAAGCTGGGACACCCCGCTTCCGGGATCCACCCGGCTCACAACGCCTCGCGAGATTCAATGCAATCTCGCGAGACGTTGCAAAGAGAATCCCGCTCACAATGGGCGGGATCATTTTTTGGCAAATCTGCATATCAGAGCGAGTCCTTACTCTAATGTGGGGGACAGTCCCATGTTGTGTTCCGGCTGGGGGGTATGTCGGGGATTTTGTTTGTGGGCCTTGGTGTTCAGGATGCCATTTAAAAATGGCATCCCAATCGCTCACTACAACGGGGAGCTCCACAAAAAAAACAGGCTGTGTACAGTCTCCACCACGTGTTCCCCGTTTATGCACCTTATTCAACTCGAGTGGCACTGAATAGCCACGCATTTCTCGGCACTGCGAGTGCCGGGAATCACGCGGCTAAACGCGCTCGCTTTGTTCCCTTTTGGGAAGATCGTGCCCATCCTTTCAGCGTCCAACCTGTCAAGACCACTCCGGATCTTACATGTTTCAATAAGATCACACCTCAATCTTCTAAACTCCAATGGCTACAGGCCCTTCCTCATCCCAAGTATCAGTCAATTGAGATTTCCCTGAGCTGTTTTTAACGCATTTATATCCTTTCTTAAATAAGGAGACCAAACTATACACATTACGAGACATCAACAACCCCCCTGTGCAACTGTAGCAAAACAACTCTACTTTCATATTCTATCCCTCTTGCAATAAACAACAATATCCATTTGCCTCCCAGTAGGGGAACGTGTACCTACATAATCTCCTGATTCATGTACCAGGACACCCAGGTACCTCAGAGATCTGCAGTCTCTCTCAATTTAAATAATATGCTGTTTTTCTATTCTTCCTGTTGAAGTGGGCAAGTTCACATTTTCCCATTAAATTCTGCTTTTGGGCATCAGAACAAAGAACAAAGAAAAGTACAGCACAGGAACAGGCCCTTCGACCCTCCAAGCCTGTGCCGACCATGCTGCACGTCTAAACTAAAATCTTCTACACTTCCTGGGTCCGTATCCCTCTATTCCCATCCTATTCATGTATTTGTCAAGATGCCCCTTAAATGTCACTATCGTCCCTGCTTCCACCACCTCCTCCGGCAGCAAGTTCCAGGCACCTACTACCCTCTGTGTAAAAAACTTGCCTCGTACATCTGCACTGTAAATTCTATGAAATCCCCTCTAAACCTTGCCTCTCGCACCTTAAACCTATGCCACCTAGTAATTGACCCCTCTACCCTGGGAAAAAGCCTCTGACTATCCACTCTGTCTCTACTCCTCATAATTTTGTAGACTTCTATCAGGTCACCCCTCAACCTCCGTCGTTCCAGTGAGAACAAACCGAGTTTATTCAACCGCTCCTCATAGCTAATGCCCTCCATACCAGGCAACATTCTGGTAAATCTCTTCTGCATCCTCTCTAAAGCCTCCATATCCTTCTGGTAGTGTGGCAACCAGAATTGAACATTATACTCCAAGTGTGGCCTAACTAAGGTTCTATACAGCTGCAACATGACTTGCCAATTCTTATACTCAATGCCCCGGCCAATGAAGGCAAGCATGCCGTGTGCCTTCTTGACTACCTTCTCCACCTGTGTTGCCCCTTTCAGTGACCTGTGGACCTGTACACCTAGGTCTCTCTGACTTTCAATACACTTGAGGGCTCTACCATTCACTGTATATTCCCTACCTGCATTTGACCTTCCAAAATGCATTACCTCACATTTGTCCGGATTAAACTCCATCTGCCATCTCTCCGCCCAAGTCTCCAAACGATCTTAATCCTGCTGTATCCTCTGACAGCCCTCATCGCTATCCGCAATTCCACCAACCTTTGTGTCGTCTGCAAACTTATTAATCAGACCAGTTACATTTTCCTCCAAATCATTTATATATACTACGAACAGCAAAGGTCCCAGCACTGATCCCTGCGGAACACCACTAGTCACAGCCCTCCAATTAGAAAAGCACCCTTCCATTGCTACTCTCTGCCTTCTATGACCTAGCCAGTTCTGTATCCATCTTGCCAGCTCACCCCTGATCCCGTGTGACTTCACCTTTTGTACCAGTCTACCATGAGGGACCTTGTCAAAGGCCTTACTGAAGTCCATATAGACAACATCCACTCCGCTACGTGCATCAATCATCTTTGTGACCTCTTCTAAAAACTCTATCAAGTTAGTGAGACACGACCTCCCCTTCACAAAACCATGCTGCCTCTCATTAATACAAATCTTTATTGTCACAAGTAGGCTTACATTAACACTGCAATGAAGTTGCTGTGAAAATCCCCGAGTCACCACATTCCGGCACCTGGTCAAGTACACTGGGAGAATTCAGAATGTCCAAATTACCTAACAGCATGTCTTTTGGGACTTGTGGGAGGAAACCGGAGCACCCGGAGGAAACCCATGCATTCACAGGGAGAACGTGCAGACTCCGCATAGTGACCCAAGCCAGGAATCGAATCTGGGACCCTGCCGCTGTGAAGCAACAGTGCTAACCACTGTGCCTGCAGGGGGCGAGTAATCCCGGCCTTTAATCTGCTCATGTAGCCACTGTATTTATATGGCTAGTCCAGGTCAGTTTCTGGTCAATGATAACCCCCTGGGTGATTTTAGAGGGAATTTAGAGGTAATGCCATTGAATATCAGCGAGAGGTTAGATTCTCTCTTGTTGGAGATCACCTTTGCTAACCCTAAAGAAAAGTTTTGAAGTAGTGTTTTAAGTGAGTCCCACTAATGACTGTGGTGTCATTTTTATTTATTGGCATTAACACATCCGAGTCTCCAATTTGAAATCCTCATTAGAATTATAAATGAAAATTAAATAATTTAAATACAAAATGTAAGATTATCTAACCAATTTGGAAGATGGTACTCCAATCTTTTGCTTTGGAATAAAGAAGATGGTACTTACTGTGCATATATTTTTCATTAAGGACATGGATAGGAAACCCCATTTTTGTATGTGATTTCTCAAAAATAACATCCTCTCTCAACGTAAGAGGAAACTGACAGTGAAAAAAATAACACTTTGTTTCTTTTACTTAGATCCTTAGAATAATCATCCAAATAATAGAGCCCGCTGTTATAGGATTCTCCTGGTTGGGGAAATGAAGACACTAAGCTTTTCCAGGATAAGGCTGGCTGGTCAGTTAGAGTGCGCCATACAATACTATTCAATACAATACGATGGGCGGTGAAAGACATGCTTGTG
The DNA here is from genome assembly GCF_047496885.1 of Scyliorhinus torazame. NCBI lineage: Eukaryota > Metazoa > Chordata > Chondrichthyes > Carcharhiniformes > Scyliorhinidae > Scyliorhinus > Scyliorhinus torazame. Next base: position 174,219,449 of record NC_092716.1, on the reverse strand, counting down.
AGGTGAATTGAACATTCTGAATTCTTCCTCAGTGTACGAGAACAGGTGCCAGAGTGTGGCGCCTAGGGGATTTTCACAGTAACTTAGTTGCTGTGTTAATGTAAGCCTACTTGTGACACTAATAAAGATTATTATTACAATCATCTAGGATTGTAGCTTTTGGGTCCTTGTGAACTAACAAGTTAGTTCAGACGTTCTCATCTATTATCTATCAGGGACTCATTATTTAGTTCGCCAACTTGACCATGAAGATATGCAATTCCAGCTGATCATTATTTATATGAGACTGATTTAAAAACCTATGCTTTTTAGCACGAGTTCTATTCCACGTTACCTCAAACATAGATAATCTTTATTGTCACAAGTTGGCTTACATTAACACTGCAATGAAGTTACTGTGAAAAGTCCCTAGTCACCACATTCCGGCGCCTGTTCAGGTGCACGGAGGGAGAATTCAGAATGTCCAAATTACCGAACAGCACGGGCGGGATTCTCCTCCACCTGGCAGGGCGGGCCGTACCGGCGTCGAGGAGTGGCGTGAACCACTCTGGCGCGGGCCGCCCGGAAGGTGCGGAACCCTCTGCACCTTCAGAGGCAAGGCCAGCGTCGACGGGCTTGGCGGCGCTCCAGCCGACGCGGAAGGGCTTGACGCCGCACCAACGGGCCTCCACCGGCTGGCACGAGTTGGCGCATGCGCGGGAGCGCCAGAGTGTGCTGGCGTCATCCCAGCGCATGCGCAGGGGGGTTCTTCTCCCCGCCGGCCATGGCGGAGGTTGACAGCAGCCGGCGCTGAGGGAAAGAGTTCCCCCACGGCTCAGGCCCGGCCGTGGATCGGTGGGCCCCGATCATGTGCCAGGCCACAGTGGGGGCATCCCCGGGGCCAGATCCCCCCCCCCCCCGAGGACTCTGCAGGCCACCCACAGAGCCAGGTCCCACCGGTACGGCCCGCCCCGGCTTTGATTTACGCCGCGGGACCGGCCGAAAACGGGCGGCCGTTCGGCCCATCGCGGGGCGGAGAATCGCCGGGGGGGGGGGGGGGCTGCTGCCAGCGGCCGCCGACCGGCTTGGCACGATTCCCGCCCCCGCCAAAACCCCGGCGCCGGAGAATTCGGCAGTTGGCGTTGGGGTGTAATTCACACCGTCCCCCGGCGATTCGGGACTTGTGGGAGGAAACCGGAGCGTCCAGAGGAAACCCATGCAGACACAAGGAGAACATGCAGACTCCGCACAGACAGTGAACCAAGCCGGGAACTGAACCTGGGACCCTGGCGCTGTGAAGCAACTGTACTAACCACTGTGCCACCGTGCCACCCATTTCAGATTCAGTGCAGTAATATAAGTCAATATATTATCAAGACAGTTTTCAGTGAGCCAAAACATTGGCAGGCTAATTTCAAAACTTCACACAACAGTTGATCGATAATCTGGGATTTCTCTTGATGACAACCTGAAAGAAAGAATTAATTTTGATAGTATTAGAAAACGTACATATTTTTCTGAAAATTATGCAACTTTTTCCTGCGACATCAGTTTACATTAGCATCCAACAGGCATCTCAAAGTCTATCCAAGGTAATGAAAGCTGATATTTTTGTCTTTATCAGTCAATGGAACCAACTTGCCAATATCCCTTCAATAAATCAATTTTTGTAATGAACATTAAAACGCTTGAAGCACTGAGAACAAATCCGCTATCAAAAGTGATTCTATTCTTTCCTGGCCTCGGTCGGGAATGCCCTGCCGAGGCTGCACTTACCTCATTTCTGAGCTCAGATCGATTCAAGATGGCGCCGGAGGATGGCGACTCTCTGCGAGCTCTCTCAACCAGACCCTTTTCTTTTATCGCTTATCACCATTTTGACTCTTCTTTTGTTTACTATGTACATACCATGTACGTTCTCTTGGCCACAGAAAAATACTTTTCACTGTACTTCGGTACATGTGACAATAAACATCAATCAATCAGTGCAGAAAGAGACTGGGGCACCATTTTTAAACACCATCCCGATCTCTCGACCCCTCCCCCAGTCACCACACGCGGCCGCCCACTGTCCACAACTGACCTGTTGGGTCTTCAAGTGCCCCCTCACCCTAGCTCTTAAGGGCAGGGCACCCCAAGCCTATTCCCTGGCATGGGCAACATGGAACCCAGGCACCATGGCACTGCCAGCCTGCCATCCTGCTGGTACCCAGGGTGGCAGTGCCAGGGTGCACGAGTGGCAGAAGTGCCAGGGTACCACCCTGCCAAGAGCCTGACCACCTACGGATCGCCGAAGGCCTGAGAGAACTCCCAAGGTGCTGTTATGCCTGGTCCACGTTTGTGTGGACCAGTGCTAAACGGCGCCATGGCGAGGACACCCAGGCGAGGGCGTTAGTTCCTGGGCCTCGGGAGGATCGGGCGCCGACATATATAAATGAGTCGAATGACTTATTTAAATATGTTCATCTGGATCTTGCCCAAAGAGGGTGAAATGCAGATTGTGACATCTCGCGAGATCTTGCCTCCTCGTGAGATTAACGGCCTCGTGACGACACCATGTTGAGTGTGACGAGGCCGTTCAATCGCACCCATAGAGCGCACTTCTCCAGAAAATTTCTAAACGTGGTAGCAAGTGGGAATTGCCGCGAGCTTCCCGGCGCTCGGCCCAGCGAGGCCGACAACGCAGTCCACTTAATGAGGCCTCATGGGCCTCTCGTTGCAAATGAAGACTCGCCAGTTGATTCGCTGGGACCACGCTCGCCAGCCCCCCACTAAAAAGGTCGAGCAACACTTAAGCTGCACTTGCTCAGCCATCCCCTGCCAGCTCGCAATAATGGCCCCGAGGAGACCGGCCCCAAGATTCGGGGATGCTGACCTGGGATGTGGTAGTGGCCAGGAGGGATGTACTGTTCCCCCGAAGGTCCCAGAGGGTGAGCCACAAGGTAGCCAGTGCTGCCTGAGATTAGGTGGCGACAGCTGTCAGCTTGGGGAGTGTGACCTCCAGTGCCAGAAAAAGTTCAATGGCTTACACCGGACACAGGGCAGCATGGGTGAATAGACACCAACGCCCCTTACCCCCCCTCCCCCTCCCCTATCCCCCAAAGGAGCATCCATCCCCCCCATGTGACCCCAGGCCCTTTTTCCTCAACCCCCAAACCCCTCCTTCACACCCCCCCAACCCCCAACCACTGTGAAACACGCCTGTAGCTAACAATGTCCCCGCTGTGACTCCTCAGGAAAAACTCTCCCATAACCGTCGGGAGAAGGCCCAGACTGGCGGAGCTGAGCTGGCCTTAAGAATCCTGATCTACTTCAAGGAGCATGCCATGGAGGTGACCGGTTGGCCAAGGACAGATAGGAGGTGGCGGAGGCTGGCAGACGCCGCAGAGGTGAGGAACCACTGGGCTCCACCGGAGGACCTGTCAAACGTGGGTTGTTATTGCCTTACTGACTGACCCATCACTCCCACTGACCATAAGACAAAGGAGCAGAATTAGGCCACTCATCCCATCGGGTTCTCCGCCATTCAATCATGGCTGATATATTTCTCATCCCCATTGTCCTACCTTCTCTCCATAACCCTTGATCCCCTTATTAATCAAGAACCTATCTATCTCTGTCTTAAAGACACTCAGTGATTTGGCTCCACAGCTTTCTGCGGCAAAGTGTTCCATAGATTCACCACCCTCTGGCTGAAGAAATTCCTCCTCATCTCTGTTTTGAAGGATCGTCCCTTTAGTCTGAGATGGTGACCTCTGGTTCTAGTTTTTCCTACAAGTGGAAACATCCTCTCCATGTCCACTCTATCCAGGCCTCGCAGTATCCTGTAAGTTTCAATAAGATCCCCCCTCATCCTTCTAAACTCCAACGTGTACAGACCCAGGGTCCGCAACCGTTCCTCATATGACAAGCTCTTCATTCCAGGGATCATTCTTGTGAACCTCCTCTGGACCCTTTCCAAGGTCAGTAGGTCCTTCCTTAGATACGGGGCCAAAACTGCTTACAACACTCAAAATGGGTTCTGACCAGAGCCTTATACCGCCTCAGAAGTACATCCCTGGTCTTGCATTCAAGCCCTCTCGACATGAATAAATTGCATTTGCCTTCCTAACTGCGGACTGAACCTGCACGTTAACCTTAAGAGGATCTTGAACAAGGACTCCCAAGTCCCTTTGTGCTTCTGATTCCCTAAGCATTTCCCCATTCTCCCGCAGGTCCTCCAGCCAATGGCGCCGGCCCCTACCAGAAGCCCCCCTCTCCTGACTCTGAGGAGGACACCTTCGGAGGAGAGCCTCCAAGAGCGCAGATATATGTGCCTCGGTGGGAAATGTCAGTGGACAGGCTTCTGGGGTACAATCTGGTGAGCACCACACCACTAATGATGCACATCAGGTGGAGGCAGGATCCCCAAGCGAGACAGCAGTCGGAAGGCTGCTGGATCCCAGGATAATAATAATCTTTATTAGTGTCACAAGTAAGCTTACGTTAACACTGCAATGAAGTTGCTGTGAAAATCCCCAGTGGTCACACTATTGTGCTTGTTCGGGTACACTGAGGGAGAATTCAGAACGTCCAATTCACCTAACAAGCATGTCTTTCGGGACTTGTGGGAGGAAACCGGAGCACTGGAGGAAACCCCTGCAAACACGGGGAAAGGGTACAGACTCCGCACAGTCAGGGACCAAACCCAAGTCCCTGTCAAGCCACAGTGCTAACCACTGTGCTGCCGGGTCCCAGCCTGATGCTGAGCCTGTGATACAGAAGTACTTGGACTTATGGGGACCTGATTGGGAGGTTTCCCGGGACATTCAGAGGGAGATGTCAGTGTCACTCCAGTAGATCCATAGCCTATTTGAGGAGTCCCAGTGGCTAGGGGCACAGGAGATGGTGCCAGCAATGAGTGGCACCGAGGCCAACACTGTTAGGGTGGTGATTGCAGTGGAGAGCCTGGTACCATGACGTCGGCACCATGACCGAAGATGTCCAAGGCTTCGCGCAGTCAGTCACTCCATGGTTGAGGGTCTCAGCAGAATGTCTGACTCCCTGGGGGATGTGACCCTTGATGCTCGATCAATGACTCCAGAAGCGAGATTGGATGACAATTGAAGGCTTTATTGGACTAGATGTTTCCCCCAGCAGCGCCGGTACAGAATGCAGCTGCTAGGGAGACACAGGCTCTTATACTCCGCATTACTGGGCGGAACCAGCAGGCAGGCTTCACCAATGATCTTCCTGTCTCAGGTACCTCCCACACCAATGATCTTACAGCCTCAACCTAGATACCGTAATACCCCTAATACCGACTAATACAACCCTGTACCAGGCTGACCTTGATGAGGTTCTGCGGGACATGTCCTGTTGTCAAATGGGCATGGCCGAGATGCTGCGAAGCTTTTCCCAGTCACAGGTGGGCATAGTTGAGGCACTGCAGAGCATGGACCAATCACTGAGGAGCATCGCTAAGGGCGTCGACACAATGGTGCGGACCATGTGGAACCGTCAGGGCTGGCAAAGCCAGATGATACGTACAAAGCCGAGGCTCGAACCAGCTGCCCCTCCGTCCTAAGGTGAACCTTAGGACCCGATGGGCACCGACCGGGAGGACGTGGGTGCTGAGTGCCAACCCGACCCATCCCATGGAGTGACGGCGGCGACCACCAGCTCCTCTGAGTTCCACTCCTCTCATGAGGCAGCATCTCGAGGTCAGCACGCGGCACGGCTGTGCATGTGCCGCCGACAAGTGAGCCGGAGCCCTCCAGCCCCAGAGCCTCCAGTGCACTACGGGATGATGTAGGCAGCTGGCAGCCTCCACCTCAGATGTGCATCCTGAGGAAACACCTAGAAGTGGTGGTAGAGCTAGGAGGGCCAAGCACATTGAGGATAACTTGAGGGCACCGGGGAAGGAGGGGGTAGGTAGGGGGTGAGGCGGCACCATTGGGAGTGGGGTTTGTACAACCCATTAACCACCAGTATAATGCCTTTGTCACGTTTTCCGCAAAGCGGGCTGAATTAAGGACCCTTTGCCCATCTACATGGCGCACCCCCCCCCCCCCCCCCCATTGTGGCGGGTCCCCCACCGAGCACTGGGGTGGCAAGCCCAGCACCCCCAGCCTCTTTGCCTGTGAACAAAGATGGCTACTCAAATCCTTGACACCCTACAGTAGCCCTATTGGCAGGTTCAAGTTTTTCAAAAGGAGTACTAATGAGCACTTGCTGGGGCAGCCGCTGAATGACACGAGACCGTTGGATATGGGATGGCCCTCGTTAATTGTATGGAAATAGGGCTTGAGTCGTGATAATTGGTTTCTTGCCATGCTACGGTGAGATCCTGGTTTCACCTACGAGAGCGGCTGGTTGGACCGCAAACTCTTTGGCACCTGGCACAGATCTCGTTTGTTGCTTCTCCCATTATTCACCGGTCTCGTTTCGCTTGAGCGAGAGTGTAATGAGGCCAGAGAATCGCGGCCATCGTATTTATACATTTTTCTTTAATTAGTTTCAGGGTTCCTCTCACCTCATGCCCATAAATCAGGTCAAAAGGACTGAACCCTGTTGACACATTGGGAAATCCCGAACAGCGAACTGTAAAAATGGAATTCCTTTACCCAAATCATTAGGACATTCCTGACAATGGACTTTAATCATGGTCTTGAGAGTTTGATGCCATCTTTCTAATGCTCCTTGTGATTGTGGAGGATAAGCTGAAGATGTAAAATTGTTTTATTTTTGAACTATTCATTGGGTGCGATTTTCTCAACCCGTTACACCCGGTGCCCATCCTGTTGCGCCAGGTGAGTAGCAGGAAAAGGCAAAAATGAGAATTGCGCTGCGCATGAACATTTTGCAGTTCACCCGGCCCGCTGCTGATGGTGAGATGCCAATCTCGTCCCCAAATGGCGAGAAGCTCATTAAGCATAATTTGCATTCATTTCAGTCTCATTTGCGGGATAGAAATCGAATACAGCAGCCTCCCGGGAATAACCCGACTCCCCAACGAGAAGTCACGTGAGCATCGTTTAGTACTCTACAAAAACGGGAACCTGGCGCAATGGATACCGAGGGGAGGTGAGTAGCCGGTTCTATTTACCAGCATGCAGCTCAGGGCAGCGGAAGGTGTTAGTGGGGGAGGGGATTGCGGATGTTTGGGGGCTGAGGGGGTCACTCCTGGGACGGGGGGTGGGGAGGTTGCGTCTGTGAGGCCTTCAAGCTATCTTTAAATATTGTATAGGCCCATAACAAGGACAGCCACAGCTGCAACCTGCCTGTTCTACTGAACTCTTCCAGGACAGAGCCATGCAGCTTCTCTCGTGAAAGTCCATTTCAACCCTTTTATTGTGAGCAGCCTCTTGCTTCACAGCTGAAGACTATTTCAAATGAGGAATTAGCCTTGTTGTTGTGAGAGCACTTCACACTGCTGAATTCTCACGTATGCCACCTCGAAGGAGGAGGTATCATGTTTGAGAGGATAATTAGTAAACTGGATGTCTTGCAACTTTTGATGCCTGTTCAGATTGTGTGTGCCCGCTATCCTGGAACATGCATGACAGCTACATCCTAGGGCACACGGATATCCCCAATGTCTTCGAGGACCACCCTCGGATGATGGGTTGACTCGTGCTTGTACTCGAGGAGCATCAGCACCATAGAGGCAGCTTCTAACAATCAAACAGTGAAGAACAGGGCTTCACCACCCTAATCCTAAACCTTCCGCGCCCAAAGGGTCTGGATGAGCAAAAGACAGTTGGGCATGAACCCCTAATGTTGCTAGCAGAGGACCTGGGTTCCTGATCAGTCTGAGAGTATTTAGAGCAATGTTTGCCAGCACAAACCTACTGATTGGCACTCTGATGAAAATGAAATGAAAATCGCTTATTGTCACAAGTAGGCTTCAAATGAAGTTACTGTGAAAAGCCCCTAGTCGCCACATTCCGGCGCCTGTTCGGGGAAGCTGGTACGGGAATTGAACCGTGCTGCTGGCCTGCCTTGGTCTGCTTTCAAAGCCAGCGATTTTGCCCTGTGCTAAACCAGCCCCTGATAGAAGGCGGGACAGTCATGGTAAGGGAAGGGAGGCTTGGGAGATATCAGGGTCCCGGGATGGAAGACCTTCCTAATCATCAGTCCCTTTCCTCTAATTCCTTCCTGATTGCTGTTATCAGTCCCAGGGAGGCTGCACTTGTTGTGCTTGCCGAAACCGAAGAGGGCAGACGCCAAAGAAGACAGCAAGACTAATGCAGACGAGAGGCGCACCACATGTTCAGGGCCCGCCACATACCCTCAAGACCCATCCGCCCATCAGGCTGAGGAGGGGGCCAGAAGGGTAATTCAGCGACGTGCCAAGGTGTCCCAAGAGTCATTGGTCCATCAATGAGTTGACAGACAGCATATGCCGCAAAAGTCTGCATCTCAACAGAGATACAGTGCGGCACCTGTGCGTCATCCTCACGGACATGGCGCTGGCGGAGAAGGAAGTCACCCATTCCCGATGTCCGTGAGTGTCAATGCAGCCCTTCATTTCTATGCCACCAGGTCATTCCAAAGCTCAAGCAGGGCCTGTGTGGCATTTTACAGTCATCAGCCCACAGGTCCAATCGGAGGTGACGGACGATCTGCATGCCCGGGCATCCAACTACATCACCTTCGACCTGGATCAGGTCCACGAAGATGCACAGGCTGCAGGAATCGCCACCACTGCGGTGATGTCCCAGGTCTAGGGGGCTATTAATGGCATGCCTGTTAGTCTGCAAACACCGAGGCATCAGGGAGTGCCCTATATTAACAGGAAGGGGTTCCACTCCTCGAATGTTCAGATCGTGTGTGCCCGCTATCCTGGGAGCATGCATGACAGCTACATCCTGGGGCACACGGAGATCCCCAATGTCTTCGAGGACCACCCTCGGGTGATGAGTTGACTCGTGGGGGACAAGGGATACCCGCTGCCACCAGAGCTGTCATTGAGCGGTGCATCGGGCTGTTGAAAATGCAGTTCCGCTGTCTGGACTGCTGTGACAGGGCTCTAGACTATGCCCCCCAGAGGGTCTCCCGCCTTGTGGTGGTCTGCTGTGCCCTCCACAATCTGGCACAGCAGCGGGGTGATATGCAAAGGAGAGGGAACTTGTTGTGGCCTCGTCTGAGGAAGAGCACCAGGAGGGGCTCTCGAGGAGGAGCCCGAGGTTAGAGGATAGGCAGTGGTAAGAGTCTGACATGCAAGTACGACCAGGGGGCCCCCATCTTCCCAACATTGTCATGAGACGAGTCTGTGTCCGTCAGTTGAACATCAACCCTCTTCACCCCCCCCCCCCACTCCCCCACCCACATATCACAAAACCCCTTCCCCGACCACACTTCCCAGCTCCAAGGGCCTATGTTGCATTACTCCCGCTGTGAAGGTTAAAGTGATAGATGCTTCATATGTATCAGGTGTGAGATTTTTTCAATGGTCATGTCCACTCCCCCTAGCTACGGACACTGACATCACCAGTGCCAACTCAGTGTTTCTGTGATCCTCTGTGGTTTCGTGCTATGTCTAGGTGTGTCCCCAGGATGCACATCAACCCCAACCCCGCCACCCTCCACATTTTACTCCCTCTCTGCTCTTCTCCCATTTTCCTTTCTCCCTACCTCCCAAATCCCTCCCAAACCACCCTGTTCCCCACTCCCAACTGTATGTGTAACATCACTCCAGGGCGATGGGCCTGTGTTGGCGGTGTCACTGGGTTACTATGCAAGTCAGGAGAGTGATCATAACTCGCTGTGAGGAAACCTCTGGTGCTCCTCAGTTTCTGCTAAAGTCTGACTCTTGTCTTTCTGCTGACAACCTCTGAACGGGGCCTGCATCGGGGGCTTTTGATTTTGAACCACTGTGCCCGAGGGGCAAGGGTACGGGCAGGCCAGCTGTGAAGATTAACGTGATAGATCATAGATCATAGAATTTACAGTGCAAAAGGAGGCCATTCGGCCCATCGAGTCTGCACCGGCTCTTGGAAACAGCACCCTACCCAAGGTCCACACCTCCACTCTATCCCCATAACCCAGTAACCCCACCCAACACTAAGGGCAATTTTGGACATTAAGGGCAATTTATCATGGCCAATCCACCTACCCTGCACATCTTTGGACTGTGGGAGGAAACCGGAGCACCCGGAGGAAACCCACGCACACACGGGGAGAATGTCCAGACTCCGCACAGACAGCGACCCAAGACAGGAATCGAACCTGGGACCCTGGAGCTGTGAAGCAATTGTGCTATCCACAATGCTACCGTGCTGCCCACATGTATGAATGGTGACATGTTTTAATAGTGAACATTTCACTGTGACAGATTTTCATTCTCCCTAGCTACAGATAGTGACCCCACCCCCCACACATCCGTGCCCACTCAATTCTCCTCACTGTTCTTGATCCTCTGTGGTCCAGTGCCATGTCCAGGTGTGTCCTCAGCATGCACATCAGAGGTGGAGGCAACCTGCTGTCTTCCGCACCCTATGGCCTTTGATTCCCTTGACATTCAATGGCATTACCATCGCTGAGTCCCCCACAATCAACATCCTGGGGGTTACCATTGACCAGAAACTGAACTGGACTACCCACATTAATACTGTGGCTACCAGGGTAGGTCAAAGACTGGGAATCCTACGATGAGTAACTCACCTCCAGACCCCCCAAAGCCTGTCCACCATCTACAAGGCACAAGTCAGGAGCGTAAAGGAATACTCTCCACTTGCCTTGATGAGTGCAGCTCCAATAACACTCAAGAAGCTTGACATCATCCAGGACACAGCAGCCCGTTTGATTGCTCCTCCTTCAACAAACATTCAAACCCTCCACTATCGACGGACAGTGGCAGCCTTGCGTACCATCTACAAAATGCACTGCAGTAACTCACCAAAGTTCCTTAAACAGCACCTTTCAAACCCATGACCACTACCATCTAAAAGGAAAAGAGCAGCAGATACCTGGGAACCTCACCCACCTGGTGGTTCCCCTCCAAGTCACTCACCACCCTGACTTGGAAATATATTACTGTCCCTTCACTGTTGCTGGGACAGAGGCTTGGAACTCCCTCCCTGACAGCAAAGTGGGTGTACCTGCACCTGAAGGACTGCAGCAGTTTAAAAAGTCAACTGACCACCACCTTTTGAAGGGCAACTAGGGATGGGCAATAAATGCTACCCTACCAGCGATACCCGCATCCCATAAATTAAAAAGAAAAGGTCGTCCTCTGAAGAGCCTGAAGCTGGATTGCCCCCGCCAACTTACCATGCCACCTTGCTCTGTCCGCTGCCCTTGAGATGTGCCAATGTCAGGAGGGGATGGATTCAGAATTAATGGAGACCGCCATAATCTCTTTGGTGGCAGTTGTCCTCTAGCGCTTCCTCCTCCCTAACAGTGCCTGTCGGGCCCTGGTGGACTCCTTGGGATGGAGAGGCAGCTGGAGTGAGCTCCAAGGGCCTCGGGGTCATCTGGCGCTGCCAGTCGGGGAGCCTCTTCATTGTCTGCATCATGGTGTTGAATCATCAGTGATGCTCCTCAGTGACTGGGCCATGTTCTGTAGTGGCTCGGCAATGTCCATCTGGGTCTGGGACAAGTCCCTCAGCGATTGGGGCATGATGTCGAGGCTGCCGGCCATTGTTGTCACAGATTGAGTCATGTGTTGGACACCACCACTCAAGATGCTGACGTCGTGCTCTAGGTTTTCCACTGCAGTCGCCACCCTAGCAGTGTTGGCCTTGGTCCCATGCATTGTCGGCACCATATCCTGTGCCCGAAGGCTTTGGGACACTTCCTAATACCCCCTCCTGAATGTCACAGCTATCAGCTGAATCTGTCCTATCAGCTCTGAAGAACCTTTACCAGAGGCTCGACAACTCACTGAGTCTCAGCTGAGTCTTGGGATCCAACAGACCTCTGACTGCTGTGTCCCTCGGATGTTCCTGCCTCTACTTGATGTGTGATGCTCACCAGACAGTGCCCCGGAAGTCTGTCTACTAATGTCCGCTACTGAGGTGTGTGTCGCTGTGCTGCTGAAAGGTGCAGGTGATAGCTGTGACACATTGCTGGTGTTCTCCTTGGAGCTCTCCTCTAAGGTGTTCTCTTGGATGGGGGGGCATAACTCCGGATGCCCTGAGCTCATCAGATGTTGATCCTGCAAGACAATGGCCAGTGAAAGGGAAAGATGATTGTGTGTGTCATCAACAACTCACTTGACACAGGTCATAGGGACAGTGAATCCTCACTTCTCTGATGCAGGCCAACTTCGCTGTCGGTCACTGCTCTCTCCTCAGGCAATTCTGCGCTCTCTCGGGCTCGTTCCTCACGTGTGGAGAGGACCTGGATCTCTTGACATCCTGCGCCCATCTTTGCCCTTTCCCTCTTTCTATGGGCCATCTTGTTGCTGGTTCTCCAACCCACTTGGGGAAACAGAGTGCCCCGTCTCTCATCCACGGCATTGAGAAGCCTGGTCAGGTCGGCATCCTCAAAGCAAGGAGCAGGTCTCCATGCTGTCATCGTCGTGTCTTGACTGAGAGTGAGTGCTGAGGGAGCGTTTAAAATCAGCTTCCCCCTTTATCAATGAGTAGCTGAGGCGTGAGTTGGGTGAATCAAATAACTAGGGAGTCAGGTATGGTGAGATTCACGTGGGGGATCATTTTGTGCACTAAGTGCAGGTGAATACAGGTGACAATTTCATCAAAAATGCTGGTGCGAATCACCCTCCAAACCCACCCAAAATGGCACTTAGTTATTTTTGGGATGAATCGCGCCCATTATGTCTTTGAATATTTGTAACATAAAATTTCAGCCTGATTGTATTTCTTTAGGTAATCCACGTCGTGTAAAAAAAAAACTAACATTTCCACTCTCACTGTTGCTGTAATTTTCTCCAAAGGCACAACCTCAGGAAATCTTGTTGAAACATCCATAATCATTAAAAGGTACTGATTCCCACTTTTGATTTTTGGAAGGGGTACCGCACATTCTATTAAGACCCTATGTTATGGGCCAGGGTTTAGAGAACCCCAAAGTCTATCATGGAGTTCATCTGACCAACAACTTTTAATAGATTGTGATATGGGGAACACATGGCCCACTCTACAGGTGTGGTACAGCAGAAATGGAAAAGTATTTTTTAAAGCAAAACTCTGACAAAGGAAGGTTCAGGCTTCCGGTTGCAGCTATGCCTGGGTAGGTCGCATGGTCGGCAGCTCCCGCCGAGAACGGACTTTTGGGCCCTTTTAAGGAGCCCCGGCGGCACTTGGACGACGATTCCCGGTGTGGGAAGGAAGCAGTGAGGTTCCCCCAGCACTGTATGGAGTGGACCAGGAGCGGAGGGTCAAAAAAGTGGCACTAGAGAAGAGAAGAGAACGGGCGTGAAAAAACAAGATGGCGGCGGACGGGGACCAGGCAGCGTGGGCTCAGTGGTCTCGGGAGAAGCAGGAGTTTTTGAGAAGCTGTTTTGCGGAATTGAAGACGGAGATGTTGGCCCCTATGAAGGCGTCGATTGAAAGGCTGGTGGAGACCCAGAAGATGCAGGGACAGCGATCAAGGAGGTGCAGCAGAAGGCCTCTGATAATGAGGATGAGATCCTGGGCCTGGCTGTCAAAGTGCAAGCGCACGAGGCGCTGCATAAAAAATGGCAGGAGAATTTCGAGAATCTGGAGAACAGGTCAAGGAGCAAGAACCTGCGAATTCTGGGTCTCCCTGAAGGCGTGGAGGGGTCGGATGCTGGGGCGTATGTGGCTACGATGATGAGTACGCTGATGGGCGCGGGAGCCTTCCTGAGGCCCCTGGAGCTGGATGGGGCGCACAGAGTCCTGGCAAGGAGGCCGAGGGCGAATGAGCCGCCGAGAGCCGTGGTGGTGAGGTTCCACCGCTTCACCGACAGGGAGTGTGTCCTGAGATGGGCGAAGAAGGAGCGGAGCAGCAGGTGGGAGAATGCCAAAATCCGCATCTATCAGGACTGGAGTGCAGAGCTGGCCAAGAAGAGGGCAGGATTCAATCGGGCCAAGGAGGTTCTCCACTGAAAGGGCGTGAAGTTCGGGCTGTTACAGCCAGCGCGGCTGTGGGTCACGTTTCAGGACCGTCACCACTATTTTGATACGCCGGATGAGGCGTGGACCTTTATCAAAAATGAGAAGTTGGACTCAAATTAGTGGTTTGTAGCATGTTATGGGGGTTGCTGGTGAGTGGGAGGGGGCGATGTTTTTTCTGTATGTGCGCTTGTTTTGGGGGGGGGGGTTGTTCCCCGTGCTTGCTTGGGGGGGTGTGGGCCTGTGGCCCTGGGCCTTTGGGGATTGGGGCGAGGCTGCAGGTGAAAGGAGCTGGGGCGGCCAGCTCCCGCCGACCTGGTGGAAAGGGGGCGGGGTCGGCCCAGGCAGGGAGCGCGTGATTTTTCCCGTGAAAAGGCGACGGCGGGGTCTGATGCGGGGGGCGGTACTGGCTTGGTGTCCACATTGGTTTATAGGGGGGGTAGAGGGGGGGCATTTGGCCACCCCACTTTGGTGGGGGGAGGGCTGGAGACTTCGAGGGGGAATTCAATAGGGGGATCGAAGGCAGAGGCGGGAACGGCCGGGGTCAGCAGGAGTCAGCTGACTTATGGGAGTGCAATGGGGGGGAGCAGTGAGGTTAAGCAGTTGCTTGGCTGGGGGAGGGGGGGGAAGGGTTGGGTTGCTGCTGTGCTGACTGAGGGGGAGTTGGAGGTCAGAGGGAGAGAGTTGGGGTGGGGAGCCTCCGCCTGGGAGGCTGGAGAGTGCGAGAAGCGCGGGCACGTGGCTGGTCTAAAAAAGGAGATGGCTAGTCGGCGGGTGGGGTGGGGGGGGTTAGTCCCCCTATCCGGCTGATCACGTGGAATGTTAAAGGCTTGAATGGACCGGTCAAGAGGGCTCTGGTGTTTGCGTACTTAAAGGGGCTAAAGGCAGACGTGGCCATGTTACAGGAGACGCACTTGAAGATTGTGGATCAGACCAGGCTGAGGAAGGGATGGGTGGGGCAGGTTTTTCACTCTGGGCTGGACGCGAAAAACAGGGGGGTCGCAATCTTGGTGAGTAAGCGGGTGACATTTGAGGCGGTGAGTATTGTGGCGGATAAAGGGGGTTGAAATGTGATGTTGAGTGGCAGGCTGCAGGGGGCCTGAGTGGTGCTGGTGGTATATGCCCCAAACTAGGACGATGCAGGGTTCATGAAGCGGATGTTGAGCCGGATTCCGGATCTGGAGGCAGGTAATCTGATAATGGGGCGGGACTTCAATACTGTACTGGACCCAGCATTAGATCGGTCTAGGTTGAGGTCGGGTAAGATGCCGACTGCGGCCAAGGTCCGGAGGGGGTTTATGGATCAGATGGGGGAGTGGATCCGTGGAGGTTTGCCAGGCCAAAGGCGAGGGAGCTCTCCTATTTCTCCCATGTGTACAAGGCCTACTCACGAATAGACTTTTTTGTGGTAAGCAGGGCGCTGATCCCGAGAGTGGAGGGGACGGAGTATTCGGCCATTGCGATTTCGGATCACGCCCCTCACTGGGTGGAGCTGGAGTTGGGTGAGGAGAGGGGCCAGCGCCCGTTGTGGCGCATGGATGTGGGACTGCTGGCGGACGAGGAGGTTTGTGGGCGAGTCCGGGGGTGCATCCAAAGATATGTGGAGGCCAATGATAATGGGGAGGTATCGGTGAGTGTGGTCTGGGAGGCGCTGAAGGCAGTGGTCAGCGGGGAGCTAATTTCAATCAGGGCTCACAGGGAGAAGAGGGATAGGATGGAGAGGGAGAGACTGGTGGGGGAGATACTGAGGGTGGATAGGAGATATGCGGAATCCCCCGAGGAGGGGCTGTTGAAGGAGCGCCGGAGCCTCCAAACGGATTTTGACTTGCTGACCACGGGGAAAGCGGAGGCCCAGTGGAGGAGGGTACAGGGAGAAGTGTATGAGTATGGGGAGAAGGCGAGTCGGATGTTGGCGCATCAGCTGCGGAAGAGGGGGGTGGCTAGGGAGATTGGGGGAATCAGGGATAGGGGAGGAACACAGTGCGGAGTCCAGCTAAAATAAACAAGGTCTTTAGGGACTTTTATGGTAACTTGTACATGTCAGAACCCCCGGAGGTGGGGGGGGGGAAGGGATCCGGCAGTTCCTGGACCAACTGAGGTTTCCAAGGGTGGAGGAGGGGCGAGTAGAGAGTGTGGGGGCCCCGATCGAGGTGGAGGAGCTAGTTAAGGGGTTGGGGAGTATGCAGGCGGGCAAGGCCCCGGAGCCGGATGGGTTCCCGGTTGAGTTCTACAGGAAGTTCTCGGAACTGTTGGGCCCGTTGCTGCTCAGAACCTCTAATGAGGTGAAGGAAAAGGGAATTCTTCCCCCAACAATGTCGCAGGCTTTGATCTTGCTTATCCTCTGATGCGCGATCACTGACCACCTGGAAGGGGAGATTTATTGATTAACGGGATGGATGAGGAGAGAACAGCGCCTTACCGTGTCGGGGTGTATGAAGCTCTCCGTGCTCCCAGAGTCGATTAGGCAGGACGTCTCGTGCCCGTTGATGATTACGGTCGTCGTAGCGGTTGAGAGTGTTCGAGGCCGAGACTGATCCAGAGTCACCGGGGCTAATCGCAGCAGTTGAGAGTTCTGTTCGGGCAGTGTGTGGTCAGCCGAGCTGGGGTCCTGGAGGTTCATCCAAGGTGGCGTCTCCCATTGGTCGCACATGGCTGGGGGTGCACAAAATGGCGGCGCCCATCCCTCCAACGTGGCGTCCGTGGAACAATATGGCGGCGTCAAGGGTCCACACGTGGCCCTGGGATATGGAGGTGGCAGCGACCGCTGGCCGCACGGGGCCCGTGGAGAAGTTTGTGGTTGCGGTCTGCATTCGCCGCTGGAGACCGCGGCAACCGCCAGGACCTGGCATACCCCCACAAAATGGCCCTTTTTGCCGCATCCCTTGCAGGTGGATGCGCGGGCCAGGCAGCGCTGGCAGGGGTGCTTGGCCTGCCCGCAAAGGTAGCAGTGGGGCCCCTCGTGGTTGCCAGGCCTCCTTGCAGCGCAGGCCGATGGGGGAATGGGGGAAGTCTCGGGGTCAGCCGCGGAGGGGTTCCACGCTGCCCAGGGGGCTGCCGTGCGGTCGGGAACGTAAGCGCGGGCGTTCCTGGAGGCCATGTCCAGGGAGCTTGCAAGGGCCCGTGCCTCCCTGAGACCCAGGGTGTTCTTTTCTAACAGGCGCTGGCGGATTTGTGACGATAGCATACCTGCCACGAAATCGTCCCGGACTAAGAGTTCCGTGTGTTCGCTTGCCGAAACTTGCGGGCAGCCGCAGCTTCTGCCCAACACCAGGAGTGCAAGGTAGAATTCCTCCAGCGATTCCCCAGCGGTTTGTCACCTTGTTGCAAGCAGGTGCCGGGCGTAGACCTGGTATACCGGGCGAATATAGTGTCCTTTTAGCAGCTCTATTGCTGCATCGAAGTCTTCCGCTTCCTCAATGAGGATGTAAATCTCCGGGCTCACTCTTGAGTGCAGGACGTGCAGTTTCTGCTCTCCCGTGGGTGCGTTTTCGGCCGTCTTGAGATACCCTTTAAAGCACTCCAGCCAGTGCTTAAAGATTGCCGCTGAGTTCGCCGCGTGGGGGCTAAGTTGCATTCACTCTGGCTTGATTCGGAGCTCCATCCTTTCTTCTTAAAAAACTAGCTTATTAAATTGATGCACGATAACTGACCACTAAAGCGAGGTTGTAGTCCAACTGAAGGCTTTAATAAGCTAGATGTTTCCTCCAGCAGCTCAGGTACAGAATGAGGGCTGCTGGGGCGGCACGGGTTCTTATACCCCGCCTATCAGGGCGGAGCTATCATGCACTCTAACCAATAGAAAGCATACAGTTTCCACCAATGGTGCTTTAGCCTATCAGGTACCGTAATACCTATAATACCCACTGCAGTGTGGCTCATATAGGCCAATTTCGCTCCTCAATGTGGATGCCAAGTTGTTGGTGAAGGTCTTGGCCACTAGGATTGAGGATTGTGTCCCGGAAGTGATACATGAGGATCAGACGGGGTTTGTGAAGGACAGGCAACTGAACACGGATGTGCGGAGGCTCCTGAATGTGATTATGATGCCCTCGGAGGGGGGTGGGTGCAGAAGTGGTAGCGGCAATGGACACAGAGAAGGCCTTTGATCGGGTGGAGTGGGAGTATCTGTGGGAGGTGTTAGGCAGGTTTGGGTTCGGGGAGGAGTTCATAGGGTAGGTCAAATTGTTGTACCAGGCACCGGTGGCGGGTGTATCGACGAACCGGCTGCGATCAGGGTACTTTAGGTTGAACCGTGGAACGAGGCAGGGGTGCCCTTTGTCCCCCCTGCTTTTTGCCCTGGCGATTGAGCCACTGGCCATGGCATTGAGGGAGTCCAGAAACTGGAGGGGGTTGGTTCGTGGGGGGGAGGAGCACCGTGTCTCACTATATGTGGATGACCTGCTGCTGTACATTGCGGATCTGATGGAGGGGATGGGGGAGGTCACGCAGACCCTTAAGGAGTTTGGAGACTTCTCGGGATACAAGCTCAACGTGGGGAAGAGCGAGCTGTTTGCGGTGCATGCAAGGGGCCAGGAAAGGAGGTTGGAGGAGTTACCGCTCAAGATGGTGGAGAGGAGCTTTTGGTATTTGGGTATCCAGGTGGCCAAGAGTTGGGGGGTCTTGCATAAGCTCAATCTGGCACGGCTGGTGGACCAGATGGAGGAGGACTTTAGGAGGTGGGACATGTTGCCACTCTCCCTGGCGGGTAGGGTGCAGTCCGTAAAGATGACGGTCCTCCCTAGGTTCCTGTTTGTCTTTCAGTGCCTGCCCACTCTCATCCCCAAGGCCTTCTTTAAGTGGGTAAACAGGAGTATTATGGGATTTGTGTGGGCAAATAAGACCCCGAGAGTTAACAGACTGTTCTTGGAGCGCAGTCGGGCGGGAGTTGGCGCTGCCGAACCTGTGCAGCTATTACTGGACAGCGAATGTGTCTATGATTCGGAAATGGGTAACGGAGGGAGAGGGGGCGGCGTGGAAAAGGCTAGAGGCGGCGTCCTGTATAGGTACCAGCCTGGGGGCACTGGTGATGGCACCGTTGCCGCTCCCGCCAACGCGGTATACCACGAGCCTTGTGGTGGCGGCGACACTGAGGATTTGGGGGCACTGGAGACGGCATAGGGGGGAGGTAGGGGCCTCAGTCTGGACCCCGATACGGAACAACCACAGGTTCGCTCCAGGTAGGATAGACGGCGGGTTCCTAAGCTGGCACAGGGCGGGAATCAAAAGGATGGGGGACTTGTTCATCGATGGGACCTTTGCCAGTCTGAGGGCGCTGGAGGAAAAATTTGGGTTACCTCCGGGGAATGCCTTTAGGTATATGCAGGTTCGGGCGTTCGTGAGAAAGCAGGTAGGGGAATTCCCGCGGCTGCCTGCCCGGAGGATACAGGACAGGGTGGTTTCGGGCGTGTGGGTCGGGGAGGGTAAGATATCAGAGATATACCAGGAGCTGCAGGAAGCGGAGGAAGCCTCGGTGGAGGAGCTGAAGGGCAAGTGGGTGGAGGAGCTGGATGAGGAGCTGGAGGAGGGCCTGTGGGCTGATGCCCTGGGCAGGGTCAATTCCGCCTCATCTTGCGCCAGGCTCAGCCTGATCCAGTTTAAAGTGGTGCACAGGGCGCATATGACGGGGGCGAGGATGAGTAAGGTTTTCGGGGTGGACGACAGGTGTGTGAGGTGTTCGGGGAGCCCAGCAAACCACGCCCATATGTTCTGGACATGCCCGGCGCTTACAGGATTTTGGAAGGGCTTTGCAAAGGCTATGTCCAAGGTCTTGGATACTCGGGTAAAACCAAGCTGGGGGATAGCAATATTTGGGGTATCGGACGATCCAGGAGTGCAGGAGTCGAAAGAGGCCGGAGTTCTGGCCTTTGCCTCCTTGGTAGCCCCCAGAAGGCTCTTGTTAATGTGGAGGGATGCGAAGCCCCCAAGCGTAGAGGCTTGGGTCAATGACATGGCGGGGTTTCTTAGGTTGGAGAAGATAAATTTTGCCTTGCGAGGGTCCTTGCAGGGGTTCTCCAGGCGGTGGCAACCGTTCCTTGACTTTCTCGCGGAACGTTAGGTGGAGGTCAGCGGCAGCAGCAACCCGAGGGGGGGGCTGATTTATTTTTCTTTTTGTAAGGGGTGCATGCCCCATTTTGCTTTGGATTGGGTTAAATTGTTAATCATTTAAAGGGTTAAGTTGTTTTGTTTTGTTGGCATACTGCCTTGTTTTCTTTGTATTATTTTCTTTTTTGGAGTGTTCTGTAAAATTAATGAAAAACCTTGAATAAAAACATTTTTTTAAAAAGGAAGGTTCAGACTTGGAGATAGCTTTAACACATTTATTACTGTTAACGATTCTCCTAATTGGATTCGACTCTAACGTTAATCCTTCTATAGCTACTCAGACTGACGAACCAGTCTGCTACAATCCACGTGGTGGGTGTGATGTTCAATCAACCCTCTGTCTGTACTCACTGAGTGTCTCCACTGGAAAGAGGAAGATCATGTGTGCTGTGTCCTTATACATGGGTTGGTGTAATGACCCCCACCCCCCCCCCCCCCCCCCCCCCCGTGGTAGTGTCACCTCTGTGTGTATCGTGAATGCTCATTGGTCGTGTCCTATCTTATTGGCTTATTGGTTGACTGTCTGTGTGTCATGTCTCTGGTGTTCCCTCTAGTGTCTAGCTAGGTGTAGTGTATGTACATTAACCCTTTGTGTACTTACAATGATGTATATCACCATATCCCCCCTTTTTTCGTGTTACATATTTTCTGTACAGTGTTAAAGAAAATTGAACAAACTAGGTAGATGAGTGATGGTATGTACAAGTTATGATGACTGTGATGACTGTACAATAGAGACCAAATAACAGTTGCGATGACTTTGAGGATAAGACAATACAAAATAAAAGTTATGAGTCCAAAGTTCATGAATTTATATGGTCTGGTATAGAAGTGTCAATGGTGACGTTGTCATTCCCTTGTGAACGCCGCCAGTGTCCTGGTGTTTGGTCATCAGGAGGTGTTCAAATCACTTCATTGACTGATTTGGAGTCTGCTTCTTTCTTTTTTTCCGATGCTTATGGTAGCAATTCTTGATGGCATCTGTCCTGAAAGCCAGGTTGCCTGTTGGTAGTGTAGCAAACATGAATTGGTAAGATGCATCGTCCAGCCATGGTATGTCGTTGTACTGAGCTGAGCAGTAACAGTGTCCCTCATTTGCAGAGTTGTACCATGTCGTACCAGTCGTAGTTCCATTGGTGTTGTTTTTGTCGTGCTTGTTGTCGACGCTGTTGCCTTTGGTACGCTTCTTGCTATTGTCTTTGATGTTGTTGTTATGGTGGTTGGTTTTGTTGCCGTGTTTGCTGCGCTCAAGTACCACACTCTGTGGATAATACGAGTCCTTCACACAGTTACTCGTGTCAGCGTGCTTTGTGGCATCTGCTGTTCCCTTGAGCGTGCCGTCACTGAGTTCGCGGCGCTCCCCATCTGGAGTCAAGTCCAGCTTACTTGAATCAGCTTTGGCTTGTCGATTCTCCCCATCTTGAGCCTGGTCTGTTTCACCCGAGTCAGTTTTGGCTTGTCGATTCTCCCCATCTGGAGCCCTTTCTGGTTCACCTGAATCAGCTTTGGTTTCTTGCTGCTCCCCGTCCGGAGTCATTGCAGGTTCACTTGCATCTTCTGAGGTTCCTTGATGCTCCACGTCCGGAGTCAAAACGTCCAGGAATGCATTTGCTTGTGGAGAGGCTCGAGTGAATGAGGTTTGAAGTAACGTGGTGTCACCGGAGACACCAGTAGTCTCACTGTGATTGTCGAGTGCCTCTGTACATTCTAGCTGAGGTCTGTCACGTTGCACATCTGGTATGGGAAGTGGAATGCCGTCGTCACTTGTCGCACATACAGTTGGTAGAGCCTCAATGTCTTCTTGTTGTTCACTTGAGCTGGGTGGTAGACTGTCATAGTCTGCTTGCTGTTCACTTGAGCTGGGTAGACTGTCAGAGTCTTCTTCTTGTTCACTTGAGCGTGGTAGACTGTCACAGGCTGCTTGCTGTACACTTGAGCGTGGCAGACTGTCATAGTCTTTCTGTTGTTCACTTGAGTGTGGTAGACTGTCATGGTCTGCTTGCTGTACACTTGAGCGTGGTAGACTGTCATAGTCTTCCTGTTGTTCACTTGAGCGTGGCAGACTGTCACAGTCTGCTTGCTGTACACTTGAGCGTGGTAGACCTGCATCGCCTGCTGCTGGTTGCTCAGAGGAGGTTGCCAGATCCTCATGGTCTTGTTCATGCAAGGACTGCGCTGTGGAGTCTTGCGTTGTTTCTATCATGGAGTCTGTCCACGAGCTTGCTGTGGAGGCTTGTGTCACTCGAGTCACTTCTTGTGTGGAGATGTACAGTTGTCTCACTGTGGAGTCTTTCATCTCTTTCTGTGTAGAGGCTGGGACCCTTTGTGGTGCGTGGACCACTCTCTGTGTGGAGTCGGGAGCTCTTCGCAGTGCATGGACCACTCTCTGTGTGGCAGCAGGCCGCTATCTGTGGGCGTGTTTCGCTCTCTGTCTCTTGGCGTCAGGCCGCAGCATAATCTTCACTCACGAGTCGGGATGTCATATATCCTGGGCTGAAGACCCTCAAATCCGAAGAACACATCCGCATCTGTGTCGAATTCTTCACTGTAGAACACATCTCGTTGCGGTTCGGCTTTAGTACCATCGCCAATGATGAAATCATCATCTGAGTCGTAGTCTTCTTGGACCATATCATCATATTTTGTGTCGGAGCTGGCATTGGGCTCACGATGTCCAAAGAAGAATTCAAGGTCTGAGTCAGTCTTCAAGGACTGTATCATCTTTTTGGGTGGTGCTAACTGCTTGTTGCAGGGTTCTGCGGAGGTTACTTTCGGATACTTGTCGAGTTTCAGGCATTGTGCTGTCGTTCCAGGTGAAGGAATCGGGTTTTGAGGCTTTAAATTTTTTTTTCTTGTTTTGGGACATTTCCCCTTTAAGTGGGCGTGGTCCGGGGCCTCTGAAGTCACGAAGCATGTGACGTAGTGCGTAGGAAGCGTTTGCATATGCGCAGATCGCTGTTACTTTACTTTGTGCAATTCTCTCAACTGCGCATGTGCGGTACCTTTTCCAAGATGGCCGCTCGTTCGTTGCTCCGGGCCCTCGGCCTCGTGGTGAGTATTGCCGCCTCTCTTACCGTTTTCTGTTGGTTTGTTTGTGTTTTCCTCGCAATATTATTCAAATTTGTCCAGGACTGCCTGGAAGTCGCTCCAGTTTTGTCCTTTGGAGAACTTGAATGTTTTGAAGATTTCTTCTGCTCTGGCACCTGCGATGGTGAGCAGAAGCTCTGTCTGTTCAGCATCGGCCACATCTTGTAGGTCGGCTGCTACCAGGAAGATCTCAAAACTTTGCCTGAAAGCACGCCAGTTTGCACTGAGATTGCCGTGGCACCTGAGCCGCTATGGAACCGGAATCTCGATCATCTTGCCTGGGTGTTGTTGCTGGTTGCCACTGTTTGCTGAGTTGTAACTATATGGATTTAAACAGTTACTCACTGGTACCATGTTTTCTTATGCTCTTGACGTAGCATAAGCTGCTTCCTTGATATGCACTCTGACAAAGGAAGGTTCAGACTTGGAGATAGCTTTAACACATTTATTACTGTTAACGATTCTCCTACTTGGATTCGACTCTACTGTTAATCCTTCTATAGCTACTCAGACTGACAAACCGGTCTGCTACAATCCATGTGGTGGGTGTGATGTTCAATCAACCATGTGTTTGTACTCACTGAGTGTCTCCACTGGAAAGAGGAAGATCATGTGTGCTGTGTCCTTATACATGGGTTGGTGTAATGCCCTCCTATGGTAGTGTCACCTCTGTGTGTATCGTGAATGCCCATTGGTCGTGTCCTATCTTACTGACCTATTGGTTGACTGTCTGTGTGTCATGTCTCTGGTGTTCCCTCTAGTGTCTAGCTAGGTGTAGTGTATGTACATTGACCCTTTGTGTGCTTACAGTGATGTATATCACCACAGTACCACTTGCCAATGCTCCCTGTTGATTATTCTCTTTGTCTACTATGTACGTACCATGTACGTTACCACGGCCGCAGAAAAATACTTTTCACTGTACTCGGTACATGTGACAATAAATCAAATCAATCAATCAATCAAAAACTGCATTCCTCTCTCCCTTGCACATTCAACAGTTGTCTAATTAGGTTTCTTTCTTATGCTCCTAAACTTTAACTGATAATTTTCAGGGTGAAGGCTATAAACATTGAGTATTATCCACTTTTACCCCCTTCATAGTCTGCAGATTGTTCTTCTGGCAGATTAGTGTCCACACTCCTAGCAGCACCTATTGGACACTGTAACATTAAAGACGAAGCATCCGTTGGCCACTTAAACGTAGCATCTATCTTTTTTAATTAGTTGAAATTTCTTTCAACTCTATCCTCTGTATATTTTGGTACGAAACAAATATTTTAGTGGAATCAAAGTTCTCAGTAGAATCAGACACCCTCTGAACTCCTATCTCTTTCTTTCTTCATTCTAAACTTTTCTCTGGCCCAGTTGTGTTGGCTGACTGCTTTCTCTCTGAAACTCAAACTTAAGCTTGCATATTTCTATTTATTTTGCTCTTTTCCTTTCCCCCGATCCGATTTAACTTTTTTAGTTCCTGTTTTTTTCAAGATCAAGCTTCCGATTTTCTCTATCGCTCTCTGTTACAAGCTGTTTCATTTCCTTTTCAAAAAACTTCATGACCTCTCCAGGGCGGTCGGGTTGAGTAGGCAGCACCGTGCCCCTGGCACTAGCCCCGCCTCCCCACACACCCTTAACCCTACACCCTGAGGACGGTTGAATTCCCACATGCCAGCGCCCATATCAGCCACCATGGCCGGGTGCCCAGGCCACTGAGACCACCAGCTACCCATCCCATGGGCTGCATGCGTCGGACTGTCTAACACCCAGGCCAACACCGTACAGGAGACGTCCGCGGTGGAGCATTGGGAGGATGGTTTCGGCTATGGATCAGCATGTCCAGGGCCGAGGACATTCTGTGCAGGTGCTAACCGAGGCCCAGGCAGGGCTGCTCTCTCACAGGCAGCCATGTGCCAGAGCCATCTGGACATTACAGCGGCGCTCCTCAGCATTGCCCAGTCCTATGGACCAGAACCCCTGTTACTGACAACCCAGGGCCCTGACCTCGTAGTGCTGCAGGTATGTATCACGGAGTGGGTGCGGGGGGAGAGTGAGAGGCTGTGGGGTTGGGATGTGATGTCTGTGCCCCTGGCCAGCCCACCTCTCCAACCACCCCAGTCGATGAACCTGGAGGCAATCAGTGCATCCTGTGTGCGTTGGCCCTGGTGCACACGTTGTGCTGCCTCCTGTGCCTGCCTGAGCCCCATGTTCTACCCATCCTCCCCCTCCCCGCAACCTCCTTGTCAGAAGAGACCTGCCTTCCTCCTCCAGCACGTCGCCCCTCTGCTGTGCGATGTTGTACAGGATGCAGCAGGCCGCCATGATGCGGGCAACTCTCTCAGCATCATACTGGAGGGTCCCTCCGGAATGGTCCAGGCACCTGAACCGCATCTTCAGGAGGCCGAAGCATCGCTCGATCACACGCCAGGTCGCTGTATAGGTGTCGTTGTAGCGGGTCTCCAC
This sequence comes from Scyliorhinus torazame, assembly GCF_047496885.1. Classification (NCBI taxonomy): domain Eukaryota; kingdom Metazoa; phylum Chordata; class Chondrichthyes; order Carcharhiniformes; family Scyliorhinidae; genus Scyliorhinus; species Scyliorhinus torazame. The sequence continues at coordinate 174,193,797 of NC_092716.1, read as the reverse complement.
ATCGGTCTGTGGCTTCTGGATAGGTGTCATCAGCCAAGGCCGCAGTGGGTAACCCCTGTCACCCAGGAGCCAACCCCTCAGTCGGGGCGGGGGGGGGGGGGGGGGGGTGCCCCTCGAACCTGTCAGGAATCGCTGAATGTGCCCGGATGAAGGCACCATGCACACTGCCCGAGTATCGGGTGGAGAGGTGCATGATGCGCAGCTGATGGTCATAGACCAGCTGAACGTTCATTGAATGGAACCATTTTTGGTTTGTGTAGAGCGGCCTGTATCTGCAGGTGCCCGTCGGGGGACATATATCCCGTTGATCCCCCCTGGCCCTGGGCATCCGGGCAGTGACGGCCAACTCTGCTGTCGGGGGATCCCGGCGGGCTCGGTCCACATCGAAATGGATGTATTGATCCGCCTGGGTTTATAGGACCAGCGTGATAGCCCAGATGCAACTGTGCACCGTGGTCTGTGAGATCCCGGACAGGTCCCCACTTGGCGCCTGGAAGGACCCTCGCCGCTGAGAGGTTCAGGACGACCGTCTACTTGACGGTCACCGAGAGCGGGTGTCCTCCCCCATTCCCCTGAAGTGCCTGGTGTGCCATCGTCTGGCAGATATTGGACTGTCTCCCTGCTCAGTTGAACTCTTCGACGGCATGTCCGGTCTGGCAGCTCCTCGAATATGGCGCCTCCTTGGCACCTCCTCTCCCTCGGCATGCTGGGCTGCCGGCGCTCTATCCTGGCAGCTGTCACCTGCCCCGCTGTTGCACGTTCCGCTGCTGCAGCTTCCACCTCTTCTTCGAGCGGCTCCCACTCATACGGTCGCAGGGCATCCACGGCGACACCAGGACGGCCACCATTGCATCATCGAATTCCAAAATCCATTGTCTTCAGGGGGTGAAAGGCCAACATGTTAGCATGGTGCATACTCCCGTGCCCAACCAGGTTCGACGGGCTACACCGCAGCCCAGGTTGGCACTGCAGGCTCCGCCACCGCATGTCCATCCCCCTTCACCCCCCCCTGCCCTGGAGCCTGTTCCTGATGTCAGGGATACCATTGGCTGGCACTGCCCTCGCTGGGGACTGCCGAGGGTGTTGCCCTGGGTGGTCCAACGGTGGGTGGCGGCGGGTTGGGCAGGAAGGTTGGCGGGGGCACCCATACGGCCGGTGTCACTATGCAGGATCAAGGGCCAAGGTAGGTGGTCAGTGAGTAAGGTGGCCACCGTAATGGCGGTCAGTGCTGGGCACTGTCCCTGTCCCGTGGGGGGGGGTTGTTATCTCGGCCGCTTGGCCTGTTCCCCGTCGCCCCCTCCCCTGGCCCTGGCAGCCCCCGCCACCCAGCACAGCCAGCAGCCCTCGGTCGCTCCTCTCCATGTCCTACCTCCTCTCTCTCTCTCACCAACCACCACGCCAGGTTCACGATTTTAGAGAGCACACGTGGACCGCCCCGTCGGGAACCCAGCGCATCGGAGATGGAGAATCACGGGTGGGCCCACTAATTAGATGCAAACGGCATTTAAACATGCGTGCGTCGGGTGTTGCATTTACGCCATTTTTGGGGTGACGGAGAATTGCGATTTGCCGTCAAACCGGTGCTTGCCGCGATTTTGGTGTCGGACGCTATTCTCTGCGCAATTGCATTTCCCGATTTTGCCGTCAGCTGATGGAGAATCCCACCCCTTATTTGTTTTCAACATAAAAGAATAAAACATTTATCAAACATGAATAAATGAATTATATTATACCAGACAAAACAGTTGGAAAGATATCAGCACAAAAATAAGAAAGTGATTCAAACTCGCACCATTTCTTTTATCCCAGAAATACCCGGTGGTGATATACCACTGTCTTAACACCAAGGCTCCTTGCTTGGACAGCCCAGATGCAAACTGCTTCCTTCCAGCTGATTTCTGAACATTCACCAGATGCTTTTTCTTTAACTGGTATCTCTCCCTGAGATGCCAAAAAGCACACACTAAACTCACTATAACTTCAGCTGCAGAGCAAACACGAGTTCTCGTGGCATTCTCCCCCCCCTCCCCTCCACCTCCCCATGGCACTCACCCACCCTCTGGCCATTGACATGTCCCCGGAGCTGTGTCCCATCCCCTGGGTGTTTGGATGTTGGTTTTTCCATGTGTGGTGTTGCCTCCCAAGTGTTCAAGCACAATGTCCAGGCATCAAGATGTGATTGGGATGCTGGGAAATGACTGCCACATGTTAAATGGCACCCCCACCCACAGGGATCCACCTGGGTTATGTGCAGCGCCCTGATGGGTCTCACCCCCACAATCCAAAGATGTGTAGGCAAGGTGGATTGGCCACACCAAATTTGCCCTTAATTGGGAAAAAAAAAAATTGGGTACTCTAAATTTATTTTAGAAAAACCACAATTGCCAATTCCCTATTTGCAATAGCCTTCAGCCGCATGGCCAGAGGCCTCGGTCGTCAATGGGGGTAATGGGTGATCGGTGCGACAGACAGATAGGGTCAAGGGTTGCCCCCATAACAGGTACACATGATCCAGGAGTTGACATGGTGGTGCCACATGCGGTTACACCCCCCCCCCCCCAGTTGAACCCCCAGCGCCTCCCCTCCGCCCATGGCGGCCCAACCCTGCTGAGAGTCCCCCACCCCCAGCTGGAGTTCCCCCACCCCCCACAGAGCACTGGATTGACAAGTCCACCACCCAGGGCCATTTGTCTGTGAGCAAATATGACTACTCGGCACCCCACAGAAGCCCTTCCATCAGATCCACGTTTGTCAATAGGAGTTCTAATCGCTCCAGTGTGACCGCTTGCTGAGGAGGCCGTTGTAGCTCTCGTAAATTGTATGGAAATAGGGCTGAAGTGGTGATAATTGGTTTCTGGCCAGGCTACGGCGAGATCCCAAATTCGCCTTATGGGAGCGGGCCAGTTGCATCGCAAACTGTTTGGTGCCTGGCACGGTTCTCGTTTTCTGCCTCTCCCACTATTCACCTGCCTTATTTCGCTTGAGCGAGAGCGTAACAATGCCAGAGAATCACGCCCATGCATCAAACAAATCCAGAAAGTTCAAACTTTTTTTAGGAGGCCCTCCTGACACCAAGCTCTCAAAAAAACTCCAATCCCCTAGTCGCATGTTATTCGGCGGTGTGCCATTCGCTGGTTTAGGATTCCCTATTCCCACCACTTCTCAATGGGATTTCCCATTGAAAACACCCCATGCAGCCAGGAAACCCGCGGGCAGGGATGCGCTGTCTGCAGGAAAAGATAATTACAACGGCCAGAGATGTCCGGCCCATATTTCACCTTTCTCAGTACATAAATATAAATTAAACTTAAGTTTACATTGTTCCTAACATTATACATTTGGGATTGAAGCTATTTAGTATCAGTGTGACACAAACTTACTCCAGTTCATCCGTTAGTCGTTTAAATGTATTGTCAAGAATCTGGTTTCTCACTGAGACTGGCACATCAGGAACAAACCAAGCTACAATGTACTTGATGCAAACAACAACATTCTGAAACAGAAATGAAAACGATTGTTGATTTAACGTTTTAATTCCTGTACAGCAAACTGCCTAACTTCAATAACATTAATATCCAATAACATTCAAACCCTCAAATTGTATTTAGCTCATGCAAAGCACCAGTTTTTATTATTGAGTGATAAGCACCAAATGGTCCACAATTTATTACTGGGTAACTATACAGAGAAAAAAGTCTATTTACCTCAAATAAAACAAGAAAGGCCAAACGAGCAGCAAAAATGTGCCAAAACTGGACTGTATACTCATAGTCACCAACAGTTCTGTAATCACGATACCTGAGGAGAAGGCACAGTATAAGCAAACAAAGTTTGTGAGCTGAAGCAATTAGAACTGCCAGATAAATATTCTGAGCAGCACTAGCCCAGAAAACCAGTTGGCCAGGAACCTGCCAATGGCACTGAGATTGTGCCTGTCATTGATTCATGTCAGTCAGAATTAAAAACTCATAAAATATGATGACCTTGAAGTGTACAACCTGGATCTCCAATCTGGACTGACAGCCACTACTGGATTGCTCATCGGGTTTACCTGTGTTATCTTTATGCTGGGTCTAATGTGAGGGCTGAAATTGTAGAAACTCTCCAGCGTAGAGTTCCTAATCCTGACCCCATCCAAATTGACGGCCATGTTAGAGTCTGGCAGATATTCTAATCCCAAACAAGTCATTTTAGGGACCTAGCATAAAGTGATTCCGGACTAATATCTGTTTTTCAATGTATTATCTCAAGTTATGGCTGATATTCAGCTAAATAATTAGTCTACAATATACAAGAGTGCGCTGCAAGAACTCATCAAGAGTGCTGTAATGTCACACCCCCATATCGTAATCACTGCCACCAAGAGGGATGAGCAGCAATATTGTGTGAACATCACCCAACAGTCACACAGCATCCTGAAATGGACATATATTTGTTCGTCATTGTGTCTGAGTCAATTTTTAAAAAAATCATGCTTAACCTTACCATGTGTGTACCATCACCAGAGATTTATTGTACAAGCAGGCAGTTCCTCATTATCTTCTCAGATCAAGGGAAGATTAGCATCACATTCAAACAACAACAAAAAAAACCCTCTCATTAAGCTTCTTTCAAGATTACATAGTCCAAATTTTTCCTCAAACCTCAGTTCTTGGGGCGCTTGATAGTTACAAGGTAGCAAGGAAGGATCTAAAGAGAGAGCTAAGACGAGCAAGGAGGGGACAAGAGAAGTATTTGGCAGGTAGGATCAAGGAAAACCCAAAAGCTTTCTATAGGTATGTCAGGAATAAAAGAATGACTAGGGTAAGAGTAGGGTCAGTCAAGGACAGGGATGGGAAGTTGTGTGTGGAGTCTAAAGAGATAGGCGAGATACTAAATGAATATTTTTCGTCAGTATTCACTCAGGAAAAAGAGAATGTTGTGGAGGAGAATGCTGAGACCCAGGCTATTAGAATAGATGGCATTGAGGTACGTAGGGAAGAGGTGTTGGCAATTCTGGACAGGCTGAAAATAGAAGGTGTTTGTAAGGAGTTGATAGCAGTCACAGATTAGAGTAGCTATGTACTGACTTCCGGGTGCGGCGATGACCAGCTAAGTCGCACGTTTCGGCAGCTCCCGGTGGAACGGACTTTTTGGCTCTTAATAAGAGCCCCAACGGCAATTTTAACGGCTAGAAGCACTGTGCGGTAAACCAGAAGGGAATCCCCCCTGGAAACGGATGGAAAAAGGAGAGGGAAGTGGCCAGATTGCAGTGGATCCTTTGGAGCAGCGGCAAGGAAGGCAAGCAAGAACCAAGATGGCGACGGAAGGTGGCAGTTTAACATGGGGCCCTGAACAACAAGAGTTTTTGAAAGGTTGCGTGGAAGAACTTAAAAAGGAAATGAAGAAGGAGCTGTTGGCCCCGATATTACAGGCGATCGAAGGGCTAAAGGATAAGCAAAAGACCCAGGAGCGGGAGCTTCGGGTCGTGAAGGCAAAGGCTGCCGAGAACGAGGACGATATACAGGGCCTGGTGGTGAAGACGGAGATGCACGAGGCACACCATAAACGATGTGTGGAAAGACTGGAGGTGCTGGAGAATAACGCGAGGAGGAATAATTTAAGGATTCTTGGTCTTCCTGAAGGTGCAGAAGGAGCAGACGTCGGGGCATATGTGAGCACGATGCTGCACTCGTTAATGGGAGCGGAGGCCCCGGCGGGTCCGCTGGAGGTGGAGGGAGCATACCGAGTGATGGCGCGAGGACCGAGAGCAGGAGAAATTCCTAGAGCCATAGTGGTGAGATTCCTCCGTTTTAAGGACAAAGAGATGGTCCTTAGATGGGCAAAGAAAACTCGGAGCAGTAGGTGGGAGAACGCGGTGATCCGCGTATATCAAGACTGGAGTGCGGAGGTGGCGAGAAGGAGGGCGAGCTTTAATCGGGCCAAGGCGGTGCTTCACAAAAAGAAGATAAAATTTGGAATGCTGCAACCGGCAAGACTGTGGGTCACATATCAAGGGAGGCACCACTACTTTCAGACGGCGGATGAGGCGTGGACTTTTATTGTGGAAGAAAAACTGGAATAAGCGGGTTATTAAAAAAGAACGTTTGAAACAAAGTGGTGGGGCAAGTATGGGGGGCGAAGAGGGGGGAAAAAGGGGGGGAAAGATGAGTTTTATGTTATTAATCCTGCGATGCGGTAACTTTTCTCTCTTCCACAGGTGGTGGTGGAGGGAGGAAGGGAGGTGGAGGAGATGGGGCGTTGGCCATGGGGGGCGGGGCCAAAAGGGAAGCGCGGGCTTTGTTCCCGCGCTATGATAATCATGGCGGGAATAGGGAAGCAGGAAGGAGGGAGCGTCGCACGGTGCGTGCCGAGGTCACGGGGGGAAGCCGAGGTCGGCCAGAGTTTGCTGACTTCTGGGAGCAACATGGGGGGTGTAACTACGCTAGTGGGGGATCAAGCGGGGGGGGGGGGTGGGAGGGGGAGCTACTGGGTTGCTGCTGCTGGGGAGAGGGGGGAGCCGGAATGGGGTGGGGTGGGCGGGGGGGGCACCGCCTGGGGGAGACACAGCTGCGTGGGAACCGGGTGAGGAGCTGGAAAAAGGGGATGGCTAATCGACAAGGGAGGGGGGTAAAGAGCCCCCCAACCCGGTTGATCACGTGGATTGTGAGAGGGCTGAACGGGCTGATAAAGAGGGCACGAGTACTCGCACACCTTAAGAAACTTAAGGCAGACGTGGTTATGTTACAAGAGACGCACTTGAAAATTATAGACCAGGTTAGACTACGCAAAGGATGGGTGGGGCAGGTGTTTCATTCGGGGCTAGATGCGAAAAACAGGGGGGTGGCTATACTAGTGGGGAAGCGGGTTATGTTTGAGGCAAAGACCATAGTGGCGGATAGCGGGGGCAGATACGTGATGGTGAGTGGCAAATTACAGGGGGAGGCGGTGGTCTTGGTAAACGTATATGCCCCGAACTGGGATGATGCCAATTTTATGAGGCGCATGCTAGGACGCATCCCGGACCTAGAGGTGGGAAAGTTGATAATGGGGGGAGATTTTAATACGGTGCTGGAGCCAGGGCTGGACAGGTCGAGATCCAGGACTGGAAAGAGGCCGGCTGCAGCCAAGGTGCTTAAAGATTTTATGGAGCAGATGGGAGGAGTAGACCCGTGGAGATTTAGCAGACCTAGGAGTAAGGAGTTTTCGTTTTTCTCCTATGTCCACAAAGTTTATTCGCGAATAGACTTTTTTGTTTTGGGAAGGGCGTTGATCCCGAAGGTGAGGGGAACGGAGTATACGGCTATAGCCATTTCGGATCACGCTCCACATTGGGTAGACTTGGAGATAGGGGAGGAAACAGAAGGGCGTCCACCCTGGAGAATGGACATGGGACTAATGGCAGATGAAGGGGTGTGTCTAAGGGTGAGGGGGTGCATTGAAAAATACTTGGAACTCAATGATAACGGGGAGGTCCAGGTGGGAGTGGTCTGGGAGGCGCTGAAGGCAGTGGTTAGAGGGGAGCTGATATCAATAAGGGCACATAAAGGAAAGCAGGAGAGTAGGGAACGGGAGCGGTTGCTGCAAGAACTTCTGAGGGTGGACAGGCAATATGCGGAGGCACCGGAGGAGGGACTGTACAGGGAAAGGCAAAGGTTACACGTAGAATTTGACTTGCTGACAACGGGTACTGCAGAAGCACAGTGGAGGAAGGCACAGGGTGTACAGTATGAGTATGGGGAGAAGGCGAGCAGGCTGCTGGCCCATCAATTGAGGAAAAGGGGAGCAGCGAGGGAAATAGGGGGAGTGAGGGATGAGGAAGGAGAGATAGAGCGGGGAGCGGAGAGAGTGAATGGAGTGTTCAAGGCATTCTATAAAAGATTATACGAAGCTCGGCCCCCGGATGGGAAGGAGAGAATGATGTGCTTCCTGGACCGGCTGGAATTTCCTAAGGTGGAGGAGCAGGAGAGGGTGGGACTGGGAGCACAGATTGAGATAGAGGAACTAGTGAAAGGAATTAGGAGTATGCAGGCGGGGAAGACTCCGGGACCGGATGGATTTCCAGTCGAATTTTATCGGAAATATGTGGACTTGCTTGCCCCGATACTGATGAGAACCTTTAATGAGGCGAAGGAAAGGGGACAGCTGCCCCCGACTATGTCGGAGGCAACGATATCGCTTCTCCTAAAGAAGGAAAAAGACCCGCTGCAATGCGGGTCCTCTAGACCTATTTCCCTCCTAAATGTAGACGCTAAGATTCTGGCCAAGGTAATGGCAATGAGGATAGAGGATTGTGTCCCGGGGGTAGTCCATGAGGACCAAACTGGGTTTGTGAAGGGGAGACAGCTGAATACGAATATACGGAGGCTGCTAGGGGTAATGATGATGCCCCCACCAGAGGGGGAAGCGGAGATAGTGGTGGCGATGGATGCCGAGAAAGCATTTGATAGAGTGGAGTGGGATTATTAGTGGGAGGTGTTGAGGCGATTTGGCTTTGGAGATGAGTATATTAGATGGGTGCAGCTGCTGTATAGGGCCCCGATGGCGAACGTGGTCACGAATGGACGGGGGTCTGCGTATTTTCGGCTCCATAGAGGGACGAGGCAGGGATGTCCTCTGTCCCCATTATTGTTTGCCCTGGCGATTGAGCCCCTGGCAATAGCATTGAGGGGTTCCAGGAAGTGGAGGGGAGTACTCAGGGGAGGAGTGGAACACCGGGTATCTCTTTACGCGGACGATTTATTGGTGTATGTGGCGGACCCGGCGGAGGGGATGCCAGAGATAATGCGGATACTTGGGGAGTTTGGAGAATTTTCAGGATATAAGCTGAACATGGGGAAAAGTGAGCTGTTTGTGGTGCATCCAGGGGAGCAGAGCAGAGAAATAGAGGACTTACCGCTGAGGAAGGTAACAAGGGACTTTCGCTACTTGGGGATCCAGATAGCCAAGAATTGGGGTACATTGCATAGGTTAAACTTAACGCGGTTGGTGGAACAGATGGAGGAGGTCTTCAAGAGATGGGACATGGTATCCCTGTCATTGGCAGGGAGGGTACAAGCAGTTAAAATGGTGGTCCTCCCGAGATTCCTCTTTGTGTTTCAGTGCCTCCCGGTGGTGATCATGAAGGCATTTTTCAAAAGGATTGAGAAGAGTATCATGAGTTTTGTGTGGGCCGGGAAGACCCCGAGAGAGAGGAAGGGATTTTTGCAGCGTAGTAGGGATAGGGGGGGTGCTGGCGCTACCGAGCCTGAGTGAGTACTACTGGGCCGCCAACATCTCAATGGTATGTAAGTGGATGGGAGAAGAGGAGGGAGCGGCGTGGAAGAGATTGGCGAAGGCGTCCTGTAGGGGGACTTGCCTACAAGCCATGGTGACGGCGCCGTTGACGTTCTCACCGAAGAAATACACCACAAGCCCGGTGGTGGTGGCTACTCTGAAAATTTGGGGGCAATGTAGACGGCATAGGGGAAAGACGGGAGCCTCGGTGTGGTCCCCGATAAGAAATAATCATAGGTTTGCTCCGGGGAGAATGGGTGGGGGATTTGGAACATGGCAAAGAGCAGGAGTAACACAACTGAGAGATCTGTTTGTAGATGGGACGTTTGCAAGTCTGGGAGCGCTGACCGAAAAATATGGGTTGCCCCAAGGGAATGCATTCAGGTATATGCAACTGAGGGCTTTTACGAGGCAACAGGTGAGGGAATTCCCGCAGCTCCCGACGCAGGAGGTGCAGGACAGAGTGATCTCAAAGACATGGGTGGGGGACGGTAAGGTGTCAGACATATATAGGGAGATGAGAGACGAGGGGGAGATTATGGTAGACGACCTGAAAGGGAAATGGGAAGAAGAGCTGGGGGAGGAGATTGAGGAGGGGCTGTGGGCTGATGCCCTAAGTAGGGTAAACTCATCGTCCTCGTGTGCCAGGCTAAGCCTGATACAATTTAAGGTGTTACACAGGGCGCATATGACTGGAACACGGCTTAGCAAATTTTTTGGAGTAGAGGATAGGTATGCGAGATGCTCGAAAAGCCCAACGAATCACACCCACATGTTCTGTTCATGCCCGGCACTACAGGGGTTTTGGGTGGGGGTGACAAAGGTGCTTTCGAAGGTAGTGGGGGTCCAGGTCGAACCAAGCTGGGGGTTGGCTACATTTGGGGTTGCAGAAGAGCCGGGAGTGCAGGAGGCGAGAGAGGCTGATGTTTTGGCCTTTGCGTCCGTAGTAGCCCGGCGCAGGATACTGTTGATGTGGAAGTAAGCCAAGCCCCCGGGTGTGGAGACCTGGATAAATGACATGGCAGGGTTTATAAAGCTGGAACGGATTAAGTTCGTCCTAAGGGGATCAGCTCAAGGGTTCACCAGGCGGTGGCAACCGTTCGTCGAATAACTCACAGAAAGATAGAGGGAATGGAAAAGAAGAATACAGCAGCAGCAGCCCCGGGGGGGGGGCGGTGGGGGGAGGAACCAGAGGGATTCTCAGGGATGTTAATATATAAGTATAATATGTATAGGTTGTTGTTATAGATAATTGTATATTGGACTGTTAAAACATATTTTTGGAGAATATTTATCTGGGACAAGGCAGTTGCCATTTAGTTTTGTTTTTGTTTTTGTTTATATATTATTTATTTCTTGTTTATAAAACGGGCCATTGTTATTTATATTGTTATATTACTGTGTAAAGGATACACAATGTACTGTGATGGTTGGCCAAAAATGTTCAATAAAATATTAAAAAAAAAAGAATAGATGGCATTGAGGTACGTAGGGAAGAGGTGTTGGCAATTCTGGACAGGCTGAAAATAGATAAGTCCCCGGGGCCTGATGGAATTTATCCTAGGATTCTCTGGGAAGCCAGGGAAGAGATTGCTGAGCCTTTGGCTTTGATTTTTATGTCATCATTGGCTACAGGAATAGTGCCAGAGGACTGGAGGATAGCAAATGTGGTCCTTTGTTCAAGAAGGGGAGTAGAGACAACCCCGGCAACTATAGACCGGTGAGCCTCACGTCTGTTGTGGGTAAAGTCTTGGAGGGGATTATAAGAGACAAGATTTATAATCATCTAGATAGGAATAATATGATTAGGGATCGTCAGCATGGCTTTGTGAAGGGTAGGTCATGCCTCACAAACCTTATCGAGTTCTTTGAGAAGGTGACTGAACAGGTAGACGAGGGTAGAGCAGTTGATGTGGTGTATATGGATTTCAGTAAAGCGTTTGATAAGGTTCCCCACGGTAGGCTATTGCAGAAAATACGGAGGCTGGGGATTGAGGGTGATTTAGAGATGTGGATCAGAAATTGGCTAGCTGAAAGAAGACAGAGGGTGGTGGTTGATGGGAAATGTTCAGAATGGAGTTCAGTTACATGTGGCGTACCACCAGGATCTGTTCTGGGGCCGTTGCTGTTTGTCATTTTTATAAATGACCTAGAGGAGGGCGCAGAAGGGTGGGTGAGTAAATTTGCAGACGACACTAAAGTCGGTGGTATTGTCGACAGTGCGGAAGGATGTTGCAGGTTACAGAGGGACATAGATAAGCTGCAGAGCTGGGCTGAGAGGTGGCAAATGGAGTTTAATGTAGAGAAGTGTGAGGTGATTCACTTTGGAAAGAATAACAGGAATGCGGAATATTTGGCTAATGGTAAAATTCTTGGAAGTGTGGATGAGCAGAGGGATCTCGGTGTCCGTGTACATAGATCCCTGAAAGTTGCCACCCACGTTGATAGGGTTGTGAAGAAGGCCTATGGAGTGTTGGCCTTTATTGGTAGAGGGATTGAGTTCCGGAGTCATGAGGTCATGTTGCAGCTGTACAAAACTCTGGTACGGCCGCATTTGGAGTATTGCGTACAGTTCTGGTCACCTCATTATCGGAAGGACGTGGAAGCTTTGGAGCGGGTGCAGAGGAGATTTACCAGGATGTTGCCTGGTATGGAGGGAAAATCTTATGAGGAAAGGCTGATGGACTTGAGGTTGTTTTCGTTAGAGAGAAGAAGGTTAAGAGGAGACTTAATAGAGGCATACAAAATGATCAGGGGGTTAGATAGGGTGGACAGTGAGAGCCTTCTGCCGCGGATGGAAATAGCTAGCACGAGGGGACATAGCCTTAAACTGAGGGGTAATAGATATAGGACAGAGGTCAGAGGTAGGTTCTTTACGCAAAGAGTGGTGAGGCCGTGGAATGCCCTACCTGCAACAGTAGTGAACTCGCCAACATTGAGGGCATTTAAAAGTTTATTGGATAAGCATATGGATGATAATGGCATAGTGTAGGTTAGATGGCTTTTGTTTTTGACTTCCCATGTCGGTGCAACATCGTGGGCCGAAGGGCCTGTACTGCACTGTATCGTTCTATGTTCTTAGAGAATAAATTAGCATAATGACCCTACTTTTCCAAGTACCAGTGATGCTGAAAAATTTATTTTTTGCCTTAAAGACCACAACACAATGAAGTACCCAAGACACAACCTTGCCAGAGCTCTACACCATGCAGTATGACAGCCTCAGACTCATACCTTCCTGATTTAATAATACAGATCAGGATTTGCTAGCTGTGCTGCACCACAGCAAGGAAACTATACTGATATTCTGAGAAAACTTTTGATTTGTACGTACCTAATTCGACCCTATTTAGTGCTCCTGAGTGTAAATGCTTGCAGAATTCTCCAGAATGGTTTCAATAATTTTCCTTATCTTTTGAAATTTTGTCTACATCTTTCTGTAATTTCTTGGTTTCCACAACTGTTAGTTCAGTACCAAATTCAGACAGGAAATGCTTGAAATACTCAGCAGGTCAGGTCGCATCCATGGAGAAAGAAACAATTAACATTTCAGGTCTGTGATCATTCATCAGCACTCTAGTATATCTTCTGTGAATTTGGCCAAAGTACATTCCTTCATCGAACAAGATACTCATGGGTTGAAGAGTAATAAGCTGTCTGTCCAATTGGTTCAATTTTAAAAGATGATCTGCACCATGAAACCAAGCCACATAAATTAGGAATTAGACCCATCGGGTCATAGGGACAGGAATAAGTCATTTAGCTCCTTGAGATCATTGATGATCTGTGACCAAACTCCACATAACTGCCTTTGTTCAATATTTTTCATTAACAAAATATCAATCTCAGATTTAAAATTAACAATTAATCAAGCATCAGTTGCCATTTATGGAAGAGAATTCCAGTATTCTCTCATCCTTAGAGTGTAGAGGTGTTTCCCAATATCACTCCTGAAAGATCTGGCTTTAAACAATACACTTTAACCCTAGATTCCCCATCAGAAATGGTTTGAGCACAGCAAAGGTTCTTGCTTCTGATGGTTGCAAAGTGGGAATGTATAAATCTTAAGTTAAAAAGGGTGAAACATAGAAAATAGGAGCAGGAGGAAGACATTTGGCCCTTCGAGCCTGCAGCGCCGCCATTCATTATAATCATGGCTGACATCCAACTCAATAGCCTGATCCCACCTTCCACCCCATATTCTTTGATCCCTTTCGCTCCAGTGTTATATCTAACTGCTTCTTAACAACATACAGGGCGGGGTTCTCCATCCCAGGATAAATGGAATGCGTTCCATTATGGGACGGAGAATTGGGCGTCGGGGGAAAATCGAGATTGGCGCTGAGTGCCAATCTGAACGTCGTGGTCTGCCCCCACCCCACCCCTACGCTGGTGGCGTGGACAAGGTCCACGATGGACGCCGGCAGGGGGATGTAAACAAATGCAAATGGGGGCAGCACAGTGGCTCACGGCGCCGAGTTCCCAGATTCAATCCCGGCTCTGGGTCACTGTCCGTGTGAAGTTTGCACATTCTCCCCGTATTTGCGTTAAAAAAAAGGCAGAATGCCTTTTTCATCGAGCGGGCAGCAGCTAAAGTGGGTTCTGTCTGGATTTATGAATAATTCCCACCTGTGCTGTTTTCCATTGAAACTTCTGCACCAGAACCTACAAGACTAATTCATCTCTACATGCTTTTCCCATCGAGGAATTCATTGCTACTGGAAAAGTTGGTTACCCAACATCAGCTTCAGCCAACTAACCTATGTGAATTAATACACCAATGAACTTTTGATTCTGAACTCTGGATTCATGTGAAATAATAATTAATTTTTTTGTCTGCAGCTATGTCCTGTACCTCTTTCTGTTTTCTATCCCATCTTTATTGTATGAAGGAAACGGAGGTCACATTCTGCCCCATCTCTCGTATTTGAGTTAGTGCAAATAAATTAATCATTTTAGTTCATCCTATCTTGAGTTTGATGTGGAGTTATTAATAGAAAATTGGATCACCCCAAAACTGAAAGGGTTGGGAAAATACACCATCAACTGGAAAGGGGGAAATCTAAACCAATTTTCTGTTTACAGATAGGTGGTGTGAGGAGAAGTCAGAGCTGTTTAAATTAAACCCCTCCTGTCCGTAACAATATACACAGAGATAAAAAGACTCAACAATATTATACCTGCAATAGGTTACTTGGAATCCCAGTGACTTTGACCCATTGTCCTTCGGTTCTGTAAGCTGAAACTTTTCCACATAAAACACAGAGAGGCTACTATTAACGTACCCCATCAAACAACTGCAAAATAAACATACAGGTCAACATTACAGTTCGCAATAACAGCACACAGAAACAGACAGTGTTGATCACAGTATAGTGCAAATTCACATAAACATTTTTGCCCCAAAGATCTGTGGCTTGTATTTCCACTTAATTTTTTTAATGCATGTATTCATAATGATGTTTCATGGAGAGCTAAGAATGTCAGAAGGACACACATCAAAACTATCAGAATCAACAACTGTCTAATTTTTAAAAAATTAGTTGATAGGATGTGGGTGTCGCTGGCTAGGCCATGATTTATTGCCCACCCCTAGTTACCCTTGAGAAGGTGATGGTGAGCTGTCTTCTTGAACCACTGCAGTCCCTGAGGTGTAAGTACATCCACAGTGCTGTTAGGGAGTGAGTTCCAGGATTTCGACCCAACAATTGTGAAGGAACAGCGATATAATTCCAAGTCAGTCGATGAATGACTAGGCGGGGAATCTCCAAGTAGCAGGTCCTCAGGTATCAGCTGCCCTTCTCCTTCCAGATGATATCAGTAGTGGGTTTCGAACGTGCTGCCTAAAGAGTCTTGGTGAGTTCCTGCAGTGCATCTTGTAGATGGTACACACTGCTCCAACATCGGTGGTGGAGGGAGTAAGTGCTTGTGTAACTGGTACCAAACAAGTGGTACCAGCTTTGTCCTAGTTGGCATTGAGCTTCTTCGATGTTGTTGGAACTGCACTCATCCAGGCAAGTGAAGAGTATTCCATCACATTCCTGACTGGTGACTTGGAGATTGTTTTGGGGAGTCAGGAGGTGAACAACTTAGACCAGGCCTTTGGGATTGGCCAATTGGAATATGAGTTCCCTGATTAGTGGGCCAATTCTTTGCATATAACAGGGAGTGTCAGATCCTCTCCCAGTGTAAATAGCAAACTGAATGCACATGGTTGTACTGCGTTGGTTTTGTTAATAAAAGGGATTCTGGTGAAGGGACTTCTGCCTCCGTGGACTTATTACAGTTACTCACCGCAGGACTCCTAGCATCTGACCTGGTCTTGTAGCCACAGTACTTATATGGCTAGTTTAGTTCAATTTCTGGTCAATGGTGATCTCCAGGATGTTGAGAGTGTATTATGGGCCAGGGTTTAGAAAACTCCAAAGTATATCATGGAGTTCACCTGACCCACGACTTTGAACAGATTTTGGTTATGGGGAGCACAAGGGTCCACTCTCCAGGTGTTATGCAACAGAGACCATAAGTATTTTTAAAACAAAATATTGTTTATTCTATGAACCCAGTTAACATTTTATAAACACAGTCAACGTCTTATCAACTACCAACAAGCATGTTGGGCCGGATTCCAGAACTGGAGGCAGGGAGCTTGATAATGGGGGGGGGACTTTAACACGGTACTGGATCCAGCATTGGACCGCTCCAGGTCCAGGACGGGTAAGAGGCCGGCGGCGGCCAAGTTGCTGAGGGGGTTTATGGACCAGATGGGAGGTGTGGACCCATGGAGGTTTGTCAGGCCGGGGGACAGGGAATTTTCTTTTTTTTCCCACGTCTATAAAGCCTACTCCCGGATAGACTTCTTTGTTATGAGCAGGGCACTAATCCTGAGGGTGGAGGGCACGGAGTATTCGGCCATAGCCATCTCAGACCATGCCCCGCATTGGGTGGAGCTGGAGCTAGGGGAGGAGAGGGACCAACGCCCGCTGTGGCGCTTGGATGTGGGCTTGCTGGCGGATGAGGAGGTGAGCGGGCGGATCCGGGGGTGCATTGAAAGCTATCTAGAGGCTAACGATAATGGGGAGGTGCAGGTGGGGGTGGTCTGGGAGGCGCTGAAGGCGGTGATTAGGGGAGAGCTAATCTCCACTAGGGCCCACAAGGAGAGGAAGGAGAGGAGAGAGAGGGAGAGATTGGTGGGGGAGATTTTAAGGCTGGATAGGAGGTATGCAGAGGTCCCCGAGGAGGGACTACTCAGGGAGCGACAAAGCCTCCAGGCCGAGTTCGACCTGTTGACCACCAAGAAGGCAGAGGTGCAGTGGAGGAAAGCACAAGGGGTGGTGTAGGAGTACGGGGGGAGGGCTAGCCGGATGTTGGCACACCAGCTTCGGAAGCGGGAGACAGCGAGGGAGATTGTGGGAGTTAGGGATAACAGGGGCGACACGGTGCGGAGTGCGGTGGGAATAACTTTTATGAGGGGCTGTATAGGTCTGAGCCCCCGACGGAGGAGGGGAGGATGCATTGATTTTTGGATCGGCTGAGGTTCCAGAGGGTGGAGGAGGAGCAGGTGGCTGGGCTTGGGGCACCAGTAGGGCTGGAGGAGCTGACTAAGGGGCTGGGGAGTATGCAGGCGGGGAAGGCACCGGGGCCAGACGGGTTCCCGGTGGAATTTTACCGGAAGTACATGAACCTGCTGGGCCCTCTACTAGTGAGGACTTTCAATGAGGCGAGGGATGGGGGGACCCTGCCCCCGACGATGTCCAGGGCGCTGATCTCGCTGATCTTGAAGCGGGACAAGGACCCATTACAGTGTGGGTCATATAGGCCAATCTCACTCCTCAACGTGGACGCGAAGCTGTTAGCGAATGTGTTGGCTACCAGAATTGAGGACTGTGTCCCGGGCGTGATTCACGAGGACCAGACGGGTTTTATGGAGGGAAGGCAGCTGAATACCAATGTGCAGAGGCTCCTTAATGTAATCATGATGCCTGCAGTGGAGGGGGTAGCGGAGATAGTGGCGGCGATGGACGAGGAGAAGGCCTTCGATAGGGTGGAGTGGGGGTACCTTTGGGAAGTGTTGAGGAGGTTTGGGTTCAGGGAGGGGTTCATTAGTTGGGTTAGGCTACTTTACGAAGCCCCGGTGGCGAGTGTGGCCACGGATCGGAGGAGGTCGGAATACTTTCGGCTGTACCGGGGGACGAGGCGGGGTGCCCCCTATCCCCCTTGCTATTTGCATTGGCAATTGAGCCTTTGGCTACGGCTTTAAGGGAGTCCAGGAACTGGAGGGGGCTGGTCCGGGGGGAGGGAGGAACACCAGGTATCGTTGTATGCTGATGACCTGTGTTAAGTAATGGGTTAAGCGACATTGCAATTAGTTGTCTCATTTATGTTAAGTATCCATTAATTGACACTGTTATGTAAAGGGGCTTCAGGTGGCCTCTGTCAGGTGATGTGTAGTTAGAGTTTTGTGCAAAGTCTGTTGGAATGAAATAAATGTGTGTTGGTGAAAAAGGAACAGAACTTTAGACTCTTCATATCACAGCAACTAAAATGTCTAACAATTGGGAGCAGAGGATGGTTGCTGTGTAAATGTGAAGGGTTGAAAGATACAACTTTTCCAGATCAAACCAAGGAGTGAGTGAGAAAAGAAAAAAAGGGATATATGGCTGAACCGAGGATAAAGATGGCTGGATATGACTATCCTCCCTTATTTTCTGAAAGGGAATCGTACGACCAATGGAGAAGTGCAGTAGTTATGCGGACTAAGGTAACTGCTTTGGGGAAGAGAAAACAAGGTATGGCATTGGCTCTTTCTCTACCTTATGGCAGTAAAATCCGAAACAAAGTGCTTTCTGAGCTGGAATTGGAAGAGTTAGACTCAGAAGAAGGTCTGGAGACTTTATTACATTATATGGATAAGATTTATAAGGAAGATGACTTGTTAAGTGCGTATGAAGCATGGTCAGATTTCGATAAGTTCCAGAGAATGGAGGATATCTCTATGGAAGACTATATAATGGAATTTGGCAGACTATATAAAAGGCTGCAGAAACACAATCTGGAATTTCCACAGTCTGTGTTGGCCTTTAAATTACTTGACTGTGCTAGAGTGAGCAACATGGATACGCTCCTGGTTTTGACAGGAGTTCAGTTTACGGATAAGGATACCTTATTCGAACAGATGACAAAAGCTTTACAAAAGTTTCTGGGGAAACATTTGATTCCGATGGCTCTGATGACCCAAATAGGTCAGCCTGCAATAAGGCAGAATATGGAAGATACACTACTAACATGATGGCAAAATCGTATGGTTACGAACAGGGCGCAAGACTATAGAAGGAGACGGAGACAAGGAAATTATGAAGACAGAAACCCAGTTAGAATCTACAATAGGAAGATGAACCCCAGTAATGCATGGGGCATGATAAATCAATGTTTTCGATGTGACTCTCAATAGCATAATATTTTCAACTGTCCAACTGAGTGTTTGAAGCGACACATGACACGCAAAAGTCAGAAGAGGAAAAAGATAGTGACCAGAAAGAAGGCATTGTCCTATTGACAAGCAGTTTTACGCCGGTAATGAGAGTATTGGTTGCAGAATCCTTCAACTGTGCTGTATTGGATAGTGGCTGCACATCTACTGTGTGTGGAATTGATTGGTTAAAATGTTATCTGGACTCCTTGAATGCTGAAAATCGTAACAAGGTTAAGGAATTTGAAAGTTCCACAAGTTTCAGGTTTGGGGATGATAATACTCTGAAGTTGCTGAAAAGAGTGGTGATCCCTTGCAATATTGCCAGAGTGAATCATTTCATTAGCACGGATGTTGTATCAAGTGAGATACCTTTGCTTCTGAGCAGACCGTCGATGAAGAAAGCACACATGAAACTGGATATGGAACAGGATAAGGCAACAGTTTTTGGAAAGACGGTGGACTTACAATTTACACAGTCGGGACACTATTGTATTCCATTACTCACAAATAATATTTCAAGTAGAGTGGTTAAGGATGTGTTAATGGCAGTTGAAAATGGGACTTTAGCTGATAAAAAGCTTGTGGTATTAAAACTGCATAGGCAATTTGCACATCCGACTCCTCGGAGGCTGAAAAATTTAATAAAGGATGCAGGGGTAAGGGATGACGACTATACTAAACTGATAGAACAGGTTTGTGACCACTGTGAAGTTTGTAGGAAGTACAGAAGGACACCAGCACGACCGATAGTAACCCTACCTTTGGCCAGGGATTTGAACGACATTGTGGCCATGGACCTTAAGATCTGGGATAAAGCAAATAATATATTTATTTTGCATTTTGTAGATTTAGCAACCAGATTTAGTCAATTCGTACGAAGTAAAGAAAAGAGAGTAATTCTGGATCAAATCGTGGAAAAATGGATAGGGACAGGAATGGGTCCACCGGCAGAATTCCTTACGGACAATGGGGGAGAATTTGCTAATGATGAGTTTAGGGATATGTGTGAAAACGTGGATATCAGGGTTATGAATACGGCTGCAGAAAGCCCATTTAGTAATGGTGTCTGTGAAAGAAATCATGCTGTCATCGATGACATGCTTTGGAAAATTTTGGCAGGTTGACCAAATTGCAGGCTAAATTCAGCTTTAGCATTGGCGGTACATGCAAATAATTCATTGCAGATGGTTGTGGGCTATAGTCCTTATCAATTAGTGTTTGGTAAAAATCCTAAAATTCTGTCCATTTTGGATGACCAGCCTCCAGCTTGGGAGGGGACTACAATTAGCTCTGGTTATGCTGAACATTTAAATAAGAACATAAGAACTAGGAACAGGAGTAGGCCATCTGGCCCCTCGAGCCTGCTCCGCCATTTAATGAGATCATGGCTGATCAGTGTGGACTCAGCTCCACTCTCCGGCCCGTACACCATATCCCCGAATCCCTTTATTCTTTTGAAAGGTATCTATCTTTTTCTTAAAAACGTTTAAAGAAGGAGCCTCAACTGCTTCACTGGGCAAGGAATTCCAGAGATTCACAACCCTTTGGGTGAAGAAGTTCCTCCTAAACTCGGTCTTAAATCTACTCCCCCTTATTTTGAGGCTATGCCCCCTAGTTCTGCTTTTCCCGACCAGTGGAAACAACCTGCCCGCATCTATCCTATCTATTCCCTTCATAATTTTATATGTTTCAATAAGATCCCCCCGCATCCTTCTAAACTCCAATGAGTACAGTCCCAGTCTACTCAACCTCTCGTCATAATCTAATCCCCTCAACTCTGGGATCAACCTAGTGACTCTCCTCTGCACTCCCTCCAGTGCCAATATGTCCTTTCTCAGGTAAGGAGACCAAAACTGAACACAATCCTCCAGATGTGACCTCACCAACACCCCATACAATTGCAGCATAACCTCCCTAGTCTTGAACTCCATCCCTCTAGCAATGAAAGACAAAACTCAATTAGCCTTCTTAATCACCTGTTGCACCTGCACACCAAGTTTTTGCGACTCATGCACAAGCACACCCAGGTCCCTCTGCACAGCAGCATGTTTTAACATCTTACCGTTTAAATAATAATCCATTCTGCTGTTATTCCCCCCAAAATGGATAGCCTCACACTTGGCAACATTGAATTCCATCTGCCAAACCCTAGCCCATTCACCTAACCTATCCAAATCCTTCTGCAGACTTCCGGTATCCTCTGCACATTTTGCTTTACCACTCATCTTAGTGTCGTCTGCAAACTTTGACACATTGCACTTGGTCCCCAACTCCAAATCATCTATGTAAATTGTGAACAACTGCGGGCCCAACACTGATCCTTGAGGGATTACATAGCAGTAGAAAAGCTTTTTTGGAAGCAGAAGTCTCTGAAAGAATTCGCAGAGCTTTAAGACATAACGTATGGCATTCAGATGCCGTTTTTCAGCAAGGAGACATGGTATACTATAAGAGAGACAATTCTAATGAATGGAAAGGGAAGATCATAGACATAGATAGCAAAACAATTATTTTGCAACTTGGTAATCAAACTGTGAGGATGCATTCATCAAGGATAATGGGTACAGATTACAAATTTTCAAATTTAGACAGAGCAGACAGACATGACGAGGAACCAGAGTCATCTGGTACCCATGTGTTACAGAACTATGAGGACCAGTTAACTGATATTGACAGGGTTCCTGTAGAGGAACACAACACTTCTGATGAATTAGAACAGGCCATTTTTTCAAAAGGGCAACTGCCAAAAGTTGGTACAAAAGCGACATACTTGCCTGAAGGGCCTAGTCAATGGAAGGATGCAACTGTTATTAGTAGAGCAGGGAAGGCCACTGGAAAGTATAAACATGGTTGAATGTACAGCATTCAGGGGAAGGAGTCAAGACAATGGATTGGGAAAATGTAGTTCAAAAATGGAGGGCACAGAAACGCAGTGCCAGTTCAGAGAGTACATCGGATAGTGAACAGGTCCGCAGGAAAGGTCGAGAACTATTGAAAGGACGTCCCACAGCAGAAGGGAAAGATCAAGCAGTATCAGTACAGAACGAGTTACCAGGCGGGAGAGGGGACGTAATTTATCAAGATCTCGGAACATGAGTAAGACTACGAATACTAATAGGAGTAGAAGCCCATCTGCACGTGAGATTTTGGTGGCTTCAAATAAATTACATGAAAAAGCTATCAAAGATGCTAAACAGCAAGAATTGCATAGTTTGAGCGAATTTGGGGTATACACGGAAGTACCCGATAGGGGACAAAGAGCTCTATCCCACAGATGGATTTGCACGGAAAAGGTTGTTCCGGATGGAACTTATGAGACAAAGGCCAGGCTTGTGGCAAGAGGATTTGAAGAAAACTTAGAAGATCAGGATTTAAGGGTAGATTCACCTACAGCAGGAAAGGTTATTTTAAAGATCTTCTTGGCTCTATTAGCCACAAAAGCATGGGAATGCAAATCTATAGAAATAAAAGCTGCCTTTTTGCAGGGGCATCAGCTCCAGAGAGACATTTTTCTCCGTCCTCCTAAAGAAGCAGCTAACACAGAACGGGTACTCTTGAAGTTGAACAAATGTGTATATGGATTAAATGATGCATCTAGAGTCTGGTATTTTTTGGTAAGGTCAGTTTTGTTAAAGTTAGGCTGTTGCCAGTTGAAAGCAGATCCTGCAATGTTTTACTGGCACTATAAAGGAAATCGTTCTATCATTTTTATGATGCATGTCAATTTTTTGTGGGGTGGGATTAGTGATTTTGAAGCTATTGTAATCTCTGGTTTGAGGAAAGAATTCAGGGTTGGACGTCAAGCTTCCGGTGCATTTAAATATATTGGACTGGAAATTGGACAGACTAAGTTAGAACAAAGAACAAAGAAACGTACAGCACAGGAAAAGGCCCTTCGGCCCTCCCAGCCTGCGCCGATCCAGATCCTTTATCTAAACCTGTCACCTATTTTCCAAGGATCTTCTTCCCTCTGTTCCCCGCCCGTTCATATACCTGTCTAGATGCATCTTAAATGATGCTATTGTGCCTGCCTCTACCACCTCCGCTGGCAAAGCGTTCCAGGCACCCACCACCCTCTGCGTAAAAAACTTTCCAAGCATATCTCCCTTAAACATTCCCCCTCTCACCTTGAAATCGTGACCCCTTGTAATTGACAACCCCAGTCTTGGAAAAAGCTTGTTGCTATCCACCCTGTCCATACGTCTCATAATTTTGTAGACATCAATCAGGTCCCCCCTCAACCTCCGTCTTTCCAACAAAAACAATCCTAATCTACTCAACCTTTCTTCATAGCTAGCATGCTCCATACTAGGCAACATCCTGGTGAACCTCCTCTGCACCCTCTCTAAAGCATCCACATCCTTCTGGTAATGTGGCGACCAGAACTGCACGCAGTATTCCAAATGTGGCCTAACCAAAGTCCTATACAACTGTAACATGACCTGTCGACTCTTATACTCAATACCCCGTCCGATGAAGGCAAGCATGCTGTATGCCTTCTTGACCACTCTATCGACCTGCGTTGCCACCTTCAGGGTACAATGGACCTGAATTCCCAGATCTCTCTGTACATCAATTTTCCCCAGGAATCTTCCATTGACCATATAGTCCTCTCTTGAATTAGATCTTCCAAAATGCATCACCTCGCATTTGCCTGGATTAAACTCCATCTGCTATTTCTATGCCCAACTCTCCAGTCTATTTATATTTTGCTGAATTCTCTGACAGTCCTCCTCGCTATCTGCAACTCCACCAATCTTAGTATCATCTGCAAACTTGCTAATCAGACCACCTATACCTTCGTCCAAATCATTTATGTATATCACAAACAACAGTGGTCCGAGCACGGATCTCTGTGGAACACCACTAGTCACCTTTCTCCATTTTGAGACACTTCCTTCCACCACTATTCTCTGTCTCCTGTTGCCCAACCAGTTTTTTATCCATCTAGCTAGTACACCCTGAACCCCATACAACTTCACTTTTCCATCAACCTGCCATGGGAAACTTTATCAAACGCCTTACTGAAGTCCATGTATATGACATCGACAGCCCTTCCCTCATCAATTAACGTTGTCACTTCCTCAAAGAATTCTATTAGGTTTGTAAGACATGACCTTCCCTGCACAAAACCATGCTGCCTATCACTGATAAGTCTATTTTCTTCCAAATGTGAATAGATCCTATCCCTCAGTATCTTCTCCAACAGTTTGCCTACCACTAACGTCAAGCTCACAGATCTATAATTCCCTGAATTATCCCTGCTACCCTTCTTAAACAAAGGGACAACATTAGCAATTCTCCAGTCCTCCAGCACCTCACCTGTGCTCAAGGATGCTGCAAAGATATCTGTTAAGGCCCCAGCTATTTCGTCCCTCGCTTCCCTCAGTAACCTGGGATAGATCCCATCTGGACCTGGGGGCTTGTCCACCTTAATGCCTTTTAGAATACCCAAAACTTCCTCCTTCCTTATGCCGACTTGACCTAGTGTATTTAAACATCCATCCTTAGCCTCAACATCCGTCATGTCCCTCTCCTTGGTGAATACCGATGCAAAGTACTCATTAAGAATCTCACCCATTTCCTCTGACTCCATGCATAAATTCCCTCTTTTGTCTTTGAGTGGGCCAATCCTTTCTCTAATTACCCTCTTGCTCCTTATATACGAATAAAAGGCTTTGGGATTTTCCTTAACCCTGTTAGCCAAAGATATTTCATGATCCCTTTTAGCCCTCTTTATTGCGCATTTGAGACTTGTCCTACTTTCCCGATATTCCTCCAAAGCTTCATCAGATTTAAGTCGCCTAGATCTGATGTCTGCTTCCTTTTTCATCTTAGCTAGTCTCACAATTCCACCCGTCATCCATGGTTCCCTAATCTTGCCATTTCTATCCCTCATTTTCACAGGGATATGTCTGTCCTGCACTCTAATCAACCTTTCCTTAAAAGACTGCCACATTTCAAATGTGAATTTACCCTTAAAGAGCTGCTCCCAATCCACATTCCCTAGCTCCTGCCGAATTTTGTTATACTTGTCCTTTCCCCAATTTAGCCCTCTTTCTTTAGGACCACTCTCGTCCTTGTCCATGAGTATTCTAAAACTTACGGAATTGTGATCGCTATTCCCAAAGTAATCACCGACTGAAACTTCAACGACCTGGCCGGGATCATTCCCCAATACCAGGTCCAGTATGGCCCCTTCCCGAGTCGAACTATTTACATACTGCTCGAAGAAACTCTCCTGGATGCTCCTTACAAATTCTGCTCCACCTACGCCTCCAACACTACATGAGTCCCATTCAATGTTGGGGAAGTTAAAATCTCCCATCACGACCACTCTATTGCTCCTACATCTTTCTATAATCTGTCTACATATTTGTACCTCTACTTCACGCTCACGTTTGGGAGGCCTGTAGTAAAGTCCCAACAATGTTAGTGCACCCTCCCTATTTCTTAGCTCTACCCATATTGCCTCAGTGCTCGAATCCTCCATCGTGCCCTCCTTAATCACAGCTGTGGTATCATCTCTGACCAATAATGCAACTCCTCCACCCCTTTTACCTCCCTCTCTATCCCTCCTGAAGCATCTATACCCTGGGATATTTAGTTGCCAATCTTGCCCTTCCCTCAACCAAGTCTCCATAATACCAATAACATCATATTCCCAAGTACTAATCCAAGCCCTAAATTCATCTGCCTTACCTGCTATACTTCTCGCATTAAAACAAATGCACCTCAGACCACCTGTCCCTTTGCGTTCATCATCTCTTCCCTGTCTACTCTTCCCCTTAGTCACATTGAGTTTATTATCTAGTACCTTACTGGCTTTAGTTGCTGCTTCTTTACCGACCCCTAACTTCCTAATCTGGTTCCCAACCAACTGCCACATTAGTTTAAAACCTCCCCAACAGTTTAGGGGCAACTTTACGTCAGCAATCTTATTTGGAAAGCATCAGCCCAATAGCAATTAGTCGTGGCCGAGTTTCACAAAAAGGTGCAATGGTTTCAAAGATAGAAAAAGAGCAACTGCGAAGTTTAATTGGGCAACTGAACTGGTTAGGTAGACAGACTAGACCGGACGTGAGTTTTGATGTCTTAGAGTTGAGTATAAAAATGAATGATCACAAAGTGGAAGACATAATAAGAGCAAATAAAGCGTTGGCCAAACTAAAAATGTAGGAGTGTGTTTTGAAGTTCCCGGTTTTAGGTGACCGTCGGCACTTGAAACTCATAGTTTGTAGTGATGCGTCCTACGCACATTTATGTGATGAGGTTTCAAGCGGAGGAGGGTTTATAATTTTCCTTTTGGGGAACAATGGTAAATGTTGCCCGCTTGTGTGGGAAACAAAGAAAATAAGGAGAGTGGTAAAAAGCACTTTGGCTGCTGAGACGTTAAGCCTTGTAGAGGCGGTGAATATGGTCTTTCATATAAGTCAGATATTGATAGAAATTTTGGGATTAGGGGATTTGGGTGATATACCTATTGACTGTCACATTGACAATAAATCCCTGTGGGAAAATGGGCACTCTACAAAAAGTGTCAATGAAAAGAGGTTACGGATAGACATCACAAGTTTGAAGCAGATGTTGGACAGAGGGGAAATAACAAAAATTAAATGGGTCGACAGCAGCTATCAACTGTCAGACTATTTTAAGAAAAGAGAGTCGGGTTCACAGAAACTTTTGGATATTGTTAATGAAGGGCGCTTGTTTCTGTGACTGTTTTTTTTTCTTTCTCGTCCAAACAAAAAAAAACTGAAAAAAAGGGGGGGGGGGAATCATGTGTGTGTTTTTGAGTTTCTTGAAATTTTGTTTTCACCTAATTATATTTTTTCTCCAAGGAAGGGGAGACTGTTAAGTAATGGGTTAAGAGACATTGCAATTAGTTGTCTCATTTATGTTAAGTATCCATTAATTGACACTGATATGTAAAGGGGCTTCAGGTGGCCTCTGTCAGGTGGTGTGTAGTTAGGGTTTTGTGCAAAGTCTGTTGGAATGAAATAAATGTGTGTTGGTGAAAAAGGAACAGAACTTTAGACTCTTCATATCACATCAACTAAAACGTTTAACAACCTGTTCCTGTCTGTGGCGGACCCAGTGGGGGGAATGCCGGAGGTGATGTGGATCCTCAGGAAGTTTGGGGACTTTTCCGGGTATAAGCCCAACGTGGGAAAGAGTGAGCTCTTCGTGATACACCCAGGAGACCAGGGAAGGGGGACAGATGAGCTTCCATTGAAGAGGGCGGAAAGGAGTTTTCGGTACCTTGGGATCCAGGTGGCCAGGAGCTGGGGGGCCCTACACAAGCTCAACTTGACGCGACTGGTGGAGCAGATGGAGGAGGAGTTTAAAAGGTGGGATATATTGCCACTATCGTTGGCTGGTAGGGTGCAGTCGGTGAAAATGACGGTGCTCCCGAGGTTCCTTTTTGTATTCCAGTGCCTCCCCAGCCTGATCTCT
This sequence comes from Scyliorhinus torazame, assembly GCF_047496885.1. Taxonomy (NCBI): domain Eukaryota; kingdom Metazoa; phylum Chordata; class Chondrichthyes; order Carcharhiniformes; family Scyliorhinidae; genus Scyliorhinus; species Scyliorhinus torazame. The sequence goes on along the minus strand of NC_092716.1, from coordinate 174,166,613 downwards.
AAGGCCTTTTTTAAGCGGGTCAGCAGGAGCATCATGGGATTCGTGTGGGTGAAAAAGACCCTGAGGGTGAGAAGGGTGTTTCTGGAATGGAGTAGGGACAGAGGGGGGTTTGCATTGCTTAATCTGTGTGGGTACTACTGGGCTGCCATTGTGGCGATGATATGGAAGTGGGTAATGGAGGGGGAGGGGGTGGCGTGGAAGAGGCTGGAGATGGTGTCCTGTGTCAGCACGAGTCTGAGAGTGCTGGTGACAGCGTCGCTGCCGCTCCCGCCGACAAGGTACACCATGAGTCCGGTGGTGGCGGCGACCTTGAAAATTTGGGGGCAGTGGAGACGCCACAGGGGTGAGGTAGAGGCTTTGGTTTGGTCCCCGATCCGAGAGAACCATCGGTTCGTCCCGGGGAGAATGGATGGAGGGTTCCTGAGCTGGCACAGGGCAGGAATTAGAAGGATGGGGGACCTGTTTATAGATGGGACGTTTGCGAGCCTTGGGGCGCTGGAGGAAAAATTTGGGCTTCCCCCCGTAAATGCCTTCAGGTACATGCAGATAAGGGCATTTGTAAGACGGCGGGTGAGGGAGTTCCCGCTGCTTCCAGTAGGATCCAGGATAGGGTGTTCTCGGGGGTATGGGTTGGAGAAGGCAAGGTCTCGGCGATCTACCAGGAGATGCAGGAGGAGGAGGAGACCCCGGTGGAGGAGCTAAAGGGTAAATGGGAGGAGGAGCTTGGGGAGGAGATAGACGAGGGTACGTGGGCGGACGCCCTGGGTAGGGTTAATTCTTCCTCCCCTTGCGCCAGGCTTAGCCTGATACAATTTAAGGTTCTTCACAGAGCGCATATGACAGCGGCGAGGTTGAGCAGGTTCTTTGGGGTGGACGACAGGTGTGAGAGGTGCTCGGGGAGCCCAGCAAATCACGCCCATATGTTCTGGGCGTGCCCGGCGCTGGTTGGGTTCTGGAGGGGCATCGCGAGGACGGTGTCTAAGGTGGTTAAGCCGAGCTGGGGGTTAGCACTATTTGGGGTATCGGCCGAGCCGGGAGTGCGGGAGGCGAAAGAGGCCGGTATTCTGGCCTTTGTGTCCCTGGTAGCCCGGCGGAGGATTCTGCGACAGTGGAAAGGTGCGAGGCCCCCAAGCGTGGAAGCCTGGATCAGCGACATGGCAGGATTGATTAAATTGGAGAGGGTAAAATTTGCCTTGAGAGGGTCTGTGCAAGTGTTCTTCAGGCGGTGGCAACCGTTCCTAGACTTTCTAGCGGAGCAGTAGGAGGTGGTCAGCAGCAGCAGCAACTCGGGGGAGGGGGGTGTACTTTGTGTTTACTACTGTTTATTATTGCTGAATGGGGGGTTTATATATTGGGGGAATTCGTGATGTAGTTGTAAGATGTTTATTTATGTGTTCTTTGTTTTTCTTTTTTCTGTCAGGGTGCGGGTTTTGTTGAAAATATGTAAAAATTTAAATTAAAATATTTATTTAAAAAAAACTACCAACACACGTAACCCCACAGATACAATACTCTATAGGTAACCCTTAATACCTTTCCTAGCAACATCCATAAGTTAAACCCGATTTACAAAGACAGCAGGTTTAAAAGCTCTATAGAAACAGGTATTACTTTGAAATCATCAAGTGAGCTGAAGACATTCTTTAGATTGCAGAGAGAGATCAATACACAGCTGCTTGATTTAAATGCAGCTCTCCAACTCTGAAAACGAAACCTAAAACAGAGCCACAAAGTAGCTTTACAGCTCAAAACGAAAGTAAAAGTCAAACAGTAGCCCAGCTCCACCCAGACACTGACATCACTGCAGCTACGCAAGAGAAAATGCTGGAAAATCTCAACAGGTCTGGCAGCATCTGTCGGGACAGAAAAGAGCTAACGTTTCGAGTCCAATTGACGAATGTGATATAAAATAGTTACTTTAGAGATATTAGTTACTGTAATGTAGAGATAGGCCAGTCTCAGCCTGGTGAGTTCACAGACAAAAGATTTCAGACCGCATGGCAAAGCAAGGAGAGGAGGTGTGTCCAGCTATGGAGGGGTAAAGGATGCTGGGTAATAGGGGGCCAGAGGAAGGGATTGGAAGTGAGCCAATTAGGATGTATGGCCAGGTCAGGAGGGGTATAGGATGACCTATGGGAATCGTGTATGTGAAACTTGATGCCATTTGTGTGTATCAGTAGGGATTTCTTTGTCTTACACATTCACTTGATTCCGGAGGTACAGAAAGCAAGATGTGTTTTGTACCGCTGTGAATTGAGACAGACTTGCAAGTCAAATAAAATAACTAATGCTGTACCAGCAAATCCATCTCGACTTTTATTGAGGCCAGACTGACGGGTAAAGAAATTTATGTTTTGTCATTTGGTGCCGGAAACCCGGGATTTCTCAAGACGGTTCTGACCAACCGCGAAATCAGAATTAGACTGATTATGAACAGGAGGATGGGAAAAAAGGGCCCACAATGTACAGCTGGAAAATGACCGCGCATTGATTTTTCCCCTCTTCTTATCGTCTGATTAGTCTGGTCACTCGCGGTTGGTACGGAAAGATCGTCTCGACGAAATCAAAGGTCAGTCTGGGGATTAGAAATGTAATTGATGGGATTTCATACTGTTGATTCGGCTTGGGTTAGGTTTTGGGTTGATGTAACATCTAAATGATGATTCAATTCCATGTGTGAGTGTTTTAAACAACTGATGGGACGTCAGCAGATGAAGGTTCAGTTCAATGAGTGTTTTTAAATCTGAAGATGATTCAATTCCATGTGTGAGTGTTTTAAACAACTGATGGGACTTCAGCAGATGAAGGTTCAGTTCAATGAGTGTTTTTAAATCTGAAGATGATTCAATTCCATGTGTGTTTTAAATCTATAGTTGATTAAGCTAAAATTGTACCCTTGGACTGTAGTGGTGAAAAACGCAGTTCTGAGGACTAGTTGAGATTATGGGGAATTCCTTGGATAGCACAAACGATCCAGGCATGCCACTGCAAATATTATGCGATATGTATCCAGAGAAAGCAAAAGATTTCAGGAAAATGCCAGCAACGTTAAGGAGCAAAATGGGTGATGAATGGCCACCAGGGGGCACCAAAGACCTAGAAATCATTAAGAAAATTCAGGGACACATCTGGAAAAAGAGTCAAAGTACGAAAGCAAAAGAATTAATTGAATTATGGAGACAATTTTGTCAAGAGGAAAGAGATAAGATCACGTTATCAAGTTGGCAGGACAATGCCCTTAAAATGGGAATTCCAATTAGTGAACAGGGTAACCAAAAAACATTACAGGTCTTGAAAAAGGAATGTGCATTCAAAAAACGCGCAAGTAAAGACAGGGAAGGCTCGGGTCAAACAAAAGGTGGGCTACGTAGTTCAATGGCTGGCCTTGAATTGACAGAAAATGGCGAATTCGATGATTTGAAAATGTCAGCAAAGGTTCCGACTGCACCTGTAGCATTGTCTGCACTAATTCCAGAACCACCAGAGTATAATAATTTATATCCAGTCACTGCTCCCCAGATTCCAATCATGCCAGTCACTCCAGCCCTTTTGGTTGATAGCGTGGGTCCCGATTTACCATCTTCACGATCTAAGAGGGAAGAGGAGCTCTGTTCCACAAGCCCAGTTAGCTCTAGGACCCGATCTCGGACAGCGAGAGAAGGGCCTGATCCTAACCAGAAACAATTAAGCATACCACCTAAATCCCTTCAGACCAAGGGGAAACCGCAAACTTGGAGAACAAAGGGAGATGCCAGGGATGATTCTGAAGAGAAAGAACTCCCTCTAGTGACAGGGAGGGACGTCGAAGTCTTGGAAGAACCAGAGGAAATAGCTAGAGTGCCCCCTGGTGAGACTCGGAGACAGTTGCCGATTAGGAAGATACCAAACCCTGACGTGGTGACCGCCGGGGCCCAGCCCACGGTAGAAGTTTATTTCCCATGGACACCCAGTGAGATGATGGCTATTATGGCTACAATCCCAGATAGAAAAAAATCTCCTGCTGCTTTCGTGGATTCCCTGAGAACTACCATCTCAATTTATCAAGCTGATTCTAGGGACCTCTGGGCCCTAGTCCAGCAGGTTTTAACCCCAGCAGAGTACCGCAATTATCTTAATCACTTGAATTATGCTAGCCACGCAAGCCCATGCGTTGGACGACGATAGACGGACACAAATCCTGAATGCGTTGAATAGCACATTTCAAAAGCCCATAAATATTTCTGCTATCTTAGACCTAAAACCTAAGAAGATTGAAGAGCCAGAGGAATTTCTGGAATGTTTTAATGAAATCTACCGTGGGCAGTCAGGCGACTTGCCATATCAAAATGGTCAGAATTCCCCTCAATATTGTGCTATGTTAATGCATTGCCTACCACCTTCCGTGGTTACTGCTGTGAAATGTAATAACATGAATTGGACAGAGAACGACCCTTCCCAGATGGCAAGGGCAGTCAGATTTTATTGGAAGGAGGGTGTAGGCCAGGAAGGAGGCTCAGTTACAAAGGTTAAGACTGAGTATGTAATGAAAAAGGATGATCTGAGACCCCAACAAGCGGCAGAAACAGTAGCTTACCAGCTGGAGCCCCAATATTGTGACTTTGGGTGGGTGGATCAGCGAGGGGGAGGATATCAAACCCACCCAAAGGGACCCTCAGCTCCTTTTTATGGCCCACCGTATGCACCAACAGCTTTACAACCGCCGCCCCCTCTGAGGGGCCATTGGTCTACTGGGAGAAGAGGACGGGGCAGATATAGAGGGAGCAATGCATGTTTTAATTGCGGCCGTGCAGATCACTGGCAACAGGAATGCCCCTTTAAAAGACAGGCAGCAGAAGGAGACTACCCGACCCAAAGGAGGGGGTACCCACCAAGGGGAGGACAGACAAGATACACTGACTTCTCCCAGGCAAACCCAACACAGGATTGAGTAGCTAATTTAGTCATAAGGACTCTCCAATCGGACAGGGAACCTATTATCTCTCTGCAGATAGGAGATCAACGTCACTCATTTGTAATCGACACTGGAGCAGCCATGTCTTCTGTGCAATCAGAACTTCGACTACCACTATCCGACCACACGCAGCATTTGTCGGGGTTCCAAGGTGTGTGAGTATCCTATTTCTGAACCTGTGACAGTCACTTACGAGAATAAGTCTGCGGATCATCAGTTTGTAGTGACTACTGGATTGGACTGTAACTTGTTGGCCCGAGATTTACTGTGTATCTTCCAGCTACAGCTAGAGTGCGGAGACGAAGGGGTAACGGTTCAATCATGGAGGATGAGACAACAGTGCTATATTTCTATCACCCCCCAGTGGTGGACGTTAGACATTGAACATTCACTGCATCACATTACCCTGGCCTATGACAGAACTGGACAAAACAGGGAGTTGGAGGACAAATACCGGCTATTAATTGGGACCGAATGGCCAGTCAAAGTTACAGCCACGGTCACGGGAAAAGAAGGTACAGCCGATTTTGTTACAATACCACCACATTTATGGCCAGTCAGCTTCGGTGAGCCCTCATATTACACGTCAGGTCCACGACCAGTACCATGCCAGGGATCAGGGGCCTATGGTAAGGAGGGCAGTGGATCATTCAGATCCAACAGAGTACGCACTTCAAGTCACGTCCGACGGCACTGCCATAAAATATTTTGAGGTCCCTGAAACGATTAACACTCGACTGCAGCATCACTGGGGACATGATGTTTTGGAATATGTCAATCCACAGGTCTGGGCGGAATACCCATCACAAGTGGGAAAGACAAATGTTACACCTATTAAGGTAACGATTAAGGACCATGTAAAGCTGCCTTCCATTCGGCAATACCCCCTGAAATCCCAAGCTGCTCCGTCTATAGACAAATTAATTCAAGAGCTGTTGCAACAGGGTATTTTGGTCCCTTGCCAATCAGAATGTAACACCCCCATACTTGCTGTGCCTAAACCAGCCAAACCAGACCAGTACCGATTAGTACAGGATTTACGTTCAATCAATGCCATCGTACAGCCGTTACATGCTCTCGTCCCTAACCCTGCCCACATACTGGCTCAAATTCCAGCTCAAGCCCGGGTCTTCGCCATAATTGACCTTCAGCACGCCTTCTTTGCCCTCCCACTTGCAACTGAAAGCCAATATTTGTTTGCCTTCACTTACAATGGACAGCAGTATACCTGGACCCGACTGCCACAGGGGTTCGTCAACTCACCTACGCTCTTCTCCAGATGTCTGCAGACCCAACTCCAGGCCTTGACATTGGAGCATGGTTCCACCCTAGTGCAGTATGTAGATGACATATTGGTAGCAAGTCCTGACGAGCCCAGTAATAGGGATGATGTGATCCAGCTATTAAACCACCTATCCTCGTTGCGTTATGTTGTCTCACAATCAAAGGTCTTGGTGGCTCAGAGAAAGGTTAAGTTCTTAGGAGTTTTACTTACAGCCACAGAAAGAAGTCTCGAACCCAGTAGGATTGAACCAATATGCCAATTCCCCGCCCCTACAATAGCCAAAGAGGTCCGTCATTGGCTGGGTATGGTGAATTATTGTTGGCAGTGGATACCAAACATCGCTGTCTATACAAAGCTGCTGACGCCTTACACTAGTGAAGGGGGGAACTTTACTCTCACCACCGAGGCACTCGAGGCCTTCCGTTGCCTGAAGCAGGCCTTGTTACAAGCACCGGCCTTCGGGAGGCCCTTGTACGACCGACCATTCCAGATATACTGTACTGTTCTGGAAGGATGTTCAACAGCGGTACTCACCCAGCAACATGGGGACAAGCACCGGCCCGTAGCATATTACTCTTCCAAACTCGACCCAGTGGCGTTGGGCCACCCTGTTTGCACCCAGATCTTGGCAGCGATATACAATAGTTTGCAAGCTGCTGCCAATATCACTCGCCAACAGGATATTACGGTATATAGCTCCCACTCGGTAATCGCACTATTGGGGCAACTGCAAACTCAACATCTTACTGCAGCTCGTCAGAATAGGTATGAGATATACCTTTTGAACAATCCACGTCTGACATTTAAATACTGTACCACTATCAATCCAGCCTGTTTTCTTAGCGGTCCCCCTGTCTATGAGGACGCACCTGGTCACGACTGTTTAGCCTTGATTCAGGAAACTACCACAATAAGGGACGATCTGAGTAATATTCCGTTAGAACAACCTGACATGATTATGTATGTTGATGGCAGTGCATTAGTAAGCCCCACTGGCCGGAGATTGTCCGGTTATGCAATCGTAGAACAGGATGGTCTGATTCTAGAAGCGGCAGCTTTCCAGACCCCTTATTCAGCCCAACAAGCCGAACTTTTTGCCCTCACCCGTGCATGTATACTTGGGGTAGATTGTCGGGTAAATATTTACACTGACTCCCGATACACTTTCGGGGTAGTTCATGACTTCGGACAACTCTGGAAGAATAGGGGATTCCTTACCTCGGCAGGAACGGAAATATCCCACCGGGGTTTAGTTAATGACCTACTGCAGGCCCTCCTTATGCCCGCGCAGATTTCCGTCATTAAATGCGCTGCCCACACAAATGGTAAGACCCCAGTTGACGTTGGTAATGAACAAGCAGATTGTGCAGCGCGGACAGCCGCGCAAATTCAGCAAGTGATGCTGCCTAAAATGTTAAGTCAGAATAAACGATCTACTATAAATATGTCTGCTTCTGACAAGTCAATGCCAACCATCCAAGACGTCATAAGGTTACAGGAGGACGCTCCTGAGAATGATAAACAAATGTGGAAACGGTTCGGTTGTACATATGATTCTGTTTCCTCTTTATGGACCATGCCAGCACATCATACTTGTATGTCTGATGTACTGGCTTTATGGGTCATCGAATGTGTACACTTTGCAACTCATTGTGGAGCTCGGGGGACTAGTGATTTGTTGCTGGACACTTGGTGGCACCCTAAAATGCAGGGGTTGGCCCAGAGTATCAGTAATCGGTGTTTGATTTGTCAGCAATATAACACCGGCAAAGGTATCCCTTGTGGGATGGGGCAAATCCCGTTGCCCAGTGGTCCCTTTGAGACGCTCCAAATGGATTACATTGAGTTGGAAAGGTGTCAATGTTATAATTATGTTTTGGTCATTGTGGATGTGTTCAGCAGATGGGTCGAGGCGTATCCGACTACCGATAATAAAGCTGCTACTGTGGTTAAAGTTTTGATGCGGGAAATCATTCCCTGGTATGGTATACCAGCTCAGTTAAGTTCTGATAATGGGCCTCATTTTATTGGACAAATTAACAAGGAGGTTTGCTCCCAGTTGGGCATACGCCAGCAGTTACACTGTGCTTATAGACCGCAGGCGGCCGGGTTGGTTGAGAGACACAATCAGACCCTCAAAACTAAATTGGCTAAATTAAGAGCAAACACGGGACTGACATGGCTTGAGTTGCTCCCCGTTGCCCTCTTCCAGCTGCGGGTTACACCTGCGGGACCGGCCCGGCTCTCTCCTGCCGAGATTCTTTATGGCAGGCCTCTTAGAACTCCCTGGGGCCTGCATGCTTCCAGACTGGTTCAGTTTCACCATATGACTGAAGAGATGACCACCTATGTTCTAGCCCTCACGCAGGTGCTCAAGGAGCTCCATGGCCAGGTCCGCGCGGCTCATCAGCCATCGCCCCCAGTACCTAGCTCAATTTCAGTCCAGCCCGGTAGTTATGTCATGGTCAAAAATTGGACTAGGAAGGGGTCGGAGCCGCAATGGGACGGGCCCTTCCAAGTTCTCCTTACCACCCCCACAGCAGTTAAAGTGGAGGGCTGGAGTGCTTGGGTCCACCTCCATCACTGTAAATTGGGTCCATCTCCACTACTGTAAAAAGGTCGGTTACTAACCTGCCTCCCTTCTCCAGTGCTATTTTACAGGTGTGGAATATGATGGGGTGGCTACGGCCTCTCCTCGCTTGGAGTGTTATTGGCGACGGACATGGAAAAGGGAAATATTATCTACATTTGTAACCCCAACCAAACTACAAGGACATTTCATTTATGCAAAGGTGATGTTCTTCGCTGCCCCCATATACGAGGACATGGTATCGACTCATGGAAGGTCATCAAAGTCAAGGACAATGCAGGACTCATGAAGCAATTGCACCGCTCCCGGCGATGGGAAGGGAACATTATATGGACATTGCCTTGTTTTTGGAGTACATGTAAATTTGATTTTGGATGTGTTAAGATTGGTGCGATAAAGGTAACATCAGACCGTCAGGAGAGCGTAGGAAGAGGTTGTGAGAGAGAGAGGGGGACTAGAGAGAGGACGGGGCGTGTGAGAAGGGAAGTACAGCTAGAACGTAGGTTATCAGGAGATACGCTTAATTTAGTTAAAGGCCAAACTGAGGAAAACCCGGGTAGTATGAATCTCTTCTACCAGATTTACCACCGCTTGTATGGCCACGGACGGGTTGTCTGCTACCCAAACCCCGCAGCGGTGTCTAGGTTATTTTCTGTTTCACCGCTTTGGGGCACTCCCCAAACAGTGGTTCACTGTCAGCGTTCCGAGCCACCGCCCGAGCAAGTCACTCTTCCTTACGATCCGGGTTCAGCACCACCGTCTATTTGCCTTCCCCTTCCTCGGGATAATTCCCACTCACAGTATGATAGGCTGCAACGGTGGAGGGTGTACATACCTAGCCACTTCACTCCCAATAGGGATTCCCGGTCGTACGAGAATTGTTTCAGAAGTGAAGGATACGGCTGTTTGCTGGTAGAGGTGGAAACGAATATAACATGTCTGTTCCCCACCTGTACGGACAGGAGGTGTCATATCACCCAGGCGTCTGGCCAATGCGTTTGTTACAACACCACCTGCGTTCCATTGAACACCGGCCTCCAGCTCCTTTGTGGCTGGGCGAATGTGTCTCATATCACTGTTGGGACTAGGGCTTTCCGCATTGCTAGGCGGTCCGAATGGGCGTTTCAAAGCTGGATAAACTGGGCTACTGGGGGATCCCTACGCAACCGATATACTGATTGTGATGCTAGCCTGCACACGGAGCAAGGATACTACTTTTTATTTAATGGCACAGCGACCAATGTTTTGTCACCCCCATTTCCCCGCCAAATTGCTATTGGGACTCTAGTCCCTACCACAGTCCCCTGCCCCTCGGCGTGGATGCTGCATAATCAGTTAGCACGCCGGGCAGTCTCAGCTGAATTCTGCGAGAACTGGAAAAAACCTCAGGTTCTTGCACCCAACCGGGGCCACTCAGCCCGGTGGGGAATTCGGAGCGTCTTGACACTGGGAGGTGGTGGGAGGGGGGGGGGGTTCCTTGGCTGTCAGCGATAGGAATTATTTTGTTTGTAGCCTTACCATCTTGGGAAATGAAACCTTGGGAGCTCTCGGGGCAATAACCAAGGAATTGTCTCAGCTGCGGTTGTTTGCAATGCAGAACCGGTATGCTCTTGACTATCTTCTGGCCCGTGAGGGTGGGGTATGCGCCATAGTACAGGGCAAGTGTATCATGGGAGTTCAGGACTTGACCGCTAACATCACTAAATTTATGGATCACATACGGGATCACCTGGACGGAATGCAGGATCCTGGCTCTTGGGGTAACTGGGGATTTGGAGGTTGGAAGGACTGGTTGATAAATATGGCCATGTATTTAGTGGTGGCTATCGGCTGCATCTTTATGGGCCTAGCCATCCTTAAATGTGTGATGGGTAGAATGCGGGGTGCACTGGAACAGATCAACGCCCCTAAAATCTTGGCTGTCAAAATCCATGAGGGTGCAGCAGATGAAGGGGGGCTATGCCAGGAATTGGAAATGCAGCGACGGATCTTTTTAGATGAGGGACCGTAGCTCTGGATTGGATAGTTCGGTTATCATGGAATGATAAAAGGAGGGAATGACAAATGTGATATAAAATAGTTACTTTAGAGATATTAGTTACTGTAATGTAGAGATAGGCCAGTCTCATCCTGGTGAGTTCACAGACAAAGGATTTCAGACCGCATGGCAAAGCAAGGAGGAGGTGTGTCCAGCTACGGAGGGGAAAAGGATGCTGGGTAATAGGGGGCCAGAGGAAGGGATTGGAAGTGAGCCAATTAGGATGTATGGCCAGGTCAGGAGGGGTATAGGATGACCTATGGGAATCATGTATGTGAAACTTGATGCCATTTGTGTGTATCAGTAGGGATTTCTTTGTCTTACACATTCACTTGATTCCGGAGGTACAGAAAGCAAGATGTGTTTTGTACCGCTGTGAATTGAGACAGACTTGCAAGTCAAATAAAATAACTAATGCTGTACCTGCAAATCCATCTCGACTTTTATTGAGGCCAGACTGACGGGTAAAGAAATTTATGTTTTGTCACAATGAATCTTTGTCAAAGCTAACAGACAGAGAAAGTGGGAAATATTTATACTGTGGAGTGAGAATGAAAGATGAGTCATCGCCACAGAAACCCAGGGACACTGGGTGCTAATGGGCACAGAAACCAAGGGAAGGAGTGCTAATTGCAGACCCCAGGGAGAACAAAGACATCACTGCAGCTATTTGATAAACACCAATTTCTTAAAGGTACATCCACCTGACAAGTGGAGCCTTTAACAATGGTAATCCCATTGCCATTGAATGTCATGGGGCAATGGTTACATCCTCTCTTGGTCATTGCCTGCCACTTGTGTGGTGTGAATGTTACTTGTCAGCTCAAGCCTGGATATTGTCCAGATGTTGCTATATTTGCACATGGACTGCTTCAGTATCTGAGGAGTCACGAATGATGCTGAACATAGTGCAGTCATCAGCAATTGTTCTCACTTCTGACCTTATGATGGTGGGAAGATCATTGATAAAGCAACTGAAGATGGTAGGACACTACCCTTAGGAAATCCTGCAGTGATGTCCTGGAACTGAGATGATTGACCTGCAACCATCACAACCACCTTCCTTTGTGCCAGGTACGACTTCAACTAATGGAGGGTTTTCCCATTGACTCCTATGGCTCCTTGACACCATATTTGGTCAAATAGTGGCTTGATGCCAATGGCAGCCATTCTCATCTCACCTCTGGAGTTCAGCTTTTTTGTCCATGTTTGAACCAAGGCTATAATGAAGTCAAGAGCTGAATGACTGGCGGAACCCAAACTGAGCATCAGTGAGCAGGTTATTGCTGAGTAAGTCCTACTTTATAGTGCTGTTCATGACCCCTTCCATCTCTTATTACTAATAATAATCGTTATTATTGTCACAAGTAGGCTTACATTAACACTACAATGAAGTTACTGTGAAAATTCCCTAGTCGCCACACTCCCATCACCTGTTCAGTACACGGAGGGAGAATTCAGAATGTCCAATTCACCTAACAAACACGTCTTTCAGACTTGGAGGAGGAAACTGGAGCACCTGGAGAAAACCCACGCAAACATGGGGAGAACATGCAGACTCCGCACAGACAGTGACCCAAGTCGAGAATCGAACCTGGGAACTTGGTGCTGTGAAGCAACAGTGCTAACCACTGTGCTACCATGCTGCCCTTTACTGATGATCGAGAGTAGACTGATGGCATGGTAATTGGCCGCGTTGTACTTGTTCTGTTTATTTGACAAAGGGTCATCTGGACTCGAAATGTTAGCTCTTTTCTCTCCCTACAGATGCTGCCAGACCTGCTGAGATTTTCCAGCATTTTCTCTTTGGTTTCAGATTCCAGCATCCGCAGTAATTTGCTTTTATTTTGTTCTGTTTATGTTTACAGGACATACCTGGGCAATTTTCCACTTTGCTGGGTAGAAGGCCATATGTGAATCCTAGTGCTGGCTCATAAATTCAGCCACAACATATGCATTCAATGTCATTGTAATTTTGACATAAAACCTCAACACAGATATATAAATTTGTAATCTTTCTGCTTCTTTACAACCGATTGGTGCATAGATCATAACATACAGCACAAAGTTTTGCAATTCATGTTTCATACTCACTTATCATTTGAACTGTTTCCACCTGCACATGGCCCATATCCATATGTGTAAACTAATCGAGGAATGAAATCTGAAGTGATTGCGATCACCAATCCATTACCAATGACAGCCAACACGCCGACTGCCTCGAGCATCCGTACCCATATCCCTGGAACACAGACACACTAATCATTTTCTTTTGATACCACAGGCTCAGTGATGTGGATTGGGAGGATTAAGGTTTTTCACCCCACTAAATTAGAGCAGTGTTTAAACTCAGACCAGGAAACTATAAAGAGCTCGAATAAATTCATAACTTAACTTCGGGTTTTCCAAACTGGCTTATGAAGGATATGATAGCAGAACATTTAGAAATGCACAATGCAGGTAAATCCCGAATTTACTAATACCAATTTACCAGAAGTGCCAGTTTTACACAATGAAAATGTTTGGGATGTAAATAATTGTGACGACATGCCTGTTTGGGGAGTGTTATTTTGGCTTATTTTTTCGGTCAATTAGGCTGAAGTGGTAATAATTTTATTAAATCGTTTGCTGATTCTTCTTTGTTTTTATGCGTGGTTCTGCATCTTTTTGTTTGATTGTATCGCTGTTCTCTAATTATTTTACTATAATTCTGAGAGTGAACTACACAATACCGGTTTTAAGGAAAATCTTTTTTTGAGGAATGAACTCAGCCCCAACCCATTTCATAAAAACAGAATTTACCTCTATAAACCAGCAGAGTCAGCATGGCTTCATGAAAGGGAAATCATGCCTGACAAATTTATTAAAATTCTTTGAGGTGGCAACATACAGGATAGATAAAGGAGAACCAGTAGATGTAATATACTAGGCTATTCAAAAAGCGTTCGATAAGGTACCGCACAAAAAGCTACTTAATAAAATGAGAGATAATGTTGTTGGGGGTAGTATATTGGCATGGATAGAGGATTGGCTAACTGATAGAAATCAGAGAGTTGGGATAAGAGAGGCATTTTCAGGGTGACAGACTGTAACGAATAGAGTGCCACAGAATCAGTGCTGGAGCCACAATTGTTTTCAATAATTGGACGGGGGAAATGAATGTACTATTGCCAAATTTGTGCAAGACACAAAAATAGGTGGGAAGGCAAGTGAGGATGACACAGAGTCTATATAGACAGGTTAGGTGAGTAGGCAAAAACTTGGCAGACGGAATATAATATAGGAAGATGTGAAGTTATGCACTTCAGTAGGAAGAATAAAGGAGATAAATATTTAAATGGAGAAAGACTGCAACAAGCTGCAACATTTGGGTCTCCTTGTGATTAAATCACAAAAAAGCGAACATGCAAGTTCAGCAGGTAATAGGGAAGGCAAATGGAATGTTGGCCTTTATTTACAATAATCTTTATCAGTGTCATAAGTAGGCTTACATTAACACTGCAATGAAGTTACTGTGAAAATCTCCTAGTCGCCACTCCGGCAACTGTTCGGGCACAGAGAGGGAGAATTCAGAACATCCAATTCACCTAACAAGCCCGTCTTTCGGGACTTGTGGGAGGAAACCGAGTACCCGGAGGAGATCTACGCAGACAAGGGGAGAACGTGCAGACTCCGCGCACACAGTGACCCAAGCCGGGAATTGAACCCGGGTCCCTGGCGCTGTGAAGCAACTGTGCTACCGTATTTCAGGGAATACAATATAAAAATAGGGAAGTCTTGCTAAAACGATTTAAGGCACTAGTTAGAGCACACTTGGAATACTGTGAACAATTTTGGTCCCCTTATCGAGGAAACATATATTGGCATAGGAGGCAGTCCAGAGAAGGTTCAATAGATTGATCCTGGGTATGGACGGATTTATGAGGAGAAGTTGAGTAACTTGGGCCTGTACTCAGTGGAGTTCTGAAGAATGAGAGACAACCTTATTGAAACATAGAGCACTCGATACTCCCGGAAAAATTTCTAAGTTAATTTGTTGCAGGTTTTTCAGGGAGTTTCCCAATGGCTCTGCCAGCGAGTTCCCACCGCTATTCAATGACACGTAAGGCACCATTCTACGGCCTCATTACGCTCTCTCTCAAGCGTAATGAGGCCAATGAATAGCGGGAGAGGCCAAATATGAGATCGACGCCAAACAGTTTGCAATGCAACCGGCCCAGACCTGTAGGTGAATTTGGGACCTCGCCGTATAATTAACAAGAGCGACCCCATATCCAATGGCCTCCCGTCATTCAGCCGGCTCCCCAGCAAGTGCTCACACTGGCGCCGGTTAGTACTCCTTTTGAAAAACGTAAACCTGGCGGAAGGACTACTGTGGGGAGCCAAGGTAGCCATCTTTGCTCACAGGCAAAGAGCCCGGGGTGCTGGGTTTGCCACCCCAGTGCTCGGTAGGGGGGGGGGGGGGGGGGGGGGGTCGGGTCCCTTTGCAGTGGTCGGCTGCCATGGGGGGTGGTTTGGTGGGGTCAGCCCGCATTGCAGAAGGAAGTTACAGAAGCATCATAATGGTTTTGCGAAAAGGTGTTTAATGTGTTGTACAAATGCTGCTCTCTATGGTGCCTCCCCACCACCCCCTCCCCTGGTGCCTTCAGTGATCCTCGGCATGCTCGGTCCTCCTAGCTCTATCACTACGTCTTGATGTTTCCCCAGGATGCACATCAGAGGTGGAGGCAGCAAACTGCTTAGCTTATCCCATGGCCTTCGATGCCCCTGGCGGGTGTCCTCTCGGGCCTGAGGGCCCTGGCTCATTTGTCAGTGGCACATGCACAGCTGTGCCACTCTGTCCCGTATGCTGACTGCAAGAAGCAGCCTCATCAGAAGGGTGAAAGTCGGGGGAGCTGGTGGCCACCGTTGCCAATCCATGAGACAGGTCCGGCTTGGGACCCGGCACACCCTCCTCCCAACCTGTGCCCTTAGGGCGCTGGGGTTCAGCTTGTTTGAGTGGGCAGCTGATTTGAGTCCCTGCTGCTCCTGCATCATCTGGGTCGGCCAACCCTGGCGGTTCCCCATGGTCTGCACCATTGTGTAGACGCCCTCAGGGTTGCTCATCATGACTGGGACATGCTATGCAGCACCTCAGCCATGCCCACCTGTGACTAGGACAAGCTCTGCAGCACCTCGGCAATGCTGGGTGACATCCTCCAGTGAGTCAGACATTCTGCCGAGACCCTCGATCATGGCCATCACCGACTGCGCGATGCCTTGGACACTTTCTCTTATGGTGTTGAAGTCGGCAACCAGGCTTTCTACTGTGGTCACCACCCTAGTAGTGTTGGCCTTGGTGCCATGCATTTCCGGCGACATCTTCTGCACCCCTAGCCTCCGGGACTCATCCAAGTGGCTATGGATCTGCTGGAGTGACGCTGACATCTCCCTCTGAATGCCCAGGTTGGTTCCTATCAGCTCGATCAGCTCCGGGTACCTCTGTACCACAGGATCAGCATCAGGCTGGGACCCAGCTGAGTCCTGAGATGCAGCAGACCTCTGACTGCTGTCTCGCCTGGGGGTTCCTGCCTCCACCTGATGTGCATCATCAGCGCAGTGGTTATCACCAGATTGTGCCCCTGAACCCCCAGCATGTCTAACCGAGGTGTGTGTATCTGCGCTGGTGGGGGCTGGGGGGGGATGACAGCTCTGCCGCACCCACGGTTGCATCCTCGGTGCTCTCCTCCATGGTGTTCTCCTCGGGGTCAGCAGAGAGTCTCGCCCGGGATAGGCCGGCGGCGTGAGCTGGAGAACCTGCAGGAGAATGGGCATGTGGTCAGTGGGAGGGATAGAACATAGAACATACAGTGCAGAAGGAGGCCATTCGGCCCATCGAGTCTGCACCGACCCACTTAAACCCTCATTTCCACCCTATCCCCGTAACCCAATAACCCCTCCTAACCTTTTTTGGTCATAAGGGCAATTTATCATGGCCAGTCCACCTAACGGATGAGTCAGTCAGTAAAGCAATAACTTTTAAAAATAAATTTAGAGTACCCAATTATAATTTTTTTCCAATTAAGGTGAAATTTACGTGGCCAATCCACCTAACCTTCACATCTTTGGGTTGTGGGGGTGAAACCCACACAGAAACGGAGAGAATGTGCAAACTCCACACGGAGAGTAACCCAGGGCCAGGATCGAACCCAGGTCCTCAGCGCCATAGACAGCAGTGTTAACCACTGCACCACCGTACTGCCGCTATTACGGCAATAACAACTCACGTTTGACAGGTCGTCCAACTGGAGCCCGGTGGTTCCTCACCTCTGCGGTGTCCGCTAGTCTCCACATGTCTGACCAATCTATCCTCGGCTACACCAGTCCCCTCAAGGGCCCGCTCCTCGAAGAAAGGGAGGATTCTTATGTCTGGCACCCCTCTGCCAGTGTGGGCTATCTCCCGACGATTACGGGAGATTCTTTCCTGAGGAGACAGAGAGAAGACATCGTTAGCCACACATGGTTCACAGTGGTGGGAGAGGGGGTGTGAAGGAAGGATGGGGGGGTCGCATGGGGAATGGATTCTCCCTGGGGGTGGGAGGGGGCATTGGTGCCTACTCATTCGTGCTACCCGGTGTAGGTCGTTGACCTTCTTCCTGCACTGCAGGCCAGTCCTCCTGCTCATACTCCTCGAGCTGACAGCTGCCGCCCCCTCATCCCAGGCAGCACTGGCTGCCTTGTGGCTCACCCTCCGGGACCATGGGTGCAATAGGACATCCATCCTGGCCTCCACTGCGTCTAGGAGCTTCCCCAGGTCAACGTCCCAGAATCTTGGGGCCGGTATCCTCGGTGCCATTGTTGAGCAAGTGCAGCTTCAGTGCTGCTCGACCTTGTTAGCAGGGGGCCGGCGAGCGCCGTCCCGACAAATCAGCTGGCGAGGCTTCATTTGAGACAAGAAGATCGTGAAGCCTCGTGGGTGGCACGGTAGCACAGTGGTTAGTAGTGGGCTTGTTTAGCACAGGGCTAAATCGCTGGCTTTGAAAGCAGACCAAGGCAGGCCAGCAGCACGGTTCAATTCCCGTAACAGCCTCCCCGACCAGGCGCCGGAATGTGGCGACTAGGGGCTTTTCACAGTAACTTCATTTGAAGCCTACTTGTGACAATAAGCGCTTTTCATTTTTTCATTTTCACAGCGCCAGGGACCCAGGTTCGATTCCTGGCTTGGGTCTGCACGTTCTTCACGTCTCTGCGTGGGTTTCCACCGGATGTTCCGGTTTCCTCCCACAAGTCCCAAAAGACATGTTAGGTAATTTGGACATTCTGAATACATCCTCTGTGCACCCGAACAGGCGTCGGAGTGTGGCGACTAGGGGATTTTCACAGTAACTTCATTGCAGTGTTGACCAGAAGACATAGGAGCAGAATTAAGCCAATTGGCCCATTGAGTTTGCTCCGCCATTCAATCATGGCTGATACTTTTCTCATCCCCATTCTCCTGCCTTCTCCTCATAACCCCTGATCCACTTATTAATCAAGAACCTATCTATATCTATCTTAAAGACACTCAGTGATTTGGCCTCCACAGCCTTCTGCGGCAAAGAGTTCCACATATTCACCACCTTCTGGCTGAAGAAATTCCTCTTCATCTCTGTTTTAAAGGATCGTCCCTTTAGTCTGTGATGGTGTCCTCTGGTTCTAGTTCGTCCTACAAATGGAAACATCCTCTCCACATCCACTCTATCCAGGCCTTGCAGTATCCTGTAAGTTTCAATAAGATCCCCCCTCATCCTTCTAAACTACAACGAGTACAGGCCCAGAGTCCTCAACCGTTCCTCATATGACAAGCTATTCATTCCAGGGATCATTCTTGTGAACCTCCTCTGGACCCTTTCCAAGGCCAGCACATCCTTCCTTAGATAAGGGTCCCAAAACTGCTCACAAAACTCCAAATGGGTTCTGACCAGAGCCTTATACAGCCTCAGAAGCACATCCCTGGTCTTGTATTCTAACCCTCTTGACATGAATGCTAACATTGCATTTGCCTTCCTAACTGCCGACTGAACCTGCACGTTAACCTTAAGAGAATCGTGAACAAGGACTCCCAAGTCCCTTTGTGCTTCTGATTTCCTAAGCATTTCCCCATTATGCTGAAATTCCTCCTTCCAAAGTGCATAACCTCACACTTTTCCACATTGTATTTCATCTGCCACTTCATTGCCCACTCTCCTAGCCAGTCCAAATCCGTCTGCAGCCCCCCTGCTTCTTCAATGCTACTCCTACAGATATTTGTATCATCTGCAAACTTAGCAACAGTGACTTCAGTTCCTTCTTCCAGATCATTAATGTATATTGTGAAAAGTTGTGGTCACAACATAGACCCCTGGGGCACACCACTAGTCTTCAGCTGCATCCTGAAAAAGACTCCTTTATCCCCACTCTCTGCCTTCTGCCAGTCAGCCAAACCTCTATCCATGCCAGGATCTTACCCTTAACACCAAGGGCTCTTACCTTATTTAACAGTCTCCTATGCGGCACTTTGTCAAAGGCCTTCTGGAAATCTAAATGAATCACGTCCACTGGTTCTCCTTTGTCTAACTTCCTGGTTACCTCCTCAAAATAACAGATTTGTCAGACATGACCATCCTTTGACAAAGCCGTGCTGACTCAGTCCTATTTTACCATGCACTTCCATGTACTCCACGATCTCATCGTTAATAACAGACTCTAAAATCTTACCAATGCCGAAGTCAGGCTAACCGGCCTATAATTTCCCGTCTTCTGCCTCCCTCCCTTCTTAAACAGTGGTGTTACATTAGCCACTTTCCAGTCCTGTAACATTAACCATTTTCCAGTCCTCTGGGACCCTTCCTGCCTCCAGTGATTCCTGAAATATCACCACCAATGTCTCCGCAATCTCCTCAGCTATCTCTTTTAGTCCATCTGGTCCAGGTGACTTATCCACCTTCAGACCTTTAAGTTTCCCAGAACCTCCTCTTTAGTGATGGCCACTGCACTCAGCTCTGCCCCCGATTCTCCTGGAGCTCTGGCATCCCACTGGTGTCTTCCACCATGAAGACTGATGCAAAGTAACTATTCAGTTCCTCTGCCTTTTCTTTGTTTCCTATTATTACTTCTCCAGCCACATTTTCCAGTGGTCCAATGTCTATTTTTGCCTCTCTCTTACCTTTGTTATATTGAAAAAAACTCTTCCTATCTTCTTTTATATTACTAGCTAGTTTGCATTCATATTTCATCTTCTCTCCCCTTATTGCTTTTTTAGTTGTTCTCTGCTCGCTTTTAACGGATTCCCAATCCTCTGGCTTACCACTAATCCTCACCATTTTGTAAGCTTTTTATTTTGCTTTTATGCTGTCGTTGACTTCCCTCGTCAGCCATGGATGCCTCGCCCTCCCCTTAGTATGTTTCCTCTTCCTTGGGAGACTTTCTGTTGTGTCTTCTGAATAACCCCCAAAAGCTCCTGCCATTGCTGTTCCACTGTCTCCCTGCTCGGCTACTTTTCCAATCAACTCTGGCCAGCTCCTCCCTCATGTCTTTGTAGTTACCCTTATTTAATTGTAATACCGTTACATCTGATTGCAGCTTCTCCCTCTCACACGGCAGAGTTAATTCTATCATATTGTGGTCACTGCTCCCTTAGGGTTCCTTCACCTTAAGATCCCTAATCAAGTCTGCCTCATTGCACATCTCCAAAGCCAGAATTGCCTGCTCCCTCGTGGGCTCTGCCACAAGCTGCCCCCAAAAAACATCTCTTAAACATTCCACAAATTCCTTTTCTTGGGATCCACCACCAAAGCCATCTGTTTAGCCCACTGTGCTAAACCAGTCCCTATGTATGTGCAATAGGGGACAAAGAAATGGCTGAGCAACTAAATACATGTTTTGGTTCTATCTTCACAAATTTAATTTAATTTAATTTAATAATCTCTATTGTCACAACTCGGCTTGCATTGATACTGCAATGAGGTTGCTGTGAGGGGCCCCCGGTCTCCGCTTTCCGGCGTCTGTTCGGGTTCACGAGATGAGAACTGTGTCCAATTCGCCTAGCGGCACGTCTTTCGGGACTTGTGGGAGGAGGCGGGAGAGCCCGGGGGGGGCCCACGCAGACGGGGGGAGGGCGTGCGGACTCCGCACAGACAGTGAACCAAGCCGGGAATCGAACCTGGGACCCTGAAAACACAAATAAGATACCAGAAATCTTGGGGAATGCAGGGTTTGGTGAGGGTGAGGTGCGCGCGGGAGAGGTGTCCTGCAAGCATTAGTGGCAACCCCCCCCCCATAATATCTAGTCCATCCAAATGTTTCGGGTCGATGACCCTTCTCCGACAACTCCTGGAAGCATCATATACCTGAAATATTAACTCTGCTTCTCTCCATAGATGATGAGCTGATTATTTCCAGAATTTTCTGTTCTTAATTCAGAATTCCAGCACCTGCAGTATTTTGCTTTTGGACTGAAATCCACTCTATTCATCTTTTATTATGTTGTGTCAGTGGGAAAGACTCACATGCAGGCATGCATTCTGTCAGCACTCCAACTGAAATCAAGAGAGTGATGGGCAGCACGGTAGCATAGTGGTTAGCACTATGGCTTCACAGTGCCAGGGTCCCAGGTTTGATTCCCGGTTTCAGTTACTGTCTGTGCGGAGTCTGCACGTTCTCCCCGTGTCTGCGTGTGTTTCCTCCGGGTGCTCCGGTTTCCTTCCACAAGTCCCATGAGACTTGCTGTTGGGTAATTTGGACATTCTGAGTTCTCCCTCAGTGTGCCCGAGCGGGCGCCGGAGTGTGGTGACTGGGGGCTTTTCACAGTGACTTCATTGCAGTCTTAGTGTAAGCCTACTTGTGACAATAAAGATTGTTCTATATTATTGGTATTTTGGTGGCTTTCAAAGGGTTATGCTGAGAGCTATCAGTTTGCATTTCCATCTCCGTGAATTAGAGGCTACACGTCGTAGCTTGTGTTTAAATATTTCAAAATGCTCGTCTATTTTAAATGAGTACTGCGGCATAACTTTAGACTCTGTATTGTAAAAAGAAAATCGAGACACTGGAAAAGGAGCAACAAAAACAAGCAAGGATAATACCGGAATTTGAGAAGTTATACCGATGCAGAAAGGCTGAACAGGTTGGGTCTCTGCTCTGAAAAGATAAGACTCGAGGAGCGACATGATTGAAGCTTTAAGATCGAGAAGGATTTCACAGGGTAGATGTGGAAATAATTTTCTTGATCGTGGGGAGGTTCAGAACCAGGGGTCACGTTCTGGGGAGGCGGGGTAGGCCATTTGTGCAGAGCTGAGGAGAAATTTCAACAACCAGAGAATGATGAGCCTGTGGAGTTCTCTGCTGCAGAGAATGGTTGAGGCCGACACATTGTTTTTTTCAAGAAAGAGTTAAACATAGCTTTGGGGCTAATGGGATCAAAGGATTTGGAGGATGGGGGGGAAGTGGGAGCGGGTTACTGTGTTGGATGGTCAGCCATGATCATGATGAATGGTGGAGCAGGCTCGAGGGGCTGAATGGCCTACTCCTATTTTCCATGTGTCTATTGAGGGATAGACCAGAACTAGGAGTCACAAATGTAAGATAGTCACTAATAAGTTTGATAGGGAATTCCAGGAGAAGCTTCCTTACCAAGAGGATGGTGATAATGCAGAGCTCCCTGTCACAAAGAACAGTTGAGCCTAAATATATTTAATGGAATCATAGAATATCACATCACAGAAATAAGTCGTGGAAGTCTTATCAAGTTTCCACCAGCCCTTTCCCACACCCCTCCTCTTTTCTCCCTTTCCTGGCAATTTTTTCTCATTTAAGTATTTGTCCAATTTCCTTTTGAAGGCTGCTTTTGAATCTTTATCCACCATTCTGTCAAGCAATGCATTCCTAATCCTAACCACTTGTTGCAGAAAAAAAGTTTTCCCATTCTTTTGCAAATCGCCAAAACTGTGCCCTCTGGCTATCAATACTTCAACCGCTGGAAATAGTTTCTCTCAGCCATTTATAACTTTATACACCTCTGTTAAATCTCCCTCTATCCTTCCCAGCTCTAAAGAGGACAGTCCAGCTTCTCTAGTAACTGTACGCGCTCATCCCTGGCAATGTTCTATACAATCTCTTCCTGCATCCTCCATATCCTCTCCATATCCTTCTCATCCTTCCTAAAGCGTAGTGCTGAGAATAGGATGCAGTACTCCAGCTGGGGCCAAGCCAATGTGTGATATTGGTTTAACAGATTAAGGCAAAGTAAAATATGTTGAAAGGGTTTCATGAAGAGTGGGAGGGAGGCTCATGTGGAATATAAACGCTGACGTGCACCTGTTGGGCTGAATAGCCTGTTTCGTCTGCTGTAAAATTCCATAATTTTTTTTTCCCCCTGTAACCTCACAAAAAGCACACATGGAGAAGAAAGATTTCCCCCCCTGTGTGCCAATGTAATGAAACCACAAACACTTTTATTATAAAGAAGTTTTACTGCATATGTGGAGTGCTTTCTCTCCCTCTGACCTCTGGAAGACTGGGACTGAAATTCTCTACACAACTGCAAAGTTACAAAGGCTGACCAGTAAAGGATTTGATTCAAGCCTATCAGAGAGACCAAGTTGCCGAATGAAAACATGTTCACCAACATGAAGCCACCTTTTGAATGACCTCTCTTGGTTTTCAGATCCTCATTTTTAATTTTGGTGTCAAGCCATGACTCAGTGGGTAGCGCTCCCACCTCAAGAATCAGAGGCTTGTGGATTGAAGCCCCATCAGAGACTATTTCCTCAGGTGGATGTAGCTGTTACAAGGGGGCATATCTATAAGATTCAGGGTGGGAGGTATAGGAGGGATGTTCGAGGTAGGTTCTTTACTCAGAGAGTGGTTAGGGTGTGGAATGGACTGCCTGCTGTGATAGTGGAGTCGGTCACTTTAGGAACTTTCAAGTGGTTATTGGATAGGTACATGGAGCTCACCAGAATGGCAGGGAGTGAGATAGCTTGATCTTGGTTTCGGACAATGCTCGGCACAACATCGAGGGCCGAAGGGCCTGTTCTGTGCTGTACTGTTCTACCTATCTAACCTGATTTTCCCAGTCCACCTGCACATTGAAGTCGCCCATGATTATTGTGACATTGCCTTTTTTACATGCTTTCTCTATCTACGGATTTATTTTCTGCCCCACATCCTGACTACTTCTAGGGGGTCTGTGCATAACTCCCATTAGGGTCATTTTACCGTTGCGATTCCTCAACTCTATCCACAGAGATTCTATGCCTTCTGATCCTATTTCACTCCTTGTTATTGATTTAACTTCATTCCTTACCAACAATCCACCCCCACCCCCTTTGCCCATCTGCCTTTCTTTTCGATAGGACACATATCCTTGGATATTTAGATCGCAGCCCTGATCCCCTTGCAGCCACGTCTCTGTGATGCCCACATCGTACCGGCCAATTTCAACGTGCGCAACCAGCTCATTTACCTTGTTCCGTATATTGCACATATTAAGGTACAATACACTCAGTCCTGCATTGACCACCTCCCTTCTCACACTTCTCACCTTTTTTGCTCTGCTTGAGGTTGATGTTGTTCTCTTATTTTTGTTCTCTATTTCCCCTTCAGTTATGACACCTTCTAAGCTAATACTCTGGTTCCCACCTCCCTGCCATAATCGTTTATATCCTCCCGAGTGACACTAGCAAACCTCCTAGCCAAGATATTGGTGACCCTCGAGTTTAGATGCAACCCGTCCATCCTGTACAGGCCCCACCTGCCCTGGAACAGATTCCAATGATCCAGAAATCTGAAACCCTCCCTCCTACACCATCGGTTTAGCCACGTGTTTAGGTGCACTATCCTCCTATTTCTAGCCTCACTGGCACATGGCACAGGAAGAAATCCTGAGATTACAACCCTAGAGGTCCTGCTTTTTAGCTTACTGCCTAACTTCCTGAACTCCTTCTGCAGGATCTCATCACCCTTTCTGCCTATGCCATTAGTACCTATGTGTACTATGACTCTGGCTCTTCATCCTCCCCCTTCAGTATATCCTGTGTTCGTTCAGAGACATCCTTGACCCTGGCACCAGGGAGGCACCACACCATCCTGGAGTCTCTTTCACGTCCACAGAAGCGCCTATCTGTGCCCCTTACTATAGAGTTCCCTATAACTATCGCTCTCCTGCACTTTGCCCTCCTCTGCTGAGCAACAGAGCCAGTTGTGGTGCCACTGTTCTGGCTGCTCTTCTTTTCCTCTGATGGGCTATCCCCCCACAACAGTATCCAAAACGGTATACCTGTTAGACAGGGGGACAGCCACAGGGAATTCCTGCGCTGACTGCCTGCCCTTTTTAGCGGTCACCCATCTGTCTGCCTGCACTTTGGGTGTGACCACATGTCTATAACTCCTACCTATGATGCTTTTCGCCACCTGCATGTTCCGAAGTTCATCTAACTGCTGCTCCAATCGAACCACGCGGTCTGTGAGGAGCTGCCATTGGTTACACTTCCTGCAGACATAGTCGACCAGAACGCTGGAAGCGTCACGGATCTGCCACATCTCACAGTTAGAGAACTGCACCCCGCTGAGTGACATTTATGCACGGGTTAATTAATTGAAAATAAATACTTAAATTGTTATTAGATTCAGTTACAATTAACTATATGGCTGTGGCGCTAGATTTGTACTGTAAAATTAAATGCTAAATACTAATCTCTTCCCTCAGGTTTAGGTACTCCTCTACCTTGTTAATCAATTAGATTTAATTAGTTTTTCAATTATATTTCTTTTTCAATTTAACAGATTTCCTACCAACCAATCAGTTCACAGCTTTACTGTGATGTCACTTCAGTTCCCCCCCCCCCCCCCCAATTTGAAAAGGTATTTATATCACTTACCTTCACAGGATGTACTCTAGATCTCTCCCTGCAGATTAACAGTTACAAAGCCACAGCTCCCAAGTGAGGACACCCTGATATGGATCCTTCGGGGCCTGCACAAACACCCTTCAAACACCCCTCCACCCTCCTTTCAGGCGCTTGGCCCCTGGCCCTTGGCAGTGCCACCCTGGCACTCAGGCATCCTTGCACTGCTAATCTGTCACCCAGGCAGTGCTTCTGCCAGCTTGGCAGTGCCATCCAGGCACCTTGGCAGTGTGCCAGAGTGGCAGTGCCAAGATGCCAGTTGGGCAGTGACAAGGTGCCCACGTTCCAAGGGCAGGGCCAAGGAGCCACTGCACTGACCCTGACCACCAGTCTTCGATGGCCCAGGAGATCCTGCAGGGTGCCGTTACGCCTGGTCCAGGTTTGTGTGGACCAGTGTTGAACGGTGCCTGGCTGCAGCCTCCCTGGGGTGACCAGTGGATCCCGGGCAGTTAGGTCATAAGTAGGTTTAAGACATTCCGCGAGCTAAATTTGGTCCTGCCCCTTTGCACCACTGTTCTGACTCCGACCTTTCGGGGGACTTGGGTAAATCCTGCTGTCATAATATCCACTCATGTATATAATGAGATGCAGACAAGCAGTGATTGACACATAGGATGGCCAGTAAGCATACAACACAGCACAGCCAATCACCAGACAGGATCTACCACTATAAAGCCAGAGGGCACTAGGTTTCCCGCTCTCTCGGGACCCAGCTACTGAGACAGTCAAAGTCCACGAGCTAGCAAGCACAAACGCCATGCGATAGCTAGTAAGTCTGGTCAGGCTACTACAAGGTACTAGTCAGATCAGTATAGTGTCGACCCACAGCTGAATATGTACAGCAGTTCATCTAGTTGAATAAAACAGTGTTGCATCTTCTCCTGTGTTAGACGTCTGTTTCTAACTTCCCTGCATTGAGTGCAGTTCACATCGAACCAACCTGCCTAACAAAGAACAAAGAAATGTACAGCACAGGAACAGGCCCTTCGGCCCTCCAAGCCCGTGCCGACCATGCTGCCCGACTAAACTACAATCTTCTACACTTCCTGGGTCCGTATCCCTCTATTCCCATCCTATTCATGTATTTGTCAAGATGCCCCTTAAATGTCACTATCGTCCCTGCTTCCACCACCTCCTCCGGTAGCGAGTTCCAGGCACCCACTACGCTCTGCGTAAAAAACTTGCCTCGTACATCTACTCTAAACCTTGCCCCTCTCACCTTAAACCTATGCCCCCTAGTAATTGACCCCTCTACCCCGGGGAAATGCCTCTGACTATCCACTCTGTCTATGCCCTTCATAATTTTGTAGACCTCTATCAGGTCGCCCCTCAACCTCCTTCGTTCCAGTGAGAACAAACCGAGTTTATTCAACCGCTCCTCATAGCTAATGCCCTCCATACCAGGCAACATTCTGGTAAATCTCTTCTGCACCCTCTCTAAAGCCTCCACATCCTTCTGGTACTGTGGCGACCAGAATTGAACACTATACTCCAAGTGTGGCCTAATTAAGGTTCCAACACATCATGGTACCAGAGTAATATTGATCTTGACGGACCTACCTCGACTAAATCAGCAAGCAGCCATCCAGTGAAAAGAAAACATCTAGAATTCTCCGCAACTCCGCATCTCCGGCAACCTCGGCGCCAACTGGAAAATCTTCAAGCAAAAGTTCCTCTTGTACATTGAGGCCTCCGACGTAGAGGCAGCAGCGGATGCCAGGAAGATCGCCCTATTCTTCTCCACTGCGGGGGACCACGCCATCCATATCTACAATTCTCTTACGTTCGCCAACGGCGAAGACAAAACGAAATTCAAAACAGTCCTGCTGATGTTTGACAGCCACTGCGACATTGAGGTGAATGAGAGCTTTGAAAGGTACATCTTCCAGCAGAGGCTTCAGGGTAAGGATGAACCTTTTCAGTCCTTCTTGACCCATCTCCGCATCCTAGCGCAGTCATGTAACTATGACTCGACGGCTGATTCCATGATCCGTGATCAGGTCCTTAAAATCAAACAGTTGACTCTCTCTCGCGCTATCGAGACATGCGTTGTCCATGAGCATGCCAAGAATCGTTACTCCCACATCAGGGCGGCAGAAACTGCAAAGCTAGCCTCCCACGAGCCAGAAAGGGTGCAGGCCATTGCACAGATGCAGGGCCTGAGTATCGAGGAGAGTGGCCGTTTTGCCTGCTTTTATCGGATCCCTGCGCATGCGCGCCACGACCGAGTGGACGACGAGACCTAAAACCCGACTGCGTAGGTGCGTACGTCGGCCGACTGCACTGCGCATGCGTGATGGCGCACAGATCGCGCTGATGTCAGCGTCATGACGTGTCCGAATTGTGGCTCCGCACACTTAAAGCAGCAATGTCCTGCAAGAGGACGCCAATGTCTCCAGCGTGGCCAGCTTGGCCACTACGCAGCCCTTTGCAGATCCACTCCACCACTCAGCAACCAGCGATCCCGGCTGCGGCACAGAAGTATCCGCTCAATACAACAAGGCATGCCAGATTCTGATCTCGACAGCCCAACGGACCCTGTTGCTGACTGCCTCAAGTCTCCATATCGGGTGGGCATCATAACCACACATGAGCTGGCCTCCACCACGCCTGTGAAACCCCTCTTGATCCTCAGTGTGGATCCCGACGATGAGTGATGTGCTGTCCTCACTGTTAACAAGGCTTGCATCCGATTTAAACTGGACACTGGCGCATCTGCGAACCTCATCTCACAATCCGATCTCAACACCATCCGGCCCGACCAAGCATTCTTCCACCGGCCTGCCAGCTTCTTGACTACAATGAAAATGCCATAGCTGCCAGTGGTTTGTGTCAACTAGGGGTATCCAACAAGGCGATCAAGGGAATGTTATGATTTGAAATCGGCAGGCCTGACAGGGCATCCCTGTTCGGTGCTCGCGCCTGCAAGCTCCTGAACCTGGTTCAGCGAGTCCACACCATGTCATCATCACCGGCGACGGCCTCACCCGACAGAAATTTGCAAGCCGACATAGACAACATTATCATGCAGTACCAGTGTATTCAATGGAATGGGCACGCACCCGTACCGATACAAAATACTGCTCAAGCCGAACGCCACCCCTGTAATCCATGCACCACGCCGGGTGCCGGCACCCCTCAAGGATCGTCTGAAAAAGCAACTACAGGACCTCCAAGACCAGGGCATCATCTCGAAGGTCACGGAGCCAACAGACTGGGTCAGCTCCATGGTCTGCGTAAAGAAGCCATCAGGGGAGATCCGCATTTGCATTGATCCCAAGGATCTAAACCGCAACAGCATGCGGGAGCATTACCCGGTCCCGAAGCGTGAAGAGTTAACCGGTAAGATGGCTCATGCCAAATTCTTCACTAAGCTGGATGCCTCCCGGGGTTTTGGCAAATACAGATGGACACGTCCAGTCGCAAGCTGTGCACGTTCAACACCCCGTTCGGCCGCTACTGTTACAACCGCATGCCTTTCGGTATCATATCTTCCTCCTAAGTGTTTCATCGCATCATGGAGCAGATGATGGAGGGCATCGAGGGGGTACGAGTATACGTGGTCATCTGGTCCACAACGCCCAGGAACACATCGCTCGCCTCAAGCAGGTCTTCCAGCAAATTCATGAACATGGTCTCCAGCTCAACAGGGCCAAGTGCTTATTTGGTCAATCTGATCTAAAATTTCTAGGCCACCACATCTCGCGACAGGGTGTGCGGCCAGACGCAGACAAGGTCTTGGCGATCAACGCCATGAAGACCCCGGAGGACAAGAATGCGGTCCTCCGCTTCCTCAAGATGGTCAAATTTCTCGGGAAATTCATTCCCAACATGGCATCCCACACCACGGCCCTCCGCCATCTCGTCAAGAAGTCAACGGAATTCCAGTGGCTGCCCACACATGAAGCAGAATGGCGTGAGCTGAAGGCAAAGCTCACCACAGCCCCAGTTCTTGCGTTCTTCGACCCAACCAAGGAAACCAAAATATCAACTAATGCAACCAGGACGGCATTGGGGTGGTGCTCCTCCAGCGAGATGACTCCTCGTCCTGGGCTCCAGGGGCATATGCCTCCAGGCCATGATGCCCAGATCGAAAAGGAGTGTCTGGGTCTCCTGACAGGAATAGTCAAGTTTCATTTTTTTTTAAAACACATGCAAACAGGTATAATAATATAGTCCATTTTTCTTTGTTCTTCTTCCTCCAACCGAAATCCTTCTCGATTGACAGTCTCTTTAAACAAAGTCTCTGCATGATCCATCCATTCCTCTACTCCTTGGCATTTCTCTTTAGAATCAGATACTTTAGTTCAATCTGACCACAGAGTCGTTTGCAATTCTCCAATACAGGAGCATTGGTGATCACAGCTTTCAGGCAGTAAAAATGCCTGTTGAAAGTCTACTGTCCATTGAATTTTTTTACGTTTCTTCAGCAATTCCATCAGTGGAGTAATCACGCCACAAAACCTTTGCACAACTGTTCGATCAAATCCACTCATGCTAAGAAATCGAATTATTTCCCTTTGTCTTGAGGGTATCGGAAACTCTGCAAGGAAAGTGATTCGGGCTGCTCCAAATTCACTTTCGGCTAGGTTCATCACCAAACCCGCCGCCTGAAGTCGATCGAGGAACTCCATACGATGTTTTAAATGTTCTTTCCATGTCTGGAAGTTGTAAATAAAAGCAGATCGTCCCAATTTCTCAATGAAATCCTTCAAACGCAGGATAGGATAAGAGTCCGTTCTTGTAACTGCATTCACCTTTCGACAGTCCACACACAACCGTTGGGTACCGTCTGGTTTAGGTACCATCACTATGGGTGAGCTCCATTGGGCTGCAACCCACTTCAATTATGCCATTCTTCAGCATACCCTCAATCTCTTTGTTAATCTGTGCCAATTTTAAAGGATTAAATCTATATAGATGTTGTTTGATAGGAACAGCATTTCCCACATCTACATCATGTATAGCCATTTTCGTACTTCCCAATTTATCTCTACAAACTTGCCCATGTGATATCAATAACTCTTTCAGGTCAGTTCGTTTTTCCTCTGGAAGGTAACTTTTGTGAGGGCCACGAAGAATCCAGCACGAGTTTTAAGGATACAAAGTAATAACATTTATTTACAATAACATATGTATATGTAACAGCAGCAGCAACTTCCCTTGCTGCACACTCCTTCCTGCTGGTTCCAAACTGGCCAGCTTTATTTATACTTGGAGCTTACTAATGGTTTCTCCGCCCCCCTCATTGGGGAAGCTCATACTCCCACAGGATTGTGTGATTGTCATTAGTCCCCAGCCAATGGTAAGCAGGCAGGTTATAACATCCCTCCCCCTCAAAGTCCAAGGAATCCACCAAAGACCCTGGCGCAGGAGGGCGTCGGACTCGTTTTGCTGCAGGCCGGACACCATTTGCACGCGGCGTTGGATCAGGCGGCGTGTAACGAGATGGAGACTGGCGCTTCCGAGATGAACGGCGTAACGGTTGTACATACACGGCCCGTGGACCCGAGGATTCCCCCTCTGATGCGTCCTGTGTCTCCATCTCTGAGTCAGAGTCTGCTGCCTCCGTCATGTCAGCGTCTCTATCTCCATTCGGTTCTGTAACGACCTGCGCAGGCTTCGAGTGAGGCACCAGTGGAAGATTGTGAGGATTACCTTCCCTTGTCTCTGGTCTCTGCGGCTGTAGAAATGAGCTCCGGGGGCGGGGAATCTTTTGAGGGGATAGTCTTCTGAACCGAACGTGGTCTACACGTTTACGCTGGAGACGACCCTGGGCTTGAACCTGGTAAGATATAGGGCCCGTTTGGCGAAAGATTACGCCAGGAACCCACTGGGCAGCACCAGCAAAATTCCGAACGAACACTGGGTCACCGGGCGCAAACTGCCGAATCGGCCGATGACGAGAAAATCCCTGTCCCTGCCGTTCTTGTGTGCGACGTACTTTTCCGCCAATGTCCGGGGAAACCATACTGAGGCGGGTGCGAAGTCTCCGGCCCATTAGGAGTTCTGCGGGAGCTACCCCAGTCACCACATGGGGGGTGGTCCGATACGTAAACAAAAAGCGAGCCAGTCTCGTGTCCATTGATCCGGAAGACTGCTTCTTTAGGCCTCTTTTGAATGTCTGCACTGCGCGCTCTGCCAACCCATTTGAAGCCAGGTGGTAAGGGGCAGTGCGGACATGGCGTATGCCGTTCATCTTCATGAACCTCGCAAACTCCTCATTCGTGAATGGAGTGCCGTTATCCGTGACCAGCACCTCGGGGAGGCCATGCGTACTAAAAGACAAACGCATCTTTTCAATTGTTGCGCAGGACGTTGTCCCCTGCATCTTATGCACCTCTAGCCATTTAGACTGGGCGTCGTTGAAGAGATGGAACATGGATCCTTGAAAAGGGCCTGCGAAATCTGCATGCAAGCGTGCCCAAGGCCGCCCTGGCCATTCCCAGTGATGTAGGGGCACGGCCGGCGGAAGCTTCTGATGCTCCTGGCAAATGGAGCAGTTTTGGGCCACCTTCTCAATGTCAGTGTCGAGGCCTGGCCACCAGACATAACTCAGGGCCAACATTTTCATTTTGGTCACACCTGGATGCCCATTGTGCAAGTCTCTTAGTATCAGCTCCTGGCCTTTTTCCGGGACAATCACACGCGTCCCCCACAAGAGGATGCCGTCTTCCACCCTGAATTCTGACATCTTGGAGGAAAATGCCCGCAACTCGCCTGGGAGCTGTCTATGCTGCCCACCATACAGGACTATGTGCCGAACCTTTGACAGGACTGGCTCCGTCTGGGTCCACTCACGGATCTGTGATGCCGTGACAGGCAAGGTATCCATAAAATTTAGGGATGCAACCACCTCACCGGTCGTGGGGCTCGACATGGGGCCGGTCGATAAAGGCAATAGGCTCAGTGCGTCGGCATTTGCTATCTGCGTTCCTGGTTTGTGCTCCAGAGAATACTCGTATGCCGCAAGCAACAAAGCCCAGCGCTGAATCCGTGCGGAAGCAATGGGCGGTATTGGCTTATCCTCTCTGAAAAGTCCCAGCAGTGGCTTATGATCAGTCACGATAGTGAAATGGCGGCCATACACGTACTGGTGGAAGCGTTTCACCGCAAAAACCACTGCCAGGCCCTCCTTCTCGATCTGCGCGTACTTTTTCTCCGCTGCAGTCAATGTGCGGGAGGCGAAAGCTATCGGTCACTCGGCCCCGTTCTCCATCTTGTGGGACAGGACGGCCCCAATACCATACGGGGATGCATCCCATCCTCGTCGCCAGTTTTGTGAGGGCCACGAAGAATCCAGCACGGGTTTGAAGGATATAAAGTAATAACATTTATTACAATAACATATATATATATATATATATAACAGCAGCAGCAACTTCCCTTGCTGCACACTCCTTCCTGCTGGTTCCAAACTGGCCAGCTTTATTTATACTTGGAGTTTACTAAAGGTTTCTCTGCCCCCCTCATTGGGGCAGCTCATACTCCCACAGGATTGTGGGATTGTTATTAGTCCCCAGCCAATGGTAAGCAGGCAGGTTATAACAGTAACTTAACAATTCATCCCAATTTTTAAGAACATCCTCATTTTCCAATTTAATTTGAGGTATGTCAAATTTACAATCATCTGGATTTGGCTCGTCATTTTGAGTTAGAATCATTAAAACTTCCTTTTTCTCTCCTTCCCTTTCAAAGTACCTTTTAAGCATATTCACATGACACACTCGGTGAGACCATAAGACCATAAGACATAGGAGCGGAAGTAAGGCCATTCGGCCCATCGAGTCCACTCCACCATTCAATCATGGCTGATTTCAACTCCATTTACCCGCTCTCTCTCCATAGCCCTTAATTACTCGAGAAATCAAGAATTTATCAACTTCTGTCTTAAAGACACTCAACGTCCCGGCCTCCACCGCCCTCTGGGGCAATGAATTCCACAGACCCACCACTCTCTGGCTGAAGAAATTTCTCCTCATCTCTGTTCTAAAGTGACTCCCTTTTATTCTAAGGCTGTGCCCCCGGGTCCTAGTCTCCCCTGCTAATGGAAACTACTTCCCCACGTCCACCCTATCTAAGCCATTCATTATCTTGTAAGTTTCTATTAGATCTCCCCTCAACCGCCTAAACTCCAATGAATATAATCCCAGGCTCCTCAGACGTTCATCGTATGTTCGGCCTACCATTCCTGGGATCATCCGTGTGAATCTCCGCTGGACCCGCTCCAGTGCCAGTATGTCCTTCCTGAGGTGTGGGGCCCAAAATTGCTCACAGTATTCTAAATGGGGCCTAACTAATGCTTTATAAAGCTTCAGAAGTACATCCCTGCTTTTATATTCCAAGCCTCTTGAGATGAATGACAACATTGCATTTGCTTTCTTAATTACGGACTCAACCTGCAAGTTTACCTTTAGAGAATCCTGGACTAGGACTCCCAAGTCCCTTTGCACTTCAGCATTATGAATTTTGTCACCGTTTAGAAAATAGTCCATGCCTCTATACTTTTTTCCAAAGTGCAAGACCTCGCACTTGCCCACGTTGAATTTCATCAGCCATTTCTTGGACCACTCTCCTAAACTGTCTAAATCTTTCTGCAGCCTCCCCACCTCCTCCATACTACCTGCCCCATCACCTATCTTTGTATCATCGGCAAACTTAGCCAGAATGTCCACAGTCCCGCCATCTAGATCGTTAATATGTGAAGAGAACAGCTGTGGCCCCAACACTGAATCCTGCGGGACACCACTCGTCACCGGTTGCCATTCCGAAAAAGAACCTTTTATCCCAACTCTCTGCCTTCTGCCTGACAGCCAATCGTCAATCCATGTTAGTACCTTGCCTCGAATACCATGGGCCCTTATTTTACTCAGCAGTCTCCCGTGAGGCACCTTATCAAAGGCCTTTTGGAAGTCAAGATAGATAACATCCATTGGCTCTCCTTGGTCTAACCTATTTGTTATCTCTTCAAAGAACTTTAACAGATTTGTCAGGGACAACCTCCCCTTACTAAATCCATGCTGACTTGTCCTAATCTGACCCTGCACTTCCAAGAATTTAGAAATCTCATCCTTAACAATGGATTCTAGAATCTTGCCAACAACTGAGGTTAGGCTAATTGGCCTATAATTTTCCATCTTTTTCCTTGTTCCCTTCTTGAACAGGGGGGTTACAACAGCGATTTTCCAATCCTCTGGGACTTTCCCGGACTCGAGTGACTTTTGAAAGATCATAACTAACGCCTCCACTATTTCTTCAGCTATCTCCTTTAGAACTCTAGGATGTAGTCCATCTGGGCCCGGAGATTTATCAATTTTTAGACCTCTTAGTTTCTCTAGCACTTTCTCCTTTCAACTCTGCCCCCTGACTCTCCGGAATTGTTGGAATATTACTCATGTCTTCTACTATGAAGACTGACGCAAAGTACTTATTTAGTTCCTCAGCTATTTCCTTGTCTCCCATCACAAAATTACCAGCGTCATTTTGGAGCGGCCCAATGTCTACTTTTGCCTCCCATTTGTTTTTAATGTATTTAAAGAAACTTTTACTATCATTCCTAATGTTACTGGCTAGCCTACCTTCATATTTGATCCTCTCTTTCCTTATTTCTCTCTTTGTTATCCTCTGTTTGTTTTTGTAGCCGTCCCAATCTTCTGACTTCCCACTACTCTTTGCCACATTATAGGCTTTCTCTTTTGCTTTGATGCATTCCCTAACTTCCTTTGTCAGCTATGGCTGCCTAATCCCCCCTCTGATAACCTTTCTTTTCTTTGGGATGAACCTCTGTACTGTGTCCTCAATTACTCCCAGAAAATCCTGCCATTGCTGTTCTACTGTCTTTCCCACTAGGCTCTGCTCCCAGTCGATTTTCGTCAGTTCCTCCCTCATGCCCCTGTAGTTACCTTTATTTAACTGTAACACCTTTACATCTGATTCTACCTTCTTTCTTTCAAATTGGAGATTGAATTCTACCATATTATGATCACTGCCTCCTAAGTGCTCCCTTACTTTAAGATCTTTAATCAAGTCTGGCTCATTACATAACACTAAGTCCAGAATGGCCTGTTCCCTCGTGGGCTCCATCACAAGCTGTTCCAAATAGCCCTCCTGTAAACATTGAATGAATTCCCTTTCCTTGGGTCCACTGGCAGCATTATTTACCCAGTCCACCTGCATATTGAAGTCCCCCATGATCACTGTGACCTTGCCTTTCTGACATGCACTTTCTATTTTGTGGTGCATTTTGTGCCCCCGGTCCTGACCACTGTTAGGAGGCCTGTACATAACTCCCATTATGGTTTTTTTGCCTTTGTGGTTCCTCAACTCTACCCACACAGACTCCACATCATCTGACCCTATGTCGTTTAGTGCTATTGATTTAATTTCATTCCTAATTAACAAGGCAACCCCGCCCCCTCTGCCCACCTCTCTGTCTTTTCGATAGGTTGTGAATCCCTGGATGTTTAAATGCCAGTCCTGAACCCCCTGCAACCATGTCTCTGTGATGCCTACCACATCATACCTGCCAGTCACAATCTGGGCCACAAGCTCATCTACCTTGTTCCGTACACTGCGCGCATTTAAATATAGCACCTTTAATTCTCTATTGACCGTCCCTTTTTGTTTTCTTAGTGTGGTGGACCTTGGTTTACTGAGCCTTTCCATACACTGTGTCATATTTTGTGGGATGGGGACTATTGTAACCTCTCCTGAGTTTTGTCTTTTCGTGGTTTTTTGTATTCCTAAGCAGCTACGCTTCCCACTGATTACTTCACCTCTTGGTTCCCTGACTTTCCCTTCCCCCCAATCTTTAGTCCTATTGACCACCCTATTTATTCTTTTCGCCAGAACACTGGCCCCAGCTCGGTTCAGGTGGAGACCATCCCAACGGTTAAAGTCCCAAAATTGATGCCAGTGTCCCATGAAAAGGAACCCCTCTTTCCCACACCACTCTTTCAGCCACGTGTTAACTTCCCTTATTCTTGCCTCCCTATGCCAATTTGTACGTGGCTCGGGCAGTAATCCAGAGATTATGACCCTTGAGGACCTGTTTTTTAATTTGAATCCTAGCTCTTTATAATCTCTAAACAGGTCCTCTTTCCTAGACTTGCCTATGTTGTTGGTACCGACATGGACCACAACAACTGGATCCTCCCCCTCCCTCTCCAGTATCCTTTCAAGCCGGTCAGAGATGTCCCGCGCCCTAGCACCGGGCAGGCAACATACCATGCGGGACTCTTTATCCTGCTCACAAAGGATACTATCTATCCCCTGATAATAGAATCCCCTACAACTACAACTTGCCTATTTACTCCCTCCCCTTGAATGGCCTGCTGAACCATGGTGCCTTGGTCAGCTGACTCATCCTTCCTGCAGCCCTGTTCGCCATCCACACAGGGAGCAAGTGTCTCATACCTGTTGGATAGAGTCAAGGGCTGAGGCTCCTGAGTTCCTGACTGCTGGTTCTCTTTACCTGCCTGACTTGCAGTCACACCCTGCTGTCCCTGGCCACTGGCAGGATTTAAACTACTTATTCTGACAGGTGTGACTGCCTCCTGAAACACAGTGTCCAGGTAAGTCTCCCTCTCCCGGATGTGCCTCAGTGTTTGAAGCTCAGACTCCAGCTCATCAACTCTGAGCCGGAGCTCTTCGAGCAGCCAACACTTACTGCAGATGTGGCCGCTGCAGCTCGCAATGGGATCTGCCAGCTCCCACATCAAGCAGCTCAAGCACATCACCTGACCAGCCATCACTAATTAATTAATTAGTTTTAATTTAAGTTTATAAGTTTAGCTGTGTTTTTTTTTAAATTTGGGGCAGATTTGCTATCAACCACTCAGATCACAGCTTCCCTCTGACGTCACTTTTGGGGGAAAAAACTGGAAAACAGGAAGTTACCGTTAGGTTTTTATACTCACAGAGACTGCTCCTCCTCCTCCGAACGGCTCCCGAAATTAGGCCCGAAGAAAGAGAGAGAACAAAACAGTAGGGAAAAAGCACCTTCTCCCACTCTTCACCGAATTACCTCACTTCCTTCTTCCTTCTTTCTGGTGTTTTTACCACATAATTCACCTCACTTAATTTCCTTTCAATCTGATACGGTCCACAAAACCTAGCTTTTAAAGGCTCACCTACCACTGGTAACAACACTAAAAATTTATCCCCACTGACAAAACTACCAACTTTGGATTTCTTGTCCGCTACCCGTTTCATCACATTTTGTGCAACTTGCAAATGTTGTCGAGCCAATTCAACTGCTCTATTTAATCGTTCCCTAAAATTTGACACGTAATCCAATTGTGTAATTTCTGATTTCTCACCCACCAATTTTTCCTGAATCAATTTAAGTGGTCCCCTTACCTCATGACCAAAAATACCCACCCGAATCCGTGAAGCAGCTAGTTTAAATACTCACCGCTCGACTCTGTAGCTCCGCCCACTCCAACAGCTGAATTTCCGCTGAAAAGACTCGAATCTGCGAAGCAGCTAGTTTAAATACTCTCCGCTCGACTCTGTAGCTCCGCCCACTCCGACAGCTGAATTCCCGCCGAAAAGACCCAAATCCGCGAAGCAGCTCGTTTAAATACTCACCGCCTGACTCTGGAGCTCCGTCCACTCCAACAGCCGAATTCCCGCTGAAAAGACTCGAATCCGCGAAGCAGCTAGTTTAAATACTCACTGCTCGACTCTGTAGCTCCGCCCACTCCAACAGCTGAATTCCCGCCGAAAAGACCCAAATCCGCGAAGCAGCTCGTTTAAATACTCACCGCCCGACTCTGGAGCTCCGTCCACTCCAACAGCCGAATTCCCGCTGAAAAGACTCGAATCCGCGAAGCAGCTAGTTTAAATACTCACCGCTCGACTCTGTAGCTCCGCCCACTCCAACAGCTGAATTCCTGCCGAAAAGACTCGAATCCGCGAAGCAGCTCGTTTAAATACTAACCGCTCGACTCGGTAGCTCCGCCCACTCCATCAGCTGAATTCCCGCTGAAAAGACTCGAATCCGCGAAGCAGCTCGTTTAAATACTCACCGCTCGACTCTGTAGCTCCGCCCACTCCAACAGCTGAATTCCTGCCGAAAAGACTCGAATCCGCGAAGCAACTAGTTTAAATACTCACCGCTCGACTCTGTAGCTCCGCCCACTCCAACAGCTGAATTCCCGCTGAAAAGACTCGAATCCGCGAAGCAGCTCGTTTAAATACTCACCGCTCGACTCTGTAGCTCCGCCCACTCCAACAGCTGAATTCCCGCTGAAAAGACTCGAATCCGCGAAGCAGCTAGTTTAAATACTCACTGCTCGACTCTGTAGCTCCGCCCACTCCAACAGCTGAATTCCCGCTGAAAAGACTCGAATCCGTGAAGCAGCTAGATTAAATATTCACCGCTCGACTCTGTAGCTCCTCCACTCCATCAGCTGAATTCCCGCTGAAAAGACTCGAATCCGCGAAGCAGCTCGTTTAAATACTCACCGCTCGACTCTGTAGCTCCGCCCACTCCAACAGCTGAATTCCCGCTGAAAAGACTCGGATCCGCGAAGCAGCTCGTTTAAATACTAACCGCTCGACTCTGGAGCTCCGCCCACTCCATCAGCTGAATTTCCGCTGAAAAGACTCGAATCCGTGAAGCAGCCCGTTTAAATACTCACCGCTCGACTCTGTAGCTCCGCCCACTCCAACAGCCGAATTCCCGCTGAAAAGACTCGAATCCGCGAAGCAGCTAGTTTAAATACTCACCGCTCGACTCTGGAGCTCCGCCCACTCCAACAGCCGAATTCCCGCTGAAAAGACTCGAATCCGCGAAGCAGCTAGTTTAAATACTCACCGCCCGACTCTGTAGCTCCGCCCACTCCAACAGCTGAATTCCCGCTGAAAAGAGGTGAATAAGGTGGGAGGAGAAGCATATTCAGATGCCAGATGGGAAGGGTGGCAGACTTGGAGGTCAGGTGGAAGCAGAGGCAGATTTGCAGGCTGGGCAGACCGGCTGGGAGGGAATACTTGCAAGAACAGGGATGGAGGTGAGTGTATATGCAAGGGAGAGGCATGCAAGAGAAGTATAACACAATCTTTATTAGTGTCACAAGTAGGCTTACATTAACGCTGCAATGAAGTGGCTGTGAAAATCCCCTAGTCGTCACACTACGTCGCCTTTTCGGGCACACAGAGGGAGAATGTCCAATTCACCTAATAAGCACGTCTTTCTGGCATGTGTGCGAGAGAGGTGAGTGTCTGTGCAAACGAGAGAGGTGAGCATGGGCGTGTGAGGTGAGCACAATGTGTGTGTGAGAAAGGTGAGCGTGTGTGAGAGTCAAGCGTGAATGTGTGAGAGAGTGAGGTGAGTGTGTCAAATCCCTTGGAGGCCAAATCACAGTGTCTTTAAGACAGAGATAGATAGGTTCTTGATTAATCAGGGGATCATGGGTTATGGGGAGAAGGCAGGAGAATGGGGATGAGAAAATATCAGCCATGATTGAATGGCGGAGCAGACTCGATGGGCCTAGTGGCCTAATTCTGCTCCTATGTCTTCTGGTCCCATGGTCTTTGAAATGAAAAACTGATTCAATTTCACACAGCAATCCATTTCACTAGCTAGTGATTGACAGTTTTATTTGTCCAAAGACAAGTGCTTGGTGGATTGTTTATCAATCTTTCCCTTCATGCTCGAATGCATCTCAAGTACTCTGCTTTGATGCTAACCACAATGCTTATAAACACTCTTGCTATGATTGACAGTTCCTCACCATATCAAAAGAAGCCAAGTGGCTTCATTTCCTCTTGTCAACTGCAGAAAACACTTAGCTCCTTTTAAGCTAATTGGTTTTATAGGACGCCTGTGACACTTGTAACAGCTGCTGCTTGAAACATTTCTGTCTGAGGCAGCATATGTTAAGGAAGGGTAAGCGAAAATGCAGTGATCTTTCACTCACTGCCTAGACTGCTCTTCAACTTTCAGCCAGGGGTGACTGATGAGGGGTTTGATGGGGGTGACAGATGGCGGGGGGCTGGGGGAGTGGGTGGGAAAGGGGAGTGGGTGAGAGGGTGCCGGGTCACCCTAATGTGTATGTGGCATGGGAGAGGGGTGGGGGGGAGGGTAACCCTTATTCCTGTGGTGGGGAAGAGGGTGCCCCTACTTGGCAGCTGGGGAAGGGGGGTACAGGATTTGCATTCGGGGGGGGGGGTGGTGGCTGGCTATTGGACCTCGGGATCGGGCCACCCGTTCAAAATGACAG
Organism: Scyliorhinus torazame; assembly: GCF_047496885.1. Lineage (NCBI taxonomy): Eukaryota > Metazoa > Chordata > Chondrichthyes > Carcharhiniformes > Scyliorhinidae > Scyliorhinus > Scyliorhinus torazame. The sequence goes on along the minus strand of NC_092716.1, from coordinate 174,125,619 downwards.
CCTGACACCGGGATTCCAAAGGAGTCCGGCAAGCTCTCCCCTATGCAGAAAAATGCATGTTAAAGGCGAGAGACTCGCATCCTGGCCCCGCTCCCAGTGTCAGCAGAGACCAGTCCCGATTCCCTGCTGGCAGCAGCACTTAGACTCCAGAATGGTGAAAAAGTAGAGATTTGTAAAATAATAGGTTCAATGTCTTGCTTTGTACAGAAAGTGTTGAGGCACAGACCAAACTGTTTTAATAGTTTTGTCAATGCTTAAATTATTTTTGATGATTTTAGAAATGCTTCTGTATCATCTCGATCTCTAAGCACCCATCTCAATCTTACCATATTTTTCAGAACATAATTCAATAATACACCAATTTGCATGCCAAACTCAGTCTCTGATTACAGGTGTGCCAGACATACCGAACACGGCTGCCAAACCACAAGGTCGAGAAACTCTTGCTGAGAGCAATGAATTAAATCTTTGACCAGAATTTTACATTTAGAAATTTGCCATCAAGTCCAGTTTTGAAGGGATTTAAACTTTGAAGGAATTTCCAGCCATCCTTAGGAATATATGTGCATCCAGTGTTGCCATGGCAGTGACATGCTACATCAGATATTGTGGATACTAATACTGAAATATGCTACTATATTTGAGCAGACGTATTCAATGTCGGCTAAGACTTCTGACAGAAATATCGATGAAAAGGAATCATCAGGGAAGCAGTGGCACTGCTCCTTGGAACTGCATCATTCAAACCTTAGATCTGCCACTAATCCATTAGAGCTTTAGGTTATTGAGAGGGGGTGGTGGTGAAATCAACTAGAGCATCTTGTTGTGTTATATAATTTAGAATAACACAAGCTGCCACTTGATGCAGTTTTGAGTAAAAGATGCTCCAGAATTTGAAGTGAGTTCAATGTGTTTTATTGAATTATTAGCACAGTTCTCAATGAGTTCGACTCTGCTAATCTAAATGTAGTAACTCAGTCTAACTGAACCAGCCTTGCTCGAAGCCACGTGCTGGGGTGTGATGCTGAGGATACATCCTGTCTCACTCTGTAAATGTTGGTCTGTGGAAAGAGTGCCTCATCCCTTTTATAGTGAGATACCACCCCTGAGTGTCCTGGCTGCTCATTGGTCGTGTCCTATTCTATGTGTTCATTAGTTGCATGTTTGCATATCATGACATTGCCCCTTTTTTTTACTGTTTTGTTGGCCTATGTGAATGTATTTACATGTGAATGAGTCTGTCTAACGTGACTGACGGAGGACAACAGAACAGAGCAAACAAAACAAACGTTCACAAGACCAGTCTTTGAGGCTTGCGCCTGATCCTGGTCAACCGCCGGAGAGGTGGCGGAGAGGACAACGGCACCTTGACAGGCGGGATGGAAGCCTGACTGATGGTCTCATGGTGCGAGATATCAGGCGGTGGCAATTCAACATATGGAAATGGAGAAGAAAGTGGTTGCGGGCAGGCAACTTTGCGCAGTGCTCGTCGATTTCTTCGCACGATGGAGCCATCAGCCATACGTACAACTTAAGAGCGGGGCGTGGCCTGTCAAACAATGACATCCGAGGCAGACCACCCACCATCCGGTATCTGGATCCTGACAGTGTCTGCCGAGGATAGCACAGCCAGATCGGTGGCATGGGCATCATAGCCTTGCTTTTGACGGTCTCTGAGCTGCTGCATCTTCTGCAGCACCGGGAGGCGATCCAGGTTAGGCAGGTGTATGTCTGGAAGCGTTGTCCGCAGGTCCCTGTTCATCAGGAGTTGAGCCGGCGACATGCCAGTGGACAATGGAGTCGCCCTGTACGTGAGCAGTGCAAGGTAAATGTCAGAAGCAGAGTCCGCGGCCTTGCAGATGAGCTGTTTCACAATGTGCACCCCTTTCTCGACTTTTCCATTGGACTGCGGATAGTGCGGACTGGAGGTGACATGCTGGAAATTGTATGACCTGGCAAACGTGGACCATTCTCGACTGGTAAAGCACGGGCCATTGTCGCTCATGACGGTGATTGGGTGTCATGCCTTGAGAACGTCTCCTTACAGGCTTTGATGACGGTCCGAGAGGTGAGGTCCGGGAGCTTCAGCACCTCAGGGTAATTCGAGAAATAGTCAATGATCAATACATAGTGGCGACCATTCGCATGAACGAGGTCGATGCCAACCTTGGACCACGGAGAGGTCACTATGTCATGCTGTTGGAGCGTCTCCTTGCTCTGCGCTGGCTGGAACCGCTGACAGGTAGCACAGTTCAGGATCATGTTCGTGATGTCCTGGCTGATGCCAGGCCAGTAGACAGCTTGCCGGGCTCTGCGTCTACACTTCTCGACGCCCAGGTGTCCCTCATGAATCTGGCGCAGCACCAAGCTCTGGAGACTGAGCGGAATGAAAATCCTGTCAAGCTTGAGGAGGATACCATCAATCACCGTCAGGTCATCCTTCACATTGTAAAATTGTGGGCACTGCCCTTTCTGCCAGCCATTGGTGAAGTTGTGGATGACGCGCTGCAAGAGGGGGTCCTTGGCGGTCTCATCACGGATGAGAACTACCTTCTCATCTGTCGCCGGGAGAGTGCTAGCACACAGCTGCACCTGTGATTCGATGTGCTGAATGATCTCCAGCGGCTCACTGGGCGAGGTGTCGGAGCGGGACAATGCATCAGCGATGATGAGCTCCTTGCCAGGTGTGTATACCAAGTTGAAGTCATACCCCCTCAGTTTAAGCAGGATTCTCTGAAACCTAGGCGTCATGTCGTTCAGGTCCATGTGGATGATGTGGACCAGAGGCCTTTGATCCGTCTCGACAGTGAATGTCGGCAGGCCATAGACATAATCATGAAATTTGAGGATACCGGTGAGGAGACCCAAGCACTCCTTCTCAATCTATGCATATCTGGTTTCAGTGGGCGTCATCGCCCTTGATGCGAGGCTACTGGTGCCCAGGATGGTGTGTCATCTCGTTGAAGCAACACCGCACTGATGCCATCCTGACTCGCATCTGTGGGTATCTTTGTCTCCCGGTCCGGGTCAATGAATGCCAGGACTGGTGCAGTGGTGAGCTTGGCTTTCAGCTCCAGCCACTGTCTGGTGTGCCGCCTTCCACTCAAAGGCAGTTGACTTTTTCACCAGGTTGCGTAGGGCCGTGGTGTATGTGGCCATGTTTGGAATGAACTTGCCCAGAAAATTGACTATACCCAAGAAGCGCAGCACCGCCTTTTTGTCCTCAGGGACCTTCATCGCCTCGTGGCCTTGATTTTGTCTGTGTCCGGGCGCACACCATGCTGTGAGATCTGGCCGCTTAGGAACTTGAGCGTCGATGTGCCAAAACAACATTTGGACCTGTTTAACTTTCGGCCGTTGGCATGTACACTGCGGAATATCTTCTGGAGACGGGACACATGTTCTTCAGGGGTCGTGGACCATATGATGATGTCATCCACGTACACACAAACCCATTCAATGCCTTCCATCATCTATTCCATGATACGATGGAATATCTCCGATGCCTAGATGATGCCAAATGGCATGCGATTGTAGCAGTATCTGCCAAAAGGCGTGTTGAAGGTGCAGAGCCTTCTGCTGGACTCTTCCAGCTGGATTTGCCAAAATCCCTGTGATGCATCCAATTTGGTGAAGAAGTGCACTCTCACTCGTGAGTTCTTCCCGCTTCGGGATGGGGTAATGTTCCCGCATCGCATGATATTCTTATTGCGATCCTTGGGATAAATGCAGATGCGCAGGTCCCCCGAAGGCTCCTTTACGCACACCATCGAGCTGACCCAGTCAATCGGTTCGGTGACCTTGGATATGATGCGTTTTTGCTGAAGATCCTTGAGCTGTGCCTTCAGGCGCTCTCTCAGTGGATCATGGACCTGTCGTGGTGCGTGGACCACTGGCTTGGCATCAGGCCGTAGCAGAATCTTGTATCGATACGGCAGCGTGCCCATCCCGTCGAACACATCTAGATACTGGGCGAGGATGTCGTCGATGCCGGCCTGAAGATCCACTTGGGAGGATGTCGTGGTGTACACCCTTTGAATGAGGTTCAGCTGCTTGCAGGCATGCGCACCTAGTCTGGATGCCCTGCCCGGCTTAACAATTTCAAAGCATAACCGTGCTTGTGTGTGTCGGTTGGATACGTGAAGATGGCAGGTTCCCAGTGCCGTGATGGCATTCCTGTTGTAATCCAGGAGCTTGCAGGCAGCTGGAAGGACCGTGGGGGGCTTCTTAATGCGTCTGAAGTCTGCCTGTGAGAGGAGGTTGGCAGAGGCACCTGCGTCCAGCTTGAAGTGGATGGGGCAGTGGTTGACCTTCATCACTGCTCGCCATTCGTCCTCGGAATCCACAGCTAGGATGAATTGGACTTGCGAAGAGTCTGGTGTGGCATTTCACACGTTGTAATAATGCCCACACGGTAGGCGTTGTCCAAGCATTCAGCATCTGGATCCGTTGCACTGCTGGGATTAGAAGTCTGTAGGCGTTGTTGCACACTCCGGATGCGCGTCGTCAGAATTGGGAGTGCTGGCTCCTGATTGGTGGTGCAGATCTGCACAAGGCTGCAGAGTGGCCTGGCTTCCCGCAGTTTAAACAGCATCTGTCTCTTGCAGGGCAGTGTTTCTTTAAATGGGTGGTGCCACAGTTTGAACGCGTCATGACGTCGGCGTCCTGACGCTCCATGCGTCGTTGCACATGCGCAGTGCGGTTCTCAAGACGTCTGCACCTGTGCAGTGCGGGTTTCGGCCGCTTCGTTATCCCATTCACATCGGGTCCCGGGAAGAGAGTGCAAAATGGCCGCTTTCGTCAATGTTGAGGCACTGCATCCGGGAGATGGCCTGCACACTCTCCGCCTCGTGGGGGGCTAGTTTATCATTTTCTGCTGTTTTGTACTGGGAATAGCGATTTTCAGCGTGCTCATGCACTGTGCATGTTTCAATCGCGACTGGCAGGGTCATATGCTTGATCTTCAGTAACTGTTCTCTCAAAGGATCAGAGTGAACTCCAAAAATGATTTGGTCCCTGATCATGGAGTCAGTGATATCACCGAAGTTGCAGGATTGCGCTAGCAGTCTAAGGTTAGTTAAATGTGAGTTGAAGGATTCATCTTTATCTTGCAAAAGCTGCTTGAATATGTAGCGCTCGAAGATTTTGTTGGTATCCACCTCACAGTGGCTGTCAAACTTGTCCAGAATGGTCTGAAACTTTGTCTTGTCCTGGTCTTCGGCGAAGTGAAAGGAGTTGAATATTTCCAAGGCGTGATCACCCGCTGTGGTGAGGAGAAGAGCTATCTTCCGTACATCAGACACACCATTGAGGTCTGATGCTTCGACGTAAAGCTGAAATTTCTGCTTGAATGTCCGCCAATTGGCACTGAGATTGCCGGAGGTCCTGAGCTGGTGAGGAGCCTGAATCTTTTCCATTGTGCCAGTATACATTCGCTGGTCGTCACGGATCTTGCAGAGTTGAACTAACTAGATTGAACAGAGTCCTGGTATCATGTTGTGTTATGTAATTTGGAATATCACAAGCTGCCACTTGGTGCAGTTTTGAGTAAAAGATGCTCCAGACTTTAAAGTGAGTTCATATATAGTTCAATAATAGTTTTATTGAACTATTAGCACAGTTCTCAATGAGTCCGACTGTCTCCTAATCTAAATGTAGTAACTCAGTCTAACTGAACAAGCCTTGCTCTAAGCCATGTGCTGGGGTGTGATGCTGAGGATACACGCTGTCTCACTCTGTAGATATTGGTCTGTGGAAAGAGGCGGGGTGTGAGTGCCTCATCCCTTCTATAGTGAGATACCACCCCTGAGTGTCCTGACTGCTCATTGGTCATGTCCTATTCTATGGTGTTCATTAGCTGCATGTTTGCATATCTCATGACACATCTGACCACAAGTTAAAAGGGCAATTTGGATCACTGTTAAAGCACATTGCTCACTCATCTTTTTCATCTCAAACTTTTCTCATTGGATTGTTATGATTGTCACAGATACAAATGAACATACTCCCCGGCAGCAAAACAACGATTGTCGGTTGGAACCTTACCAATATCTTTTGCTTTTCGTGGTATGGGCCGTCTCTGAAGCACAAGCATCTTTCTGGCATCCAGTCGAATTTCAAATGCATTATTCAGTAATGCAAGTAATGGAGCCAGTGGGAAGGCTGCAACGAATATTGTGGTGAAACCATACTGAATGGCTGAAAAGGAAAAGATATAATAATATATGCACAACAACTGCTGGAATAAATGCCTCCACTGAGTGACAAAACATTGAATTCGATTATTTGAATTTTCAGTTGATATTTTGAGTTTCTACACATGCAAATCAAACGGCCTTGTCGCACCCAACTCGGGACGCAGCGAGACCATTAAATACTGTGAGATTTGCGACACTTGGGACGCCTCGTGAAATCTCACGAGATCTCAATGAGATCTCATGATCTGGATCTCGCCGTCACTGAGCGGGATCCAGATTTGCATATTTAAGTGAGCTGTTAGGCTCACTTAAACATGTCTGCATGTGGACCAGATGGAATGGCACTTGGCACTCCTACCACCAAAGCACCTTGGCAGCGTCACCTGGCACTGCCAGGGTGTCAAGCTCACTGTGCCTAGGTGCCCGGGTGCCAAGTTGCCACAGGCTGGGATTGGGCCAGGGTTGCCCTTGTGAGCGGGGTTTTGAGGGTCTCTTAACAACTCATCAGTGCAGGAAATGAAGGAACGCCGTTCCTCACCAAGACCTGGCGCTGTGAGGCAGCAGTGCTAACCACTGTGCTCTATAATCAGGGGATGACAATCTTGGTTAATCTTGGTGATACTTACTTTTTAGCAGTGAGCATTGGATGCTGACCATAACCAAAGCCCTGGCTCTTTCATGTTCCCTTCAATAGCCCTTTACCTATATTCCTCTGCTCTATTATGTCACAAATTGATTTCAATCACCTCTTGAATCCTTCCAACAGTCAACATCTAGTACATTGGATGCCAATATGCTTCTGGTTATGCTCTGTTTAACTTGTGGCCATTTTAATATATTCTCTAATTCTAACTCCAATTCCACAACCACATGTCAGTTTCCAGATTATTTTAGAAACATAAATCATGGTCTTGTTAGCTTTTCTGAATGAGACTAGATTCCGTTTCCTCCATTATCATTCAAAGTTCAGTAATCTATAATCTGGAATTATTCTTGTTATCATCTCTCAATCTTTTCCCCTGCTTCCACATCTTTCATTAATTCTATGATAACCACAGTTACACAGTGCTCCACACGCATGTTCTCTTAATACTCTTGGTGTCACTCCCTTCAACTTCATTCTGCGGATTTTATTGCAGCCCCAATATTTGTTTTTGCTGCCTTACTTGTCCATTTGGAAGAGGTTAACAATTCCTGTGAAACTATATTTAATAAAAGCCATGTCTTCGCAGGATCCAATTGGGAAAAATAACTCATTCCCTCTCCGAAAGCTATTCTCATATAAATTGCTGTTTTTTTCCCCTCTCTGTAGCATCTACTATTTAAATAAAACAATATCTTTATACTCTACATGCACAAATGTACTTCGCATTCATATTTTTCTTCATGTGTAGAGAGCCACATCCATGTTTATTGTGAATATTGGTAAAACCAATTGATACAATCATAACATCAATTTTTAATTGATAAGCTTCAAATCAAGAAATAGGTCAGAAAATGTAAAACAAAATTTATTTAAGAGGAATATTCTGAGTGAGTAAATAACTGAATTCTAGATTTCAATTTGATGAGAGAACTCATTAAAGCCCTAAACTCAATGGTTGGAATTTTCTGGCTGTTCTTATAGGCGAGATCTTCCAGTCCGGCCGATAGTGAACCCCGACCGAGGGTATCCTCGTGGTGGGGGATGCATACAACGGGAAACCCTATTGTCAGTAGTGGGACCAGAAGATGCAGCCAATGGTGAGCTGCCTCTGCCACTGAGTGAACAAGGGAATGTATTTAAGCAGAGTAAAAGACATACCCATTTCCAAAAACTCATTGAATAAACTGAAGGAGTCGACATGGTTCAGGTTGTAGTTTTTGACCCAGTGTTTTGTTGTTGCATCCTTCACATCATCCATTGAGATTTGTTTGTGATATTTTTTCCATTGATATTTCAGGGATCTATAAAGCATTCATATTTTAAATTAAATAGAGACATCGTCACAGAATCATACGATACAGAAGAGGACCTTCAACCCATCGAGTCTGCACCGGCAAAACTAAGTTAAATTTACACTTATCCCACTTTCCAGCACTTGGTCCATAGCTTTGAATATTTTGATATTTCAAGCGCTCATCCATGTACGTTTTAAAGGTTGTGTGAATTCCCACCGCTACTACCCTCCCAGACAGTGCATTCTAGATTCCCACCATCCCCTGGGTGAAAAGACATTTCCTCATGAGGCTTGATTTTTCATTGGACTTGGGAAAACCTGGGGCGGGATTCGGGATCCGAGAATTGCCGCCATTTGCGCCGGCGCGTTTAGCACGGCGCCGGTCGCGGGCCGCTGTCCGCGGCCAGGCCACCGATTCTCCAGCCTTGATGGGCCGAGCGGCCACGCGGAAACGGCAGAGTCCTGCCGGCGCCGTCCATACCTGCTCGCAGCCGGCGGGAACTCTGCGTGCAGGGTCGGGGGGGCAGCCTGTTGGGGGAGGGGGGGGGGGGCTCCTTCACCGGGGGGGCCTCCGATGGAGTCTGGCCCGCGATTAGGGCCCACCGATCGGCGGGCCGGCCTCTCCAGCCCCGGCCCTATTTTGTTACGCGGCCGGCCCCTGAACACCCTCGCCATGTTGCATCGGGGCCGCGCGTTGACTAAGTCCCCCGCGGATGCACCGGTTGACGCGGTGCCACAGCGCATGAGCCGGTTGGCGCCGCGCCCAGTTGGTGCCGGGAAGGGAGGCTGGAGCGCCGTGAACCGCTCCAGCGCCGTGCTGGCCCCCTGTGGGGGCCAGAATCGGTAGTGCACGTGCCCGTTTCACGCCATCGTGAATCGTGACTGCATTCACGACGGCGCGGACACTGCCTCCATTTCGGAGAATCCCTCTCCTGAGCTGTACACTTTTGTACCTTCCAAAATGCACACCCTATAAATGTGTGACTTTGCCTGTGAATGTTGTCTTTTAATAAAGGGGGTAGGGTTCACGTGCATTTTATGAGCCACAATGGAGCCATGCGGAGCGTGAGTGCAGAGTTGGGCCGGGTAGAAGGTCCACTGCGATTTTCGAACAAGCCAAGCTCCCAATGTCATTTTAAAGCCTACCACACTACTCCCCATGCCACCGCATGCTTCGTCATGTCATCTATGGCCCCTCAGGTTGGCCATGCCAATCCACGCCCCCTCACCCATATCACCTCCATGTCCCTTTGTATCCTTGTTAGCCACTCATATGGACTATGTTCAGTCTCAGGAACTACGCAATAGCAGTGGGAATTATATCAAAACTATTGAGGGGAAAATAAACCCCTAATGATCTAATAAAACCCTGAATTCAAACACATTGGGCCGGATTCTCCAAAAATGAGGCTAAGTGTTGACGCCGTTGTGAAAACCATGGAGTTTCATGACAGCGTCATCGGGCCCCAGATGGAGCTATTCAACGGCCCACAAGGGGCTAGCACGGGCAGAACATGAAGCGCCCAAGGGAGCGGCCGCCGATTTGCCGGATCCATCATTGACGCAACGCCGCGGCTGCTGATAACCATTCTTCCCCCCACAGCGTCGCAGGCAAGATGGATGCCTGAAGAGCAGCTCCGTGATTTCGGGACGGCGAGTTGGAGACCCTCCTGGACGCCGTGGAGGGGAGGAGGCTGATACTGTACCCCGGGCCGGGTCGGAGGTCAGCAGGCGCCATTCATGCCTGGCCGGAGGTGGCAGACGACGTTGGGGCCGGACTGCAGACCAGTGCCGAAAGAAGCTGCACGATCTCCTCAGGGCAGCCAAGCTGAGTACCCAACACTGTGCCCCTGGCACCAACCACCCTACCCCCCCCCACACACGTGATCCCCCCCCCACCCCCCCCCCCCCCAGGGAGATGGTCCCACCCCCAACCTGACCCACATGGCTGCACCCACCCATGCCAGCCGCAATGGCCATGTGCCCTGGCCACTGATGCCATCAGAGACCCAACCCCTGGGCTGCATGTATCGGGCCGTCTAGCACTGTTGCTGTTTGTGTTTGCCCCAGGACCAGACCGCTCATAACCGCCGGGTGCGGGAGAAAACCGGAGGGGGACCACCAGACCTGTGTCACCTCACCGTGCCCGAGCAGAGGGCACTGGACATTGATGGTGGGCCGCAGGAGAGGAAGTTCTCCAACGTGGAGGTCGGAGGCACGCCACCAATTGAGACCCCCCTGCCTGGTTGCGGCTCCTTATGACACATGTGTGCACACCCCACACACCCCCGCACCCCAACCTCCCTCACCACCTCCCACCTCACCCCATCCGGCTTTCTAACCATACATGGTGTCTTGTGTCTTACAGGACCAGCCGGCGATGGTCCCAGAGCATCCGGGGCCCCCAGCCAGGAACCCAAGCCCTCTGCCCGAGATGAGCCAGGACACCTCTACCCAGAAACAGACACGCAGGACACCATGACCCAGGGGATAAACACGCAGGACACCACGACCCAGGAGACAAACACGCAGGACACCATGACCCAGGGGACAGACACGCAGGACACCATGACCCAGGGGACAAACATGCAGGACACCACAACCCAGGAGACGGGCATATGGGGGACAAACACACAGCACACCATCACCCAGGGGACGGACACACAGAGGACAGCACACCACGACCCAGGAGACCCCGCACTTTGGGTCCGATGAGGACATTGACTTTATGGCACTGCTCTCTCCTACACCCTCCACCATCACAGAGACTAACCTCGGTTGGGCAATTTAGTGAGGAGGCTCCTGGGACACTCACTGGTGAGCACCACACAGCCGCTCTGGTTCAGCAGGTGGAGGTAGGAGCAGCCTAGGGGCCGGATGGTCGGAGGGCAGCTCGGCCCCAGCAACCAGCTGCCGCCCAGACAGGTGCCGGGCTCCTGGAATATCCATGCCCACCTGTAGTCCCGCTGCAGTCAGAGACCCAAGGGCTAGAGGAGGGGATGACGGCCGGCTTCCAGCACCTGCAGACGCAGATGGAGGAGTCCAATCGCCTGCAGGAGCAAGGAGTGGTGCCGGTCATGCAAGCCACTCATGCCGAAGCCGCACGGGTGACATCCGCAGTTGAGGCAATGGGGGCGACGGTGTCGGACATGGGTCAGGTTTTGCAAGGCCTGGTGCATTCTGTGCAGGCGGGGGCCAAGGCCCAGGACTGGGCTGCCCTCTCACAGACAACCATGTGCCAGAGCCAGCTGCACATTGCAGCGGTGCTCCTCAGCGTGGCCCAGTCACAGCAGGCCATGGCTGAGAGCATCAGCGTCATTGCCCAGGTGCTGGCCGGTGTCGCACAGACCCAGAGGGAGATCGCCCAGTCCAGAAGGAGGTGGCGCAGTCCCAGAGGGAGGTGGTGCAGTCCCAGACAGGGATGGCCCACTCCCTGTGCTCCATGGTCGCTAACATACAGACCCTGGTTGATACCAGAGCGGGCACCCAGGACTGGCAGCGCCAGGTGCCGGGGGAGCCTCCGGGTTTGGCTCTGCTCGCACCCCCATCCCATGGAGAAGCCTAGGAGCCATCGGGCCCCCGGGGGAGGAGGAGGTGCTGGGGCCAGTGCCGGTGACTTCTGCAGGGCAGGTACTGGAACACCGCAGCACCTCGGACTCCCACCCTTCTGTCCCTGGTGCATCAGGTGGGCAGCGGGCAGAACAGGTTGGCACCACACCAGCCGGGACGCCCGAAGAGCAGCCGTACCCATCCAGGCCGCCCCAGGAGACGTGCGCTAATGGGGACCCTCGTCACAGGGCAGGGGTCACAGCAGTCTGCCTCCACTCCTGCAGTACTGTCTGGGGAATCACTTAGGCATAGTGGTAGGGCCCGTAAGGCCAGAAAGCTAGACACGGGTGCAGGACACAGTCTAGTTGTAGGGGCTAGGGCATAGACTGTATATATTTGTTCACCGTGCTCGGTCTGATGGGTGTGGGGGTGGGGCGGTTAGTACTGGTCACTGGGAGTGGATGCTGGGGGACGGGTGAGGCCCAGTGGGTGCACCGTGTAACCACCCTCACCTCCCCACCGACCGTCCCCATCACCCCGTCTCCAGCTATTCGACAGGGCCATGTGATGGACGGGCCAGCTCGCATGCAGGGATCACCAGGTGGGACGTGCTACTGTGGGCATGAGTCAGACATTGTCTAATGATGTGGAGCACAGAGCTCATCGCAGAGCTGGCTGTCATCATCCTCCATCCCATGGACCAACCCAGTGCCCCCAGGTTCTGCTGCTGGTATATATAATGGAGGAGGGGGTGCATGCGGGTGGTTCGGTGCTGTGGGAGGTGAGAGTGGTCGGTGGTGTGGGAGGTGAGGGTGGTCGGTGGCGTGGGAGGTGAGGGTGGTCGGTGGTGTGGGAGGTGAGGGTGGTTTGTGGTGAAGGGGTGTGGAATTGTGATGTCTGTGCCCCTGCCGAGCAACCCGCCCCCCCCCCCCCCCCCACACCACCCTAGTTGGTGAAACATGTGTTGACTAAAGCGTCCCGTGTTCACTGTCCTCATCCTCCTCCAGCACATCGCCCCTCTGCTGGGCTATATTGTGGAGGATGCAGCAGACCACAACAATGCAGCCGACCCTCCTGGCCTGGTACTGGAGAGCCCCTCCAGAGTGGTCCAGGCACCTGAAGCACATCTTCCGGACCCCGAAGCACCTTTCGGCTACCCCTGGTCGCACAATGGTCATCCTTGTAGCGGGTCTCTGCGTCGCTCTGTGGCCTCCGTATAAGCGTCATCAGCCACGACCGCAACGGGTAACCCCTGTCGCCCAGAAACCAGCCCCGCAGCTGCGGGGGGGGGGGGGGGGGGGTGGCATATCTAACCTCTGATGTTGACCTTGGGAGCTTAACCTCGACTCTCATTGCCTGAAATGGGAAAATGTTTATTCCCTTATTATCTTTGCCTTGATGAACATAAAAAATTCTATATTACGATTCATTTTTAGGAGGATTGATTTATGTCACCGACTGATGTTTTGTTTGTGATGGATTTTGCACACGGTTCTAAAATAGAATAGCAAATCAAGAACAGATTCATTATTCCATATTTGCATATTATTCTCTTTTCTTTCATGCAGGAAAAATAGCAGCCAAAGTTAAAAATTTCTTAAACGAGTATTATTATTTATCTGAAGTCCACTGTCCTTTTGATTACTTAGAACTTCAATCCATAGTTTTCAACCTATTATGATAGGTTGTCGTCGCCTCCAAGAGAATCAGAAAGGACGCAAATTGCTGCATAGCTAAGCTGGTAATTGTACACGTCATCAGACTATAACACATGAAAACAAGTCCTGATGGAACCGTGTAACCTATTGTACAACTAGATATACAATGGCCAGTGGTGTCAGAATATAAGCATTGTGCCAACACAATGTTTCATCTCAAAGGAGGAAACTTTCTGAGGCAACATAATAAGGTTCTATATAAATGAAAGTATCATTACATAAATGAACCCAGTGATGCAAAATGTCACAGTATGATATATTTTGTATTGTCGGGCTGGATGCTCAATGGCACAGAATATCAGGATACGGTACAATTCAGTGCTGGGATCCCAATCTTTCCCAATTAATATAAATTATTTACAATTAATAATTAATATAAATTATTTATATTAATGTAAGTATGGTTGCTAAATTTACTGACGACGCAAAGATGGGTAGGAAAGTAAATCATAAGAGGATGTATTGGAGTTACAAAGGGACGAAGATACGTTAAGTAAATGGGCAAAGACCTGGCAAATAGAATAAAATATGGGTAAATGTGAAATTCTCCAATTTGGTCGGAAGAATAAAAAAGAAGCTTACATAAATGATGAGATATTTCAGAGCTCTGAGCTGCAAAGCGATCTGGGTATCCTTGTGCATGAATCACAAAAGGCGAGTATACAGGTACAGCAAGTAATTAGGAAAGCTAACGGAATGTTATCGTTTATTGTGAGGGGAATTGATTACAAAAGTAAGGAGGTTATGCTTCAATTGTGCAGGGCATTAATGAGATCACAGCTGGAGGATTGTGCACAGTATTGTTCTCCTTATTTAAAGAAAAATGTAAATGTGTTTGAGGCAGTTCAGAGAAGGTTTACTCGACTAATACCAGGACGGGTTGTCTTATGAGGAAAGGTTGGACAGGTTGGGTTTGTATCCACTAGAGATTAGAAGATTAAGAGGTGACTTTATCAAAATCTTTAAGATCTTGTCAGGATGGACATGGAGAAGATGTTTCCTCTTGTCAGAGAATCTAGAGCTGGGGTGACTGATAAAACTAAGGGGTCACTCATTTAAGATGGAGAGGAGACATTTTTTACCTCGGGAGGCTCGTGAGTCTTTGGAACTCTCGTCTTAAAAGGCAATGGAGGGATGACTTCCGGGTGCGGCGATGACCAGCTGAGTCGCACGTTTCGGCAGCTCCCTGTGAAACGGACTTTTGGGCTCTTGATAGGAGCCCCAACGGCAATTTTAACGGCTGAAAACACCGTGCGGTAAACCAGAAGGGTGTTCCCCCTGGACACGGATGGAAAAAGGAGAGGAAAGTGGCCGGATTGCAGCGGATCCTTTGGAACAACGGCAAGGAAGGCAAGCAGAAACCAAGATGGCGTCGGAAGGTGGCAGTTTCATATGGGGCCCTGAACAACAAGAGTTTTTGAAACGCTGCGTGGAGGAGATAAAAAAGGAAATGAAGAAAGAGTTGTTGGCCCCGATATTACAGGCGATTGAAGGGCTGAAAGAGGAACAAAAGACCCAGGAGCAGGAGCTTCGGGTCGTGAAGGCGAAAGCAGCAGAGAATGAAAACGACATACAGGGCCTGGTGGTGAAGTCGGAGATACAGGAGGCACACCAGAAACGATCTGTGGAGAGGTTGGAGGCACTGGAAAATAACGCAAGGAGGAACAACTTGAGGATTCTTGGCCTTCCTGAAGGTGTGGAGGGGGCGGACGTCGGGGCATATGTGAGCACGATGCTGCACTCGTTAATGGGAGTGGAGGCCCCGACGGGTCCGTTGGAGGTGGAGGGAGCATACCGAGTTATGGTGCGAGGATCGAGAACAGGAGAAGCTCCCAGAGCCATAGTGGTGAGATTTCTCCGTTTTAAGGATAGAGAAATGGTCCTTAGATGGGCGAAGAAAACTCGGTGTAGTAAATGGGAGAACGCGGTGATCCGCGTCTATCAAGATTGGAGTGCGGAGGTGGCGAGAAGGAGGGCGAGCTTTAATTGGGCCAAAGCGGTACTTCACAAAAAAAAGATAAAGTTTGGAATGCTGCAACCGGCAAGACTGTGGGTCACATATCAAGGGAGGCACCACTACTTTGAGACGGCGGATGAAGCGTGGACTTTTATTGTAGAAGAAAAATTGGAATGATTGGACTACGAAAATGAACGTTTGGACAAAGTGGTGGGACGAGTGGGGGGGGGGGGCGAAGAGGGATTGTATGATTAATCCTGCGGTATGGTAACTTTTCTTTCTCCCACAGGTGGTGATGGGGGGAGGTGGGGAGGGAGAGGAGATGGGGCGTTGGCCATGGGAGGCGGGGCCGAGGGAGAGGCGCGGGCTTGGTTCCCGCGCTATGATAATTATGGCGGGAATAGAGAAGCAGGAAGGAGGGGGCGCCGCACGGGGCGAGCCGTGATCACGGGGGGAAGCCGAGGTCAGCCAGAGTTTGCTGACTTCTGGGAGCAACATGGGGGGAGTAATTACGCTAGCGGGGGGTCTAGCGGGGGGGGGGGAGGGGGGAATTACTGGGTTGCTGCTGCTGGGGAAAGGGGGGAGTGGGTACGGGAAAGGATGGGCGGGGGGGCACCGTCTGGGAGAAATACAGCCGCGTGGGAACTGGGCGAGAAGCTGGAAAAAGATGATGGCTAACCGGCAGGGGGGAGGGGTGGGAAGCCCCCCAACTCGGCTGATCACGTGGAACGTGAGGGGGCTTAACGGGCCGATAAAGAGGGCACGAGTACTCGCACACCTTAAGAAACTTAAAGCAGATGTGGTCATGTTACAGGAAACGCACCTGAAACTGATAGATCAGGTTAGGTTGCGCAAAGGATGGGTAGGGCAGGTGTTCCATTCGGGGCTGGATGCGAAAAACAGGGGGGTGGCTATATTAGTGGGGAAGCGGGTAATGTTCGAGGCAAAGACTATAGTGGCGGATAACGGGGGCAGATACGTGATGGTGAGTGGCAAATTACAGGGAGAGATGGTGGTGTTGGTAAACGTGTATGCCCCGAATTGGGACGATGCCAATTTTATGAGGCGAATGCTAGGACGCATCCCAGACCTAGAGACCGGAAAGCTGATAATGGGGGGAGACTTTAACACGGTGTTGGAACCAAGGCTGGATAGGTCGAAGTCCAGGACTGGTAGGAGGCCGGCAGCAGCCAAGGTGCTCAAGGATTTTATGGAGCAGATGGGAGGGGTGGACCCGTGGAGATTCAGTAGACCGAGGAGTAAGGAGTTCTCGTTTTTCTCCTATGTCCATAAAGTCTATTCACGCATAGACTTTTTTGTGTTGGGTAGGGCATTGATCCCGAGGGTGAGGGGAACGGAATATACGGCTATAGCCATTTCGGATCATGCCCCACACTGGGTAGACTTGGAGATAGGGGAGGAAACAAGAGGGCGTCCACCCTGGAGAATGGACATGGGACTAATGGCGGATGAGGGGGTGTGCTTAAGGGTGAGGGGATGCATTGAAAAGTACTTGGAACTCAATGACAATGGGGAGGTTCAGGTGGGAGTGGTCTGGGAGGCGTTGAAGGCGGTGGTTAGGGGGGAGCTGATATCAATAAGGACACATAAAGGGAAGCAGGAGAGTAAGGAACGGGAGCGGTTGTTGCAAGAACTTTTGAGGGTGGACAGACAGTATGCGGAAGCACCGGAGGAGGGACTGTATAGGGAAAGGCAAAGGCTGCATGTGGAATTTGACTTGCTGACCACAGGCACTGCAGAGGCACAATGGAGGAAGGCGCAGGGTGTACAGTATGAATATGGAGAGAAGGCGAGCAGATTGCTGGCACACCAATTGAGGAAAAGGGGAGCAGCGAGGGAAATAGGGGGGGTGAGAGACGAAGATGGAGAGATGGAGCGGGGAGCGGAGAGAGTGAATGAAGTGTTTAAGACATTTTATAAAAAATTGTATGAAGCTCAACCCCCGGATGGGAGGGAGAGAATGATGGAGTTTTTGGATCGGCTGGAAATTCCCAAGGTGGAAGAGCAGGATAGGATGGGATTGGGAGCACAGATCACGGTAGAGGAAGTGGTGAAAGGAATTAGGAACATGCAGACGGGAAAGGCCCCGGGACCGGACGGATTCCCAGTTGAATTTTACAGAAAATATTTGGACTTGCTCGCCCCGCTACTGACGAGGACCTTCAACGAGGCAAAGGAAAGGGGACAACTGCCCCCGACTATGTCAGAAGCAACGATATCGCTTCTTTTAAAGAAGGAAAAGGATCCGCTACAATGCGGGTCCTACAGACCAATCTCCCTCCTCAATGTAGATGCCAAGGTCTTGGCCAAGGTAATGGCAATGAGAATAGAGGAATGTGTCCCGGGGGTGGTTCATGAGGACCAAACTGGGTTTGTGAAGGGGAGACAGCTGAACACGAACATACGGAGGTTGTTAGGGGTAATGATGATGGCCCCACCAGAGGGTGAAACGGAGATAGTAGTGGCGATGGATGCCGAGAAAGCATTTGATAGAGTGGAGTGGGATTATCTGTGGGAGGTGTTGAGGAGATTTGGGTTCGGAGAGGGGTATGTTAGATGGGTGCAGCTGTTGTATAGGGCCCCAGTGGCGAGTGTGGTCACGAATGGACGGGGATCGGCATATTTTCGGCTCCATAGAGGGACAAGGCAGGGATGTCCTCTGTCCCCATTACTGTTTGCACTGGCGATTGAGCCCCTGGCGATAGCGCTGAGAGGTTCCAAGGGATGGAGGGGAATACTTAGGGGAGGAGAAGAACACCGGGTATCTTTATATGCGGATGATCTGCTACTATATGTGGCGGATCCAGCGGAGGGGATGCCAGAAATAATGCGGATACTTGGGGAGTTTGGGGATTTTTCAGGGTATAAATTGAACATGGGGACGAGTGAGCTGTTTGTGGTGCATCCAGGGGAGCAGAGTAGGGAAATAGAAGACCTACCGTTGAGGAAGGTAACAAGAGACTTTCGTTACCTGGGGATCCAGATAGCTAAGAATTGGGGCACATTGCACAGGCTAAATTTGACGCGGTTGGTGGAACAGATGGAGGAAGATTTCAAGAGATGGGATATGGTAGCATTGTCAATGGCAGGGAGGGTGCAGGCGGTTAAGATGGTGGTCCTCCCGAGATTCCTTTTTGTGTTTCAGTGTCTCCCGGTGGTGATCACGAAGGCTTTTTTCAAAAGGATAGAAAAGAGTATCATGGGTTTTGTTTGGGCCGGGAAGACTCCGAGAGTGAGGAAGGGATTCTTACAGCGTAGTAGGGATAGGGGGGGGCTGGCACTACCGAGCCTAAGTGAGTATTATTGGGCCGCTAATATTTCAATGGTGAGTAAGTGGATGGGAGAGGAGGAAGGAGCGGCGTGGAAGAGATTAGAGAGGGCGTCCTGTAGGGGAACCAGCCTGCAGGCTATGGTGACAGCCCCATTGCCGTTCTCACCAAGGAACTATACCACGAGTCCGGTGGTGGTAGCTACACTGAAGATTTGGGGACAGTGGAGACGACATAGGGGAAAGACCGGAGCACTGGGGGGGTCCCCGATAAGAAACAACCATAGGTTTGCCCCGGGGGGAATGGATGGGGGATATGGAATGTGGCAAAGAGCAGGTATAACGCAATTGAAAGATCTATTTGTGGATGGGAAGTTTGCGAGTCTGGGAGCGCTGACCGAGAAATATGGGTTGCCCCAAGGGAATGCATTCAGGTACATGCAATTGAGGGCTTTTGCGAGGCAACAGGTGAGGGAATTCCCGCAGCTCCCGACACAAGAGGTGCAGGACAGAGTCATCTCAAAGAAATGGGTGGGGGACGGTAAGGTGTCGGATATATATAGGGAAATGAGAGACGAAGGGGAGACTATGATGGACGAACTAAAAGGGAAATGGGAAGAAGAGCTAGGGGAGGAGATTGAGGAGGGGATGTGGGCAGATGCCCTAAACAGGGTAAACTCGTCGTCCTCGTGCGCCAGGCTAAGCCTGATTCAGTTTAAGGTATTACACAGGGCACATATGACTGGAACACGGCTCAGTAAATTTTTTGGGGTGGAGGATAGGTGTGCGAGGTGCTCGAGAAGCCCAGAGAATCATACCCATATGTTTTGGTCATGCCCGGCACTACAGGGGTTTTGGATGGGGGTGACAAAGGTGCTTTCGAAAGTAGTAGGAGTCCGGGTCGAACCAAGCTGGGGGTTGGCTATATTTGGGGTTGCACAAGAGCCGGGAGTGCAGGAGGCGAAAGAGGCCGATGTTTTGGCCTTTGCGTCCCTAGTAGCCCGGCGCAGAATACTGCTAATGTGGAAAGAAGCCAAGCCCCCGGGGGTGGAGACCTGGATAAATGATATGGCGGGGTTCATAAAGTTAGAGCGGATTAAGTTCGTCCTAAGGGGGTCGGCTCAAGGGTTTACTAGGCGGTGGCAACCGTTCGTCGAATATCTTGCGGAAAGATAGATGGGGGATGTGGTGTTGGGTGCTCTGGTGCACAGATGAGCCAACACAGTTGTATGTGGTACAACTCTATTTTATTATAACTCTTATAATACAGTTCGTTCTGGATACTCTGCACGTGCTGTCTCCCTGAGTGTGTTTGGCAATAGATGTGTCCTGGTTCTCCTCTGCAGCTCTTACTGACCACCAGGGGTCGTGTCTGTGCTTTTATATCTTTCTGTCATTGGTTGTGGTGTTGTGTGTTCTGATTTGTCTGTTGGTGTGTCTATCATGATGTGTGTGTTTGAATATCATGACATCCCCCCTTTTTACAAAGACAAGTGCCTACGTGGTTATAAATATAATTGTGTCGTGAGTGCATCTAAGAGTGTGCGTTTGTGTTGTGTACAGCGTGTGTTTATGACGTAACTATTTACATGGGGCGATGTCGGGTGCGTCACACTAACAAGGTTGTACCATAACAAAACTTGGATGCGAGAGAAAAAAAAACTCGAACATTGGTCCGGTCAGACGATATCTGGAACAATAAACAACAACAGGTTATAATACAGAAGTGTTTGACTTTTTGAACGTATTAACAGCGTTATAAGTCCAGTCTAATGGGTGACCGCCTCAAGAATGGGCTGGTCCTCAAGCCGGTTCAGCTGTGGAGATTTGGGGTCACACTGGTTCACCTTGGACTGTTGGAGGTGATGCTGTTGCCGAAGTCTCTACTTTACCATTTGTTGTACTTCATGCAGTGCTTGGTTTTTTTCATTCTTGCAAATATAACATTCAACATCTTTGTTAGTGGTGCCCTGGCTGTGGTTTGGTTCTGGTGGCGATGGAAGGGGCATGATCCGTGGCATCTCCACGAAGTCATCCTTGGGAACCAGTGGAGGATCCGGCGTGTGCGTACGGTGCAGTTGCGAGCGTGGAAGGCGGCACAAAGCCCGCTGATTGCGCCTACGCACCAATCCATCCGCCCTGCATGCCAGGAACAAGGTGGAGTCTGTTTTCTTTTTATGTTTGTGGTGGACGGCATCTTGTAGCCGATGGGTCGTTGCCATCGAAGTAGCACCATCACTAATATCATGCAAGGCGATGACTGTGCCAGATGTGGAAGTTGGCCAAGACCGTGTACGCTGGTTCCGGCCTTCTGCTGTGCCGGAAGGGCGACTCCGCAGAGAAACGTCGAAGCATGTCGCCTTGGAGAGAGAATTGTTGCTCGCATCAACGTCTGGCGATGGCGCGAATTGGTGTGTCCATCTTGGACCGCCGGTGCTGGTTGCCACTGCCGACCCAGTGGGACTGCCACGCGATCCATTCCCTGTCGCCGTGGCATCTGCCGTCACCCTGAGCGTGCCATCACCGAGGCCGCGACACCGCCCGTCCGGAGCAAGGTCTGGCGTGCGCAAATCAGAGTCGGCGCTTGGCTGCTCCCCATCTGGAGTCCGGTCTGCCTTCCGCCGATGCCCCCCGTCCGGAGTCCCAACAGGTTCACTGGAGGCAGCCGAGATTCCCTGAAGCTGCACTTCTGGAGTCGGAACATGCAGGAATGCACCAACCAGTGGAGAGGCTCGAGCCATCGAGGGTGGAAGCGGTGCGCCGCCACCGCAGTCGTCAGTGGTCCCACCGTGATCGTTGAGTGCCTCGGTACGCACTAGGCGAGGTCTGTCACCTTGCACCTTTTGCATGGGAAGTGGGATGCTGTCGTCACTCGTCTCACATCCCGTGGATAGATCGTCATTAGCAGCTTGCTGTTCACTAGGGTTGGGTAAATTGTCAGAGTTTTCATCTGGTGGTGCACACCATGTCGGTGGACTGTCATTGTCTTGCCATTGTCCTTCATTTGGGCTTTTCTTCTTTGGAACTTTAAATCTTCCCCCAGACATTGCAGAACCTTGTTTATTACCCCCAAATTCTCCCATATGTATGGTCTCGAATATAGGATCCACTGTTTCTATCGACACTGTACCATTTTCCAAAGAACATTCCGTTTCACTTTTCTTCTCAGGTACCTCATATGTAACCTTGTTTAATGTACATGCCTTCATGGTCTCTGGGTCTGATTTTGCTGGGACTGGCATGGTCACAGTCTCTCTTTTACTGTTCTCAATTGCCCACATTATACTCCCCATACATAACTGCTTAATCACTGGGGTTAGTGTGGTACAATGGACAATCGGGTCGACCTTATCTGCATCTTCACCATTAGTGGAAAGCACACTTGGTTCACTTGAAACTGCTGTGGGTTTTAAATTCGTTATCTGGCTACTCGATGTCGGTGTCCTCAGGATTCTTGCTCCAATGTTCTGCTCAATAATCAGTGGAGTGTGTATAGGTTCAATGCAATTAATGTTCCCCTCCAGGTTTGAAGAGTCATTACTGACTAACTGCTGGTCTCCGAAGTTGGGATTTTGCGGCATTGTGTTGAAGGGAGACATTTGTCCCTGCTGTAGATATGATTCAGGTTGTGTTATTTCCATTACCTGAGGATCAATGTCTTGTCCATTTTTTCGATCCGTACTAAAACACTGGCAATTCACAGTCTGCTCCTTGCAAGTTAAACATTCAATTAATTTCGTTAGCAAATCCTCAGCATCCTTCTGTGGCCGTGCAGCATTATTAATCTCTGTTCGGCTACAATGATCCTGAAGGTCAGCACATAAACCTTTTTTCTTCGGGCTTGGACGAGGCGATTCCTTTGGCTTGTCTTCAGTTGGGCTTGAACAGTCTTCAGCGCTGTGCCCTTTATTGTAGCATGAGAGACCGTCATGGTCATGCTGCTGTGTAGTGGAGCATGGTAGGCTGTTATAGCCTTCTTGCTGTTCACGGGAGCATGGCAGACTTGCATCGTCTGCCGCTGGTTGGTCAGGAGAGGTTGCTAGACCCTCATGGTCTTGTTCCTGCAAGGACTGCGCTCTGGAGTCTTGCGTTCCTTCCATCGTGGAGTCCGTCCACGAGCTCTCTGTGGAGGCTTGTGACACTGGAGTCACTTCTTGTTCGTGCAAGGACTGCGCTCTGGAGTCTTGCGTTGCTTCTATCGTGGAGGCTGTCCACGAGCTCTCTGTGGAGGCTTGTGACACTGGAGTCACTTCTTGTTCGTGCAAGGACTGCGCTCTGGAGTCTTGCATTTCTGCAATTGTGGAGTCTGTCCACGAGCTTGCTGTGGAAGCTTGTGACACTGGAGTCACTTCTGGTTCATGCGAGGACTGCACTCTGGAGTCTTGCATGTCTTCTTTCATAGAGTCGGGAACGTTGAGCGGGACGTGGACCACGCTCTGTGTGGCAGCAGGGCACTCTCCGTGTGCTTGCACCGCTCCCTGTCTGTTAATGTCAGGCTGCAGCATCATCCGGTACTGATAAGTTGGAACGTCATATCTGCTGGATTGAAGATCCTCAAATCCGAAAAATTAATCCGCATCTGCGTCGGATTCAATGTGGGGGCCGCCAATGTGCAACACGAAAGGTTCGTCCGAGTCATAGTCATATAGGACCACGGAGCTATCATTGGGCTCGCGAGGTCCGGAAACACTGTAAAAATCGTCATCGAAGTATTCAAGGTCGGAATCATGGGCTTGTGCGTAGGTAACTGCTTGTCGGAGGGTTCTTCGGAGGTTAAATTCATCTCCTGGGTCAATTTGCGGCACTGTGCTGTCATTCCAGGTGAAGGAAGGTTGTTTTACAGCTTTAACAGATTTTTGTTTTTTTGATTTGGGACGTTTCCCTTTTAAATTGGATTTGGGACATTTCCCTTTTAAATTGGTGCAGTCTGGGGCCTCTGACATCCTGACGCTCGGTATGTAGCACGTAGGAAGCGACTGCGCATGCTCAGATCGCTGTTCCTTTACCGATGGCCGTTTTCTTGACTGCGCATGCGCAGCATCTCGCGCATGCGCAAACGAAACTTCCGGTTCTGCGCACTTCTCGCGCAACTGTGCTAGCGTTATACCTTTAGCAAGATGGCCGCCGACCTCGACCCAGCCTTTTCTCAGGCCCGGGATTTCGGGCTCCGGGATCCCAGCCACGAGGTGAGTACTGCAGCTTTTCTTACCTTTAAGTCCCCATTGGATTGCGTATTCTTCACAGTACTTGGCGAATTTGCCCATGACTGCCTGGTAATCGTGCCTTTGCTGCCTCCTGAAGAACCTGAACCTTCTGAACATTGCTCTTGCCCTTGCACCGGCGACGGTGAGGAGAAATTCAATTTTTTCCTTATCATCCAGGTCCTTGAGTTCAGCTGCCGCCAGGAACAACTCGAACATTTGCCGGAATCGCCGCCAGTTTTCGTGGAGGTCGCCGTCGCACTGGAGCGCCTGCGGAACCGGGAGCTCGTACATCATGCCTGGGCACTGCTGGTTGTCTCTGTACACTGAGGTATGCCGGCAGGTATCGATCCACTCCTGTACCATGTGGTGTTGGGTGCTCTGGTGCACAGATGAGCCAACACAGTTGTATGTGGTACAACTCTATTTTATTATAACTCTTATAATACAGTTCGTTCTGGATACTCTGCACGTGCTGTCTCCCTGAGTGTGTTTGGCAATAGATGTGTCCTGGTTCTCCTCTGCAGCTCTTACTGACCACCAGGGGTCGTGTCTGTGCTTTTATATCTTTCTGTCATTGGTTGTGGTGTTGTGTGTTCTGATTTGTCTGTTGGTGTGTCTATCATGATGTGTGTGTTTGAATATCATGACAGGGGAGAACAAAGAAGGCAGCAGCAGCGGCCCAGGACTTGGGGGGGGGGGGGGGGGGGGGGTGGGGAGGGATGGGGGGGGGGGTGGCCTGAGACAAGGCAGTTGCCAATTAGGGCTAGTTTTTATTTTTTGTTATTTAATATTTATTTATTTGTTGTTGTTTTTGTTTAAATTTAAAAAGGTCATTATTATCTGTATTGTTACAATGTTGTGTAAAGGATGCACAATGTACTGTGTTGGTTGACCAAAAATTTTCAATAAAATATTATTTAAAAAAAAAAAAGGCAATGGAGGCAGGGTCTTCGAATATTTTTAAGGAAAGCTCAATAGATTCTTGATAAACAAGGAGCTGAAAGGTTCTTGGGTAGGCAGGAAAATGTGGTTGAGATTACAATCAGATCAGCCATGGTCTTATTGTTAAGCGGAGCAGCTTGAGGGGCCGAGTGGCCGGCTCCTGCTCTGTCAGGACGTACACAACTTGGTCCCAGTGGTATCCTGTCTTTAACATACTGTGGTTTGTAAGTTAAATAGATTTACTTCTGGTGAAGCTGACTTACGGTACAGCATACTGCACACAGCTGCTTAGTATTTGTTTCATTATCATTACAACGGCCATTTGAATGAAGAGGTCTGTCATGCAGCCACTTGGATGGCACTGGAAAGAGAAACAAAAAATACATCACTATCTCCATTTATTAGTTTGTTTGCAAAGGGAATAAGTAACTATAGTCTCCAAGCAGGAGTTTATGGAAAGTTTCAGTTACAACAAAAACTCAAGAAATTCAGCACCATCCATGATAAAGATGTCCTTCCATTCAACACAATTCTCGGCTGGATTCTCCGTTGTCCGACGCCGAAATCACAAAACGCAATTGGGCGGAGAATACCTTCCGACGCCGAAATCGAGGTAGATGCCGGTTTGTCGCCAAATCAGGATTCTCCAGTCCCCCAAAATCAATGTAAACGCGGCGCTTGCCGCGCAGCCTTCAAGCACAGTAGGCATATTAGCGGGCCTGACGCCTGATTCTCCGGAGCCCCCACGATTCAGCGCCTCGGATGGGCCGATTTCCCGACACCGTGTTTCTAATGTGCTTTTAAAAATCGTGAACCTGCCGTCCTGGCTGCTGAGCGAGAGAGAGGACGTAGGAAGTGGCATGGGGCGACTGCATGCTTCCGGCTTGGACACCGTGCTATCTGCGGTGGGGGGGGGCCCTGCCAGGGCGGGGGGGGGGGGGGGGGGGGGCGGTTACAGGCCTAGCAACCGGGAATCAGCAGACATTGCCCACAATGCTGAAATGCCTAGGAAGTCAATCTCAATAGTCCTACTTTGAAAAGGAAGTTTACAGAGCAGCTATCACATTCACAGGCAACTAGGTTGATTGGAAAAGTACACTTTGGGCATATGTAAGACCAGCATGATAGATGGCTTTGCAGTACTGCAGAACACTGCAGAATACCTTCAACATGTGACAGCTGCATACTGATCTGGAGCAGATGCCCAAGGGCTGTCTTAATTTCCATAAGGCATGGTCAAATAATTGTATTGGGGCCTTTTGAAGAGAACTGTCCCTTTCACAGGTAGTGAAGATGAACAGGGTGCATGATGTCTCAATTAAATACAACAACCAATTCCAGCAGGCTGGACATAACAGTGGGAAATTAGGCAAGCTAGAAATTGGGTGAGAATTCAACAGGACAGATTATTGCTCTATTTCCTATTCCTGCATACTAGAATACCAGATCAAAATCAAGCAATATGAAGAAGAAAATCAATGATGGTATGTCTCTAGCAAAGAGATTTAGATTTATAGGTTCCAGAAGATGTCATTGTTACTACATGGCATATGGTGTCTCACGTTTTTATGTAAATCAGGAAATTGCAACTCACCTCCTCCAGTCGCCACTGCCCTGCTATTCTCACATAATTTCTTGGGTGGCCATTAATCCTAGCAGAGAAACAAATCAGTTACTGCAGTGAAGGTTTAACATGTTGCATACTCACTGCATAATGTATTCCAACAACAGTTCAGCATACTGCACAATATACAGCTGCAGTAGAGTCTAAAAGGTATCCAAATCCATGTAGAGAGAACAGATTCACCGGACAAATTTCTAAGTTCATTTGTGGCAGGTGTGGTGTATACCTGTAGATAATATTCCATGTATGCAACAGTGTGACCTCCCACCAGCAGGTGGCATCAGATACAAGTCAGGGCAGATCCCGTGATCCTCAGAAGGTTGTAAGGCGTACATGAGGACAGTCGTGCATAGGGGTAGTACCAGAAGAAACTCCATGATAACTTGCTCTGTGTCTGATCGTTATCTTACCACGTGTGCATTAATAAAAATCCTGGTAAAAGATGCGATTGGGAGGATGCATTCGAGGAAGGTGGCAGGGCCGGATGGGTTTCCAGTGGAATATTATAAAAAATACAAGTATAAACTGGCACCCCTGATGGTGGGGATGTTTGAGGAGGCGATAAGGAAGGGGGTGTTACCACAAACTTTGAGGCAGGCATCGATTTCCTTAAAAAAGGTAAGGGTCCGACGGAGTGTGGGTCGTATAGGCCATACCACTTTTACATGTGGATGCAAAGGTATTGGTGAAGGTACTGGCAGGTAGGCTGGAGGAGTGCCTCCCTAAGGTGATAGGTGAAGATCGGACGGGGTTTGTGAGAGGGAGGCAGCTCTTTTCGAACGTTAGGAACGTTAGCTGTGGCATTGGATGCCGAGAAAGCGTTTGACCGGGTAGAATGAGGGTACTTGATGGCAGGTCTGGAGCGGTTTGGGATTGGTCCACGATTAGTGGACTGGGTAAAGCTACTGTTTAAGGAGCCGAGGGCGAGTGTCCGCACAAATAACATTAGCTCGGAATACTTTTCTCTCCACCCTGGGACTAGGCAGGGATGTCCTATGTCCCCCCCTGCTGTTTGCACTAGCGATTGAGCCGTTGGCCATCGCGTTGAGAAGTTCGGGGGTATGGAAAAGGATAGTGCGGGGGGGAATAGAGCATAGGGTGTCCTTATTTGCCGATGACTTGTTGTACATGTTGGACCGAGTGTATCAATAGGGGGAATATTGGAGCTGCTTCGGGTGTTTAGGGCTTTCTCGGGGTACAAATTAAATCTAGACAAGAGTGAGTATTTTGTGGTGTCTCGGCCGGGGGTGGGGGCAGGGGTGGGGGGTCTGCCATTCCGTAGGGCAGGGACTCACTTTAGGTACCTGGGGGTGCAGGTTGCTCGGGATTGGGGGGGGGCTCCGTAGGTACAACATTTCTAGTTTGGTGGGGAGAGTGGAAGCTGATCTGGCAAGGTGGGATGGTCTCTCTCTGTCACTGGCGGGTCGGGTACAGGCGGTTAAAATGAACATGTTGCCACGTTTTCTGTTTATTTTCCAATGCCTGCCGATTTTCCTGCCAAAGCCATTTTTTAGAGAGATTGAAGGAATGATTACCTGGTTCATATGGGGAGGGAAGGTGGCCAGAGTTAGGAAGGTGCTGCTACAGAGGGGAAGGCAGACAGGGGGTTTGGGTCTTCTGAACCTGATGTATTATTACTGGGTGTCGAATGTGGAGAAGGTGCGGAGTTGGGTCAGAGGGATTGATTCCCAGTGGGTCAGAATGGAGGAGAGTTTGTGCAGGGGGTCAGGATTGAAGGCGTTAGCAACAGCGTCGCTCCTGATGGCCCCGGGGAAATACTCAGGGAGTCCGGTAATAATGGCTTCATTGAGAATTTGGAGGCAATTTCGCCAGCACTTCGCATTGGGGGCAGGGTCAAGGGAAATGCCGATTCGGGGGAACCACAGATTTGAGCCAGGGAAGTGGGACGGAAATTTTCAGAGATGGGAGGAGAAGGGGGTTAGGGCACTAAAAGATTTGTTTCTTGGAGGTCGGTTTGCACGATTGAAGGAGCTGGATGTGAAGTATGTGCTGGAGCAGGGGGAAATGTTTCGACACATGCAGGTTCGAGATTTTGCCAGGAAGGAGATACAGTGCTTCCCGGTGGAGCTGGCCTCCACATTGCTGGAGGAGGTGCTGATGACAGGGGGACTGGAGAGGGGGGTTGTGTCGGCGGTTTCCGGAGCTATTTTGGAAGAGGAAAAGGCACCGCTGCAAGGGATCAAAGCAAAGTAGGAAGAAGAATTGGGAGAGGATATGGAGGAGGGGATCTGGTGTGAGGTGCTCTGGAGGGTGAACGCCTCCAACTCGTGCGCGCGGTTGGGGCTGATACAGCTGAAGGTGGTATATCAGAGCACACCTCACAAGGCCGAGGGTGAGCCAGCTCTTTGAGGCGGTAGAAGATGTGTGTGAAAGTTGCGAGGGGGGGGCCTGCGAATCGCGTTCCTATGTTTTGGTCCTGTCCGAAGCTGGAGGATTACTGGAAGGAGGTGTTTAGGATGATCTCTAAAGTGGTGCACGTGAAACTGGACCCGGGCCCTCAGGAGGCTATATTCGGGGTGTCGGACCAGCCGGGGTTGGAAACGGGTGCAGAGGCAGTTGTTGTAGCCTTCGCCTCGAGGATTGCCCGGAGGCGGATCCTGTTGGGATGGAGAGCAACCTCTCCACCCTGTGCCCTGGCGTGGCGGGGGGACCTGTTGAAATACTTAACTCTTGAGAAGGTTAAGTTTGATCTGAGGGGAAGGATGGAGGGGTTTTACAATTCATGGCCATTATTCATTATGCACTTTCGAGAATTGGATAACATCGAACATTGGGGGGGGGTGTTGGGAGGGTTGGGGGGAGGGGGAGGGAGACTGTATGTGTTAATGGTGACTAAGGGTGATTCCTGATTCCTTTTTGTTATTTATTTATGTTAACATGCGGGCTGCTGTTTGGAGGTTGGTGGGAGGATGGGATTGCTGTTGTTGATAATGGGATTGACATTATATTCGTTACTGCTCATTGTTTTGTTGGTAGGCGCTATTTGGGGGAAAGTGTGAAAAAGGAGAATAAAAATATTTTTAAAAATAAATAAAGAAATAAAAACGTGGTTGGATAAGTCACCAGCAGTTCTGTGGATTCCCTGCCAGACAACAAACAACAGCGGGTTTTGCACCAGCTCCGCTGGCAAGTTCTCCCCCACTATCTATTGACACTTGGAGTGCGATTCTCCGGCCTTGTGCTCTCGCTTGAGCGACACGAGGCCGGTGAATAGCAGGAGAGGCAGACAACGAGAACTGTGCCTGGCACCAAACAGTTTGCAATGCAACCAGCCCACACCTGTCGGCGAAATCGGGATCTCGCCATAGTGTGGCGAGAAACCAATTATTATCACTTACGCCCTATTTCCATACAATTAATAGGAGCCAGCCCATATCCAACGGCTTTCTGTCATTCAGCAGCCTTCCCAGCAAGTGGTCACGCTGACGCCAATTCGTACTCCTTTTGAAAATCGTGAACCTAACGGAAGGGCTTCTGTAGGGAGCTGAGGAGATGAGTACCATCTTTGCTCACAGGCAAAGAGCCCGGGGGCAGTGATTGGTGGGGGGACCCTTGGCTGGGGGTGGGAGACCCTCCGCAGGGGTGGGCCACCAAGGGAGGATGGGGGGCGCAGTGGGGGTAGGAACTGGGAGCGGCAGCACCATGCCAACAGCTAGATTGTGTGTCCGCACAAACCGGGACCTGACGGAGTGCCACTTGTGGGGGTCTCCAAGGGGATTAGAGGCCATCAGCTGCATGCTATTTCAGCAGGATGGTGCCTTCGCAAAGCTGGTACTATCTCTGGGTACCCTAGAAGTGCCAGCCTGGGACCTTGATGGTGCCATCTGCGTACCAGCCTTTCTCTGCCAAGATGCGATATGGCACTGCCAAGGTGCCAGGTTGGCACTGCCGAGTTACCTAGCTGCCATTAATTGCGCGTGCGATCGTGCCGGTGTGGGTGTTTGGGGGGAGGAGGGGGGGGGGGGCGCCACCTCCCATATTGCGTTCAAGCAAAGGTTATTCTTTTGAGGGCCTCGGAGATTGGGATGCTATTTAAAAATGGCATCCTGATCTCTCGCTATGTCGGGGTCTTCCGGACAACAGAACTCCCCATTGTAAAAAAACAGGGCTCTGTGACGCCTCGACCGCGGGTTCCCCGTTCAGGCCTCTTATTCAACACAAGTCAAGTTGAATGGCCATCAGCGTCCCAGCAGCACTTAAATAGCACTTGCTCAGTCAACCCCAGTTGGCTCGCAGCAATGGCGCCAAGGAGACCGGCCGCAAGATTTGGCGATTCAAACTTGGGAAGGCTCGGGGGAGATTCGGGGGAGGCCAGGATAGATGTCCTCTTCCCCTGAGAATCCCAAAGGGTGAGCCACAGGGCAGCCAGTGGTGCCTGGGACGAGGTGCTGGTGGCTGTAAACTCCGGGAATGTGACCAGGAGGACTGTCCCCCCAGTGCCGAAAAATGGTCAACGATCTACACCTGGAGGACGGCATATGGGCAGATGCTTTGAGTAGTGTAAACACGACCGCAACATGCGTCAGGCTCAGTCTGATCCAGTTCAAGGTCGTACATCGGGCCACCGTCGAGCAAATTCTTTGGGCTGGAGGACAAATGTGCTAGATGTGCCGGAGGACCAGCGAATTTTGTACACATGTTCTGGGCGTGTCCTAAAGTAAGGGGGTACTGGCAGGGATTCGCGGATGTCATGTCCCGGGTATTGAAAACTAGGGTAGCAATGAGTCCTGAGGTGGCAATTTTTGGGGTTTCGGAGGACCCGGGAGTCCAGGAGGAGAAAGAGGCCAACGTCTTGGCCTTTGCTTTCCTGGTAGCCCGGCGATGAATACTGTTGGCATGGAGGGACTCAAAGCCCTCGAAGTCGGAAGTATGGCTTTTGGACATGACGAGCTTTCGTGGGCTGGAGAAAATTAAGTTTGCCTTGAGAGGATCGCAGTCAGGGTTCGCCCGGAGGTGGCAGCCATTCATTGACTTCTTCGCAGAGAATTAATCGTCAGCAGGGGAGGGGGGGGGGGTTAGGGTAGCGTAGAGTAGGGGGTTGCTTAGATAGGTTCTTGCGAGAGGGGAGCCGATGCTTGCATTATGTCTTATTTGCTTTTTGTACACTACGGTATAATGTCGCTGTTTTATATGCCAAAAATACCTCAATAAAATTGTTTATGAAAAAAAAACAATCTACATCTGGCAGCACGAGTAAACACCAACTCCCCCCACCGAGGTCTTTCTGCCCCCACGTGAGTACCTCCTCCCCCGCCCCCCCCACTCTCCATGCTGCCCCCAACTAGCTGCCATTAATTGCGCGTGCGATTGTGCCGGTGTGGGTGTTTGGGGGGAGGAGGGGGGGGGGGGGGGCGCCACCTCCCATATTGCGTTCAAGCAAAGGTTATTCTTTTGAGGGCCTCGGAGATTGGGATGCTATTTAAAAATGGCATCCTGATCTCTCGCTACGTCGGGGTCTTCCGGACAACAGAACTCCCCATTGTAAAAAAACAGGGCTCTGTGACGCCTCGACCGCGGGTTCCCCGTTCAGGCCTCTTATTCAACACAAGTCAAGTTGAATGGCCATCAGCGTCCCATGCACTCATGCACTCTCTCCCTTAAATCCTCCTTTCACCTCCCCTTCCTTCAACTCCCCAACCCTTCCTTTATGCTCCCCCCCACCACCATTATGAACCACGTGTGACTAATGATGCCCTCTCTGTGTCTCCTCAGGAAAAGCTCTCCCACAACTGTCGGGAGTGGACCCTGGAGGTGATTGGCAGCGGGGTGCCGGACATAAGAAACCTCACCTCTTTAGAGGAGCAGGCCCTGGAGGTGATTGGGGTGGTCAAAGTCAGGGCGGTCACCCACGTGGAGGTTGGCGGAAGCTGCAGAGGTGAGGAACCACCGGGCTCCACCTGGAGGACCTGCCAAACGTGAGTTGTTAGTACCAGCCTGGTGCTGAGCCTCTGGTACAGGGTCACCCGGAGCTGATGGAGACGTTAGGGTACGGTCGGGACATTCAGAGGGAGATGTCAGCGACACTCCAGCAGGTCCATAGCCAATTGGAGTAGTCCCAGAAGCTAAGGGTGCTGGAGATGTCACCGGCAATGCTTGGCACCGAGGCCAACATTGCTGGGGTGGTGACCACAGTGGAGAGCCAGGTGTACAACGCCAGCACCATTAGCGGAGGTGTCCAAGGCACTGCGCAATCGGTGACAGCCATGGCTGAGGGTCTCGACGGAATGTCGGGCTGACTTTGATGAGGTGCTGCAGGACATGAGCTCTCAGATGGAAACGGCCAAGATGCTGTGGAGCTTGCCCAAGTCGCAGGCGGGCATTGCCGAGGCGCTGCAGAGCATGCCCCAATCACAAGCCAGGGCTTGCAGAGCCAGATGAAGTAGGGGCAACTGGGGCTCCACGCAGCTGCCTCTCTGTCCCAAGGTGAACCCCAGAGCCCCACGGGCACCGACCGGAAGGAAGGGGCATTGGGTGCTAACCCGGACCCATCCCATGGAGGGCGACAATGGCCACCAGCTCATCTGGGCTCCGCCCCTCTGATGAGGCCATGTCCCACAGCCAGCACCCAGAACAGGGTGGCACAGCTGTGCACGAGCCACCGACAAGTGCGTCGGGGCCCTCAGGCCCCAGAGCCCCCAGACGACACCTGCCAGGGGCATTGAATGCCATGGGACAAGGTAAGCAGTTGACTTACTCCACCTCTGAAGTGCATCCTGGGGAGAGACCTGGACGTAGCGGTAGAGCTAGGAAGGCCAAGCACATCGAAGACCACAGA
This sequence comes from Scyliorhinus torazame, assembly GCF_047496885.1. NCBI lineage: Eukaryota > Metazoa > Chordata > Chondrichthyes > Carcharhiniformes > Scyliorhinidae > Scyliorhinus > Scyliorhinus torazame. The sequence goes on along the minus strand of NC_092716.1, from coordinate 174,092,403 downwards.
GGGCACCTGGGGAGGGGGAAGGGTATAGGTAGGGGGTGAGGGAGGTGGGGTGGGGTGGCACAATCGGGAGAGTGGGGAATTGTATAACACATTAAACATCCTTGAGCACAACCAGTATGACGCCTCTGGCACTTTCTTCCGCAATGCAGGCTGACCTCCGAACCCTTGGCCCATCTATCCAGGCATCTCCCCTCCCCAACCCCAGGTACACTGCGTGCAGGCGATGGACGTGAGCGAGCACTCAGCATACAGGCAGGGGTCAGACGATGGCATAGATTGAGGTGCACTGGTTATCACCCGCCTGCCCTCGACAGTGACCCGCTGATGGTGCCAGTACAGTCCCAGTGCCCTGGAGTGATGTGTCACAGACCCTGGGAGGGTAGGAAATGGTGGTTGGTAAGGTAGTGGTGACGGACCAGGCCACGTCCTCAATGAAGCGGGCGAGTATGAGGGCCTCCCTGGCCTTTCCAGACCATCGCCGCTGCCGCCTGCTCTGCACCCTCCAGCTGGTCCTCCAGTTCATCCCGGGATCGTCCTCCAGCACCTGCTGGTCCAGTGTCACCTCATCATCCTTGTCCTCCTCTAAATGTTCCTCATCACCAGTGCGAGGTTCTGGAGGACACAGCAGGCCACCACAAAGCAGGTGACCCTCTAGGGGGTGTACTGCAGTGCAACACCGGAGCGGCCGAGGCATTGGAACTGTATCTTGAGGAGTTTGATGCACCACTATATAATGCCACATGTGGCCACATGGGTCTCGTTGTACCGGATCGCCGCTTCAATCTCCAGCCTCTATACTGGCATCATAAGCCAGGTCCTCAGCGGGTACCCCTTATCCCCAAGAGCCAGCGCCCATCCTGGAGTGGTCCTCGGAGAAGCCAGGATGCAGCTGTCGTGGACGCTCCCTGGAAAGCATGCACACATGTACATGATCTTCTTGTGGTGAGGCACATGTGCTGTAGAGGGAGTGGAACCCCTTCTGTTAATGTAGGGCACTCTCAGATGCCCCGCTGAGCGCAGGGCAACATGCGTGCCATCCACTACCCCCTAGACCTGGAGTACCCCGGCAATGGTGGAGAAACCCACTGCCCGGACATCCTATTGAGCTTGGTCCATGTCAAAGTTGATGTAGTTTTCCGCCCGGGCAAACAGGGCATCCGTGACCTGTCGGATGAACCTGTGGGATGTGGCCTGAGAGGTGCTACCTCTTGTGCCCTGGAAGTATCCCGAGTCGTGAAAGTTCAGGACTACGGTGACTTTGACGACCACCTGTAGCAGGTGTCCTCCTCCTCCATGTGATGCCGTGCTGTCCAAATGACCAGCGACGCCTGTACACCCTGGGACGTCGCAGGTCTTCCCCTCTGGGTCCCTCCCTGGCCTGATTGGCAGCCGGGTCCTCATGGTGTGGGCGGGGTCCGGCATATGGTCCGCTTCCTCGAACATCTGCTGAGGCTGCTGCTGCCACAGTCTCCGGTGTCTGGCTGTCCAGCCTAGCAGCAGCACCACTAAGGCAAGTTCTTCTGGGTCCAAATTCCCTGCCATGGTGTTCAATATCTATAAGGAGTTGTGAGAGCGTGTTAGACTGACAAACAGCCATGGCTCCCAGCCCAGGACCCTCAATTCCCGCATTGAATCCTCCCCTCCCCCCAGAAATCTCAGTCCACACGCTCATGGCTGCAGCAGCCCCCCCTCATCAGACCCCAGACCCTGTACCCCGGACACCCGCTCATAACGTCACCTGGACCGGGCGTTGGTCCCCTTCCTCTTGCAATCCCCCACCCTCCGGCCGGGGACATGTCCCCGGAGCTGTGTCCCATCTCCTGGGTGTTCGGGTGTTGGCTGCTGTATGTGTGTGTTGCCTCTCACAGTGTTCAGGCACAGTGTCCAGGGATCGCGGCCTGATTGGGATGCTAGGCAATGACTCCCACACGCTACAAGGCCCGCCCACCCACAGGAATCTACTTGTGTTGTGTGAAGTGCTCTCTACCATGATTGCCAATTCCCTATTAGCAATAGCCTTCAGTCACACAGCCAGAGGCCCCGGTAGTCGGTGGGGCTTATGGGTGGACGGTGGGGCAAACGGGCAGGGACAGGGTTGCCCCGGAACGGACACACACGATCCGGGTGTTGACATGGTGGTGCCGCGCGCGGTTGCCCAACCCCCCAACGCCTCATCCCACCTTCCCATGGCGGCTCACCGCTGCTGGGGTCCCCTACCCCCAGCCAGGATCTGTCCTTCTCCCCCATCAGTCGATGGTCCACCACCCCCTGCCGATAACTGGGGTGGCAAACCCAGCACCCCGGGCTCTTTGCCTTTGAGCAAAGATGGCTACTCACCTCCTTGGCTCCCCACAGAAGCTCATCAGCCAGGTTCACGTTTTTCAAACAGAGTACTAATCAGCGCCAGCGTGACCACTTGCTGGGGAGGCCGATCAATCACGGTAGGCCGTTGGATAAGGGGTGGCACCTGTTAATTGTATGGAAATAAGGCTTAAGTGGTGATAATTGGTTTCTCACTACGCTACGGCGAGATCCCGAATTTGCCTATGGGAGCGGGCCGGTTTATCGCAAACTGTTTGGCTCCTGGCGTGGCTCTTCTTTTCGACCTCTCCCGTATTCACCAAGCCCGTTTCGCTCGAGTGAGAGAGCAACGAGGCCGGAGAACCGCGTCCACAATGTGGCAAGAGGCCATTTCGCCCCTCACATCTGCGCTGACCATAAAAGAAATGAGCCGCTCATTTTAATCTCACTCTCTAACACCTCTGCAGCCTTGCATGTTACAGCACTTTAGATGCAGATGCAGGTATCTTTCAAATGTGTTAAGCCCTTCAGCCTCAGCCACCAAATTAGGCAGTGAATTACAGAAATCCACCACTTTTGGGTGAGAAGATTGTTCCTCATGTCCTCTCTAATCCTTCTACCAATCATCTTAAATCTATGCACCTAGTAATTGGTCCCTCTGCTAGGAACAAGTCTTTCCTGTCTACCCTGTCGAGGCCTCTCATAATTTTGTACACCTCAATTAGGTCACCCCTTATGCTCCTCTGTTCGAAGGAAAACAACCCGAGCCTATCCAATCTCACCTCATAGCTGCAATTTTCAAGTCATGGCAACATTCTTATAAATCATCTCTGCACTCCCCAGAGAAATGTGTTCTTCCAGTAATGTGACGAGAACTGTACACAAAATTCCAGCTGTGGCCTAACCAGCATTTTATACAGTAAGATGTCATACAACTGATGCGACCATCAATTCACTGAGAGGCACGTTGAGAAGTAAACCGTGGTTTTAATCAGCTTACAACTGAGCCTGCCTGTGATCGGTACAATAATGAATGCGGTTCTGCAGGTCAGCTGCCTTTATACTTCCTGTAAGGGGTGGAGCCATGGGCGAGCCTGTACATACCCCGACATATCCCCCTGTGGGTGAAGCCGTACAATGGCCCATAGATGGAGCCCACAGGGTTAAACACATAACGTAACACGATACAGCAGTAACATGATATCACAGTGCACTGGTGAATTAACAGTAGTTCCATTTACCACATTCACCCCCTGTTTAAAAAACAAAGTCCGGCGGGGGTGACGGGTTTACAGATTCAGTCGGTCTGGTGCCCGGATCGTACGCTGCGACCGCCGAAGCACTGGTGTTGCAGCCGTTTCGGGTGGCTGTGGAGCTGGGCCCGGAGCAGGCACAGGCGTGGACTCCTGGAGCGGCTCTTCCGGAGCTTCATTCCTGTGGACCGGTGCGGCGGGTGGGAGGGAGCGCGAGAACCATATAGAGGTAGGGGCGCTGAACATGGGAGGTTGGATAGGGGTAGGGGCGCTGAACATGGGAGGTTGGATGGGACCTAGTGTGGGGGATGCAGTAGTGGTCATGGTGTCGGAGCCTGCGGGTGCCAGGTCCCGGAGGGAGACGGTATTCTGCCGGCCATCGGGGTGTCTGATGTAAGCATAGTGTGGGTTGGAGTGCAGGAGCTGGACCCTCTCTACCAGGGGGTCGGTCTTATGGCTCCGAACATGTTTTCGGAGGAGGACTGGACCCAGTGTCATCAGCCAGGGCGGAAGCGAGGCCCCTGAGGTAGCTCCCCTAGGGAAAACGAACAAGCGGTCATGAGGGTCTGGTTTGTGGCCGTGCAAAGGAGGGACCTAATAGAGTGGAGCGCATCAGGGAGGACCTCCTGCCAGTGAGGAACCGGGAGATTCCTGGACCGTAGGATCAGTAGCACGGTCTTCCAGACCGTCGCGTTCTCCCTCTCCACCTGCCCGTTTCCCCTGGGGTTATAGTTGGTAGTCCTGCTCGAGGCGATGCCGTTACTGAGCAGATACTGGTGCAGTTCGTCGCTCATGAACGACGAGTCCCTGTCGCTGTGGACATTGCTGGGGAAACCGAACAGAGTGAAGACACTATGCAGGGCGTTGATGACTGTGGGAGTGGTCATATCGGGGCAGGGGATGGCAAACGGAAAACGGGAGAACTCGTCAATGATGTTCAGGAAGTACGTGTTGCGATTATTGGAGGGGAGGGACCCTTTGAAATCGATACTAAGATGTTCAAAGGGCCGGGACGCCTTTACCAGGTGGGCCTTATCTGGTCGATAGAAGTGCGGTTTACACTCCGCACAGATTTGGCAGTCTCTGGTTACAGCTTTGACCTCCTCGATGGAGTAGGGCAGGTTGCTGGCCTTGATGTAGTGGGCGAGCCGGGTGACCCCCGGGTGGCAGAGGTCATCGTGGATAGCACGTAATCGGTCGTCTTGCGTGCTGGCGCACATGACGCGGGACTGGGCATCTGGGAGCTTGTTGAGCTTCCCAGGACGATATACTATATCGTAGTTATAGGTGGAGAGTTCGATCCTCTACCTCAAGATCTTGTCATTCTTGAACTTGCCCGCTGCGTATTGTCAAACATAAAGGCAACTGATCGTTGGTCGGCAATGAGGGTAACCCTCCTACCCGCGAGGTAGTGCCTCCAGTGCCATACGGCTTCCACGATGGCTTGGGCTTCTTTTTCGACCGAAGAGTGTCGAATTTCGGAGGTGATGAGGGTACTGGAAAAAAACGCTACCGGTCTGCCTGCTTGGTTGAGGGTGGCGGCGAGAGCGACCTCTGAGGCATCGCTCTCCACCTGGAAGGGGGTGGACTCGTCCACCGCACGCATTGCAGCTTTGGCGATGTCCGCCTTGATGCAGTTGAAGGCCTGGCGAGCCTCGTCTGCCAGTGGAAACTTGGTAGCCTTAAATAGTGGGCAGGCTTTGTCCGCATACTGGGGGACCCACTGGGCATAATAGGAGAAAAATCCAAGGCACCTCTTCAGGGCCTTGGGACAGTGAGGGAGAGGGAATTGGAGGAGGGGGCGCATATGGTCAGGGCCGGGCCCTCGGACCCCGTTTTCCACGACGTAGCCGAGGATGGCAAACCTGGTTGTGCGGGAAACGCATTTCTCCTTGTTATAGGTGAGGTTGAGTTTTTGGGCGGTTTGGAGAAATCGGTGGAGGTTGGCATCGTGGTTCTGCTGATCATGACCGCAGATGGTTACATGTCCAAGTACGGAAACGTGGCCCGCAGCCCTGGTCCACCATTCGGTCCTTGCTCGTTGGAACACGGAAACCCCGTTTGTGACACCAAAGGGGACCCGGAGGAAATGGAAAAGGCGGCCGTCTGCCTCAAACGCCGTGTAGTGGCGATCCTCCGGGCGGATTGGGAGCTGGTGATATGCAGACTTCAGATCTACCGTAGAGAACACGCGGTAGTGCGCGATCTGATTTACCATGTCTGCAATCCGGGGAAGGGGGTACGCATCGAGTTGCGTAAAGCGGTTAATGGTCTGGCTGTAATCAACCACCATCCGGAACTTTGCCCCGGTCTTGACGACCACCACCTGAGCTCTCCAGGGGCTCAGGGGCTATTGCTGGCCTCTATGACCCCCTCCAGCAAGAGACGCTGGACCTCGGACCTAATTAATGTCCTGTCCTGCATGCTATACCGCCTGCTTCTGGTGGCTACTAGCTTGCAATCGGCGGTGAGGTTCGCAAAGAGGGAGGGAGGGTCAATTTTTAGGGTCGCGAGGCTGCATATGGTGAGCGGGGGCAGGGGCCCCCCGAATTTAAGAGTTAGGCCCCTGAGAAAATCGAGTCCTAAGAGGAGAGGGGCGCAGAGGTCTGGGAGCACATATAGTTAAAATTAGCATACTCAGCGCCCTGGATCGCTCGGGTTGCAGTAGTGCACTCTTGGATTTGCACCGAGTGCAACCCAGAGGCATGGGAGATAGTTTGTCGCGTCGGGAATATTGGGAGCAAACAAAGTCTTACTATGTCCAGGTGAATGAAGCTCTCTGTGCTCCCGGAGTCAAAAAGGCAAGGTCTCTCGTACCTGTTTACCCGGACAGCCATCATGGAGCTCCGGAGGTGCTTTGGTCGCGACTGGTCCAGGGTGACCGCGCTGAGCTGGGGGTAGCCGGCGGCGTGATCGGAGGTGCTGGGGAGGCCCCGCGATGGCAGCTGTCCATGTCGTTTGTACATCTCGGGCGGTGTAGCAGGTGGCGGCCAAGATGGCGAGCGTGGCGGGCGGTGAGGAAGATGGCATCCAAGATGGCGGTCCCCATGGATCGCACGTGGCCGGCCGCGTAGGGGAGGATGGCCAAGATGGCGGCCCCCATGAGTCGCACGTGTTGTGCGGAGGCGGAGTCGGCAGACACGCTGCCACTTTGCGGGGTCTGTGGGCCTGTGGGTCCGTGGATCGGGTCTGTGAGTTCGAGTTTTTAGACCTGGCCAGGCAGATGTTGGCCAAGTGTCCTTTTCACCCGCAGTTACTACAGTTCGCATTGCGGGCCGGGCAGTGCTGTCGGGGGTGTTGGGACTGGCCGCAAAAATAGCAGGGCAGCCCCCCATGATGGGCGGATGGCCACGCGGCCCAAGCCTGGGGTAGTCTCTGGTTGGGGGCCCACGAGGGGGTCGCGTGGTCGGTGAGGAACGCAGTAAGGCTCTGAAACGCGACCTCCAGAGAGGTAGCTAGTGTTACCGTGTCCTCCAGGTCCTGGGTCCCTTTTTCGAGCAGGCGCTGCCTTACATAGTTCGATTGGACCTCCGCCACGTAAACGTCTCGGATAGTGAGCTCCATATGCTGAGGGGTAGTTACAGTTGCGCGCGAGGGCTTTGAGGTCGCGTAGGTAGTCATCTAGCGACTCCCCGGGGCGCTGGCGGCGAGTGATGAAGATATGTCGCGCGTAGACCTCGTTCACAGGCTGCACGTAGAGGCGTTCGAGTAGTGCGAGGGCCTCTGTATAGGACGCGGCACCGTCGAGCTGGACAGAAATACGATGGCTCACCCGTGCGTGGAGAAGACTCAGTTTCTGTTCGTCCGTGACGGATGGTGTAGACGACGCGGCGAGATAGGCCATGAAGCATCAAAGCCAATGTAAAAAAAATTATTTCGCCTCTGCGGCCTGTGGATCGAGTTCCAGTCTATCAGGTTTTAGGGCTGATTCCATAGTCGGATTTTAAGCTGATTAAATTGATGCGACCATCAATTCACTGAGAGACACGTTGAGAAGTAAACCGTGGTTTTAATCAGCTTACAACTGAGCCTGCCTGTGTACCGGTACAACAATGAATGCGGCTCTGCAGGTCAGCTGCCTTTATACTTCCTGTAAGGGGTGGAGCCATGGGCGAGCCTGTACATACCCCGACTTATCCCCCTGTGGGTGAAGCCGTACAATGGCCCATAGGTGGAGCCCACAGGGTTAAACACATAATGTAACACGATACAGCAGTAACATGATATCACAGTGCACTGGAAATTAACAGTAGTTCCATTTACCACAACAACACCAGGTTAAAGTCCAACAGGTTTGTTTCAAATCACTAGCTTTTGGAGTGTAAGCTCCTTGATTCACCTGAGGAAGCAGCTGCACTCCGAAAGCTAGTGATTCGAAACAAACCTGTTGGACTTTAACCTGGCGTTGTAAGACTTCGTATTGATAAACTGGATTCTTAGTGGACACCAGCAAACCTGAGCTCAATTACTGTTGAACACATTCGCTATTGCAACAGCCACATTTCAAAATCACTCCCATTGGATATGTGCAATCCAATACTCATTTCTTAATGTATATTTACATTTCTTAAGTTCTTGAATTATTGACAACAACAATCCCTGAGGTAGTTATCTATTGGACAGCAACATATTTCCAAGTTCACCCTGTACGAGGATGCAGCAATCTGCAACTTAATTCCTATTGATAATTTGTAATTCAATAATCCTCCTCTCCATGAGCTCCAGCTTCTCTGAAAACCCAAATATCGCCACCAAAGGATCCGGATCCACCACCTCCTCCACTATCCTAACTAAGAACGCAAACACTCCCGCCCAGAATCTTCCCAATTTTTCACAACGCCAAAACATGTGCGCGTGATTCGCTGGTCCCCACCCACACCTCTCACACTCATCTGCTACCCCCTGAAAGAACCCATTCATTCTCACCCGAGTCATATGCATCCTGTGCACCACCTTAAACTGTAGCAGGCTCATCTTTGCACAACAGGACGTCCCATTTACCCTACGCAATGCCTCACTCCATATTCCCGCTCCTTAGGGGCAGCACGGTAGTACAGTGGTTAGCACAGTTGCTTCAAAGCTCCAGGGTCCCTGCTTCAATTCCTGGCTTGGGTCACTGTCTGTGCGGAGTCTGCACGTTCTCCCCGTGTCTGCGTGGGTTTCCTCCGGCTGCTCCGGTTGCCTCCCACAGTCCAAAGATGTGCAGGTTAGGTGGATTGGCTATGCTAAATTGCCCTTAGTGTCCAAAACAGATTAGGTGGGGTTACGAGGATAGGGTGGAGGTGTGGGTATAGGGTGGAGGTATGGGCAAAGGTAGGGTGCTTTTTCCAAGGGCCGGTGCAGACTCGATGCGCCGAATGGCCTCCTTCTGCACTGTAAATTCTATGATTCTATGACAACTCCCCTTCCCATTTCTCATTGATCTTCACCACCTGCGCACTTCCCTACTACCCCAGCCACTTGTATATATCCCCAATTCTTCCCTCCCCTTCCACATCCGGAAGCAGATGTTGCTCCAGCAGGGTGTATCCGGCAACCAAGGGAACCTCCTCCAGACCTTTCCCGCAAAGTCCCTAACCTGCAGATACCTAAACTCACTCTCCCTCGGCAGCTCTACCCTCTCCCTTAGCTCCTCCAGACTGGCGAACCCTTACTCCAAATACAGATCCCTCACCTTGAGCAGCCCCACTTCCCTCCAGCTCCTGTATAGACTATCCATCCCCCGGCTCAAACTCATGATTATCACACAGCGGCGCCCTACCACCCTCCCCATTGTCTGCCTGTCAAACTGCCCCAGCAACTTTTCCCTCCTCGCCAATGCCTCCACGGTGGGCACCCTCGAATATTCCCTGTCCACCTCCACTATCTCACTCACGAGACGGTCATGTTCCGCCCTCCTTTCTGTATCCGCTCGAGCCTTAAACGGAATCATTTCCCCCCCCCGGACCACTGTCTTCAGTGCTTCCCAAGAAATGACCACCGACACCTCCCCATTTGAATTCAACTCCACATACTCCTTAATCGCCGCCCGCACCTCATCATAAAACTCTCCATCCACCAACAACCCCGAGTCAAACCTCCACCCCGGCTTCTGCTCTCGTCCCGATCTAAACCGAATCTCCAGCCAGTGGGGCTCATGGTCCGAAATAACGACCCGCATACTCTGCCCCCTCCATCCCAACCAAAATCTCCCGACTCACGACAAAGTAATAAATCCTCGAATACACCTCATAGACTTGTGAAAAGAAAGAATACTCCTTCTCCCTGGGTTCTGAAAGCGTCATGGATCCACCATACCCATTCCCTCCATCAACCCCCCAGCTCCCTTGTCATTCATACCCTACCCATCGACCTGGGGCTCGGCCTATCCACCCTCGGCTCAAGGGCACAGTTAAAATCTCCCATGATCAACTGGTGCGTGGCCTAATCCGGGATCGCTTCCAGCAATCCCCTCATAAAACACACATCATCCCAATTTGGGGCATATACATTTACCAACACCATCAGTGCCCCTTCCAGTACCCCACTCACAATCACATATCTCCCACCCAGATCCCTCACCTCCTTAGCACTCACAAACCCCATTTTTTGATCATTAAAATCGCCGCTCCCATCAATTTTGAATCAAACCCCGAGTGGAAAACCTGCCAGACCCACCCGTTCTTTAACCTAATCTGGTCCTTCACACGGAGGTGCGTCTCCTGCAGAAAGACCACCCCCGCTTTCAGGTGTACGAACACCCGTGACCTTTTAACCGGCCCATTCAGTCCCCGGACGTTCCACGTTACCAGCCTTACTGGAAGCTTATGCCTCCAATCCCCTCTACCATCAGTCATCTTCCCCACTTAACTCCCACTCCCTTAATTGCACCCTCTACCTAGCCCATCCAAGATAGCCCCTTTCTCCACCCCTGACCATATCATCTCTTGCCCATTGCCACATTGCAGCAACCTCCCCCCCTTCACCGCCCTCCTCGCCCAGGCCACCCCTCTTGGCCTGCTCCCCCATCACCTCATTTCCATTCACCAGCATCACTTGCTAGCGTGTCAGCCCCTGCCCAAAGGCACCTCCCATTGACCTCCCCCCCCACCCCCCCACCCACTCCTCAGCTCAAGGTGGAAGGCTCCCTGCTGACTTTATCCTCCCCCACCTAAACAGAGACTTCTCCTGAACTCCAGGCAGCCTTCTCCAAAAGCAAACAAACAAATGTTAAACACAAATAGTCCCGTAAAACAGGAGGGGGGCTGGGAACATCCATCCCCACATAAACTTTTCACCCCTTGCAATCCCAACAGTAAACAGCAAACCCCCCCCCCCCCCCGCAAAAAAGAAAAAAATCCCCCAATCCTTACCCCCACTTCAAACATGCTCCCGACCATTACAAAGTGCCAGCACCCCAGTTCCCAAGCATTGTCCACTCAGTTCTCCCCCAATTTATGCTCCTTAATGAAGTCTTTGGCCGCTTCTGGGGTCTCGAAATAATACTCCCGACCTCTGAACAAATGTCACCCATAATCTCGCCGGGTCGAGAACCCCAAATCTGATCTGATGCCAGTACAGCACTGCCTTGGCCTTGTTGAAGCCTGTCCACCGCTTCGTCAACTTGGCTCCAATGTCCTGATAAATTCAGACCTTATTCCCCTCCCAGTTGCTGGTATGCTTCTCTCTGGCCCATCGCAAAATCTTCTCTTTCTCCACAAATTTGTGGAGTCTCATGATCACTGCCCACGGCGGCTCCCCAGCTCTAGGCTTCTGCCTCGGGAACCTATGCGCTCGGTCCACTTCAGGCGCCTTATCTAGCACCCTTACCACCACCAGCCTTCGAGACATATCTCGTGGCACTCACACCTTCCACTCCGTCAGGCAGGCCCACTATTCACAGGTTCTGCCTTCTCGAGGTATTCTCCTGCTCCTCCACCTTTGCCATCAGCATTTTACAGAGGTCCTCTAGATCCACCACACGATCGCTGTGGGCCGAGATCACTCCTTCAATCTCCCGAATCTGCAACCCCTGCACCTCCAAGCACTTCACCCATTCCAAAGAACTCTTCAGGGGTGCCACAGCTCCTTCAATGGCCTTCGAGTGATCCTCCCTCATTTCCTTCCTCTGCTGGCAGAATTCCCCTTTAATAAAAGCCATCAGCTGCTCCGACTGAGGCCTTCCAGCTTGCATCAGCCCTTCCTCAGCCTGCACGCTTACAGTGGCTGCTGCTGCAGTACAGGCCTCAACCAACTCTTTAGTCTGTTCTCTCACTGTTTTCCGCTGGGTCTGATAACCAACAGACATACCACTCCCGGGGGAAACTACTCCTCCAACATTCACCTACTCTTTTTGATCAAAATTCCACCCAGTATCGGGTAAAAAGCTGTTTTCTGTGTCTTCAAGCAGGAGCTGCCCTGTGTGTCACCACTCACACCATGGCCACCACCGGAAGTTCAGGATCACTACTCTATCGTCCGTGTACATATCCCCAACAATCAGAAACCCCTTGTCCTGTCTCCACCTGTTGAAGGTGGCATCCATTATTGCAGGAGTGAACTTGTGGTTTGTGCAGATGGGGCAATGGTGGACATTTCAGTTAGGCTGAAGTGCTACCTCATTTACTACCACTCATACTACCACTCAGCTCATAGAGTATTTGGCCGAGGGGAATGGGAGAGCAGCTGTGGATAGGGCTCAGAGGGACGTCCCTAAGCAGTAACGTTCTTCCATCTTCACTCATTCTGCTCCCGGTTCCTTAATCCATCCTCGTACTCTTTCTGCGATGGCCACCCAGTGGTAGAACTGTATGTTCAAGAAGGCAAGGCCTCCCACGTTTTTCCCCCGTTGTAGGACCTTATTTTGGATCCTCGGGTTCTCCTACCCCCACCCCCACACAAACGGCATGATTGTTTGTCGACTGTGTTGAAAAAGGCCTTGGGAATGTAGATCGGGAGGGATCTGAACAGGAAGAGGAACCTGAGCACGTTCATTTTGATTGTCTGTATTCTCCCTGCGAGTGGAAGTGATCCCAACCTCTGCAGGTCCTTTTTAACTTCCTCCACCAGACTTGTCAAGTCCCATTTGTGGATCCATGTTCAGTTGTGGGCTATTTGGATCCTCAGTTAGCGGAATTTGGTTTGGGCTTGCTTAAGCGGCAGCCCCTCTAGCTCTGTCCCCCCCCCCCCCCCCCCCCCCCCCCCCCCCGAGGGTTTACAGGGAAGATCTTGCGCTTGCCTAGGTTAAGTTTGTAACCTGAGAAGGCTTTGAAACTCCTTCAGGAGTTTCATTATCTCTTCCACGTTGGTCTGGGGGTTTGAGATGTCGAGGAGCAGGTCATCTGCGTGGAGCGAAACTCAATGCTCTCTGAACCCCCTTTCAATACCTCTCCACCCCTTCACTGCCCTGAGGGCAATTGCCAGAGCAGACAGCAGTGTGGCTAGCAAGCATCCCTGCCTCTTGCCTCTGTGCAGCCGGAAGTATCTAGAGCTGGTGGTGTTTGGCCATACACTCTCCATGGAAGCGCTGGACAGTAGTTTCACACAGGAGGTGAACCCTGGCCCAAACCCAAACCGTTCCAGTGCCTCTATAAAGTACTTCCTTTCAACTCTGTCGAAGGCCTTTTTGCATCTACGGAGATGATCACTTCTGGTGTTCTCTCCCCGGATCGGGTCATCATCACGTCCAGCAGGCACCTGATGTTCGACGTTAGCTGCTTGACCTTGATAAAGCCCATCTGGTCCTCCGCGACTAACTCTGGCACACAGCTCTCCAGCCACCTCACCAGGGCCTTCGCCAGGAACTTTGCATCTACGTTGAGTCGTGAGATTGGCCAGTAGGACCTGCACTCATTCGTGTCTTTGTACTTTTTGGGTATCAGTGATTTTGAGTCTGGTGCCAGTGTTGGTGGCAGGGTGCTTACCAGCGAGTGTGCGAATATCTCCCGTAAGTCCTGGGTCAATGCTGGCGCAAATTCTTTGTAGAAGTCTGCCGCAAATCCATCTGGTCCCGTCAATTTCCCCGCCTGCATGGGGTTGATACTCTCCATGACTTCCCCCAGTTCTAATGGTGCTTCTAGGCCCTGTCTCTTATCTTCTGGCATGTCCAGCCCATCGAGGAACTGCTTAATCAAGTCCCCCTCCTGGGGCTTGGAAATGTACAGCCTTCGGTAGAAGGATGCAATGGCTTTGTTGATCTTTTCTGGCGCAGCAATTAGCCTGCCACTTCTTTCTTTAACCTGAGGTATTTCCCTCCTGGCTACCTGCTTTCTCAGCTGGTGAGCCAGCAGGCTGCTGGCTTTGTCTCCGTGTTCATAAAAGGTCCCCTTGTCTGGCAGAGCTGGTGCACTGCTTTCCCAGTGCGGAGCAGGTCAAAGTCCATCTGTAGCTTTTCCCTCTCCGCCAGAAGTGCCATGGTCGGGGTCAAGGAGTACCTCCGGTCCAACTCCAGTATGGGGTCGCCCAGCTGTTGCCAACTGCCCTCTCTTTCCTATCTTTGCATGCCTTGTAAGCAATAATTTCCACCCTTATCACAGCCTTCAGTGCCTCCCAGAACGCGGAGACTGACACCGTTCCATTTTGGTTTATAGTAGCGCACCTATCAATGACGGGTGATATCCGTTCACAGAATGCCTTATCGGCCAGGAGGACTATGTCCAGCCTCCATGGGAGGCCTTGTGCCCGGCCTGTTTCCAACCTCACATCCATGCAGTGTGGAATATGGTCGGAGACTATGATTGTGGAGTACTCCACTCCTGGTATCAATGGAAGCACCGCTTACCCCACTACGAAGAAATGGATCCTGGTATATACCCTGTGTAGCTGAGAGAAGGAGAACTCCTTCTCCCCTGGGTGTGTGAACCTGAATGGGTCCACTGCCCCTATCTGTTCCATGAAAGCATTCAATTCCTTTGCCATGTTTGATCTTTTCCATGACTTGGGGTTTCATCTCTCTGTCCATGGGTCCTGCATGCAACTAAGTTCCCCCCCCCTCCCACTAACCCCCATGATGAGTCGGTGTAAATCTATGGTGGGGATTTCTGCCAAGGTTTTCTTCACGAATTCCACATCATCCCAGTTGGGAGCGTACACGTCTACAAGGACCACTGGTGCTCCTTTCAGGACACCACTAACCATGACCAGGACTTTATAGCTGAACATTTAGAAAGCAGTGGCAGGATTAGTCCGAGTCAGCATGGATTTATGAAGGGAAAATCATGCTTGACAAATCTGTTGGAATTCTTTGAAGAGTACAGTCGTTAAGGGGGAGCCAGTCTATATGGTATATTTGGATTTTCAGAAAGCGTTTGACAAAGTCCCGCATAAGAGATTATTGTGCAAAATTAAAGTGCAGGGGATTGGGGGAAATGTATTGAGGTGGATCGAAAACTGGTTGGCAGGGAGGAAACAAAGAGTAGGGATTAATGGGTCTTTTTCAAATTGGCAGGCAGTAACCAGTGGGGTACCGCAGGGATCGGTGCTGGGACCCCAGCTATTCACAATATATATTGATGATTTGGATGAGGGAACAAAATGGAACATCTCAAAGTTTGCAGATGATACCAAATTAGGTGGGAGGGTGAATTGTGACGAGGATGCAGGGATCCTGCAGCAAAATCTGGACAGGTTGGGCAAGTGGGCAAACCAATGGCAGATGCAGTATAATTTGGATAAGTGTGAGGTTATTCATTTTGGAAGCAAAAACGGGAAGGCAGATTACTACCTGAATGGTTGTAAATTGGGAGAGGGGAGTGTGCAGCGGGACCTGGGTGTCCTTGTGCACCAATCGCTGAAGGTAAGCATGTAGGTGCAGCAGGCGGTAAAGAAGGCTAATGGAATGTTGGCCTTCATTGCAAGAGGTTTCGAGCATAGAAGCAGGGATGTGTTGCTGCAATTATACAGTGCCTTGGTGAGGCCACAATTGGAGTATTGTGTGCAGTTTTGGTCTCCTTCTCTGAGGGAGGATGTTCTTGCTTTTGAGGGAGTGCAGCAAAGATTTACCAGACTGATTCCAGGGATGGCGGGACTGTCATATGAGAAGAGATTGACAAGGTTGGGATTGTTCTCGCTGGAGTTCAGAAGAATGAGGGGGGATCTCATCGAGACTTATAAAATTCTAACAAGACATGACAGGGTAGATGCAGGTGAGATGTTACCAATGATAGGTGTGTCCAGAACCAGGGATCACAGTCTGAGGATTCAGGGTAAACCATTTCGGACAGAGATAAGGAGACACTTCTTCACAAAATAGTGGTGAGCCTGTGGAATTCATCACTACCGGAAGGAGTTGATGCTACAACTTTGAATATATTCAAGAGGCGGCTGGATATAGCACTTGGGGAGAATGGGATCAAAGGCTATGGGGAGAAAGCAGGATTAGGCTATTGAGTTGGATGATCAGCCATGATCGTGATGAATGGCGGAGCAGGCTCGAAGGGCCAAAAGGCCTCGTCCTGCTCCTATCTTCTATGTATCTATGATGTACCGTCCCCTTGGTCCGTAACCATCCACATCGCTGTAAATGCGGTCCTCTTATTGATATGCAAATATGCTGAATTGGGATTATTAGTCAGTAAGTACGCAATGACAATGTGGTGGCTCTGATATGTTCAGAGAGGTGGTCACACCACAGCTTAGGAGTCTTGAGGCAGAAAAGGATTGGGTGATCGCCAGGCAGTCCAAGAAAACTAGACAAGTAGTACAGGCGTCCCCTGAGGTCCACTCACCAATTGGTTTTCTGCCAGGGATACGGAAACTGTTGGTTCCTCGTAGCAATGCAGTCAGAGCCAGGTTTGTGCCACCACAGTTGGCCCTGCTGTACAGGAGGGGAGAATAAAGAATGGAAGAGAAGTAGTAATAAGGGATTTGTGAGTTAGGGGAACAGATAGGCATTTCTGTGGCCATGGATGTGACTCCATGATGCTATGTTGCCTCCCTGCTGTCAGTGTCAAGGATGTCGTGGAGCGGATGCAGGACTTTCTTCTGGGGGAGGGTAATCAACCAGAGGCCGTGGTCCACATTGGTACCAATGACTTAGATAGGAAAGGCAATGAGGCTCTGAAAGCAGACTTGATGGAACTAGGAAGGAGATTTAAAAAGAGGACCTCTGAAGCAGTAATCTCAGAATTACACTCATGTCCCATGTGTAAGATTTGAGCAATTAACTTGTGGCTGGAAAGCTAGTAAGGGTGGCAGGGTGGCGCAGTAGTTAGCACTGCAGCCTCAGGGTAGCACGGTGGCGCAGTGGGTTAGCCCTGCTGCCTCACGGCGCCGAGGTCCCAGGTTCGATCCCGGCTCTGGGTTACTGTCCATTGGAGTTTGCACATTCTCCCCGTGTTTGCGTGGGTTTCGCCCCCACAACCCAAAGATGTACAGGGTAGGTGGGTTGGCCACGCTAAATTGCCCCTTAATTGGAAAAAATGAATTGGGTACTCTAAATTTATTTTTAAAAAGCACTGCAGCTTCACGGTGCCGAGGACCCGGGTTTGATTGCGGTCCCGGGTCACTGCCCGTGTGGAGTTTGCACATTCTCCCTGTGTCTGCGTGGGTCTCATCCCCACAACCCAAAATGATGTGCAGGGGCGGTGAATTGGCCACGCTAAATTGCCCCTTAATTCAAAAAACAAATTGGGTACTCAAAATATTAAAAAAAGGAATGGAGAATTAGTGAGTGAGTCTGAAAGACAGAAAAGCACTGGCATTTGGCAGTGTTAAAAGGTATACATGTAAAGCCAATGACCCATGAGCTGAGGGCAAACACAGACACATGGCAGCACATCGCTACAACAGAAGCTTGTCTTAAGGAGGGGCAAAAATGGCAGCTCAAAATCCCTGGAGAGAGTTTTCAGACAGGTTTAGGAGGGAGATAAAAAAGGTGGGGATGCAGCATTATTGATTAAAGTTCATAAGACGTAGAAGCAGACTTAGTCCATTTGGCCCATCATGTCTGCTCCACCTTTCGATCATGGCTGATATGTTCTCATAGAATTTACAGTGCCGAACGCCATTCGGCCCATCGAGTCTGCACCGGCCCTGAGAAAGAGCACCCTACCTAAGCCCACACCTCCACCCTATCCCCGTAACCCCACTTAACCTTTTTTGAACACTAAGGGCAATTTCGCTTAGCCAATCAACCTAACCTGCACATCTTTGGACTGTGGGTGGAAACCGGAGCACCCGGAGGAAACCCACGCACACACGGGGAGAACGTGCGGACGCCGCACAGACAGTGACCCAAGCCGGGAATCGAACCTGGGACCCTGGAGCTGTGAAGCAACTGTGCTAAGGTTAGGACAGTGGAGTTGAGGCCATGATGGGATCAGCCATGGTCACATTGAGGGTGTTTAGGCTTGCGAGGCTAAATTGCCGACTCCCGCTCCTACTTCAGTGTTCTAGGGAGGAGATGCTCTGGCTGATTTTGCAAACCAGCGCTTGGTCTGTAGCAGCACGGTAGCACAGTTGTTAGCACAGTTGCTTCACAGCTCCAGGGTCCCAGGTTCGATTCCCCGTTGGGTCACTGTCTGTGCGGAGTCTGCACTTTCTCCCCGTGTCTGCCTGGGTTCCTCCGGGTGCTCCGGTTTCCTCCCACAGTCCAAAGACGTGCAGGTTAGGTGGATTGGCCATGCTAAATTGCCCTTAGTGTCCAAAAAGGTTAGGAGGGGTTATTAGCTTACAGGGATAGGGTGGAAGTGAGGGCTTAAGTGGGTCGGTGCAGACTCGATGGGCCAAATGGCCTCCTTCTGTGCTGTATGTTCTATGTTCATTACCAATTAAAAATCTGTCTAACTCCTCCTTAAATGTTTTCACTGTCCCAGCAGCCACTGCAGTCTGGGGTAGCGAATTCCACAAATTCACAAACCTTTGGGAGAAGTAGTTTCTCCTCAAATCTGTTTTAAATTAGCTAGCTCTTATTCTTAGATCACAGCCTCTCATTTTGAGAATAGAGTATGGGCTCATCTTCCCAAAAGGGAACAAAGTCCCTGAACGAGTGTGTTTAGCTGCGTGTTTCCTGGCACTCGCAGTGCTTATTCAACGCGGATCGCTTTAAACAAGGGGCCTGAATGGAGAATGCGTGGCTGAGGCCGCACATAGCTCCCTTTTTTTACAGTGGGGAGCTCCGCTCTGCGGGACTCGTCATTGTAGCGAGAGCTCTGGACGCCATTTTTAAATGGCATGGCCCAATCACTGAGGGCTTTAAACTAATTAGTGGGGGAGGTCCAGTTGTATGGAGAATTAGAAAATCCAAGTTAAAGGAGAAGGTAGAAGTGCAGGTTAATGACGAGGACTTTAAACGAGTTAAAGGGGCCGAGGGCTCAGGAGAGATTAGTTAAGTTTCCAGACCACCTATTAGAAAAGAGAGTACAGAAGGTGGCAGGAATCTAACTTCAGGCAAAGCAAAAATGTTGACAAATATAAGAAGGGAGGTGGTCAATGCAGGACTAAGTGCAAGCAGTATACTGAACAAGGTAAATGAGCTGGTTGCGCACATTGAAATTGGCTGGTATGATGTTGTGGGCATCACAGAGACATGGCTGCAAGGGGATCACGGCTGGGATCTAAATATCCAAAGCTATGTGTCCTATCGAAAGGTCAGGCAGATGGGCAAAGTGGGGTGGGGGGGGGGGGGGGGGGGTTGCATTGTTAGTAAGGAATGAAGTTAAATTGATGGCAAGATGCAATATAGGAACAGAAGGCACAGAATCTGTGTGGGTAGAGTTGAGGAATCACAAAGGTAAAGAGACCCTGAAGGGAGTCATGTACAGGCCCCCGAGCAGTAGTCAGGATGTGGGTTAGAAAATAAATCAGCATGGCCCTGAGGGAGTCCAGGAAATGGAGGGGACTGGTCCGGGGGAGGAGAGGAACACCGGGTGTCGATGTATGCCGACGACCTGTTGTATGTGGCGGATCCAGTGGAGGGGATGGCAGAGGTCATGCAGATCCTTAGGGAGTTTGTGATCTCTTTGTGGTGCATTCAGGGGACCAGGGAAGGGGGATAGACGAGCTACCGCTGAAGAGGGCGGAAAGGAGCTTTCGGTACCTAGGGATCCAAATAGCTAGGAGTTGGGGGGCCCTGCACAAGCTCAATTTGACGTGGTTGGTGGAGCAGATGGAGGAGGATTTTAAAAGATGGGATATGTGCCACTCTCACTAACGGGTAGGGTGCAGTCGGTCAAAATGACGGTCCTCCCGAGGTTTCGCTTCGTGTTCCAGTGCCTTCCCATTATGATCCCCAAGGCCTTTTTCAAACGGGTAAGCAGGAGCATCATGGGATTTGTGTGGACGAATAAGACCCCGAGGGTGAAGAGAGTGTTTCTGGAGCGTAGCAGGGACAGGGGGGAGCTGACGCTGCCGAATTTGTGTGGCTGTTATTGGGCAGCCAATGTGGCGATGATCCGTAAGTGGGTAATGGGGGGAGAGGGGGCGGAGTGGAAGAGGCTAGAGATGGCGTCCTGTGTGGGCACGAGCCTGAGGGCGCTGGTGACGGCACCGCTGCCACTCTCGCTGACAAGGTACACCACGAGTCCGGCGGTGGCAGCGACGCTGAAGATCTGGGGGCAGTGGAGGCGACACAGGGGCGAGGTGGGGGCCTCGGTTTGGTCCCCGATTCGGGAGAATCATCGGTTCGTCCCGAGAGGTTCGTCCCGGGAAAGATGGATGGGGGATTTTGGAGCTGGCATCGGGCAGGGATTAGAAGAATGGGGGACCTGTTCATCGATGGGATGTTTGCGAGCCTAGGGGCGCTGGAGGAGAAGTTTGGGCGACCCCCGGGAAATGCTTTCAGGTACATACAAGTGAGAGCGTTTGTGAGATGGCAGGTGAGGGAATTCCCGCTGCTTCCGGCATGTGGGATTCAGGACAGGGTGATTTTGGGTGTATGGGTTGGAGAAGGCAAGGTTTCGGTGATTTACCAGGAGCTGAAGGAAGAGGAGGAGGCCTCAGTGGAGGAGTTAAAGGGCAAGTGGGAGGAGGAGCTTGGGGAGGAGATAGATGAGGGTCTGTGGGCTGATGCCCTGAGTAGGGTTAATTCTTCCTCCTCTTGCGCCAGGCTCAGCCTAAAACAGTTCAAGTTACTCACAGAGCGCATATGACAGAGGCGAGGTTGAGTAGGTTCTTTGGGGTGGAGGACAGATGTGGGAGGTGCTCGGGGAGCCCGGCAAACCACGCCCATATGTTCTGGTCGTGCCCGGCGCTGGATGGGTTTTGGAGGGGTTTTACGAGGACTATGTCCAAGGTGGTGAACGCCCGGGTCAAGCCGAGCTGGGGATTGGCATTATTTGGGGTATCGGACGAGCCGGGAAAGCATGAGGCGAAAGAGGCCGGTATTCTGGCCTTTGCGTCCCTGGTAGACCGGCGGAGGATTTTGCTACTATGGAAAGATGCGAAGCCCCCTAGTGTGGAAGCTTGGATCAATGACATGGCAGGGTTCATCAAGCTGGAGAGGATAAAGTTTGCCTTGCTAGAGTCTGTGCAAGGGTTCCTCAGGTGGTGGCAACCGTTCCTAGACTATCTCGCGGAGCGTTAGGAGGAGGTCAGCAGCAGCCCAAGGGCGGGGGGGTTCTTTCTTTTGGGGTGGCGTTTGGGTGAAGGTGGGGGGGGTTTCCCTATTTGTGTTTTTAAATGTTATATGGGGGGTTATTGTATATGGGGGAAATCCAAAGTATAATTTCTGATTGTTGTGTTCTTGTTTCTTTCTTTTTGTTGGGTGGGGGTTTGTTGAAAATTTGTTGAAAAATTTGAATAAATGTATTTTTTTAAAAAGAAAATAAATCAGGAGATGGAAAAGGCAAATAAGAAAGTCAATATTACAATAATATTGGGGATTTCATAATACAGGTAGACTGGGAAAATCAGGTTGGTAGTGGATACAGAACTGGCTAGGTCATAGAAGGCAGAATGTAGCAATGGAAGGGTGCTTTTCTGATTGGAGGGCTGTGACTAGTGGTGTTCCACAGGGATCAGTGCTGGGACCTTTTCTGTTTGTAGTATATATAAATGATTTGGAGGAAAATGTAACTGGTCTGATTAGTAAGTTTGCGGATGACACAAAGGTTGGTGGAATTGCGGATAGCGATGAGGACTGTCAGAGGACACAGCAGGATTTAGATTGTTTGGAGACCTAGGCGGAGAGATGGCAGATGGAGTTTAATCCGGACAAATGAGAGGTAATGCATTTTGGAAGGTCTAATGCATGTAAGGAATATACAATGAATGGTAGAACCTCAAGAGTATTGACAATCAGAGAGATCTAGGTGTACAGATCCACAGGTCACTGAAAGTGGCAACACAGGTGGAGAAGGTAGTCAAGAAGGCATACGGCATGCTTGCCTTCATTCGCCAGGGCACTGAGTATAAAAATTAGCAAGTCATGTTGCAGCTGTATAGAACCTTAGTTAGGCCACACATGGAGTATAGTGTTCAAGTCTGGTCGCCACACTACCAGAAGGATGTGGAGGCTTTGGAGAGGGTGCAGAAGAGATTTACCAGGATGTTGCCTGGTATGGAGGGCATTATCTATGAGGAGAGGTTGAATAAACTCGGTTTGTTCTCACTGGAACGACGGAGGTTGAGGAGCGACCTGATAGAGGTCTACAAAATTACGAGGGGCATAGACAGAGTGAATAGTCGGAGGCTTTTTCCCAGGGTAGAGGAGTCAATTACTAGGGGGCATAGGTTTAAGGTGCGAGGGGCAAGGTTTAGAGGAGATGTACAAGGCAAGTATTTTACACAGAGGGTAGTGGGTGCCTGGAACTCGCTGTCGGAGGAGGTGGTGGAAGCAGGGACAATAGTGATGTTTAAGGGGTGTCTTGACAAATACATGAATAGGATGGGAATAGAGGGATATGGACCCCGGAAGTTGTATAAGATTGTAGTTTAGTCGGGCAGCATGGTCGGCGCCGGCTTGGAGGGCCGAAGGCCTGTTCCTGTGCTGTACTTTTCTTTGTTCTTTGTATCCCAAGAAAAAAAATTTGTGGAATGTCTAAGTGATGCATTTTGGGGAAGCTTGTGACAGAGCCGACTAGGGAACAGGCAATTCTGGATTTGGTGATGTGTAATTAGCGAACTTCAGGTGAAAGAACCCTTAGGGGGCAGCGACCACAGTATGATAGAATTTACCCTGCAGTTTGAGAGGAATAAGCTGGAATTAGATGTAACGGTATTAGAATTAAATAACGGTAACTACAAAGACATGAGGGAGAAGCTGGCCAGAGTTGGTTGGAAGGGTAGCCCAGCAGGGAAGACAGTGGAACAGCAATGGCAGGACTTTTGGGGGGTTATTCGGGAGGCACAACAGAAATTCATCCCAAGGAGGAGGAAACATGCGAAGGGAAGGACGAGGCATCCATGAATGACGAGGGAAGTCAAGGGCAGCATAAAAGCAAAATAAAAAGCACACAAAATGGCAAGGATTACTGAAAAGCCAGAGGATTGGGAAGTCTTTAAAAGTGAGCAGAGGACAACTAAAAGAGGCAATAAGGGGGAGAAGATGAAATATGAGTGTAAGCTAGCTAGTAATATAACAGAAGATTGGAAGAGTTTATTTCAAAGTTAAGAGAGAGGCAAGAATAGACATTGGACCACTGGAAAATGTGGCTGGAGAAGTAGTAATAGGAAACAAAGAAATGGCAGAGGGACTGAATAGTTACTTTGCATCAGTCTTCACGGTGCAAGACACCATAGAATCATAGAATCATAGAATTTACAGTACAGAAAGAGGCCATTCGGCCCATCAAGTCTGCACCGGCTCTTGGAAAGAGCACCCTACCCAAGCCCACACCCCCACCCCATCCCCATAACCCAGTAACCCACCCAACACTAAGGGCAATTTTGGACACTAAGGGCAATTTAGCATGGCCAATCCACCTAACCCGCACATCTTTGGACTGTGGGAGGAAACCGGAGCACCCGGAGGAAACCCACGCACACACGGGGAGAACGTGCAGACTCCGCACAGACAGTGACCCAGCAGGGAATTGAACCTGGGACCCTGGCGCTGTGAAGCAATTGTGCTAACCACTATGCTACCGTGCTGCCCTAGTGGGGTACCAGAACTCCAGGAAAAGCAGGAGGCAGAGGTGAATGTAGTGGCCATCACTAAGGAGAAGTTTCTGGGAAAACTGAAAGGTCTGAAGGTGGATAAATCACCTGGACCGGATGGACTGCACCCCAGGGTTCTAAATAGCTGAGGAGATTTTGGAGGGATTGGTGGCGATCTTTCAGGAATCACTGGAGGCAGGGAGGATCCCAGAGGACTTGAAAATGGCTAATGGAACATCCCTGTTTAAGAAGAGAGGGAGTCAGAAGATGGGAAATTATAGGCCGGTTAGCCTGACTTCGGTCATTGGTAAGATTTTAGAGTCCATTATTAAAGATGAGATCGCGGAGTACTTGGAAGTGCATGATAAATTAGGACTCAGTCAGCACGGCTTCGTCAAGGGGAGGTCATGTCTGACAAATCTGTTAGAGTTCTTTGAGGAAGTAACAAGGAAGTTAGACAAGGGAGAACCAGTGGACGTGATTTATTTCGATTTCCAGAAGGCCTTTGACAAGGTGCCGCATAGGAGACTGTTAAATAAGTTAAGAGCCCATAGTGTTCAGGGTAAGATCCTGGCATGGATAGAGAATTGGCTGACTGGCAGAAGGCAAAGAGTGGGGATAAAGGGGTCTTTTTTAGGATGGCAGCCGGTGATTAGTGGATTACTTCAGGGGTCGGTGCTGGGACCACAACTTTTCACAATGTACCTTAATGATCTGGAGGAAGGAACTGAAGGCACGGTTGCTATGTTTACAGATGATACAAAGATCTGTAGAGGGGCAGGTTGTATTGAGGAAGCAGGCAGGCTTAAGAAGGTCTTGAATAGGCTAGGAGAGTGGGCAAAGACTGGGCAGATGGAATACAATGTGCAAAAGTGTGAGGTTATGCACTTTGGAAGGAGAAATGGAGGCATGGACTATTTACTAATGGGAAGATGCTTAGGAAATCAAAAGCACAAAGGGACCTTGGGAGTCCTTGTTCACGATTCTCATAAGGTTAACCTGCAGGTTCAGTCGGCAGTTAGGAAGGCAAATGCAATGTTAGCATTCATGTCGAGAGGGCTAGAATACAAGACCAGGGATGTACTTCTGAGGCTATATAAGACTCTGGTCAGACCCCATTTGGAGTATTGTGAGCATTTTTGCTGACCTTGGAAAGGGTCCAGAGGAGGTTCACAAGAATGATCCCTAGAATGAAGAGCTTGTCGTATGAGGAACGGTTGAGGACTCTGGATCTGTACTCGTTGGAGTTTAAAAGGATGAGCGGGGTCTTATTGAAACTTACAGGATACTGCGTGGCCTGGATAGAGTGGACGTGGAGAGAATGTTTCCACTTGTAGGAAAAACTAGAACCAGAGGACACAATTTCAGACTAAAGGGACGATCCTTTAAAACAGAGATGAGGAATTTCTTCAGCCAGAGGGTGGTGAATCTGTGGAACTCTTTGCCGCAGAAGGCTGTGGAGGCCAAATCACTGAGTGTCTTTAAAACAGAGATAGATAGGTTTTTGATCAATAAGGGGGCCAGGGGTTATGGGGAGAAGGCAAGAGAATGGGGATGAGAAAAATATCAGCCAGGATTGAATGGCAGAGCAGACACGATGGGTCGAGTGGCCTAATTCTGCTCC
This sequence comes from Scyliorhinus torazame, assembly GCF_047496885.1. Classification (NCBI taxonomy): domain Eukaryota; kingdom Metazoa; phylum Chordata; class Chondrichthyes; order Carcharhiniformes; family Scyliorhinidae; genus Scyliorhinus; species Scyliorhinus torazame. Next base: position 174,067,212 of record NC_092716.1, on the reverse strand, counting down.
TATGTCTTATGGTCTTATGGATAGACCCTGGGACTCCCCACCCTATATGGGTGTCAGGTGTCTCGTTTGCCCCTTCCAGCCCTGGAAACCTGAGGACCACCCTTGACATATTAATCTCAGACAGGCCTCTGCTGTACAGCCTCCTCCTGGTTTGTGTGTTTTAAATCTAAGGTGGCCTCACCAACCTGAACTGCTCTGCCTGACAGCTGAACAGTACTCCAGGCAGTCCAGTGAGGTAGCAAAGCAGAAACACTTTCCCTTTCCTAACATCTGCTCTCTAAAACAGCAGCTGTTTTAAGTGTCAGAGGCTTCCAAAAGACTTCTAATCCCCTGAAATCCTTTGAACTTCAAAACTTCCATTCAATTTCAGGAGAAATACCTTTTACCAGCCTGTGATTGACAGTTTAATGGGTCAGGAACAGCTGCTTGGTGGATTGTTTATTTATCTTTAATTTCATGCTTCAATGCAACTCAAGTACCCTGCTTATTACCAACCACAAAGTTGATAAACATTTACTATGATTGACAGCTCCTCACCACATCAAAGGAGCTATGTACTTTGTGCTGTGATAAAAGAGGAAGTGAAACCACTTCACTCCTTTGAACTTTGTGGTTAGCATCAAAGTATGCCAGAGGACAATGCCCAGGCTTGTCACTCAACTCCCAGGGGCTATCAGCACCTCTGTGCCCCCGGCTTGGTTAGCATGACTTGTTTTAGTTTTTAAAATCCAGTTGTAATTCACGCTGGCGTGATGTCAGGGAGGGGGGAGGGGGGGGAGGGAGAATTTGTGAGTGCACGTTACGGCATCAAATCCAGTAATTAGATTATAATTGATTAAACTGTGTGAAAATCAGGCTCACATCCACATTATAGGGGGTGGAGGGAGGGAATCTCAAACAGACCTCGTCAGCGCATATCTGTTTTGGGCTTTGCACGAGATTTAGTGGCCACTACGGGATTTGCACCCATGGTAACACAGCATCTAGATCGCATCCCACATCTCTAATCATATCCCGCATTTTGCTATTACTGTCAAGCCAGGAGAGCAATTCTTCGTTCAGTGAGGAATGTTGGGGGTTTGCTAGTAAGACCTGGCATACTAAAAATGAGTTGCTAACTTGCCGAATTTACAACCCAGGATTACATGAATGCCAAACAGTAGGAACATGTTATCAGCAGAGCAAAGCCATCATAGAACCAATTGATCAGATCACATCCAATCATGGACAATGGTGGACAATTAGACAACTAACTGCAGGAGGCTCCACAAACAACCTCATCCTCAATGGTGTAGAGCCAAGAATCAGTGCAGAAAAACAAGACAAAGCATTTTCAACTATCTTCAGCCAGAGGTGCATGTGGATGATCCATCTCAGTCTCATCCTGAGGTTCCCATCTATGTGATAATAAGGCAGTCTCATGGCCCAGAGGGTGGTATCCCTGCCTCTGAGCTAGAAGCTTGGGGTTTGAGTCCCACCCCAGGAGTTGATGGCCAAGGAATATGCATCCATAATGCAGTGAAATAGATTCAGTATCAATCTACAAATCCTTGCAACACACCCAAATGGCAGGTAGTAAGAGTAGGAGAGATTCCTGGTCAGCCTTGGAATGCAAAGAATGTTGAGCCTCTATCATCATTATCCGTAACTTCAGATTACAACATACATGTTGTAGTAACTTAGACTCATGAGTCAACTGTAACATACCACCAGAACATAACAAGAAATGGCCACAACCATAGCCAAGCTGTTCCAGAGTAACACAGACATCTGGGGCTGGATTCTCCACCGGTGGAATGCTCCGTTTTGCCGTCAGCCCAGGGGGTTGCCCGACGGCGTGGGGCTGTCCCACAATGGGGAACCCCATTGACCAGCCGGCGAAACGGAGCACCCCACCGGAGTGCTGAACCAGAAATCTCATGCAGCGGGACAGAGAATCTAGACCCTGATATATTTTGGACATTACCCAGGTTTGCACTGTCCTCAAGAAGCAAGACAAATCCAATCTGGCCCATCAGTTTACTCTCAATGATTAGCAAAGCTGATAGAAGGTGGCATCGCCAACATTATCAAGTGGCACTTACTCAGAAATAACCTGCAGAGTTTAATCCTGCTCAGTTTAAGTTCTGCCAAGGCTGCTCGGCTCCATACACATCAAAGACTTGATTCAAAAATAAGCAAGTTAACTGATTTCCAGAAGTGAGGTGTAACAGCCCTAGATATCAAGGCCAACATTTGACCAAGTGTGGCATCAAGGAACTTCCCCACCACCACCCCCACCCAAAGTGATCCAGGCAGCAGAAGTGCATTGTCCATATTTCAGTGGTCTGCTCGATCACATTTTGTGTTGTAGCATGGCTGTCATTTTATGCGTGCCGAACAGATGTGCATAGGTTGTGCAGAGATCAATCATGTTCAAATCAGCATTGCATACTGATATTGATGTCATGATCTTGCTGTTCTGTATCATCAATGTAATTCGCCCCAAAAGTGTGTGTGTGTTCACTGTGGTCAGTATTTGGACAATAAACAGCTCTCTTAGTTCTCAGTGAGTGCTGCCAATCCCAATTTTGCATTTACCACATTCGGGAGAGGAAAAGAGAAACAATATTGTTAAAAAACATACCCTTACCAGTGTATTTTCATTGAACAGTGTAAAACTTGACAGATTCCACGGAGAATATCTGTGACTGTGAAATTGGAGAAATGGTTTGCATGAACTTTAAACAAATACACTTTGCCAGGATGCAAATTTGTCCATAGCTGCACTATACTCACTTTCCCAGAAAAAATGCTATATAAATGATGGATGAGAACATTGTGAAGAACTGGAATGTGAACATTTTTATGCTGAAGTTGTTTTCTCGAGCCAGTGCGGTGCGTGGTCTTTCTGCAAAATACCAGAACATGATTAAATCACAGCAGATAGTATACCTCATGATTCAACTATTTCTCCAGAGTTCAATCTGAAAACAGATCAAAAACAGAGAAATAACACATTGTACTGTACTTTGATATTCACACATGTCTATCCAACATGTATGAATCACATTTATGTTAGTGGAGCAACTGAAGTTGACAGTATTTCAACCCACGTCAGTTTACTTGGAGGTAATTTTGTGTCTGAGTCAACAGCCAGCAACAACCTCATTTTAATAGATTTACATACATTTTAATCTCATTACCGGGTCCCTCTTCACCACACGATTCCCTCAATGAAAATTCAAACACAGTGACGTGAGGTCATTTCAATGTTACTCCCCTGTGACGGGATGTGGGTAGGCAGGTCTTGTAGGGGGAGGGTGGACCTCCAATGGACTTAAGGGGCACTCCCTTAAAGAGTTATCCCCTTAGCCCATCACATCATGGCCACGCTTGTCAGGATCAGTAGTAATTCTCGCTCACGTGATTCCGAGCCCAGGGGACCGGAGAATCACGTGGGCCCAGAGAATATGATGCCCGGCCCGGTAGGTGGATGCAAATGGGGGTCTTAATAACCATTTGCATCCTCCCACTGACACCGTGCGCGAACCTCGATCCCGATGCCAGTGGGGGCCTGTCCCGTTTATCTCCAAAGCTGGATTCTCCGCCTCATCAGTAACTCCAAGACTGCGTATCTTCTCCTGAAGCCCTATAACTGAAATCCTTATACATTCTTTTGTCACCTCCAGATTCCAGCAAGGATCTTTCCTCACTTGTTTATCCAACGCCATGAACTGTAAGTTGTCCAAAACCTCACCACAAATACCCTGTCCAGTAGGAAGACTTGCTAATTCTTCCTCACTGTCTTAATTGACGTATGTTTGCATACATATATCTTCTTCTTTTTGATAAAGATCACATTCAAACTTTAACCTGTTTTTACAGTCTTTTGGATGTTGATCAATAATCTGTGGTTTTCAAATATTTTTGGATTTTAACACGTTAATGTAGTCTCTGTCAGTTGTGAGAGGAAAATGCTTAATGCAATCCTATGATAGTCCCCTGTTTATATTTTAATGAAAAGTTACCAATTTGAAATTAACAGGTTGATGCAGTCATTAATAAATGTATAAAAGGGACCTCCATTACATAAACAGACTGAAAAGAGTTTTCAAAGTGTTGCATGTTCACACATTAATAAAATCCAAACTGTAGGAATCACCCTATATTTATTTTACTATTTAGCTGTATTGTAGGCAATGAGGAGCCCCGAAAGGTAAGTTAAAAGTAGTTTATTTCCTACTCACGGTTAGGAAATACAGCAACTAAGCAACACTCCAAATCCCAGCCGGGACCATCCTGAGATGCCAGCTCCCTCTTAGGCTGGCTTTTGCGGAGAGCTCATATTCCACGAACCCCACAGGGCGATCAATCAGATAATTCCGTGGATATCATGGGGGTTATAACAAGCTAATTACTATTAGCTCACTATTTGTTTCCAATTTTAAAAAATTAATTGGATGTGGGCATTGCTGGTTGTGCTGGCATGTATTGCCCAACCCTAATTTCCCTTGAGCTGAGTGGCTTGGCTATTTCGGCATTTGTGGATCATTTGAAATTTTGCAACAATCAACAATGATTTCATGGTCATTATGAAACTTTGACTTTAGATTTTTATTGATGTCATCCTCCGTGGTCAGATTCAAACCCAGGTCCCCAGAGCATTAACCTGGGTCTCTGATTACACGTCCAGTGAAACCGCCTCTACAACACCACCTCCCGGATGACAGGAATGCATAAATAGAGCAAGTTAATGCTTTCACATGACAGAACAACTTTCTTATTGTAAGGGACTGCAAAGAATCTAGAATATCATCAGACAAAATTAAAAACCCTGCGATTACCCAGAAAATCCCTTTGAGGAAAAGTTTCAAATATGTAATAATGTAATAATCTTTATTGTCACAAGTAGGCTTACATTAACTCTGCAATGAAGTTACTGTGAAAAGCCCCTAGTCGCCACATTCCAACGCCTGTTCGGGTACACTGAGGGAGAATTCTGAATGTCCAATTCACCTAACAGCACGTCTTTCGGGACTTGTGGGAGGAAACCGGAGCACCCGGAGGAAACCCACAGAGACACGGGGAGAATGTGCAGACTCCACACAGACAGTGACCCAAGCTGGGAATCGAACCTGGGACCCTGGAGCTGTAAAGCAACAATGCTAACCACAGTGCTACCATGCCCGTTAGCAGTTTATTTGTTATCCTTCAGAGACAAACACCAAATAGGTCACTATTGGTGTCTGTGATTCTTACAAACTATCTCTGTTCAACTTTTGTGCAACGAACAGAGGCAGAAAGTAACATCTGATTGGTTGGTCTAGTTGGTCTCCAAGCAATCTGATTGGTTCTGACAGCTGATGGTCTTACCTTCCACTGAGTGAAAAAAACTGGGTTGTGGTTGTATACTCCGCCGATAGCCCAGTTTATGGATGGCATGCGGGCTTTATAAGGTCAAGGACAAAGCACAAGGTCAAAACAGACACTACAGTTGTGTCTACTTCAGCCTGGGAGTCTGGCTGCAGGGGCAGATGGAGTCATTACCAAGGGTGTGAAGTTTCTGACAGGGATCAAAGACATCAATCTTCCTAAAACTGAGCAACAAGATGTGACCCATCCAAAATTTGTTGTTATCCAAGTAGTCTGGCAGTACAAAGGCAACCAAAAGGATGAAATGGTAGATGAGAGTTATCAGTGGGACAAATGAAAGGAACACCACACCGACATCATATTTCTGGGAGCACCATGTAGTTAAGAAAGGGAGGAGGAGAGGTAGTCTAACATAGATCCTTGGGAAGTCTAATGGTAATGGGATGAAAATCCATTGTTGAAATGCACTTCCCTTATTCAAATGGCAAACAAGGAATCATGTGAGAACAGTAGCCTAAGTACATTGTTAATTAAAGTGATCATCTACCTTCCTCTGGACTGACATGATTTCTGAAAAAAGGTTAGATGTGATGGTAAGCTAGTTTTGTCTTGTAAATGTAGAATCCTCTGCCAGGTGGGATCATTGTAGATATATATGCTGTAAAAATATTTCAGTTCACATATTGCCATGATGCGCCTGACGTTGGACTCTCAATGAAAGGTACTGAATTCTCTAAAGTTATATTTAAACGTACAACCATATTTATTTTAATATGCAATATTTTATTTTAAATATCTAACTATTCTGCCTAAATTATTTTGAAAGGCAGCATAAAATTCATAAAATGAAGAGCACAATCAAATGGCTACGCCCTAAAAGCAATCCATGCTACGCCCTAAAAGCAGCGTGGTCGATAAAAGCTGGGAGACCCCGTTTCCGGGATATACCCGGCTCAAAACACCTCGCGGGAGCCAACGTGATCCTGTGAGACATTGCGATGTAAATCCGCCCTTTGTGGTAAATTTGCATATTAGAGTGAGACAGCTAGGTTCACTCTAATGTGCAATTCCCACAGTAGCTGAGGCTTTGGGATTCATGCACTTCACCTCAGAGACCTTGGGCAAGCACAGTTCAGTGCTGGCCTCCACAAATGGAGACCAGATGGAATGGAACTTGTGGGGGGTTGGCCGTGGACCCTCCCATAGTGTGCTCGGGCTGGGGGTTGTGGGGGGTCACATCGGGAGCCTTGGAGATCAGGGCACCCTCTCGCTACACTGGGGAGTTCCGGTGAATGGAGCTCCCCAGTGTACAAAACAGGGCTATGTGCGGCCTCGGCCATGCATTCCCCGCTGAGGTCCCTTTTGGGTGGCACAGTGGTTAGCACTGTTGCTTAACAGCTCCAGGGACATGGGTTTGATTCCCAGCTTGGATCACTGTCTGTGGTGTCTGTAGGTTCTCCCCGTGTCTGAGTGGGTTTCCTCCAGGTGCTCCGGTTTCCTCCCACAAGTCCCGAAAGACGTTCTGTTAGGTGAATTGGACATTCTGAATTCTCCCTCGGTATATCCAAACAGGCGCCGGAGTGTGGCGACTAGGGGATTTTCACAGTATCTTCATTGCAGTGTTAATGTAAGCCTAATTGTGACACTAATAAACATTATTATTATGCAATGCCAGTGGCATTATATAGCCATGTATTTCCAGGCGCAGCTAGTTGAATCACGTCCAAAATGTCAAACATCAAGATTTCTATGATGTGGAGATGCCGGCGTTGGACTGGGGTGAGCATATTGGGAAGTCTTACGACAGCAGGTTAAAGTCCAACAGGTTTGTTTCAAATTACCAGCTTTCGGAGCACTCCTCCTTCGGCAGGTGAGTGGAGAGGTAGGTTCCAGAAACATTCATATAGACAAAGTCAAAGATGCAAGACGATACTTTGAATGCGAGCATTTGCAGGTAATTAAGTCTTTACAGAGCCAGAGAGAGGGGTAACCCCATGTTAAAAAGGTGTGAATTGTCTCAAGCCAGGGCAGTTGGTAGGACTTCGCAGGCCAGATGGTGGGGGTGAATGTAATGCGACATGATCCAAGGTCCCGGTTGAGGCCGTACTCGTGTGCAGAACTTAGCTATAAGTTTCTGCTCTGTGATTCTGCATTGTCGCGTGTCCTGAAGGCCGCCTTCATAGACGTTACAGTGCAGAAGGAGGCCATTCGTCCATCGAGTCTGCACCGGCTCTTGGAAAGAACACCCTATCAAAGCTCAAACCTCCACCCTATCCCTATAACCCAGTAACCCCACCCAACACTAAGGGCAATTTTGGACACTAAGGGCAATTTATCATGGCCAATCCAGCTAACCTGCACATCTTTGGACTGTGGGAGGAAACCAGAGCACCCGGAGGAAACCCAGGCACACACGGGGAGAAGGTGCAGACTCCGCACAAACAGTGACCCAAGCCGGGAATCGAATCCGGGATCCAGGAGCTGTGAAGAAATTGTGCTAACCACTATGCTACCGTGCTGCCGATGTTTCCAGTCAGGGAACACTTCAGCAGTCGAGGGCATTCAACCTCTGATCTTCGGGTGAGGGTTCTCCAAGGCGGCCTTCAGGATGCGCGACAACGCAGAATCGCAGAGCAGAAACTTATAGCCAAGTTGCCCACCCATGAGTACGGCCTCAACCAGGACCTTGGATTCATGTCGCATTACATTCACCCCCCACCATCTGGCGTGGGCTTGCAAAATCCGACCAACTGTCCTGGCTTGAGACAATTCACACCTCTTTAACCTGGGGTTACCCTTCTCTCTGGCTCTGTAAAGACTTAATTACCTGCAAATGCTCGCATTCAAAGTATCGTCTTGCATCTTTGACTTTGTCCATATAAATGTTTCTGGAACCTACCTCTCCATTCACCTGAGGAAGGAGCAGTGCTCCGAAAGCTAGTGATTTGAAACAAACCTGTTGGACTTTAACCTGGTGTTGTAAGACTTCTTACTGTGATCAAGATTTCTGCCAGGGAAAGACATATCTCAGACCCCTCCAGAAAACAATTCATAACATCATAAGAAATAGGACCAAGAGGATTTTTACTTTTAATCACTCGTTAGTAAGTCCTAAATCAGCCACTACTTCAAAGTACAGTATGCCTTTGTTGTTTTCGCTCAATAAGAGATGGAATGCTGAGAATGCCTGCTGCTTAAATTACAATACAATCACATTCCATTGTACTTTCAGTATCATTCCTCTTCATGTCCTTCAGGAAAAGAAAATGAGGCTGAATTTGAGTTGTTTGTTAACGACTGTGTCAGATTCTTTTCTTTATGTTAGTCAGCTCTTGCTAGGTATTACAAGTATGAAGTTGAACAGAGTATTACAACATTAAAAAATTACATACCTAAATCACACAACATCTTTGCAACTTTTTGATTAATCTGGAACAAAAAAATGCCAACAAAGTTTTATTCACATCTCAGGTAAACACAGATGTTTCTGCTAGTATCGAGTCATACATTTTCAACCAGTTATCAGTTATTTCAGTTGAGTTGTGCACTTTCTATTTGTTGTAATGTGTGAGTTCATCCAGTCATTTGCTCACTGTGTGATTTTAAAAAAAAAACTTTTTGTGTGAATGGAACCCTTACTTTTCAGGGATCAAATTGTACTTAGTACCTCCAGGTTAGACAAAGCACTGATGTGCCTCAATCTTAACTGAACAATGATTAGTCCTGACTCAAGAAAAAAATCCTAACAGCAGTCACAGAGTAAGAGACATTTAGCCTTTGGTGTAAAAGTTAGAAGAGGTGACTGAACCATGGTTGAGGAGATAGCTTATCACTTCACCTGTGCCAACTCTCTGTAAGAGGCATCCACTTTCAGTGTCTTGCCTCTCTCACCTTAACATTTATTTCCCAAAATATTTATCCATTTTCTTTTTAATGTCTATTATTAACTTTCTGCAATTCTATAAAGTTAATAAAAGACTTCAAAAGAAAATTGATACATTTTTTGGGATATAAAACTCAATACTGTCCTATGTTACAAGAACTCATGCATACAAAAATCTCCTAACCCTTTCCCTTATTCTTTCAGTAATAACCTTCTATTAATACACGAGTTACTAGCCCATTGACCAGCAGAAATAAGTATCATCAAAATAACTTTGAGCAGTTAGATTTTGACAGTAGTTAGGTAGACCACAACCACACCACCACTAATATCACCTATTTCCAACTCCATACCTTAGCTCACATGCTGTTAAAATCCTCATTATGCCTTTATTATCTCTAAATTTGACCATTCTTTTTTTAATTCATTCATGGGATGTGGGCGTCATAGGCTGTGCCAGAATTTATTGTCCATCCCTAATTTCCCTTGAGGGGGCATTTAAGAATCATCCACAATCATTCCGACAAATCGACAGTGGTTTCATGGACACCATTGGACATTTTAATTCCAAATTTTAATTCAATTAAAATTTCACAATCTGTCGTAGTGGGATTCAAACCTGGGTCCCCAGAGAATTACTCTGGGTCTCTGGAATATTAATCCAGTATGCCACTGGTGGTGGTTACCTGCCTTCTTGAACTGCTGTAGTCTCTGAGGTGTAGGTACTGTTATGGGCCAGGGTTTAGAAAACTCCAAAGTATATCATGGAGTTCACCTGACCCATGACTTTTAATAGATTTTGGTTGTGGAGAGCACAAGGGGCCACTCTCCAGGTGTTATGCAATAGAGACCTTAAGTATTTTTAAAACAAAACAATGTTTATTCTATGAACCTAGTTAACCTTTTATAAACACACAGTAAACATCTTATCAACCACCAACACATGTAACCCCACAGATGCAATACTCTAGAGGTAACCCTTAATACCTTTCCGAGCAACATCCATAAGTTAAACCCTTTTTTAACAAAGACAGCAAGTTTAAATTCTCTACAGAAACAGGTATTACTTTGAAATCATCAATGAGCTGAAGACATTTTTTAGCTTGTAGAGCTAAAGATTATTTTACACATCTGCTTGCTTTGAATACAACTCTCCAATTCTGAAAACGAACCCCAAAAAACAGCCACAAAGCAGCTTTTCAGCTCAAAATGAAAGTAAAAAGACAGACAGACAGTGGCAGCTCCATCCACACACTGACATCACTGCTGCTATTAGATAAACATCCATTTCTTAAAGGTACACCACCTGACAGTACACACACACAATGCTGTTAGGAACAATGCTGTTGGGGGGACTTTGGGCACAGCCCGCCTCCAACCTCACATCAGCGTAATGTGGAAGTGGTCGGAGATTACAATTGCGGAGTATTCCGCTCTTATTAGCCCTGGAAGCACTGATTTCCCCACGACAAAGAAGTTGATTTGTGTATATATGTTGTGTACCTGGTACAAGAAGAATAACTCCTTCTCCCCTGGGCGGGTGAACCACCATAGGTCCACTGTCCCCATCTGTTCCATGAATATGCTGAGTTCTTTTGCCATGTTGGAGATCTTCCCGTTCTGGGGTTCAACCTGTCTTTCTGTGGATCCTGTAACAGTTAAATTCCCCCCCCCCCCACCCCCCAATGATAAGTTGGTGTGTGTCTACATTGGGGACTTCCACCATGGTCTTTTTTTTATAAATTCCGTGTTGTCCCAGTTGGGCCCATACACATTCACCAGGACTACCAATGCCCTGCTCAGGATACCGCTGATCATGACGTACCGTCCCCCTGGGTCTATAGCCGGCCTCGTCATGGTAAATATTGTCCTCTTATTTAACAGTGTGGCTACCACCCTGGCCCTCGTCCTGTATCAGGAATGGAAGCTGACTTTAGTTAGCTAGTGCGGGGGCCCGCCCCCACAAGGCATTCCGTCCCCTCCCCTCCCACCCAGTCCCAGAAAAAACAATCCAATCCATACAGCTCAATAAAATAACATATAACCTTTGCAACAAAGAATGCCAATTGAACAAACCAAAAAAAACATAAACTCTATAACAATGTGGAGTCGAGTAAGTTACAATACAGGTCAATGAACAGAAAGTTATAATATTTAGACATTCTCCAGCTCCCCAATCACAGTCCACGACCTCTCTCCAGTTCCACTCCTCACTTCTGTCCCAAGCCTTCTGCCTTCACGAACGCCTCAACTCCTTCACCGTCTCAAAATAAAAATCTTTGGTGTTGTACTTAGCTTCGCCGGATGCACCACAACAAATCGCACCCGCTTCACCGGATGCACCACAACAAATCGCACCCTACTGTTGGACAGTATTGTCTTTATTCGGCCGAATGCTGCTCGCCTCTTTGCCAACTCCACTGTCCAGTCCTGGTATATCTGAACTCCAGCAGCAGCCCACTGCTCCTCCCGCTTCTGCCTCGCCCAGTTTAACACCCTCTCCTTCGTGTGGTATCTATGGAAGCAGATAATTACTGCTCTTGGTGGTTCATTTGATTTTGGCTTTGGCCTTAGCGACTGATGAGTTCGGTCCAGTTCATACCGGAAGGCTTTCTCACCCTCCTCCATCATCTCCGCCAGCATCTTGGTGAAGTACTCCGTTGGCCTCGGGCCCTCTGTTGTGCTGCCTCGAGCGGTTCTCCAAATCTTCGAGCTTTGCTCGAAGCCCTTTGTTAGCCTCCACCACCCTCCGCAAATAGTTCCCCCATTGAGGTGAGCTGATCGCTGTGCTGCGACATGGCCTCCTCCACGTTCTTCATCTTCTCACCCTGCTCTCTCACCTCGGCCAATGTCTTTGCCACAGCTATCCTCACCGGGGCAATTGCCTCCTCCACCAACGATTTCAGTCTGACTGCTTTTCCTTCCTCAACGCAACCGTGTGCCTCGCAAACTGCTTCTCCAGCTCCACAGCCATCACCTCAGTCATCGTTTCCACCATAAGCAGTGCGGCCCACCATGCGGTCCAGCTTCCGCCATTTTGCCAGCCCATTTGCTGGTCATTCAATCGGCGGCGAACCCTCGTTCCCTCCCTTCTTCACAACTGCTTTTTGCAGTCCTATTGGCATCCTTTAGAGACTTTTTATCTCCCTGTCTTCAATCCTCCAAAAATTATCCCCGGCACCGGACTTTAAACCTCCTAAAAATATACCTCAAGCGGGAGCCACCATCGTGCGACTTCCTCTCTACATGCCACCACCGGAAGTCCCAAACGTCAGTGGACTTAACAGCCCAGTGAAAAAGATCCGGAGTCTTCTCCCACCTAAAATGTATGAAAGCCAACATAGTCTTTCTCTGAGAAACACACCTGAAGGAGAAGGACCAACTGTGGGTAAGTAAGGGCTGGGAGGGACAGACCTTCCATTCCTGATACAGGGCGAGGGCCAGGGTGGTAGCCACACTGTTAAATAAGAGGACAATGTTTACCATGACGAGGCCGGCTATGGACCTAGGGGGACGGTACGTCATGATCAGCGGTATCCTGAACAGGGCATCGGTAGTCCTGGTGAATGTGTACGGGCCCAACTGGGACAACGCGGAATTTATAAAAAAAGACCATGGTGGAAGTCCCCAACTCAGCATATTCATGGAACAGATGGGGGCAGTGGACCCATGGTGGTTCACCCACCCAGGGGAGAAGGAGTTCTTCTTCTTGTCCCAGATGCACAACATATATACTCAAATCAACTTCTTTGTAGTGGGGAAATCAATGCTTCCAGGGCTAATAAGAGCGGAATACTCCGCGATTATAATCTCCGACCAAGTTCCACATTACGCTGATGTGAGGTTGGAGGCGGGCTGTGCCCAAAGTCCCCCCAATGGAGGTTGGACATGGCCCTCCTGGCTAATAAGGCTTTTTGCGAGAAAATATCGCAGGCCATTGATGAGTGCATTACTAATAACCAGAATGGGGAGATCTCCCTCTCCACGTTCTGGGAGGCACTGAAGGCTGTGATCATGGATGAAATTATTGCCTACAAGGCATGTAGAGACAGGGAAGAGAGGGCAACTAGGCAACAACTAGTCCACTCCATATTGGAGGTAGACCGGCAATACTCTGAGGCCCCGACTCTAGAGCTCCTGGCGGAGAGGTGAGAGCTACAGATGGACTTCGACCTGCTCTCCACGAGAAAGCAGTGCACCAATCCGCCAGGCACGGGAGACCATGTACAAACATGAAAACAAAGCCAGCCGTTACTGGCTCACCAGCTGAGAAAGCAGGCAGACACGAGAGAAATAGGTCAGATTAGAGTCCACAGAGGCAAATTAGTAGCGGAGCCGGAAAAGGTCAACGAGGCATTCGAGACCTTCTACTGCGGGGCTGTACATCTCCGAGCCCCCCGAGGGGACTTGGGGATGAAATAGGTCCTCGATGGACTGGACATGCCAGTCGTGGAGGGAAATAGGAAATGGGGGCTGGAAGCACCATTAGAAGCCATGGAGAGCATTAACACCATGGATGTGGGGAAGGCGCCAGGACCAGACAGATTCCCGGCAGACTTCTACAAAGAATTTGCGACAGCACTGGCCCCACACTTGCGGGAGATGTTCACAGACTCACTGGCGGAGGGCATCCTGCTGCCTATGCTAGTACAAGCCCCAATCTCACTGATACCCAAGGAAGACAAAGACCCAACAGAATGGAACCGGGTTCACTGTCTGGGTGAAACTCCTGTACAGCGCTCCCACGATGAGCTTATGAATAAATACCACCAGCTCTAAGTGCTTTCAGCTGCACAGAGGCATAAGGCATGGATGCCCCTTGTCCCCATTGATGTTCGCCCTAGCGATCAAACCACTAGCAAGGGCAGCAAAGAATTGGAAGAGGATCCGGAGAGGAGACAGAGAGTACAGAGTCTAGCTCCATGCGATCACCTGCTCTTCTACATCTCACAAAGCAGCATGGAGGGAATCATGGAGCCTTGAAAGAGTTAAGAGCCTTCTCGGGTTACAAACTCAACCTGAGCAAAAGGGACAGAGTTGGAGGGACTGCGGTTTAAACAGGGCCGACATAAATTCCGCTACTTGGGAATCCAAATCGCCCATGACAAAATTCGGACCACAAATAGAACCTGACCAGCCTGGTGGAGGAAGTTAAAAAGGACCTGCAGAGGGGGGCACACTCCCACCCTCCCTGGCAGGGAGAGTGCAGACAATCAAGATGAACGTACTGCCCGGGTTCCTCTTCCTGTTCAAATCCATACTGATCTTCATCCCAAGACCCTCTTCAACTCATTCGTAAAACTAATTATGGCGTTTGTGTGTGTGTGTGTGTGGGGGGGGGGGGGCCCTAGGATCCCCAAAAAGGTCCTGGAGAGAATGAGAACCATGGGGGGCCTAGCCCTCCCAAACCTGCAATATTACCACTGGGCAGCAACTACGGATAGGGTAAAGGAGTGGATGAAGGAGCCAGAAGCCGAATGGGTGAGAATTGAGGAGGGCTCCTGCATGGGGACCTCCCTCCAGGCCCTGGCCATGGCAGGGCTTCCATCCCCACCGAACAAACAGTGGTGATAGTCATGGAACCAACTACGACAGCATTTCAGATTAACCAAAATGTTCGTTAAAGCCCCCATCTGCAACAACCACAGGTTCGCGCCAGCCATAATGGATGTCACCTTCAAAAGGTGGAGACAGGACGGGGAGATTTAGGGACATATACACAGGAGAGTTAGGGACTTATACACAGACAACAGACTGACAACACTAGAAGAATTAACAGAGAAGTTCCAGCTGACACGGGGAAACGAGCTAAGATACGTGCAGGTCAAAAACTTCTTACCTAGGGAAACAAAGACCTACCCATGACAATCGCTGTTAGAGGACCTACTGAACGCAAACATCTGAGGGAGGGGTAACTGTGGCGACCTGTATGGATGACTACTGTATGGAAGGGCACACACACCACTGGAAGAGACAAGGGAAAAGTGGGAGGAAGACCTGAGATTTGAATTAGGGTAGGGACTCTGGAGCGAAGCACTGCACAGGGTCAACTTCACCTCCACATGCACAAGGTTAAGCTTAATGCAGCTGAAAGTGGTACACAGAGCCCACTTATCCAACACCCGAATAAGCAGGTTCTTCCTGGAGGTGGAGGACAAATGCGAATGGTGTCAAGGAAGCCAGGCCAACCATGACCACATGCTCTGGTCTTGCCCCAGACTTTTTAAAATTCATTTACAGGATGTGTTGGTCACTGGTTAGGCCAGCATTTATTACCCATCCCTAGTTCGCCTTCACGAGGTGGTGGTGAGCTTTCTTCTTTAACCGCTGCAGTCCTTGAGGTGTAGGTACACCCACTTGCTGTTAGGGAGGGAGCTCCAGGATGTTGCCGCAGCGATAGAGTTTTTCGAGGAGGTCACAAAGATGATTGATGCAGGTAGGGCAGTGGATGTTGTCTATATGGACTTCAGTAAGGCCTTTAACAAGGTCCCTCATGGTAGACTAGTACAAAAGGTGAAGTCACACAGGATCAGGGGTGAGCTGGCAAGGTGGATACAGAACTGGCTTGGTCATAGAAGGCAGAGAGTAGCAATGGAAGGATGCTTTTCTAATTGGAGGGCTGTGACCAGTGGTGTTCCGCAGGGTTCAGTGCTGGGACCTTTGCTGTTTGTAGTATATATAAATGATTTGGAGGAACATGTAACTGGTCTGATTAGTAAGTTTGAGGATGACACAAAGGTTAGTGGAATTGCAGATAGCGATGAGGACTGTCAGAGGATACAGCAGGATATAGATTGTTTGGAGACTTGGGCGGAGAGATGGCAGATGGAGTTTAATCCGGACAAATGTGAGGTAATGCATTTTGGAAGGTCTAATGCAGGTAGGGAATATACAGTGAATGGTAGAACCCTCAAGAGTATTGAAAGTCAGAGAGATCTAGGTGCACAGATCCACAAGTCACTGAAAGGGCAACACAGGTGGAGAAGTTAGTCAAGAAGGCATACGGCATGCTTGCCTTCATTGGCCGGGGCATTGAGTATAAGGATTGGCAAATCATGTTGCAGCTGTATAGAACCTTAGTTAGGCCACACTTGGAGTATCGTGTTCAATTCTGGTCGCCACACTACCAGAAGGATGTGGAGGCTTTAGAGAGGGTGCAGAAGAGATTTACCAGAATGTTGCCTGGTATGGAGGGCATTAGCTATGAGGAGCGGTTGAATAAACTCGGTTTGTTCTCACTGGAACGACGGAGGTTGAGGGGCGGCCTGATAGAGGTCTACAAAATAATGAGGGGCATAGACAGAGTGGATAGTCAGAGGCTTTTCGCCAGGGTAGAGGTGTCAATTACTAGGGGGCATAGGTTTAAGGTGAGAAGGGCAAGGTTTCGAGTAGATGTACGAGGCAAGTTTTTTACACAGAGGGTAGTGGGTGCCTGGAACTCGCTATCGGAGGAGGTGGTGGAAGCAGGTACGATAGTGACATTTAAGGGGCATCTTGACAAATACGTGAATAGGATGGGAATAGAGGGATACGGACCCAGAAAGTGTAGAAAATTGTAGTTTAGTCGGGCAGCATGGTCGGCACGGGCTTGGAGGGCCGAAGGGCCTGTTCCTGTGCTGTACATTTCTTTGTTCTTTGTTCTTTGAATGGAGACACATTTCCAAGTCAGGGTGCTGAGTGACTTGGATGGGAGCCTCCAGGTAATGGGGTTCCAGGTATCTGCTGCTCTTATCCTTCTAGATGGTTGTGATCATGGATTTAGAAGATGGTGTCTAAGGAACCTTGGTGAGTTACTGAAGTGCATCTTGTAGATGGTACACGTGGCTGCCACTGTTTGTCGGTGACAGAGGGTTTGAATGTTTGTGGAAGGGGGAGCAATCAAGTGGGCTGCTTTGTCCTGGAGGGTGTCGAGCTTCTTGAGTGTTGTTGGTGCTGCACTCATCCAGGCATGTGGAGAGTATCCCATTACACTCCTGACTTGTGCAATGTCGATGGTGGACAGGCTTTGGGGGGTCAAGAGGTGGGTTATTCGCCATAGGATTCCTAGCCTTTGACCTGCCCTGGTAACCACAGTAATAATGTGGCTAGTCCAGTTCAGTTTCTGGTCAATGGTAACCCCCTAGGATCTTGATTGTGGGAGATTCAGTGATGGTTCTGCCATTATATGTCAAGGGGTGGTGGTTTGATCCTCTCTTGTAGGAGATGGTTATTGCCTGGCACTTGTGTAGCACGAATGCAACGTGCCACTTGTCAGCCCAAGCATGAATATTGTCCAGGTCTTGCTACATATGGACATGGACTCATGGGTGCTGGACAGCCATCTTTGATGTAATGTCTAAAGAGGATGGAGCCATGCCCGAATGTGGCAGTCTTCGGGGTATCAGAACAGCCAGCTCTCTACATGGGGAAGAGGTCTGACGCCCTTGCCTTTGCCTCCCTAATCGCCTGCCGAAGAATCCTGCTTGGCCTGTAATCAGAAGTACCACACAAAGCTGCAGATTGGCTGTCTGACCTTTCAGAAATTCTCCAGATGGAGAAAATTAAATTCATCATCCAAGGGTCGGAAGAGGGCTTCCACAAAATCTAGGAGCCATTCATCCAGTTGTTCCAAGACCAGTTTGTAGCTAACAACCAATAAGCCTGTGGGAGGGAGGGGGGAAGCCACGGTAATACAACAAATACAAACAAAAGAGATGGGGGTGGTGGAATAAAGAGGCATGGAGCTCAACCTTGCCCAGCACATAAAAAAATACACGGCATCACACCAACCCAACAAGAAATGGGTAAAAGACCCGATGAGGGAAGAGGGCACACCAGATGACTAGAAGGGTCAGGAAGAAAAGAGTGAGAGGGAAGCAGGGGAAACAACTAGAAGTATACGCCTACTGGAAAACATAAAAGAAGCTGTAACAGTTGTAAATAACAAAAGACAACTGAATGGAAGACGACCAATGTATATATATTTTTGTTTTCGATGTATGTTCACATTTATCTTTGCTCTGTATAATAGAAAAAACCCTTAATAAAACATTTTTTTAAAAGAAAACAAGTACAGAGATCTCAAGAGCAGCTATTTAAGGAAACAAGAGAAATGAAGAGAAATTTCCAAGAAGCCTGAGGTTAAAAGCACTAGAACAGCAAATTATTCCGTGAAGACAGACAGCTGAGAAGAAGGCTGAGATGTCAGAAAGCTATCTGAAGTGATATACAGGTTTGTGAGATTCTACTATAGCCTTTGGAGTGTGAGTTGAAATAACTATGGAAGTCAGTGGCTGGATCTCAGAGTTTGTGTAAAAGCAGTTAAGTCAAAAGAACATTAAAGGGAGTGGTGTATAATCCTGGATTCGCTGTTAAAAGTGGAGCGGAGTTAGAAGAGTCATTTGTAAAACCTGTACTGGATTTTGGAACGTAAACCACCACTCAGGGAAAGCATTATTATTATGAGAGACGATTTTAAAGTGTGTTTTTGGGAATGGTGACAATCATCTGGAGAGATTCTGAGGAGACATCCACAAACATTCACTTTGTGTTCAGAGTGGAAAATGTATTTGCCCACAGTCATCTTGCTTGAAAGGGATTTATGTGTTAAATTACATCATTGTAGATTAAAATGTACTTCATAATCTGTGTTAATCCTTAAACCTGTGTGTAATTGTTAAGCTAAAGGGGGAATGAGGCGTAGCGAATCATAATCCAATTTTTTCATGTTTAATTTTTAAAAATTATTGTTATTAAATCTAATTTGCGGTCCTGTGACTCTGTTTCTCCATCTTTTATTAAATAAAAATAAAAGTTAGGGTCTTTTGAGCCAGAATTCCATTTTGGGATATTGCCATCCAATTATCACATCAACTGGAACCCTGCTGGTCTGAACGCAGTTATGCATCTTAACTGTGCTGCTCGTCCTGCCTCTCAATCATTTCTAAAGATCCCTTTCTCATCACAGTGAATTTCCTTGTTTACAGCACCTGCAAGCACAAGATCAGCTGCCAGCCGAAGGAATTCCCATTCTCTAAACTTTGTCAGTTGCACGATATAATTCAGTATTGATGGGCTTTTCGATGCCAATTTCATGTGCGTGCTGCAGAGAGAGAACTTTGACCAATCTCAACAGATAGGCTGGAATTTTCCAGCCCACCACGGGGGAACCAGCAACAGGCCGGCAAGCCACTGAAATCTTCATTCACATAAGTGAGATCAGAATATCTGTATAATTTTTTAATTAAAATTTGTGTTACATTTGCTTACAGTACTGCCTCGTTACTTCCCACAAAATATGCTCACCTAACTGTACCTTGTGTGAAAGGAGAAATACCAAATAATTTATGGTTTGTTCTTAGAGGCTCACCGGACAAACTTATCTTCGCCCAAATCATCTCAAAGGAAGAGCAAGCAACAACTGTTACTCCTGCCAGAGCAGCAGTACCAAACAAAACTATTAGTAGTAAGACCCACATTGCCTGACTAAATATACCCCAGGAACCTATAGCATATTGCTTCATCCCATAACTGCAGAATCTTCTCAGAACAAACAAAATCCTGAATGCATCATGACTGTAAAATCAAAACACACAGAAGTTTTGTAAGATATGTATTCAAATATAAACTCTTGAAACTACAACAAAAGAAATGCAGTGTTAGTAATAAAGACAAAGTACTTTGTCTCAAACTTACCTTTGTCATGATGAGAATTGTAAAAAAATGCACCACAGCGCCAACCATTACAGCAATTGTTCTGGAGTGATCACTCAGAAATTCTGAAGAAGACTTTGTGAATATGACAGCAGCAATAATCCGACATATTACTATTCCAAGTGCAATACCAATAATAACAGTGACCTGTAAGGTAATAGGAAAATGACACTGAAAGTTAGCGCAATACACAGGGGAAATACACAATGCTGATATAGTTAAGAAAGACTGGCAAGGGTGGCAGAGGAGATGCACAACACTGACATAACCAATGCGAACAAGAACTTTCAAGGAGTTATGAGAATGATACATTGATAATCACAGAAACAGTTATGTACATATGCTTGTAATCTCTTTGTGCATCATCATTAAACAGCCTCAACACTCATTATTTGACAGCTTCAGTCTCAACTCATCCATAACTGGACAGTCATTGATAAACTGGATTCTTAGTGGCAAACCTGAGCTCAATTACTGTTGAACACATTCGATATTGCAACAGCCACATTTCAAAATCACTCCCATTGGATATGTGCAATCCAATACTCATTTCTTAATGTATATTTACATTTCTTAAGTTCTTGAATTGACAACAACAATCCCTGAGGTAGTTATCTATTGGACAGCAACATATTTCCAAGTTCACCCTGTACGAGGATGCAGCAATCTGCAACTTAATTCCTATTGATAATTTGCAATTCAATAAATTCCCACTTCATTCTCTATTGATTATTAGAACTCCAGGCCCACTCACAATTGGACAACAACAAGTAAAACCACAGTGCCCATTTTTCCCCCAAAATATCATAGATTATCATAGAATTTACAGTGCAGAAAGAGGCAGAAGGAGGAATATCAGGCACCCGGAGGAAACCCACGCACACACGGGGAGGATGTGCAGACTCCGCACAGACAGTGACCCAAGCCGGAATCGAACCTGGGACCCTGGAGCTGTGAAGCAATTGTGCTATCCACAATGCTACCGTGCTGCCCCAAAGCATACTTTATTCAAAAAATTTGGAAATTACATTACAAAACATTCGGACTTGAAAATTTCAGGGAGTGCAATAAAATTCACCCTATCTCCATACAGCATGTTCCAAACTGAGGTACATCATACATTTGTAATACTTTTGATACTTACGACATACATCCCATGTCAGATGTACAGTCTGCCGGCAAAGACATTTCAAATTGAAAGTTACAAGTGCAATAGTTAGCTTATCATGATACAACATGTTCCTCTCTGAGGTGCCGTAATACAATTTCAATACTCTTGATATTTGAAATTTACATTTAATATCAGGCATACAGCCTGCCACAGCAAGGGATTCCACACAGTTTCCAGCCCCTTGGCCTTTCCCGAGGAGATGTACGAGGCAGGTTTTTTACACAGAGGGGAGTGGGTGCCTGGAACTCGCTGCCAGAGGAGGTGGTGGAAGCAGGGACGATAGTAACATTTAAGGGGCATCTTGACAAATACATGAATAGGATGGGAATAGAGGGATACGGACCCAGGAAGTGTAGAAGACATTAGTTTAGATGGGCAGCATGGTTGGCGCAGGCTTGGAGGGCCGAAGGGCCTGTTCCTGTGCTGTACTTTTCCTTGTTCTTTCTTTGTTCCCCGTTGCACCTTTGCGGCACCTACCCCAAATTTAGTGCATCCCTCAGCACGTAGTCCTAGATCTTGGAATGTGCCAACTTGTAACATTCAATCGAGGGCAACTCTTTGCACTGGAAAACCAACATGTTTCTGGCAGACGAAAAAGCATTTTGCACCAAATTGATAGCCTCCCAGCCATATTTGATTTTATCTCGGTGTCCCCCCCTGGGAATAGCCACGTGAGCAGTGTCCTACATCACAGAGCTGCTTAGGATGAACCTTGGCAAAAACCATTGCATCTCTCTCCAAACCTTCTTTGTAAAGACCTATTCCACAAGGAGGTGGATGAGGGTTTCTTCTCCACCACCGTGATGGCAATATGCAAAAAGGAAGAGTTTCCAGGCAGTTAGGAAGGATATCCTGGGGAGGGAATTTCTCACTACCAGTGAAGCTAATCTTGATGCTTCTTTGAAAGTTCTGATGAAGAAGGATTCTGCCAAACGCATTTGACAGTCTGCTCAGGGAAACAGCCAATAGAATCTACAATCTCCTTTTCTTGCAAAACCTCAAGGAAGTTACATGCAGACCACTGCCTGATGAACTTGTGGTCAAAGGTGTTTATCTGCATTAACTTTATTTTGAGGGTTAGGTGGTATAATTTGGTCAAACTGCCTACAGTATCCTGTAACACTGTGGCCTTTAGAACACGGTGAAGATGTAGAACCTCAGCATTTAGTGACACTTGGTGTTTGCGTTCAAAGGGCCAGCATACAGTTTGATGTAGCTACACAGAAGGGTTGCCACAAGGATGAGGGCAATGTTGGAAACGTTTTCTCCCATTTAGAGGTTTGAACATCGTATCACTGGGAACACCATCTATTTTTGACCTCCAGATAAAGATGGCTCAGGTGATCCCCATGCACAGGAGTAAGGAAGTTCACAAAGAATATGGCCTTTCTCTTGACGCGATTTATCTTGGCTCCCGAGGTCAGTTTTAATTGCGCACCGACAGCTGGTCAAAGCAGAAGACTTTGATGTTGTCCCTGTACGGAGAAGTTTTGACTTGCACAGCTCATTGCATGGAATCATCACCTCGCTTATGTTCAAATCTTTCCTGATGACCTCATCTAAAGGTCCTTTACAGCACCCAAAGGACAAGGGAGAGCCCTGCCTGGCTCCAGATTTGATTGGAAAGCGTTCCTATTCCCACCCTTTTATAGAATCTACATTACTGACGTTTTTGTAGAGCGTTTGGATCCAATTGCTGATCCCCTCCCCAAATTCCATTTTAGAGAGCACATCTATCGCATAGGTGTGCAATATTCTATCAAAGATTTTCTCATGGTCCAGGATGATGAGGCAGGTGTCCAGCCTCTGTCGCACACATAGGTAATCATATCCTTGAGTAATGCAAGGCTGTTCGAGATTCTCCTGCCAGGTACATTGCAGGTCTGATCAGGGTGGATCACCAATTCCAGATCAGACTTGACCTGATTTGCAATTACCTTGAACATAATTTTGTAGTCCACATTCAGCAGTGAGATGGGCCACCAATTTCTACTTTTCCCCCTTTCCCCCTTCTGCTTCTAAATTATGGTGACGATGCCATTTCTCATGGATTCTGGCACACTTCTGGCCAGAAGCATACACTTTCAACAGCTCTGGGCTGATCGAGTCCCACAGAGTCAAATACAACTCAGCCAGTAAGCAGCTGCTTCCTGGAGTTGTACTCTTCTCAAAGGGCTTGAGGGCCTTAGTCAGCTGATCCAGAGTCAGTGGTATGCGCAGACTCGCCCAAGTACTATTGTCTAAGACCTCCGTGATTGAGGACAGGATGGACTGGGAAGCCATGCTGTCAGTGGGCTTCATATGATATCATGCAGCATTAAAGGATTTGCTGATATGTTGGACTGCAATGGCATTACCGAGTCATCTTCTTCCTTCAGGCTGCTGTTCAGAGAGATCTCTCTTTTGTACGTTTTGCAAGAAGAAACGCAAGCACATCTCATCCTGCATCACAAAGTGGACTCTGGATTAGAAGATGATCGTGGAGGCCTCTGGGACAAAGAGCAGGGCTTGTAGACTCCTCACTTTTTGGAGATCTTCCTTGACATCAACCGACATTGACTGCAGCCGGAGCCGGACTGCAGATTCTGCACACTTTTCTGGAGTTGTGAAATTTTCCTTGGTTCATTTGTAGCCTTCTGAACACCTTTGAGGATGAAGAACCTCTTGATGTTTTCCTTGATTGCTCCCTACCAATGCATTGGACACTCAAAGAGGTGTTTCAAAGTTCTCGAATCTTTGTAATCTCTTTTGAGCTCCTCGATGTTTTCCAAGATCAGCAAACTCACAATCAACTTCTTCCTTAAGTCAGCTAGTACAAAGAACAAAGAACAAAGAAATGTACAGCACAGGAACAGGCCCTTCGGCCCTCTAAGCCCGTGCCGACCATGCTGCCCGACTAAACTACAATCTTCTACACTTCCTAGGTCCGTATCCCTCTATTCCCATCCTATTCATGTATTTGTCAAGATGCCCCTTAAATGTCACTATCATCCCTGCTTCCACCACCTCCTCCGGTAGCGAGTTCCAGGCACCCACTACCCTTTGTGTAAAAACCTTGCCTCGTACATCTACTCTAAACCTTGCCCCTCTCACCTTAAACCTATGCCCCCTAGTAATTGACCCCTCTACCCTGAGGAAAAACCTTTGACTATCCACTCTGTCTATGCCCCTCATAATTTTGTAGACCTCTATCAGGTCGCCCCTCAACCTCCGTCGTTCCAGTGAGAACAAACCGAGTTTATTCAACCGCTCCTCATAGCTAATGCCCTCCATACCAGGCAACATTCTGGTAAATCTCTTCTGCACACTCTCCAAAGCCTCCACATCCTTCTGGTAGTGTGGCGACCAGAATTGAGCACGATACTCCAAGTGTGGCCTAACTAAGGTTCTATACAGCTGCAACATGACTTGCCAATTCTTATACTCAATGCCCCGGCCAATGAAGGCAAGTATGCAGTATGTCTTCTTGACTACCTTCTCCACCTGTGTTGCCCCTTTCAGTGACCTGTGGACCTGTACACCTAGATCTCTCTGACTTTCAATACTCTTGAGGGTTCTACCATTCACCATATATTCCCTACCTGCATTAGACCTTCCAAAATGCATTACCTCACATTTGTCCGGATTAAACTCCATCTGCCATCTCTCCGCCCAAGTCTCCAAACAATCTAAATCCTGCTGTATCCTCTGACAGTCCTCATCGCTATCTGCAATTCCACTAACCTTTGTGTCGTCTGCTAACTTACTAATCAGACCAGTTACATTTTCCTCCAAATCATTATACTAGAAACAGCAAAGGTCCCAGCACAGATCCCTGCGGAACACCACTGGTCACAGCCCTCCAATTAGAAAAGCATCCTTCCATTGCTACTCTCTGCCTTCTATGACCTAGCCAGCTCTGTATCCACCTTGCCAGTTCACCCCTGAACCCGTGTGACTTCACCTTTTGTACTAGTCTACCATGAGGGACCTTGTCAAAGGCCTTACTGAAGTCCATATAGACAACATCCACTGCCCTACCTGCATCAATCATCTTTGTGACCTCCTCGAAAAACTCTATCAAGTTAGTGAGTCATGACCTCCCCTTCACAAAACCATGCTGCCTCTCACTAATACATCCATTTGCTTCCAAATGGGAGTAGATCCCGTCTCGAAGAATTCTCTCCAGTAATTTCCCTACCACTGAAGTAAGGCTCACCGGCCTGTAGTTCCCTGGATTATCCTTGCTCCCCTTCTTAAACAGAGGAACAACATTGGCTATTCTCCAGTCCTCCGGGACATCACCTGTAGACAGTGAGGATCCAAAGATTTCTGTCAAGGCCTCAGCAATTTCCTCTCCAGCCTCCTTCAGTATTCTGGGGTAGATCCCATCAGGCCCTGGGGACTTATCTACCTTAATATTTTTCAAGACGCCCAATACCTCGTCTTTTTGGATCTCAATGTGTCCCAGGCTATCTACACACCCTTCTCCAGACTCAACATCTACCAATTCCTTCTCTTTGGTGAATACTGATGCAAAGTATTCATTTAGTACCTTGCCCATTTCCTCTGGCTCCACACATAGATTCCCTTGCCTATCCTTCAGTGGGCCAACCCTTTCCCTGGCTACCCTCTTGCTTTTTATGTACGTGTAAAAAGCCTTGGGATTTTCCTTAACCCTATTTGCCAATGACGTTTCGTGACCCCTTCTAGCCCTCCTGACTCCTTGCTTAAGTTCCTTCCTACTTTCCTTATATTCCACACAGGCTTCGTCTGTTCCCAGCCTTTTAGCCCTGACAAATGCCTCCTTTTTCTTTTTGACGAGGCCTACAATACCTCTCGTTATCCAAGGTTCCCGAAAATTGCCGTATTTATCCTTCTTCCTCACAGGAACATGCCGGTCCTGAATTCCTTTCAACTGACACTTGAAAGCTTCCCACATGTCAGATGTTGATTTGCCCTCAAACATCCGCCCCCAATCTAGGTTCTTCAGTTCCCGCCTAATATTGTTATAACCGCCTAATATTGTTATAATTAGCCTTCCCCCAATTTAGCACATTCACCCTAGGACTACTCTTATCCTTGTCCACTTTAAAACTTACTGAATTGTGGTCACTGTTCCCGAAATGCTCCCCTACTGAAACTTCTACCACCTGGCCGGGCTCATTCCCCAATACCAGGTCCAATGGAAGGATAGTAGGAGGGAGTTGTCAGAGAATAACATCAGTTGGACATTGGTCATCTGACTGAAAATATGGGCCACAAACAGAAAGTCTATCCTGGAACAGGAAGACAGGTCTGGTCCTGACCAGGTGTATCTACGCTGCACTCCATCTGCAGTGTTTCTGAAGACGTCACGCAGCTAGGCATCTTTTACCATTTCCATCAGGAATCTGGATGTGGCATCCAATCTGCCGTTGTACCTACCAGATTGTCCAGCTCCATTGATGATGCAGTTGAAGTCACCCATCCTGGATGTCGCCAGGAGCAAAGGGAGCTGCTGGAGATTGGCTAATCACGCGTTATTTTTCTGTACTCTCTCCAAAGCCTCCACGTCCTTCTGGTAGTGTGGTGACCAGAATTGGACACAGTATTCCAAATGTGGCCAAAACAATGTGCTACACATCGTGATTCTCCATCACCTCAAAAATGACATCAATGCATTTCACTCCACATGCACAGTAGGCACCGTTTGCATATCATTAGCGGCCCGACCTGGTATTCTCTGGGGCCTCCACGATTCTCCGCCCCCGATGGGCCGAGTTCCCGATGGTGTGGTTCACTTGTGCTTTCAAAAATTATGAAACCGGCATGGTGGCTGCTGAAAGAGAGAGGGGGAGTACGGAAGATGTCCAACATCACCATAGTTTGCTGACAGTTGTGCCGCTGGCCGGGGGGGCTTCCAGGGTGAGGGGAGTGGCCAGGAGGGGAACTGTGGGGTCAGGGTGGACGGGGACGGAACACCATTGCCACAGCCGGCAAAGCAGCCTTGCAACTGTGCACAACACTAACAACCCACTTTGAATCTAGTGCCACGGATCGTATAGGTGCCCTAGGTGCCCCCCCCCACCCCACCCCCAGCAGGGCACCCCCCTGGGTGCCCTCTGGCCCCAGCTGACCCATCAGCTGTATGGGTGCGCTCCAGCACAACCAGTGCCATCTTTCTGGCTCGGATGAATGTGTGGGGATTGTAATGCGTATGTGCAGCTGCAGCTTGTCAGCCTCCCTAGTGTCAATCACGGACCTGGCGAATCTTGCACCATTTTTCTTTGGAATCGATTGTGTTCCATGCGGCACCGGTGCTAGCCCCTCAACGGTAGCGGAATCGGAACCGGTGTGGTACCAGTTTTTCTGTCGTGGAAGTCCACGAATTCTGCGTTGGCGTCAACACTTAGTCTCAGAAACGGAGAATCCCGCTCCTATCTCGGAGAATCTTTTTCTACAATTTCACTATTACTGACGTCATGCTCACTGGCCTATAATTACCCTGTTTATCCTTGTTACCTTTCTTAAATAGCGGGACAAAATTGGCTATCCCCCAATCCTCTGGGACCTCAACTGTGGTCAACGAGGAAACAAAGATTTTGGTTAGAGGCCCAGCGATTTGATCCCTCAGTAATCTGGGATAGACCTGGCTTTGGTGATTTTTAACACATCTAACAGTTTCTCCCTCGTAATAAGGACTTATTCTAAAGTGTTTACATATCCCTCCACATCAATCAATGTGTCCCTCTCCTTTGTGAATAGATCCTGACTAGATCGATGGCTCTTAGAATCATTGCCTGTCGGAACTGATGTGTGGTATCCCACACTCTTGCAGAAACAGGTCAGCTTTAACGTTGGCAAGGAAGTCCAGGTTTAAACACATCACATAGTAATTCTATCTACATTAATGGAAGTGATCTTGATACCCATGTTAAGCATTTTGATGTTTACCAGATCCATAGTCTTTGACAATTCCAGTGCTTAGGCTTGCTCCTGCATATCCACAGTATTCACAAATTGTTTCACTTTTCACAGGGCTGAGAAAATCACCCTGGTGCGTCCCATTAAAATTTTTCCACGCAGCTAACATCAGGCTTTGGGGGTTCATGCAGGGAGTGAGATTTGGACTGTCCTCTGTTGGACAATTCTTTCCATTAGTTCTTCAGAGGGTGTTGTTTCCCAGGGCTGGGATGCACTGAGCGCTTTACCGACCCTAGCATTCTGGAGCTGGGGTGTACTTGCCCATTCACTTTGAAGTTGGGGTGCGCTGGCTACTTTGCAACTTGAGCAACTCCCCCTCTAATTGTCGAGAGCTTTACAACTTGTTCTGTAGGTATCGTCCTTTTCTTCCTCAAAGAGCAGCAGACCCTGTTGTCTGTGTTGGAAGAGAGTCCCTTCTTGCTGCCCAACTGGGAAATAGCTTGGTCCATTCTAGGTTATTTCTTCTTTTTGGTCTTCTTCACCAGCTGTTAATCATCCATTTGTCCCTCTGCTGGTTCTCCCTCCATCTTTCGGTCTGCCGAAGAGGGGAGATTCGGTGGGGTGGTTTGTGTTGGGTGTCCTGCAGTCTACTGCCTCATCATTATGCTTCATCTTGTGCCCCTCTGAGTCCTTCTTTGTCCTATTGTACTCACTGGAAGGCAGCATTTTGGGAAGGTCTTGTAGAGGTGGTGTGTCCCACCACACAGGTTGCAGCATTTAGTCTGCTCGCAGTGCTTTGTCAGGTGTCCATCCTGCTTGCAGTTCTTGCAGATGACAACACTGCAGTTTTTTTATTCTTTAATGGGATGTGGGCGTTGCTGGCTAGGCTAGATTTTGTTGCCCATCCCTGAGGGCATTTAAGAGTCGTCCACATTGCTGTGGGTCTGGAGTCACATGTAGGCCAGACCAGGTAAGGACAACAGATTTCCTTCCCTAAAGGATATTAGTCAACCAATTGACAATGATTTCATGGTCATCTTTAAACTTTTAATTCCAGATTTTTAGTCACCACAAGATCAGATTTGCCGCAGGAAAGACAAACTTTTGCTGAACAGTATAGACAGGATATCCAGAGCTTCCCCTGGGAGCAAAGCTGGAGGGAGGATGGAATATTGTTCCCTTAAAATCTATATTCAGAGCCACATTGACCTGCCATTTGCTGGTCCAGATTGTGAAGGCATCCTTGACCTCGGTACAGTTGCCAGCCTTGTTGATGTATCTTGCAATAAAGTTAAGTACATCCATGATAGGAACATAAGGGTTGTAAAGATGCTCGGTCACCACATGGCCCTGTTGCGATGGCATAGTAAACAGCACCTCTGCCATGAGGGTTCACAGATGTGGCCGGTTTCTCTTCTCCTTGTACACCTTAAGGAATTTCATGCATGCTACAATATTCTCAAAAGGTCATGTCAAAGTATCCATTACTGAGGAAGTCCTGCAGACAGAAGATATCCGCAACTTCGAATCTGCAGGATTCCAAAAAGGTTCTCTTAAAGAAGAAGGCACGGTGAGTGGGTGTGCCTCCTTCACTGTCTTTCACTACCACCCTAATTGTATTGCATACTCCCTGGTGTGGGATTCTATTGGTTGAAACCCTCACTTCATTAAGTTCCCTGGGCGCGATTCTCTGATCTGGAGACTAAGTGCCGACGCCGGAGTGAAAACTGGAGTGTTTTACTCCGGCGTCGGAGGCCGTTCCCAGACCCCGATTCACACTCCCCCGGGGGGCTAGGAGCAGTGCCGTGTCATTTACGCGCGCCAGGCCTTGGCGCCGCGTAAAAGCGGCGGCGCGTAAATGACGTCAACCGCGCATGCGCGGGATAACCAGCGCCAACCCGCGCATGCGCGGTTCACGTCCTCCCCGCGGCCGCCCCGCAAGATGGCGGATCGATCTTGCGGGGCAGCGGAGGAAAGGAGATCCTCCTTCAGAGAGGCCCGCGCGCCGATCGGTGGGCACCGATCGCGGGCCAGACCCCTTTTGAGCACCCCCCCAGTGCAGGAACCCCCCTCGCCCCCCCACAGGCCGCCCCCCCCCCCCCCCAGCGTTCCCGCGGTGTTCACGCCGGCAGCGACCAGGTGTGAATGGCGTCGGCATGAGGCCGTCATTTGGGGCAGGCCGCTCGGCCCATCCGGGCCAGAGAATATCGGGAGAGCGGAGAATCGCCATTTTGGGGGTCCTGGGTGATTTTCTGGCCTGCGCCGCGCAGACCTCGACGGGGCCGTTCTCGCCGCTGGGGTGAATCGCGGGAGGGCGTCGGACCGGCGTCGCAGGTAAAAATGGCGCCCCAGGCGATTCTCTGAGATGGCGCGGGAGCAGAGAATCGCGCCCCCTATGTTTGGCATTGAAGCCCTACCAAAGAAGCACAATTAACCACAGAACAACTTGCAATACCAACCCCATCACCCCCCTAAAATTAAATTAAACTAATAAAAAACACAAACTTACACACACACACAGGGCCAACCATGATCATTTTCTCTCCCCATTGACTATTTTCCTTAGGGATGACATGGTATAACAGGGCATGAACATTACATATCTACTCACCAGAATACATGCCAGCAACATGACTATCGTTGTGCGTTTGTACGAATGATGATATATTTTAGGTTCTACGCCGGGGTTATATATTAGCCCGAGAGCCAGTTCCTCCTATTGCAAGAAATCATTCATTTTAAAATTATTTTTTTCTTAACCTAATAAAATTGATCCTGAACTAACTGCATATGTCTCTTTTCAAATGTCTCCCAATGGAGGTACAAATTGTGTAGTGAAAAACTGAACTTAGCTTTATTTTTGCTGTAAAAACAATTTTCCTCTATCCCCACATTTTTGAGTGACCTTTTTATGACTCAGGAAGGCCTTGCATGCACAATGCACGTGCATCTATCTCTTTCGAGGTTGGGGTCTCCATTGCAAGGACCACAGGAAAATTATATTTCCTCCTGCACGCTATTTTCATGTTTTGGTGCAGGCTTTGGAAGCCCTAAAAAATAAAGCACCTACTTGCAATGTCTGTGACCGCTGACGATTTGGGAACATTCTGAAAGCCAAGTGTAAAATGTTTTGACACCTTCAAATGTCGCTATTAAATGCTGTGTTGTAATTTAGATGTGTTTTAATGTAGTGATTCATCATAAGGAGCTGCTGTGCAAGAGTAAGTTAATCATTACATTGGCAAGCATTGTAGCACTTTTTGCATTGGAGAACTTGTCATAATACATTCAAAAATGTAGGAAAATGTGTTGGTAAATTGTCCTTTTTATGTTTGGTAATGGATTTAATGTACAGGCAGCTTTGACTGTGAAAACAGTCGCCTGATTTTAAAAGGTAAAAAATACTAAGCACCTGCTTCCCTCCATTGTTTGGCGGGCAATCGGCTTTGAAACCATTTTATCTTTAATTTTCGGGCTCTTGCAGTTACAATAATGTTTTGCTAGCTGTGGTCATTACGAATGCTTAGATGAGTTCCAAAAATTATTGGAGAACTCAGCTCTGTTGCCATAGCTGTTCAAGGAATGAGTGAGGTTTCTGTGGTTGTGATAACAACCTCTGCATGTCAATTGGGGAGTATGGAGTGAGGCACAGCTTAGGGTAAACGGGACCTCTCTTGTGCAAGGATGAGCCTAATACAGTTTAAGGTGGTGCACAGGGTGCATATGACTTGGGCGAGAATGAGTGGGTTCTTTCAGGGGGTAGCAGATGAGTGTGAGAGGTGTGGGCAGGGGCCAGCGAATCATGCGCACATGTTTTGGGGTTGCGAAAAATTGGGACAATTCTGGGCGGGGGTTTCACGGTCTTAGCCAGGATAGTGGAGGAGGAGATGGACCCGGACCCTTTGGTGCCGATATTTGGGGTCTCAGAGAAGCCGGAGCTCATGGAGAGGAGGAAGGCCGATGTCTTGGCCTTTGCTTCTCTGATTGCACGGCAGTAAATTTTGCTGGAGTGGCGGTCGACATCGCCACCAGGGGTAGCGGCTTGGTTGGGTGACCTGTATAACTTTAATTGACACTTAAGGATTGAGAAAAAACATGGTGGAGAAGGAGGGTGAATTGGAACTAAATCAGATACAGAAAGAAAAATAGAGAGAGGGAGAAAATATTGGATTAAGAGAGAGAGAAAGGACAAAGGTACCAGATGCAGGAATGAAATATAACAAATTAAACTGTTTGCTTTCTAGGCTCGTAAGATTAATTGGCATTGCATTGTGCAGAGCATTACATCTTTTAGAAGGTAGTTGCACTCTTTATTACCAGATCTAACTTTCAATTGACAATTTAAAGGACAATTAATGCACAAATCCAGAAAGATCTTTAAAATAATGGAGAGGTCAAAGGTGAGATATAATTTCTGCCAGCCAAAAGAAGAATGCCGTTATTCAACCAGTAAGCTGGGACAATTGGTAACTCATGCCCGAAGTTTGCACGTTAATAACTTTTTAAAAGTACAACTTCCGGTGACGGCGGGCAGGAGGCAGTCGCACAATGGAGGGCTCCCGTTCGGGGACGGCATTTTCGGGGCTTTAAGCCCGGTCCCAGGGTCCACGGAGGCGGCAAAAGCAGGGAGAAGACACAGAGGCGGCAGAGTGAAAATGAAATGAAAATCGCTTATTGTCACAAGTAGTCTTCAAATGAAGTTACTGTGAAAAGCCCCTAGTCGCCACATTCCGGCGCCTATTCGGGGAGGCTGTTACAGGAATTGAACCGTGCTGCTGGCCTGCCTTGGTCTGCTTTCAAAGCCAGCGATTTAGCCTTGTGCTAAACCAGCCCCCACTCTGCTAAACCACAGTGAAGGCACAGTGAAGAAAAATGTCAAGGGTGAGCAAAAAAACGGCCGTAAAGAAAACAGCTGAAGGTCCGTCGGGGAGTAGAAAGGTCACCGCGGGGTCACCAAGGAAAATGGAGGCTGGAGCACCAGGGGAGGCCGCATTGCTTACGGCTGAAGAAATAACTAAGGTGATGTCTGCGGAATTCGAAAGGCAGTTTACAAAATACATGGAGACAAGGAGGAAGGAGATGAGAGAGGTTTTGAGTGTGCTGGTGGAGGAGGCGATTTCCCCAGTGACGACGGCGGTGGCGAGCGCAGTGGCGGAGGTGCGGGAGCAAGGGGAGGCGCTGAAGGAAGTGGAGGAGACATTATTGCAGCACGGTGATCAACTTACCTCAATGGGGAAGGAGATGCGCAAGGTGATGGACATTAACAGGATCTGCGAGGAAAAGTGGAAGACCTGGAAAACAGATCCAGGCGACAGAATTTGAGGATTGTGGGGCTGCCCGAAGGAGTTGAAGGACCGAGGCTGACTGAGTATTTTGCCATGATGCTGGCGAAACTATTGGGGGAGGGGAAGGATCCCTCCCGATATGAACTGGATCGGGCTCATCGGTCGTGGAGGCCTGTACCAAAGGCGAGTGAGTCGCCAAGGGTAGTGACTCTGTGCTTCCGTAGGTACAGTGTGAAGGAGAAGGTCCTGTGCTGGGCCAAGCAGAAGCAGCTGGTGCAGTGGGCTGGAGCTGGTATACGTGTATATCAGGACTTTACGGTGGAGCTGGCGAGGAGGCGGGTAGCCTTCAACCGGGTGAAGAAGGCACTGTACATTAGCAAGGTGCAGTGCGGCATTGTATATCCAACGAAGCTGAGGGTGACTTACAAGCTCAAGGACTTTTATTTTGGAACGGCGGAAGCAGCGGAGGAGTTTGCGAAGGCAGAAGGACTGTGGCAGAACTGAGAAATTGAGAAATGGCCAAGTACCAAATGTAACCTCATGACTGTATTTTCTTCTCTTTTGTTTCACTGCGTGCGGGTGTATGGGCTAAAGGAGCCAATGTTGTATATATTTGGACAAGGGAAGGGATGGGACTTTCACTCGAAATGAGGGCTCTTTGGGGTGTAGGTGGATATGTGGGGTTTATATGCTAAAAGGGGATTTCTGTGCTTTCCTAGAGCCGGGCAAGGGGGAAAGGGACACGGGCGGGAGCCTCCAAGCTGGCCGGTTTAAGCCGGCCAGTGAACAGGAGTGAGGTGGGGGGAGGGGCTGTGGCCGGGGTGGAAAGTTGGGGGGAAGGAACCGAGGTTGGGGGAGGAGTTTTACAAGAGGCAGTGGACGGGAGGAGTTGGAGACTGGAGGGGGGTTTACAACTCTTGGGTATATAATGTATGGTACTCATTCAGAGGTTGGATGGCATTGAGTGTGGGGGGGAGGGGAGGGGGAATGGACTCTATAGGTTAATGGTGACCATGGGCGGTCCCGGACTCCTTTTTCTTTTTTGTTTTTTGTTTCCACCGTGGGAGGGATTGTTTTATTGGATGCATATATTAACAGGTGGGCCGTTGTTTGGGGTGGTGGGAGGATGGGATCGTTGGTATTGTTAAGGGGATTGATTTTGTATTTGTTACCGCTTACTGTTTGTGGGTGGGATGTAAATTCTGAAGGAAAATGTGAAAATGGAGAATAAAAACATTTTTTTTAAAAAAACGTTTTAAAAATATATTTAGAGTACCCAATTCATTTTTTTTCCAATTAAGGGGCAATTTATTGTGGTCAATTCACCTATTCTGCACATCTTATGGGTTGTGGGGGTGAGACCCACGCAGACACGGGAATAATGTGCAAACTCCACAGTGACCTGGGTCCTCAGCGCTGTGAGGCAGCAGTGTACGTTAAAGTTTGTACGTTAATAACA
The DNA here is from genome assembly GCF_047496885.1 of Scyliorhinus torazame. Lineage (NCBI taxonomy): Eukaryota > Metazoa > Chordata > Chondrichthyes > Carcharhiniformes > Scyliorhinidae > Scyliorhinus > Scyliorhinus torazame. Next base: position 174,032,482 of record NC_092716.1, on the reverse strand, counting down.
ATATGTATTGTTAATTCGCTGTTATTTTTCCAGCAATATCAGACCCAATGCCGTAATCTAAACAGTTCGCAGTCTAATGTTCATTCATTTCATCATTAAATTAATTAAGCTTTTACCTCGTCCTCATCCCAGTGGCACAAATCCCAGGACCAGACAGCTTTTGCTCGGGCTCTTTTCCAAACTTCCAAAAATATAGTGGCTATTTCGAAAGAGAAATATTCATTGAAATAACTAATGTTTAATTATTTAATAACAATGGTCAGACTTTTATACTCCCTTACAGATGGGTTTGCAAGTGGGGGAGAGGGCATAAAAAATGTCATGGACAATTTTCCTGGTCCCGAACCACAAGTGCTCCCATGTCAATTTTACAAGCAGTGGGAGAGAAGTCAGATGGTCCACCCCACCATGTGCCAATTGAGGTCCTCAAACAACCCATTAATAAATAAAAACTTAAGGGCCACTCTCTGCCTCCGCCAAGGGTTTCATGGGCAACGGGCTTAGAACAGCGGAGGGTCGGAAACACCTCTCAGGCTTCAGGTGATAAAGAGGAGGGTTCCTCGTTTACAGGCTCCCTGTTTCGAGTAGAGTCCCCCACCAAGCCCTGGACACTCTGGCATTTCCCCTCCACCTTACCCTATCCACCCCAGCCCCCGATTCCCCGCTGCTGGCACTGAGAAACATCCTGCTAAACGCGTTGTTCAGCAGATTTTTACTGGAGACCACTAAATTGAACACACTAGCCCTTTGAATGAAACACTGTTAAGCGTCTAGCACCTTTAAAACTGTTATAACCCACAGAAGACTTAAGGGTTCAGACCACTTAATCTCCCCATGAGTCTCATTGAGTATGAGCTTCCCCACTGAGGGACGCGACTCCCATCAGTGGGGCCAAGGACACTATGTATAAAAGCTCGGCCCAAGTGGGAGCCGAGCAGAGATGTCCCGACTGGGACATGTGTATAACATGTCAATAGTTTCTTGTTCAATAAACAAACAGTTTCTTTTACCCTCTCGTTTGGACTCCTCTGTGGACACAATATTGGCGACAAGGATAAAGAGGAGCTGCAAACGGCGCTGATAATCGCTGGAAACTACGCCACCTGTACTCGTGCCACTGGGAACAGGTTTGCACTACATTAAAAATGCCGCTCTTCAGGAGATTGGATGTATTTGATGTGAGCATAGAAGATTGGACGCAATACGCAGAAAATATGCGTTATATCTTCAGGGTCATCGCTATAGCGGGTGAAGAGCGCCAACAGTGATACAGTTGACTGCCTGTGGAGCTCCCACCTTCAGCGCAATCAAAGATCTAACATACTCCATGCCTCCAGACTCAAAGATGTTTGAGGAGTTGGCAACATTAGTGGAAGACCATTACTACCCCAAACTATCTGTTATCTGAAAAGATATCATTTTAGCTCAGCTGAAAGAACCCCAGGGGAGTCTGTAATCAAATGTTGACACGTCTCAGGACAGTGGCTGAGTTTTGCGAGTATGGCCCTTCTCTGTCCAAAATATTACGGGACAGATTAGTTTGTGGGTAAATAATATGGTGACTCAACGGAAATTGCTTGCCGAAGCACTGCTGGACTTAAAGAAGGCCATAGAAAACTCTCTGTCAAGAGAGAGTGCAGAGAAGGGAGTGCAAGAGTGCAGCGAATGAAAGTCAATAGTGTGTGACACGCCCCCTAAAACTGGAACCCCTAGAACCCCACCCTGGATGGAACACCACCAAGGTCAGGGCCGATGGTCTAGGACCGAGTTGGCCAGGCGAGAGCCATCCCCCAAAACTGAAGAGGAAGGCCCTAGGTGAGATGTGGAATGTGCGGCAGGAGAAGCCACAGGGAGCGGAAACTGCAGCTGGATAGTCAGTCCACCGCTCCACTGGAGGTAGGCATCAACCCTGATCCCGCACCTTGCTCTTAGAACCTGAATACGAGTATATGCAACTCAATTGCAGCGTGGCACCCAAAGTGTCAGAATCACCATTTCATCGTTCAAGAAAATAGCCATTCTGTGGAGGTGGAATTGGACACAGGGGCTGATGTCTCAGTTATTGGCAGGCAAACATTTCAAAACGTTTAATCAGGTGTGCAATGCACAATGCCTGTAGTTACTGGATATTGAGGCACAATTGGCCACATATACAGGAAAACCGCTGGCCATAGCAGGAACTGTGATAACCCCAGTAGACTACGGACAACAGTCCATATGGTTACCAGTGATTATAATAAAAGGACATGGCCCCAGTTTGCTGGGGTGTGATTGGCTGCAGCGTCTCTGCCTTGATTGGCAGCAAATGTTCCAAATGGGCTCCGGAGGCCTCTACGAGATACTGGGGAAGTACCCCAAGGTTTTTCAGGCCAGTTTGGGGAAATTAAAGGCGGCCATGGTGAAAATTCATGTAGACTGTCACACAACCAAAACATTTTCAGTCTCGCCTGGTTCTCTACATGCTACCAAAAGTTGAGGTGGAACTCAGATGGCTAGAAGACCTGGGGATCATCAGGCTGGTAAAGTTTGCAGACTGGGCAGCACCAGTGGTCCCCGTCCTGAAGCCGGACAAAACTGTTTGTCTTTGTGGCAATTACAAACTGACTGTGAATGGGGCCTCCAGATTGGACAGATGCCGAGAATTTATATGAAAAATTGGCTGGAGGCCATTCATTCACGAAGCTTGATATGAGCCACGCATACCGACTATTGAAATTGGACCCTGGGTCACGGCGGTATGTGACAATAAATACCCACAGGGGATATGAGTATGCCAGACCACCTTTCAGAGTATCATCAGCTTGCGCCAATTTTCAGAATCATAGAATCGCTACAGTGCAGAAGAGACCATTCGGTCCATCGAGTCTGCACCGACCCACTAAAAGAGCACCCTACCTATGCCCAATCCATCACCCTAGCCCCATAACCCCACCTAGGGGCAATTTAGCATGGCCAATCCACCTAACCTGCACATCTTTGTACTGTGGGAGGAAACCAGAGCACCCAGAGGACACCCACACAAACACGGGAAGAATGTACAAGCTCCACACACAGTCACCAAAGGTCGGAATCAAACCGGGGTCCCTGGCGCTGTGAGGCACCAGCGATAACCAGTGTGCCATCGTGCCACCCTGAGAGTTATGCAAAATATTCTACGGGGCTTGCTACGTGTGGCAGCCTATTTGGATGATGTTTTGGTCACGGGCACCATAATCTGGATGAGGTACTCTGCTGCTTTTCGGAGATGAGCGTACGCCTCAAGATAGAGAAGAGCGTTTTTCATGGAAACAGGTCATTTATCTGGGGTATCGGTAGGCCGGGAGGATCTACACTCAGTGGAGGAAAAGGTGCGTGCCATAAAATAAGCCCCCACACCGGAAAACACAACCAAGCTGCGATCATTTCTGGGACAAGTAAACTATTACAGTAAATTCATCCTGGGTCTTGCAACCATTCTAGCCCCTTGCACACCCTGCTTAAAAAAAAGCAGGAGTGGGCGTGGAGAGTGCCACAGGAAGAAGCATTTGCTAACGTGAAACAGCAGCTGACTTTCTCTGGCCTGCTCTCCGGCCTGCTAATGCACTACAGTCCTGCCAAACCACTCCTCGCCATACGCCATCAGTGCCGTTCTATCCCATAGGATGGATGACAGGAGGAAGCGCCCAAATGCATTCACTTTGAGAAAACTGGCCGCGGTGAGGTGCAATTATGCGCAAATCGAGAAAGAAGGTTTGGCCGTGGACTTTGCTGTGAATAAGTTCCATCAGTATGTGTATGGCCGTTGGTTCACGGTGTTGACAGACCACAAGCTGCTATTGGGACTCTTCAAAGAAGATAAGGCCATTCCGTCCTGAGCATCAGCCAGAATCCAAAGGTGGGCCCTCCTATTGGCAGCATACGAGTACACGTTCAAACATCGCCGGGGCGCGGATTGTGAACGCGGGCATGTCAAACCGACTCCCGCTGCCGATGTGACCACCAATGAAGTCGTGGCTGCATTCACTTCATGGATATGTTGCCGGGTACGGGGCCCAAATACGTGAGTGGACGCAAACAGACCCCCTATTGTCCAAAGTTCACCATATAATACTGTACGGGGGCTAGCATTGTAATTTGCCCACTGAGTTGAAGGGTTTCATCACCAAAATAGCAGAGTTCAGTGTGGAAGAGACATCCACTTATGGGGGACTCATGCCTTGATCCAACATAAAGAGCAGGACCCCATACTGAGAAATCTTCGTAACGGGCACCCGGGGGTGTCTAAAATGGAAATGCTGACTTGCACCTATGTCTGGTGGCTGGACCTGGATGTAGAGATAGAGCAACTGGCCCAGCAATGTAGTGCATGCCAGGAGCTGCCGCCCACTGCACCTCTTCATCACTAGGAGTGGCTGGTATGGCTCCATGCCGTCTTCGCCGGCCCCTTTCAAGGTTCCATGTTCCTGATCATAATTGGCGCACATTCAAAATGGCTGAGGTTCACAGGAAGTCGTCCACGACTTCAAGGGTGACTGTAGAGAAACTGCGTCTTTTGTTCAGCATGCACAGCAGCCCAAATGGCACTGACAATGGCACATCATTTACGAGAGAGGAGTTTGGGGGTTTCATGGAAACTAACGGGGTGCAACACATCCGCACGACCCCGTATCATCCAGCTTCAAATGTAGTGGCCAAAAGAATGGTGCATGTGTTCAGGAGCGGATTAGAAAAGCAAGCCCCATCACCCTTGACACACGCCTCGCCAGACTCTTGCTTTGTTACTGAACCACTCCACATGCCGTGACCGGCAGAGCACCGGCAGAACCTCTGCTGGGCCGCAGACTTAGGACCCCGGCCAGCCTTGCTTTTCCAGGCGTCGAGAAAATACGCCGCGGTCAAGAGCAACAAGTGTGTTGCCCAGACAAGTGTAAACAGATCAGACAGTCTGTACTGTAGCCATCTGAGATGGCTACTTCCAACTAGGTACAGAGTAACTTGCAAAGACTGATGGGTAAAATGGATAAGCCAAGAATCAGACAGGCTCAGAGCCTGAAATGCATATTTGTCAGCAAAGTCCAGACGGTATCGAAACTCCGTCCCATTGACATTTTAATCAGGTCAATTAGCAGGTGATGGCCCATCTCCCCCAAAACAAAGGACTGGTACTCCAGCTACCGGGACAATCCCAGACATATTGGCGCCATTCCCTGTCCAAGGGAAACGCAAACAACGGGGTCAATGACCGCTTGGGACACGCCCAGCCATCCAGATCCCCGCCCACTTATTGGCTAAGGAATCGAACAGAGTGATCAGGGACCACCCAATTAGTAAGGCCCAAATCAAAGGACCGCCCAAAAGAGCGCGAACCCCCCCCCCCCCCCCCCCCCTAGTATGAAGGAAGAGTTTGCCATGTGTTCGCTCTCTTTTGGCCTTAGTACCCCGTTTACGGCCATTACCAACTGCAGCAACACCAGAAGCAAGTTCGAGTTCAACGCCCACTACCAGAAGGACGAGCCCAGCCGAGCAGCAGTTACCACTTCGAACCCAAGAGATCCTGAACAGCGGCCACTGTTTCCTGACCTAAACCGGGTGGCCGAAGTTAAGTACAGATTGTCTTAGTAATAGGTGTAGTTGACTAGTAGAGTTTATGTTGCATGACTGATTGTACGTAAATAAAGAACCTTTGACCTTGAACTAACTAACTGGTGTTTGGCTCTTTGATCGATAGTCGGTTGAAACTTGTGGTGGTATCATTCGATACCTGGCGACTATAAGCATTCGGACATGGACAATATAGAAAGAAGGCAAATTCACTGATTGCCCTAATTGGAACAGAACCACAGAAAAGACCTAATAATAGAGAAAACGCACAACAGTACCAGGTGACGCAGTCTACGTCAGGATCTTCGGTGCCATGTGGGATCCAGACATGCTAATTCAACAAACAGGAGCAATATCATACCAGGTTCGGGTACAGGATCGCAAAATGAAAAGGTACTTAGATCATCTCCGCACCAGGAGACCAGCGATACGCAACACTCATCCAGAGGAGCAGCTTCGGCACAGACAACCCCGGCACTAGCAACTTCGAGGGCATTGCCTCAAGGGGGATCCGATGCAGAAAAGGAGGTCAAGAATTCCGACTCTGACATGCAGACCCAGGCATTGGACGTTTCTGACGGTGAACAGACCAACGAGTGGCTACCAGTGGTCTTCCACTGCCGATGATCAGCGAGGAAACGGCAATTGGCGACTAGATATACACCACCTGATGAAGCGCAGCTGCAGACGAAAAGAAGCAAGCACCCTCCTACTCCACCCTCATCGGAGGAGTCTTCAGACATTGGGAGGTGTCATAATATACACACAGGTATATGATGGTGCACAGACAGGCAGTGATTGACACACAGGATGGCCAGTGAACACACAGAACACAGCAGCCAATCACCAGACGATCACTATAAAGCCAGACGGCACTAGTTTTCCCGCTCTCTCGGGATCCAGCCTCTGGGACAGTCAGAGCCCATGAACAGCAATTAGAACATACACCATGTGGTAGTAAGATAGTCTGGTCAGGTTAGCCTCAGGTCTCCAGTCAAGTCAGCATAGTGTCAACCCACAGTTAAAGTATGTATGATAGTTAAGAGTTCAATAAAATCAAGTTGCATTTCTTCAAGTGTTGGAAGCCTGTCTCTCTCACTGCTGCAGCAAACGCAGTCCTCGCAGACCCGGCATACCCAACACATCAGGAGGGAGGAATGTTATAACCCACACGGGACCTACGGGACGGACCAATTAGTTTCCCCGTAACTCTCGTTGAGTACGTGCTTCCCTGCTGAGGAAATCCCATTAGTGGAGTCATGGACACTATATATAAAAGCTTGACCCAAGTGAAAGACGAGTAGGAAAATCCCGTCTGGGACCTGTGTATAACGTGTAAATAATTTCTTGTTCAATAAACATCAGTTTCTCTTAGACTCTCGTGAGCAGGAGATGAGAAAACACAGGCAGCTGTGGTCAGTCCTCCTCAGAGAATGGAGGTCAAGCACGGTTATGTTCAGCTCAGTAAAGATGCAGGATCTTGGAAGTCAAAGGAAAGGAGGCTGTACTTACACTACACCAGCAGCCATAGATGTGCGTCCACATGTCAGAGTTCCCTGAGGCTTTTCCGGTGGCAGGCATGGAGTAGGTGGCCACGCACAAGATGGCTCCTACCCGAAGGCAGACTTTAAGGCATTTTCTACCCGATTCTCAGGATTGTTAAAAAGTTTAAAAAACTGCAGATTTGCTGAAACAGACGTTCTATTGTAGTGGGGATGTCCAAAAACGGCAACTCGCAGAGCAAAGGGTACTCCTCAGATCAGGAGAATACGCGAGGCACTGTAAGTGAAAAAAATGGCAGACAGCCCTGCACTGTGGCCGACAGAGCAGCTGAAGGAATGTATTTCAGCTAAATTCAGGATGCAGAGATTTGCAGCCTCGAAGAACCTTGTGAGGGCTGTGGAACCCTAAAAAACAGCCTTGGAGAGAATAGAGCTGAGTCTGGAATCGCAGAGGGCGACAATCCGGGAGGTTGAAGAATCAGTGGCCGACCACGATGATTGGATTACCTCTTTAGAGGCCAAGGTAATGTTAATGGTGGAGGCACAGAAAAAGCTGCAGGAAAAGCTGACGACCTAGAAAACCACTCTTGCAGGCAGAACTTAAGGACCTTGAGTCTACCGAAGGCACCAAAGGTACGAGTGCTATGGAGTACTGTGCCCAAAATGCTTGTGAAGCTGGTGGGGGGAAGAATCATTGACCACCTTCCTGAAGTGGATCGAGCTCATCAGTCGCTGGGGAGAAAACTAAAAGCAGGACAATGGCCACGTGCAATTATTGTGAGGCTGCACCGATACCTTGACAAGAAGATCCTGACACGGGCCAAGAAGACCTGTAAATGTTCCTGGGAAGGCTACACAGTCCGTATCTTCCAGGACCGTTATAATGGAGTTGAAGAGAAACTACTTCTCCCCAAGGGTTGTGAATTCGCTACCCCAGAGTGTGGTGGAAAGCTGGGACAATGAGTAAATTTAAGGAGGAGTTAGACAGATTTTTAATTGGTAATGGGCTGAAGGGTTATGGAGAACGGACAGGACGGTGGAGTTAAGGCCAGGATGAGATCAGCCATGATCGAAAGGCGGAGCGGACTCGATGGGCCAAATGGCCTAATTCTGCTCCTATAGCATATGAACTTATCGTAGGACCTGGGAGCAGAGCAGCCCTAGTTCTTGTTTAGAACAAAATTCAATATGGCATATTGTACCCGGATAGTGTGTGGGTAGCATAAGGTGGAAAGAAAAATTACTTTGGCATGGATAAGGAGATGGATAAGTTTATAAAAGATCATGATTTGGGGGATGCATGAGGATGCTGGTCCTTGGATGGGTTTAACTACAAGACCGAATTGTGGTATTGTTCTCAGAGGGTATCGTTATTATTGTTATTCACTTTACACTGTTTATAAATAGTCATAGAACCTTGTTGTTATTATTCACTCAATACTGCTCATATGTAGTTATAGAGTCTTGTAGCATTTGCTGTTGTTTTTATTATTCATTTTGTACTGTTTATATGTAATCTTAGAGCCTTATAGTATTCACCATTATTATTATTATTCACTTTGCATTGTTGATACGTAGTTAAAAGGTTTTGCAACCTTTGCTGCCTTGTGTTCGAGGTATATATAAGTCCCAGAAGGTGTCTGGGGTGGCGAAAGAACTACTGGGGTTCATGGAGAATATGGGAGGTGTGGACCCATGGAGGCTTGTGCACCCGACAACGAAAGAGTCGCGTACAGCAGGTATTCGCCCGTATCGATTTTTAAAATTAGATATAAGGGGCGCAATTTAGCAAATGGGAACAAAGTCCCCACAGCGAGAGCATTTAGCCACGTGTTTCCCGGTGCTCGTAGCACCGGGAAACATATGGCTATTCAACTTTCATTGTATAAGGGGTCTCACTGGGGAACGCATGGCCAAGGCCGCACATAGCCTTGTTTTATGCACTGGGAGCTTCAGTGTAACGAGACATCGGGATGCCATTTTTAAATGGCATCACGATCACCGAGGCCCCCAAAGCGATTCCCGACCACCCCCCCAGCCTGAATGCACTACGGGCGGGTCTCTGGACACCTCCGACATCCACGCACGGCACCCCCGGCCCGATCACATGCGCACAAAAAGTGCCAGTCTGGTACCCTGGCGGTGCCCGTACCAGCCTGACACAGCCAAGCTGGCACCCATGTGGCACTGCCAAGGTGCCTGGCTGGCACCAGCAGTGCCAGGGCACCACCCTGCCCCCATACAGCTGGGGGCCTCCGATCCCCTGGAAGACTCCCACGAGTACCATTCCATTTGGTCCCCGTTTGTGGGGATCTGTGCTGAACGGTGCTCGTCCAAGGTCTGTGAAGCGAAGGGGATGAATCCTTAAAGCTTAAACTTTCTGGTGGTGGAGGAAGGAAAAATGCAAGGGTTGTGAGTCCCACCTGGGCTTGAAGAGGTGATGGGGGACGTTTGGCTGATGCAATCTGGGAAGGCTCTAGGACTGGATGGATTGCCAGTTAAATTCTGTAAAACGTTTGCCATGATATAGGGGCCACTCCTGATTGAAATGTTCAACAACTCGATGAATAAGGGGGAGCTTCCACCCACATTAGCACAGGTCTCGATTTCACTTATTCAAAAGATATAGATCCGGAGGACGTGGGTCCTATCAACCAATTTCGGTTCTAAATATGGATGCGAAGTTGTTGGCCAAGATGCTGCCGATATGCAGGACCTGACAGGGTCTGTAAAGGGACGGCAGTTATTGTCAAATATCGGGAGATTGGTAAATATGGTTATGATGCCCCCATCGGGTCAGGAAACTGAGATAATAATATCTATGGACACTGAAAAGGCTTTCGATCGGGTTGTGTGGGAGTATCTTTTAGAAATACTAGGTCGGTTTGGTCTTGGGTTTGTGGGCTGGATTAGACTGTTATACAGTGCCCCCACAGCTGGTATGTGTACAAACACTATCAGTTCGGGTTATTTTAGCTTGCAACTAGAAACAAGGCAGGGATGTCCATTGTCTCTAACGCTCTTCACACTGGCGATTGAGCCACTGGCAATGGCGCTTAGGCTTAGGGCATCGGAGTGGGGAGGGATTGAGAGGGGAAGGGTGGAGCACCGAGTCTCCCTGTATGCAGATGACCTGCTGTTCTATGTTACAGACCCGGATTCCAGTATAGTTTTGATTTTGGAGATACTGATGAAAATGAGCTCTTCTCGGGATAGAAGCTTAATGTGGGAAAGAGCGAGGTATTCCCGGTCAATGCACAGATATAGAGGAGGAATTTGGAGATGCTGCCTTTTCGGTTGGTGAGAACGAGTTTCCGCTTTCTAGGAATCCAGAGGACCCATAACTGGGACTAGTCTGGTAGATAAGATGAGGGAATACTTCCAGAGGTGGGATGTTCTCCCGCTGTCATTGGTGGGACGGATCCACACCATGACGATGACGTCCTCCCACAGTTTCTGTTTGTCTTTCAGAACCTCCCCGATCGTCTTGCCTAAACATTATTTTATGAGAATAAACAGGATGATTTCGAACTTTTTTTGAGCGGGGATGGTACCCAGGACTCAGAGGGTATTTTTTTGAGTAGGCCAGGAGGTTGGGTGGTTTGGCATTACCGAATTTACTAAACTATTTTTGGGCAGCGAACGTGGAGAAGGTTTGGAAGCGGGCTGTAGAGGAGGGATCCGTGTGGAGACAGATGGAAGAGGCTTCATGTAGGGAGACATGTCTGAGAACACTGCTGCTGGCGCCCTTTTCCGTTCTCGCTGGCAAGGTACTCCACAAGTCTGGTGGTGATCGGCACGTTGAGGATCTGGAACCAACTTCTGCACTGTAAATTCTATGTAAAACTCAGGTAACGTGTTAAGATAATCCATGTGGTGGGAGTGATGTTCAATCAACCCTGACTCTGTACTCACTGAGTGTCTCCACTGGAGAGAGACTGAGCATGTGTGATGTGTCCTTTTATTTGGGTTGGTGTAATGCCCTCATGTGGTAGTGTCTCCTCTTGTGTGTATCGTGACTGCCCATTGGTCGTGTCCTATCTTACTGACCTATTGGTTGACTGTCTGTATGTCATGTCTCTGGTGTTCCCTCTAGTATCTAGCTAGGTGTAGTGTATGTACATTAACCCTCTGTGTACTGACAGTGATGTATATCACCACATCCCCCCTTTTCTCGTGTTACATATTTTCTGTACAGTGTTAAAGAAAATTGAACAAACCAGGTAGATGAGTGATACTCTGTACAAGTTATGATAACAGTGATCATTAAACAATAAGTCCAAATCATGTACATGAGTCCAAAGTTCATGAATTATTATGGTCGAGTGGCTTTCTTGTTTGGTTGGTGAGTTGGTGATGTTGATGGTGGCATTGCATTGTAAACACCATCAGTGTCCCTGTGCTGAAGGAACCAAGAAGTGGTCAAATCACTTTGTTGTCGGATTTGGACTATTTTTTTCTTTCGATGCTTGTGGTGGTAATTCTTGATGGCATCTGTCCTGAACGCCAGGTTGCCTGTTGGTAGTGCAGCAAACGTGAATTGGTAAGATTCATCGTCCTGCCATGGTATGTCGTTGTACTGAGCTGAGCAGTAACAGTGTCCCTCATTTACAGAGTTGTACCATGTCGTACCAGTAGTTCCATTGGTGTTGTTTTTGTCGTGCCTGTTGTCAACGTTGTTGCCTTTGGTACGCTTCTTGCTATTGTCTTTGATGTTGTTGTGGTGGTTGGTTTTGTTCTCGTGTTTGCTGCGCTCAAGGACCACACTCTCTGGATAATACAAGTCCTTCACACAGTTACTCGTGTCAGCGTGCTTTGTGGCATCTGCTGTTTCCTTGAGTGTGCCGTCACTGAGTTCGTGGCGCTCCCCGTCTGGAGTCATGTCCGGCTTACTTGAATCAGCTTTGGCTTGTGGATGCTCCCTGTCTGGAGTCTGGTCTGTTTCACCTGAGTCAGTTTTGGTTTGTCGATGCTCCCCGTCTGGAGCCCTTTCTGGTTCACTTGAGTCAGCTGAGATTTCTTGATGCTCCCCATCCGGAGTCATTTCAGGTTCAGTTGCATCTTCTGAGGTTTCTTGATGCTCTACTTCTGGAGTCAAAACATTCAGGAATGCATTTGCTTGTGCAGAGGCTCGAGCGAATGAGGTTTGAAGTAACGTGGTGTCACCGGAGTCACCAGTAGTCTCACTGTGATTGTCGAGTGCCTCTGTACATTCTAGCTGAGGTCTGTCACGTTGCACAGTTGGTATGGGAAGTGGGGTGCCGTCGTCACTTGTCTCACATACAGTGGGTAGAGTCTCAATGTCTTCTTGTCATTCACTTGAGCTGGGTAGACCGTCAGAGTCTTCTTCTGGTGGTTCATTTGAGCGTGGCAGACTTGCATTGTCTGCTGCTGGTTGCTCAGAGGAGGTTGCTAGACCCTCATGGTCTTGTTCATGCAAGGACTGCGCTGTGGAGTCTTGCGTTGCTTCTATCGTGGAGGCTGTCCACGAGCTCTCTGTGGAGGCTTGTGTCACTCGAGTCACTTTGTGTTCATGCAGGGACTGCGCTGTGGAGTCTTGCGATACTTCTATCGTGGAGGCTGTCCACGAGCTCGCTGTGGAGGCTTGTGTCACTCCCTCTGTGGAGTCTTGCAGCGTTCCTTGTGTGGAATCGTGCATTGGTCTCTGTGGAAACTGTCATCATTTCTTGTTCATGCAAGGACTGCGCTGTGGAGTCTTGCGTTGCTTCTATCGTGGAGTCTGTCCCCGAGCTCTCTGTGGAGGCTTGTGTCACTCGAGTCACTTTGTGTTCATGCAGGGACTGCGCTGTGGAGTCTTGCGATACTTCTATCATGGAGTCTGTCCACGAGCTCGCTGTGGAGGCTTGGACCCTTTGTGGTGCGTGGACCACTCTCTGTGTGGAGTCGGGGACCCTTCACGGTGCGTGGACCACTGTGTGTGTGGCAGCAGGCCGCTCTTTGTGGGCTTGTACCGCTCTCTGTCTCTTGGTGTCAGGCCGCAGCATAATCCTGCACTCACGAGTCAGGATGTCGTATATGCTGGGCTGAAGATCCTCAAATCCGAAGAACTCGTCGTCGGGGTCATCAATGTGCAACACGTCTAGTGGCGGATCGGATTTGGTACTGGGGTAGCCTCCCAAGGTAAAAGCTTCACCTGAGTCATTGTCTTCCAAGACCATATCATCAGGTTGTGTGTCGGAGCTGGCATTGGGCTCGCGATGTCCAAAGAAGAATTCAAGGTCTGTGTCATAGTCTTCAAGGACTGTACCATCTCTTTGGGCAGTGCTTACTGCTTGTTGCAGGGTTCTGCGGAGGTTACTTTCAGCTACTGGTCGAATTTCAGGCATTGTGCTGTCGGTCCAGGTGAAAGAATCTGGTTTTGAGGCTTTAAATTGTTTTTTTCGTGTTTTGGGACATTTCCCCTTTACGTGGGTGTGGTCCAGGGCCTCTGACGTCATGAAGCGTGTGACGTAGTGCGTAGGAAGCAATTGCGCATGAGCAGATCGCTGTTCCTTTACTTGGGGCCTTGTTCTCAATTGCGCATGCGCGGCTTCTCACGCATGTGCAAACGGACCTTCCCGTTCTGTGCACTCTTCGCGCAACTGCGCATGTGGAGCTGGTTTAGCACAGGGCTAAAGAGCTGGCTTTTAAAGTAGACCAAGGCAGGCAAGCAGCACGGTTCAATTCCCCTACCAGCCTCCCCGAACAGGCGCCGTAATGTGGTGACTAGGGGCTTTTCACAGTAACTTTATTTGAAGCCTACTTGTGACAATAAGCGATTTTCATTTCATTTCATTCATGTGCAGCACCTTTTCCAAGATGGCTGCAATTCAAAACTGCCGTTCGTTGCTGCAAGCCTACCTCGCGGTGAGTTTTGGCTCCTCTTTTACCTTTTCTTCTTGTATGTTCCTCGTAGAATTCTTGGAATTTGTCCAGGACTGCCTGGAAATCGCTCTTCTTTTGCCCCTTTGAGTATTTGAAGGTCTGGAAGATTTCAGCTGCTTCTGGACCTGCGATGGTAAGTAGAAGCTTTATTTTATCTGCATCCGCCATGCCATCTAGGTTGGACGCTACCAGGTAGATCTCGAATCCCTGCCTAAACCAACGCCAGGTTTCACTGAGATTGCCTTGGTACTTGAGCGGTTGTGGAACTGGAATCCCAAACATCATCTTGCCTGGCTGTTGCTGGTTGTCACTGTTCGCTGAGTGGCAACTATATGGATTTAACAGTTCACTCCTGGAGCCATGTTTTGTTATGCTCTTGTTGTAGCATAAGCTGCTTCCTTGATGTGCACTCTGACAAAGGAAGGTTCAGACTTGGAGATAGCTTTAACACGTTTATTAAACTATTAACAATTCTCCTACTTGGATTCAACGCTACTGTTAATCCTGCTATAACTACTCAGACTGACGAACCAGTCTGCTACAATCCACGTGGTGGGAGTGATGTTCAATCAACCCTGTGTCTGTACTCACTGAGTGTCTCCACTGGAAAGAGACTGAGCATGTGTGATGTGTCCTTTTATTTGGGTTGGTGTAATGCCCCCCTGTGGTAGTGTCACCTGTGTGTGTATCGTGACTGCCCATTGGTCGTGTCCTATCTTACTGACCTATTGGTTGATTGTCTGTGTTTCATGTCTCTGGTGTTCCTTCTAGTGTCTAGCTAGGTGTAGTGTATGTGCATTAACCCTCTGTGTACTTAGTGATGCATATCACCACAAAAGTAGCACCAAGCCCATGTGTGGCGATGTTCAGAGCTTTGGACGATCCGAAATTGCAGGCAGTGAGAGAGGCCAACATGTTAGCCTTTGCCTCCCTGATAGCCCAGCGGAGTATCTTGTTAGGATGGGGAGCCCCGGAGCCGCCTAAGGCTGCGGGATGGGTGAGTAATATGGTAGAATTCCTCCATTTGGAAAAGATAGTTTGCCATGAGGGGATCAGAGAAGGGTTTCCACTCAAGGTGGAGGTTGTTCATCTCCTTCTTTAAACACCAGCAGAGAGGAGGGGTTAGAAGGATGGGATCTTTTGGGTTTGTTTTAATCTATTCTTTAAAGTATAGGGAAAAAGTGGAGCAGGTAGAGTTTAAGTCAGTGAGGTTTTGTTGAGAAACACTGCTGCAAAGTTTTTTATATTGTGCGTTTTGCATATAATCCTTGAATAAAATGTTTTTTTAAAGTTCCTGAGGCAATGCAAAGTAACGAGTTAAGAAAGAAGGGGTCCATCCAGCCTATGTGCACCACCATGGCTCAGGGCTTTGAATGCATGAGCATCTCCATTGCAAGAGCGGGGAGTCATTTGTGGGCACTGAAATATACAGAATGCATGTCGCATTCTAAAATGGACCGGTCAGTGCTGATGGTACAGAGATGTTTAGAGTGGATGACAGATGTGCACCAACTGGTCCTCCCCTACACCCATCTGGCGCATCCACCAATGGCAGAGGTAGTCACCGAGAAGGATAAGAGCAATCATCATCATCAGTCTCCATGGTCCCCGTACTGAGACATTATCTATGCAGCAAGTGCCTGGTGACTGAAGCTGTCCCTACATTCACATTCATGCACCAGCCTCTGCAGGTGTCCCCACTGGCATCTCCACAATGAGGATGTCTGCCTTATGCATATCAACCCCGCAAGCTTCCATCTCATCCAGCTAAAGTGCACCTTGTAGAAATTGCCGAGAGCAGAGGCCACCATAGTGGTCAGGGCATTGAATGGTTGACTGGGGCTTTCTATACTTGGAAATGCCCATTTTTTCACTTTCTGAACACACTGTAAATATTGACATATAGCGACAGACATGTGAGCTTCATCACAAAACTCGAGGAAGGAAGAGGTAATGAAGTGAAGCAAAGGTCTTGGAGGTGGACAGCAAGAACTCTGCATCACTCATTGGTGGCAAGAATGGATCCATTCAAAGCTGTGTCTTCAACAGAAGTGTCCTTACAGACAGCTCAAAGTAAGTTCCAGATCACACCATCTCCCTGGGTTACAAGGCTCAGCTGAAATGTATCTGAATCAGATGGCCCTGATGTTGATTGTAGCATAACAAGACTCTAGAGTCCTGCACCAAGCCTAGCCACATCCCTGGAAGCTGTGTTATGCATCTTCCTCCTCCTCCTCCTTCTCCACATCCTGCTCCACCTCTTCCCCCACTGAATTGTGTCATTCCAGGGCTTCAACCTCTTCAAGATCTACAGGTCCCTAAACGGCCAGGTTATAGGGAGCGCAACAGACCAGCATTATGCACGAGACTCTTGAAGGAGTGTGCTGCAAGGTGGCATCCGATCATATTTTTCAGATATTTCATGATTGCTAATGCATTTAACACTAAAATCGCTCATGTTGCTCTGCACTACAGTCGTTCACCATAATACGACTGCAGGTCATGGACTTCAATTTAACACCTGGATAAACCATTTTTTAAAACTTAAATTAATGCTAACGCTATGCTGACAAAAATACCTACCCCAGATTGCCATGATCATCGCAAAAAGAACTGTTACTTCATGGTCAAATAGTTGTGTGACCTGCAGGAATAGAAAAAGCTAAGTTTACTCAAAAACAACTGGGGCTGGATTCTCCGCTGTCGGGTTTCTCCGTTACGCTGGCAGCGCACCCACGCCCAGGGATTTCCCAATGGTGTGGGGCTGCCCACAATGGGAAACCACATTGACCGGCTGGCGAGACGGAGAATCCCGCCCCTGATAGTTATATAATGCCTTAACATAATAAACTGACCAAGGAAGTATACAGTAACATTATAAAACAAAATATACTGCTGAGGCACATAAGGAGATATTAGGACAGAGATCAAAAGCTTAGTCAAAGAGGTAGAGTTTTATGGAATATCTTAAAGGAAGAAAGCGAGGTAGAGAGGTGTAGAGACAATTTTCCATAACTTATGGCCGAGGTAACTGAAGGTGTAGCCACCAATGGTGGGGTGACTAAAATCAGGGATGCACAGGAAACCAGAATTAGAGTTAAGATATCTTGGAGGGTTGTGGGGCTGGAGGTGATCACAGAAATGGGAGGTGCGGTGAGGCCATGGAAGGATTTGAAAACAAGGATCAGAGGCCAATGTAGGCCAGCAAGCATAGTTGGTTGAATAGGACTTGGGAGCAAGTTAAGACATAGGCAGCAGAACTTTGAATGCCTTCAAGTTTACAAAGGGTAGAATGTGGCCAACCAGCCGAGAGTGCATTGGAATAATCGAGTCTAGAGGTCTCAAAGAAATAAACAAGAGTTTCAGCAACAGAAAAATGGCAACAGGAAAAATGTGGGCAATGTTGTAGACATGGAAATAGACTGCCATAGTGATAACACTTTTTTTTTTCTTTAAATGTTTTTATTGAGTTTTTGGTTAACAGAGCATATATATGAATATGAACATACATTAGGAGATGAAACAAAAAACAAAGAGAGAAAGCAAAAGAGAAATAAAAAGTAAAATTAAAACTATTTACACATGTATCGGCTTCATCTATTTACATACATACATCACAGTTTCCCTTCATTTTCCTCCTTGCAGTATTAGCAGTGGCCGTTGTGGTCCCCCGCGTACCTCCTCCCACCGGTTTTCTCTTAGTCTTTTCCTCCTCCCCTCTTTGATTCAGGTTGCTACAGCTGCCCCCCCCCCCCTCACTTGTGTCTCCTGTTGGGCTTGGTTGAGTTCCATGTTTCCCTGGAATCATCCATGTAATGTGGGGCGTGGTCAGAGAGTACGATCGTGGCGTATTCCGCTTTTCCTAGCCCTGGAAGCACCGATTTCCCCACTGCAAAGAAGTTGATCCGTGAATAAACGTTATGTACTTGGGAGAAGAAGGAAAACTCCTTCACCCCTGGGTGGGTGAATCGCCATGGTCCACCGCCCTCATCTGCTCCATGAATAGGCTGAGTTCCTTCACCATATTGGAGGTCTTTCCCGTTTTGGGGTTTGACTTGTCCGTCCGTGGGTCCTGTACACAGTTAAGGCCCCCCCCCAACGATCAGTCGGTGTGTAACTATGTCAGGGATTTCCGCCGTGGTCTTCTTTATAAACTCTGTGTCGTCCCAGTTGGGAGCGTACATATTAACGAGGACTACCGGGGCCACATCTAGGACACCGCTGACCATGACATACCGTCCCCCTGGGTCCGTAACCGTTTTTGTCCCCATAGATGTTGTCCTCTTATTTAGCAAAATGGCTAGCCCCTGGCCCTCGTCCCGTAGCGGGAATGGTAGGTCTGTCCCACCCAGCCCTTCCTTATCCGCAGTCGGTCCTTCTCCCTCAAGTGCGTCTCTTGGAGGAAGACTATGTTGGCTTTCATGCTTTTCAGGTGGGCAAAGACTCCGGATATTTTCACTGGGCCATTAAGTCCCCTGACGTTCCAGGTGACTGTCCCTGATGGGTTGATCCAGCAGGATCAACCATCCTTACCTGTTAGGCATGCCTCTGCAGTTCGGGGTTTCCCTTTGTTAGGGGACCATCCAAGATGGTCATGGTCACTTTTCTTCCCATGTGAGTTCGCCATGTGGGTGAGCCTCTGCACTCCAGGGTTTCCCTTTGCCCAGGGACCCTCTAAAGTGGCTGCTTTCAGCGCTGTTTTGTTCCAAGTCACCACGTGTGGCCTGTTGTAGCCAGCCTAATGCCCTCCATCTTTCTTCATCAACTCTCCCTTATAATATCTTCTCTCCCCCCCCTTCCCCTTTCCCCCTGCTTTTTCCCCTAGTTAGCCCTCCATGCCCGTTGTCAACACCCCCCCCCCCGGCCAGGCACCTTCCCCCTTGCTGGTGACGTGCCGTGGCCTTTCTCGTCTTCATGAATCCCGGTGCTAGCTTCCTCGCTAGTGTGGTGGGCCCCCTCCCAGGGCTTGTTGGACATCCTCACGTTGCCTGATCTCTGGGCTCCCTGTCTGCCATTTCCCCTCACCTTCCCTGTGCTTAGCTGTACACACTCATCCTTCCCTCTCTCGTCTCCAAAAGGAGGCAGTGTTCTCTTGTGTAAAGCGGGCGTGTGTTGATGGTCTACTGTTGGCTGTGCAGACTGTAAAAGGGAGAAACCTTTTTATTGTTAAAACATTGTGTTATAAGAGTCTCATTCTGCGGGGTCCTGATCGCTGCCCCTGCTGCTGCTTCTCCAGTCCGTTCTCTGCAATTAACTTGTCAGCGTCCGCAGGGACCGTGAAAAAGTGCTCCCTGCCTTGACATGTGACCCAGAGCTTGGTTGGGTACAGCATTCCGAATCTTATGCCCTTTCTGTACAACACGGCCTTTGCTTTGTTAAGTTCGGCCCAGCGCTTGGCCAGGTTAGCCCCAATGTCCAGATAGATCCGGATCTTGTGACCTTCCCAGCTGCAGTTTTTGGACTGCCTGGCCCAACGCAGGATTCCTTCCCGGTCCTGGTTCTGTGGTATCTTTGCAATTATCGTCTTGGCTGTTCCCCGGTTTTAGGCTTTGGTCGAAATGTCTCTGTCAATTCCTGGTGGGTTGGGGAAGCTGTCCCTTCCCACCAGGTTACCCAGCATTTGGGCCACATATTCTGTGGGGTTCCTACCTTCGATCCCCTCTGGTAGGCCCACAATTTGCAGGTTCTGCCGCCTCGACCAGTTCTCCTGGTACTCAACCTTTCCCCTCAGGTTGCCTTGTGTCGCTACCAGCCTTGCCACCTCCTTTTCCAGGGCGACGATCTGGTCGCTCTGGTCCGTTGCAGCCCTCTCCAGATCTTTAATCATTGCCTCCTGGGGCCTCCAGTCGCTTTTCGGCTTTGTCCAGGGCCACCTGCATGTTCGCCAGAGCTTCAGCCACTGCACCCTTCACCGCAGCTTGTTTGTCCGATTTTGTTTCTTCTCGGTGTTTCTTCAGCTCTCTTGAGAGGAACATCCTCCACCCATCCCCTGGTGGGGGGGTCTTCTCGTGTGGCAGGTCAGTACCTCTCGCTCTGGCAAAGTCCGAGTTTTGCCACCTCGTGCGCTGGTCGGCTCAGCCGATTGTTGTTTGTCCAGGATCTTCCCACTCCTGGTCTCTACTCGTCTTCTGGACTGGCTGTTGTTTGGCATCCTTATTTCTTTCTTTGTTTTGTTACTGGTTGGGGGTGATTTCGTTTACAGGTGTTTTTCAGGCAAAAAGTGCCTATTTTTCAGGTTCGCGGGAGGAGAGCCACCTGATGTACAACTTCTCAGCACATCCCCGTCCTCGGACGTCCCGTGAACACACAATTATGAGATCGGAACAACATGCTGGGGTCAAATGTGCCATCAATGTTGCAAACAAATTGGGTCAAATGTGACATCAAGTTGTGAACAGGCTGGTTTAATCTCAGAGTGATGCCTGAGAATGGGTTGGATTAGAGAACAGATGGTAGTTAGGGAACAGATTTTGGGGCAGTGACTGAAAATACTGGCTTCAGTCTTCCCAGTGTTTGATTGGAGGAAATTTCTGCTCATCCTGTACTTAATGTCGGGCAAGCAATCTGACAATGTAGGGGTCCAGAGGGGGCGTTGTGAGGTACAACTGGATGTTGTCAGATTACGTGCAAGAACTAAAAATGTGCTTTCAGATGATGTCACCAGGGGCTGCATGTAGTCGAGAAATAGGTGGGGCCAAGGATAGATCATAGTGGTTGACAGGATATAATGGTGTGGGAGCAGCAAATAAGTCATTCCAAATGATTCTCTGACTGTGATTCTATAGATAAGAATGGAACCAGGTGACGGTAGTCCCAGCCAGCTGGACAACAGTGGGAGGCGTTGAGGAGGATATGGAACGTTGAGAATGGATTTTGGAGGTGAGAACATGTTCAGTGATTTTGGAGAGGAAAGGGAAGTTGGAGTTGGGACAGTAGTTTGCCAGGAAAGTGGATCAAGCATTGTTTCTATTTGAGAAGAGAGACGATGACAGCAGGTTTAGAGGAGAAAGAGACAACACCTGAATAAGAACAAACATTTACAATATCAGCTAACACGGGGACCAGGAGGGGAGGTTGGATGATCAGCAGTTTATTGAAAATAAGATCATGGGAGCACCGGGTGGATCTCATGACAACTTGAGCTCAGACAGTGCATGGCGGTAGATCGGAGAGGAACCAGAGACCAATGAGAGCAAGGGTGGATCATTGTAGGAATTTGACCAGATATGCTTCTGGAAGGGAGGGATTCAGCAAGAGGCAGCAGATTAGATAGTTTCAATCTTAGTGACAAAGAAGTCATGAGCATCTCACATATTTTGTTGGAGAGGAGGATGGAGGGAGCAGAGGAAAGAGGTTAAGAAAATGTTTTGCAGTAAAGAAAAGCCAGTATTTTTCTTAGCATTCCTGTTGATCCTTGAATGATAAGCAGTTTTACAAATTACCAACAGGACCGTGGTAATTTATGTGATCCAGCCGATAGGTCAATGAGTGGCTAAACCATATGCACCATGTTATTTCAATACCGCGTTCCTTGAAGTAAAAGGGAGTAGAGATGAGGGTCGTGCCAGGGTAACATACATGGTGAGAGAGTAATGTTTTACTGGGGACTGAAAATCAAAGGTAGAGGGGAGCGTGCAGTTGAGCAAATCTGTAGCTGCAGAAATGTTGTGGCAATCAAAGGAGCAGGGGCTAGACAATTGAAATTTTGAAAGTGCAATTGTAGGTGAATTAGGGAATAGATTTTCCAAGTGACAGATACAGAAGTAGATCAGGTTGGAGTGTGGAAGGGGGATGTGTATGGTGCCTGATACAAGGAAGTGATCAGTGATTACCTTATCTGTAATCGATATGATTGGACTCTCAAGACTACGCAAGATCGCAAAGCCAATGGTGTGACCGTGAATGTGGGTGAGGAAGTTTATATGGAGGGAGAGATTTAGGGAGGATAAGAAGGCAGCAGACTCAGAGGAAAGAGAACTGGAAAGAGTACAGAGGATAGGAGGTGATGAGATGGAGGGAGGAAAGCAGTGAAGATATCTCGGCAATAAAATTTATATCATACTAGGAGAGTGGTGAAGGATGACTCTAGAAGTGAGGAGTGGAATAAAGCAAGATGATCAAAGAAGGAAACATTGCCAGAGTAGTAGGGAGTTAAGTCAATCTGGGATCTGGTGATAAGTGCCACATTGTCACTGTAATGTCTCAACTAGGCAAGTGGTAGAAGGTATAGCCAGGTGGGGAGGCTTCATTAAGTGGTGGTGATCAAGATACCTGAGCTAAGTTTCTGTCAAGGACATGATATCAATATAATAATCCTCAAGTTGTTGAATGACAAGCCCTTGTTCACAAGTGCAAAGACATTCTGCAGGGAGATCTGTAGGGATGGTGAGAGCTCAATGGCTACCAGAGTCTACATCCTGTAGTGCTCCTCAGCAGTGACAAGGACAAGTTTGGCAGAAAGAAAATTGATAGGATTAGCCCCAGCTGATGCAATGAGTAGGAAGGTCAATGAGCAAGTGAGTTGAGGCGATTGGAGTTGCTGCTTAAAATAAGCCCAACGCTGAGTGCCTCAACCAGCCCATTTGAAGATGCCAATAGGGACTCAAAGACTGATCACAAAGTACACATAAAACATTTTATTTCCTCATTTCTTAGCATTAAAAGTTCTCTTTGCATATGACTATAGTGAACCTGTGGTGCACAACACAAAAATAAGCAACTATTTAGAGATGCATTACTCAGCATTCACAATGGGTTATTTTTTTAACATGCCACCTGGCAATAGGAAATGAATAGACATGAAAACTGAATGATTTCTATAATAGGCAACTGGTCTGCCTAGACGGCAAATTAGCCCATTAGCTCATTTGGATACGTCATTGACCATTTCTACCTCCTATGTGGTGTCCCCTATTGCTTTGCTGGTGTGATTTCTTACCTTAGCATAGGAACATGTCTCGTTGAGCCTCCAGTATTGACAATGGTTATCACATAGTGGGCACATGATAATCCTAGTAGCATTGCATATCTCCTTACTGAGATTCATGGAAAGAAAATAGAGCAAGTTAAAGTCATGCATTACTCACCAGGAAACTCCAGAACGAAACAAACCTCATAGAACTCCTACAGTGCAGAATGAGGTCCTTCGGCCCATCGCGCTAGCACCAACCCTCTGGAAGAGCACCCTACCTAGGCCCAATTCCCCCACCCTATCCCAGGAACAAAAGTGTACAAAATTATGAGGGGGAGAGATAGGGTGGACAGGATAATATTGTTTCCCTTGGTGGAGAATTCTAGAGCCAGGGGCCATGGATTCAAGATAAGTGGCAGAAGGTGTAGAGGGGAGATGAGGAAGAACATTTTTAGGTAGAGGATAATGGGAGTCTGGAATTCACTGCCCGAGTTGGTGATGGAGGCAGAGACACTAAACTCTTCTAAAAGATATCTGGATCTGCACCTTAAGTGCTCTAAGCTACAGGGCTATGGACCGGGTGAAGGAAGGTGGGATGAGAAAGGGCATATGGGTGTCCTCGGGCTGGCATGGACAAGATGGACCGAATGACCTCCTTCAGTGCTGTAACTTTTCTATGCTTCAAACCCCACCTAACCTTTGGACACTACGGGGCAATTTTAGCATGGCCAATCTGCCTAACCTGCACATCTTTGGACTGTGGGAGGAAACTGGAGCACTCAAAGGAAACCCACGCAGGCATGGGGAGAAAGTGCACACTGTCACCCAAGGCTGGAGTGTAATTTGGGTCCCTGGCACTGTGAAGCAGAAGTGCTCGTCACTGTCCCACCTCTCAGATGATGTAGCTGGCTGACTGTTGACTCAAAGTTAATCTCATTTCTCTCATAATCAACACCTAAAATTCTACATCAAAGGTAGTCATAATCACCTGAGAGCCTGAGCAAAGCTACTGTTTTCTGTGTATTTCTGTAAATAGCATGACCATCTCACAATATTGAACAGTTCAAGTTGTACCCAAGTGGTGATATTTGACAAATGGAACAGAAAAAGTCCACTCATTTTTAGGGATGATGAGAAGCAGGAAATCTGTGATTTGGTTTCCTCCTCTGCTTAGGAAGTTGAAACCTATGGTGGCTTCTGAATTGCTATCCTGGTGAAAACAAATCAATTCTATCAAACACATCTTGGACACAAAGAGAATAGAGTAAGGGAGGGGGAGTGAAGTGATAAATTTGCAGTGCATTTATAAAAATAATAAGTGTGTTTTCCATGGATGTTGCTCATGTTAAAACAAAGGGCATACTGTTTTACCGAGGTTCTTTACAATGATATAGTGCAGTGTCATGTAGCAAACCTTACAAAGTCAACACTAGAACGCAACTTTCTCCAGTAATTACTTACTTACATGTACCTTAATTTTAATGAGCAATTTGTTTTGCTATATTGGCATTCTGTCTTCCTGAAACTGCCAAAAAGTGAAGCATTGCGCTGGTCAAGGAGACACAGCCTGAGTGAGTGAGACACAGACAGAGTGAGAATTTGGTAATTTGGTGCAGTGAGGTAATTCAGTGAAGAGTGGGAGAAGGTGCTTTTTCCCTACTGTTTTGTTCTCTCTCTTTCTTCGGGCCTAATTTCGGGAGCCGTTCGGAGGAGGAGGAGCAGTCTCTGTGAGTATAAAAGCCTAACGGTAGCTTCCTGTTTTCCAGTTTATTTCCAAACGTGACATCAGAGGGAAGCTGTGATCTGATTGGTTGATAGCAAATCTGCCCCAAATTTTTAAAAAAACAGCTAAACTCGTAAACTTAAATTAAACTAATTATTTAATTAGTGATGGCTGGTCAGGTGATGTGCTTGAGCTGCTTGATGTGGGAGCTGGCAGATCCCATTGCGAGCTGCAGCGACCACATCTACAGTAAGTGTTGGCTGCTCAAAGAGCTCCGGCTCAGAGTTGTTGAGCTGGAGTCTGAGCTTCAAACACTGAGGCACATCCGGGAGGGGGAGACTTACCTGGACACTGTGTTTCAGGAGGCAGTCACACCTGTCAGAGTAAGTAGTTTAAATCCTGCCAGTGGCCAGGGACAGCAGGGTGTGACTGCAAGTCAGGCAGGTAAAGGGAACCAGCAGTCAGGAACCCAGGAGCCTCAGCCCTTGACCCTGTCCAACAGGTATGAGGCACTTGCTCCCTGTGTGGATGGCGAACAGGGCTGCAGGAAGGATAAGTCAGCTGACCAAGGCACCATGGTTCAGCAGGCCATTCAAGGGGAGGGAGTAAATAGGCAAGTTGTAGTTGTAGGGGATTCTATTATCAGGGGGACAGATAGTATCCTTTGTGAGCAGGATAAAGAGTCCCGCATGGTATGTTGCCTGCCCGGTGCTAGGGTGCGGGACATCTCTGACCGGCTTGAAAGGATACTGGAGAGGGAGGGGGAGGATCCAGTTGTTGTGGTCCATGACGGTACCAACAACATAGGCAAGTCTAGGACAGAGGACCTGTTTAGAGATTATAAAGAGCTAGGATTCAAATTAAGAAACACGTCCTCAAGGGTCATAATCTCCGGATTACTGCCCGAGCCCCGTGCAAATTGGCATAGGGAGGCAAGAATAAGGAAAGTTAACACGTGGCTGAAAGAGTGGTGTGGGAAAGAGGGGTTCCTTTTCATGGGACACTGGCATCAGTTTTGGGACAGGGGGGACCTATACCGTTGGGATGGTCTCCACCTGAACCGAGCTGGGACCAGTGTTCTGGCGAAAAGAGTAAATAGGGTGGTCAATAGGACTTTAAACACTCCGGTGGAGGCGTGGGCCTTTGTTCAGGCCGAGAAGCTGGACACAGACTGAGGGTCGGGATGGGTGATTGGGGACTGCGGTGGATATGTTATGCCTATTTTTGGTTCGGGGGGTGGGGCCTTTGCATTGTTTTGGGTTTCTTTTTCTCTTTCGGGTTGGGGAGGGTGGATGGGGCGGGTTGGGCACTGTTTTGGTTGGTGGCGGGGCCTGGTAGGTGGAGAGCGCAGGATTTTGTTCCCGCGCCGAAGACTGGGGGGGACGGGACCGGGGCGGGGAAGCGAGGATTGTTTCCCGCGCTTAGAACGGAGGGAGGAGGAGGAGAGCCTGTGAATGGGGAGTGGGAGAGGAGGGTGTGCCACATAATGGGAGGAGTCAAAGGGGAGGCGGGAGTGGCCGGGGTCAGCAGGAGTCAGCTGACTTGCGGAAGTGCAATGGGGGGGAGTAAACCAGCTAGGATGGGTCCTAGCCGGGGGTGGGTGGGTGGGGGGGAATCGAGTTGCTGCTGCTAAGATCAAGGAGGAGCTGGAGCGGGTGGGGTGGGTTGAGACGGGGGTATGCCGCTGTGGGGAACGGGCCGGGTGTGGGGTGCGGGCGCGTGGCTGGCCGAGGAGGGGTCATGGCTAGTCGGCGGGGGAGGGGTCCGGTAGCCCCCTAATCCTGCTGATAACCTGGAATGTAAGGGGACTGAATGGGCCGGTTAAGCGGGCCCGCGTGTTCGCGCACCTGAAGGGGCTCAAGGCGGATGTGGTTACGCTCCAGGAGACACACCTGAAGGTGGCAGACCAGGTAAGACTGAGGAAAGGGTGGGTAGGTCAGGTATTTCACTCGGGGCTAGATGCCAAAAATCGAGCGGTGGCGATCTTGGTGGGAAAGAAGGTGTTATTCGAGGCGTCGAACATTGTGGCAGATAATGGCGGTAGGTACATAATGTAAGTGGTAAGTTGCAGGGAGAGAGGGTGGTACTGGTCAATGTGTATGCTCCGAACTGGGACGATGTGGGTTTTATGCAGCGTATGTTGGGTCGGATCCCAGATTTGGAAGTGGGGGGCCTGATAATGGGGGGAGACTTTTACACGGTGTTGGATCCTGCACTGGATCGCTCCAGGTCTAGGATGGGTAGGAAGCCGGCGGCGGCTAGAGTGTTGAGGGGATTTATGGACCAAATGGGAGGGGTGGACCCTTGGAGATTTGCAAGGCCGGGGGCTAGGGAATTTTCATTTTTCTCACATGTCCATAAGGCTTATTCTCGAATCGACTTTTTCATTTTGAGTAGGGCGCTGATAGCGAGAGTAGAGGTTACCGAGTATTCGGCAATAGCCATTTCAGACCACGCCCCGCATTGGGTGGACTTGGAGATGGGGGAGGAGAGGGACCAGCGCCCGCTGTGGCGCTTGGAGGTGGGGCTGTTGGCGGACGAGGAGGTGAGCGAGCGGGTCCGAGGAAGTATAGAGAGGTACTTGGAGACCAACGACAACGGGGAGGTCTGAATGGGGATGGTATGGGAGGCACTGAAGGCGGTGGTGAGGGGAGAGCTGATCTCCATCAGGGCCCACAAGGAGCGGAGGGAGCGGGGGGAGAGGGAGAGGCTGGTGGGGGAGATGGTGAGGGTAGACAGGAGGTATGCGGAAGAACCTGAGGAAGGATTGTTGAGGAAGAGGCGCAGGCTCCAGGCCGAATTCGACCTGGTGACCACCAGGAAGGCGGAGGTGCAGTGGAGGAAGGCCCAAGGGGCGGTCTACGAGTATGGGAAAAAGGCAAGCCGGATGTTGGCGCATCAGCTTCGGAAGTGGGACGCAGCTGGGGAGATCGGGGGAGTTCAGGACAGGGGAGGGAGCGTGGTGCGGAGTGGGGTTGGCATCAATGGCGTTTCAGGGACTTCTACGAGGAATTGTACCGATCCGAGCCCCCACGGGAGGAGGGAGGGATGGGCCGTTTCCTGGACCAATTGAGGTTTCCAAAGGTGGAAGAGGGACTGGTGGCAGGACTGGGGGCCCCGATTGGGCTGGAGGAGCTGATCAAAGGGATAGGAAGCATGCAGGCGGGGAAGGCACCGGGGCCGGACGGTTTCCCGGTCGAGTTCTATAAAAAATATATGGACCTGTTGGGCCCGCTGTTAGTTAGGACCTTTAATGAGGCAAGGGAGGGGGGGCTTTACCTCCGACGATGTCCCGGGCACTGATCTCCTTGATCCTGAAGCGGGACAAGGATCCCCTGCAATGTGGGTCTTACAGACCGATTTCCTTGCTAAATGTAGATGCCAAGGTGCTGGCGAAGGTCTTAGCCACGAGGATTGAGGATTGTGTGCCGCAGGTCATCCATGAAGACCAGATGGGGTTTGTGAAGGGGAGACAGTTGAACGCGAATGTGCGGAGGCTTTTGAACGTTATCATGATGCCGGCGAGGGAGGGGGAGGCGGAGATAGTGGTGGCGATGGACGCTGAGAAAGCCTTCGATAGGGTAGAGTGGGGGTACCTGTGGGCGGTGCTGAAGAGGTTCGGGTTTGGGGAGGGGTTTGTCAGGTGGGTTAGGCTGTTGTATGAGGTCCCGATGGCGAGTGTGGCCACAAATAGGAGGAGGTCCGAGTACTTTCAGTTGCACCGAGGGACGAGACAGGGGTGTCTCCTGTCCCCGCTGCTCTTCGCACTGGCGATTGAATCCCTGGCTATGGCACTGAGAGAGTCGAGGAACTGGAGGAGGTTGGTGCGGGGTGGGGAGGAGCATAGGGTGTCGCTTTATGCAGACGTCCTGCTGCTGTATGTGGCGGACCCGGTGGGAGGAATGCCAGAGGTAATGAGGACCCTTAGGGAAATTGGGGACTTTTCGGGGTACAAGCTCAATATGGGGAAGAGCGAGCTGTTCGTAGTTCAGCTAGGGGACCAGGAGAGGGGGATTGGCGAGCTCCCACTAAAAAGGGCGGAGAGGAGTTTCAGATATTTGGGGGTCCAGGTGGGACGCGTTGCCGCTGTCCCTGGCGGGTAGGGTGCAGTCAGTCAAAATGACGGTGCTCCCAAGGTTTTTGTTCCTGTTCCAGTGCCTCCCCGTGTTTATCCTGAAGGCTTTTTTCAGGCGTGTTAACAGGAGTATAATGGGGTTTGTGTGGGCGCGAGGGACTCCGAGGGTGAGAAGGGTGTTCCTGGAGCGGAGTAGAGATGGGGGGGGGGCTGGCGCTGCCCAACCTCTGTGGGTACTACTGGGCTGCCAATGCGACAATGGTGAGCAAGTGGGTGATGGAGGGGGAGGGGGCTGCATGGAAGAGGCTGGAGACGGCGTCCTGTGTGGGTATGAGTCTGGGGGCGCTGGCAACGGCGCCGCTGCCGCTCCCTCCAAGGAGGTATACCACGAGCCCGGTGGTGGTGGCGGCCCTCAAAATTTGGGGGCAGTGGAGGCGGCATAGGGGAGAAGTTAGGGCCTCGGCGTGGACCCCATTACGGGGGAACCACCGGTTCGCCCCAGGAAGAACAGGTGGAGGGTTTTCGGGGTGGCACAGGGCAGGCATCCGAAAGTTTGGAAACCTGTTTGTGGATGGGAAGTTCACGAGCTTGGGTGAGCTGGAGGAGAAGTACGGGCTCCCCCCGGGGAACACCTTCAGGTACTTACAGGTAAGGGCGTTTGCCAGACGGCAGGTGGTGGAATTCCCACGGCTACTGCCACACACAGTACAGGACAGGGTGCTCTCGGGGGGGGGGGGGGGGGGGGGGAAGATCTCGGAAACTTACCAGGTGATGCAGGAGGAGGAGGAGGCCTCGGTGGTGGAGTTGAAAGGTAAGTGGGAGGAGGAGTTGGGAGAGGAGATCGAAGAGGGGACATGGGCAGATGCCCTAGGGAGGGTGAACTCTTCCTCTTCATGCGCGAGGCTCAGCCTCATACGGTTTAAGGTGCTGCACAGGGCACACATGACCGGGACAAGGATGAGCAGGTTCTTTGGGGGTGAGGACAGGTGTGTTAGGTGCTCAGGGAGCCCAGCAAATCACACCCATATGTTCTGGGCATGCCCAGCGCTGGAGGAATTTTGGAAGGGCGTAGCGAGGACGGTGTCGAGGGTGGTAGGATCCAGGGTCAAACCGGGCTGGGGGCTCGCAATATTTGGGGTGGCAGAGGAGCCGGGAGTGCAGGAGGCGAAAGAGGCCGGAATTCTGGCCTTTGCGTCCCTGGTAGCTCGGCGAAGGATTCTCCTTCAGTGGAAAGATACGAGGCCCCCAAGCGTGGAATCCTGGATCAGCGATATGGCAGGATTGATTAAATTGGAGAGGGTGAAATTCGCCTTGAGAGGGTCGGTACAAGGGTTCTTTAGGCGGTGGCAACCGTTCTTAGACTTTCTGGCAGAACGATAGACATTGGTCAATGGCAGCAGCAGCTCGGGGGGGGGGGGGGGGGAACACTTAGGAGGCAGTGATCGTAATATGGTAGAATTCAATCTGCAATTTGAAAGAAAGAAGGTACAATCAGATGCAAAGGTGTTACAGTTAAATAAAGGTAACTACAGGGGCATGAGGGAGAAACTGACGAAAATCGACTGGGAGCAGAGCCTAGTGGGAAAGACAGTAGAACAGCAATGGCAGGAGTTTCTGGGAGTAATTGAGGACACAGTACAGAGGTTCATCCCAAAGAAAAGAAAGGTTATCAGAGGGGGGATTAGGCAGCCATGGCTGACAAAGGAAGTTCGGGAATGCATCAAAGCAAAAGAGAAAGCCTATAATGTGGCAAAGAGTAGTGGGAAGTCAGAAGATTGGGAAGGCTACAAAAACAAACAGAGGATAACAAAGAGAGAAATAAGGAAAGAGGATCAATTATGAAGGTAGGCTAGCCAGTAACATTAGGAATGATAGTAAAAGTTTCTTTAAATACATTAAAAACAAACGGGAGGCAAAAGTTGACATTGGGCCACTCCAAAATGACGCTGGTAATTTTGTGATGGGAGACAAGGAAATAGCTGAGGAACTAAATAAGTACTTTGCATCAGTCTTCACAGTAGAAGACATGAGTAATATCCCAACAATTCAGGAGAGTCAGGGGGCAGAGTTGAATACGGTAGCCATCACAAAGGAGAAAGTGCTAGAGAAACTAAGAGGTCTAAAAATTGATTAATCTCCGGGCCCAGATGGGCTACATCCTAGAGTTCTAAAGGAGATAGCTGAAGAAATAGTGGAGGCGTTAGTTATGATCTTTCAAAAGTCACTGGAGTCAGGGAAAGTCCCAGAAGATTGGAAAATCGCTGTTGTAACAAGGAAAAAGATGGAAAATTATAGGCCAATTAGCCTAACCTCAGTTGTTGGCAAGATTCAAGAATCCATTGTTAAGGATGAGATTTCTAAATTCTTGGAAGTGCAGGGTCGGATTAGGACAAGTCAGCATGGATTTAGTAAGGGGAGGTCGTGCCTGACAAACCTGTTAGAGTTCTTTGAAGAGATAGCAAATAGGTTAGACCAAGGAGAGCCAATGGATGTTATCTATCTTGACTTCCAAAAGGCCTTTGATAAGGTGCCTCACGGGAGACTGCTGAGTAAAATAAGGGCCCATGGTATTCGGGGCAAGGTACTAAACATGGATTGACGATTGGCTGTCAGGCAGAAGGCAGAGAGTTGGGATAAAAGGTTCTTTTTCGGAATGGCAACCGGTGACGAGTGGTGTCCCGCAGGTTTCAGTGTTGGGGCCACAGCTGTTCTCTTTATATATTAACGATCTAGATGACGGGACTGGGGGCATTCTGGCTAAGTTTGCCGATGATACAAAAATAGGTGGAGGGGCAGGTAGTATGGAGGAGGTGGGGATGCTGCAGAAAGATTTAGACAGTTTAGGAGAGTGGTCCAAGAAATGGCTGATGAAATTCAACGTGGGCAAGTGCGAGGTCTTGCACTTTAGAAAAAAGAATAGAGGCATGGACTATTTTCTAAACGGTGATAAAATTCATAATGCTGAAGTGCAAAGGGACTTGGGAGTCCTAGTCCAGGATTCTCTAAAGGTAAACTTGCAGGTTGAGTCCGTAATTAAGAAAGCAAATGCAATGTCGTCATTTATCTCAAGAGGCTTGGAATATAAAAGCAGGGATGTACTTCTGAAGCTTTATAAAGCATTAGTTAGGCCCCATTTAGAATACTGTGAGCAATTTTGGGCCCCACACCTCAGGAAGGACATACTGGCACTGGAGCGGGTCCAGCGGAGATTCACACGGATGATCCCAGGAATGGTAGGCCTAACATACGATGAACATCTGAGGATCCTGGGATTATATTCATTGGAGTTTAGGAGGTTGAGGGGAGATCTAATAGAAACTTACAAGATAATGAATGGCTTAGATAGGGTGGACGTAGGGAAGTTGTTTCCATTAGCAGGGGAGACTAAGACCCGGGGGCACAGCCTTAGAATAAAAGGGAGTCACTTTAGAACAGAGATGAGGAGAAATTTCTTCAGCCAGAGAGTGGTGGGTCTGTGGAATTCATTGCCACAGAGGGCGGTGGAGGCTGGGACGTTGAGTGTCTTTAAGACAGAAGTTGATAAATTCTTGATTTCTCGAGGAATTAAGGGCTATGAAGAGAGAGCGGGTAAATGGAGTTGAAATCAGCCATGATTGAATGGTGGAGTGGACTCGATGGGCCGAATGGCCTTACTTCCGCTCTATGTCCTATGTCTTATGGTCTAACATTTCCAGCTGGTTTTTCAACAACTGCTTGTGCAGTCAGCTTACAACATAAAGTTTCAGCAATTTTTGCTGTTTGTGACTTTGAGCATGATGCACGATCAATTACACTCAAAGGTGAGGTTGTAACACAACTGAAGGCAAACCTTGTCTTTGAGTGTAATTGATCGTGCATCAATGTAATCGACTAGAACTGTTCACCAGCAGCTTCGGTACAGAAAGTGAGGGCTGCTGGGACGGCACCGATTCTTATACCCCGCCTGTCAAGGCGGAGCTACATACCAACAGCCAATGGTAAACTCCTAGGTTTAACCAATGGTCTTCGGCCTCTTGGGTACTGTAATACCTGATAATACCACAGAGCATTTGCAGCCTCAGCCTCTGGGATAACCATTCATATGAACCTGCTATAAGGCACATCCATGCCATAGCAAATATTGTAAATATTACAACAAAAATTGTTACAAATCTTCAAACCATTTATTTTTTTTGTTTCTGTGGATGTAGTTTAGCTGGTGAGATTATAAATCTTGTGGGATTGCATGTTAAGAGCTGAGATGTAAATACTCCATTTGCACTGCGATTGAAACGCATATTAGGTACTGTACCTCACTTGGTTACTTTCAAAGTATATTAATCCATACAGAACCACCAAGACTCCACTTATGGCAACAGGAATCAGCATGATGGTGTACCAGCCAAGCCAAGCAAAATAGAGGGCAATTCGCTCTCCAAAATACTCCCTGCAAATAGAGACATGAAGCAAAACACTTAAAATTAACATGATCCTGCAAGTTATTTTTCTGCTCACATATTAAAAGAGATTATGTGAAACAGACTTCCATTGGAAACAACTAATGGTGTGCTGGTTAGCTTTTAATTTTAATAAAAACTGAATAAATATTTGGTTAATAACAGGTGGAGCAATATGTTTTCATTATCTGTTTCTAGGAATGTTAAAACACCTAATTCTCAGCTTTATTAGCCCTATATCACCATCTTTTGTGGCTAACCAGCTAGAGATTGCAGTTCCTGGAGTATTAAATTTAACAAATGCACTACATAGACTAAGGGCACATGTACTGCCAGAGAGGTAGTACTGGAATGAGGGAGACTATTTTTCCAGGGAATACGAACCAATGTCCTGAGGCCAGATATCTGCGTTTTTCTGAGGGCCACAAACAATCCAGCACAAGTTTGTAGAGTCAAACAGAAAGTAGCTTCATTTACAACAATATATACACAGCGGCAGTAGTTCACGACTGCTTCCTTCTCTAGCCGGTACCACACTGACCAGCTCTATTTATGCAGCTGCAACTACTATTGACCGTCCCACCTCCTCCCCCCGCTCCCATTGGGGGAGCTCATATTCCCCAAGATGCATGGGGTAACCAATTGTCTCCAGTCAATAGGATCCAGGCAGGTTATATCCATGCGTGTTTGGAATAAAATTGGTGGTAAAATCAATCTTGCCTCCACAACCTCGTAGACTGTGAATGAGGTCAAGAAGGATCTAGGGAAAAGTACAAAGGTAGGTTTATGTAAGATAATGAAAAAGGGCAGATGGGGATATGTAAACTTGAATGAAAAGTTTCTTATAACAGAAACATGGCTGGTTTTTTTGCAGCCATGAAGTTAATCCCAATGTTGGAAGCCATTGGGAGTCCCAAGCCCAAGCAGGAGGGCAATGGAACCATAGCGGCAATTTTCTGTCAATGACCAATTCAAAGGCGACCACCAGGACTGCTACTCATTTAAGAACAGTGAGCGGCCTCTCTGAGCTGCTATCCAATCAAAGGGTAGGCAACTTTGCTGCCTCATGCAGAGCAACTGATAGAGTGGCCGCTGCTGAGGCTATAAGATGAAAGAGAGCATACCACCATTTTGGGGCACTGTTGGAAGCAAGTAGAAATATTTATTTCTGTGTAAATGGAGGAGAAACCCCATCAGCGGAAGCGGCCATTGCCACTGTGGGTTCTTTCTCCAAGGCATGGAGCTTCCTTAGCTTCCAAGACCTCCATCATAAAGGCTCTAGGAGGCTGCCTTCGTGTTGCTGGTGAATTCCCTAGGATGCAGTGAGGGGGATGCAAAATACCAGAATCCCCAGAAAATGGCTGTCAGCTGCATTTTAATTATTTAAATTGGCCACTCACATTCTTTTCCATCTCCAATGGGCTGGTAAATTTCAGCCATTCTGTTGCCATTACAATATGAAACAAATATATGAGACACGTAAAATTAACAGGAGAATTGGCTATGAATAGGAGCAATACCATAATTATTAATTTCTGTTTGGATGTGGACCCCGCTGGGAAGGTCACTATTTTTTGCTCAGCTCTAGATGCACGTAACAAGTTGGTAATTAGCCAACTTCTTGAACCACTGCAGTTGATGCGGTTACAGTACTCCTACAATGCTGTTGAGTAAGGAGTTCTAGAATTTTGATTATGCAACAATGAGTAATTGGCAATATGAAACCGGGTGGACCACCTGGCATCGACCTAGGCACCGGAAACAACAATGGCAAGTCCTGTCGACCCTCCTTATTAACTTATGGGTGATGGTGCCAAAATTGTGAGAGATGCCTCACCGACTAATCAAGCAACAGCCTGACAAAGTCATTCTTGTACCTTACAGATAATATCCCAGATACGATCATCACCATCCCTGGGAATGTCCTGTCCCACTGGCACAACAGTCACAACAGAGGTGGTGGCACAGTAGTATACAGTCAGGAGGGAGTTGCTCTGGGAATCTCAACATCAACTCTGGGCCCTATGAAGTCCCATGGTATCAGGTCAAATAGGCAAGGAAGCTTCCTGTTGCACTTACTGATGCCCTCTCCCCACCTCCAACCGCTCCTCCCCCAGCTGACTACTTAGTACTCCTCCACGTTGAGCAGCACTTGGAGGAATCACTGACGGTGACAATGGTACCGAATATATGCTTCAATATCCATCACCAAAAGTGGCTCGGTAGCAGCACCAAGGGCCAAGCCCTAAGGGACAGAGCTGCTCGGCTTGATCTGTGGCAGGTAGTGAGGGAACTAGCAAAAGGGAGAAACCCTTGACCTCATCCTCACTACCCTGCGTGCCACTGATGAATCTGTCCATGACAGTATCGGCAGGAGTGACCATCACACGGCCCTTGTAGAAACACAATCCTGTCTGTGCATTAAGGATATCCTCCACACCAGCCATGGCATTACCATCATGCTAAATGACATAGACTTTGGACAGACTAGCAACTCAAGACTGGGCAACCATGAGGCACTGTGGGCCATCAACAAAAGCAGAATTGAATACAACCACAATCTGTAATCTCCTGGCCTGACATATCCTCCACTCTACCATTACTATCAAGCCAGCTGATCAACCCTGGTTCAATGAAAAGTGCAGTCGGACATGCTAGGAGCAGTAACAGGCATACCTAAAAATCTAGGAAAGCTTCAACATAGCATTATTTGCACGTAAATCAACATAAGCAGTATATGATAACCAAATCTAAGTAAGATCTGCAGTCGTGCCACATCCAATTGTGAATGGTGATGGGCAATTAAACAACTCATTAGAGGAGGAAGCTCCTCAAATATTCCCTTTATTAATGATGGAGAAGCCCAGCACATCAAGTGCCCAAAAAAAGCGCTGAAGCATTTGCAACAATCTTCCATTTGAAGTGCCGGGGGATGACCCATCTCAACCTCCTCCAGAAGTCCCCAGCATCACAGATGTCAAGAAACAGTTGAAGATGCTGGATACTGCAACATCGATGGGCCCTGATGATATTTGGACAACAGAACTGAAGACGTGCTCCAGAACCTGAAAAAACTCTAGGCAAGCTGCTCCAATACAGTTACAACTCTGCCATCTACCAGCAATGTGGAAACTTGCCCAGGTATATCCTGTGCACAAAAAACAGGTCAAATTCAATCTGGCCAATTACTACACCATCAGTCTATTCTTGGTCATCAGTAAAGAAATGGAGGGATCATCAACAGCACTATCAAGTTGTACTTGCTGAGCTGTAACTGACTCTTTGTTTGAGTTCCACCAGGGTCACTCAGATCCTGACCTAATTACAGCCTTGGTTCAAACATGGACAGAAGAGCTGAACTGCAGAGGTGAGATAAGAGTGAATGCCCTGGACCTCAAAGAAACAATTGACCTAGTGTGGTTTCAAGGAACACAAGCAAAACTGAAGTCAATGGGAATCAGGGATTGGAGTTGTACCTAGCACAATGTAAGATGGTTGCGATTGTTTGAGGTTAATCATCTCAGTTCCAGTACATCACTGCAGGAGTCCCTCAGGGTAGTGTCCAACCACCTTCAGCTGCTTCATCGATGACCATCATGAGCTCAGATGTGTAGATGGCTGCTGATGGTTACATGGTGTTCATCACCATTTGCAACCCCTCAGACACTGAAGAAGTCTAAATGCAGCAAAAGTTCGACAATATCCAGGCTTGAGCTGACAAGTGGCAAGTTATTTTTGCGCCACTAAGTGCCAGGCAATGACCATCTTAACAGAGAATCTAACCATCACCCCTTGACATTTACTGGCATTACCATTGCTCAATTCCCACAATCAGCATCCTGAGGATACCATTGATCAGAAACTGAATTGGGCTAGCCATACAAATATTGTGGCTACAAGAGCAGGTCAGATCCTAGGGATCCTGCGAAGAATAACTCACCTGACTCACAAAGCCCATGCACCATCCAAAAGGATGATTGCAGCTCCAACAACACCCCAGAAGCTTAATCCCATCCAGGACAAAGCAACCCGCTTGATTGTCACCCCATCCACAAACATCACTCCCTCCACCACCGACATACAGTGACAAGGTGTGCACCATCTACAAGATGCACTGCAGGAACTCACCAAGCCTCCTTAGATCGCACCTTCCAAACTCATAACCATTACCATCTAAAACGATAAGAGTAGCAGACTCATGGTAACATCACCATCTGGAAGTTATCCTCTCAGCTACTTGCCATCCTGATTTGGAAATATATTGCTGTTCCTTCATTGTTGCTGGCTCAAAATCTTGGAATTCCCGAACGGTACTGTCGGAGTACCTACACCACATGGACTGCAGCGATTCACGAAAGCAGCTCACTACTAACCCCTCATGAGTATTAGAAAGAGGCAATAAATGCTGGCTTAGCCAGTGATGCCCATTCTAAAAATTCATCCCTAGTCAGAAGTGCATGTGATTTGAAGATAAATTTGTAGGTCACGTTGATTATATGTTAGGGTTATATTTTGAGGAGTTAGAGGTTATGGATTTCGAAGATGCTGCTGAAAAAGCCTTGGTGAGTTTTGGTGCAGAGGAGGCTTTAGATGGTACATGCTGCAGTCATAGTATTTCAACTTTGGAGGGAGCGAATGTTAAAGTTAGCGTCAGTACCGATCAAGCAGACTGCTTTGGCTTGGATGTTGCTAAGCTTCATGAGTATTGTTGCAGCCTCACTCATGCAGGCAAATAATGAGTATTTCAACCCCTCATGACTTGTTCCCTGCAGATGGTGGAGTGTGTTTGAGGAGTTAGGAGGTGAGCCACTCTATACAAAACATTCAGCCAGCAGAATTCTGTGGCTGTTCCACTTCAGTTTGGTCAAAAGTGATCTTATTGATCCTTATGGTAGGGCACCTCATGGCGGAAATGCCATTGGATGCCTAGAGGGATGTTTTAAGGTAATATATGTTTTGTCAGTAGGTCTCACAAAGAAGTTGAATATTAATTATTTACTGATAACTCAACCATATATATGTACTGGGTACATCCAAGACAATGAGTTAACTCCATACTTACTTCTACACAGGTCTCTGCATACTTGAAGACTCACAATACAACTGGCTCAGGCTCTTGTCATGTAATCCTTTACATCAAACTGTGGGTGGTGCTGTTCTCCAATCCCCCATTAACCCTTTCTATGCCAAACACCTTTATACTACAAGGAGGTGTGAGGTTCCCTTATTACTTGTCACCTTTCAGCCCAAGCCTGAGGTATGCCTTCATCATATAAGTTCTAGCAATTCAAGTAGCCCACCACCATCTTCTCAACAGCAACTAAACAATAAATCCTGAGAAATCTTGCCAGTAATGCTTTTATTCTGAAAAATTATACAAAAAAGACGCATGGTCACTCTACTTCCTTTGATCCCTTGGGGATCAATGAGTCACAATCTAGATGCTCTGAGTCTGGTTTCATAATTCTCAACCAGTATTAATGACATGGGTTAGGACAGGCGTGACCAAACTCCAACATGTAGCTGGATGTGACGGCACCCAAGGCACTTTGATGCGGATGTTGCTGGACTGAACACTGAAGTCTTCATTGACATCATTTAAAAAAATTCTGCGAGCCTGATCATTCAATATTAGGCTTGTTTCTCCATGCTGTGCCTTACTCCAGCGTCAGGTTTCTCACTCACTCTCATGACCCCACACCAGCACATACTAGGCACCCACTCACAGTGTGTATGCATGAGTGAACACCCTGACTCTGAGGGCAACATTGGATTTAACAATTATTTAGGGAGTCCTTTAAGAAAATCAACTAAACCTACACTGGAAAATAAAATGGTTCTTGAAAAAGTAGAGACTGCAAAAGCATGAACGAATTATAAAAAAATGGCTGGACTATTGAACCCTGACCATGACTGTCTATAGACACTGACAAATGTTTCAAAAGATGTACTGTAAAATATGCCTAAAGAAGCAGCACGAAAGTACATTTAACAGATTTGCAACAATCTAGTAACAATAGTATGGCTAGGCGAGACATGACGCAAACATTTTGACCGTGGGATTGAATACATGGGCCGAGATTCGCCACTCCTGCGCCGGTTGGGAGAATCGCCTGGGCTGCCAAAATTTCCCGGGACGCCGGTCCGGCGCCCTCCCGCGATTCTCCCAAGCGGCGGGTACGGCCCGGTCGAGTTCCGCGGGCCGCAGACCGGAGAATCGCCGGAGACACCCAAAATGGCAATTCTCCGGCACCCCCTCTATTCTCAGGGCTGGATGGGCCGAGCAACCAGGCCAAAACGGCGGGTTCCCCCCGGCGCCGTTCGCACCTGGTCGCTGCCGTCGGGAACAGCGCGCAAACGCTGGGGGGGCGGCCTGCGGGGGGGCGAGGGGGGATCCTGCACCGGGGGATACCTTAAATGTGGGGTGGCCCGCGATCGGTGCCCACCGATCGTGGGGCCGTCCTCTCTGAAGGAGGACCTCCTTCCTTCCGCGGCCCCGCAAGATCCGTCCGCCATCTTCTTGTGGGGCGGACTTAGAGAGGACGGCAACCACGCATGCGCGGATGACGGCAGTTATGCGGCGCCGGCAACGTCATCTATGCGGCGCCGCCTTTACGCGGGCGACAAGGCCTGGCGCGTGTAGATGACGCGGCCCTGATCCTAGCCCATTGTCAGGGCCTGAATCGGTCGGGGTCGGGGCCATTTCGCGCCGTCGTGAACCTCGACGACGTTCACGACGGCGCGGCCACTTAGGCGCGGGAGTGGAGAATCCCGCCCTTGGGAACTGTGCTTAATTTGGAGGAAGTGATTAATGTCTAATTAACCAATCACCTGTTAAGTGATCGACACTTTTCTGAACAAATCAGGGGGGGGTCTCAGCTGAGAATTAGAACCAATGAAAGTAAATAAGGGCCTAAACCATAGACAAGGATTTCCTTAAGAATATAATCCATATGATTGATTAAGAGAATTCTAGCCTTACAGAATTCTTGAAGCATCCATAGAAATTATTTCTTTGAAGTAATTTCTTTTACTTTTCCTTATGTTAAAACTTAGACTTTTCGCTGTAGTCTGACACGTTTTAGTATTATTTTGATCTAAGTCTTTGATTCAGTTTTAATGCAAGTGTATTAAGTAAATTCTTGAAAAATAATGAGTGTTTTGGACACTTCTTCAACTGGACTGAATACCTTATTTTTGGAAGAAAAATAAAAAGATCTTAGAGGCACCATCTAACGGAAATAAAACAGAGTCCCGTGTTGAGCGGGTGTAGCTGGATGTTTCCCGGTATTTGCAACGTCAAGAAACACCCACTATCTAACGGGACTCGGTTTTATTTTGGGGCCTAAGTGGAAAAGGAGTGACACATGTGGTGGTCTCCCAGGGGATCAGAGGCTCCCAGGTGCTTGCCCTCTGGGCAGTGTGGCACCCTGGCAGTCCCAGCCTGGAACCCTGACAGTGCCACTTGGGTGATGCTAGGCTGGCACTGCCCAGGTGGCAGGCTGGCATTTCTCATGTGATGGGGTCCGGACCTTGGGGGAGGGGGGAAGAGGGGGGTGGGGGGGGGGGGGGGGAGGACTCCCTTATAGGTGAGTTGGGGTCGGGGGTCACTTGAGATGGTTGAGAGATCGTGGCGCCATTTAAAAATGGCTTCCGATGTCTCCCTGCACGGAGGAGCTCTGGCGAGCGGAGCTCCTCAGTGCAGAAAACGGGCCTAAGTGCAGCCTTGGCTATGCTTTCCCCGTTGAGGCGCCCGATTTACCTGAATGGTCATTGAATAGCGGCTCATCATCGGCCCCTTGAGTGCAAAAAAAAAATCCATATGTGGCCCCCTGAACGAAAAGGTTGGACAATCCTGGGTTAGGAGATTAAGGAAGTATTCTACTTACAGATGTTCAGAATAGTACTGTCAGTGGGATGCCACGCCTCCAGCCTCTTCAGAGCAATCCCACTGCCACATTTACAATTTTCCATTGCTCACAGCAGCCAAATTATTTGCAGTTGTGTGTGATCTGTATAATGTGCCAGATTAATCTATCACCTTATTTCATTGATTGGTTGCTCCTTAAATAGGCATCTCCAGTCAGCCCATTCTGTCCACAAGTTGCGTTCTCTCTTGCAAATGCCATCCTAAAGATACACAAATAAATCAGAATTTCAGCTGGTGCCTTTCCTAAAATAAATTACTTCTCAATTCATTCAGGAAGAGAAACACAAAATTGAAATGTTTTTGTGATCTCACTTGCATGGGTTACTGGAATCAGTTAAATCTACAGCCTGAAACATTTATTTTTATGTTGATCCCACATGCATGCCCAGCCTGTGCAGACTGCCAATATCCTTTCAAAACAGATTGAAAACCTGTAGATCACAATAACTTTCATTTCTAAAGTGTGAAGGGAGTCATATCGGGTGAAGGGAAAAAATAACGGATGCCAAACAAGAGGGAAAATAAAGAAACAGAGAGAGAGAAGAGAGTAAAGTAAAATTTCCACATTCCGAACTTGGCCTGAGAAGGGAGGAATAACCAAATACAGACCAGGGCATGTATTGGCAAGAGTCAGAGAGAGAGGGGGCGAAGCTGGGGTAGAGAAATTAATTTGCATAGCAATGCTGCTCAGAATTAATTCGATTTCCCAGGGCAGGCAGCATCATGGACTGTCACCTTTGCAGTGCACATGTGTTCCTCATTGATGTCATCAAAGAACAAGATGCAAGCCACACAGATAACAGCATGCCTGCCCCCAGGAAATTAACGTCTTGTGCTACACAAGCAAGTGTTTCCTCCAATGGCATCTGGTTTACTGGTATAAAATATTTTGGCTTATCCAGAACATCAAGCTACTGATTGATGGCTTCACTGCTAAGTTCGATGGCAACCAGCAGAGACTGAACAGTACAATTTTTTTAAGATAAATTTAGTGTACCCAATTCATTTTTTCCAATTAAGGGGCAATTTAGCGTGGCCAATCCACCTACCCTGCACATCTTGTGGGTTGTGGGAGCGAAACCCACGCAAACACGGGGAGAATGTTGAAACTCCACTTGGACAGTGACCCAGAGCGGGGATCGAACCTGGGACCTCGGTGCTGTGAGGCAGCAGTGCTAACCACTGCACACAACCATGCTGCCCCGAACAGTACAAATGAATACCTTCTTCAAACACAAGGGACGCAATTAAAATTGCAACAAAGTCCTGTGACGAGCGTGTTAGTCAGGTGTTTCCCGCCACTCACAGCGGCGAGAAATACCACGCTTTCTATCAGGACTATGTTGCAATCTTGGGCCTCAGTGGGGAATGCCCCGGCGAGGCCGCACTTAGTCAAGTTTCCTGCACCGATGAGCTCCGCCCGCCAGAACTCCTCAGTCCAGGAGGAGATAGGGGCACCATTTTTAAATGGTATCCCAATTTCTTGACCCCCCCGACACGATTCCCAAACCCCCCCTCCGCACCCATGTGAATGACGCAGGGGGAAGGGTCGTCACCAGTGGGAAAGCCCCAGATGGAACAGTTGATGGCCTTCATCAAAGTCAAATCTCGATAGCAAAGGAAGGAGATGCATGGTGACTGGTCAAAGGCCATTGAGGGAGCAGTAGCACCTCTGCGAGGATCGATGGACCGTGTAGAGAAGTGCCTTGAGGTACAAAGGGCGACGATACGAGAGGTGGAGAAGGTGGTGTCCGACCACAGCGATCGGATTGTGTCGTTGGAGGCAGAGGAGGGGTCCTGGGGGACGTATGCCGTTGAGGGTGAAGGTGGTGGAGCAGGAAAACAGTCCAGGCGGCAGAAACTGCGAATTGTGAGTCTGCTGGAGGGTGTGGAGGGAACGAGCGCCACAAAATATGTGTCAAGGTTGCTGCCAAGGTTGGTGGAGGAGGGGATGCTGGATAAGGCCCCAGAGGTGGACAGGGCCCAGGGGCCTTTAAGGCAGAGGCCAATGGAGCTACCGCAGGCAGTGATTGTGCAGTTGCACAAATTTGCGGAGTAGGAGAAGATTTTATGATGGGCCAGGGAGAAGCGAGACTGTGAATGGGAGGGGAATCATGTCTGAATATATTAGGATATTGGTGCGGAACTGGCGAAGCGGCGTGCTGGATTTGTCAGGGCTGATGCCTGTTATACCGAAGGAAGATTTGGTTTGGAATGCTGTACCCATCAAAACTGTGGGTCACTTTTGAAAGCTAGGGAGGGACTGGTGGGGGGGGGGAGGGGTGTGTAGGGGGGCCTTCGAGCGAGAGCTGCCTCGCTGGCAGGGAATGCTGGTGATTGGAGATGAGGTGGGGAGGAAGCTGCAAGAGGTGGCCAGGTGGAGGGGGGAGGAAGAGGGGGAGATGGGTGGGGTGGTGAGGGGGTTTGTGATGTGGCAGAGTTGGAGACTGAGCGTGGTGATGGATGTAGAGGGTGGGTCTGATTTAGGGTGGTATTAGAGGAGGCAGAGACGGAGGGGAATGATGGTGGATGGTAGAGGGGAGTGGAGGCAAAAGCCTCCAGTAAAAATTGTTACAGTGAATGTCCATGGATTGAACGGGCCGAATAAGAGGTCTCGGGTTTTTGCGCACCTATGGAGTTTGAAGGCGGAGGTGATCCTTTTAAAGTAGGTATATCACCGGGTGAATTATCAGGTTAGACTGAGGAAGGGATGGGTGAGACAAGTATTTCACTCGGGGTTTGACTCAAAGTCGTGGGGGTGTCCATTTTGTTCAACAAAAGAACGGGGTTTGTGGAATCCAAGGAAGTGCGGGACCCGGAAGGGACGTATGTGAGACTGAGTGGGGTGCTGAAGGGGACATCGGTGGTGCTAGGCAACATATATGCGCTGAATTGGGATGATGTGGGGTTTGTGAGGGGTTTCCTTGGAGCGATCCCGGACCTGGATACACACCAATTGATTATGGATGGAGATTTTAATTGTGTGATGGAACTGAGGGTGGACAGGTCGATTAGTAAGTCAATGGTAAAGTTTTTTTTGGGGAAATATTTTATTGAGGCATTCATAATTTTAACAATTTGAAACATCAAGTTTCAAGAAAAACAAAACCATAATAATATACCCAACAAACCCACCTGGGCACAAACCCCAGCCAACATGACTTACACAAACAGTGCCACCTTCCCCAACCACCTCCAAAGACCAGGATGTCGGCCTCTCTCGCCCCCTGGGCTCCCGGGTCGTCCGCCACCTCAGGACCCGAAACTACCCTCATTTGTAATAGCTCTGATGTGACGTCAGAAAACCTCTGCAGAAACCCCTCAGCCACGGACATGTCCAAAACATATGGGCATGGTTCACAGGACCCCCTGCACAGCGCCCACACCTATCCTCCACCTCCTCAAAGAACCT
The DNA here is from genome assembly GCF_047496885.1 of Scyliorhinus torazame. Taxonomy (NCBI): domain Eukaryota; kingdom Metazoa; phylum Chordata; class Chondrichthyes; order Carcharhiniformes; family Scyliorhinidae; genus Scyliorhinus; species Scyliorhinus torazame. Next base: position 173,988,028 of record NC_092716.1, on the reverse strand, counting down.
GTCAATGAGAAAGTTGAGGATGGTGAAGGAGTTGGGAGGGTTTATGGAGCGTATTGGAGTGGTTGATCCGTGGAGGTCTAAGAACCCGTGGGGGGTAGGGGGGGGGGGGGGGGCGGGGGGCAGGAGGGTGTACTCCTTCTTTTCACAAGTGAATAAGGTGTACTCGAGAATTGGTTTCTCTTTTAAAAAATAATTTTTATTAAAGGTTTTCATAAAATATCAATAACAAAATGAGAAAGAAAAAAGAACCCAACAGGGTTAAGTAAAAAACACAATCTAAAAATGCAACCCCCCAAACCCCTCCCCCCATACCTAAATAATAAATTAACATTAACACCCCGACTTAAGACAGCAGATGTATACACCCCCTCAGACCCTTCCAGTGTAAATAACATAAACAAAAATAAAGTAAACCCCCGCCCCCCCCCCCCCCCCCGAGCTGCTGCTGCCATTGACCAATGTCTAGCGTTCTGCCAGAAAGTCTAAGAACGGTTGCAACCGCCTAAAGAATCCTTGTACCGACCCTCTCAAGGCGAATTTCACCCTCTCCAATTTAATGAACCCTGCCATATCGCTGATCCAGGATTCCACGCTTGGGGGCCTCGTATCTTTCCACTGAAGGAGAATCCTTCACCGGGCTACCAGGGACGCAAAGGCCAGAATTCCGGCCTCTTTCGCCTCCTGCACTCCCGGTTCCTCTGCCACCCCAAATATTGCGAGCCCCCAGCCCGGTTTGACCCTGGATCCTACCACCCTCGACACCGTCCTCGCTATGCCCTTCCAAAATTCCTCCAGCGCTGGGGATGCCCAGAACATATGGGTGTGATTTGCTGGGCTCCCTGAGCACCTAACACACTTGTCCTCACCCTCAAAGAACCTGCTCATCCTTGTCCCGGTCATGTGTGCCCTGTGCAGCATCTTAAACTGTATGAGGCTGAGCCTCGCGCATGAAGAGGAAGAGTTCACCCTCCCTAGGGCATCTGCCCACGTCCCCTCTTCGATCTCCTCTCCCAACTCCACCTCCCACTTACCTTTCAACTCCACCACCGAGGCCTCCTCCTCCTCCTGCATCACCTGGTAAGTTTCCGAGATCTTCCCCACTCCCACCCACCCCCCCCGAGAGCACCCTGTCCTGTACTGTGTGTGGCAGTAGCCGTGGGAATTCCACCACCTGCCGTCTGGCAAACGCGCTTACCTGTAAGTACCCCGGGGGGAGCCCGTACTTCTCCTCCAGCTCACCCAAGCTCGCGAACTTCCCGTCCACAAACAGGTCCCCCAACTTTTGTATGCCTGCCCTGTGCCACCCCGAAAACCCTCCACCTGTTCTTCCTGGGGCGAACCGGTGGTTCCCCCGTAATGGGGTCCACGCCGAGGCCCTAACTTCCCCCCTATGCCGCCTCCACTGCCCCCAGGTTTTGAGGGCCGCCACCACCACCGGGCTCGTGGTATACCTCCTTGGAGGGAGTGGCAGCGGTGCCGTTGCCAGCGCCCCCAGACTCGTACCCACACAGGACGCCGTCTCCAGCCTCTTCCATGCAGCCCCCTCCCCCTCCATCACCCACTTGCGCACCATTGTCGCATTGGCGGCCCAGTAGTACCCACAGAGGTTGGGCAGCGCCAGCCCCCCCCTATCTCTACTCCGCTCCAGGAACACCCTTCTCACCCTCGGAGTCCCTCGCGCCCACACAAACCCCATTATACTCCTGTTAACCCGCCTGAAAAAAGCCTTCGGGATAAACACGGGGAGGCACTGGAACAGGAACAAAAACCTTGGGAGCACCGTCATTTTGATTGACTGCACCCTACCCGCCAGGGACAGCGGCAACGCGTCCCACCTCTTGAACTCCTCCTCCATTTGCTCCACCAGCCTTGTAAAGTTAAGCCTATGCAGGGCCCCCTAGCTCCTGGCCACCTGGACCCCCAAATATCTGAAACTCCTCTCCGCCCTTTTCGCCCCCTCCTCGCCAATCCCCCTCTCCTGGTCCCCTAGCTGAACTACGAACAGCTCGCTCTTCCCCATATTGAGCTTGTACCCCGAAAAGTCCCCGAACTCCCTGAGGATCCTCATTACCTCTGGCATTCCTCCCACCGGGTCCGCCACATACAGCAGCAGGTCGTCCGCATAAAGCGACACCCTATGCTGCTCCCCACCCTGCACCAACCCCCTCCAGTTCCTCGACTCTCTCAGTGCCATAGCCAGGGGTTCAATCGTCAGTGCGAAGAGCAGCGGGGACAGGGGACAGGGGACACCCCTGTCTCGTCCCTCGGTGCAACTGAAAGTACTCGGACCTCTTCCTATTTGTGGCCACACTCGCCATCGGGACCTCATACAACAGCCTAACCCACCTGACAAACCCTCCCCAAACCCGAATCTCTTCAGCACCTCCCACAGGTACCCCCAATCTACCCTACCGAAGGCTTTCTCAGCGCCAATCGCCACCACTATCTCCGCCTCCCCCTCCCTCGCCGGCATCATGATAACGTTCAAAAGCCTCCGCACATTCGCGTTCAACTGTCTCCCCTTCACAAACCCCATCTGGTCTTCATGGATGATCTGCGGCACACAATCCTCAATCCTCGTGGCTAAGACCTTCGCCAGCACCTTGGCATCTACATTTAGCAACTAACTAACAGCGGGCCCAACAGGTCCATATATTTTTAATAGAATTCGACCGGGTAACCGTCCGGCCCCGGTGCCTTCCCCGCCTACATGCTTCCGATCCCTTTGATCAGCTCCTCCAGCCCAATCGGGGCCCCCAGTACCGCCACCAGTCCCTCGTCCACCTTTGGAAACCTCAATTGGTCCAGGAAACGGCCCATCCCTCCCTCCTCCCGTGGGGGCTCGGATCGGTACAATTCCTCGTAGAAGTCCCTGAAGACCCCATTGATGCCAACCCCATTCCGCACCACGCTCCCTCCCCTGTCCTTAACTCCCCCGATCTCCCTAGCTGCGTCCTGCTTCCGAAGCTGATGCGCCAGCATCCGGCTTGCGTTTTCCCCATACTCGTAGACCGCCCCCTGGGCCTTCCTCCACTGCACCTCCGCCTTCCTGGTGGTCACCAGGTGGAATGCGGCCTGGAGGCTGCGCCTCTTCCTCAACAATCCTTCCTCAGGTTCTTCCGCATACCTCCTGTCTACCCTCACCATCTCCCCCACCAGCCTCTCCCTCTCCCCCCGCTCCCTCCGCTCCTTGTGGGCCCTGATGGAGATCAGCTCTCCCCTCACCACCGCCTTCAGTGCCTCCCATACCATCCCCACTCGGACCTCCCCGTTGTCATTGGTCTCCAAGTACCTCTCTATACTTCCTCGGACCCGCTCGCTCACCTCCTCGTCCGCCAACAGCCCCACCTCCAAGCGCCACAGCGGGCGCTGGTCCCTCTCCTCCCCCATCTCCAAGTCCACCCAATGCGGGGCGTGGTCCGAAATGGCTATTGCCGAATACTCGGTATCCTCTACTCTCGCTATCAGCGCCCTACTCAAAATGAAAAAGTCGATTCGAGAATAAGCCATATGGACATGTGAGACGAATGAAAATTCTCTAGCCCCTGGCCGTGCAAATCTCCAAGGGTCCACCCCTCCCATTTGGTCCATAAATCCCCTCAACACTCTAGCCGCCGCCGGCTTCCTACCCGTCCTAGACCTGGAGCGATCCAGTGCAGGATCCAACACAGTGTTAAAGTCTCCCCCCATTATCAGGCCCCCCACTTCCAAGTCTGGGATCCGACTCAACATACGCCGCATAAAACCCGCATCGTCCCAGTTCGGAGCATACACATTGACCAGTACCACCCTCTCTCCCTGCAACTTACCACTTCCCATTATGTACCTACCGCCATCATCTGCCACAATGCTCGACGCCTCGAATAACACCTTCTTTCCCACCAAGATCGCCACCCCTCGATTTTTGGCATCTAGCCCCAAGTGAAACACCTGACCTACCCACCCTTTCCTCAGTCTTACCTGGTCTGCCACCTTCAGGTGTGTCTCCTGGAGCATAACCACATCCGCCTTGAGCCCCTTCAGGTGCGCGAACACGCGGGCCCGCTTAACCGGCCCATTCAGTCCCCTTACATTCCAGGTTATCAGCCGGATTAGGGGGCTACCCGCCCCCCTCCCCCGCCGACTAGCCATGACCCCTCCTTGGCCAGCCACGCGCCCGCACCCCACACCCGGCCCGTTCCCCACAGCGGCATACCCCCGTCTTGACCCACCCCACTCGCTCCAGCTCCTCCTTGATCTTAGCAGCAGCAAATCGATTCCCCCCCCCCCCCCCCCACCTCCCCCCCCCCCCCCCCCCCCCCCCCCCCCCCCGGCTAGGACCCATCCTAGCTGGTTTACTCCCCCCAATGCACTTCCCCAAGTCAGCTGACTCCTGCTGACCCTGGCCACTCCCGCCTCCCCTTCGACTCCTCCCATTGTGTGGCACACCCTCCTCTCCCCATTCACAGGCTCTCCCCCCTCCGTTCTAAGCGCGGGAAACAATCCTTGCTTCCCCACCCCGGTCCCGCCCACCCCCCCCCCCCCCCCAGGCTTCGGCACGGGAAAAAAATCCCGCGCTCTCCACCTACCAGGCCCCGCCACCAACCAAAACAGTGCCCAACCCGCCCCATCCACCCTCCCCAACCCGAAAGAGAAAAACACAGAGAAAAAGAAACCCAAAACAATGCAAAGGCCCCCCCCCCCCGAACCAAAAATAGGCATAACATATCCACCGCAGCCCCCAATCGCCCATCCCGGCCCTCAGTCTGTGTCCAGCTTCTCGGCCTGAACAAAGGCCCACGTCTCCTCCGGAGACTCAAAATAATGGTGCCGGTCCTTGTAGGTAACCCATAGTCGCGCCGGCTGCAACATGCCAAACTTCACCCCCTTCCTGTGCAGCACCGCCTTCGCTCGATTGTACCCGGCCCTCCTCTTCGCCACCTCCGCACTCCAGTCCTGATATATCCGAACCTCCGCATTCTCCCACCTGCTGCTCCTCTCCTTCTTGGCCCACCTGAGCACACACTCCCGATCGACGAACCGATGGAACCGCACCAGCACCGCCCGCGGAGGCTCGTTAGCCTTGGGCCTCCTCGCCAACACTCTATGGGCCCCTTCCAGCTCCAGGGCCCCCTGGAAGGACCCCGCTCCCATCAGCGAGTTTAACATGGTGACCACATAGGCCCCCACGTCCAGCCCCTCCAGCCCCTCCGGGAGGCCCAGAATCCGCAGATGCTTCTGCCTCGACCGATTCTCCATCTCCTCGAACCGCTCCTGCCATTTCTTGTGGAGCGCCTCGTGCGCCTCCACCTTTACCGCCAGGACTAAGATCTCGTCCTCAGTGTCAGATATCTTTTGTTGAGCCTCTCGGATCGCCACCCCCTGGGCCGTCTGTGTCTCCAGCAGCTTATCGATAGAAGCCTTCATCGGCTCTAGCAGGTCCTTTTTAATCTCTCTGAGGCAGCGCTGGATACCCACCTGTTGCTCCTCCACCCACTGCCTCCATGCTGCCTGGTCTCTGCCCGCCGCCATTTTGTCCTTCTTCCCTCCCTTCTTCTGGTCCACCACCACCTTTTTTGTCACCCCGCTCCTAGTTAAAGCCATATACTGACAGGGATCTATTATTAACTCCTTCCCACACCGGGAAACGTCGAAAAAGTGCCCTTGGGGGCCCTGAAAAGAGCCCAAAAGTCTCGAGAGGGAATCCTTTTAGCAGTGTTCGCTTCACCAATCTGCCCCAAAATGTCCGTGGAAACTCCTGAAAAAGGTCTGAGAGTCGGCTCCAGACGGGAGCTGCCGAATGCGTGACCTACTCCTCCATGGCCGCCACCGGAAGCCTCGTCCCCCTTCTTCAGTGGCCCTGGTGAGATCTTTTCACAGTTGTTCCCTCTGCTGTTAGAATTCACTTTTGATAAAGGTCCTCAGGTCAGTTTGCAGCTTTAAGCTTGCCCTTCCCCCGCTTGCATGCTGGAAGGGGCCCTGTTTATCCTGTTGCAGCCAAATCTTCCACTGCTTCTGCCGGGCCTGGCAGCCAAAAGACACAACACTCCTGGGGGACACCGTCAGGGGAGTGTTGCAGTCCTCTTGCCACACCGGGAAATGTCAAACAAATGCCGTGGGGGCCCTGCAAAAGAGCCCAAAAGTCCGTTCCAAGCGGGAGCTGCCGAATATGCGACCTAGCTCTGCATAGCTGCACCCGGAAGTCATCCGAGAATTGGTTTCTTTGTGGTGAGTCGAGCGGTGTTGTTGGGAGTGGCAGGGACGGAGTATGCGGGGATTGTGATATCTGATCATGCGTCGCATTGGCTGCAAGTGAGGCTTAGCGCGGGGCAGGTGCAGAGGCCGGATGGAGGCTAGATCTGGGTCTTTTGGCAGATAAGGGGTTTTGTGGAAAGGTGAGGTCGGTGATTGGGGATTACGTGGAGACTAATCAGAACAGGGAGGTGTCAGCAGCCATGCACTGGGAGACATTGAAGGCGATGGTCCGAGGGGAGGTTACCTCGTTCAAGGCGCACAGGGACAGGGGGAGAAGGAAGGAGCATGGACCATTTTTGGACGAGATAGTCAAGGTGGATAGGAGGTACACGAAGGCCCCCACTGAAGAGCTGTTGGTGGAAAGGAAGAGGTTACAGGAACATTTCGATAGGTTGACAACGGGAGTGACAAGCGAGACAGCGACGGAGGGTGAGGGGGTGCAATATGAATATGGGGAGAAGGCAAGCCACTTTGCACGAAAGGAGTGAAGGACATTTCCCTGGTTGCCAGAGTACACGCTATTGGAGCAGCTAATGCTCCCGGATGAGTCAGGAGAGGGTAGGATTGGGACATATACAGGTGGTTGGGGGAGCAGGGAGGATGCAAGTGGTGAGGATCAAGAACAAAAGTGAGGTGAAATTGGGGGTTAAAGGCAAGGGACCATGGTGCGAGACGATGCGTAGGGTGAATTCAACTTCCTCTTGCGCGAGGACGAGCTTGATTCAGTTTAAGGTGGTGCACAGGGTACATATGATCCAGGCGAGGATGAGTGGGTTCTTCCAGTGTTAAGTAATGGGTTAAGAGACATTGCAATTAGTTGTCTCATTTATGTTAAGTATCCATTAATTGACACTGATATGTAAAGGGGCTTCAGGTGGCCTCTGTCAGGTGATGTGTAGTTAGAGTTTTGTGCAAAGGCTGTTGGAATGAAACAAAAGTGTGTTTGTGAAAAAGGAACAGAATTTTAGACTCTTCATATCACAGCAACTAAAACGTCAAACAATTGGGAGCAGAGGATGGTTGCTGTGTAAATGTGAAGGGTTGAAAGATACAACTTTTCCAGATCAAACCAAGGAGTGAGTGAGAAAAGAAAAAGAAAAAGGGATATATGGCTGAACCGAGGATAAAGATGGCTGGATATGACTATCCTCCCTTATTTTCTGAAAGGGAATCGTACGACCAATGGAGAAGTGCAATAGTTATGTGGACTAAGGGAACTGCTTTGGGAAAGAGAAAACAAGGTATGGCATTGGCTCTTTCTCTACCACATGGCAGTAAAATCCGAAACAAAGTGCTTTCTGAGCTGGAATTGGAAGAGTTAGACTCAGAAGAAGGTCTGGAGACTTTATTACATTATATGGATAAGATTTATAAGAAAGATGACTTGTTAAGTGCGTATGAAGCATGGTCGGATTTTGATAAGTTCCAGAAAATGGAGGATATCTCCATGGAAGACTATATAATGGAATTTGGCAGACTATATAAAAGGCTGCAGAAACACAACCTGGAATTTACACAGTCTGTGTTGGCCATGAAATTACTTGACTGTGCTAGAATGAGCAACATGGATAGGCTCCTGGTTTTGACAGGAGTTCAGTTTATTGATAAGGATACCTTATTCGGACTTCCAGTGACGGAGGCGGGAGGCGGCCGCACAATGGCGGGCTCCCGGTCGGCAACAGCATTTTCGGGGCTTTAAGCCCGGTCCCAGGGTCCACGGAGGCGGCAGAAGCAGGGAGAAGGCACGGAGGAGGCACAGTGGAGACACAGGAGGAAAAAAGGAACAAAGAAAAATGTCGAGGGTGAGCAAGAAAACGGCCAGAAAAAAAACAGCTGGAGGTCCGTCGGTGAGTGGAAAGGTCACCGCGGGGTCACCAGGAAAAATGGAGGCTGGAGCACCAGGGAAGGCCGCACTGCTTGCGGCTGAAGAAATAACTAAGGTGATGGCTGCGGAATTTGAAAAGCAGTTGGCGCAGATTGCGAAATGCATGGAGACGGTGAGGAAGGAGATGAAGGAGGTTTTGAGTGTGCTGGTGGAGGAGGCGGTTTCCCCGGTGAGGACGGAGGTGGCGAGCGCAGTGGCGGAGGTGCGAGAGCAAGGGGAGGCGCTGAAGGAAGTGGAGGAGACGTTATTGCAGCACGGTGATCAACTGGCCTCGATGGGGAAAGAGATGCGGAAGGTGATGGATACTCACAAGGATCTGCGAGGAAAAATGGAAGACCTGGAAAACAGATCCAGGCGACAGAATTTGAGGATTGTGGGGCTGCCCGAAGGAGTTGAAGGACCGAAGCCGACTGAGTACTTTGCCGCGATGCTGGCAAAACTACTGGGGGAGGGGGAGGACCCCTCCCGATATGAACTGGATCGGGCTCATCGGTCGTGAGGCCTGTACCAAAGGCGAGTGAGCCGCCAAGGGCAGTGACTCTGTGCTTCTGTAGGTACAGGGTGAAGGAGAAGGTCCTGAGCTGGGCCAAGCAGAAGTGGGTGGTGCAGTGGGCTGGAGCTGGTATACATGTATACCAGGACTTTACGGTGGAGCTAGCAAGGAGGCGGGCTGCCTTCAACCGGGTGAAGAGGGCACTGTACATTAGCAAGGTGCGGTGCGGCATTGTATATCCAGCGAAGCTGAGGGTGACTTACAAGCTCAGGGACTTTTATTTTGGAACGGCGGAAGCAGCGGAGGAGTTTGCGAAAGCAGAAGGACTGTGGCAGAACTGACAAATTGAGGAATGGCCATGTGCCGATGTAACCTCATGACTGTATTTTCTTCTTTTTTGTATCACTGCGCGCAGGTGTAGAGATTAAAGGAGCCAATGTGGTATATATTTGGACAAGGGAAGGGACGGGACTTTCACTCGAAATGAGAGCTCTTTGGGGTGTAGGTGGATATGCGGGGTTTGTGTGCTAAAAGGGGATCTTTGGGCTTTCCTAGGCCCGGGCAAGTGGGAAAGGGACCCGGGTGGGGGCCTCCACGCTGGCCGGTTTAAGCCGGCCAGTGTACGGGAGTGATGTGGTGGGAGGGGCTGCGGCCATCGGAGCCTGGCAGAACAGGGTCCGAGTGGTCTAGCCGGGGTGGAAAGTTGGGGGGGAAGGAACCGAGGTTGGGAGGAGGAGTTTTACAAGAGGCAGTGGACAGGAGGAGCTGGAGACCTGCGGTGGGGGAGGGTGGGGGGTGGGGGAGAGCTGTGTAAGATTAAGGGTGACTACGGGTAATCCCTGATTCCTTTTTGCCATTTGTTTATGTAAACATGCGGGTTGAGGTTTGGGAGTTGGTGGGTAGATGGGATCGTTGTTATTATGGGGACTGACCTATCTTGCTGATTATTGTTTATTGTTGATGGATGTAAATGTGGGAGAAAACGTGAAAAAGGAGGAGAATAAAAAAAAAAAGGATACCTTATTCGAACAGATGACAAAAGCTTTACAAAAGTTTCTGGGGAAACATTCGATTCCGATGGCTCTGATGACCCAAATAGGTCAGCCTGCAATAAGGCAGAATATGGAAGATACACTACTACCAGGATGGCGAAATCGTATGGCTACAGACAGGGCTCAAGACTATAGAAGGAGACCGGGACAAGGAAATTATGAAGACAGAAAGCCAGTTAGAACTACAATAGGAAGATGAACCCCAGAAATGCACGTGGCATGATAAATCGATGTTTTCGATGTGACTCTCAATACCATTATGCTTTCAACTGTCCAACTCGTTATGATAGAGTGTTTGAAGCGACACATGACACGCAAGAGTCAGAATAGGAAAAAGATAGTGACCAGAAAGAAGGCATTGTCCTATTGACAAGCAGTTTTATGCCGGTAATGGGGGTGTTGGTTGCAGAATCCTTCAACTGTGCTGTATTGGACAGTGGCTGCACATCTACTCTGTGTGGAATTGACTGGCTAAAATGTTACCTGGACTCTTTGAATGCTGAAAATCGTAACAAGGTTAAGGAATTTGAAAGTTCCACAAGTTTCAGGTTTGGGGATGATAATACTCTGAAGTCGCTGAAAAGAGTGGTGATCCCTTGCAATATTGCCGGAGTGAATCATTTCATTAGCACGGATGTTGTATCAAGTGAGATACCTTTGCTTCTGAGCAGACCGTCGATGAAGAAAGCACACATGAAACTGGATATGGAACAGGATAAGGCAACAGTTTTTGGAAAGATGGTGGATTTACAATTTACACAGTCGGGACACTATTGTATTCCATTACTGACAAATAATATTTCAAGTAGAGGGTTAAGGATGTGTTAATGGCAGTTGAAAATGGGACTTTAGCTGATAAATAGCTTCTGGTATTAAAACTGCATAGGCAATTTGCACATCCGTCTCCTCGGAGGCTGAAAAATTTATTAAAGGATGCAGGGGTAAGGGATGACGACGATACTAAACTGATAGAACAGGTTAGTGACCGCTGTGAAGTTTGTAGGAAGTACAGGACACCAGCACGACCGATAGTAACCCTACCTTTGGCCAGGGATTTTAACAACATTGTGGCCATGGACCTTAAGATCTGGGATAAAACAAATAATATATTTATTTTGCATTTTGTAGATTTAGCAACCAGATTTAGTCAATCAACGATTGTACGAAGTAATGAAAAAAGAGTAATTCTGGATCAAATCGTGGAAAAATGGATAGGGACAGGAATGGGTCCACCGGCAAAATTGCTTACGGACAATGGGGGGAGAATTTGCTAATGATGAGTTTAGGGATATGTTTGAAAACATGAATATCAGAGTTATGAATATGGCTGCAGAAAGCCCATTTAGTAATGGTGTCTGTGAAAGAAATCATGCTGTCATCGATGACATGCTTCGGAAACTTTTGGCAGATCGACCAAATTGCAGGCTAAATTCAGCTTTAGCATGGGCAGTACATGCAAATAATTCATTGCAGATGGTTGGGGGCTATAGTCCTTATCAATTAGTGTTTGGTAGAAATCCTAAAATTCTGTCCATTTTGGATGACCAGCCTCCAGCTTGGGAGGGGACTACAATTAGCACTGGTTTTGCTAAACATTTAAATGCATTACATAGCAGTAGAAAAGCTTTTTTGGAAGCAGAAGTCTCTGAAAGAATTCGCAGAGCTTTGAGACATAACGTACGGCCATCAGATGCCGTTTTTCAGCAAGGAGGCATGGTATACTATAAGAGAGACAATTGTAATGAATGGAAAGGCCCAGGGAAGATCATAGGCATAGCTGGCAAAACAATTATTTTGCAACATGGTAATCAAACTGTTAGGGTACATTCATCAAGGATAATGGGTACAGATTACAAATTTTCAAATTTAGACAGAGCAGACAGACATGACAAGGAACCAGAGTCATGTGGTCCGCATGTGTTACAGAACTATGAGAACCAGTTAACTGATATTGACAGGGTTCCTGTAGAGGAACACAACACTTCTGATGAATTAGAACAGGCCATTTTTCCGAAAGGGCAACTACCAAAAGTTGGTACAAAAGTGACACACTTGCCTGAAGGGTCTAGTCAATGGAAGGATGCAACTGTTATTAGTAGAGCAGGGAAGGCCACTGGAAAGTATAAACATTGGTTGAATGTACAGCATTCAGGGGAAGGAGTCAAGGCAATGGATTGGGAAAATGAAGTTCAAAAATGGAGGGCACAGAAACACAGTGCCAGTTCAGATAGTACATCGGATAGTGAACAGGTCCGCAGGAAATGGTCGAGAACTATTGAATGGACATCCCACAGCAGAAGGGAAAGATCAAGCAGTAGCAGTACAGAACGAGATACCAGGCGGGAGAGGGGACGTCGTTTATCAAGATCTCGGAACATGAGTAAGACTACAAATACTAATAGGAGTAGAAGCCCACATGCACGTGAGATTTTGGTGAAAAAGTTATCAAAGAAGCTAAACAGCAAGAATTGCATAGTTGGAGTGAATTTGGGGTATACACGGAAGTACCGGATAGGGGACAAAGAGCTCTATCCCACAGATGGATTTGCACGGAAAAGGTTCTTCCGGATGGAACTTATAAGGCAAAGGCCAGGCTTGTGGCAAGGGGATGTGAAGAAAACTTAGAAGATCAGGATTTAAGTGTAGATTCACCTACAGCAGGAAAGGTTATTTTAAAGATCTTCTTGGCTCTATTAGCCACAAAGGCATGGGAATGCAAATCTATAGATATAAAAGCTGCCTTTTTGCAGGGGCATCAGCTCCAGAGAGACATTTTTCTCCGTCCTCCTAAAGAAGCAGCTAACACAGAAGGGGTACTCTGGAAGTTGAACAAATGTGTATATGGATTAAATGATGCATCTAGAGTCTGGTATTTTTCGGTAAGGTCAATTTTGTTAAAGTTAGGCTGTTGCCAGTTGAAAGCAGGTCCTGCAATGTTTTACTGGCACTATAAAGGAAATCGTTCTGGCATTTTTATGATGCATGTCGATGATTTTTTGTGGGGTGGAACTAGTGATTTTGAAGCTATTATAATCTCTGGTTTGAGGAAAGAATTCAGGGTTGGAAGTTAGGCTTCCGGTGCATTTAAATATATTGGACTAGAAATTGGACAGACTAAGTTAGGGGCAACTTTACGTCAGCAATCTTATTTGGAACGCATCAGCCCAATAGCAATTAGTCGTGGCCGAGTTTCACAAAAAGACGCAATGGTTTCAAAGATAGAAAAAGAGCAACTGCGAAATTTAATTGGGCAACTGAACTGGTTAGGTAGACAGACTAGACCGGACGTGAGTTTGATGTCTTAGAGTTGAGTACAAAAATGAATGATCCCAAAGTGGAAGACATAATAAGAGCAAATAAAGCGTTGGCCAAACTAAAAATGCAGGAGTGTGTTTTAAAGTTCCCGGTTTTAGGTGACCTTAGGCACTTGAAACTCATAGTTTATAGTGATAAGTCCTATGCAAATTGATGTGATGGGGTTTCAAGCGCAGGAGATTTTATAATTTTCCTTTTGGGGAACAATGGTAAATGTTGCCCGCTTGTGTGGGAAACAAAGAAAATAAGGAGAGTGGTAAAAAGCACTTTGGCTGCTGAGATGTCAAGCCTTGTAGAGGTGGTGGATATGACCTTTTATATCAATATGATATTGACAGAAATTTTGGGATTAGGGGATTTGGGTAATATACCTATTGACTGTCACATTGACAATAAATCCCTGTGGGAAAGTGTGCACTCTACAAAAAGTGTCAATGAAAAGAGGTTACGGATAGACATCGCAAGTTTGAAGCAGATGTTGGACAGAGAGGAAATAACAAAAATTAAATTTGTCGACAGGAGCTATCAACTGTCAGACTGTTTTACGAAAAGAGGGGCGAGTTCACAGAAACTTTTGGATATTGTTAATGAAGGGCGCTTGTTTCTGTGACTGCTTTTTTTTTTTCTTTCTCGTTCAAACAAAAAAAAAGGGGGCGAATCATGTGCGTGTTTTTGAGTTTCTTGAAATTTTGTTTTCACCTAATTATTTTTTTCTCCAAGGAAGGGGAGACTGTTAAGTAATGGGTTAAGAGACATTGCAATTAGTTGTCTCATTTGTGTAAAGTATTCATTAATTGACACTGATATGTAAAGGGGCTTCAGGTGGCCTCTGTCAGGTGATGTATAGTTTGGGTTTTGTGCAAAGGCTGTTGGAATGAAATAAATGTGCGTTTGTGAAAAAGGAACAGAACATTAGACGCTTCATATCACAGCAACTAAAACGTCGAACATCCAGGAGGTGGCCGATGAGTGTGAGAAGTGTGGGCGGGTCCGGAAAGTCATGTGCCTATGTTCTGGGGTTGCAAGAAGCTGGAGAGTTACTGGGAAGTGGTATTTGGAACATTATCTAAAATTGTGGGGGTGGAGGTCAGGCCAGACCCAATGGTGGCGATCTTTGGGGTACGGAAATTCCAGAGCTGCTGGAGGGGAAGGGGGCCAATGTTGTGGCCTTCACCTCTCTAATTGCCCGGCGAAGGATCTTGCTAAATTGGAGGTCGGATACACCGTCGGGGATGAGGGCCTGGCTGAGGACTTATACGACTTTCTCCGGTTGGAAAAGATTAAATTTGAGTTGAGGGGGTCGGCGGAGGGCTTCGAGACATGGTGGGGATTGTTCATGACACTGTTTGAGGAACTGTTCGTCGCGGGGGGTGCGGACGAGAGGGGGTGGGGGAGTGCAGATGAAAAAAGGAGAAGAATTATAGAAACTGTGGACTGTGGGATTGTGGAGTGTGTTATTGTATATGTTATCATTTTTTACACATGTTTGGAATAAACTACATTTTGAAAAAAGAAATTCAAATTCACCGCCGGCCTGGTAGATCTTATGCCAAAATTCAACCTTTCTTACTGAAAAAGCATGGGACAAAGAATGAGAGGCTTTTCTTTCAAAATGCATTTATATAGCGTCTTTAATGTAGTAAACATTTGAAGACATTTGGGCAGCACGGTAGCACAAGTGGATAGCACTGTGGTCTCACAGGGTCCCAGGTTCGATTCCCCGCTGGGTCACTGTCTGTGCGGAGTCTGCATGTTCTCCCCGTGTCTGCATGGGTTTCCTCCGGGTGGTCCGGTTTCCTCCCACAGTCCAAAGATGTGCAGGTTAGGTGGATTAGCCATGATAAATTGCCCTTAGCGACCAAAAAGGTCAGGACGGGTTATTGGGTTACGGGGAGAGGGTGGAAGTGAGGGCTTAAGTGGATCGGTGCAGACACGATGGGCCGAATGGCCTCCTTCCGCACTGTATGTTCTATTTCAAAACGATGAAGTCAGGCACTGAGCAAAAATGGGGGGGGAGAAATGGTGTATGTTTGGAGGTATGATCTTACAGGTAAGCTTTCGAGTCATAGATGTTTATTTACAGCATTGAGACAGGCTCTTTGGCCCAGCTTGTCCATGCAGCCCAGTTTCTATCACTAAGCTAGTCCCACTTGCCCGCATTTGGCCCATATCCCTCTATACCCACCTTGCCCATGTAACTGTCTAACTGTTATTTAAAGGAAAAAATTATCCCCCCCCCCTCTACCACTGCCTCTGGCAGCTCATTCCAGATGCTCACTACCCTCCGTGTGAAAGGATTTCCCCTCTGTTCTCTTTTGTATCTCTCCCCTCTCACCTTAAACCTATGTCCTCTAGTTCTAGACTCCTTTACCTTTGGGAAAAGATGTTGACTATCTACCTTATGTATGTTCCTCATTATTTTATAGACCTCTATAAAATCAGCCATAAGCCTTCTACGCTCCAGGGAAAAAAGCACCAGCCTATCCAGCCTCTCCTTATAACTCAGACCATCAAGTCCTGGTAGCATCCTCATAACTCTCTTATGCACTCTTTCTGGTTTAACAATATCCTTCCTATAATAGGGCGACCAGAACTGAACACAGTATTCCATGCGTGGTCTTACTAATGTCTTGTACAACTTCAACAAGAAGCCCCAACTCCTGTATTCAATATTCTGACAATAAAACCTAGCATGCTGAATGCCTTCTTCACCACCCTGTCCACCTGTGACTCCACCTTCAAGGAACTATGACCTGTACCCTAGATCTCTTTGTTCCGTAACTCTCCCCAACTCCCTACCATTAACTGAGTAGGTCCTGCCCTGATTTGATCTACCAAAATGCACACCTCACATTTATCCAAATTAAACTACATCTGCCATTCATCGGTCCACTGGCCCAATTGGTCAAGATCCTGTTGCAATCTTATATAACCTTCTTCACTGTCCACTATGCCACCAATCTTGGTGTAATCTACAAACTTACTAACAATGCCTCCTACATTCTCATCTAAATCATTAATATATATAATAAATAACAGTGGACCTAGCACCGATCCTTGAAGCACACCGCTGGTCACAGGCCTCCAGTTTGAAAAACAACCCTCCACAACCACCCTTTGGCTTCTGTCGTCAAGCCAATTTTGTATCCAATTGGCTACCTCACCTTGGATTCCGTGAGATTTAACATTTTGCAACAACCTACTGTTATGGACCAGGGTTTAGAAAACTCCAAAGTATATCATGGAGTTCACCTGACCTACAACTGTTTATCGAATTTGGTTACGATGAGCACAAGTTCCTGTCTTTCAGGTGGTATTCAACAGAGGACTTTTAATCAAAAACAAGCTTTATTCGATGAATTTAGTTAACATTTTTAGAAACACTCACAGTAAGCATTTTATCAACTACAAACATAAATACCCCACACAGCTACAGTAATCTATGTAGAATCTTTAATAATTTTCCCCCTTTAACTGTTCCAATTTAATAACAAGATCCCATAGACCAGAAACCCCTTTTCAAAGGTGTGGCCCAACACACGGCACTCTTACTATCTTTAAGACTTGGTATGTATACACCCGTTTCCTTTCCAAAACAGCAGGTTTGAATTCCTTCCAGAAAACAGTTATCACTTTTACGTTATCAAGTAATCTGGAAACATCTTTTAAACTGAAGTTAGAGAGACACTTCTTTTTCTGAGCACAGGAGCCCAAATGTGAAAACAAAAACAAAAAAACTCAGAGCCACCAAAACAAGCCCCAACCAAAGTGAAAGTAAAACCAACTCCCAGAGCCACAGCCCAGCTCCACCCACCCAATGAATCACTGAAGCCATGTGATAAGACAAACACATTTCTTAAAGGGACATTCCTATGACACTACCATGCGGTACCTGTCAAAGACCTTGCTAAAGTCCATATAGACAACGTCGACTGCATTGCCCTCATCTACCTTCTTGGTTACCCCTTCAAAAAACTCAATCAAATTCATAAGACATGGCTTTCCCCTTACAAAGCCATGCTGACTTTCCCTAATTAGCCCTTGCCTGTCTAAATGTCTATAGATCCTGTCCCTCAGAATACCATCTAATAATTTACCCACTACAGAAATAAGGGTAACATGTCTGTAGTTCTCAGGCTTATCCCTACAGCCCTTCTTAAACAAGGGCACAACATTTGCTACCCGCCAATATTCAGGCACCTCTCCTGTAGCTGTCGATATTTCAAATATCTCCGCTAGGGAGCCGGCAATTTCCTCCCTAGCCTCCCACAACGTCCTGGGGTACATTTCATCAGGTCCCGGGGATTTATCTATCTTGATGCACTTTAATACCTCCAGCACCTCCTTCTCTGTAATATGTACACTCCTCAAGACATCACTTTTTATTCCCCATATTTTCCTAACATTTGTGTCTTTCTCAACAATAAATACTGATGAGAAATATTCATTCAGGACCTCTCCCCATCCCTTGTGATCTGCACATAGATGACCTTGTTTATCCTTAAGAGGCCCTACCCACTCCCTAGTCACCCTTTTACCCTTTATGTATCTGAGGCTCTTGAAAGTAGGGCAAAAGGTAACAAGATGGAAGTATTCCGGGGAGAATCTCAGAGTGTAGGCTTAAGACAGTGAAAAGTTGAGACACTGAATATAATAAAACATAGGAAGGAAAAATGAAAAGGGGGTCAGTTCAGAAGAGATGAGTCAAGTAGGAGTGGGGGCCTTTAGAGAGATGGGATGGAGTGTAGGATTAATAAACAAGAGTTTGAACTCCAAAGAAGAGTCCTATTGGACTTTGAAACTAACTTTGCTTCCCTCGCCACAGATTTCCAGCCCTTTCTGTTTTTCTACCAATATATAGGAGTTGGACTAACTAACGAACAGGGATGAAGAGTCAAGCAGCAAGTTGATAATCCAAGGCTTTGAGTTAATGTAAGTTCACGAGCTATACAGATATATTTTGGTAGTGAAGACAAAGGGAACAGATGAAGACAGAAGATGGTTTTCTACTGAGAACCAGTTTTAGAGTTGTCCTTATGATACACAATTGCCCTACAATATTAGCATTTGGCTGCGGAAAGGTGGACAGGATACTTCTTAGAATTGGTCGAGACAGGTTTGACAATAAACAGTCAAGCTGAAGGTGCAGAGGTAAGAATTGAAGCATGAGGAAAGCAGGGACTGTGGGCCAGGGGTTGAGGGTAGTAGGGGGTGACAACATCTTTGAAAAGGGAAGTAAAGACACTGCTGAACAACCAGTGAAAGTCCAGAGGAGGAGAAATTGGAACTTAGAGAGGACAGTAGTAAAGGATGGGCAGCACGGTAGCATTGTGGATAGCACAATTGCTTCACAGCTCTAGGGTCCCAGGTTCGATTCTGGCTTGGGTCACTGTCTGTGCGGAGTCTGCGCATCCTCCCCGTGTGTGCGTGGGTTTCCTCCGGGTGCTCCAGTTTCCTCCCACAGTCCAAAGATGTACAGGTTAGGTGGATTGGCCATGATAACTTGCCCTTAGTGTCCAAAATTGCCCTTAGTGTTGGGTGGGGTTACTGGGTTCTGGGCATAGGGTGGAGGTGTTGACCTTGGGTGGGGTGCTCTTTCCGGGGGACGGTGCAGACTCGATGGGCCGAATGGCCTCCTTCTGCACTGTAAATTCTATGATAATCTATGATAGGAGATGAGTAAGTGGGATATTAGTGATTCTCAGTCTTGGTCTGAAGAAGTTCTACCCAGTAGAGCTTCAAGATCATGAATAACTTGAAAATTAGCAGCAGGTTCCAAAGCTATGGGAAGTTCAATGCAAGGACAACAGTAGTTAAAAGAGTATCTTCTTTCTTGGGGATCCATTGATGAGGAGCAAATTTTCAAGAAGGATCTGGTACTGAATGTATGACAGAGTAAAGGGACGCCATTGGGAGTGGGTTAACAATACAACAATAGAGACTTCCGGGTGCGGCGATGACCAGCTAAGTCGCACGTTTCGGCACCTCCCGTTTTAACGGACTTTTGGGCTCTTACCGGGAGCCCCAACGGCAATTTTCGAAAGCTAAACCCACTGTGAGGCGACATAGAAGGGAGTCCCCCCGGATGTGAATGGACAGAAGAGATACTAGTGGCCAGATTGCGGAGGATCCTCTGGAGCAGTGGCAAAGAAGGGAAGTGAGAAGCAAGATGGCGGTGGAGGGAGGCCAGATGGTATGGGGCCTGGAACAGCAGGAGTTCCTCCGCCGATGTGTGGTGGAGCTCAAGAAGGAGGTGCTGGCGCCGATGCTGCAGGCGATTGAGGGGTTAAAGGAGGCGCAGAAGACCCAAGAGATGGAGCTCCGTGGAGTGAAGGCAAAAGCTGCCGAAAAGGAGGACGAGATACAGGGCTTGGTGGTGAAGACGGAGACGCACGAGGCACTGCATTAGAGGTGTATGGAGAGACTGGAAGTCCTGGAAAATAGCTCGAGGAGGAAGAACTTAAGAATCTTGGGTCTTCCCGAAGGGGCAGAGGGAGCGGACGTTGGGGCGTATGTGAGCACGATGCTTCATACCTTAATGGGAGCTGAGGCCCCGACGGGCCCCCTGGAAGTGGAGGGAGCGTATCGAGTCCTCGTGAGAAGACCAAAGGCAGGAGAAATACCTCGAGCAATAGTGGTGAGGTTCCACCGCTACAAGGACAGGGAGATGGTCCTGAGATGGGCGAAAAAGACACGGAGCAGCAGGTGGGAGAACGCGGTGATCCGCGTGTATCAGGATTGGAGTGCGGAGGTGGCGAGAAGGAGGGCGAGTTTCAATCGGGCCAAGGCGGTGCTCCACAAGAGGAAAGTGAAGTTCGGAATGTTGCAGCCGGCAAGACTGTGGGTTACATACCAGGGTAAACACCACTACTTTGAGACGGCAGAAGAGGCGTGGACATTTATTGAAGAGGAGAAGTTGGACTAGATTGGAGAAAGAGTGTAGGAAATGAAGTAGTGAGGTGGTGGTAAGGGACTGTGAATCAGATGGGGGAAAATTCTCTTTCGACTCGAAGGGGGGGACACGAAGAAATGTGGGCGCCGGTGGGGAAGGGGAGGGGGAAGGAGAGAGGGAGCTGCGCCATCAGGGGTGGGGCCGAGAGGGAAGCACGGGCTTTGTTCCCGCGCTATGGAAATTGTGGCGGGAAAAGGGGGCGCAGGAAGGAGGGGGCCTCACATAATGGGAGGCTAAGAATAAACGGGGGAAGACGAGGTCAGCCAGAGTTTGCTGACTTCCGGAAGCAATATGGGGGAGCAACTAAGCTAGAGAGGGATCTAGCGGGGGGGGGGGGGGGACTGGGTTGCTGCTGCTAAGGGGAAGGGGGAGCTGTTACGGGATGGGATGGGAGGGATGGGAGGGCGCCGTCGGGGGGATAAGCGGGTGCGTGGGAACCGGGTGAGGAGCTGGTCTAAAAAAGGGGATGGCTAGTCGATGTGTGGGGTGGGTAAAGAGTATTGCATGGGTTCTGGGTGGGTGTGGCAAAAGTGATTTCAAAGGTGGTGGGGGTCCGGGTCAAACCAGGCTGGGGGTTGGCTATATTTGGGGTTGCAGATGAGCCGGGAGTGCAGGAGGTGAGAGAGGCCGATGTTTTGGCCTTTGCTTCCCTAGTAGCCCGGCGAAGGATTCTACTTTTGTGGAAAGAAGCTCAGCCCCCGGGTGTGGAGGCCTGGATCAATGACATGGAAGGGTTCATAAAATTGGAGCGGATAAAGTACGCACTAAGAGGTTCGGCTCAAGGGTTCACCAGGCGGTGGCAACCGTTCCTCGACTATCTCGCAGAGCGATAAGGGAAAATAGGAAAGGTAGCAGCAGCAACCCAGGGGGGAGGGGGGGGGGGAGGGGGGAGGGCTCATTTGGGTCCTCAGGGGTTTTATGTGTGTGTTTATATATTAGTTATTTATATTAGATGTTACGAAGTTACTATTTTAGTTACTATTTCTGTTGTTTCTTATTTTGTTGTTGGCAGTTGCCGTTAGTTAGCATATTATTTATTTTAAAAAACGATCAATGTATATATTATTACAAAGTTGTAAAATGGGAAATTTTTGTTTGATCGAAAAACTTTAATAAAATATATTTATTTTTAAAAAAACAATACAACAATAAATCTTGAGTAAAGGAGTAATCATACGATCAGGACTAACGTGTGTCATGTGAGAGTACCTTTAAGAAATGGGTGTTTATAAATGGGTGTGTATATAAATCTCTGTAGTGAGAGTACCTTTAATAAATGGGCGTTTGCTACTGCAGTGATGTCAGAGAGTGGGTGGAGCTGGGCTGTCTGTCAGCTTTTTACTTTTGTTTTAGGCTGTTTGCTGCAGGGTGTGTTTTAGTTTCATTTTCAGTATTGGAGCTGAATCCAGACCAAGCAGGTGTACTACTGTTCTCTCTGCTATCAAAAGACTATCTCTTGATCATTTGGTGAATTCATAATTATAAATGTTCTCAGTAGTGAATCTAAAGCTAATGTGCTTCTGTTTAAAGTTTTTTTTTAAAGTCTTCTGGATGTTAAAAGGACAGCTTATGGATTACTTTTAGTATTGTATTCTTTGGGGGTTGTATTTGAATTAATGGTTGCTAAGATGTTCGCTGTTTGTTTTTAAAAGGTTAACTTGAATTCATAGAATAAACATTGTTTTGCTTAAAAATATACTTTTCCATTTCTGCTGTACCACACCTGGGTGGGCCGTGTGCTCCCCATACCACAATCTATTAAAAGTTGTGGGTCAGGTGAACTCCATGATACACTTTGGGGTTCTCTAAACCCTGGGCCATAATACATGTTATTGAAATCCAAGAAGGTTCTTTGACAAAACATCAAAATTTGAAAGGAAAATACTAATTTTATTTGTTGTCTTGTAACAGATTGACTGCTGCGGTTTCATTAATACCCCCCTTTTGGGACAGTTGATGCAATAATTAGTCTGCTGGAAGTTGTACTATTACATATACGTTTAGTACAAGTTAAAACATGTTACCTTACAAAGCCAACGTTGGTCTTTTAATCCATCGATTTTATGATTTCCACAGCAGCATTTCTACAGTAAATAAGCAGCAAATATACAGGTTTAGTTTACAAGAGAATCACAGATGTAAGATACCTCAACCTTGCAGACGTCACTCATGTTGGGGAATACCCCACATTCAGGTTCACAAGAGTCAAAACACCAGTCCCATGATATTGTGTGCCCAAATGCAACCACATCCAATTTTGAAGGCACAATTTGCAGCTGTTTGTGGTCCTGCAGGTTTAGAGCTAAATGTGGATGGAAATTAGGTCCAGAATCCTGCAAGGTTTGATCCATGCTCATGATCTCCTCGTGGTGTCTTGCAAGAATTAGTAATTGGGGTCTCAGTTATTTTCAATCTTTAGTAATAATAATATTAATAATAAGAATGACTTTGATTTGCATTTAGTTGTTGCTAGTGGTACAAAACAAGATGCAAAATTAAGTGGTGAGGCATCATAGACTGGTTACAGCACAAAGGAAGGCCATTTCTGTGCCAGCTCTCTGTAAGAGCTACTCAGCCAGTCTAATTTCTCTGCTTTTTCCCCACTGTCCTGCATGTTTTTCACTTTATCCAATTCCCTTTTGAAAGCCTCAATTGAATCTCAGGCAGTTCATTCCAGATCCTAACCATTCGTTGCACAAAGCAAAATTATTTTGCCAATCACCTTAAATTGAGATCCGGCCTCAAAGAGGCTTCAGGGGTGTGGCCATCTAAAATGGCCACCCACAAAGGAATTGTGGTCAAGTTGGGACACAGACAGTACACAGCCCCTGTATATTGGGCAAAGGAAAACCAAACCGAACTGAAACTTGCACCTGTTAAAGGTCAATCGCTGATTTCCCCAGGACAATAGACTCAAAATCAAGGAATAGCAACAGTAGCAGACTCCCCGGCGCTACCTCCCCTAATTTGGAAAGGCCTACGTACTTGGACAATGGTGACTAGGACCTGCCCAGCCATCGAGGTACCCGCCCCTAATTGGCCAGTATCGATTAGGGTGATCAAGACCCTATCGATCCATTGGATCCTGAGTTAACACCGCCTAGAAGGACGCAAAAGAGGAGAAGGATAACAGGCCCTGCACACTAGGGATCGATCTCTTTTGGGACCGGCCTGTCCCCACACCAATCGCAGCATAACGACCAGCCAAGTTGAAGACTCACAATCGCTACCTGAAAGAGACAAGTCGCAGCCGAGACAAACCTGACGATTTTCAGGCGACACGCGTGGGGACTCAGATAAAGGTCTTATCTACCTGCACAGAGACGGTCATCCAGAAGTTAAGCGAAGGTCATCTTAGTTGATAGGAGTAATTTAATGCATAATCGGGGGTATCATTGCACAGAGAGATAAGTCTTGTGTTTAATAATAAACTGTCTTTTGAACTAAACTAATATACTGGTTGTGTGGTCATTTAGTTAATACAAGAATACAAGAAACATACTCGCTGCTTGTGGTTTGTAAATAAAGGCAGCAACAGGGGGAGCTAGATAGAGATAGAGATAGTGGATGCACTTTTTGTACTCTTCCAAAATTCCCACGGTTGAATTAGATTGGATTTGTTTATTGTCACATGTATACTGTTATTGGGCAGCAAACACAAGAAGGTGTGGAGCTGGAGTAGGGAGATGGAGGCTTTGTAGTTGAGGTGGAGGCAGGCTTTTGCAAGGGGTCAGCGTTGCGGGCGCTGGCAACGGCGCCACTTCCATTTGCCCCAGGGAAGTACTCTGGGAATCCGGTGGTGGTGGCCACGTTGAAAATATGGAGCCAATTTCGGCAGCACTGTCGGGTAGGGTCAAGGTCGAAGTTGATGCCAATTCGAGGAAACCATGGGTTTGAACCAGGGAGGATAGATGCCAGGTTATGGGGATGGGAGGAGCGAGGGCTGGTGGAAATGAACAACTTATTTTTAGAAGGGCGGTTTGCAAGTTTGGGGGAGCTGGGGGAGAAGTTTGGGAACACGCGAGGGGAGGTTTACAGGTACATACAGGTGCGGGATTTCATGAAAAAAGGTTTCTGGCCTTTTTGGTGGCACCGCCCCCTCGTTGCTGGAGAGGGTGTTGGCGGTGATGGGGTTGTAGGGAGTGTCATCTCAGTGATCTATGGGAGGATTTTGGAGGATGAGGCACCTCTGGAGGGGGTTAAGACTAAGTGGGGGAGGAGTTGGGGATGGTGCTGGAGGAGGGGCTGTGGTGTGAGGTCCTGTGGAGGGTGAATGCCTCAACCTCGTGCGCTAAATGTGGCACACAGAGCGCACCTGACGAAAACAAAGATAAGCCGGTTGTTTGAGGGAGTAGAGGATATTTGTCGGCGGTGTGGGAGGGGTCCTACATAGTTCTGGTCCTGCCCCAAGTTGAAGAAATCTTGGAGGTCATTCTTGTTTGCACTGAGTGCTGAATTTGGGTGCATTTGAGTGCTATAGTGAGAGTTTGGTGACTGAGGGATAATAAGGGTTCATTTTTATCTAAAGTCTAGTCTTTCTTTTATTTAATTACTTAAAAGTTTCTGTTTGGTTTAGACCTTATATGGGCTCTCACTACTCTTAAGTTTTTTGTGTTTTGGTTTTCTTTATTTATTATTTTTGATTTTTTTGTGTGTGTTTTTTCGTGGATTTATGACCTGCACGTTTATCTACACGTGCAGGATTAGGCCAGCATCCACCGCTGACACTGGCATGATGCTGGGTGTGAAAACCAAGTAAAAGAACATAAAGGAACTGGTGGATAAAACAAAGGAGGGGAGTGCCCCAAAACAACGAGTGGAGCACAGCCCAAAAGGAGCGAGAAAGGAAACAAAAACTTATCACAAACCCGTCAAATTAAAGTGTGAGAATCGGGGTCGATAAGGCAATCCAACCCCTGCAGTGCCCACCGAGCACGGAAGGCCTCGAGTGTGCCCGGCCGCGAACGAGGCCGCGGAAGGTGGGCAGACAGTCAGACCCCTCAGTCGCCCGCTGCCTGGACCTATAAATGGCAAGTTTGGCCAGGCCCAGGAGCAGGTTCACGAGGAGGTCCTCCACCTTCCCCGCCCCCCTCCGCACCAGATGTCCGTAGATCAGGAGCGTGGGGCTGAAGTGCAAAGAAAACCTCAACCTCAACAACAACGTTGTCAAGAAACCAAAAAGGGAGTGCAGCCTAGGACAGACAACATAAACATGCTCCACGGTCTCCACCAGGCCGCAAAAGTGCAGGTCTCTGGCAGAGCCGTGAAGTGATTTAAACGATAATTGAACGGCACTGCCATGCGCAACACCCTCCACCCCAGGTCCCCTAGTTTTATGGGGAGGACACCTCTGTAGAGGGACCTCCAGTGGGGACCTCCGCCGCCGGACGGCAATGAGGCACGCCAAGGCGAGTCCGGGCGGCGGGCGAGGGCAAGGAGGTGGAAAGTGTGCAACAGCAGGCCGTACAGGAAACCCCACCGCGCAGTGCGAAAGGGCACGGAGGGTATTTCCGCGAGGCGGCTGGGGCTGTGGGGCACCAGCACCCGGGGATGGTTCCGGGGTTTGAGACCAATGTGGAATTCCATCCGAGCAGGGATCCGCTCAGACGGGATGCCACCGCACAACCGCGCCGTCTCAAGTCCAAGTGTTCCCACGGGGACGAGCACGACTGTTTTGAGGCCTTGGATAGCATCGGTCGCACACCGGACAGACACTGTTCCACGCCTGGCTAGTTCGTAGGGTGTCATCCAGCCCCCCCCCCCCCCCTCCACCACTCAGCACATCCCCGATCCTGGTCACCCCGGCATCCACAGCCCTCCGCTCCGCCAGCCACCTGAATGGATATTGGCGGAGGTTCGACAGCCACTACTCCTGACGGGGGAGAGCTGCGGCGCGTGGCGACCGTGTTCCAGACTTTGAGAAGGTCCTGGTACAAGATGGGCAGCGCCAACAAAGAGTTCCGAAGACCATTCCGGTCAATGAACAGGAGCTGCACGCGAGCTTCAGGCCGTGCACCTGGCGGAGGAAATACGTCGCCAGGACACACCATCGTGGAGGAGGCTCAACGTACAGGTATCGCTGCAGAGTCTGAAGGCGGAAAGTCGCGACCTGGGTGCGAAGGCACACCAGCGCTAAACCGCCCTCCGCAATCGGGAGACTCAAGACCTCCGCAGCGACCCAGTGCAATCCTTTGTCCCAGAAGAACCGAAGCAAGGTTCTCTGGATACGTGTGACAAAGTCAGGGGGAGGAGTCAAAGTGACCAGCCGATACCACAGCATAGAGGCGATCAGCTGGTTTATGACGAGAACTCGACACCTCTGGGACAGCACTCGGAGCAGTCCTGTCCAGCGCCCCAGGCGAGTGGTGACCTTGGTCTCCAGCTCCTGCCAGTTCGCCGGCCAGGCTTCCTCTCCAGCTAAAGGGTCTGAGCTCCTCCGGGAGGGGGTCCATCTGCCACGGACCGACCAGGAGTCCGGAACATTTAGCCCAGCTGATCCTAGCAGAGGACGCGGCGGAGTACACAGCCTGGCACTCTCGCATCCTCCGCAGGTCACCGGGGTCAGTGAACATGAGGAGCACGTCATCGGCGTAAGCCGAGAGGACCACCGCCATGTCCGGCTCGCGCAGAACCAACCTCGACAACCTTCTCCGCAGGAGGCGCAGGAAAGGCTTCACGCACACAGAATAAAGTTGACCGGACAAGGGGCAGCCCTGACGCACCCCTCTCCCAAAGTGAAGGGGCGCCGTCAGGGACCCATTAACCTTAATCAGACACTCTGAGGTCCGTACAATAATCAGATCCGGGCGACAAAGTGCGTCCCGAACCCGAAAGCTCGCAGAGTCCCGAGCAAATACTTGTGCCCCACCCTGTCGAATGCCTTCTGCTGGTCAAGAGACAGGAAGGCGCTCGGCATATCAGTCCTCTGGGTAAAATGAATAATGTCCCGGACCACTTGGATGTTATCATAAATGGTTCGGTCTGGGACTGTGTAGGACTGGTCAGGGTGAATCATGTGGTACAGCACGGGACCAAGGTATAAAGACAGCGCCTTGGCAAAGATTTTGTAGTTTGTGCTGAGGAGGGAGACCAGTTTTTAAGTAGGCGGAGATCCCCCTTCTTGGGCAGCAGGGCAATGACGGCCCTGCGCCACGAAAGAGGCAACTCCCCGGTCGCAATACATTCCCCCAGGACCCCCGCATAGTCACTCCCCAGGTCGTCCCAGAACGCCCTGATGAACTCCACAGTCAGCCCGTCCAGCCCTGGGGTTTTGCCCCGTGACAAGCTGTCCAGGGTGCCGGTCAGCTCTTGGAGGTTGATGATTTGATCAAGACTCCCGGCGCCCTCCGGGCCGACCTGCAGCAGGTCCTCCCACGGAACTCTGCAAGCGTCCTCGCTGGACGGATCCGGAGAGAAGAGGTCGGAATAAAAGTCCCTAATCAGGATCCTGACCACCTCCGGATCCGAGACGAGGGACCTGCCGCCGGCCAGCAGCGTAGAAATCTGTCAACGGGCCCCGAGTCCACTTTCCAGCGAGTAGAAGAAGGGGGAGCCGCGGTCCATGTCCGTCAGGAGACGGCTCCGCGACCGCACGTACGTGCCGCAGGACCCAGCAAGTTGCAGGTCCCGCAGCGCGCCCTTCTTCTCTCTGTACACCCACCCCAGGGCCGGGTCCTCATCGGGCTGAGCAAGACGTGACTCCAGATCGAAGAGATCCTCAGCCAATTTGGCGATCGTGGAGTTCTGCCCCGCCGTAGACCCCTTTGTGTACCCCTGACAGAAGGCGCGGACATGAGTCTTGCCCACGTCCCACCATAGCCTCAAGGAGGGGAAGCCACCCCGCTTCCTTCTCCAGCCGGCCCAGAAACGGCGAAACGAGTCCAGGAACCGCTCGTCCTCCAGCAGCAGGTTGTTAAAGTGCCAGTACGCGGACCGTGTGTGAGCGCGGGACGGGGCAAGCCCCGCCCACACCAAGTGGTGATCCAAGCATGGCACCTTCTCCACAGAGGCCGTCGGAACGCTGGGCAAGTACGTCGTGGAAATATAAAGACGGTTGATTCTGGACGCTCTGAATGGAGGGCGCACAAAGGTGTACACCCGCAATTCAGGATGGAGAGTCTGCCAGACGTTCACCAAGTCGAAGGACCTAACCAGGTTCCTCAACTTCACCACCACCGGCGAGCTGCGCTGGACTCCACGACGGTCCTGGTCCTCGAGGGTGCAATTAAAATCCCCTCCCAGGACGATGCACTCGCCCACCGGGATGGTGTCTGGAAGCGTGGACACTTTTACATAGAAAGTCGCCTGCTGCAGCCCGACCAGGGGAGTGTAGACATTCACAAAGTGAAGCACCACATCCCCATCGCGGACTGTTAAGTGCAACAGACGGCCTGGCACTGGCTCCTTCACTCCCAAGATCTCCGGCTGAAAATGTGGAGCCAACAAGATAGCCACTCTGCCCGTACGTGGGGCCAGGTGACTCATGAAGACTCCTCCTTGCCACTCCAGGGTCCACTGAGCTCCGTCACTCGGAATGGCGTGGGTTTCCTGCAGGAGGCACACCCCGTACTTTCCGTCCGGGAGGACAGAGAAGAACTGGAAACCGCGATGTGCGTCATTGCTGCCGTTGATGTTGAGGCTGGCTATGGTTAACTCCATGTCAGTAGTAGTGTTTATCCTTCATCAAACACCGTTATTCAGTGCACAGAGGGAGTAGAGATTCAACGCCCCCTCCACTCCCTCAAGAGCCCTGTGAGGAACAGAACAGCTTGGCGCTGCTCCCCCTGATCCTGATCGAATTCCCACGCCTCTTTGGCATAGACGCAGGCAGACCCGAGGAGCAGCCCCAGATTTCCCCAGCTGTCCAGGGCCAGCCGCACACAGTCCTGGTGACCTTGATGCGTTTTCAAAAATGCTCGGAGTTCTCCCGAGGAGATGAGGGGAGACTCGGAGCCGGGTGTGAGGGCGCCCTCTGCCTCGCTGCAGAGAGCATCTAAATCCTCCTCCTCACCCGTCACCGAGCAACCTTCCTCCTCCAAGTGGTCACCACCCGAGTCCCCCACCACATGGAGTGTGGCAGGCAACATGGGCCCACCGGCTAGCCCTAGGCCCGAGTCGATCCCACCCCCAGGATCGTCCTCAGGCGGGTCCCTCGCAGGCTCCCCCCGCAATTCAGGGTCTGTGGGCAGTGGCGGCTCCGACCCCGCCTCCACCGTCGATGCCGGGCCCTTGGAGAGACCCAGGAAAACCCCCGTGAACAGCTCCGGGATGGAACCTGGGCTCCCTGGCATCGTCTGCTTGGGTGTTGTGAGCAGGTAGCCTTCTTCGCCGTCGCCCGCCCACGACCCGAATATGTAGGGGCTCTGGTGGCTGCCGCCGACCCCTGGCGATGACCCAAAGGAGGTGACCGGGGAGTAAACCTCCACCGGGCGGAACAAGCCCTCGGGGGTCAAGTCTCCGCCCGACCCCGGGCCTCCCTGCTCGGGGGATGACGGCAGCCCGGACGCCTGTGAGGCCTTGGAGACCGCCTTGGCTTTCTTTTTAACGAGGCTGGGCCTCAGGGTGATGGGAATAAACACCGGAGACACCCAACCCCGCTCGCCCGGAGAGGGGGCAGCGAGACGCACCACCTCCTCCAGCTCGGACACGCGATGCTTGCGGGGGTCGGTCTCATCCCGCTGCAGGGCCTCCACCGCTGGAGGGCCCTCAGCAGCGTCGCCCCCCTCCGCATCGCCCAGCTCCTGGGGCTGTAGCGAGGCCGGAGCAGCCTCCAGCTCTGGGCCAAACACAAGCTCCCCACCGCCCCCCGGAGCCTGTGTGGTGGTCTCTCCGGGCCCCTCCTATTGTTGTGAGGCGGCGGCGGTATCCCGAGGTGAGGCTGCGGCCTCGGAATTGGTTGAAATGGGCACGTGGTCAGTACCCGTGATGGGGCCAAGGTGTGAATGTGTCCGGTCCGACCACTGTGCCATCTTCTCTTTAGCCTTTTGTGGCTGCCTCTGGTCTAGTGGAGGCTCCCTCTCCCCCCCCGCCAGCAGTGTTATTGGGGGCCAGCTGCTGGGCAGACGATGAGATGGCAGAGGAGAGGGGGGGCAGTGCCAGCCACAGCCGCTGCGGAGGTGGTGTTGGCGGCGGCCGTTAGAGTAGGGCAGTTCCGGTGAATATGCTCCAGCCCCCTGCATGCCATTCGCCGACCAAAATATCTTGTGGTCCTCCATTTGGTGGGTGACCACAAAACCTCCCTCGGTGACCTCCTCCCGGGTCAGGCGGATACATACCTGACGCCGGAAGGAGTATACATGGCAGAGGCAGGGGTCCCGAAGGCCGAGCGTCAGCGGCGCCACCCCGGACCTGACCTCCCCCAATAGATTTAGATGAGGGAGGAGGAGCTCGGTGAGGAGGTAGGGCGGGACGTTGGAGAGAACGACATGCTTGGCGGTGGCCTCCAGCGGGTCCACTGCCACGTGCGTCCCGCCCACCGTGAGCCCCTATTGCAGGGCCCGGTGGACCGCCTGCTCGGCCCGCAGGAAGAACACGGCCTTGCCGTACATCCGCGAGGCGGCTACGACGGCCGAGGGGCCGACGACCCCGGCCATCGCACGAGTGCACGCCTCGATGGTCATGGTGGGGTGGGCATAACACTTGACCCCGAGTTGCCGCATTAGTAGGCGGAAGGGCGTGGGGGCCGCGGAGGAAGCGGAAGGCCGAGAGGCTGCCGCCCCCGCATAAGTTCTTGGCCGCCCAACCCCGGCAGAGTGGACGATGCCCCTGAGGTGCTGGCCATGTCCACCCCTGCAACTGAGATCGGGATAGTAGGGGAAGGGTAGGGGTGTGGGTGGGTTGATGTATGTGGCACCACAACAGTAGGTGTCACAAAGGAAAGGTGCTGCAGGGCAACAGCAGAGCAGGGCAGCGGTCTTCAGCCCTGGAGGGGCCTAAAGTAATGTCCCGAGCTGCCCCGCATCCGCCACAGGTAGTAAAAAAAAAGGCGGACGACGCTCTTCAGCCCTGCAGGGGCCCGAAACAAAGTATTTTGCTGCAGTCCCAGGTGGTCCCACTCCCACCTCAGGCAGAGGGGTGGGTGGACAGAAGGCTGGCAGCAGGGTCTTCACCCCAGGAGAGGGGCACAGCACCAGGCCCCAGGTGGTCCCACTCCCACCTCAGGCAGAGAGGGGGGGGGAGGACAGAAGGCTGGGCCTGCAGCCCTGGATGGTCCCACTCCCACCTCAGGCAGAGGGGTGGGAGGACAGAGGCAGGCAGCAGGGTCTTCACCCCGGGACGGGCAAGGCAATGGGCCCTAGGTGGTCCCACTCACACCTCAAGCAGAGTGGCGGGAGGACAGAGGCAGGCAGCAGGGCCTTCACCCCGGGAGGGGACCTGCAGAAAAAGGCCCCTGGATGTTCCCACTCCCACCTCAGGCAGAGGGGTGGGAGGACAGAAGGCAGGACCTGCAGCCCTGGATAGTCCCACTCCCACCTCAGGCAGAGAGGTGGGAGGAAAGAAGGTAGGCAGCAGGTCCTTCACCCCAAGAGGGGGCCTACAGCACCAGGCCTCAGGTAGTCCCACTCCCACCTCAGGCAGAGGGGTGGGAGGACAGAAGGCAGGAACCGTGGCCCTGGCTAGTCCCACTCCCACCTCAGGCAGAGGGGTGAGAGGACAGAAGGCAGGCAGCAGGGCCTTCACCCCAGGTGGGGGCCTACAGCACCAGGCCTCAGGTAGTCCCACTCCCACCTCAGGCAGAGGGGTGGGAGGACAGAAGGCAGGACCTGTGGCCCTGGCTAGTCCCACTCCCACCTCAGGCAGAGGGGTGAGAGGACAGAAGGCAGGCAGCAGATCCTTCACCCCAGGAGGGGGCCTACAGCACCAGGCCTCAGGTAGTCCCACTCCCACCTCAGGCAGAGGGGTGGGAGGACAGAAGGCAGGACCTGCAGCCCTGGATAGTCCCACTCCCACCTCAGGCAGCGGGGTGGGAGGAAAGAAGGTAGGCAGCAGGTCCTTCACCCCAGGAGGGGGCCTACAGCACCAGGCCTCAGGTAGTCCCACTCCCACCTCAGGCAGAGGGGTGGGAGGACAGAAGGCAGGACCTGTGGCCCTGGCTAGTCCCACTCCCACCTCAGGCAGAGGGGTGAGAGGACAGAAGGCAGGCAGCAGGGCCTTCACCCCAGGTGGGGGCCTACAGCACCAGGCCTCAGGTAGTCCCACTCCCACTACAGACACAGGGCTGGGAGGACAGAAGGTGGGGCAGGTAAGGTTTGGGGATCTGTAAGGAAACTATGGAGCATTCGCCTTGAAGCTTTGGTTTAGAAAAAGGCGAATTTTCAATCAGCTTTAAACAAAGGTTCTACTTGTAGCTACTTGCAGGTGGAGCTTGTTAATTAGCTAATTGGATTAGGCCAGTTTTCAGAGGCTCGATTCACAGTATAAATGTGAGCCAGCTACAGTGCAGACTTTGTTTGCACTGAGTGCTGAATTTGGGTGCATTTGAGTGCTATAGTGAGAGTTTGGTGACTGAGGGAGTGCTGAATTTGGTGCATTTGTGTGCTGTAGTGAGAGTTTGGTGACTGAGGGAGTGCTGAATTTGGTGCATTTGTGTGCTATAGTGAGAGTTTGGTGACTGAGGGAGTTAGGTGAGGAAGGAGTAAGGTGCTCCTTTCATTTCATTTCCTACATTTCCTCAAAGAGCGTGAAGGGAGCCGGGAGTTTGCAGAGAGTGCAGCTGACTGGGAGCAGAGTCGGAGGGCGGAGTTCAAGTTGGTCCACAGGGCAGCTATATTCTGTAAGGTAAGAGGGGATGGAGGCTAGGGCAGTTGCAGGCTCCTCCTGTAGGATGTGAGTGGTGAGGGATACCACCGGTGTCCCCGCTGACTAGACCTGCGGGAAGTGCACCCAAATCCAGCTCCTCAGAGACCGTGTTAGGGAACTGGAGCTGGAGTTGGATGAACTTCGGATCATCCGGGAGGCAGAAGGGGTAATAGACAAGAGTTACAGGGAGGTAACCACACCCAAGGTACAGGATTGGGTACAGTCAGGGGAAAGAAAACAAGCGGGCAGACAGTGCAGCGATCCCTCGTGGCCGTTCCCTTCAAAACAAGTATACCGTTTTGGATGCTGTGGGGGGGTGATGACATACTGGGGGAAGGCCCTAGCGGCCAGGTCTCCGGCACTGAGTCTGGCTCTGGGGCTCAGAAGGGAAGGGGAGAGAATAGAAAAGCAATAGTGATAGGAGACTCAATGGTTGGGGGAATAGATAGGAGATTCTGTGGTCGGGAGCGAGACTGCCGGAAGGTATGTTGCCTCCCGGGTGCCAGGGCCAGGGATGTCTGGGATCGTGTCTTCAGGATCCTTAAGGAGGAGGGTGAGCAGCCAGGTGTCGTGGTGCACATTGGTACCAACGACGTAGGTAGGAAAAGGGGTGTGGATGTAATAAACGAGTTTAGGGAGTTAGGCTGGAAGTTAAAAGCCAGGACAGACAGAGTAGTGATCTCTGGTTTGTTGCCGGTGCCACGTGATAGCGAGGCTAGGAATTGGGAGAGAGTGCAGTTGAACATGTGGCTGCAGGAATGGTGTAGGAGGGAGGGCTTCAGGTATTTGGATAATTGGAGCGCATTCTGGGGAAGGTGGGACCTGTACAAGCAGGATGGGTTGCATCCAAACCAGAGGGGCACCAATATCGTGGGAGGGAGGTTTTCTAGTACTCTTCGGGATGGTTTAAACTAATTTGGCTGGGGAATGGGAACCGGATTTGTAATCCAGCAACTAAGGTAGCCGATGTTCAGGATGTCAAAGCGTGTAGTGAGGCAGTGGGGAAGGTAACACTGACAAAGGAGAGTACTTGCAGGCACGGAGATGGGTTGAAGTGTGTATACTTCAACGCAAGAAGCATCAGGAATAAGGTGGGTGAACTTAAGGCATGGATCGGTACTTGGGACTACGATGTGGTGGCCATCACGGAAACTTAGGTAGAAGAGGGGCAGAAATGGTTGTTGGAGGTTCCTGGTTATAGATGTTTCAATAAGATTAGGGAGGGTGGTAAAAGAGGTGGGGGGGTTGCATTGTTAATTAGAGATGGTATAACAGCTGCAGAAAGGCAGTTCGAGGAGTATCACCCTATTGAGGTAGTATGGGTTGAAGTCAGAAATAGGAAAGGAGCAGTCACCTTGTTAGGAGTTTTCTATAGGCCCCCCAATAGCAGCAGAGATGTGGAGGAACAGATTGGGAAACAGATTTTGGAAAGGTGCAGAAGTCACAGGGTAGTAGTCATGGGTGACTTCAACTTCCCAAATATTGAGTGGAAACTCTTTAGATCAAATAGTTTGGATGGGATGGTGTTTGTGCAGTGTGTCCAGGAAGCTTTTCTAACACAGTATGTAGATTGTCCGACCAGAGGGGAGGCCATATTGAATTTGGTACTTGGTAATGAACCAGGGCAAGTGATAGATTTGTTCGTGGGGGAGCATTTTGGAGATAGTGACCACAATTCTGTGACTTTCACTTTAATAATGGAGAGGGATAGGTGCGTGCAACAGGGCAAGGTTTACAATTGGGGGAAGGGTAAATATGATGCTGTCAGACAAGAACTGAAGTGCATAAGTTGGGAACATAGGCTGTCAGGGAAGGACGCAATTGAAATGTGGAACTTGTTCAAGGAACAGATACTACGTGTCCTTGATATGTATGTCCCTGTCAGGCAGGAAAGAGATGGTCGAGTGAGGGAACCATGGTTGACAAGAGAGGTTGAATGTCTTGTTAAGAGGAAGAAGGATACTTATGTAAGGCTGAGGAAACAAGGTTCAGACAGGGCGTTGGAGGGATACAAGATAGCCAGGAGGGAACTGAAGAAAGGGATTAGGAGAGCTAAGAGAGGGCATGAAAAATCTTTGGCAGGTAGGATCAAGGAAAACCCCAAGGCCTTTTACACATATGTGAGAAATATGGGAATGACTAGAGCCAGGGTAGGTCCGATCAAGGACAGTAGCGGGAGATTGTGTATTGAGTCTGAAGAGATAGGAGAGGTCTTGAACGAGTACTTTTCTTCTGTATTTACAAATGAGAGGGGCCATATTGTTGGAGAGGACAGTGTGAAACAGACTGGTAAGCTCGAGGAGATACTTGTTTGGAAGGAAGATGTGTTGGGCATTTTGAAAAACTTGAGGATAGACAAGTCCCCCAGGCCTGACGGGATATATCCAAGGATTCTATGGGAAGCAAGAGATGAAATTGCAGAGCCGTTGGCAATGATCTTTTCGTCCTCACTGTCAACAGGGGTGGTACCAGGGGATTGGAGAGTGGTGACTATCGTGCCCCTGTTCAAAAAAGGGAATAGGGATAACCCAGGGAATTACAGGCCAGTTAGTCTTACTTCGGTGGTAGGCAAAGTAATGGAAAGGGTACTGAGGGATAGGATTTCTGAGCATCTGGAAAGACACTGCTTGATTAGGGATAGTCAGCACGGATTTGTGAGGGGTAGGTCTTGCCTTACACATCTTATTGAATTCTTTGAGGTGGTGACCAAGCACGTGAATGCAGGTAAAGCAGTGGATGTAGTGTACATGGATTTTAGTAAGGCATTTGATAAGGTTCCCCATGGTCGGCTTATGCAGAAAGTAAGGAGGCATGGGATAGTGGGAAATTTGGCCAGTTGGATAACAAACTGGCTAACCGATAGAAGTCAGAAAGTGGTGGTGAGTGGCAAATATTCAGCCTGGAGCCCAGTTACCAGTAGCGTACCGCAGGGATCAGTTCTGGGTCCTCTGCTGTTTGTGATTTTCATTCATGACTTGGATGAGGGAGTTGAAGGGTGGGTCAGTAAATTTGCAGACAATACGAAGATTGGTAGAGTTTTGGATAGTGAGGAGGGCTGTTGTCGGCTGCAAAGAGACATAGATAGGATGCAGAGCTGGGCTGAGAAGTGGCAGATGGAGTTTAACCCTGAAAAGTGTGAGGTTGTCCATTTTGGAAGGACAAATATGAATGCAGAATACAGGGTTAATGGTAGGGTTCTTGGCAATGTGGAGGAGCAGCGAGATCTTGGGGTCTATGTTCATAGATCTTTGAAAGTTGATAGAGCTGTGAAGAAGGCCTTTGGTGTGCTAGCGTTCATTAGCAGAGGGATTGAAATTAAGAGCTGTGAGGTGATGATGCAGCTTAACAAAACCTTGGTAAGGCCACATTTGGAGTACTGTGTGCAGTTCTGGTCGCCTCATTTTAGGAAGGATGTGGAAGCTTTGGAAAAGGTGCAAAGGAGATTTACCAGGATGTTGCCTGGAATGGAGAGTAGGTCTTACGAGGAAAGGTTGAGGGTGCTAGGCCTTTTCTCATTAGAACGGAGAAGGATGAGGGGCGACTTGATAGAGGTTTATACGATGATCAGGGGACTAGATATAGTAGACAGTCAGAGACTTTTTCCCCGGGTGGAACAAACCATTACAAGGGGACATAAATTTAAGGTGAATGGTGGAAGATATAGGGGGGATGTCAGAGGTAGGTTCTTTACCCAGAGAGTAGTGGGGGCATGGAATGCACTGCCTGTGGAAGTAGTTGAGTCGGAAACATTAGGGACCTTCTATTGGATAGGTACATGGATTACAGTAGAATGATGGGGTGTAGATTAATTTGTTCTTAATCTAGGATAAAAGTTCGGCACAACATCATGGGCCGAAGGGCCTGTTCTGTGCTGCATTTTTCTATGTTCTATGTTCAGCACCATGTCAGCGATCTTGCAAGTAAATTTAGAGCCCTGTTGCCTGGGGGCCACATTCGGGGTGTCGGACTTTCCGGAGATGCAGACAGGAGCAGGGGCAGATGTTTTAGCCTTTGCCTCGTTGATAGTTCGCAGGCGGGTCCTGTTGGGGTGGAGGTCAGCTTCTCTATACTGTGCCTCGGTGTGGCAGGAGAATTTAATGGAGTTCTTGTACTTGAAAAAGGTGAAATTTGTCCACAAGGGGGCGAGTGAGGGGTACCATAAAAGATGGGGCTTGTTAATACTACATTTCAAAGAGCTGGTTCC
The DNA here is from genome assembly GCF_047496885.1 of Scyliorhinus torazame. Lineage (NCBI taxonomy): Eukaryota > Metazoa > Chordata > Chondrichthyes > Carcharhiniformes > Scyliorhinidae > Scyliorhinus > Scyliorhinus torazame. The sequence continues at coordinate 173,951,095 of NC_092716.1, read as the reverse complement.
CGTCAATTGCTAGGGTGGAGGGGAGAGTGCATGGTAGGAAGACTGGTTAGAGTGTTGGGGGATGCGTTGGGGGCTTTGTGTTGATGTTAATTTGTAATGTAATATGTTTTAAATGTTAAAAATTTGAATAAAAATACTTTTTTAAAAAATAACGGCAAGGATCCCCATACCTTTTTTAAACAGTTTATCAACTTTTTTCCCCACCTTCTGTCAGGAAGACAGGTAGTTTTACGGGATTTATATTTGAATTGTTAAATATTAGAAATAAGATATAGATTTAAGTGGGTTTAATTTAGTGATTCTGTGGAAGGAAGATAAATCTTCATGTGAGAGAAAGGTGTTTGTATGTATGGGGTGTTGGTCAGCCCAACTGTTTAAAGAGGGTTACGGCGTGAAAAATAAACAAGCTGGGAGAAATGTCAAGCCGTTGCTTAGTAACCACGGGCACCTTTAGGGTAGGAATTCTTTTTGAATTATTTAGTTTTAATTGGATTCATAGCAGTTGGTTTTAGAAGGCTGGAGAGGAAACATCGCTCTCAGTGTTGCTAGAAGAAAAGCCACACCATAGAGTAATGGTTAAGAAAACAAGTGTAGGAAATTTAAAGGACAGCTAGTTAAGGAAACTAGAGAAATGAAGAGAAGTTTCCAAGGCGCCTGAAGTTAAATGAACAAAGAAGAACCACCTTTAGAACAGGATACTGTTTATTGACATTAAAGACAGACCTAGGAAGTGATGAGCTGGTGAGGTTGGCTAGAGCCAAGCCACATATCTGAAGCAAATGTAAGGTTTGGTGTTTTTATTTCCAGCGATTTAAGCAATAGTATTCTGTTGCGTACTTAGTACCTGAGTTTGTGTATAATTCTGGATGTATCTTGCAATTAAAGATAAAGGAAGCTTGAAAGGAGGTGGAAAACCTTTGTTGAATTTCTTGTGAAATGTGAAGCGGAGTGTTAAAAGGATAGTTGGAAAACCTGAGGTGGATGTTAAATACAAACACCTGACGGAGAGCATAATTTGAAGTAAGTTTTTAAAGCGTGTCGTTTTTGGGAGTGGAGTTTGGGAAACTCTCATGTGACGATCATCTGGGGGGATTGTGAGAGAACTCCACAGAAGATCGTTTGAGTGGCATCAGCCATTTGGTTTCAGAGTGGTGTGTTATCTGAAAACTGTACAAATTTGTGAACCTAAGGTGGAGAGTAAAGCAGTATTGTATTATAATCAAACTTTTCATTTTTAATAGACGGGCACAATCCAATGGCCACGCTGCACTGGAAAAGCAGCTCACCGTGGCGCAGTGTGACTGATGAAAGCCGGGAGTCCCCGCATCCGGGGTCTCCCAACTCGCAACGCCTCGCAAGATCCCTCCCAAAAATCACTTTTTGGCAAATCTGCATATTAGAGCGAGACAGTTAGCCTCAATGCAGATTCCCGAAGCACTCGAGGCTTTGGGATTCATCGCCTTCGCCTCAAACACCTTGGGCGAGTGCCGTTCAGCACTGGCCCCCACAAACGGGGACCAGATGGAATGACACTTGTGGGGGTCTCTCAGGGGATCGGAGGTGGCACTGTTGGTGCAATCTGGGTACCCTGGCAGTGCTACTGCCAGATTGGCGGTGCCAAGCGGGGGTGCCGGGGACCCTCCCATAGTGTATTTGGGTTGGGGGCAGGTCAGGGACCGTTTTGGGGGCCTCGGATATCGCAACCTTGTTACAATAGGGAGTTCCGACAAGTGGAGCTCCCCACTGTACAGAACAGGGCTACGTGCACCCTCAGCCGGGCGTTCCCCATTCCGGCCCCTTATACAATGCGAGTCGCGTTGAATAGCCATGTGTGTTTCGGCAGTACCAGCGGCGGGAAACACGGGGCGAAACGCGCTCACTATGGGACTTTGTTCCTTTTTGGGAGACTCGCGCCCAATGTTTTTTTCCTTGTTGTTAAAAACTAATTAGTGGTCCTGTGACTCTTCCACATTCCTAAAAAAAGGCAAAGTTACGTTTAGAATCTTCCCATCCAGTAGTAACACCAACTGGATCACAACACTTCAAAGATTTGTGTTTATGAATCTCATGTGCCTCTGTTCCTGCACCACCCTAAAATTGTACCATGTAATTTATATTGCTTCTCCTTGTTCCTATGTTTGACATGTATTCACTTTCCTTCATTATTCTTGTTTATAACTAGTTTTGACATTACATCTTACAAGGAAAGGAGGATGGGTATTCCTTTGGGTGTTCCTAATTAATGCAACAGATCACAGAATCAGAATCTACAGTGCAGAAGGAGGCCATTCAGCCCATCGAGCCTGCACCAGCCCTTGGAAAGAGCACCCTACTTAAGCCCACATCTCCCCCTACCCCCGTAACCCAGTAACCCCACCTAATGTTTATATTTTAGACATTAAGGGGAATTTCGCATAACCAATACACCTAACCTCTACACATCTTTGGACTGTGGGAGGAAACCGGAGCACCATGAGGAAACCCATGCAGACATGGGGAGAACGCATAGACAGTGGCCCAAGCCGGGAATTGAACCTGGGACCCTGGAGCTGTGAAGCAACAGTGCTAACCACTGTGCTACCGACCACCAGATGTTAAACTTTATGGCTGCTTTGTGTTATGAGGTCGAGGTGGCAAGGGCAGAACTACTTGGACATGTCCAGATGCAAGCCCAGAATAAAGTCAACATGCCTCAGAATCCAGACAACTTCAGCGGAATTCTTGTTCGGTGGGATCCTCTGGTCCGCCTGCAGCGCACCTAAGCCCACGGGGTGGCCACAATGGTAAACCCCATTGGCCGGCTGCGGGAACGGAGAATCCCACTGCTGGCGGGGCTGCTCTGCTCAGGAAAATGCGGCAGGCGGACCGGAGATTCCCACCCCTTGTGTTTATTTTTTTTAATAAACATTTTATTGAAGTATTTATGGTTTTATAACAGTAACAGAAGAAACAGTGTACATACAAATATAAATCTTGTGCAAAAGCCGTCTTCCTCTCTCACAGGTCCCACCTTTTCTAGCCTCCTACTCTACACTAAACTACCCCCACAGCCTCCCCTCTCTTCTGCTGACGGTTAATTCTTCCTAAAGAAGTCGATGAACGGCTGCCACCTCCGGACGAACCCTAACATTGACCGAACTTGATTTTCTCCAGACAGAGAAAACTAGCCATGTAAGATAGCCAGGTCTCCGACTTTGGGGGCTTTGAGTCCCTCCAAGCTAATAATATCCGTCTCCGGGCTACCAGGGAAGCAAAGGCCAGAACGTCTGCCTCTTTCTCCTCCTGGATTCCTGGGTCTTCCAACACTCCGAAAATCACACCTCTGGACTCGGCGCCACCCTTGTTTTCAATACTTTAGACATGACATCCGCAAACCCCTGCCAGAATCCCCTAAGCTTCGGGCATGTCCAGAACATATGGACATGGTTCGCTGGTCCTCCGCACACCTTGCACAGCTGTCTTCCACCCCAAAAAACCTGCTCATCCGGGACACTGTCATGTGAGCCCGGTGAATGACCTTAAACTGTATCAAGGTGACCCTGGCACATGTTGTGGACACGTTGACTCTACTCAACGCGTCTGCCCAGAGACCATCCTCTAACTCTCCACCTAACTCCTCTTCCCATTTGTGTTTCAGCTCTTCGGTCTGTGTTTCCTCTGAACCCTTAAGCTCCTTATAAATGTCCGAAACCCTCCCTTCTTCCACCCACACTTTGGAAACTACCCTGTCCTGTATCTCACTTGGTGGTAGGAGCGGGAAATTGAGACCTGCCTGGGTAGGAAGTCTCGCGTCTGCAGGTACCTAAATTCATTCCCTCACGCCAGTTCAAATTTCACCTCCAGTACCCACAAGCTGGGAAAGCTCCCTTCTATAAACATATCGCCCATCCCCTTGATCCCTGCTCTCTGCCATCTCCAGAACCCTCCATCTAACCTCCCCGGGGCAAACCGATGATTATCGCAAATTGGGGACCAGACCTCTGCTCCCACATGTCTCCTCCATTGCCCTCAGACTCTCAGGGCCGTGACCACCGCAGGGCTGGTGGAGTAGCGTGCTGGCGGGAACGGCAGAGGCTCCCACACAGAGCATCCACTTCCTAATCATGGCTATATTCGCCGCCCAGTAACAATTAGTAAAGTTCGGGAGTGCCAGCCCGCCCTTCCCCCGGCTGCGCTCCAAATCCCCTTTTTAACTCGTGGGGTCTTACCCGCCCATACAAAGCCCGAGATCATCTTATGGACCCGTTTAAAAATGGACCGAGGAATAAAGATGGGGAGACACAGAAACACAAACAGGAATCTTGGGAGAACCGTCATTTTCACTGTCTGTACCCTCCCAGCCAGTGACAGCGGGAGCACGTCCCACCTCCGAAAATCCTCTTTCATTTGGTCGACTAGTCGGGCCAGATTAAGCTTGTGCAGCCGTTCCCATTCCCGCGCCACCTGGATGCCTAGGTACCGAAAGCTTCCCCCTACCACTCTAAACGACAGCTTCCCCAATCGCCTCTCCTGCCCCTTCCTGGATCGCGAACATCCTGCTTTTCCCCATGTTCAATTTGCAACCCGAAAACCGGCCAAACTCCCCCAGAATCCCCATAATTTCTTCCATCCCTTCCAATGGGTCCGACACATATAAGAGCTGATCGTCCGCGAGACTCTGTGTTCCACCCCCCCACCCCCCCAAGACCAGTCCCTTCCAGCCCTTTGAGGATCTCAATGCAATTGCCAGCGGTTCTATGGCCAGTGCGAACAACAGCGGGGAGAGGGAGCATCCCTGCCTCGTCCCCCGATGCAGCCTAAAATAGCCCGATGTCAACCTGCTCGTCCGTACACTTGCCACGGGCGCCTGACCCAGTCAATGAAACCCCGCCCAAATCCAAACCGCCCCAGTACCTCCCACAAATAATCCCATTCTACCTAGTCAAATGCCTTCTCTGCGTCCATTGCGACCACTACCTCTACGTCCCTACCCTCTGGGGGCATCATGATAACATTCAACAGCCTTCTTACATTGGCCGCCAACTGCCTCCCCTTAACAAATCCCGTCTGGTCCTCCCCAATCACGTCCGGTACGCAGTCCTCAATCCTTGAGGACAAGATCTTAGCCAACAATTTGGCGTCTACATTTAGTAGGGAGGTCGGTCTGTAGGACCCGCACTAACTCCGGGTCCTTATCCCGTTTCAGGATCAATGATATAGTGGTCTGTGACATCGTCGGGGGCAGCCCCCCTCTCCCCCTTGCCTCATTGAATGTCCTCATCAGCAGTGACCCCAGCATCCCAGAGAACTTTTTGTAAAACTCCACGGGGTACCCATCCAGTCCCGGGGCTTTTCCCGACTGCATGGCCTTCAGCCCCTCTGCTATCTCTTCCAACCCGATCAGGGCCCCCAGCCCTTCTACCAAGTCTTCAGCCACCTTTGGGAACTTCAGCGCCCCCCTAAGAATTACCTCATCCCCTCCAGCCCAGCTGGGGGTTCCGACTCATACAGTCTGCTGTAGGGAGAAGCGCGGGCTTGGTTCCCGCGCTATGATAATCATGGCGGGAATAGAGAAGCAGGAAGGAGGGGGCGTTGCACGGTGCAAGCCGAGGTCACGGGGTGAAGCCGAGGTCGGCCAGAGTTTGCTGACTTCTGGGAGCAACATGGGGGGAGTAATTACGCTAGCGGGGGATCTAGCGGGGGGGGGGGGGGTGGGAGGGGGGAATTACTGGGTTGCTGCTGCTGGGGAGAGGGGGGAGCTGGTATGGGAGAGGATGGGCGGGGGGGCACCGCCTGGGGGAGATACAGCTGCGTGGGAACCGGGTGAGGAGCTGGAAAAAGGTGATGGCTAATCGACAAGGGGGGGGGGGGGGGGTAGGAAGCCCCCCAACCCGGCTGATCACGTGGAACGTGAGAGGGCTGAACGGGCCGATAAAGAGGGCACGGGTACTCGCACACCTTAAGAAACTTAAGGCAGATGTGGTTATGTTACAGGAAACGCACCTGAAACTGATAGACCAGGTTAGGCTACGCAAAGGATGGGTGGGGCAGGTGTTCCATTCGGGGCTAGATGCGAAAAACAGGGGGGTGGCTATATTAGTGGGGAAGCGGGTAATGTTCGCGGCAAAGACTATAGTGGCGGATAACGGGGGCAGATACGTGATGGTGAGTGGCAAACTACAGGGGGAGACGGTGGTTTTGGTAAACGTATATGCCCCGAACTGGGATGATGCCAATTTTATGAGGCGGATGCTAGGACGCATTCCGGACCTAGAGATGGGAAAGCTGATAATGGGGGGAGATTTTAATACGGTGTTGGAACCAGGGCTGGATAGGTCGAAGTCCAGGACTGGAAGGAGGCCGGCAGCAGCCAAGGTACGTAAAGATTTTATGGAGCAGATGGGAGGTGTAGACCCGTGGAATTTAGCAGACCTAGGAGTAAGAAGTTCTCGTTTTTCTCCTATGTCCATAAAGTCTACTCGCGAATAGACTTTTTTGTGCTGGGAAGGGCATTGATCCCGAAGGTGAGGGGAACGGAGTATACGGCTATAGCCATTTCGGATCACGCTCCACACTGGGTAGACTTGGAGATAGGGGAGGAAACAGGAGGGCGCCCACCCTGGAGAATGGACATGGGACTAATGGCAGATGAGGGGGTGTGTCTAAGGGTGAGGGGGTGCATTGAAAAGTACTTGGAACTCAATGATAATGGGGAGGTCCAGGTGGGAGTGGTCTGGGAGGCGTTGAAGGCAGTGGTTAGAGGGGAGCTGATATCAATAAGGGCACATAAAGGGAAGCAGGAGAGTAAGGAACGGGAGCGTTGCTGCAAGAACTTTTGAGGGTGGACAGACAATATGCGGAAGCACCGGAGGAGGGACTGTACAGGGAAAGGCAAAGGCTACATGTAGAATTTGACTTGCTGACTACGGGCACTGCAGAGGCACAATGGAGGAAGGCACAGGGTGTACAGTACGAATATGGGGAGAAGGCGAGCAGGTTGCTGGCACACCAATTGAGGAAAAGGGGAGCAGCGAGGGAAATAGGGGGAGTGAGGGATGAGGAAGGAGAGATGGAGCGGGGAGCGGAGAGAGTGAATGGAGTGTTCAAGACATTTTATAAAAAATTATATGAAGCTCAACCCCCGGATGGGAGGGAGAGAATGATGGGCTTCTTGGATCGGCTGGAATTTCCCACGGTGGAAGAGCAGGAAAGGGTGGGACTGGGAGCACAGATCGAGGTAGAAGAAGTGGTGAAAGGAATTAGGAGCATGCAGGCGGGAAAGGCCCCGGGACCGGATGGATTCCCAGTCGAATTCTATAGAAAATATGTGGACTTGCTCGCCCCGGTACTGACGAGGTTGTTAGGGGTAATGATGATGGCCCCACCAGAGGGGGAAACGGAGATAGTAGTGACGATGGATGCCGAGAAAGCATTTGATAGAGTGGAGTGGCATTATTTGTGGGGGGTGTTGAGGAGATTTGGTTTTGGAGAGGGGTATGTTAGATGGGTGCAGCTGTTGTATAGGGCCCCAATGGCGAGCGTGGTCACGAATGGACGGGGATCTGCATATTTTCGGCTCCATAGAGGGACAAGGCAGGGATGCCCTCTGTCCCCATTATTGTTTGCACTGGCGATTGAGCCCCTGGCGATAGCGTTGAGGGGTTCCAAGAAGTGGAGGGGAGTACTTAGAGGAGGAGAAGAACACCGGGTATCTTTGTATGCGGACGATTTGCTACTATACGTGGCAGACCCGGCGGAGGGGATGCCAGAAATAATGCGGATACTTGTGGAGTTTGGGGATTTTTCAGGGTATAAATTGAACATGGGGAAAAGTGAGTTGTTTGTGGTGCATCCAGGGGAGCAGAGTCGAGAAATAGAGGACCTACCGTTGAGGAAGGTAACAAGGGACTTTTGTTACCTGGGGATCCAGATAGCCAAGAATTGGGGCACATTGCATCGGTTAAATTTAACGCGGTTGGTGGAACAAATGGAGGAGGATTTCAAGAGATGGGACATGGTATCCCTGTCACTGGCAGGGAGGGTGCAGGCGGTTAAGATGGTGGTCCTCCCGAGATTCCTCTTTGTGTTTCAGTGCCTCCCGGTGGTGATCACGAAGGCTTTTTTAAAAGGATTGAAAAGAGCATCATGGGTTTTGTGTGGGCCGGGAAGACCCCGAGAGTGAGGAAGGGATTCTTACAGCATAGCAGGGATAGGGGGGGGCTGGCACTACCGAGCCTAAGTGAGTATTATTGGGCCGCTAATATTTCAATGGTGAGTAAGTGGATGGGAGAGGAGGAGGGAGCGGCGTGGAAGAGATTAGAGAGGGCGTCCTGTAGGGGGACTAGCCTACAGGCTATGGTGACAGCCCCATTGCCGTTCTCACCGAGGAACTACACCACAAGCCCGGTGGTGGTGGCTACACTGAAGATTTGGGGACAGTGGAGACGGCATAGGGGAAAGACTGGAGCCTTGGGGGGGGGTCCCCGAAAAGAAACAACCATAGGTTTGCCCCGGGGGGAATGGATGGGGGATATGGAATGTGGCAAAGAGCAGGAATAACGCAACTGAAAGATCTGTTTGTGGATGGGAAGTTCGCGAGTCTGGGAGCGCTGACCGAGAAATATGGGTTGCCCCAAGGGAATGCATTCAGGTATATGCAACTGAGGGCTTTTGCGAGGCAACAGGTGAGGGAATTCCCGCAGCTCCCGACACAAGAGGTGCAGGACAGAGTGATCTCAAAGACATGGGTGGGGGATGGTAAGGTGTCAGATATATATAGGGAAATGAGGGACGAAGGGGAGACTATGGTAGATGAACTAAAAGGGAAATGGGAAGAAGAGCTGGGGGAGGAGATCGAGGAGGGGCTGTGGGCAGATGCCCTAAGCAGGGTAAACTCGCCGTCCTCGTGTGCCAGGCTAAGCCTGATTCAGTTTAAGGTATTACACAGGGCGCATATGACTGGAGCACGGCTCAGTAAATTTTTTGGGGTGGAAGATAGGTGTGCGAGGTGCTCGAGAAGCCCAGCGAATCATACCCATATGTTTTGGTCATGCCCGGCACTACAGGGGTTTTGGATGGGGGTGACAAAGGTGCTTTCAAAAGTAGTAGGGGTCCGGGTCGAACCAAGCTGGGGGTTGGCTATATTTGGGGTTGCACAAGAGCCGGGAGTGCAGGAGGCGAGAGAGGCCGATGTTTTGGCCTTTGCGTCCCTAGTTGCCCGGCGCAGGATATTGCTAATGTGGAAAGAAGCCAAGCCTCCGGGGGTGGAGACCTGGATAAATGACATGGCGGGGTTTATAAAGCTAGAGCGGATTAAGTTCGCCCTAAGGGGGTCGGCTCAAGGGTTCACCAGGCGGTGGCAACCGTTCGTCGAATACCTCGCAGAAAGATAGACGGAATGGAAAAAAGAAGGCAGCAGCCCAGGATCGGGGGGGGGGGGGGGGGGGGGGGGGGGTGGGGAGGAGGAGGAACCAGAAGGACTCTCAGGGTTGTTAATATATACTGTATAGTATGTATAGGTCGTTGCTACAGATAATTATATATTGGACTGTTAAATTATATTTTTGGAGAGTGTTACTTGTGACAAGGCAGTTGCCAATTAGGGCTAGTTTTCATTTTTGTTTTTTATTATTTATTCATTTTTTGTTTATAAAATAGGTCATTGTTATTTGTGTTGTTAGAATATTGTGTAAAGGATGCACAATGTACTGTGTTGGTTGACCAAAAATTTTCAATAAAATATTTATTTAAAAAAAAACAAGCCAAACTCCACCTGTAGCCTCCGTCGTTCCCTTAGAAGCCCTACCTCTGGGGTCTCCGCATACCTCCTGCGACCTGTGGTATTTCCTTTATCATTCAGTCCGTCTCTGCTCTGTCTGCCTTCAACCTGTGGGCCCGTATCGATATCAGCTCCCCTCTAACCACTGCCTTCAGCGCCTCCCGGACCACCGCAGCTGAAAATTCCCCCGTGTCGTTAACTTCCAGATAGTTCTGGATACATTTCATCAGCCGCCCACACACCTCCTCATCCGCTAAAAGTCCCACGTCCAGCCTCCAGTACGGGTGCTGGCTACTCTCCTTGCTCACCTGTAGGTCAACCCAGTGCAGGGCATGATCCGAGATCGTGATCACGGAGTACTCAGTGTCCACTACCCCCATCAGTAAAGCCCTGTTCAGGACAGAAAAGTCAATCCGGGAGTACACTTTATGCACGTGCAAGTAGAAAGAAAACTCCTTCACTCTCGGCCGGCCAAATCTCCATGGGTCCACCCCCCATCTGCTCCATAAACCCCGTTAGCTCCTTTGCCATTGCTGGCACCCTGCCTGTCCTTGAGCTAGATCGGTCTAGCCCAGGGTTAATGACTGCCCCCCCCCCCCCCCCCCCCCATAACCAGCTTATACAAATCCAGGTCCGGGATCTTCCCCAACATCGTCCTTATGAACTCCACATCATCCCAATTTGGCGCATACACATTCACGAGTACCACTGGCAGCCCCTCCAGCTTTCCACTGATCATTATGTACCGACCCCCCACATTCGCAACTATTCTTCTCGCTTCGAATAACACTCGCTTATTAATCAGGATCGCGACCCCTCTAGTCTTAAGAGTCCAGCCCCAAGTGGAAAACCTGCCCGACCCATCCCTTCCTTAGTCTGACCTGGTCAGTTACTCTAAGGTGCGTCTCCTGCAACATTGCCACGTCCGCCTTCAGCCCCTCAAATGCGCGAACATGTGTGCCCACTGAACTGGCCCATTTAGCCCTCTTACATTCCATGTGATCAGCCTGGTTGGGGGGCTTCTCACCCCCCTCCTCCGCCGATCAGCCATCACCTTTCTTGGGCCAGTCTCCAGCCCGCGCCCCACGCATCCGCAGGCCCGCCCCCAGGCAGCCTCCGTCCCCGACCTCCCTATTGTCCCACAGCAAAAGTCCCTCCCCCGTCAGCAGAACATTTCCCCCCCATCCCTCCCTAGTAACAGCACTATACACACAGCCCTCTCCAACAAACATACCATCTGCTCACCCCCCACTGCACTTCCACATTAGCCCGCCCAGCTAGCTTGGTGGCTCCCGCCCATGGCGCCAGACATTTTCCCACCTATTGTTTCCTCCCCCTGCTCGGACACACATATGCAAACATAAACAATCCCAACCCAATTGCCCAAAAGAAACACGGAAAGAAAATTAAAAAGAAGATCAAACGTCAAACATCTAACATCTAACATTCACACCTCCATCCCCCATCAGTGCAAATGCAAATTTTAACTCAACCAACTCAATACAAAAGGCATTACAAGTGACATCCAAAGACAAAAACTTTTCTTTTTTTAAAAATAACTGAAGAGAAAAAAAAAACCACATGAGCACTGCAGCAATGTTCAGTCCAAACACCTTAGTCCGCTACCAGCCCTTTCTTTCTCGCGAAGTCCATCGCTTCCTCGGGTGGCTCGAAGTAGAAATGTTGCTCTTCGTGCATAACCCAACAACGGGCCGGGTACAGAAGTCCAAACTTTACCTTCTTCTTAAAAAGGGTCAATTTTATCTGGTTGAACCCTGCTCTTCTCCTGGCCACGTCCACGCTCAGATCCTGATATATACGCAGGATGCTATTCTCCCATTTACAGCTCCGTGTCTGCCTAGCCCACCGTAGAGTGCACTCCTTGTCCAGGTACCTGTGGAATCTCACCACCATTGCTCTTGGGGGGGGGGTCACCCATACGTGGCTTCCTCGCTAGCGCTTTGTGTGCCCTGTCCACCTCCAAGGGTCGGGAGAACGTCCCCTCCCCCACTAGCTTCTCAAACATAGCCGCTATGTATGCCCCTGCGTCCATTCCTTCGGATCCCTCCGGGAGACCCACGATTCTCAGGTTCTGCCGGCGGGACCTTTTCTCTACATCCTCCACCTTCTCCTGGAGCCTTTTCTGTTGGTCTCTCAACATTCCCACCTCCAACTCCACTGCAGCTTGGTGCTCCTCTTGCTCAGGCAGTGCCTTCTCCACCAGTCTGAGTTCCAGTCGCGCAATCGACTCCTTAATCGGGTCCAAGCATTCCTGTTTCTGCTTGGCGAAGCCCTCCTGTATAAACTGCATCAACTGCTCCATCGACCGCTGGGTCGTCAAGTCAGAACTCCGGTCCTCCGCCATGCTTTCTCCCGCTGCAGCCTCAGCCCAAGCCTTCTCCGTTCGTCTATTTCTTCCTTTACGAGTACTCCTGGTCCGCTTCTCCATGCACTGATGTAGGATTCCTCTTCACAATTGCATCCAACATCAATTGTCCACTTCAGATCCAACACAAAATCGGGGAAAAAGGTCCAAAATTCCGACCCGAGCGGGAGCCACCAAATGTGCGAGCTACTTCTTCATAGCCGCCACCGGAAGTCAACCCCTTGTGTCTATTGATTCCCTCATACACTTCCTTACTCCTTCCGCACATTCAGAATACATATGAGTTTTGTACAGTATCATATCAAAACTAGCAGAATACAAGAATAAATTAAGTAGAATGATGGAGTATAATGTATAATGGAGTATAACTAACCAAAATATGAAGCAAAATGCAACCAATGGGACACAAAGGCACAGGCAATTAGCCTTTTTTCAAGAGATGTGCTACAACAAGTAATCGTGCCAGTATTCACTGGGCAAGGCTTTTGCTGTGAACAGTGATTTGCCTGGACTGAAAGTTAACTGCAAGACCTTTAATAGGTTTTTGAATATTTTAATGAGATTTCATGTGACAATAGCAATTGAAGGATTTGGGATTTGGGTTTCCTCCATTTTGAGCTGCTCAGAACAGACTCCATCTTGGACACCACATGAGGACAGACACAGCTTAGAGAACTTTCCCCCTTTTCTGCTCTGCGCACTCCCAGACATAATTCAGGGCCATCTGACAATGTTTCTTGTCTTGTGACCGTTTGTCCCATTTGCCTTCAGAAATAACTCATCGATAGCAGGCATGCGCCTCCCCTGCAATAACAGGAATCACTGTGGCTGCAGGTGCTGGGGGGGGGGGGACGGGACGCAGAATCACATAATCTAATTATAAGAATAACACAATCTCATCCCTAGAGCATCTCAACAACAAGTACTCCTACATCAGATTCCTATTTATCGACTACAGCTCCGCCTTCAACACCATAATCCCAGCCAAACTCATATCAAAGCTCCAAAACCTAGGACTTGGCTCCCCACTCTGCAACTGGATCCTCGATTTTCTGACCAACAGACCACAATCAGTAAGAATGAACAACAACAATAGTCCTCAATACTGGGGCCCTGCAAGGCTGCGTACTTAGCCCCCTACTCTACTCCCTGTACACACACGACTGCGTGGCAAAATTTGGTTCCAACTCAATCTACAAATTTGCTGACGATACGACCATAGTGGGCTGGATCTCAAATAACGATGAGTCTTGGACAGTCTTTGCAGCACATGTCCACTTTTGGGAAACTAGTTCACATCAGAATATTTTTCCTTTTTTAAAAAAAATATTTTTATTGAAATATTGGTAAAATTTTATAACAAAAACAGAAAAAGAACAATAGGCATTAAACAGTAACATAATCATAGAATTTACAATGCAGAAGGAGGCCATTCGGCCCATCGAGTCTGCACCGGCTCTTGGAAAGAGCACCCTACCCAAGGACAACACTTACACCCTATCCCCATAACCCAGTAACCCCACCCAACACTAAGGGCAATTTTGGACACTAAGGGCAATTTATCATGGCCAATCCACCTAACCTGCACATCTTTGGACTGTGGGAGGAAACCGGAGCACCCGGAGGAAACCCACGCACACACGGGGAGGATGTGCAGACTCCGCGCAGACAGTGACCCAAGCCAGAATCGAACCTGGGATCCTGAAGCTGTGAAGCAATTGTGCTATCCACAATGCTACCGTGCTGCCCCATAATGCAAAAATAGATATTTCCCCGAACGGCTCTGTCTTCACAGACCACCGAAAATAACAAAAAACAAACAAACACAACACTAACCCCCCCCCACTTCTCGGAAAGCTGCTACTGCCGACATTTTCAATTAAATTTCCCCAAGAAAGTTGACGAACGGCTGCCACCTCCGGGAAAACCCTAACATTGTTCCTCTTAAGGCAAACTTTATTTTCTCAAGGCTGAGAAACCCAGCCATGTCACTGACCCAGATCTCTACACTAGGGGCCTTCGAGTCCCTCCACAATAACAGGATCCGTCTCCGGGCTACCAGGGAGGCAAAGGCCAGAACGTCGGCCTCTTTCACTCCCTGAACTCCCGGGTCTTCCGACACTCCAAAGATCGCCACCTCTGTACTCGGCACCACCCGTGTTCCGAGCACCTTGGACATTGCCCTGGCAAACCCCTGCCAGAACCCTCCAAACTTCGGGCATGCTCAAAACATATGGACATGGTTTACTGGGCTCCCCGTACACTTCGCACATCTGACTTCTACCCCGAAATAGTTGCTCATCTTCGCTGCTGTCATGCGTGCCTGCTGGACCACCTTAAACTGTATGAGACTGAGCCTGGCACATGATGAGGAGGAATTGACCCTACTTAGGGCTTCCGCCCATAGTCCCGGTTCTAACTCCCCTCCTAACTCCTCCTCCCACATGCCTTTAATGAAATGAAAATCGCTTATTGTCACAAGTAGGCTTCAATGAAGTTACTGTGAAAATCCCCTAGTCGCCACATTCCGGCGCCTGTTCGGGGAGGCTGGTACGGGAATTGAACCGTGCTGCTGGCCTGCCTTGGTCTGCTTTAAAAGCCAGCGATTTAGCCCAGTGTGCTAAACCAGCTCCTCCACCGGGGTTTCCTCTGCCTCCAACAGCTCCTGGTAGATATCTGACACCTTCCCCTCTCCCACCCAGGTACCGGACACTACTCTATCTTGTATCCCCCGGGGCGGCAGCAGCGGGAAGGCCACCACCTGCTTCCTCAGGAAGGTTCGCAATGTAAATACCTAAAGCCGTTCCCTGGCGGTAATTTAAACTTGTCCTCCAGCGCCTGCAGGCTGGGACAGCTCCCATCTATAAGCAGGTCACCCATCCTTCTAATATCTGCCCTCTGCCAGCTCTGGAACCCGCCGTCCATCCTCCCCGGCAGGAACCTGTGGTTATTACATACCGGGATCCAGACCGACGCTCCCTCCACCCTCTTGTGTCTCTTCCACTGCCCCCAGATCTTCAGTGTCGCCACCACCACCGGACCTGTGGAGTATCGGGCCGGCGTGAACGGCAGAGGCGCCGCTACCAGCTCCCAAACTGGTGCCTTTGCACGACACCGCCTACAACCATTCCCATGCCGACCCCCCACCCCCCCCCACCCCCCCGCCCCCCCCGCCCCCAATACCCACTCCCTGATCATGGCAATGTTGCCCGCCCAGTAGTAGTTACAAACGTTCGGCAGCGCCAGCCCACCCTTCCCCCGATTGCGTTCCAACAGCACTCTCTTCACTCGCGGGGTCTTGTTCGCCCACACAAATCCCGAGGTGATCTTATTAACCCGCTTGAAAAAGGCCTTAGGGATGAAGATGGGAAGACACTGGAATACAAATAAGAACCTGGGGAGGACCGTCATTTTCACGGTCTGTACCCTCCCCGCCCGTGACAGGGGAGCATGTCCCATCTTTAAAAGTCCCCTTCCATTTGCTCCACCAGCCGGGTCAGATTAAGCTTTTGCAACAAACCCCACTCAGAATGCTTTTCCAAGGAAATATTTCTGTATCCTGCTAAAACCACATAAAATAAGCAGAATTTGTATTTCAAGAACTAACTCACCGCAGAGGACTGCTATTGGTATCTACAGAAGAACAAACTCTTTCAATGTGATCTTCGGATTATGTCTGGCTTTATTAAATTAGATTAAAAATAACAAATTTCTAGCAGTGGGTATGATAAAATGCCAGTAAGATATTATTGTATAGTTATGACGGAATACAGTTTTAAAACCTGGAGTAGAATTTAGCGATCGGAAGGCGGGACCAGAAGCGGCTGCGAATCCTGGTCCCACCTGAAACCAATTAAATCTTGTGATATTACACTGACTGTGGTGGGCACTGTGTCCATTGGCAACGCACCGTGAACTTTAAAAGCGAAGTCTACAGGCCGCTGAATAATCCCTGTCAGCATAATGGAAACTGCAGGAAATGGCAGCTGCAAGAAGCCACAGCAGATGGGAGGGAAGTTCCAGCAGCCAGCAGGTGTCCCTTTTCCCAGATGACTGTCTCCAAACCCTGGTGGAGGCAGTAATAAAGGAGCAATGCCTAGATGTCAAAGGATGGGAGGAGAAGACCAACTCACCTCACCAAGAAGGCATGGACCGAGGTGGTAGCAGAAGTCAATGGCCATGAGCTTGCCTGGAGAACATGGATCCAGTGCCAGGAAAGATTCAAACACTCATGTGCTCAGCACTGGTGAGTTCTGAGTAGGCATTGTGCTGAATGGGGCACTGAGGAGGGTGGCCATCCATGGTTGCAATTAAGTGTGTGGGTTTCATGTAGTCTCAGAGCACACATGTGCCCGAATGGCCAAAGGCTGGAGAGATGAATTAGCAGCCTTTGGTCCATCAAATGTTCCGCTTGTCCAAAGGGGTGGAAACATTCTCAAACCTCTCGGGGGTGTAATGAGTTGGGGGGCAGCATGATATGGTGTTTGGGGTGAAGGTTTCAGCATTCAATGGCGCTCTGCACTGATTTGCCGGAGAAACAAAGCCACAACAATCGGGAAAGATCTGCCACTGGTGGTGGAGTGCTAAACCTGGCGATCTTCACCATAAGCTGGGATCCCTGGTGCTGGTGGGCAAGCTGGTAGATCATCAAGTTGCAGAATGGCTGGCATGTCTGAGGACACAAACAGGGTAAAAGTGATGAAGGAGGGTTTCATAATGACCTCATTTGTGCGTCGGACACGGAGTAATCTCAATGCAACTAAGGCCAACCACGATGGCCAGCGTGTGCTGAGATATTAATCTGCCTGATATGATTTATGGATCTTACCCTGTGTTTTCATCCCTCAGATAATCCATCTGCCAGAACCAGCCAAGACGCAGATGATCCCCCTGGACACTCGAGACATCGAGGAACGCACACAAGGCAC
The DNA here is from genome assembly GCF_047496885.1 of Scyliorhinus torazame. Lineage (NCBI taxonomy): Eukaryota > Metazoa > Chordata > Chondrichthyes > Carcharhiniformes > Scyliorhinidae > Scyliorhinus > Scyliorhinus torazame. The sequence continues at coordinate 173,934,024 of NC_092716.1, read as the reverse complement.
ACCATTTTTGAGCACCCAGTACCCATGCAGATATAGGCACACTGGGGTGGCCGTGACCATGTTAGAAGAGTTGTTAGACCAGAGAGAGAGGAGGGGGAGGCTGTTAAAAAGCTGAAACAGATATCAGGGGGCCCAGAGCAAGGCCACAAGAAACAGAACCCTCAAAGAAACACCAAAGGTAAGATAGGAGGGGGAAAGGAGAAGGGGGTGGGGCCAAACAACAAAGGATGGGGAAGGGGATAGCATCGCATACATGTAAATAGAAGATAACTGCCCACTGTATGACAAGCTACACCAGAAAAGAGCCCAAAACAACAAAAGGAGGGGAGGGGAGGGAGGGTGGGTCCATACCAAGGGAAATGTTTTGTATATTGTAACCGATACATATACCCTTGATGAGTGTATAAAATATAACTCTTCAATAAAAACATTTTTTTTAAATGAAGAGTTGTTAGGGCACAGTATTGAGCACACTTCAAGCTCGCGTGGGCAGATGGTGGAGTTAGTGAGTGTCCAGTGTGCCAGCAATCAGGGGACTGCTGGTGACAAAGGCCATGCTGAGACCAAGAGAGGTGATGAGTTGTCCAAAAGGTGGCAAAGGCTGCTTGTCCAGTGGGATGCGTGGGGAGACCTGGCAGTGAAGCCTGAGGGTGTGTGTCATGGTCTCTGTCATGGAGGAGTCCTTGCAGGACTTGAGTGCTGTGGTGAGCTCCGAGCACACAGCCTCATCCTTGACAGTGGTGACTCTCATGGAGAGGCAGCTCTAGGAGCGCAATGACATGTTACTGGGTTTGCGTTTGGACCTGCAAACCCTCACACAGGCTCTTGACCTCAGGAAGTCAATGCCTATGTGCGGGAAGGAGGCACCAACCAGTGACACTGATGGTTGCCCATCCTTCATGGGTGAGCAGGGAAGTGAGGACTCACCTCAAAATGGCGGACGAGGTTGCTGCCATCTCTTCTCACATGGACTCTTTCACACTGCTCCAGACAAGGGCACCAACTTCTCTGCCAGTTGCACTCCATCCGATGAGTACGCGGCGACTGGAGGTTGCCTAGTAATGTTGACAATCAAACACTCCCGGAGGGTGCTTGCTCAGGCTCCACCGACAGAGGACTGCTGCCAAAATCATCTGCACCAGCAGGGCACTGCATTTGCAACCTGCCTCCAATGCCACCATCAGCTTGGAGGGGCACTAGACATAGCAAACATAAGCTCATGACACCCGAGTCACAAGCAGAGGTCCACAATGTTATTGATTTATTTTAATTTAAAGAACTATGTTCATGATCTGGGTGGATTTGATTTAATTATTTTCATCTTGAACTTATCACCATAAATATCAGTGGTGACAAGCCAGTGGTGTTCTGGTGCTGCATTGGTTTCAAACTCATCATTGCCTGTTCAGAGATGTCCGGGGTGTCAAACTTTATTTGGATCGAAATGGGCTCACGGAATGGATGAGTGCGATGTGTCTGGGATTACTAGTGCCCAGTGCTGATGTAGGAAGGCAAGGCATGCCAGACTATCTGAAGAAATGTTAAATCAGGGCATCCCTGGGGCCCCTACCTCCCTAAAGGTCTGGATTGCAGCCTCGCTGCCCCGGCTTCTAGATGACCAGCATCTGAGTCCTCATCGGTGTCCATGTCTGAGGCAAGTACTGCAGCATCAGTGTCCTCCTGTTCAATATGTTGCCCCCTGGAGAGAGCAAGATTGTAAAGAGTGCAGCAGACAATTACAATGAGTGACACTCACTCGGGCGGGTGCTGTAAGGTTTACCCAACAGTCGACACGACTGAATCTTATCTTCAGCAGCCCAGTGCTCCTCTCCACCACCACCCTTGTGGATACATGGCAATGATTGTATCTTTCCTCAGTGTCAGCCCTTGGTCACCTGAAAGGTTTTCATCAGCCACATTTTCACCAGGTAACCCTTATCAACCACCCATCTAGACGAGCTGGAGCAATGAAGAGCAAGCTGCCAGGGCACCTTGCACACACCTGCAGTATCTGTATCTTGTGCTCATATACAACCTGAATGTTCATCAAGTGAAACCCCTTCCTATTGACAAAAGCTCCCGGCTGGCCAACTGGTGCCTTGATAGCCACATGAGTGCAGTCAATGGCACCCTGGATGCGGGTATCCTGCAATGACGTAAATCCTCTCACCTACACATCCTGGCTGACCTAGTCCAAGGGGCATGATGAACACCAAGCCTCAATTTTTGTTGCTCCTCAAAGGAGGGGGTACTGCTTGCTAAGTAGACAATACCCATCAGCAGTTGCCTACTGGGGCTCAGCATGTGCAAAGGTTGATTTGAGGGACCCAAGTCTCCGGTGCTGAAGGACAGAAATTTCATTTGAGCTCCGCGCTCTTATTTTTAAAAATAAATTTAGTGTACCCAATTAATTTTTTCCAATTAAGGGGCAATTTAGCGTGGCCAATCCATCTACCCGGCACATCTTTAGGTTGTGGGGGCGAAACCCAGGCAAACACGGGGAGACTGTGCAAACTCCACACGGACAGTGACCCAGAGCCGGGATTGAACCTGGGACCTCGGCGTCGTGAGGCAGCAGTGCTAACCCACTGCACCATCGTGGGTTAGCACTGCACCATCCAGAGAAACCCATGCAGACACGGGGAGAACATGCAGACTCCGCACAGACAGTGGCCCAAGCCGGGAATTGAACCTGGGACCCTGGAGATGTGAAGCAACAGTGCTAACCACTGTGCTACCATGCCGCCCACTTGGTCCACCTGCCCATGTTGCTCATGCAATGAGTTTAAAATCGCATGGGCAGCATTAAATTTGGATTTTTAATTTGCCAACCAAAATATCACGAGAGCATGCAATGACGTTGGGATGGATGCCCAACACCATCATGGGTTGGGTGCGCACGCTCCAGGTCACTGGTAAAACTGAATCAATTTATTAAGGTTGCACGCTTTTGAATTGTTTGGTGACTCAATTCATTAAGCCACAGAATCATAGAATTCCAGTACATAAGGAGGCCATTTGGCTCATCAAGTCTGCATTGACCCTCTGAAAAAGCACCCTATTTAGGCCCAACCCCCACCCTATTCCCATAACCCCACCGAACCTGCACATCTTTGCAAACTAAAGGGCAATTTAGCATGGCCAATCCACCTAATCTGCACATCTTTGGGCTGTTTTGAAACTAGAACACCCGGCGGAAACCCATGGAGACACTGGGGAATGTGTGGCATACCCACACAGTCACCCAAGGCAAGAATTGAACCCGGGTCCTGGCACAGTGAGGCCGCAGTGCTAACCACTGTGCCACGGCGCCTGTTGAATTAAAAATATTAAGTGTCACTTTGGCAATGGAGAAATTTTTGCATAAAGATCATGGGTTCAAGATATTAAGATGCTATTATAGATTGACATTTCAGTGCAGTAATGAGAGTGTACTGTATTGTTGGAAGCATTGTTCCCTTGTTTCTGCTGTGTGTTGTCTATTCATTTATGTGCATAGGCCGGATCATTTTTTTTGTTTGGCCAGACACGCATGGTAACTTAAAGAGCTGACTTATGCTCAGCCTGCACTGAAACATCTGGGTTACTGGTCACATAGCTTAGGGGAAATATTGTTTGAGAATGTAGTGAGAACTTAAACCAAGGCCCTGTCTCCTGGTTCAGGTGAATGTAAAAGAACCTTGCTAACCTCACCTCTGGCATTCAACTAAAGAAGAGTGGGAGTTCTCAAATATTTATCCACGAACCACCACCATTAAAAACAGATTGAAGAGCCACTCATCACATTTCTTGATTGTGAGACTTTACCAAAAGTGGCTGATGTATTTGCCTACAAAACAAAAATGACTACTTCAAAAGTATGACTGCATGCGATCAGGCACTGTATAAGTGAAGGCTATTTCTTTTATACCCAGAATTAAGAATAACATTTACCTCATGAAGTGGGAAGATCGCTTTGAATGTACCGTTGTTCATTAAATTGCGTAGAGAAATTTTAACTGAAAGGGAAATAAAGAACATGAGACAAGAAACCAATAGTATTCAGTGAACTACCTATCACATCCCATGGAACTGCCCAGCAGCCCTTGCAAGCTTTTGCTGAATGGATTATTATTTTGTTGCCATATCCCTATGAAAGACCAAAAGCACAACTGTAGTACATGATCACGGTTCAAATGTTTTTTATTTGTTATTTTTTTTAAATATATATTTATTAAAGGTTTTAACACAATTTTTCTCCCTTACAAACAATAACACCCCCCCCCCCCCCCCCCCGTAACAAAAAAAAAGAAACGAGAAATCGGGCGGAGCAAGATATATACATGGCAAAATAGTATTTACATAGCTTTGTACACTGGCTCTCTCCCGTACGTGCCAGTTTCCTCGACTCTTCATGTTATCTCTTGCTCATCCACCACCCCAGGCAGCTCCCCCCCCGCCTCCCCCCTCCCCGGACGTTCCCCCCCCCCAGGTTGCTGCTGCTGCTGACCGGCCTTCCTCTAACGCTCCACGAGATAGTCTAGGAACGGTTGCCACCGCCTGTAGAACCCCTGCGCAGACCCTCTCAAGGCGAACTTGATCCTCTCCAACTTTATGAACCCAGCCATATCGTTTATCCAGGCCTCCACGCCGGGGGGCTCCGCTTCCTTCCACATTAGCAAGATCCTTCGCCGGACTACTAGGGACGCAAAGGCCAGAATGCCGGCCTCTTTCGCCTCCTGCACTCCCGGTTCGTCCACTACTCCGAATATCGCTAGCCCCCAGCTTGGCTTGACCCGGACTTTCACCACCTGAGATATTGCTCCCGCCACTCCTCTCCAGAACCCCTCCAGTGCCGGGCATGACCAAAACATATGGACATGGTTCGCCGGGCTCCCTGAGCACCTTCCACATCTGTCCTCTACCCCAAAGAACCTGCTCAACCTCGCCGCCGTTAAGTGAGCTCTGTGAACCACCTTAAATTGTATCAGGCTGAGCCTGGCACACGAGGAGGAGGAATTAACCCTACCCAGGGCATCAGCCCACAGACCTTCCTCGATCTCCTCCCCCAGCTCCCCCTCCCATTTACCCTTCAACTCTTCTACCAGCGCTTCCCCCTCTTCTTTCATCTCCTGGTGTATTGCCGACACCTTGCCCTCCCCGACCCATGCACCCGAGATCACCCTGTCTTGAATTTCTTGTGCCGGGAGCAACGAGAATTCCCTCACCTGTCGCCTCACAAAAGCCCTCACCTGCATATATCTAAAGGCATTTCCCGGGGGTAACTCAAATTTCTCCTCCAGTGCCCCTAGGCTCGCAAACGTTCCGTCAATGAACAGGTCCCCCATTCTCCTGATCCCCGCCCGATGCCAGCTCTGGAACCCCCCGTCCATCTTCCCCGGGACAAACCGATGGTTACCCCTGATCTGGGACCACACCGATGCTCCCATTGCACCCCTGTGCCATCTCCACTGGCCCCAGATCCTTAGCGTTGCCGCCACCACCGGGCCCGTGGTATACTTTGTCGGCGAGAGCGGCAGTGGTGCCGTCACCAACGCCCCCTGGCTCGTTCCTTTGCAGGACGCCATCTCCATCCTCTTCCATGCCACCCCCTCTCCCTCCATAACCCACTTGCGGATCATCGACACATTTGTTGCCCAGTAGTAGCTCCCCAGATTTGGCAGCGCCAACCCTCCTCGGTCCCTACTGCGTTCCAGGAACCCTCTCCTTACCCTCGGGGTCTTATTCGCCCACACAAACCCCATAATACTCCTGCCTACTCTCTTAAAAAAGGCCTTAGTGATCACGATGGGAAGGCACTGAAACACAAACAAAAACCTCGGAAGGACCACCATTTTGACCGATTGCACTCTACCCGCCAGCGAGAGCGGTAGCATGTCCCATCTCTTAAAATCCTCCGCCATTTGCTCCACCAACCTCGTCAGATTCAGTTTATGTAGGGCCCCCCAACTCCTGGCTATCTGGATCCCCAGATATCGAAAGCTCCCCTCCGCCCTCCTCAGTGGTAGGTCCCCTATCCCTCTTTCTTGGTCCCCCGCCTGTAATACAAAGAGCTCACTCTTCCCTACATTGAGCTTATAGCCCGAAAACTCCCCAAACTCCCTTAGAGTCTGCATGACCTCCACCATCCCCTCCATTGGATCCACCACGTACAGCGACAGGTCATCCGCATATAGCGACACCCGATGCTCTTCTCCCCCTCGGACCACCCCCCTCCATTTATTAGACTCCCTCAATGACATGGCCAATGGTTCGATCGCCAATGCGAACAACAGGGGGGACAGGGGGCACCCCTGCCTCGTCCCTCAGTACAGTCGAAAGTACTCCGACCTCCGCCGGTTCGTCACTACACTCGCCACCGGGGCTCTGTAAAGGAGCTTAACCCAACTGATAAACCCTCCCCCGAACCCAAACCTATGCAGCACCTCCCAGAGGTACTCCCACTCTACTCGGTCAAAGGCCTTTTCCGCGTCCATAGCTCCCACTATCTCCGCTTCTCCCTCCACCGATGGCATCATTATCACGTTTAAGAGCCGCCGCACATTGGCGTTTAACTCCCTACCCTTTACAAATCCTGTCTGGTCCTCGTGAATCACCCCCAGGACACAGTCCTCGATCCTCGTGGCCAGCACTTTTGCCAGCAACTTTGCATCCACATTAAGGAGCGAGATCGGCCTGTACGATCCACATTGCAGTGGGTCCTTGTCCCGCTTTAGGATCAAAGAAATTGTCGCTTCCGACATTGTCGGAGGTAGGGCCCCCTCCTCTCTTGCCTCATTAAAGGTCCTCACTAGTAGAGAGGCCAACAGGTCTACGTACTTCCTGTAGAACTCCACCGGGAACCCGTCCGGTCCCGGGGCCTTCCCCGCCTGCATGCTCCCCAAACCCTTGCTCAGCTCCTCCAACCCAATTGGTGCCCCCAGACCAGCCACCTCTTGCTCCTCCACCCTCGGGAATCTCGGTTGGTCTAGGATTCGTCTCATACCCTCTTCCCCCGCTGGGGGCTGAGATCTGTACAGCTCTTCATAGAAGACCTTAAATACCTCGTTTATTTTCGTCGCACTCCGAACCGTGGCTCCCCTTCCATCTTTGATTCCCTCTATTTCCCTCGCTGCCATCCTTTTACGCAGCTGGTGTGCCAGCATTCGACTAGCCTTTTCCCCATACTCGTAGGTCGCCCCCTGCGCTTTCCTCCACTGTGCCTCCGCCTTCCCTGTGGTCAACAGGTCAAACTCCGTCTGGAGCCGTCGTCTTTCCCCAAGTAATCTTTCCTCCGGGGCCTCTGCGTATCTCCTGTCCACTCTCAAAATCTTACCCACTAACCTCTCCCTTTCCATGCCCTCTGTCTTCTCCATATGAGCCCTAATGGAGATTAGCTCTCCCCTGACCACCGCCTTCAACGCCTCCCATACCACCCCTACCCGCACCTCCCCGTTGTCATTGGCCTCCAAGTACCTTTCGATACACCCCCTCACCTTCCCACACACCACCTCGTCTGCCAGCAGTCCCACATCCAGCCGCCACAGCGGGCGTTGGTCCCTCTCCTCTCCCAGCTCCAGTTCCACCCAGTGCGGGGCATGGTCCGAAACGGCTATGGCGAAATACTCCATCCCCTCCACCCTCGGGATGAGCGCCCTGCCCAAAACAAAAAAATCTGTCCGGGAGTAGGCTTTGTGTACATGGGAAAAGAAAGAAAATTCCCTAGCCTGCGGCCTTGCAAACCGCCATGGGTCCACTCCCCCCATCTTATCCATAAACCCCCTAAGTACCTTGGCCGCCGCCGGCCTCTTTCCAGTCCTTGATTTGGAGCGGTCCAGTGCTGGATCCAACACTGTATTGAAGTCCCCTCCCATTATCAGGCCTCCTTTCTCCAGGTCCGGAATGCGCCCCAACATGCGCTTCATGAATCCTGCATCATTCCAGTTCGGGGCGTATACGTTTACCAACACCACCCACATCCGCTCACCATTACATATCGTCCTCCATTGTCCACCTCAATAGTCTTGGCCTCAAATGACACCCGCTTTCCCACTAATATTGCCACCCCTCTATTCTTCGCGTCTAGTCCCGAGTGGAATACCTGTCCTACCCATCCCTTTCTTAACCTGACCTGGTCCGCCACCTTCAGGTGAGTCTCTTGGAGCATGACCACGTCCGCCTTCAGTCCCTTTAAGTGCGCGAACACTCGAGCCCTCTTCACCGGCCCATTCAGCCCCCTCACGTTCCACGTTATCAGCCGGATTGGAGGGGCTCTCACACCCCCCCCCCCCCACGCCTCGCCGACTAGCCATCTCCTTTTCTGGGCCAGTCCCGTGTCCACGCCTCCCTCACCCTCCAGTCCCCCAGACGGGGAACCCCCGCCCCGACCACCTCTTCTATGTCCCATTCCCTTTCGGTCAGTACAGCAGCAACCCGCCCCCCCCCCCCCCCCCCCCCCGCTAGACCACTGTCTAGCTTTTTTGCTCCCCCCATGTCACTCCCGTAAGTCAGCTGACACCTGCTGACCCCGGCTACCCCCGCTACCCCATTGACCTCCCCATGTGGGAGGTCCCCCTCCCACCTTTCTTCTCGCACGCGGGAAAAACAAAAAACCCTGCGCTTTCCAAAGCCCGTTCCACCCCCTCTGGCGCAGCTCCTGTCGCGACCTTGACTCTCTCCCCCAGCCCATGCAACATTTCCTGCGCGTGATTGTGATTGACCCCCTATATACAACAACCATCACACATCAAACCTCAAATATCCCCCCCACCCTCACAAACCCTCAGTTAAGAGTCCAACTTTTCGGTTTGTATAAATGTCCACACCTCTTCAGGCGTTTCAAAGTAGTAGTGTTGGCCCTTGTATGTGACCCACAGTCGCGCCGGCTGCAGCATTCCGAATTTCACTTCTTTCCGGTGCAACACCGCTTTGGCCCGGTTGAAACCCGCTCTCCGCTTTGCAACCTCCGTGCTCCAATCTGGGTATATTCGGATCTCTGCATTGTCCCACTTACTGCTCCGCTCCTTCTTGGCCCATTTCAGGACCCACTCTCTGTCCGTGAACCGGTGGAACCTCACCACCATCGCCCTTGGCGGCTCATTTGCCTGGGCCTCCTCGCCAGCACCCGGTGTGCCCCGTCCAACTCCAGCGGCCTCGAAGGGGCCTCGTTGCCCATCATCACCCCGAGCATCGTGCTCGCGTATGCCCCGGCATCGGCCCCCTCCGCTCCTTCAGGGAGACCCAGGATCCGCAGAGGCTTTCTCCTCGACCTGTTCTCCAGGTCTTCGAGTCTTCCCGCCCACCTCCTTTGTAGCGCCTCGTTCTGCTCCACTCTCACCACCAGGCCCGAGATCTCGTCCTCGTTCTGACCAACTCTTTTCTGTACCTCCTGGATCTGAACCTCGTGGGCCTTCTGGGTGATCCCTAGTCCTTCAATTGCCGAAAGCATAGGCGCCAGCATTTCCTTACGCATCTCCTCGCGCTGCTCCTCGAAGCAGTGCCTAATAAACTCCTGCAGCTCCACTTTGTCTCTGGCCGCCGCCATTTTGTCCTTTTTCCTCGGTTTTTCCCGTTGCACCAATGCCACTTTTGTGGCCGTTACGCTTCGAGTATGTTTCATAAAAGTTGGAGGGGGACCTCCCTCTTACCTTCCCCACGGGTTAGTATCGAAAAAAGTTCCGTTGGGACTCTTCTAGCGAGCCCGAAAGTCCGTGGTAGCGGGAGCTGCCGAATCGTGCGGCTCAGCTCCGCATAGCTGCAACCGGAAGACGGTTCAAATGTTAAGAAGTGGAATACAACAAGTGGTGCGAGTCCTGGGGCTGAAATTTTATTTACCTGATGTGCTGGGAATGGGAAGGGAGATCCAGAGGGGTCCATGGAAGTCGGGGTCCTCCCACTGCACAGCATACATGTGATTGATTGACCAGTTTCCCACCTGAGGTCAAACCTGACTGACAGGCTTGGGTTCCAGTCAGGTGGGAAGCTGATTGGTGATGTCTAAGTTAGTCCACACGAGGAGAAGGCAGTCTTGGAAGCAGAAGTGGGTCAGTTCCGGGGAAGGAGAGGGACAGGAGTTTATTCACAGGGTTGGGGGTATACTCAGGCTAAGAGGCTCGATTGATTGATTGGGAAAAGTCTCCCCAAAATAAGAAGGTGCCATTAATTAACCCACCGATAAAGGACAATTTATTGACACAATATTCAACCCTTGAACTGTAAGAACAAGTCTAGATTGATAGATGAATATTGTTTGTAAAGAAGCCGTGTGCCATTCATATATATGCATGCTCTATGTGGACAAATTAATCCTGGGTCAAAGTTGACAATGCAGAAGCATTATCCTCTCAAGTGTTGCTTTTGGAAAACATCTTTAAGTGTTTACAGGAAGCTCATGTCAGATTCATATATAATGCACATAGAATAACTACAGTGCCATTCGATCCATCAAGTCTGTACGAACCCTCCAAAAGAGCACCCTATCTAGGTCCATGCCCCCATCCTATCCCTGTAACCTAACCTAACTGTCATGATATTCAAACACACACATCATGATAGACACACCAACAGACAAATCAGAACACACAACACCACAACCAATGACAGAAAGATATAAAAGCACAGACATGACCCCCGGTGGTCAGTATTAGCTGCAGAGGCGGACCAGGACACATCTGCTACCAAACACACTCAGGGAGACAGCACGTGCAGAGTATCCAGAACGAACTGTATTATAAGAGTTAAAATAAAATAGAGTTGTACCACATACAACTGTGTTGGCTCATCTGTGCACCAGAGCACCCAACACCACATGGTACAGGAGTGGATCGATACCTGCCGGCATACCTCAGTGTACACAGACAACCAGCAGTGCCCAGGCAAAATGATAGAGCTCCCGGTTCCGCAGCCGCTCCAGTGCTACGGCGATCTCCGCGAAAACTGGCGGCGATTCCGGCAATGGTTCGAATTGTTCCTGGTGGCAGCTGAACTCCAAGACCCGGATGATAGCGAAAAAATTGAATTTCTCCTCACCATCGCCGGTGCAAGGGCAAGAGAAATATTCACAAGGTTCAGGTTCTTCAGGAGGCAGCAAAGGTACGATTACCAGGCAGTCCTGGACAAATTCTCCAAGTACTGTGAAGAAAACGCAATCCAATCGGCAAGTAAAGGTAAGAAAAGCTGCAGTACTCACCTCGTGGCTGGGATCCCGGAGCCCGAATTCCCAGAGGCCGAAATCCCGGGCCTGAGAGAGGGCTGGGTCGAGGTCGGCGGCCATCTTGCTCAAGGTATCACGCTAGCACAGTTGCGCGAGCAGTGCGCAGAACCGGAAGTTTCGTTTGCGCATGCGCGAGATGCTGCGCATGCGCAGTCAAGAAAACGGCCATCGGTAAAGGAACAGCGATTTGAGCATGCGCAGTCGCTTCCTACGTGCTACATACCGAGCGTCAGGATGTCAGAGGCCCCAGACTGCACCAATTTAAAGGGGAAACGTCCCAAATCCAATTTAAAAGGGAAACGTCCCAAATCAAAAAAACAAAAATCTGTTAAAGCTGTAAAACAACCTTCCCTCACCTGGAATGACAGCACAGTGCCGCAAATTGACCCAGGAGATGAATTTGACCTCCGAAGAACCCTCCGACAAGTAGTTACCTACGCACAAGCCGATGATTCCGACCTCGAATACTTCGATGACGATCTTTACAGTGTTTCCGGACCTCGCGAGCCCGATGATAGCTCCGTGGTCCTATACGACTATGACTCGGACGAACCTTTCGTGTTGCACATTGGCGGCCCCCACATTGAATCCGACGCAGATGCGGATTCATTTTTCGGATTTGAGGATCTTCAATCCAGCAGATATGACGTTCCAACTTATCAGTACCGGATGATGCTGCAGCCTGACATTAACAGACAGGGAGCGGTGCAAGCACACGGAGAGCGCCCTGCTGCCACACAGAGCGTGCTCCATGTCCCGCTCAACGTTCCCGACTCTATGAAAGAAGACATGCAAGACTCCAGAGTGCAGTCCTCGCATGAACCAGAAGTGACTCCAGTGTCACAAGCTTCCACAGCAAGCTCATGGACAGACTCCACAATTGCAGAAATGCAAGACTCCAGAGCGCAGTCCTTGCACGGACAAGAAGTGACTCCAGTGTCACAAGCCTCCACAGAGAGCTCGTGGACAGCCTCCACGATAGAAGCAACGCAAGACTCCAGAGCGCAGTCCTTGCACGAACAAGAAGTGACTCCAGTGTCACAAGCCTCCACAGAGAGCTCGTGGACAGCCTCCACGATAGAAGCAACGCAAGACTCCAGAGCGCAGTCCTTGCACGAACAAGAAGTGACTCCAGTGTCACAAGCCTCCACAGAGAGCTCGTGGACAGCCTCCACGATAGAAGCAACGCAAGACTCCAATGTGCAGTCCTTGCAGGAACAAGAACATGAGGGTCTAGCAACCTCTCCTGACCAACCAGCGGCAGACGATGCAAGTCTACTATGCTCCACTACACAGCAGCATGACCATGACGGTCTCTCATGCTACAATGAAGGGCACAGCGCTGAAGACTGTTCAAGCCCAACTGAAGACAAGCCAAAGGAATCGCCTCGTCCAAGCCCGAAGAAAAAAGGTTTATGCGCTGACCTTCAGGATCATTATAGCCGAACAGAGATTAATAATGCTGCACGGCCACAGAAGGATGCTGAGGATTTGCTAACGAAATTAATTGAATGTTTAACTTGCAAGGAGCAGACTGAGAATTGCCAGTGTTTTAGTACGGATCGAAAAAATGGACAAGACATTGATCCTCAGGTAATGGAAATAACACAACCCGAATCATATCTACAGCAGGGACAAATGTCTCCCTTCAACACAACGCCGCAAAATCCCAACTTCGGAGACCAGCAGTTAGTCAGTAATGACTCTTCAAACCTTGAGGGGAACATTAATTGCATTGAACCTATACACACTCCACTGATAAATGAGCAGAACATTGGAGCAAGAATCCTGAGGACACCGACATCGAGTAGCCAGATAACAAATTTAAAACCCACAGCAGTTTCAAGTGAACCAAGTGTGCTTTCCACTAATGGTGAAGATGCAGATAAGGTCGACCCGATTATCCATTGTACCACACTAACCCCAGTGATTAAGCAGTTATGTATGGGGAGTATAATGTGGGCAATTGAGAACAGTAAAAGAGAGACTGTGACCATGCCAGTCCCAGCAAAATCAGACCCAGAGACCATGAAGGCATGTACATTAGACAAAGATACATATGAGGTACCTGAGAAGAAAAGTGAAACGGAATGTTCTTTGGAAAATAGTACAATGTCGATAGAAACATTGGATCCTATATTCGAGACCATACATATGGGAGAATTTGGGGGTAATAAACAAGGTTCTGCAATGTCTGGGGGAAGATTTAAAATTCCAAAGAAGAAAAGCCCAAATGAAGGACAACGGCAAGACAATGACAGTCCACCGACATGGTGTGCACCACCAGATGAAAACTCTGACAATTTACCCAACCCTAGTGAACAGCAAGCTGCTAATGACGATCTATCCACGGGATGTGAGACGAGTGACGACAGCATCCCACTTCCCATGCAAAAGGTGCAAGGTGACAGACCTCGCCTAGTGCGTACCGAGGCACTCGACGATCACGGTGGGACCACTGACGACTGCGGTGGCAGCGCACCGCTTCCACCCTCGATGGCTCGACCCTCTCCACTGGTTGGTGCATTCCTGCATGTTCCGACTCCAGAAGTGCAGCTTCAGGGAATCTCGGCTGCCTCCAGTGAACCTGTTGGGACTCCGGACGGGGGGCATCGACGGAAGGCAGACCGGACTCCAGATGCGGAGCAGCCAAGCGCCGACTCTGATTTGCGCACGCCAGACCTTGCTCCGGACGGGCGGTGTCGCGGCCTCGGTGATGGCACGCTCATGGTGACGGCGGATGCCACGGCGACAGGGAATGGATCGCGTGGCAGTCCCACTGGGTCGGCAGTGGCAACCAGCACCGGCGGTCCAAGATGGACACACCAATTCGCGCCATCGCCAGACGTTGATGCGAGCAACAATTCTCTCTCCAAGGCGACATGCTTCGACGTTTCTCTGCGGAGTCACCCTTCCGGCACAGCAGGTGGCCGGAACCAGCGTGCACGGTCTCGGCCAACTTCCACATCTGGCATAGTCATCGCCTTGCATGATATTAGTGATGGTGCTACTTCGATGGCAACGACCCATCGGCTACAAGATGCCGTCCACCACAAACATAAAAAGAAAAAGACTCCACCTTGTTCCTGGCATGCAGGGCGGATGGATTGGTGCGTAGGCGCAATCAACGAGCTTTGCGCCGCCTTCCACGCTCGCAACTGAACCGTACGCACACGCCGGATCCTCCACTGGTTCCCAAGGATGACTTCGTGGAGATGCCACGGATCATGCCCCTTCCATCACCACCAGAACCAAACCACAGCCAAGGCACCACTTACAAAGATGTTGAATGTTATATTTGCACGAATGAAAAAACCAAGCACTGCACGAAGTACAACAAATGGTAAAGTAGAGACTTCGGCAACAGCATCACCTCCAACAGTCCAAGGTGAACCAGTGTGACCCCAAATCTCCACAGCTGAACCGGCTTGAGGACCAGCCCATTCTTGAGGCGGTCACCCATTAGACTGGACTTATAACGCTGTTCATACGTTCAAAAAGTCAAACACTTCTGTATTATAACCTGTTGTTGTTTATTGTTCCAGATATCGTCTGACCAGACCAATGTTCAAGTTTTTTTTTCTCTCGCATCCAAGTTTTGTTATGGTACAACCTTGTTAGTGTGACGCACCCGACATCGCCCCATGTAAATAGTTACGTCATATACACACGCTGTACACAACACACACACACACTCTTAGATGCACTCACGACACAATTATATTTATAACCACGTAGGCACATATCTTTGTAAAAAGGGGGGATGTCATGATATTCAAACACACACATCATGATAGACACACCAACAGACAAATCAGAACACACAACACCACAACCAATGACAGAAAGATATAAAAGCACAGACATGACCCCCGGTGGTCAGTATTAGCTGCAGAGGCGGACCAGGACACATCTGCTACCAAACACACTCAGGGAGACAGCACGTGCAGAGTATCCAGAACGAACTGTATTATAAGAGTTAAAATAAAATAGAGTTGTACCACATACAACTGTGTTGGCTCATCTGTGCACCAGAGCACCCAACACCACACTAACCTTTTGGACATTAAGGGATAATTTACTAACGATTGTAATATTTCAGAGCTTCTGCTCAGTCATTGAGCTGGAGTCAGAGTTGCAGTCATTGCGATGCATCAAGGGGTGGGGATTGCAGTTACCTGGACACCTTACTGCAGGAGGCTGTCACACCTCTTGGATAAGGGCCTCCGGATTTAGTCAGTAGTCAGGGACAGAAGTGTGTGACTGCAAGTGAGACAGGTAAAGAGATTGAGAAGTTAATTGTCCATTGGTTTGAGGTTCTTATAGCTTGTGAGATTAGAGACCATAAAACCATAGAACCCCTACAGTGCAGAAGGAGGTCACTTTGGGTCAGCAGGGTGGATGAGCGAACTGACCATGGCGCCACCTACAGGAAGTCATTCAAGTGGAGAAATTAATAGGAATGTAATTGTAGTAGGGAACAGTTTAGTTGGGGGAATCAACAGTTCGCTACAGCAGCAGCGTGAATCCAGATGGCTGTGTTGCCTGCCCAATGCCAGGATTTGGGACATTTGCTTGGGCTAGTGAGGAACTTGCATTGGTATGGGGAGGATCCAGTTGTGGTCTGTGATTGTACCGATGACATAGAATAGAACTTTATTGTCCGCACAAAAGTGGAAATTTTGTCTTTGCCTTACCTCCAATATAACATATAATCATGCAGTCGTTAATTAAAAACAGTAAATATTTCATGTATCCCTACATTAATACATTTGTGCATATATACAAACATACCATACAAACTTAACACATTGCACTCTGTCATTAAAGCGCTTACTGCAGTTAAAATAAATAAAATTGCAAGTTAAATTTACATTGTTATTTAGTAAGCTGGGAACAAAAGATCTCTTGAACAGATTTTTCCTAACTCTAGGCATTTTAAAGCACCAGCCTGAAGAGAGCATTTTAAATTGTTGATGTAAAGAGTGAGGGGGATCACCGATGATGGCTTGAGCTTTCCTCTTAACTGCATTGTTAAATAAATGATCGAGCTGTGTTTGCTGTCTGCCAGTGTAGGACTAGGAAGGATGTTCTGCTTGGGGATGAGGGACTAAATTAAAAAGCAGAACCGCAAAAGGGAATAATCACTGGATTATTACCTGAACCATGAGCAAATTGGCATAATGTAAATAAGATTAGAGAGATAGATGTAAACCCATAGAACCCCTACAGTGCAGAAGGAGGCCACTTGGCCCATTAAGTCTGTACCAACCCTCTGAAAGAGCACTCTACACCTAGGCCCACTCCCCTGCCCTATCCTCATAGCCCCATAACCCCACCTAACTTGCACATCTTTTGGACATTAAGGGACAATTTAGCATGGCCATTCCACCTAACCTGCACATTTTTAGACTGAGGGAGGAAACTGGAGCACCCGGAGAAAACCCACTCAGACACAGGGAGAATGTGCAAACTCCACACAGCCACCCAAGGCCGGAATCAAAGTCGGGTCCCCAGCGTCATGAGGCAGCAGTGGCAACCACCTTATGCCATGCCATGAATCAAAGACTGGTATGGGAAAAATGGATGATTCATGAGGCACTGGCACCAGTACTGGAGAAAGTGGCAGCTGTACCATTGGGACGGTCTTCACCTGAACTGTGGTGGGACTAGTCTTCTGGCAAGTCATATAACCATAGTGGTAGAGGGCTTTAAACAAAATAGTGGGGGCAAAGGATCACATGAGAGATGTATAATTAAAGTGTAACAAGGTATGGAAGCGGGGTAGCGATTTCGGTTAAGATAACCAGAATGTGGCAGGAAGGGACAAAGAGTACAAACATAAGAGTGCGTTAAAAAACAAGGCCAGAGATTGAAAATATTATAAAAAGACAAACTAAGGCTCTGTACCTGAATGTAGGCAGCACAGATGGAAATAAAAATGTATGACATTATAGCCATCACGGATACATGATTGCAGGTAATTAAGGCTGAGGATCTGAACATTGAAGGGCATTTGACATTTTGACAAGATATGAAGCTCGGAAAAGTTTTTGGGTAGCTCGGTTTATTAAGAGTGTCATTAGTATAGTAGTGAGAGATAATCTTAGCTCGAAAGAACAAGATGCAGAATCATTTTGGATAGAGGTAAGAAATACGAAAGGTAAGAAGTCATTATGGGAACAGTTTATATGCCCCTAACAGTAGGACAGGGTGAGTGTATCTGGAAAACAAGGAAATGGAGGAGATGTTAAACAGGTATTCGGTGTCCAGTCTTCATTGTGGAAGACTTAGAAAACATCCCAAAGATATTTGAAAATCAAAAAGATAAATGAGTGGGATAAATTACAACAATCACCATCGCTTGGGCAAAGGTGCTGTGAAAACTATTAGAACCCAAATCCCTGGGACCAGGTGGCCAGCATCCAGAGATAGTGGGCGCATTGGTTAGAATCTTACAAAATTCTTTATTTTCTCATAGGGCCCCAGTGGATTGGAAAATAGCAAATGTAACACCTGTATTCAAGAAAGGAGGGTGACAAAATCTGGAAACTAGAGATGTTAGCCTAACACCTGTCATTGGGAAATTGCTAAAATTCATTATGAAGGAGGTTATAGAAGGAGACTGATTGATCAGGCAGAGTCAACATGGCTTTGTGGAAGATAAATTGTGTTAATCTACTTTAGAGATTTTTGAGGGAGTAACAAGGTGGATAAAGGGGAACCTGTGAATGTGGTGTACTTGGATTCCCAAAGGCATTTGATAAAGTGCCACATCAATGCTTACTCAAGAGCACATGGTTATAAGGAGTAATATATTAGCATGGATAAAATATTGGTTGGCTAACAGGAAGCAGAGAAAAGGGATAAATGGGGGTTTTTTCAGGTTGGAAAGCTGCAACTAGTTGAGTGCCACAAGGATCAGTGCTGGGGCCTCAACTACTTCCAATCTACATCAATGATTTGAATGAAAGGACCAAATGCATGCTAGCTAAATTTGTCAACGACACCAAGATCGTAGAAAAACAAATCATCAATAGCTGATAAAAGGTCTGCAAAAGAATAGAGACAGCTTAAGTGACGGGCAACAATTTGGCAAATGGGATACAATGTGAGAAAATGTGAACTTCTAACTATAAAGCAGCCAATGTGAATTGGCAGCATTTATTCAGTGTATTGTAACCCTATATTTCCATGTTGTCAGAAAGACATCCTTTATCAATTATACTTCTAATAAACTATATTTGGTAGTTGAGTAGGAGCATGTTTCAGAGATTGGACCTTTTAGAAAGAAACTGTTGTTAACAATACAATGTCAACAGGAATGGAGGTTAAATTAAATACAACTTAGTCCACATTTCTATAATTTTAGCCTGATGCAAACATCACCAAAACCTCATTAATTTTGCCCCACATCAGAATTTGTGTAATTTTTAAAAATTCATTTGTGGGATATCAGCATCACTAGATAAGCATTTATTGCCCATCCCCAATTTACCTTGAGACAGTGGTGGTGAGCTGCCTTCTTAAAGCGCTGCAGGCCATGTGGTATAGGTACACCCACCGTGCTGTTCGGGAGTCCCAGGATTTTGACCCAATGACATTGAAGGAACAGCGATATATTTCTAAGTCAGGGTGGTGAGCCACAATTGGTGATGAATGTGGTAGTCCCCCACCCAGAATACATTCTCCACCCTTGCCATCCTCAATGCTCCATCCAAGTGGTGTTCAACATGGAGGAGTATTGGGGAACGGTACGTGGTAATCAGTAGGAGGTTTCCTGATTGATCTGAGTCTATGGGGGTCCAGACTCGATGTTGAGGACTCCCAAGGCAACTGCCTGCCAATTGTATACAGCCACCGGTGTCCGGCCGATGGGACAGGACATACCCATGGTCACAATATCTAAAGCACTGCTGAGGTTCAGTTGTTTGTTTCCCTGGCATTACTGGAATACTATTGCAATATGCAAAATGAGAATCCTTAATATTTCCTTATAATAAATATCAATCACTGATCATAGAATGGTTAGAGCACAGGAATCCATTCAGCCCGTTGTGACCATGACAGCGATCTGCAAGAGCAACTTTTATACAGATTTGTCATAACTTCCTTGATTTTGTATTTTGTGCCCCAGTTTGGAAAGCCCAGGATCCCATATGCTTTATTTATTAACCACTGGCCTGATACTGGAGTGGAAATAGAGATTGAAGGGAGCTCAGTGGTCTCATGGGCCAAGGCGGATCAAAGGCCTCATGATGGGATTGTAGGCCTCAGAGGAAAGCCAATGGGTGGGGTGGGGTGGAAGGGGGGGTGGGGGGGGCTGCAATGGCAGTTATTAGTATAGATTAAATAGTTCCAGAAATAGGTTGCAATGGAGAGGCTAATGGTGAGCGAAGTATTACCCAGCAGATGACATTCTTTTGTACCCTGTGCATGGGTGAGAAGAAAGTTCTCGTCAAACCTCTATTTAAAAAGACATGGGGCGGGATTCTCCGCAATCGACGCGATGTCCGCCGACCGACGCCAAAAACGGCGCGAATCAGTCCAGCATTGCGCTGCCCCAAAGGTGTGGAATTCTCCGCATCTTGAGGGGCCAAGCCCTCACCTTGAGGGGCTAGGCCCACGCCGGACTGATTTCCGCCCCGCCAGCTGGCGGGAAAGGGCTTTGGTGCCCCGCCAGCTGGCGCGGAAATGACTTGGCCGTGCGGCGCATGCGCGGGAGCGTCAGCGACCGCTCACGCCATCCCCGCGCATGCGCAGTGGAGGGGGTCTCTTCCGCCTCCGCCATAGTGGAGACCATGGCGAAGGCGCAAGGTAAAGAGTGCCCCCACGGCACAGGCCCACCCGCGGATCGGTGGGTCCCGATTGCGGGCCAGGCCGCCGTGGGGGCACCCCCCGGGGCCAGATAGCCCCACGCCCCCCCCCAGGACCCCGGAGCCCGCCCGCACCGCCTTGTTCCGCCGTTCGAAACGCGGTTCAATCCACGGCAGCTGGCGTGGGTTGACAGCAGTGGGACTTCGGCCCATTGCGGACCGGAGAATCGCAGGGGGATTTCCGCCGACCGGCGCAATTCCCGCCCCGCCAAATCTCCGGTGGCAGAGAATTCGGGACTCGGTGGGGGCAGGATTCACGCGGGCCCCCGGCGATTCTCCGACCCGGTGGGGGGTCAGAGAAACACGCCCATGTATTCTGCAGCTTTTCTAAATCGCCAAATCAACTTAACCTGTTACTTTCAAAGAATTATGTATATAAACTCCCCGGTCCCTCTGTTCCTGAATTCCCTTAAAATTGAATAATTGAATGTTTATTTCCTCACTCTTTCTTCTAAATTTTATCAATTCACTTTTCTTTGCATTAAATTTCAGCTTCCAATTTCACTAAGCCTCCCTCAAGATCTCTCTGCGCAACCCACCAATAAACCTGCCTGCTCTTTACTGCAGCCTTGGGCCACAGCCTTCTGTATCTGACATCAGCTCAGTTTACATGCACAAATGAAATGTGCTTTCATATGAATAATCTATTTATCACATAGACTGGCTGCTCATTGTTAAAGTATCGTATTTACCAGATGAATCATTGTCATTTCCATCGTTCTTTGAATACTTTGTCTTCCACAGAATAAAATTTATAATTCGAATTCTGTAATAAACAGAAAGTTTTGCACATTAGCTTTGGATAAAAAGTTTGGTCAGTATCTCATGCTTTTGTAGACATAGTTAATGCAAGATATTCCGATGTAGAAGATTACAGTAGAAAAACAGTTACTCATTCGCTGAGCTGATATTTTATTAATTATTCACTTTCTAGTCACTAAAGTATCATGAGTCATGTAATAAAGTTCATGTCAACACGCCCACTTGCCCAGTTAATTACCCCGTGATGATGACCTTGACGTTTTATATGTTTAGAATCCCCAGAAAATTACAGTGTAGATTCCCTATTAATTATTAATCTTCATATTTGACTGCGTGTATGTGTGTATATATTATGGCTGGGTTCTCAATAATCATTCTACATTCTATGCATGAATGAGAAATGGGAACAGATTCCCAATGATCAATACAACTGCAAATATAGATAGGGAGAAACGGCTTCCCAGTGACGACTGCCTGTGTAGGTTGAAAATGGTCAGAAAGATTCTGATGATTTAATTCAGTTATGAAACTTTTGTATAGCACAAATAAACCTTTTGGGATCTTCTACCAAATTCCAAATGGGTGATAAAAGACAGTGAAGTTTCCCAATAGCACAACTGATATTCAACATTACAAATGTGCAGAAGAGACAGATGCTCTTTAAGGGCGGCACGGCAACGCAGTGGTTCGTACTGTTGCTTCACAGCGCCAGGGTCCCAGGTTCAATTCCGGGCTTGGGTCACTGGCTGTGCGGAGTCTGCATGTTCTCCCGTGCCTGCATGGGTTTCCTCCGGGTGCTCCAGTTTCCTCCCACAAGACCCGAAAAACATGCTGTTAGATGAATTGGACATTCTGAATTCTCCCTCTGTGTACACGAGCAGGCAATGGAATGTGGCGACTCGGGGCTTTTCACAGTAACTTCATTGCAGTGTTAATGTAAGCTTACTTGTGACAATAAAGATTATTATTATGATCTGTTCAATTATCAAATGTGTATAAATGAGGGGTAGAGCATGGATGGTTATCATTATTCGGTTAGCTCCATGTTGTAATCCCAGAGCGCTCCTCACAATTTCATACTGCAAAAGAACCACAGAACATAATTTTCATCTGAAGGATAAAGCATTTAAATAACTATACCACAGTACCTAGTAGATTTTGAAATTGTGCCAAGTCCAGTATCTCCATATCTCCGCTCAGAAAATTTTAAATGCTGCATGTATTTTTCAAAGATTTCTTCACCGGCTTGAATTCCAAAGTATAAATTGTGGGCGTCTTCTTTTTTCTGGGAGGAAGAAAACTTTTTATTTTCTTAAATCGGCTTTTTTTATATTTCAGACACCAGTATCTTAAACAAAGCTGACATAAATTCTTTAAATAATGAATTCTACTGACTGAATCCTCACTCTTGCACCTGCATCTTGGTGTCACTCTGTACTGAACATTATCATGTAGAGTATCTTGGTCCATAAACAATGCTAAATTTGGGAATTTGGTGCAAGTGGGAATTCAGGCATGGAGGAGGGGGAGGGGGCAGGGGAGGTTGGCCCATTAAATTCCCAGGTGGCCTTGCCACCACCCAGCTCAGTGGCAACGGGGGGGCGTGGCAGCAGGAGACCCTACTCATGCCCCAGGCATGAAGGCGTGTGCTTCTCTCAAGAATCTTTCCGCATCAGGCGCATACCCCCCCTCCCCAAGGTATATCCACGGCAGGTGCTCCCTTCCCCAGTCTCTCCATCAAGACCTTAAACTCCTTCACCCACCAGATGGAGCCTCCCCCAGACCGTCTGGCACTTACCTGGTGCTGGACTCT
Organism: Scyliorhinus torazame; assembly: GCF_047496885.1. Lineage (NCBI taxonomy): Eukaryota > Metazoa > Chordata > Chondrichthyes > Carcharhiniformes > Scyliorhinidae > Scyliorhinus > Scyliorhinus torazame. The sequence goes on along the minus strand of NC_092716.1, from coordinate 173,911,382 downwards.
GGAACTTAGAATCTTGGGACTCCTTCGATTCCCAGTCCTGACCACCGCTGGTGCTGTATGATCTACAAAGCTGCCAGTCAATCAGGTAGGTCACCAGCTCTCTGAGGCAGGACATCCACCCGGGTCTGGTCCTCGGAGCATTAAATGGCTGTGGGGCTGCTATGATTATTTTTTATTAATCATTGATGGGATGTGGACTTGGCCAGTAAAGGGGGGGAACATGTTCTTATTAGGAAATCAGCTCAAATCTGGAGTAGTGGGCCCTTTCCGTTAATATTGTATTCATGGAACTCGTTGGAGCTGCTGTCGGCTTTTTGAAGGAGTAGAAGCAAAATTCCTTGTGAGGAAGAATCACAGCGATGACTGACATGAGATTCATGAGACCTGTCTTGGCTTTGTTTGCAATTTAGCATGCACTTTGTGGTGTATCCGACCAGTTTGTCCATTAATTCATTTTTACTTCATGTTAATTCTAGATATTACAGTTCAAGAGATATATGGAGCGGCCATGTTGTGCCCGAAGAGCACCGTGCCACTGCGCAACCTTTTCATTAGAAGCCAGGAGACCCCGCTCCCACGATCAACCTGGCTCGCAATGCCTTGTGAGATCTAACATGATCTCACAAGACTTTACAATGTGAATGCCGCCCTTGTGGGCGAGCTCATTTATTGCCAAATCTGCATATTAGAGTGAGACAACACTCACTATGGGACTTTGTTCCCATTTAGTTAAATCACACCCATAGTATTTGTTGTTTGCTTTACTGACTTGACAGAATCACAGAATTTTCACAGTAACTTCATTGCAGTGTTAATGTACTACTACTTGTGCCACTAATAAACATTATTATTAATACAATGCAGAAGAGGCCCTTCAGCCCATTGAGCCTTCATCGATGCTTGAAAGGCACTTGACCTGCTTACCTAATCCCATTTGCAGCTCTTGGTCCATAGCCTTGAATGTTACGAAGTGCCAAGTACTCATCCAAGAACTTTTTGAAGGATGTGAGGCAAGGCACCTCTACCAACTTCCCACGCAGTGCATTCCAAACGGTCACCACCGTCTGGGTAAAAGCGTTTTTCCTCAAATCCCCCCGAAACCTCCTACCCTTCGCCTTGAACTTATGTCCCCTCGCAACTGACCTTTCAACTCAGGAGAACAGCTGTTCCCTATCCCTCCTGTCCATGCCCCCATAATCTTGTACACCTCGATCAGGTCACCCCTCTGCTCCAGTGAAAACAACCCAAGCCTAACAATAATAATCTTTATTAGTGTCATAGGTAGGCTTGCATTAACGCTGCAATGAAGTTACCCTAGTCGTAACACTATGGCGCCTGTTCGGGTACACCGAGGAAGAATTCAGAATGTCCAATTCACCTAACAAGCACATTCTTCGGGCCTTGAGGGAGGAAACCAGAGAACCCGGAGGAAACCAACGCAGACAAGGGGAGAATGTGCAAACTCCGCACAGACAGTGACCCAAGCTGGGAATCGAACACGGGTCCCTGGCGCTGTAAAACAACAGTGCTAACCACTGTGCTGCCTATCCAATCTCTTTTCATAACTTAAATGTTCCATCCCAGGCAACATCCTGGCGAATCGCCTCTGCACCCCCTCCAGTGTAATCACATCCTTCCTATAATGTGGCAACCAGAATTGCACACAGTACTCCAGTTGTAGCCTCACCAAAGTTCGATACAACTCCAGCATGGCCTCCCAGCTTTTGTAATCGATGCTTTGATTGATAAAGGCAAGTGTCCCATATGGCTTTTTCACCACCCTTTCAACGGCAGGTTAATAGCAGCTGTCACCTTCAGAGATCTATGGACAAACACGCCAAACACGGGAGGGTTTAAACTAGTATGGCAGGGGGGTGGGCACCGGAGCAATAGGTCAGAAGGTGAAAGCATTGAGGGAGAACTAGGGAATACGGCCAGTATGGCTCTGAGGAAGGGCAGACAGGGAGATGTTGCTGAACACAGCAGGTCTGGTGGCCTGAAGTGCATATGTTTTAATGCAAGAAGTATTACGGGTAAGGCAGATGAACTTAGAGCTTGGATTAGTACTTGGAACTATGATGTTGTTGCCATTACAGAGACCTGGTTGAGGGAAGGACAGGATTGGCAGCTAAACATTCCAGGATTTAGATGTTTCAAGTGGGATAGGGGGGGGATGTAAAAGGGGTGGCGGAGTTGCGCTACTGGTTGGGGAGAATATCACAGCTGTACTACGGGAAGACACCTCAGAGGACAGTGAGGCTATATGGGTAGAGATCAGGAATAAGAAGGGTGCAGTCACAATGTTGGGGGTTTACTACAGGCCTCCCAACAGCCAGCGAGAGATAGAGGAGCAGATAGGTAGACAGATTTTGGAAACGAGTAAAAACAACAGGGTTGTTGTGATGGAGACTTCAACTTCCCCAATATCGACTGGGGCTCACTTAGTGCTAGGGGCTTAGACGGGGCAGAGTTTGTAAGGAGTATCCAGGGGGGCTTCTTAAAACAATATGTAGATAGTCTAACTAGGGAAGGGGCTGTACTGGACCTGGTATTGGGGAATGAGCCCGGTCAGGTGGTAGAAGTTTCAGTAGGGGAGCATTTCGGGAACAGTGACCACAATTCAGTAAGTTTTAAAGTGCTGGTAGACAAGGATAAGAGTGGTCCTAGGGTGAATGTGCTAAATCAGGGGAAGGTTAATTATAACAATATTAGGCGGGAACTGAAGAACCTAGATTGGGGGCGGATGTTTGAGGGCAAACAACATCTGACATGTGGGAAGCTTTTAAATGTCAGTTGAAAGGAATTCAGGACTGGCATGTTCCTGTGCGGACGAAGGATAAATACGGCAAATTTCAGGAACCTTGGATAACAAGAGATATTGTAGGCCTCGTCAAAAAGAAAAAGGAGGCATTTGTCAGGGCTAGAAGGCTGGGAACAGACGAAGCCTGTGTGGAATATAAGGAAAGTAGGGAGGAACTTAATCAAGGATTCAGGAGAGCTAGAAGAGGTCACGAAAAGTCATTGGCAAATAGGGTTAAGGAAAATCCCAAGGCTTTTTACACAAACATAAAAAGCAAGAGGATAGCCAGGGAAAGAGTTGGCCCACTGAAGGATAGGCAAGGGAATCTATGTGTGGAGCCAGAGGAAATGGGTGAGGTACTAAATGAATACTTTGCATCAGTATTCACCAAAGAGAAGGAATTGGTGGATGTTGAGTCTGGAGAAGAGTGTGTAGATAGCCTGGATCACATTGAGATCCAAAAAGACGAGGTGTTGGGCGTCTTGAAAAATATTAAGGTAGATAAGTCCCCAGGGCCTGATGGGATTTACCCCAGAATACTGAAGAAGGCTAGAGAGGAAATTGCTGAGGCCTTGACAGAACTCTTTGGATCCTCACTGTCTTCAGGTGATGTCCCGGAGGACTGGAGAATAGTCAATGTTGTTTCTTTGTTTAAGAAGGGTAGCAAGGATAATCCAGGGAACTACAGGCTGGTGAGCCTTACGTCAGTGGTAGGGAAATTACTGAAAAGAATTCTTCGAGACAGGATCTACTCCCATTTGGAAGCAAATGGACATATTAGTGAGAGGCAGCATGGTTTTGTGAAGGGGAGGTCGTGTCTCACTAACTTGATAAGAGTTTTTCGAAGAGGTCACAAAGATGATTGATGCAGGTAGGGCAGTGGATGTTGTCTATATGGACTTCAGTAAAGACTTTGACAAGGTCCCTCATGGTAGACTGGTACAAAAGGTGAAGTCACACGGGATCAGGGGTGAGCTGGCAAGGTGGATACAGAACTGGCTAGGTCACAGAAGGCAAAGAATAGCAATGGAAGGGTGCTTTTCTAATTGGAGGGCTGTGACTAGTGGTGTTCCGCAGGGATCAGTGCTGGGACCTTTGCTGTTCGTAGTATATATAAATGATTTGGAGGAAAATGTAACTGGTCTGATTAGTAAGTTTGCAGATGACACAAAGGTTGGTGGAATTGCGGATAGCGATGAGGACTGTCAGAGGATACAGCAGGATTTAGATTGTTTGGAGGCTTGGGCGGAGAGATGGCAGATGGAGTTTAATCTGGACAAATGTGAGGTAATGCATTTTGGAAGGTCTAATGCAGGTAGGGAATATACAGTGAATGGTAGAACCCTCAAGAGTATTGAAAGTCAGAGAGATCTAGGTGTACAGGTCCACAGGTCACTGAAAGGGGCAACACAGGTGGAGAAGGTAGTCAAGAAGGCAAACGGCATGCTTGCCTTCATTGGCCGGGGCATTGAGTATAAGAATTGGCAAGTCATGTTGCAGTTGTATAGAACCTTAGTTAGGCCACACTTGTAGTATAGTGTTCAATTCTGGTCGCCACACTATCAGAAGGATGTGGTGGCTTTAGAGAGGGTGCAGAAGAGGTTTACCAGGATGTTGCCTGGTATGGAGGGCATTAGCTATGAGGAGCGGTTGAATAAACTCGGTTTGTTCTCACTGGAACGAAGGAGGTTGAGGGGCGACCTGATAGAAGTCTACAAAATTTTGAGGGGCCTAGACAGAGTGGATAGTCAGGGGCTTTTCCCCAGGGTAGAGGGGTCAATTACTAGGGAGCATAGGTTTAAGGTGCGAGGGGCAAGGTTTAGAGGAGATGTATGAGGCACGTTTTTTACACAGAGGGTAGTGGGTGCCCAGAACTCGCTGCCGGAGGAGGTGGTGGAAGTAGGGACGATTGTGACATTTAAGGGGCATCTTGACAAATACATGAATAGGATGGGAAGAGGGATACGGACCCAGGAAGTGAGAAGATTTTAGTTTAGTCGGGCAGCATGGTTGGCACGGGCTTGGAGGGCCGAAGGGCCTGTTCCTGTGCTGTACTTTTCATGTTCTTTGTGGTCGCTTTGTTCCTCTGAACTTCTCAGTGTCAGGCCATTCATTGAATACTTCCTTGTCACATTACTCCTTCCAAAGTGTATCACCTCACACTTTTCAGGGTTAAATTCCATCTGCCGCATATCTACTCATCTGACCATCCCATTTATAGCTTCCTGTAACTCAAGACACTCAACCTCACTGTTAACTACCCAGCCAATCTTTGTTTCAACCACAGACTTACTGATTCTACCCCCCACATAGTCATCCACGTTGTTTATATAAATGACAAACAATAGGGGATACAGCATCGATCCCTGTGGTACGCCACTGGACACAGCATTCCTGTCACTAAAGCAGGCGTCTGTCATCACCCTTTGTCTCCTACAGCTAAGTTAATTTTGAATCCACCTTATCAAGTTACCCTGTATACCATGTGCATTTGCCTTCTTTAAAAGTCTCTCAAATGGGACCTTTTCAAAGGCTTTGCTGAAATCCAAGTAAACTACATCAACTGCGCTACCCTCTTCTACACACCTGGTCACAGGCTTCAAAAATTCATTCAAATTTGTTAGACCTGACCTCCCTCTGACAAAGCCATGCTGACTATTCATGATCAAACCTTGCCTCCCTAAGTGAGATAGATTCTCGGCTTCAGAATTTCCTCCAACAGTTTCCTTACCACTGACGTGAGACTCACTGGTTTGTCGTTGCCTGACTTATCTCCACAACCTGTTCTCCAGCCCTCTGGTACCTCCCCCGTGGCCAGACGGAATTAAAAATTTGAGTCAGAGCACCTGCTATCTCCTCCCTCACCTCCCACAGCATCCTGGCACACAATTCTTCCAGACCTGGTGATTTGTCCACTTTTAAGCCTGCCAACTACTACTGTACCTTATTGCTCTCTCCGACAATTTTCTCAAGAACCTCACAGTTTCTCTTCCTGAGTTCCATGTCTACCTCCTCATTCTCTTGGGTGAAGACAGATGTGAAGTATTTGTTCAACACCCTACCAATATCCTCTGGCTCCACACACAGATTTCCCCCTTGGTCCCTAATGGGCCCTACTCTTTCCCTGATTATCCACTTCCCATTAACATACTTATAGAATATCTTGGGATTCTCCAGCCAGGGCTTTCTCAGATCCTCTCTTTGCTGTCCTAATTGCTTTCTTAAGCTCCATCCTGCACTTTCTGTCCTCCACTAATACCTCTGTTGATTTGCTCTCCTTGTACGTGATAAAAAACTCTCTTTTCCTTCTCATCATATCCTGAATGTCGCTGGTCATCCATGGTTCTCTGGGCTCGTTACTCCTTGCTATTAACTGAAAGGGAACATGTTGGGCCTGTACCCTCCCCATTTCCTTTTTGAACCCCCCCCCCCCCCTCCTCCCCCCACTGCTCTTCTGTAGATTTCCCCACAAGTAACTCTTTCCAGTCTAGCTTGGCCAGATACTGCCTTATTTTACTAAAAATAATTTTCACAGTTACTTCATACTTGTGACAATAAAAGGTTATTGTTATTATTAAAATCCACTCTCCCCCAATCCATAACCTTTTTTTGCAACTTATGTATAGTAACATTTCTTCTGTTTGTTTAAAATTATGGAATCTTGTGACTTTATTCTCTTAGTGAGTAACTAGTATTTAAGTTCACTAGGGTTTTGCTTTGACAAAGAGTCATCCAGACTCGAAACATTAGCTCCCTTCTCTCTCCATTGATGCGGCCAGGCCTGCTGAGATTGCCCAATATTTTCTGTTTTTGTGACTAGGATTTAAAATTTTGTCAACATTCAACAAAACAAACGTTACCGGTCCCGAACCAGATTGCAATGAAATTTCAGGGTCTCATCAGGAACCGTAATAAATTTTGGGGGTCTGGTCTGGGATCATGACAATGGATCTTATTGGAGGCTCAAGTGGAGGTGGAAGTGTGGAACAGCAAGCAGCTGCCTGGGTTTACAATTTGAGCATTCCACAATTGTATAGACTGATATCCGACTGCAGCCACATTCAAAGTTGACTTCTGACCAAATCACTGGTACAGCCAGAACGCCCTGAAAGAGTTATCACAGATTGGATAAACTCAGGGAGAAAGTCATGATGGCAAATATCCTACACTTCAGTGATACCCAACAGGCTGGTGTCATGCAGATCAAAATCATCCTGCAGTGATGCTCGCTACCTGGGAAATGTCAAATACGGCCAGAGGAGGCAGCTTCCCCTCAGGGAAATTACACACCCTCAGAGAACTGAACAAATCTGATTAGTGGGCAGTCACTTGCAGCTACTATTTTGTCAGACTTGACTCCAGTGGTGAACCTGCACCGAGAGATAAAGCATCCATTTCTTGAAATACTCACTGGCCACACAGGGACCACTCAGATGTAGTAAAAAAATAGTAATCACTTGAAGAACCACAGCAGAGAGGGTCTCCAATGGGAAACAAGTTGCAGGGAACAGAACAAGTTACTATGTAAATATTACCATTACATTTTGACGTGTTAATTTCAAAGGCTGCCATAACTACACCAGGCGTTAATAGCATATTAATTGACGGCAGGGTCTTGGCATAAACTGGGCATTCACTTGAGCCCCTATAAATTGAAACAGACTTAAACTGTGGCCGTGATTTTCCAGCCGCCCCAGCGGGCAGTGGGTTTTCTGGTGGAGGAGGAAGGTCGCCATTTGTGGCCGGCAGGATTTACCATTTCAGCCCAAGTTAATGACCATTTGCGTTGCTGGTCTGCTGTGTCACTGTGGAACCTGTCAAAGGGGATCGCCAGCGGGATCAGAAGAGCCCATCCTGTGGGTGGGGGCAGAAGTTATCCAGTGTACACTTGGAATATATAAATCTTAAGTAAATAGAAAAGGCCTGGGGATTACCACTGACCAGAAACTGAACTGGACCAGCAAAATAACTACTGTAGTAACAAGAGCAGATCAGAGGATGGGAATTTTGCAGCAATAAACTCACCACCTGACTTCCCAAATTCTGTCCACCATCTACAGCACAAGTCAGGAGTTTGATGGGATACTCTCCACTTGCCTGGATGAGTGCAGCTTCAACAACACACAAGACGCTCTACACCATCCAGGACAAAGCAACCTGCTTGATTGGAATCCCATCCATCACCTTCAACATCCACTTCCCACACCACCAATGCACATTGGCAGCAATGTGTACAATCAGGGGGCACAGTGACACAGTGGTTAGCTCTGCTGCTCCACAGAGCCAGGGACCTGGGCTCAATTCTTGGGTGACTGTGTGGAGTTTGCACTTTCTCACTGCCTCTGATTTGATCTGATTTGATTTATTATTGTCACATGTGTTAGTATACAGTGAAAAGTACTGTTTCTTGCATGCTGTACAAACAATGCATACCGTACATAGGGAAGGAAGGAGAAACTGCAGAATATAATGTTACAGTTATAGCAAGGTGTAGAGAAAGGATCAACTTAATACGAGGTTGGTCCATTCAAAAGTCTGATGGCAGTAGGGAAGAAGCTGTTCTTGAGTCGGTTGGTACGTGACCTCAAACTTTGGTATCTTTTTCCTGACGGAAGGAGGTGGAAGAGAGTATTTCCGGGGTGCGTGGAGTCCTTAATTGTGCTGGCTGCCTTTCTGAGGTAGCGGGAATTATAGATAGAGTCAATGGATGGGAGGCTGGTTTGCGTGATGGACTGGGCTACATTCACAACCTTTTGTAGTTTCCTGCGGTCTTGGGCAGAGCAGGCTCCACACCAAGCTGTGATACAACCAGAAAGAATGCTTTCTGTGGTGCATCTGTAGAAGTTGGTGAGGGTCGTAGCTGACATGCCAAATTTCATGCCCTCGCTGTGTCTCCTCAGGAAAAGCTCTCCCATAATCACCGGGAGAGGGCCCAAACTGGCGGAGGGGTGCTGGACTTAAGAATCCTCACCTCCTTCGAGGAACGTACCCTGGAGGTGACTGGTGTGGCCGAGGTCAGGTCGGTCACCCACGCGGAAGCTGGCAGATACCGCAGAGGTGAGGAATCACCGAGCTCCACCCGGGGGGGACCTGTCAAACGTGAGTAGTGATTGTCTTACTGATAAACCCAGCCCTCCCACTGACCACATGTCCATTCACCATTGTCCTCCAGCCAACGGCGCCGGCCTATCCCATGCGGCCCCCTCTCCTGACTCCGAGCAGAACACCATGGAGAAGAGCTCTGAGGATGCAACTGTTCCAGGCATGGCACAGCTGTCAACCCCACCCTCCACCAGCACAGATACACACACCGACATGTTAGTGGGCAGGCTTTGAGAACACAATCTGGTGAGCACCACACCGCCGATGATGCACAACAGGTGGAGGCAGGAACTCCCAGACGAGACAGCAGTTGTAGGGCCGCTGGATCCCAGGACCCAGCTGGGTCCCAGCCTGATGCTGAACCTCTGGAACAGAGGTACTCGGAGCTGATGGAGATGATAGGGATGCCGGGACGTTCAGAGGGAGATGTCAGCGTCATTCCAGCAGATCTATAGCTGATTGCAGGAGTCCCAGAGGCTAGGGGCGCAGGAGATGGTGCCGGCAATAGGGTGGTGACCGCTGTGAAGAGCCTGGTGCAAAACGTCGGCACCATGAGTGAAAGTTTCCAAGGCACAGTTGGTGATGGTCAAGGCTGAGGGTCTCGGTAGAATGTCCGACTCGCTGGGGGATGTCACCCAGTACCAGTCCAACTTTGATGAGGTTCTGTGGGACATGTCCCGCTCTTAGTTGGGAATGATCGAGGCACTGCGGAGTTTGTCTCAGTCACAAGTGGGCATGCTGAGGCACTGCAGAACATGCCAGCCACTGAGGGGCATCACAGAGGGTGTCGACATCATGGTGCAGACCATGAGGAACCGCCAGGGCTGGCAGAGACACATGATGATGGGGCAGCCGGGGCTTGAACCAGCTGCCCCTCCATCCCAAGGTGACCTTAGGGCCGGCCCTATGGGTATCGAGCAGGAGGAGGAGGCACTGAGTGCCAACCGGACCCATCCCATGGAGTGGCGACGGTGGCCACCAGCTCCCCCAAGTTCCATCCCTCTGATGAGGCTGCATCTCAAGGTCAGCACATGGGACAGGTCGGCACGGCTGTCCATGTGCCACCGACAAGTACCCGGGGCCCTCTGGTCCCAGAGAACGCCCGCCAGGGCATCAAAGGCCACGGGGCGAGGTAGGCAGCTGGCTCCATCCACCTCAGATGTGCATTCCAGGGAAACACCTAGATGTAGTCATAGTGCAAGGAGGGTCAAGCAATTGAGGAATACTAGGGGCACCGGGGGAGGGGGTGGGCGGGATGGAGGTGCAGCACCGTTCGGAGTGGGGTATTGTACAACACATTAAACACCTTTTTGATCAACCATTATGTTGCCTCTGTCACCTTCCTCCACAGTGCGGGCTGACCTCTGGACCCTTCTCCCATCGCTCCTCCTGCCCCCCCACCCCCCACCCCGTGGCCCCCACCCACCCTCCAGCCTTGGGCATGTCCCCAGAGATGTGTCTCATCCTCTGGGTGTGCGAATGTTGTGTGTGTGGTGTTGCCTCCTGCAGTGTTCACCACAGTGTCCAGGCATCAGGATGTGATAGGGATGCTAGGCTACATGGCCCGCTTCCCACCCACAGGAATCCACTTGGCATCTGCGAAGTGCTCACTTAACCATGATTGCCAATTCCTTATTGGCAATGGCCTTCAGCCGTGCAGCCAGAGGCCTCCGCAGTTGGTGGGGGTTACGGGTGGTCATTGGAGTAGAGGGGCAGGGACAAGGGTTTCCACTGGAATGGGTAAATGATCCAGGGTTTGGCATGGTGGTGCAGCGAGCGGCTGCCCGCAAGTCCCCCCCCCCCCACCCCACTCTCCCATGATGGCCCACCCCTGCGGAAGGTTCCCCACCCCCAGCCAAGGGTTCCTCACCCCCCACTGAGCACTGGGGTGGCAATCCTAGCACCACCGGCCTCTTTGCCTGTGAGCAAAGATGGCTACTCACCTCCTCTGCTCCCCACAGAAGCCCTTCCGCCAGGTTCATGTTTTTCAAAAGGAGTACTAATCGGTACCAGTGTGACCACTTGCTCGGGAGGCTGGTGAATGACGGGAAGCCGTTGGATATGGGGAGGCTCCCGTTAATTGTATGGAAATAGGGCTTAAGTGGTGATGATTGGTTTCTCAACATGCTCCGGAGAGATCCCGATTTCGCATATAGGAGCGGGCCAGTTGCATCATAAACTGTTTGGCGCCTGGTGCGGTTCTCGTTTTCGGCCTCTTCCGCTATTCACCGGCTTAATTTCGCTCAAGCGAAAGCGCAACGAGATCAGTGAATCGCCCCCTAAGTGCTGATGCCGGGACTGAACCGGTGGTATTCTACGACACCGAAAGCGGTGCCGGTCCCAGAGCATTTCAGGATCCGTTAATGGGCTAGCACCAGTGCCACGGGGTACCCGTGCGATTCCAATGCAAAATGGCGTCTGATTCGCTGAGGTCGAGATTGGCACTCAAGGAGCTGACAAGCTGCAGCCACATATAAGCACTCTACACCCCACACACACTCATTCCAGCCAGGTTTGCACCCTGAAGAGCGGCACCCAGCTTCACTGATGTAGAGTTCGAGACCGTGCTGGATGCCGTGGAGGAGAGGCAGGGCATCCTGTTCCTCAGGGTGGGAAAGAGGCTGCCACCCGCCACCATTTAATGGGTATAGTCTTATGGGTGTTTGGTCTTATAGATAGCTTCTTGATTAATAATGGGATCAGGGTTCTGGGGAGAAGGCAGGAAAATGGAGATGAGAAAGTATCAGCCATGATTGAATGGCGGAGCAGACTCGATGGGCCGAGTGGCCTAATTCTGTTCCTATGTCTTATGGCCTTATAGTAGCAAATGCCGTGAGCGCCATGGGCCCCCCCGCTAGGACCTGCCAGCAGTGCTGTAAAAGGCTGCACAACCTCCTCAGAGTGGCCAGGGTGAGTAAGCAGCACCGTGCTGATGACACCCACCCCCATCCCACACACTTGTACCCCCCAGCACACACACACGCCAGCAGTCTGCTCACACTCCACCCTGCATGACATGCCAACACACATACTGCCCGCCATGGCCGGGGGCCCTTCACACACAGGCCATTAGCTGCCCCCCACCGCGCTGTCCGTGTTCGGCTGCCTCACACTGTACATTTTCTGTCGACCCCCCTCCCCATCTCTCCCGCCAGGAGAAGGCGCGGCACAATCACAGGGAGAGAGAGCAGACTGGAGAGGTCCTGCCTGACCTGCGGCCCGTCACCACCATGGAGCAGCGGGCATTGGACCTGGTCGGTGGGCCCGGAGAATGGGCAGTCGCTGAGGCGGAGGTCGGCACTGGGGAACCAAGTGAGGCCTTGCTGAGTTACGGTGTCCCTATGGCACATGTGGCACCACCCCCACACCACACCACCACCTCCACACCACCACTCCACCACCCCTCTAGCACCCCACCACCCCTCACCTCCCCAACCCAGCACCCCTCCACCTCCCAACCCAGCACCCCTCCACCTCCCCAACCCAGCACCCCTCCACCTCCCCAACCCAGCACCCCTCCACCTCCCTAACCCAGCACCCCACCACCTCCCCAACCCAACACCACACCACCTCCCCAACCCAGCACCCCTCCACCTCCCCAACCCACCACCCCTCCACCTCCCCAACCCAGCACCCCTCCACCTCCCCAACCCACCACCCCTCCACCTCCCCAACCCAGCACCCCTCCACCTCCCCAACCCAGCACCCCTCCACCTCCCCAACCCAGCACCCCTCCACCTCCCTGACCCAGCACCCCACCACCTCCCCAACCCAACACCACACCACCTCCCCAACCCAGCACCCCTCCACCTCCCCAACCCACCACCCCTCCACCTCCCAATCTAGCATCCCTCCACCTCCCCAACCCACCACCCCTCCACCTCCCAACCCACCACCCCTCCACCTCCCCAAACCAGCACCCACCACCTCCCCAACCCAGCACCCCTCCACCTCCCAACCCAGCACCCCTCCACCTCCCAACCCACCACCCCTCCACCTCACCAACCCAGCACCCCTCCACCTCCCCAACCCAGCACCACACCACCTTTACACCACCCCTCACCTCCCCAACTCAGCACCCCACCACCTACCCACCACCGCTCCACCTCCCCAACCTAGCACCCCACCACCTCTACACCACCCCTTCACCTCACGAACGTAGCACCCTCCCCACCCCCCCACCTCCACCCCTCCACCAGCCCAACCAGGAGTCATGTCTTGTGTTTTACAGGATCACCTGGCGATGAGGCGGACCCATCTGGGACCCCCGCCCACGGACCCAACCCCAGCACACGTCAAATGACGAGGTGGGAGCGGACAGCGATGCCAGCCCGCAAATGCAAGCCCCTGACACCCTGGAGAATCAGTCTGGGGAGGACACCGACCTTCCGTCACACTGTCCCCAACACCCTCCACCATCCCAGAGACAATCACCTCGGTTGGGCACTTTAATGAAGAGGCTCCTGGGACACTATCTGGTTCACAACACACACATTCAGCGGTATATCAGGTGGAGGTATGAACCCCTGAGGGGGCAGGCGGTTGAAGGGCAGCCCGAGCTCAGGGACTAGCTGCCATCCAGACTTGGTCTTCGACTTCTGGAAAGGATGGTCCATCGATGTTGGAGATGCAGACACAGAGTCAGGGACTACATGAGGGGATATCCAACCACCTGCAGGAGCAGGAGGTGGTGCCGACCCAGGGCAACATTGAACAAGTGGCGTCCAGGGTGGAGGCACTTGGGCAAAGGTATCGGCCATGGGTCAGGATGTCCAAGGTTTGGGACACTTTATGTGGGCGAGGCACATGACAGGGTGGCCCTGTCACAGGCAGCCATGTACCATGGCCACCTGGACATTGCAGCAGTGCTCCAGAGCTTTGCCCCGTCACAACAGGTCATGGTTATGGTCGTGCAGGCCCGGTCGTTCCAGAGGATGGCTGCCAAAGGCGACCCAGGTAATGGCGGGAATCGGAGCAGGCCGCCTCCATCCCTGATGTAATGTCTGGGAAACCACCTAAACGGAGTGTTAGGGCCCATAAAGCCAGAACGTTAGACACCAGTTAAGTGGCATGGATGCAGCACACAGGATGGCATTAGGGGCTAGGGCGCACCCCTGCAGAAACATGTACACCTGTTTACAATAAACACCTGTGCACAAGACGTTCCAACCTGCCAGTGCTCTGTCATGAGGGTACAAAGGATGGGCAGGGCTGGCTGGGGGGGGAGGAGGAGCAGCTGTTGGAGGTGGCCATGTGCCTGGTCCCCCAGGTAAGCCACTGCACATTGCCCCAGTAACCGTCCCCCACCCTACATCCACACCGGACCCCGTCCCCATCTCAACCACCCCAAGGGTTCGATGGCATCGTGTGATGGAATGGCCAGCTCGCATGCAGGGATCACCCAGGTGGACAGTGGAAAGTGCCACTGTGGGCACGAGTCAGACATTGTCGAATGGTGCGGAGCACCAGACTTCATCGCAGATTGGGTCGTCATCATCCCCAACCCATGGACCAGACCTGCTGATACTGTCAACCCAGAGACCGCACCCCATAGTGTGGCAGCTGGTAATCGCGGAGGGGACTGCAGATGCGGGGGTTGGTGTGGGGGTGGGCTGAGATGTTCATGCCACCGTAGGCATGCCCCCTAGTCGGCGAACCTGGAGGTGACCAAATCGGTGTATGCAAATCATCAACGATCCAATTGCTTTCGAAAAAGGATGCATGTACAAAGAATTGTCAGGGGCCATAGAGGAGGAGCATCTCAATGTCATGCTTGGATCAGAAAATGAAAGTCTTAGTTTAATTTATTTTGCAATTTTAATTGGGCATTTTCACTTAAACAGAGAGAAGGGAATATATTAAGTGTATCTTGTGTTTAATTGAATGTAGGTGGTAGACATTCACTGAGCATCCTTGAGCTAGCCTAAAACTGTGGTTGGTAGGTTTGGAGTTATATGCATGTGATGCCTAACTCGAAATAAAGATAAAAATGTGCAAAGTTAGGCTCCAGTTTTATCCTTCATGTACTGGCTTTCTAGAATAGAACACCTTGAACATGTTCAGACTGCTGTATGATTATTCATCTTTGTGTAGCAAAGTGAATTGATTAGCTCGGCAAAGGTTTCCTGGATATAGAGAAGTAGCATGCTAAAGAGCTCCAGTAGCGGATTCCTAACTTGAAAAGACCAACATTGTGCTCTAGACCAAGGCTGACTACAACACCCTTCCCTAATTAACTACTTAATTGCTCCTATTTTCTTTAAAATCTACCATCAACTCCGTGTTCAAGCTGCTCTTCCCTTTGAATGATCCATCGTCGTTAGTATTTATTAAAGTTATGTGCAACTCCAATCAATAAACTCCTTCCTCAGTTACCATGCCCGAAGAGAGAATTGGCAACCATGGACTTCCATTGGATTGGTCCATTATTATGTATGCCAAAATATTGCACTAGTTTGCTTTTGCATCTGCAGTATGGCTGGCCAGGAATCTTCCCATTCTTATTGCCTGCCATCACGCATCTTGGAAGGATTTGCAGGTTGATGTTCAACCTGTTTGGTCATGTTATCAACAAACCTTCTGTGGCTATCAAGTGCTCAAATGTGGCTTGAATCTGGAGCTTCCACCCAGAGGTAGGAATGCTACCACTGTGCCACAAGATCTCATTTTATTTATTTATTTTAAACGCATTTTATTCAAACTTGTATCAAAGTAGGTTACAGCAAATAAACATGTGCCAAAATTGAGAGATTGACCCACAGTCATACTCACAGAATCATACCTTGCAGGTAATGTCCCAGACACCACTGTCACCATCCCTGGAAATGTCCATTCCCTTTTTTTTTTAAATGCATTTTATTCAAACCAATATCAAAGTAGGTTACAGCAAATAAACACCCCGGGAAACATTCTTCCCAACAATCAACTATACAGTTGGCACATATTTTCCTCCTTTTTCACCCCCGCCCCCCCCCCCCCCTTCCCCATTACCCCCCTGCGACGAACAGCTCCTCAAACACGGTCACAAACATCCTCCACCTTTTCTCAAACTCCCCTGAGCCCATTAACTCATGCTTTATCTTCTCTAACCGCAGGAAGTCATACAGGTCACCCAACCATGCTGCTACCCCCGGTGGCGATGCCGACTGCCACTCCAGCAAAATTCGTCGCCGTGCAATCAGAGAGGTGAAGGCCAAGACATCGGCCTTCCTCTTCTCCATGAACTCCGGCTTCTCTGAAACCCCAAATATCTCCACCAATGGGTCCGGGTCCACCTCCTCCTCCACTATCCTGGCTAAGACCGCAAACACTCCCGCCCAGAATTGTCCCAATTTTTCACAAACCCAAAACATGTGCGCATGATTCGCTGGCCCCCGCCCACACCTCTCACGCTCATCTGCTACCCCCTAAAGAACCCACTCATTCTCGCCCGAGTCATATGCACCCTGTGCACCACCTTAAACTGTATCAGACTCATCTTTGCACAAGAGGAGGTCCCGTTTACCCTTCGCAGTGCCTCACTCCATACTCCCCAATTGATCTCCATTCCCAACTCCGCTTCCCATTTCTCCTTGATCTTTACCACCCGCCTCCCTGTTCCCCCAGCCACTTATATATATATCCCCAATTCTTCCCTCACCTTCCACATCCGGAAGCAGCAGTCACTCCAGCAGGGTGTAACAAGACCTCATTTTAATCAGTAAACTAGTGATTCCAAATGTTATGGGGTTATTCCTATAGTGAAGTATTTGACTGCTCTATCTTTATAATCATGCTTCAGATTCCACAGTCTTACTGACATACTCACCAATATTCGGAAGCCTTTTTCTCTCACTTTACGCAAGTAAAGCTTCCTTTGAACTTCCTTTTTGTCCAGACCATTTCCTGGTTTGGCCGCTACTAAGACAAAATCAACATTGTCCTGAAACATAAGAACACCAAAGTTAAGAAAATGGACAGTTTGTCAGACATAATGAATTATATTGTTTCTATAATGAGCTCCATCTTCCATAAAATGTATATTGCACCTATCTTGGGCCTGTTAGCGGAGCTGGACGGAGGTCTAATTTTCATCTCACTAAAGACTGCTGATGTGACAGTGTAGAAGAAAGTCAAACTCTTGCTATACCTAATGATGAATGGTTAAATGAGAAAATGTATAAAAAACATTACTCTGCTTCAAACCTGCTTGTACCTGACTTGAAAGTGCTCGATAAGACAATGCACCGGGCCCAAAGGCACATGACTGAACAATATGGAGGGAGCTCTAACCTAGCGTACACCTGATTTAGAAGTGTTTGATTGGTCAGTGTTAAAGGTCTATGCTGTTTCTGACTTGACAATACTTGATGGAGCCCTGTAGACACAAGTTTTAATCTGCATTTTATTTTATGTTGTAACTAATCTGTTACTTTTAAATCAGACAACTTGTTTTGAGCTGTATTCTGTGTATAACTACTTCACTTAGGAGTGCTTCACGGGTGGTGTATTGATGAATTGAGTAAAGGCGGAAAAATAGGGGTTCTACATTTCTACAATACACAGTTATGTGAGTGAACACCACTGTGTATTCGTCTACTGTACACAGCAATGTGACTAAGTGGTACTTTTCTATCTTTCAGTACTACACATTATTGGCATGATTTACCAGCATCATTGCGCCCGACTTGATGGAGTGACGAGGCCGTTGTTGAACCTCGTGAGAGGCCTCTCACAAGATTCATGATGTTCAAGACGTCTCACGAGATTAAACCGAACCTCGCGATCTGGATCTCGCCCTTGCCGGATTCTCCCAGCGCCCAGGAACGAACGGATTCCCCAGAGAGGCCTCGACCTGGTGCCATTTGTACTCGGCCACAAAAAATCACTAAGTGTGGGTGAATACCGGTGTGGATCTCACCCAAAATGTCAGCGCGAAACATCCTACCAAACTAATTGGATCTTTTGAAAGAGAAAGAAACGAGTTACCAGAGTAGCATTATCCTCGAGCATCAGGCATTCTTCTGCATTCTGGGGCCCAATGTAAATCATCTCGTTCTGTCAATAAAGATGTTAGAGTGTCATTCACTTGCTGTGGGATAGGCTCACAGCTGTAACCAAAGTGTTTTCAACGATCTTTGCCTGTGGCCTTACTGAATCACCCATCATCAACATCCTTGAGATTACCATTAACCAGAATTTGAACAGAACTATCCATATAAATACTGAAGATGCAAGAGCAGGGGAGAGGCTGGGAATTCTGCAATGAATAACTCAACTTCTGATTTCCAGCACCTGTTTACCATCTACAGGGCAGAAGTGAGAAATATATTGAAATACATCTCACTTTACTGGATGAGTGCAACTCTAACAACATTCAAGAAGCTCCATCATGCTTAATTGGCACCCTCTCCACCACCTTAAACATTCACTCCCTCCACCACAACCCGCCTCTTGCCACCCATGTACAAATTAAATACATACTTTCCATGTTTATGATTACAGGCCTATTCATGTGATCTCCCTGCTCCTCTATCTCTATCTCATTATATGGAGGCCTGTAGAATATCCTCCATCATACATGGTGAAATCATACCATTCATTGCTTCTCAACTGTAACCAAATGGATTCTGTCCTTGGCCCATCCTCTCTCTTTTCAACACTACAATATCTTCCCTAATCAGTACTACCATCCCACCTCCCTTTTTCCTTTCCCTATCTTTTCAGAACACTTCACACATTTGAACATCAAGCACTCAGCCTTACCATTTTAAGCCACATTGCTGTTATTGCCATTATATCATATTCCCACATGGCTATTTTATTCATGGTCTCCAACATTCTTCAGCACACGTGTGCTTATATGCATTCTAAATCTGTCTTTGTATTCATTGTAATCCTTCTTAGCCTGCTCCTAACTAATAGGATACTATTTCCGTCTCTCCTTTCATCCAACATACTTACTCCTTTATGTATTTTATTCTCCTTTTTTACTTCCATACACTGGTGCCCACTCCTTATCAAATTAGTTTAAACCTTTTCCAACTACACTAGTAAATCTCGCTGTGAGAGCATTGGTCTTGGTCCTGATGAGGTGCAACCCATTCCTTTTGAATAAGTGCATCATCCCACAACTGGTCCCAGTGCCCCAAGAATGTGAAGGCTGTACTCCTGCCCCATGTTTGAAGCCACGCATTGATCCTTCATAGTTTTAATCTCACATCTGGCACTGGGATTAATCCAGAGATTACTGCTTTCTGAGGTTCCATTTTTTACTTTCTCACCAGCTCCTAAAAGTACGACCATAAGATCTCAGTGCCTGCCTCCCCTCTATGCCATTGGTGACATGTGCCACAATTTCTGGTTCACTCCCTTCTCCCTGAAGAATATTCAGCATCCTCTCAGTAAAGTGCTTTACCCTGGCATCAGGGAGGCAAAGCACCATGTGGACAGTGTGGTGCCGATTACAGAAATACCTGTCTGTACCTCTAATTTTGGAAACTCCTTTAATAATTCTTTAAACAAACCAATTAAGCATGTCGCAAAGCATCCAATTGCAGGCAATAATTCCCACAGTGTAATTTAAAAAACCTTTACCTGCAATAATATTTCAATGCTCAATATGCAAAGCCGTTGTATGCATGTGGGCAAGAATCATACCAACTGCAGAATGCGTGGCCATTGAAAACAGTGAAATGCATCAAACATAAGAGGTGTAAAGCAGATTAGAGGATTAGATTCCAACAGTGAGATTATCAGCAATCCCAACCTGAAAGAGTAATTAAGAATTTTTACTTAAATAGCACTTGATTGCTTCGCACAAATCCCACAAAGTACTTTCCATGTTTCTGTGTGCATGATTACAGGCCTATTTGTGTTCAGTCATATTTCCTTGTTTAGTTCTCTGAAAGATTATAATCATAAGTGTTTGACTATGATTACACTAAATGTAATCAAGGGCTGGTAATATGATGGAAATGAACTGGTAGGTGCAGGAATTAAGTATCACAAAGCTCGGTGTGAGGATGAAACTGGTGATACACTAATGAGAGAGTTAGGGTGGTATTCTTCAGTGTTGTGTTCGATCTTCGCCATTAGAAACTCTGTACTATACCTATCTGTTGGAGTCCATTAGATGTTGCTGTATTGTTGTTCAGCATTAATCGCCATGATTTAGCAGCCCCGTTAGCCATGGACGCAAATCATCGAATCATAGAATTTACAGTGCAGAAGGAGGCCATTCGGCCCATCGGGTCTGCACTGGCCCTTGAAAAGAGCACCCCACTTAAGCCCACACCTCACCCTATCCTCGTAACCCAGTAATCCCAACTAAACTTTTGGACACTAAGGGCAATTTATCACGGCCAATCACCTACTTCCCTATGGCCACTAAATCACGTCAGGCCAAAAACGGGATTTGCGCCGGCGATTTCGCATTGCAATCTTCAAAGGCCCTCCAATGACACGATTTACTCCCAGGAAAGGTGCAACCCTGATTAGCATGAATTTGAATTCATTATGGTATACTTAGCGGGCTTATCGTCATATCTTCTGCCCTCAACTAAACTTCCCACCCACCAGCCATGATGCATACCAGTGTGAATCATTACGGCTCTTACAAATGGGAACCAGGTGCCGTGACCTCCAAAAGGGAGGAAGGAGGTGAGCACCACTGTTTTCACAGCACCACAGAGTCGAAAGGGGCAGAGGCCACTGAGCAACTCAGGGGGTGGGGGTAGGAGGAGGAGGACATCAGCTGTCAGTGGCTTTCCTTGCCAGGGAGGTAACAATATTTGGTGTCAGTCTTGCAGTCTGCTGTCAGTGTGGTGTGAGTCTGCACACAGTGTGGTATGAGTCTGCTCCCTTTGATGTGTGACTACTCTCTGTGATATGTGAGTCTGCTCACTGCTCTCTGTGATGCGAGAGTTTGCTCTCTGTGATGGGAGAGTCTGCTCTCTGTGATGGGAGAGTCTGCTCTCTGTGATGGGAGAGTCTGCTCCCTGTGATGTGAGAGTCTGCTCTCTAATGAGTCAATCTGCTCTCAGTGAGATGCTCTCTGTGATGGGAGAGTCTGCTCTCTGTGATGGGAGAGTCTGCTCCCTGTGATGCGAGTGTCTGCTCTCTCTGTGGCACGGGTGTCTGCTCTCTGAGATGCGAGAGTCTGCTCTCTCTGTGGCACGGGTGTCTGCTCTCTGAGATGCGAGAGTCTGCTCTCTCTGAGGCACGGGTGTCTGCTCTCTGAGATGCGAGAGTCAGCTCTCTCTGAGGCACGGGTGTCTGCTCTCTGAGATGCGAGAGTCTGCTCTCTCTGTGATGTGTGAGTCTGTTCACTGTGATGCCAGAGTCTGCTCTCTGTGACCTGTGTGTCTGCTTTCTATGATGTCTCTGTCCTCTCTCTAATGTGCCAGTCTGCTCTCTGTGATCTCTGTGTCTGCTCTCTATGATGTGTCTGTCCGCTCTCTAATGTGCCAGTCACCTCTCTGTGATGTGAGAGTCTTCTCTCTGATGTGAGAGTGTGCTCTCTGTGACGTGTGTGTCTGCTGTCTGAGATGCGAGAGTCTGCTCTCTCTGTGGCACGGGTGACTGCTCTCTGAGATGCGAGAGTCAGCTCTCTCTGAGGCACGGGTGTCTGCTCTCTGAGATGCGAGAGTCTGCTCTCTCTGTGACGTGTGTGTCTCATCTCTGAGATGCGAGAGTCTGCTCTCTCTGTGGCATGGGTGTCTGCTCTCTGAGACGCGAGAGTCAGCTCTCTCTGAGGCACGGGTATCTGCTCTCTGAGATGCGAGAGTCTGCTCTCTCTGTGGCACGGGTGTCTGCCCTCTGAGATGCGAGTGTCTGCTCTCTCTGTGGCACGGGTGTCTGCTCTCTGAGATGCGAGAGTCTGCTCTCTCTGTGGCACGGGTGTCTGCTCTCTGAGATGCGAGTGTCTACTCTCTCTGTGGCACGGGTGTCTGCTCTCTGAGATGCGAGTGTCTGCTCTCTCTGTGGCACGGGTGTCTGCTCTCTGAGATGCGAGTGTTTGCTCTCTCTGTGGCACTGGTGTCTGCTCTCTGTGATGCGAGTGTCTGCTCTCTCTGTGGCACGGGTGTCTGCTCTCTGAGATGCGAGTGTCTGCTCTCTCTGTGGCACGGGTATCTGCTCTCTGAGATGCGAGAGTCAGCTCTCTCTGAGGCTCGGGTGTCTGCTCTCTGAGATGCGAGAGTCAGCTCTCTCTGAGGCACGGGTGTCTGCTCTCTGAGATGCGAGAGTCTGCTCTCTCTGTGACGTGTGTGTCTGCTCTCTGAGATGCAAGAGTCTGCTCTCTCTGTGGCATGGGTGTCTGCTCTCTGAGATGCGAGAGTCTGCTCTCTCTGTGGCACGGGTGTCTGCTCTCTGAGATGCGAGTGTCTGCTCTCTCTGTGGCACGGGTATCTGCTCTCTGAGATGCGAGAGTCAGCTCTCTCTGAGGCTCGGGTGTCTGCTCTCTGAGATGCGAGAGTCAGCTCTCTCTGAGGCACGGGTGTCTGCTCTCTGAGATGCGAGAGTCTGCTCTCTCTGTGACGTGTGTGTCTGCTCTCTGAGATGCAAGAGTCTGCTCTCTCTGTGGCATGGGTGTCTGCTCTCTGAGATGCGAGAGTCCGCTCTCTCTGAGGCACGGGTGTCTGCTCTCTGAGATGCGAGAGTCCGCTCTCTCTGAGGCACGGGTGTCTGCTCTCTGAGATGCGAGAGTCTGCTCTCTCTGTGGCACGGGTGTCTGCTCTCTGAGATGCGAGAGTCTGCTCTCTCTGAGGCACGGGTGTCTGCTCTCTGAGATGCGAGAGTCAGCTCTCTCTGAGGCACGGGTGTCTGCTCTCTGAGATGCGAGAGTCTGCTCTCTCTGAGGCACGGGTGTCTGCTCTCTGAGATGCGAGAGTCAGCTCTCTCTGAGGCACGGGTGTCTGCTCTCTGAGATGCGAGAGTCAGCTCTCTCTGAGGCACGGGTGTCTGCTCTCTGAGATGTGTTGATTTGTCTAATGTCACGTGTACCGAGGTACAGTGGAATGTATTGAACTGTGTGCAGCTCAGACAGATCATTCTGTACATGAAAAGAAAATACATAATAGGGCAAACATAAAATACACAATGTAAATATATAGGCATCGGGTGAAGCATACTCAGTAGAGAAGATGTGTGAAGAGATCAGTTCAGTCCGTAAGAGGGTCATTTAGGAGTCTGGTAACAGTGGAGAAGAAGCAGCTGTTTTTGAGTCTGTTCGTGCGTGTTCTCAGACTTTTATATCTCCTGCCCGATGGAAGAAGTTGGAAGAGTGAGTAAGCCGGGTGGGAAGGGTCTTTGATTTTGCTGCCCGCTTATCGAAGACAGATGCAAAGTTTCTAGCGAAGGTATTGGCAAGACATCCTGCGTCCCGGGGATAATTTCAGAAAAACAGGCAGGATTTATCAAGGGGAGACATCTGTTCGCCAATGTCCGGAGGCTGCTTAATGTGGTTCTGGCCCCTCTCCATCCCCTGAAACAGAGATGATTATTTATATGGATGCAATTAAGGAATGGAGCTATTTATTTGAGGTCTTGTGCAGATTTAGTTATGGACCCATGTTTATATCTTGGATTGGCTTTTGAATAGAGGCCCCACTGCCAGTGTCCATACATATGCTTTAAACTTCTGACTGGGAAGAGGCACAAGACAGAGGTATCCATTGTCTCCTCAACTGTTTGCCCAGGCTGTTGAACCGCTGGCTATTGCACTGAGGTCATCTGCAAAGTGGAGGGGAATAGATAGAGTGGGCAGGGACCACACATAGGATGTCCTTATATGCAGACGATCTGTTACTATATATGACGGACCCACTCTCCAGTGCAGAGGAGATAATGAAACTGCTCAAGTGTTTTCGCTCCATTTCGCAGTACTGATTGAATCTGGGTAAAAGCAAATGTTTTCTGGTGAATCCCCCAGGAAGGGGAGCGGACCTGAGGAAGTTGCCTTTTTGCCTGACCAGGTCCAACTTCCATTATCTGGGAGTGCATGGCCCACGACTGGGCCTCATTACAGAAGCTAAATTTTGGCGCCCTGGTTAGAGCGGTGAAGGAGGACATTAAGAGATGGGATAGCTTCCCGCTGACTTTGGCTGGAAGGATCCAATCGATTAAAATGAATATCCTCCCAAGATTTCTGTTTTTCTTTCAGTGCCTTCCAGTTTTCCTTTCAAAGTCTTTTTTTACAGCCGTAAATAAGATGATCTCAACTTTTATTTGGGCAAGTAAGTCCCCGTAGGGGGTTTTACAAAGGAATAGACAATGAGGAGGTCTTGCATTGCCCAACCTGTTACATTATTTTTGGGCTGTGAATATTGAAAAGGTAAGGAGGTAACACAGAGGGGCAGAGTCCATGAGGAGGCAGATGGCGAGGAATGACTGTAAAGGTACCAGCCTAAGGGCACTGGTTATGGGTCCCCTTCCCTTTTCCCCAATGAATGGATTTTCAATCCAGTGATGGTGGCCACCTTGAAAATATGGTGACAATTTAGGTAACACTTCAGACAGGGTGCTATGTCAATTTTGGATGGGGTGTGGAGTGAGGCCCTAAACCGGGCAGCATGAGTGAGTAGACACCAATGTCCCCCCCCCCCCCCCCCCCCCCCCCCACCCCCCCCCCGGAGACATTTTTTCCTCCACACGAGAATCCACTCCCAACTCTCCATGCGACCCACAACCTTCCCTCCACCCCCTCGTCCCTTCAATCCCCCCAATCCTTCCGTCACACCCTCCACCATCACTGTGAACCATTCATGTGGCTAACGATGCCCTCTCTGTGCCTCCTCAGGTGCTCTCCCACAATCGCCAGGAGTGGGTCCAGACTGGCGGTGGGGTGCCGGACATAAGAATCCTCACCACCTTTGAGGAGCGGGCGCTGGAGGTGGCGGGTAGCTGAGGACAGAGCGGTCACCAACGCGGTGGCTGGCGGACGCCGCAGAGGTGAGGGACCACTGGGCCCCAGCCAAAGGACCTGTCAAAAGTGAGTTGTTATTGCCTTACTAACTGACCCATCCTCCATCTTGAAACTGCAGTCCATGGGTATCGGTGTACCAATAATGCTGACCCAGCAACAGTGAAGAAGACCCGCCGAATGGTCTCCTTCCACATTATAGTGATTCTATGATTCAACATGGTAACTTCACTCTTCCATTGGTTATATGGTTGACACTCATCAAACAATGGATGGTAGTCATACCCCAACACTCTGCACTTGGATTCACCCATTTGTTTTCCAAATTTATCTAACTCACTCTTCTTAGGTTAGAATTCAGAATAATGGGCGGGATTCTCTTATAATGTCCCCACGCCGGCGTGAAAACCGGCGGCAACCACGCCGGCGTCAACGGTTCCCAAAAGTGAGAAATTCTCCCCTTCCTAGGAGGCTACGTTGGTGCTGGAGTGGTCCCCGCAGCGACAGCCGGCGCGAAACGGCCGGCGCGGGTTCGCGCATACGCAGAACGACCGTCGTGAATCCGCGCATGCGTGGAACGGCCGGCATATTTCTGCGCATGCGCGCTACGGCCGCTGTACCTCTGCGCATGTGCAGGGGTTCCCTTCTCCGCACCGGCCCCTGGGCAATATGGCGGAGCCCAACAGGGGCCCGGCGCAGAATAAAGTAGGCCCCCAAGGAACCAGCCCGCCCACCGATCGGTGGGCCCCGATCGCAGGCCAGGCCACCGCGGGGGACCCCCCAGGGTCGGATCCCCCCGCCCTCCCTCCAGGATGGCCCCTGCACACTCACCTTCCAGGTCCCGCCGTGTGGGAACTGAGTAACCCACGCCGGCGGGACTCGGCCAAACACGCGGCCACTCAACCCATCGGGGCCCGGACAATCGTCGGGGGTGCCGCTGTCAACGGTCCGCGACCAGCGCGGCGGGAATCACACGGGCGCCCGAGAATCGCGCCGGAGAATGGGGAAGCCGGCGTCAGGGCGCGATTCCCGCATCCCCCCAGGGATTTTCTGACCCGGCGCTGGGTCGGAGAATCCCGGCCATAGTCTTTCATCCAGAGTATTCTCAGTTTGCAATCTTTTGTACTTACTAGCAGGAACCATCCTCTACTACCATTATTAAATTCTGATGGTATCTCTGTAATAAGAACTAGAAAGCAAGTCTTGACTTTTTCAACTCCATTTTATTGTGTTCTACAATCACTGCTCTTTCAACTGCACAATGCCACCTGTATTTCCTTTACATGTATATTTTTTAATCTTTCAGCATATGTATGAATTTATCAAACAAAAAGTGTGGTCTATTAAACAATTAAAGCTCCAATTCTAACTTAAGCACTGGGGAGCATTAATGCTTTCCAAACATCCTCAATGTGAAGACGTGGCTTCTTCTCCATAAGGACTATGCTGTGGTCACTCCGACCGATTCGGTCAAGAATAGATGCATCTGCCATAGCTAGGTGAGGACAAGGTCAAATTGTTTTTTCCCTCTTGTTGGTTCCCACACCATCTGCTGCATGCCCAATCTAGCAACTATGATGTTTATAAATCAGCCAGCTTGCTCTGTAGTGGTGCGACCCAGCCACATTTGGTGATAGACATTGAAGTCCCCAGCCTTAGTGCTTTGTCCAAATGGTGTTCAGCATGGAGTATTCATCAGCTGAGCGAGGAACCGGCGGAGGGCATGTGGTTATCAGCAGGCAGTTTCCTTGTCGGTGTTTAACTTGATGCCATGAGACTTCATGAGATCCAGAGTCAATGTTGACTCCCAGGGCAACTCCTTTCCGACTGTATACAACTGTGCTCCCACCCCTGGTGGGTCTGACTTGCTGGTGGGAATTGGAGGGGATTGGAGGCACAAGCCTCCGGTAAGGTTGGTGACATGGAACGTCCGGGGACTGAATGAGCCGGTTAAAAAGGTCACGCACCTCAGGAGCTTGAAAGCGGGGGTTATCTTTTTGCAGGAGACTCACCGCCGTGTGAAGGACCAGGTTAGGTTAAGGAAGGGGTGAGTCGAGCAGATTTTTCACTCGGAGTTCGATTTAAAATCAAGGGGTGTGGCGATTTTAATGAGCAAAAAAATGGGATTTGTGAGTGCGAAGGAGGTGAGGGATCCAGGTGGGAGATATGTGATTGTGAGTGGGGTATTGGAAGGGGCACCGGTCGTATTGGTAAATGTGTATGCCCCAAATTGGTGTGGGTTTTATGAGAGGGTTGCTGGCAGCAATCTTGGATTTGGCCACGCACCAGTTGATGATGGGAGGAGATTTTAACTGTATCCTGGATTCGAGGGTGGATAGATCGAGCCCCAGGTCGATGGGTAGGGTACGAATGGCGAGGGAGCTGGGGGGGGTTAATGGAGAGGATGGGTATGGTGGATCCATGGCGCTTTCAGAACCCAGGGGTAAGGGAGTATTCCTTCTTTTCACACGTCCATAAGGTGTATTCGAGGATTGACTACTTTGTAGTGAGTCGGGAGATTCTGGTTTGGGTGGAGGGGGCAGAGTATGCGGGGATAGTTATCTCGGATCATGTACCCCACGGGCTGGATATTCGGTTCAGTTCGGGACGAGAGCAGAGGCAGGGGTGGAGGTTTGACTCGGAGTTGTTGGCGGATGGAGGTTTTTGTGATAAGGTGCGGTTGGCGATTAGGGATTATGTGGAGTTCAATCAGAATGGGGAGGTGTCGGTGGGCATTTTTTGGGAAGCACTGAAGGCAGTGGTCCGGGGAGAAATTTTCTAATTTACGGTTCATGCGAATAAGGAAAGGAGGGCGGAACATGATCGTCTAGTGAGTGAGATAGCGGAGATGGACAGGGAATATTCGAGGATGCCCACCGTGGAGGGATTGGTGAGGAGGAAAAAGTTGCAGAGGAATTTGGCAGGCTGTCAACGGGGAGGGCAATAGGGCAACTGCGTAGGGCAAGAGGGGTGCAATACGAGAATGGGGAGAAGGCGAGCCGCATGCTGGCGCACCAGCTGCGGAGGCAGGCTGTGTCCAGGGAAATATTGAAGATCCGGATTGGGGCTGGGGATGTGGCGTCAGAGCCAGGGAAGATAAATGAGGCATTTAGAGAGTATTACCAGGGACTTTATGAGGTAGACCCAGGAGGAGAGGAGGAGGACATGGGGTGGTTTCTGGTCGAGCTGGAATTTCCCCAGGCGGAAGAAGCAAAGAGGCAGGCATTGGAGGAGCCCCTGGGGCTGAGGGAGGTGCTGGATAGTATTGGGGTATGAAGTCGGGGAAGGCCCCTGGGCCGAATGGGTACCCGGCAGAATTTTATAAGGAATTTGCGGCGGACCTGGCACCACATCTGTTGGGGGCGTTTAATGAAGCACTGGAGAAGGGGGAGTTGCCGGAGACGATGAAGCAGGCAGTAATCACACTAATCCCAAAAAAAGGGAAGGATCCGATGGAACGTGTGTCGTATAGACCCATATCACGATTGAACACGGATGTGAAAGTATTGGCTAAGTTGTTGGCGGGGAGGATGGTGGATTGTGTCCTGGGGGTGGTTGCAGAAGATCAAACAGGCTTCGTGAAGGGCAGGCAGCTCGCGGGTAATACAAGACGGCTGTTGAATGTGTTGATGAGTTCGTCGAGAGCTCTAGTACCGGAGGTGGTGTCGTCCATGGACGCGGAGGAGACATTTGATCGGGTGGAGTGGCGGTACTTGTTCGAAGTTTTGGGTAGGTTTGGGTTTGGGCCGAGATTTGTGGCATGGGTGCAGTTGCTGTTTGTGGCACCAAGAGCGAGGGTGAGGACGAATGATATGAGCTCACGAAGCTTTGACATACACAGGGGTACGAGGCTGTTGCCGCTGCTGTTTGCGCTGGCCGTAGAGCCGTTGGCGATGGCTCTCAGGGGGTCGGCAGAGTGGCAGGGGATAATGAGGGGACAGAGGGAGCATCGGGTGTCGCTCTATGCCGATGACCTCTTGCTGTATGTTTCGGATCCGTTGAAGAGTATGGGAAGGATTATGGGCGTATTGGGGAGGTTTGGAGGGTTCTCGGGATACAAGCTGAATGTAGGGAAAAGCAAGGTAGTCCCAGTGAATGAGCTGGCACAGTGGGCTAATTTAGGGGGGATGCCACTTATGGTAGCGAGGGATAGGTTTAGGTACTTGGGGATTCAGGTAGCGAAGGAATGAACGGGGCTCCATAAGTGGAACTTAATGAAGCTGGTGGAGGAGGCCAGGGAGGATCTTAAGAGGTGGGATACACTGCACTTAACGTTGGCGGGGAGGGTTCAAGTGGTGAAAATGAATATTCTGCCGAGGTTCTTGTTTATCTTTCAGGCTCTCCTGATCTTTATACCAAAGGCCTTTTTTCGGAAAGTGGACACCAATCATTTCTGACTTTGTATGGGCAGGGAAGGTGCCGAGGGTGGGGAGGACCCTGCTACAGAGGCAGCAGGGGGGGATTAGCGTTACCAAACTTGCTTCATTATTATTGGGCAGCGAATGTGGACAAGGTGCGGTGGTGGTGGGAAGGAGAAGGGGGTAGAGTGG
The DNA here is from genome assembly GCF_047496885.1 of Scyliorhinus torazame. Lineage (NCBI taxonomy): Eukaryota > Metazoa > Chordata > Chondrichthyes > Carcharhiniformes > Scyliorhinidae > Scyliorhinus > Scyliorhinus torazame. Next base: position 173,882,029 of record NC_092716.1, on the reverse strand, counting down.
GTTAGGATGGAGGAGGAATCTTGTAAGGGGTCTAGTTTGAGGGCTATGGTGAAGACAGCATTGCCAATGGCTCCGAGTAGGTATTCAGGGAGCACAGTGGTGCAGTCCACGTTGAAGATATGGAATCAGCTGAGGAGGCATTTTAGGGTGGAAGGGATGTCGGTGCTAACGCCGCTGTGCGAGAATCATGGGTTTGAGCCGGGGTGGGGGGGGATGGATAGTGTATACAGGAGGTGGAGGGAAGTGGGGCTGGTCAAGGTGAGGATTTGTATTTGGAGGAAGGGTTCGCCAGTCTGGAGGAGCCAAGGGAGAGGGTAAAGCTGCCGAGGGGTAGTGAGTTCAGGTATCTGCAGGTTAGGGATTGTGCACGAGAGGTCTGGAAGGGGTCCCTAGATTGCCGGGATACACCCTGCTGGAGCGACTGCTGCTTCCAGATGTGGAAGGGGAGGGAAGAATTGGGGATATATATAAGTAGCTGGGGGAGCAGGGAGGCGAGCGGGTGGTGGAATGGGAAGCGGAGTTGGGAATGGAGATCAATTGGGGAGTATGGAGTGAGGCACTGCAAAGGGTAAACGGGACCTTCTCTTGTGCAAGGATGAGCCTGATACAGTTTAAGGTGGTGCACAGGGTGCATATGACTCGGGCGAGAATGAGTGGGTTCTTTAGGGGGTAGCAGATGAGCGTGAGAGGTGTGGGTGGGTGCCAGCGAATCATGCGCACATGTTTTGGGGTTGTGAAAAATTGGGAAGATTCTGGGCGGGAGTGTTCGCGGTCTTAGCGAGGATAGTGGAGGAGGAGGTGGACCCGGACCCTTTGGTGGCGATATTTGGGGTTTCAGAGAAGCCAGAGTTCATGGAGAGGAGGAAGGCCGATGTCTTGGCCTTCGCCTCTCTCATTGCACGGCGATGAAAAGGAGTGAAAAAGGAGAAAAATCTGTGCAAACTGTATAGTTAATTGTTGGGAAGAATGTTTCCCAGGATGTGTATTTGCTGTAACCTACTTTGATATTGGTTTGAATAAAATGAGTTAAAAAAAAAGGGAATGGACATTTCCAGGGAAGGTGACAGTGGTGTCTGGGACATTACCTGCAAGGTATGATTCTGTGAGTTGACTGTGGGTCAATCTCTCAATTTTGGCACATGTCCTCAAATGTTAGTCAGGAGGACTTTGTAGGGATGCATCTGCCTTTGTCATTACCAGTGTCTAGGTCGATGCCGGATGGTCCATTCAGTTTAATTTCTTTAAGATTTCATAGCAGTTTTATACCATTGACTTGCTTGCTCAGCTATTTCAGAGGTTATTTGAGAGTCAACCACATTGCTGTGGGTCCAGAGTCACATGTAAGCCAGTCTTGTAAAGACGGCAAATTTCCATCTTGGTAATAATAAGCTTTTTTTCATTCATGTTCCTCATTCACAGTTTCTCATTCATGTTCCAGATGCAAAATCAGTAATTGGCTCCTCAAGGGCATTAGTTTTAATAACAGTGCTTTCATGGTAATCATACTGAGACGAGCTTTTCATTCCAAATTTACTGAAATTATTTAAATTCCAGCAACTGGGGTGGGATTTGAACCGGTGCCCCTAGAACATTAGCAGGGAGCGCATGCAAAAGACAAACCCACACCATAAACTTCGGTACAAACACAAACCTATCCAGAATTTCATATAGATACCTCCACTCTACCCCGTCAAAGGACTTTTCCGCATCCATAGATATAACATCCGCCCCGCTGACGGAGTCATAACTACATTCAGCAGCCTCCTAATGTTACTGGAGAGCTGCCTACCCTTCACAAAACCCATTTGACCCTCAGAGACCACCTCTGGCATGCACCCCTCCAACCTACACGCCAACACCTTCACCAATACTTCACGTCCATGTTCAACAAAGAAATGAGCCTGTAGGACCCACACTCCAATGGGTCCTTCCCCTCCTATGGGATCAACGATATCGATGCCTGTGATAACATTGTTGGCAACTCACCCCTCTCCTTCGCCTCACTGAATATCCCAACAAGTGGGATGCCCACTCTATCGCAAACTGCTTAGAAAACTCCGCCAAAAAACAGTCCGGCCCCGGGGCCTTCCCCGACTGCATTCCCCTGATACAATCCATTACCTCAGCCCCAGTGGCTCCTTCAGTGCTTGCCTCTCCTGCTCCTCCAGCTCTGGAACTTCAACCCATCCAGAAACTGCCCCATATCCCCCGCCTCTCCACCCAGCTCAGTCTTATACAGCTTCTCGTAGAACCCCCGAAACACTCATTTATCTTTTCTGGCTCCGACACCAGCTCCTCCTTCTCTGCCCTTACCTGCAAAATACCCCTGACACCACACCTGGTGGGCCAACATACAACTCTCCTTCTCCCTATACTTGTACTGCACCCCTCTCGCCCTCCACAGCTGCCCCACCGCCTTGTCTATTGTCAACCTATCAAACGTCCCCTGCAATTTCTTCCTTCCTGCCAATAACTCCTTTGTGGGGGCTGCTGAGTATCTCCTATCCACCTCAACTATCTTGTCTGATAGCTGCCGATGCTCCTCACTCCTCCACCTTTCCCTATGAGCCTTAAACAAAATAATCTCATCTCGGACCATCACCTTCAAAGCTTCCCAAAACATTGCTGCTGACACCTCCTGTCCTATCTGTTGTCATCCAATATCCATTTCCAAAGGCACTTCCCAGCGGGCATTACTAGCCAACTCTTAGAAGTGACAGACTTCGCAGAATTTTCTTGTCCTTAAGTTTGAAGCTATCAAAGGGGTTACATGTTGTGCCCCCCATCACCAAGATGCCCGCAACTCAGTACATACAGAAATTGCATGGTGGGTAAGTTCACACTGAGCAACAATTTGCCCATGAATCATAATGTAACCTTTGACTAAAACTTTTTGATTCATTGACACTGCAGTATGCTGTACAGAGTTTCAAAAATTGGTCAATGTTAGATTCCACTGTTTCTCTGAAATTGTTTCATGAAGTAGCAGAAATGCGGCTATGAAATTTGGTTTCATGTATTTATAATTGGGCTGAAGTTTCAACATCTCAGGTGGAGCTTGCAAAATCTAAAAAGCAAATGGAGAAGTTAAGTGTAATTCTAAGACTCCGTGGCTCGTGTTGCTTCAATCAGTTTTGAGACTTGGGACACACGATAGCGTGAGAATTGTTTTAATAATAATAATCTTTATTGCCACAAGTAGGCTTCCATTTACACTGCAATGAAGTTACTGTGAAAAGCCCCTAGCCGCCATATTCCGACACCTGTTCGGGTACACAGAGGGAGAATTCAGAACATCCAATTCACCTTACAGCTCATCTTTCGGGACTTGTGGGAGGAAACCGGAGCACCCGGAGGAAACCCACTCAGACACGGGGAGAACGTGCAGACTCCACACAGACGGTGACCCAAGCCGGGAATCGAACCGGGGACCTTGGAGCTGTGAAGCAACAGTGCTACCCACTGTGCTACCGTGCTGACCATACATTGTTATTATAGCTAGTGTGATTACTAAACTGCAGAGCGCATGTGAAAAGTGTAACTAGAATGCTGGTTTCAGAGCCAAGGCAGACAAACTGAGGGAAGATTGTAATAGTTCCGGGATTCGCAGAATTATTCAAAAATGTATTTTAGTTACACGGGGTAGTTGTGGTACCAAGGTTAATGACAGGAAATAAACTTAGGGTGGGATTTTCTGGCCTCCCCATTGCATGTTTTCCGTCAGTGGTGGTGGCTCGACAATGGCCGCCAGTGGACTCATCTGGTCCCACTCATTCTAGACAGCCCAGGCCTTGTTGACCCAATCTCTACTCATAGTCTTTTGAACCGTTGCTGCAGTCATTCGATTGCAAGTGTATCCTTTCTTGGATAAGGAGACCAAAACTGCACACAATAGCCCAGATGTGGTCTCACCAAGGCCCTGTACAGCTGAACTAAGATATCCTTGCTCCTGTACTCAAGTCCTCTTCAATGAAGGTCAGATACCATTTGCCTTCCTTATTTTTTGAAAAACATTTTATTGGAGGCATTTTCAAATACATACATAACAAAGAAGAAATAACACAAAGACCAACCGCGGCAACAGCAAACACCCAAAACACCCTTGCACCCACCCAACCATCTCCCCCCCACTCTACCCGCTGCCACCCCAGCACTTGCCCCCCCTTTTTAAGTTTTAACCCAACGTGAACTGAAAAAAGAGAACCGCCCCCCACATCCCCGCTAATGACTCAATAATTCTTAAAGAAGTCAATGGTCAGCTTCCACCTAGAGGAGAAGCCCTCCTCTGCCCACCTAATGGCAAACATATTCTTCTCTAAGTGCAGGAACTCTGTCAAATCGCTCACCCACAGCCCGACACTCGGTAGCTTCAGGCTATCAGGGAGGCAAAGGCCAATACATCAGCCTCTCCCCCCATCTGCGCTCCCGAATCCTCTGAAATATTGCCACCCCTACGGACTCAGAGGTACTGTTACCCCCAAAATCTTTGACATCATATCTGCAAATCCCGTCCAAAACCCCCTCAACTTTGAACACTCCCAAAACATATAGACATGGTTTACAAGCACCCCCCCCCCCACCCCCCCCCCCCCCCACCATCCCCGCACACTGCCCGCAATATCATCCAGCCCCCAAAAGAACCGACTCATCCTGGATACCTACCGCAAAATTCAACTTATGCAACTGAGCCCAACTCCGCGCTACTTGTATCCCAACTTAACAAAAACTCGGCCCAACCAATCGGAGTGGCAGCCCTCCAAACTCCAACTCCTCTCCTGTCCCCAGGCATTAACTGGGAATATCTCACTTTTCCCCATGTTGAACTTATACCCCAGAAAGAGACCAAACACTCCCAAAATCCCCATGATTCTGTCAAAGCTTCCTACCCTACGATGCAGATTATCCGGCCCTGGGGCTTTATCGGCATTCGGTTACATTAATTTCTTCAGCACTATTACTAATTTGCTCCATTTCCTCTTTCTCACAAGCCTCCTGGTTCCCTATCATTTCGAGGAATTATTGATCTGCCAATTTGTTGTTTCCCATTATAAATGCTCCTGTACAGACTGTAAGCGACCTGCATTTGTCTTCACTCATCATTTTCGGTTTACCTACTTATAGAATCTTTTACAGTCTGCTTTTATGTTACTTGCAAGTCTTTTTTGGAAATTATTTTTATTAAATATTTAACACTTCATACAAAAGAATATAAAAGATGTGAACCATGACAAATATTTTCAACAAAATTCCATAAACGAACGCTTTTTAAAAAGACTCTCACCCCTACCCCCACCACTCGGACGACCCCTCTTATAAACAAACAAAACCCCCTTACATTCTAACAGTGCCAATTCTTTCACGTATACTGTAAACGGCCGCCACCTTCGATAGAACCCCACGATTGACCCTCTCAAGGTGTATTTGACCTTATTGAGGTGCACAAACGCCATCAAATCACCCAGCCACATCTAAGCCTTCGGCAGTGCTAATTTCCAGCCAGGACATCCTCCCCTGCGCCCTGCTGTTCCTGCTGTTCTGTCACATCAGAGACCCCAAAAATCACATCCAGTGAGCAGGGTTACACCCCCACATTCAGGATTTCCGAAATGGTGTCAAAAAAGGACCCACGAAGCTCTACCGGCCTGGTGAACGACCAGAGAATGCGTGTGTGATGTGCAGATCCCCTTGAACAACGCTCGCACCTATCTTCTGTCCCAACAAAAAAGCGGCTCATCCTCGCTCTAGTGAGATGCGCTCGGAAAACTACCCTTAACTGAATGAGGCTCAGCCTTACGCAAGACAATTACTCTCCCCAATGCCTCACACCACACCCCTTCCTCCAGTATCGGCCCCAACTCCTCCATCCATTTTGCCTTTACCCTCTCAATTTAGTAAGTATCTATTTGATAAGTATTATTTTTTAACTTATTTATTAATTAGTTCTAGAAATGGCGGTTAGATAGATAAAATGCTTCACTTGTGATATGTGGGAGGTCCGTGAAGCTGCCAGTATTCTAGACAACTACATTTGCAGGAAGTGCACCCAATTGCAGCTCCTCACGGACTACATGGATCAGTTGGAGCAATAGTTGGATGCACCTTGGAGCTTGCAGGTGAAGGAAAGTGTGGTAGATGGGAGTTTTAGAGATGTGCTTACACCCAAGATGCAGGAAGATAGATGGGTGACTATTAGAAGGGCAGGCAGTCAGTGGAGGAATCATCTGTGGCTGCCCCCCTCTCTAACAAGTATACCATTTTGGATACAGTTTGGGGTTTGGCCTATCAGAGGAAAACAACAGCAGCAGCCAGAACAGTGGCACCACGACTGGGACGGAGAAACACGCTGCTAGTGGGGGTGCACCGCACCAGAAAACTGGTGCAACGCGACAGAGAATCCCACCCATGACCTCTAAGGTTCTAATCTCAGGATTACTCCCAGTGCCATGTGCCAGTGAGGTTAGAAATAGTAAGATAGTACAGCTAAACAGCTGGTATAGGAGGGAGCGTTTCAGATATCAAGACCATTGAGATCTCTTTCAGGGCAGGTGGGACCTGTGCAATAAGGACAAACAGGTTGAATCTAAACTGGAGGGGCATAAATATCCTGGCCACGAGTTTTGCTAATGTCACACGGGAGGGTTTAAAATAGTGTGGCAGGGGGTGCTTTTCTAACTTGAAAGAGTTTTTCAAAGAGGTCACAAAGATGATTGATGCAGGTAGGGCAGTGGATGTTGTCTATATGGACTTCAGTAAGGCCTTTGACAAGGTCCCTCATGGTAAACTGGTACAAAAGGTGAAGTCACACGGGAACAGGGGTGAGCTGGCAAGATGGATACAGAATTGGCTAGGTCATAGAAAGCAGAGAGTAGCAATGGATGGGTGCTTTTCTAATTGGAGGGCTATGACCAGTGGTGTTCCGCAGGGATCAGTGCTGGGACCTTTGCTGTTCGTAGTATATATAAATGATTTGGAGGTAAATGTAACTGGTCTGATTAGTAAGTTTGCAGACGACACAAAGGTTGGTGGAATTGCAGATAGCAATGAGGACTGTCAGAGGATACAGCAGGATTTAGATTGTTTGGAGACTTGGGCGGAGAGATGGCAGATGGAGTTTAATCCGGACAAATGTGAGGTAATGCATTTTGGAAGGTCTAATGCAGGTAGGGAATATACAGTGAATGGTAGAACCCTCAAGAGTATTGAAAGTCAGAGAGATCTAGGTGTACAGGTCCACAGGTCACTGAAAGGGGCAACACAGGTGGAGAAGGTAGTCAAGAAGACATACGGCATGCTTGCCTTCATTGGCTGGGACATTGAGTATAAGAATTGGCAAGTCATGTTGCAGCTGTATAGAAACTTAGTTAGGCCACACTTGGAGTATAGTGTTCAATTCTGGTCGCCACACTACCAGAAGGGTGCGGAGGCTTTAGAGAGGGTGTAGAAGAGATTTACCAGGATGTTGACTGGTATGGAGGGCATTAACTATGAGGAGTGGTTGAATAAACTCGGTTTGTTCTCACTGGAACAACGGAGTTTGAGGGGCGACCTGATAGAGGTCTACCAAATTATGAGGAGCATAGACAGAGTGGATAGTCAGAGGCTTTTTCCCAGGGTAGAGGGGTCAATTACTAGGTGGCATTGGTTTAAAGTGCGAGGGGCAAGGTTTAGAGGGGATGTACGAGGCAAGTTTTTTTACACAGAGGGTAGTGGGTGCCTGGAACTCGCTATCGGAGGAGGCGGTGGAAGCAGGGACGATAGTGATATTTAAGGGGCATCTTGACAAATACATGAATAGGATGGGAATAGAGGGATACGGACCCAGGAAGTGTAGAAGATTGTAGTTTAGACGGGCAACATGATCGGCACGGGCTTGGAGGGCCGAAGGGCCTGTTCCTGTGTTGTACTTTTCTTTGTTCTTTGTTCTTTCTGAATGGACGGCTCTGACTAGTGGTGTTCCACAGAGATCAGTGCTGGAACCTTTGCTGTTTGTAATTTCTCAATGATTTGGAGGTAAATGTAACTGGTCTGATTAGTAAGTGGGCGGATGATAGAGGTTTGTGGAATTGCGGATAGCGATGAGGACTGTCAGAGGATACAGCAGGATTTAGATCGGTTGGAGACTGGGGCAGAGAGATGGCAGATGGACTTTAATCTGGTTAAATGTGAGGTAATGCATTTTGGAAAGTCTAATACAGGTGGGAAATATACAGTAAATGGCAGAACCCTCAAGTGTATTGACAGGCAGAGGGATCTGGGTGTACATGTCCACAGGTAACAAGGGGCAATGCACGTGGAGAAGGTAGTCAAGAAGGCATACAGCATGCGTGCCTTCAGCGGACGGGACATTGAGTATGAAAATTGGTAAGTCATGCTGCAGCTGTATAGAATTTTATTCAGGCCGCACATGGAATATAGTGTTCAATTCTGGTCGCCACACTACCAGAAGGATGTGCCGACTTTGGAGAGGGTAGAGAAGAGTTTTACCCGGATGTTGCCTGGTATGAAGGGCATTGGCTATGAGGAGAGGTTGGGTAAACTCTATTTGTTCTCACTTGAACGTCGGAGATTGAGGGGCGACCTGATAGAAGTCTACAAAATTATGAGGGACATGAACAGAGTGGATAGTCAGAAGCATTTTCCCAGGGTGGAAGATTCAATTACTAGGGGACATAGGTTTGAGGTGCGAGGGACAAAGTTAGACGAGATGTACGAAGGAAGCTTTTTACACAGAGGGTAGTGGGTGCCTGGAACTCGCTGCCGGAGGAGGTGGTGGAAGCAGGGACAATAATGACATTTAAGGGCTGTCTTGACAAATACATGAATAGCATGGAAATAGAGCGATACGGACCCCAGAAGTGTAAAAGGTTTAGGTTAGACAGGCAGTATGGTCGGCACAGGCCGAAGAGCCTGTTCCTGTGCTGTCCCTTTCTTTGTTCTTTGCTGAACTGAACCCAACTCCTGCCCCACTATTTGTTCGTACATCCCGGAGATACTACCCTCCACATCGATCCTGTGCAGGATAAAATCCCCTCCAACGAGGTGGACGGCTAAAGCACTGGGAATCACAGAAAATACTGCTTAACCCAGTTCCCTACCTGAAGGTACCTAAATACATCCACGTCCGAAAGCCCATATTTCTCCTTTAATTCCTCTAAGCTAGTGAACCATCCCTCCAAAAATAGATTCCCATCTTCTCCAGCCCTCTCTCCTTCCAAGCACTAAATGTGGCATCCAGCCTTGCTGGCTCAAATAGGTGATGAGCACCGCTCACAATGCTGCCCCCAATTCAAAATGTTGACGGAGCTGCTTCTAAATTTTTAGCGTGGCCACCACCACTGGATTTGTGGGATATTTTGTCGCCGGCACCAGAAGTGGCACAATTACCAACGCTCCCAAGCTCATCTCCCTAACTGACTCCGATTCCATCCGCACCCAGAGGGCCCTGAGGCCCCCACACCACTCCAGCACCTTATCCACACTAGCCGCCCAATAATAATATAATAAATTTGGCAGCGCGAGGCCCCTACCTGTCTCTCCCTCTGAAGCACCCCCATTCGAATCCTTGGGACCTTGCCCACCCAGTTATATCCAGCAATAAGCCGGTCCACGTCATGAATAAATGATTTGGGCAGAAATACCGGGAGGCACTGGAACAGGAATAGGAATCTAGGCAATATATTCACTCTAACCGACTGAACTCAGCCTGCCAGCGATAGCAGGAGACTGTCCCACCTCTGCAGGTCTGCCTTGACCCTCCACACCAAGCCAGTAAAATCCAGCTTCCATAGTCGTCCCCAATCTTCTGCCACCTGTACCCCTAAGTACCGGAGGCTGATCCCTGTCAATCAAAATGGCAACCCCCTCAGTCTAGTTCCTCCTCCCACTGCCCCTCACACAAAATATTCACTTTTCCCTATATTCTCTTTATAACCAGAGAAATCCCCAAATCGCCACAAAATCTCCATGATGTTTCCAATAGATGTCTCTGGATCCCTGATGCATAACAGCAAATCGTCAGCATATAACGATACCCTGTGCTCCACACCCCCACCCCCCCACTAACTATCCCATTCCATTCCTTCGAGGCCCCCAACGCCATAGCCAACAGCTCAATTGCTATTACAAACAACAAAGGAGACAGCGAACATCCGTGCCTCGTGCCCTGCAATAACCGAAACATTAGCAAACGGTGCTGCATATAGCAGCTGCACCTGGGACACAACTCCCAGACCCAGCCCAAATGTTTCCACTGTGAAAAGGTACCCCCACTCCACCCGATCAAACACCTTTGCTGCGCCTGACGCACAATAATCTCTAGCACTGGACCGGTCGCAGGAGTAAGCATCACATTAAGCAACCGGCGCACATTCGCTAACAGTCTCTGCCCTTTCACAAACCCAGTCTGATCTTTCCCTATCAATTCCGGGAGGCTCCAGTCTTAAAACCAACATCGTGGCCAGCAATATGGCATCTACATTCAACAGGGTGATCGGACGGTATGACCCACAGTCCTTGAGGTCTTTGTCTTTTTTCAAGAGCAGCGAGATGGACGCCTGCCCCAATGTCCTTGGAGGGCTCCCCTCTCCAAGGAGTCCCTAAACATGCCCAGTAACAATGGACCCAACTGATCCATGAACTTTTTAAAAAACTCCACCTGGAACCCATCCGGCCACGGTGCCTTCCCTGACTGCATCTGCTCCATGGATTTCCACCAAATAAAGCGAGGCCACCAACTCATCCCGCAGCTCCTCACCCACCTTGGGAAATTCCAGAATCCCGAAAAACTCCGCCATCCCACGTCCATCTTTTGGTGATTACAACTGATATAACTCCTCATAAAAAGCCTTGAATGCACAATTCACCTCCTCCAGACCAACTTACCCTCCTCAACCTGAGCAACCCCCCTATCCGCCTCCAGCTGCCTTAATTGATAAGCTAAAAGCTGACTTGCCTTCTCCCCACACTCGTACACTGCCCCTTTTGCTTGCCTTAACTGCCGCACCACCTTGTCCATTGACATCCTGCACATCAACAATTCAGCAGTCGGATACCTCGCATATCTACAATCCATGTTTAAAATCTTATCCACCAATTTCTGGCACTCCTCTCTAGCTTCAGAAACCATTATAATCTCTCCCCTGATCACCACTTTCAATGTCTCTCACAGAATTGAGGGTGAGACCTCACCATTATCATTATACATAATGTATTCCTGAATGGCCCTTGGAATTCACCACGGACCCCCAAATCTGACAACAACCCAACATCTAACTGCCAACTCCCAGCGCCAGGTCCACCCAATGTGGGGCATGATCTGAAATCACTACTGCCGAATATTCAGTGTCCTAACTCCTGCTGGTAGAGTTCTACTTATAAGGAAGAAATCAATCCACGAATACACTTTGTTATTATTGGGAAAAATTAGAACTCCCTCTCCCCCAGGTGTGCTAACCTCCATAGGCCCACCCCTCTCCCAACCTCTTTCATGAACGTGGACAATACTCTCGCCATCCCAGCCGGGGCCAGCGATCTTGGCCTGGATTGATCCACCTTCGGGTCCAGCACGCAATTCATTTCACCCCCCAGACTGATTTTAGATTTTCTAAGACAAAATCTACTCAATATTGCACTGAGTTCATCCTTAACGAACAACACCACCCCACCTTTTTTTCTTTATGCCTGACCTTCCTAAATATGAAATGCCCTTGGATATACAATGTCTCTTGTTCCCTCCTCACCAAGCTCTCTCAGTCACCTAACTCCAACATAAGCACTCTACTGTAGTCCAAAGCTGCACTTGCTCAGTCACCAAACTCCAACGTAAGCACTCTACTGCAATCTAAAACTGCACTCCAGCACAGACAAAGCTGCACTTTAAGATAGCCTACTTTTATACTACTACTAATAATAATAACAATATCTCGCCGTTGGAAACCTGTTTAAGTTAGTTTTCAGCTGCAAGCAAAGTCTGTATAAGATCCGCTTTAAAGCTGGACTAAAATGCATCTTCTTCCAACCCAAACAGAAATTTTAGTTAGCTGCTAAAATAAAGACATATTGGACTCTAGATATAAATTAACCATTAATTTAACCCTTAAATTCTCTTCAGTCACCAAACTCCAATTTAAGCACTCTACTGCAGTCCAAGGAGAGACAGAGAGGTTCACAGAGAAAATTCCAGAGCTTGGACATAGACAGCTGAAGTCAAAATGCCAACGGTGCGGAAAAGAAAGTTAGGGATTAACAAAATGCCAGAGTTAGAAGACAGCTCCATTCTTGGAGTGTTCTGGAGCTGGATGTGCTTATAGAGACAGGGAGAGATGAGGCCATGGAGGGGTTTGAACATAAAAATTGCAATTATCCTCATCCTAAGATCAGGTATACGTCCGGTATGGTGCTGAGGACCTGGATTCAATCCCGGCCCCGGGTCGCTATCCGTATGGAGTTTGCACATTCTCCCCGTGTCTTTGTGGGTTTTTGCTCCCACACCCAAAGATGTGCAGGTTAGGTGGATTGGCCACACTAAATTGTCCCTTAATTGGGAAAAACAAATTATTGGGTACTCTAAAACATTTTTTACATAAACTGCGTATGGGTCCGGTAAGGAGAATGCCATGCCCCCACTGACTTGTCACAAGACCAGGCCTCATTAAAATACACCAGAGTCGCATTAAAACACACCAGAGCCTCATCAAAATACACCGGAGTCTCATTAAAACACACCAGAGCCTCATTAAAATACACCAGCTTGACTCTTGTCCAAATCCATCATCAATGACATCAAACCATTAGATACATGTGAGAGGAGGTAGCAGTTAGAGAACTACAGGGACAATCTTTAGCAGTCAAATATCCTTGAATAATTTAAGAATCTGTTGGAAGCTGTGATGAAGCCCTGGGTGGGATTATTTTAGATGAATGAACCTGGAATGGGCAAAAGGGCTTTCTTTCCCCATGTTTATCTTGCAAAATACTATGTGAACAGTAGACAGCTCTGACATGAAGAGACTTGTTCATGAAAATATTGCCACAGCTTCAAGAAATTTCAACACATCACCATCTCTCAAATCAAGAGATGGCTGACAAGAAATGAATGCTCCCTTTCCACAGTTTCCAATTCTTGATTAGACCTCTCATAAGAACAAGGGCAGCACAAGTGGATAGCACTGTAGCTTCACAGCGCCACAGTCCCAGGTTTGATTCCCCACTGGGTCACTGTCTGTGCGGAGTCTGCACGTTCTCCCCGTGTCTGCGTGGGTTTCCTCCGGGTGCTCCGCTTTCCTCCCACAGTCCAAAGACGTGCAGGCTAGGTGGATTGGCCATGATAAATTGCCCTTAGTGACCAAAAAGGTTATGAGGGGTAATTGGGTTACGGGGATAGGGTGGAAGTGAGGGTTTAAGTGGGTCGGTGCAGATTCATTGGGCCGAATGGCCTCCTTCTGCACTATATGTTCTATGACTATGAGCTATAGGAACAGGAATTGGCCATTTGGCCTGCTCCACCATGCAATAAGATCATTACTGAAATCAGCTACCTCTTTCTACTCTATCCACAGATCCCTTGAAACCCTTAGTATCAAACACATGCAGCGGAATGCTGCTTCGGCGGGATCTTCCAGTCCGCCGGCAGCGTACCCATGCCCGCGGGTTTCCCGACGGCATGGGGTGGCCATGATGGGAAACCCGCTGCTGGCGGGGGCGCATCACACTTGAAAAAGCGGCTGGTAGATCGGAGATTCACATCCGTGAAGTCTGACATGAATATGCACAATGACGGTGCATCCACAGCACGCTAGGGTAGAGAATTCCAAATGTCCGTAACCCTTTGACTGAAGAATTTTCTCCTCTGAATAGCCAATTGTAGGCTCACGGCTGCAGTTCATTTATCATGATCGTGCCCATCAAATCAACTAAACTAACATTAAATAATCAGCATCATTATACTAGTGTTTGTTATGTTAGCTGTGAGCGTTTTCTTTATTGAGAAGGACAAGGGTTAAAAATCCTATCAGGCTATAAAAGAAGCCATTATCCACTTGACTTTCCTGGGGCTACTTACAGTGATCAAGGTTATTCAAGTGGCGATACCGCCTGATTCTAAGGCTCCACAAGCAGCAAAGCTACACCAGAGAAAGCACAAGTCAATAAAATGGCACATGAATGAAGCGCCCTTTGCACAGAATTACCTATTTCACAATAAAGCAAATAATGAGATAATGAGTACAGATAGGCTGTGCTCCATAAAATGAACTTTATGCTCATTGTACTGGATTTGTTCAAATAAAGTCCAATGCTCAATTTCATATTCTTCAAACGAACTTCACTCAGTCTTTATTTCTGGGCGCCAGTTTAGCTCGGTTGGCTGGACAGCTGGTTTATGATGCAGAGAAAGGCCAACAGCTTGAGTTCAATTCCCATACCAGCTGAGGTTATTCATGAAGACTCCGCCTTCTCAACCTTGCTCCTTGCCCGAGGTGTGGTGACCCTCAGGTGAAATCACCATTAATCGGACTTCCGGTGGTGGCCATGGTATGAGCGGTCGCACATTTGGTGGCTCCCGCTCATGGTGGTATTTTGGGGCATTTTCCACGGCTAACAGGTGGATGTGTTGATCAAAAAAGATGCAGGAGGAGTGGAAGGAGAGAATGTCCCACTGGGGGATGGATTTGTGGACCAGAAATGGTCTAAAAAGAAAGGAACAGTTGGAGCAAGTTGGAGTTGTGCCTGCGACACTGGGGAAGATGGAGGAGGGTCAGGGACCGACCCCACCCTCTCAATGGTCGACGGAACAGTTGGTGGGCTTCCTGAATGAGAAGTTCACCCAGCAGAGGAAGGAGAATTTGGCTAGGGTGGTGGACCCGATAAAGACAGGGATTGACCGCCTGGAATCGAGGTTGGAGGTCCCGAGCCAGGCGATCCAGAAGGTGGGGGAGACGGTGGGGGAGCACAAGGAGCAGCTTGCCTCGATGGTGGCCGAGTTGGGGGTGATGCGGGACAATCAGAGCTGGCTGCAGGAGAAGGCAGAGGACTTGGGGGTCCCGCAGGCAGAATTTGAGGATCATAGGGCTGCTGGAGGGAAGCGAGGGAGGGGACTCTGGCACACACGTAGCTCAGATGTTCGAGAAGTTGCTCGAGAAGGGGCATTTGAATGACCATTGGAAGTGGACCGGGTGCACAGGGCAACAAGCTGATGAGGAAGCCCCAGGGCAACAAGCTGCCGAGGGCGATGTTGGTGCGCCTGCATCGGTTCCTGGATAAGGAGCGGATCCTGAGGTGGGCCAGGCAGACAAGGTGTTGTACCTGGGAGGCAGACAGCTGCGTGTGTATCAGGACCTGGGTGCGGAGCTGGCCGAGGGCAGAGGGAGCTTCAACAAGGTGAAGGCAGCCTTTTTTAAGGAGGGGGTGAAATTTGATATGCTGTACCCGGCGGGCCTGTGGATGACCTATAAAGGTCGTGAGCTGTACTTTGCGATGCCTGAGGTTCGAGAAAATTAAGTTCGCCCTGAGGGACTCAATGGAAGGGTTTGCCCGGAGATGGCAGCCGTTTGTCGACTTCTTTGGTAGGGACTAATCTGTCAGCAGTATGGAGGAGGGGAGGAAGCAGCCCCTGATCATCTCGGGCTATGGTGACTTTACTTACTTACTTTATTGCTCAGAAGAATTCAAGGAAAGGTAAACTAAATATTCTGAGTTAAAGAAACAATTGTAGTAACCAGATTTAAAGTGGGACGGCAGCCTTAAAAGGCAAAACAAATGTTTGATGCCATTTTAATACAGTCTAGGAATCAAGAGTCAAGCAGTTTGCACCACAGTCAAGACAAAGAAATCCTAAAGGGTTGGTGTAAAATCGTAAACTGGATTTATTGTTTAAAGTGGAGCAGAAGTGTCATTTGGAAAACTTGGCCCGGGATTCTCCGACCCTGAGCCGGGCCGGAGAATCCCCGGGGAGACGAGAGAATCTCCTGCCGCCCCGACGCTGGCTTACCGAATCTCCGGCACCGATTCTCGGGCGACCGCGGGATCGCCGCCACGCTGGTCG
This sequence comes from Scyliorhinus torazame, assembly GCF_047496885.1. NCBI lineage: Eukaryota > Metazoa > Chordata > Chondrichthyes > Carcharhiniformes > Scyliorhinidae > Scyliorhinus > Scyliorhinus torazame. The sequence continues at coordinate 173,865,990 of NC_092716.1, read as the reverse complement.
GGGCCCATTGAAAGCAGCCCCCAGGCGATTCTCCAGGCCCCGACGGACCGAGTGGCTGCCAAGTTCGGCCGAGTCCCACCGGCATGGGTTACTCAGGTTCCACAAAGTGGGACCTGGAAGGTGCGCCTGTGGGGGCCGTCCTGGAAGAGGGGCGGGGGGGGATCCGACCCCGGGAGGGCCTCCACGGTGGCCTGGTCCGCGATCGGTGCCTACCGATCGGCCGGCGGGCTGGTTCCGTGAGGGCCTATGTTCCTCTGCGCCGGGCCCCTGTAGGGTTCCGCCATATTGCCCGGGGGCCGGCGAGTAGACGGGAGCCCACACGTATGCGGGGAATCACGCCGGCCGTTCCGCGCCAGCTGGAGCTGCGGGGACCACTCCACCGCTGACCTAGCCCCCGAGGAACGGGAGCATTCCTGATTATCGGGGACCGTTGATGCCGGAGTGGTTGGCACCGCTTTTCATGCCGGCATCAGAATTTGGCCGTAGGTTTGGAGAATCCCACCCCTGGTCTGGATTTTGGAATGCAAACCGCTAAGGGAAAGCACAATTATGAGAGAAGATCTTTAAATGTGATTTTGAGAGTGGAATTTGGAAACTCTCATGTGACAATCTTTTGGGGGGATTCTGAGGAGACATCCACAAACATTCAGGGGTTCAGTGCAGAATGCGTGTTTTTGGCCACAGTCATTTTGTGTTATTAACAGGGACTTTGTGTTAATGAGGCCATTGTAGATTTAGATGTACTTGGAATCTGTACTAATCCTGAAACTTTATGTAATTGCTAAAATAAGGAGGGAGTAAAGGCATTGTATCATAATCCAATTGTTTCATATTTTATAAATGTTTTTTCTTGTTGTTAAAACTAATTAGCAGTCCTATGACTCTGTTCCACATGTTTTATTAAAAATAAATAAAAGCTACGGTCTTTTGAGCCAGAGTTCCATTCTGGGATCTTCCCATCCAGTTATAATATCAACTGGGATTGTTACACGGGACTAAGGCCTCACTTTCGATATTTTAATAAAATGTGTGTATACATATTGTATATATATGTACTATAAACACATGTATATATATCTCCGCATGCCTCATACCTAATCTCAAAAATTTATAAAGACGCTTTACAACTCTTGAAATTGGGCTTTAGCGTCCTGCCCCACAGAGCCAAGACTATCACGGTGTGCACTGCATCGTCAGAGCAGGAAACCTCACATTGGCAGCTGCGCCATCAAAGACTAGGGCGGGATTCTCGGCAAACCGGCGGGGCGGGCCACTCCTGCTCCGAAGAGTGGCGTGGACCACTCCGGCGTTGGGTTGCCCCGAAGATGCGGAATCCTCCGCACCTTCAGGGGCTAGGCCGGCAGCGGAATGTTTGGTGCCACGCCAGTCGGCGCGGAATGGCTTGGTGCCACATCAACCGGCTCCGAAGGGCCTCCGCCGGCCGGCGAGAGTTGGCGCATGCACGGAAGCGCCAGCGTGTGCTGGCGTCACCCCAGCACATGGGCAGGGTGGGTTCTTTTTTATAATAAACATTTTGAGATTTTTTTGGTTTTACAATAACAAAAAAATAAACAATATACATTAGTCTATAAACATAGTGCAAAAAGCCTGCTTCCTCCCTTACAGGTCCCACATTTATTAACCCCCTACTCTAAACTAAACTAACCCCGCCCCTTTCTGCTGACGTTTAATTTTCTGCAACGAAGTCGACGAACGGTTGCCACCTCTGGGCGAACCCCAACAGTGACCCTCTCAAGGCGAACTTGATTTGCTCCAAACAGAGAAAGCTAGCCATGTCAGATAGCCAGGTCTCTGACTTCGGGGTCTTTGAGTCCCTCCAAGCTAATAATATCCGTCTCCGGGCTACCAGGGAAGCAAAGGCCAGAACGTCTGCCTCTTTCTCCTCCTGGATTCCCGGATCTCCCGTCACCCTGAAAATCCCCACCTCTGGACTCAGCGCCACCCTTGTTTTCAACACCGTGGATATGACGTCTGCAAACCCCTGCCAAAATTCCCTGAGCTTTGGGCATGTCCAAAACATGTGGACATGGTTCGCTGGTCCCCCCGCACACCTTGCACACCTATCTTCTACACCAAAAAAACTGCTCATCCAGGCCACTGTCATGTGAGCCCGGTGAACGACCTTGAACTGTATCAGGCTGAGCCTGGCGCATGTTGTGGACGCGTTGACTCTACTCAATGCCTCCGCCCAGAGACCATCCTCTATCTCACCTCCTAACTCTGTGTTCCACTCCCCCCCGGAACAGCCTCTTCAAGCCCCTTGAGGCTCTCAGCGCAATTGCTAGCGGCTCTATAGCTAGCACAAACAACAGAGGGGAGAGGGGGCACCCCTGTCTCTTCCCCCGATGTAGCCTAAAATAGTCCAATGTCATCCGTACGCTGGCCACAGGAGTCTGATACAGAAGCCTGACCCAGTCAATAAAGCCCCGCCCAAAACCGAACCGTCCCAGTACCTCCCACAGATATTCCTATTCTACTCGATCAAAAGCCTTCTCTGCATCTATTGCGACCACTACCTCCACTCTCTACCTTCTGGGGGCATCATGATCGCATTTAGCAACTTCTTACATTGGACACCAACTGCCTTCCCTTAACGAACCCTGTCTGGTCCTCCCCAATCACGTCCGAAACAGTCTTCAATCCTAGAGGACAAAATTTTAGCCAACAGTTTGGCATCCACATTCAATAGGGATATCGGCCTGTAGGACCCACACAGCTCCAGATCCTTACCCCGCTTCAGAATCAGCGAGATCGTGGCCTGTGACATCGTCAGGGGAAGCACCCCTTTCTCCCTTGCCTCATTGAATGTCCTCATCAACAGCGGCCCCATTATCCCAGCGAACTTTTTATAGAACACCGCTGGGTACACATCCGGCCCCGGGCTTTACCCGATTGCATGGCCTTCAACCTCTCCGCTATCTCTTCGATCCCGATCGGGGCCCCCAGCTCTTCTACCAGCTCCCCATCCACCTTCGGGAAATCCAGCCCTCCTAGGAAGTGCCTCATCCCCTCTGGCCCCGGTGGGGGTTCCGACCCATACAGCCTACTATAAAACTCTTTAAATGCCTTATTCACCCCTGCTGAGTCTTCCACCAGGTTCCCGTCTCCATCCTTTGTTTTCCCTATCTCCCTGGCTGCCTCCCGCTTTCTAAGCTGCTGTGCAAGCATTCTGCTGGCCTTCTCCCCATGTTCATAAATCGCCCCCCTCGCCTTTCTCAGCTCCTCCACCGCCCTCCTTGTGGTTAACAAGCCAAACTCCGCCGGTAGCCTCCACCATTCCCTTAAACGCCCTGCCTCTGGGGTCTCCGCATACCTCCTGTAGTATCTCCTTTACCAGCCGGTCCGTCTCGGTCCTGTCTACCTTCTCCCTGTGGGCCCGTATCGAGATCAGCTCCCCTCTGACCACCGCCTTCAGTGCTTTCCAGACCACCGCTGCCGAAATTTCCCCCGTGTCATTGACCTGCAGGTAATTCTGAATACATTTCCTCAACCGCCCGCACACCTCCTCGTCCGCTAAAAGTCCCACATCCAACCTCCAGTGTGGGCGCTGATTACTGTCTTTACTAACCTGTAGGTCAATCCAGTGCGGGGCATGGTCTGAGATTGTGATCACCGAGTACCCCGTGTCCACCACCACCGTCAGAAGAGCCCTGCTCAGAATAAAGAAATCGATCCGGGAGTACATTTTATGCACATGTGAGTAGAAGGAGAACTCCTTTACTCTTGGCTACCCAAATCTCCATGGGTCCCCCCCCCCCCCCACTCCATGAACCCTTTTAGCTCCTTTGCCATTGCTGGCACCCTGCCCGTTTTTGAGCTTGACCAGTCTAAACCAGGGTCAATAACTGTGTTGAAGTCCCCTCCCATGACCAGTTTATGCGAATCCAGGTCCGATATATTCCCCAGCATCCTCTTTATAAACTCCACATCGTCCACATTTACTAGTACCACCTGCACTCCCTCCAATTTCCCACTGACCATAATGTACCGGACTCCCCCATCCAAAACTATTCGTCCCGCCTCAAACACCACTCGCTTGTTGATCAGGATCGTGACCCCTCTGGTCTTCGAGTCCAGTCCCGAGTGAAAAACCTGCCAACCCAACCTTTCTTTAACCTAATCTGGTCAGCTACTCTGAGGTGCATCTCCTGCAGCATTACCACGTCCGCCTTCAGTCCTCTCAAATGTGCGAACACGCGTGCCCTCTTGACCGGCCCATTGAGCCCTCTTACATTCCAGGTGATCAGTCTAGTTGGGGGGCTCATTGCCCCCCCTTCACCGATCAGCCATCCGCTCTCTTGGGCCAGTCGCCAGCCCGCACCCCACGCCTCCACCGGCCCGCTCCCAGGCAGCCTCCGCCCCGACCTCCTCACTGTCTCTCAGCAAAAGTCCCTCCCTCGTCAGCAGAACATTCCCCCCCCCCCCCCCAGTAACAGCACAAAATAAATCAACCCCTTTGATAAGCCTAACATCTGCTCACCCCCCACTACACTTCCGTGAGCTTGCCCGCCCAGCTAGCTTGGTGGCCCTCACCCCTGGCGCCAGACAATCTCCCACCTATTGTTCCCTCCCCACCCCGCTCATACTTACATATTCAAAAGAAAAACAATCCCAAAACAATTGTCCAACAGAGATTTAAAAAACCAAGTTGAACACAAAAAAAAAGTTCAAGCAAAAGATCCAGCATCTGAACAAACACATCTCCATCCCCCATCAGTGCAAATGCAAACTTTACCTCTCTCAGCTCTGCAGCTGGCCCCCGATCCATACAGCAGGCATAACAAATAACATCCGAAAAAGCAAGAAACAAGAAACTTTTTTTGAAAAACATAAACTACAGCAAAATTCAAAGTTCTCAGTCCGACACCAGTCCTTTCCTTTTCGCGAAGTCCAGCGCTTCCTCAGGCGACTCGAAGTAGAAATGTTGCTCCTCGTGTGTGACCCAGAGGCGGGCCAGATACAACAGCCCAAACTTCACCTTTTTCTTGAAAAGGGTCGACCTGATCTAGTTAAACCCCGCTCTTATCCTGGCCACCTCCACACTCAGGTCTTGATAGATCTGCAGGATACTGTTGTCCCATTTGCTGCTCCGTGTCTGCTTGGCCCACTGTAAAACGCGCTCCTTAACCAGACATCTGTGGAATCTCACCACCATTGCCCTCGGGGGGGGGGCCTCCCATTCGCAGCTTCCTCGCAAGCGCTCTGTGAGCCCTGTCCACCTCCAAGGGTCGGGGGAATGCCCATCCCCCAGCAGCTTCTCGAACATAGCCGCTATGTATGCCCCAGCGTCCGTTCCTTCGGATCCCTCCGGGAGCCCGACGATCCTCAAGCTCTGCGACAGGACCTGTTCTCTAGGTCCTCCACCTTCTCCAGGAGCCTTTTCTGCTGGTCTCTTGGCATCCCCACCTCCAACTCCTCCGCTGTTTGATGTTCCTCCTGGTCAGCCAGCGCCTTCTCTACTTTCTGGATCGCCCAATCTTGGGCATCCAATCTAAGTTCCAGCCGCAAAATTGCCTCTTTAATCAGGTCCAAGCAGTCCTGCTTCCGCTTGGGGAAGCCTTCCTGGATCACTTGCATCAACTGCTCTGTTGACCGTTGGGTCGACAAGCCAGAGGTCCGGTCCTCTGCCATGCTTCCTCCCGGTGCTGCTTCAGCCCAAGCCTTCTCTGTCGTTCAGCTTCTGCCTTTGCGAGCTCTTCTAGTCCTCCTCTCCATGCACCGATGTGGGAATTTAGTTCACAATTGCCTCCGTCATCAATTTCGCAGATCAATTCCGGTAAGAAATCAGGGGGGAAAGGTCCAAAAGTCCGACCCGTGCAGGAGCCACCAAATGTGCGACTTACTCCTTCATAGCTGCCAACAGAAGCAAAGACTAGGACTTTTACTCATCTTTATAATCTTTATTAGTGTCACAAGAAGGCTTACATTAACACTGCAATGAAGTTACTGTGAAAATCCCCTCGTAGACACATTCCGGCACCTTTTCGGGTACATAGAGGGAGAATTCAGAATGTCCAAATTACCTAACAGCACGTCTTTTGGGACTTGTGGGAGGAAACCAGAGCACCCAGAGGAAACCCACTTGAATGTAGGGAAAAGTGAGGTATTTCCAGTGAATGCTGTGGGCGGGGGGAAGAACCTGGGGGTTCTGTCATTTAAGGTGGCAAGAGAGCATTTCAGGCAGGTAACGTATGAGTGGGCCACAATGCATGGGTGGAATCTGACAAGATTGGTGGAGGAGATCAAGGGGGGACCTTAAACGGTGGGATAAGCTGCTTCTGACATTGGTGGGGAGGGTGCAGGTGGTGAAGATGAACATGCTGCCAAGGTTCTTGTTTGTGTTTCAGTCCTTCCCGATTTTTCTCCCCAAGGACTTTTTTTGGAAGGTCGATGCGCCAATCTCAGAATTTGTGTGGGCAGGGAAGGTCCCAAGGGTGAAAAGGGCTTTGTTGCAGAGGCTGCCGCTCCCGAACTTGCTGCATTATTATTCGGCAGCGAATGTGGAGAAGGTGAGATGATGGTGGGAGTAGGACAGTACGGACTGGGTCAGGTTAAAGGAGGAGTCTTGTAACGGTACAAGCCTGAAGGCTCTGGTGGCGGCTCCATTGCAGCTCACTCTGAGGAAGTACATGGGGAGTCCAATGATGGAGTCATCTGTAAAAATCTGGAACCAGCTGAGGAGGCACTTTAAACTGGGTCGCATTTGGTGTTTAATGCCACTGTGTGGGAATTATAGGTTCACGCTGGGGGGGGGGGGGGGGGGGGGGGGGGGGGGGGGGGGGGGGCAGATGGGGGGGGACATGGGGGTATGTGGCGTTTAGGCGGTGGAGGGAGGACGTTGCAGCGGGTTAGGGATAGGGACATGTCTTTGGAGGGGAAGTTTGCTGTGCTAGAGGAGCTGCGGGAGAGGATTGAGTAAACAAGGAGGAGTGAGTTTAGGTACTGGCAGGTGCGGAGCTTTGGCCCTAAAGAGCTGCCTTCATTCCCTCAGGTACCGGAGTCTACCCGTCTGGAGGAAATGCTGCTCCCGGATGACGGGGAATCATGCTCATATGTTCTGGGGGTGTGAGGAGTTGGAGAACTTTTGGGAGTCAGTGTTCGGGACCTTATCGGGGATTGTAGGGGTTGAGGTGAAGCCAGACCCTGTGGTGGCGATTTTTGGGGTGTTGGAGGTGCCGGAGCTGCTGGAGGGGGGGGGGGGGGGGGGGCGATTTTGTGGCCTTCACCTCTCTGATTGCCCGGAAATGGGTCCTCCTGAATTGGAGGTCGGCCACGCCAACGGGGGTTGGTGCATGGTTGGGGGATCTGTACCGATTTCTCAGGTTGGAGAAAATCAAATTTGCCTTAAGAGGGTCAGAGGTTCGTGGTGCGGCGGAGGCTCTTCATGGCTGTATTAGAGGAGCTGTTTGTCACGGGTGGGTTAAAGGGGGAAATATGTGCAAACTGCACACTTTGATTGGATGTTAAGCTTGTGTGTGTTTGGAACAAAATCTTTTTTAAATGAGTGATTTCACAACCTATCATTCTCACAGTGGGGTACTTGTTAGTTCAGTTTGATCAATAGCTCCAAGTGCTTGAAATTGGACTGAATACCAATGCTCCTTCCTATAAGGGATTAAATGTAGCAATTGGCTGTTTAATCAATAATTGTGTTTTTCTTAGTAGTGAATTCATCAGAAGACAATTAACTTTATTTAATATCAGCACGGGTCCTGAGGTCTGCCTATGGTTGATACTGGGTGAGTCGGCAGGGCGGGTGCAGAGGTAAAAAAGGGTATTGGGTAGAGCATGTATTGGCATCAGTTGGCACTGAATTGGCATAGGAGCTCTAAAGCACCTTGGGGATAGAGAGGCATAGGCTGGCATGGAGGGCTATGAAGCACCATAGTGCTGGGTGGGGCAACATGAGATGGCATAGGTTGGCATGGATAGGGCATAGGAAGTGGGTGGGGGTGAGGGGGTGGGAAAGGATGATTTTTGTTTCATTCCTGTTTTCACAGCTGGGACAGAATTGCTGGAGCACCGAAGCCGGCCCTCTGCCCAGTCTGCCTCTGCGCCCAGCAGCCTTTTCCGGAGCAGTGGGCACGACTCCCATTATACCCTGCCAGACCATCACTCCAACCCCCAGAATGGATCTTCTGGGCAGTTTTTCAGGAGTTAGTTTCACAAAGCAGGAAATTCTCCTGACTCCGCACTCCTGACCCAGAGTGAAAATTCTGGCAAGTGTGTGGACTTTGCAATTATCTGATTTCCGAAGGAAGCGACCTTTTCAATATTTGGTCCACTTGGGGGGTCATTTGTCCTTTGTTTTTTTAATCATGCTCCCATGAAGCGCCTTTGGATATTTTATATTAAAGACACTATATAAGTTGTTGTTATTGTACAGTTTAATCACAAGCAGCTCAGCTCAGCACCAACTTAGCAAAGCATGAAGTGAGCAAAAGACATTTAGCTCATGACGCTCACACCTTCCACGTGCGATGTACATTCGACTCTCTCATAGACTCAGCCTTCTCAGAAATGTATCCATCCTCACATCTTTAACAATCAACGTTAAACAACTGACTTCCACAGTGGATCCCAACTCCTTCCCGTGCAGCACTTATGCAACAAGCCTAAATTTCCATTGAAAATAAAACAAAGGATGGGGCAGGGTTAATAATGATTGTCTACCACCCGCACCTCTACGTTAGAGATCTTGCCCATATTCCCTTGAAGTAGCCACCTCAAGCTGTGTCTATGCCATGAACACCAAACACCTGAATTATGTTCCCAACGAAGCTTGGCAACGTATTTTATGCAAAATAGTTTCTCAGATATTAAAACCACAAATGCTCATTTCAGGCCTAAGAAATTCCTTTATCCAACATTTAAACGGCGTGTTGGTCTGTTTATTTAAAATGGATTACTGCAGAAGGTGATCGATCAACGGCTACCATGAATGGTGTTTGAGGCTGAAGCTTAGTTTGGAAGCCAGATGGAGTTACCCATGCTCTGGGATGAAAACAAATTTTCAATTGAATTTTACTGAATGGCGTTACCCCAGGGGAAATTGAAACCAGGAGATGCAATTCTCTTCTGGGGAAATGGCTTCAGAGTTCCTGTTACACCCTGAAATATGTTCGCCTGAAACTTTCTGCAAACTCGAGGAAAACTGACCAAAGACGGTATAGAGCCGAAGCTATTTAAATGTCTGTTTTACCTGCTCCATGATCTCTGATTGCCTTCTCGTGCGGCGAACGACTTCCTCAAAGTTCTGCGCAAGTTTGAATGCCGCCTACTCCCAGCCAGTCCCGCGTGGTTAGTAGGTAGTGTCCAGTGCGGATTCACCAGCAAGCCCTCTGTCCTGGTGCAGTGCCACCCGTGTCCAGGGTAACCCAAACCCGAGCTTTCTTGATCGCTGTGGGCAGCCTCACAGTTCTTGAGAAATGCCTAATAGGCTGTCATGGTTCTCAAACTCTCAGCGACAACTTCCTCATTCCAGACTGGAATAGGTGCTGCAACTGGTGATGTCACTGATCCCAGTGTCTCAGCTCCTCTGAGCTCCAGCCCTGTTACACCAGGGTTCCTCCAGCAAGTCCCAAGTCATTTACCACCACATTGTGACCTGAGAGAAATTCTTATCCCCCCTTACTAATTTGGCTTTATTTGTTATTAAGGAGTCCTCAGCTCAACTACCTGAACATAGATTTTAAAAATGTTTTTAAAATCACAACCTTGTTGAGCTGTGAAAATAACTGCACACAGCTCACCCATCCCCAGCTACCAAGGTCCTGAGGGGACTTGACAGGGTCGACGTGGAGAGGATGTTTCCTCTTGTGGGGAAATCTGGAACTAGGAGTCAATGCAGAGATTTGGCACGAGCCATCCGGACTCGAAGCGTTAACTTCCTTCTCTCCACAGATGCTGTCAGCCCTACTGCGATTGCCCAGTGTTTTCTGCTTTTGTTTCGGATTCCAGCATCCGCAGTAATTTGCTTTTATCTGAGTGATGAGGAGAAATTGTTTCAGAGGGTTTTGAGTCTCTGGAACTCTCTGCCTTAAAAGGCAGTGGAAACAGTGTCTGCATATTATTAAGGCAGAGCTACATAGATTCTTGATAAGCAAGAAGGTGAAAGGTTATCGGGGGTAGGCAGGAATGTGGAGTTGAAGTTACAATCAGATCAGCTATGGTTTTATTGAATGGCAGAGTAGGCTACTCCTGCTGCTAATTTGTATGTTTGTATGCAAGCCTGCAATGTGATCCCGATCAAACCTTTTTTTTTCTCTGCTCCACTCTCTCTTCCTTCCCATCTCTTTTCTTGTCTCCCCCTCATTTCCCCGCACTGCCCCCTGATGAAGTCAGTCATTCACCAGCATACTTTCCCACTCCATAAAGACCCAAAAGCACATGGCTGCAGACATCTGACCTTACTTACTGGGAGAAATTCCTTACTGTCCCTTGTGCCAACCTTCCTTTTGCTTATTTCTCACACATATCAAATGGCCCAGGTATCAAAATGTCTCAGTCTTTCAAATTCAGAATGGCCCAGCACTATCGATCTGTGGGTGGTCATTTGCTTGAGGTACCCACCCTCAAAATGAGCTGGGAGACCCCTCAAAGTCCCAATTCATTGACTGACCCTGTAGGAATTGCATAGGAAGTACAGACTTCCAGTGGGTAATACCCCTGCAGCTGGAATCTTCCAAAACTCTGAATTAAAGTCAGAGACTTTGGATATTTCCTACTCACTTACCAGAATAGTTAGCCAAAAAGGTAGAAGGTATAAAACCAGGTCTAATTACTAGGTAACTATACTACTGACCCTCCAACTCCCCCTAACCCCAACTGCCTGACGACCCGACTACCCCAATCCACATTTCACCCTACCCTCTCACTCCTTACCTTCCGCCCAGCCCCCTTACCCAACAACCTGCCCCCTCACCCACATATCCGGCATCCTACTCCCTCTGCCATACGCCTGCCTCTCTACTTCACAACCCACCCACCTGTCACTCAACCACTCACCCATGTACCTGCCAGCCTATACCCTCCCCATCTACCTGCCATCCTACCTCCTCACCCACCCAGCTGCCACTCTACCCATCACCCACTATCTCTCCGTAGCTTCTCAAAGTGGCTTTGGAATCTTTAGACTTACCGGAATACTGCAGTTAGTGTCGTCAAAAGGGACGTTGGCTTGGTTTTCCCTGATGATCCTGTCTAAAAGGCAGGACTCCCAGAATAGGTACACTCAGCATTTCTGAGGAGGCTGGGCTTGGACGTCCAGGCAAGAAATGCAGAGCTCTGACGCAAAGTAAATAAAGAGGAATGGAGTGGCAAGCTAATGGTTATTGGCACATTTTGGAAGATTTTGCTCCTTATGTTCCTTGTGGAAAACTTATGCCAATGCGGAGGTAGAAACCAAGTGGAGTAGAGGGAGATCTGCTTGAGTCTCTTCACATTGTAATTGTCTGAGGTCACAGGAATGTTGGCCCCAGGAATGAGATCTGAACTCATCAAGGACAACAGGAGTTCCACTTAGGATCATCCTTGGCATTCCTAACAGACTCACCCACCAACGACTCTACTTTCTCTGAAGACGAAGGAAATTTGACATGTCAGCTACGACTCTCACCAACTTCTACAGATGCACCATAGAAAGCATTCTTTCTGGTTGTATCACAGCTTGGTATGGTTCCTGCTCTGCCCAAGACCGCAGGAAACTACAAAAGGTTGTCAATGTAGCCCAACCTCAGAAAGGCAACCAGCATAATAAAGGACCCCACGCACCCCGTACATACTCTCTTCCACCTTCTTCCATCAGGAAAAAGATACAAAAGTTTGAGATCACGTACCAACCGACTCAAGAACAGCTTCTTCCCTACTGCCATCTTTTGATGGACCTACCTCATATTAAGTTGATCTTTTCTCTACACCTTGCTGTAACTGTAACATTATATTCTGCAGTTTCTCCTTCCTTCCCTATGTACAGTATGCATTGTTTGTACAGCATGCAAGAAACAATATTTTTCACTGTATACTAATACATGTGACAATAATAAATCAAATCAAATCAAAGGCTTAAAATTATTTTCAATGTCTACCATAACCAACCACCACACCCAGACGGAGTAGTATAAAGTACTGAGTCATGAGATTAGATCCAAAACAGATTCATGTGTAACCTGTCTCAGCTTTAATTGTCCTAAAAAAGATGGGTAGGATTCTCCGTTTGGCTGACACCGACATCGCAAAATGCGATTAGGCAGAGAATCGATTCCGTAGCCAGAATCACGGCGGGCGCCGATTTTGCGCTCGACAGCAATGTTAATGCATTCCGGAATGCACGCACATTTGCATGTCATTAGTGGGCCCGACCCAGTATTCTCCGGGGCCTCCGTGATGCTCCGCCTCCCATGGGCCGAGTTCCCGACACACTTGTGCTTTTAAAAATCGTGAAACTGGCTGATGAGGGAGAGAGAGAGGAGGTAGGTCACAGAGAGGAGCGATTGTGGGCTGCCCAACCAGACACTGGCCGGGCTGGCTGGGGTGGAGGAGTGGAGGGCCCTGCCAGGGGGGGAGGAGAGGGAGTGATGGGGGAATGGGCCGAGTGGCCGGGGTGACCCCCCCCCCCCCCCACGGGACTGGGGCAGTATCCATTCACAGACTGCCATTACCATGGCCAGCAAGGCAGCCATTTTGCTGTGCACCCCACTGACCACACACCATGGCCCTTGGTTCTACAGAGTGACACCAGCCGTATGGGTGCCCCCACCCGCACCCAACCCTCTGCTATACCCTCCACCTGGCTGCCACCCGCCGGTGGGGCATCAGGTATCCCACCCAGGACAATGCCGACTGTAGCCCCTACGGGGGCACCGGGCAAGGCCGTGGAAGGTACTACTGGCAAGGGCAATGCTAGCCAATGGTAACCCTGGCAGCAGGGACAGGCGACAGGGCCACCTGCCCCCATGTTGTCGGGCATCGACATGGCCAGGGGTGTGGGGATGTGGGGGGAGAGAACATGCGGAGCAGAGCCCGCAATGCCAATCAGCGGCACCATGCAGTCCATTGGACCAGGTTTGGCACGGAGGTATGCTTCATGCCAACATGTCGGCCTTTCACCCCCTGAATGAATTTTGGAATTCAACCAGCAATGAGGGGCTTCCTGCTGGTTGCTGCAGCGCTGGGGGATGCCCTGAGGCTATATGAGCTGGTGCTGCTTAGGAGGAGGAGAAAGCTGCAGCAGCGGAGTGCGCAGCAGCGGAGCGTGCAGCAGCGGAGCATGCAGCAGCGGGGCGTGCAGCAACGGAGCGTGCCGTAGCGGAGAGTGCAGTAGCGGAGCGTGCAGCAGCAGAGCGTGCAGCAGCGGAGCGTGCAGCAGCGGAGGGTGCAGCAGCGGAGCATGCAGCAGCGGGGGGTGCAGCAGCGGAGCATGCAGCAGCGGGGCGTGCAGCAGCGGAGCATGCAGCAGCGGGGCGTGCAGCAACGGAGCGTGGCGTAGCGGAGAGTGCAGCAGCGGAGCGCGCAGCAGCGGAGCATGCAGCAGTGGGGCGTGCAGCAGCGGAGCGTGCAGCAGCGGAGCATGCAGCAGCGGAGCATGCAGCAGCGGGGCATGCAGCAGCGGAGCATGCAGCAGCGGGGCGTGCAGCAACGGAGCGTGCCGTAGCGGAGAGTGCAGCAGCGGAGCGCGCAGCAGCGGAGCATGCAGCAGTGGGGCGTGCAGCAGCGGAGCATGCAGCAGCGGAGCATGCAGCAGCAGAGCATGCAGCAGCGGGGCGTGCAGCAGCGGAGTGTGCAGCAGCGGGGCGTGCAGCAACGGAGCATGCCGTAGCGGAGCGTGCAGCAGCGGAGCATGCAGCAGCGGAGCGTGCAGCAGCGGAGCATGCAGCAGCGGGGCATGCAGCAGCGGAGCGTGCAGCAGCGGGGCATGCAGCAGTGGAGCGTGCCGTAGCGGAGCGTGCCACAGCGGAGCGTGCAGCAGCGGAGCACGCAGCAGCGGAGCACGCAGCAGCGGAGCACGCAGCAGCGGAGCATGCAGCAGCGGGGCATGCAGCAGCGGAGCGTGCAGCAGCGGAGCGTGCAGCAGCGGAGCGTGCCGTAGCGGAGCGTGCCGCAGCGGAGCACGCAGCAGCGGAGCATGCAGCAGCGGAGCACGCAGCAGCGGAGCACGCAGCAGCGGAGCATGCTGCAGTGGGGCATGCAGAAGCGGAGCGTGCAGCAGCGGAGCATGCAGCAGCGGAGCGTGCCGTAGCGGAGCGTGCAGCAGTGGAGCATGCAGCAGCGGAGCGTGCAGCAGCGGGGCATGCAGCAGCGGAGCATGCAGCAGCGGAGCATGCAGCAGCGGAGCGTGCCGTAGCGGAACGTGCAGCAGTGGAGCGTGCAGCAGCGGAGCACGCCGTAGAGGAACAGGTGGCAGCCGCCCAGGATGGAGAGCTGGCTGCCCAACAAGCCGAGGTGGAGGAGATGCCAAGGAGCGCCTCATGAGGCCTGGTTTGTACTGGCAGAGCCTGTCATCCGAAGACTCTGGCTGAGCAGAGAGACAGTGTGACATATCTGCCAGATCATGGTGTACCTGGCACCGTGTGGGTATGGGGCAGGACACCCGCTTCCGCTGGCCATCAAGGTGACGGGTGCCCTGAACCTTTGCGCCATGGGGTCCTTCCAGGCGCCGGGTGGAGATCTGTCCGGGATCTCACAGGCCTCACTGCACAGGTGTTTTGCGCCATCATGGAGGCCCCATATGCCCAGGCGGCCCAATATATCCAATTGAACGTGGACCGAGCATGTTCCCCTACGAGCACCTGCAGATGACAGACCACTCCACATAAACCGAAAGGGGTTCCACTCGATGAATGCTGTAGTTGATATGTGACCATCAGCTGCACATCACACACGTCTGCGCCCGGAACCCGGCAGTGTGCATGATGCCTTCATCCTGACATACTCAACAATTCCTGACATGTTCGGTCCACCCCACCCCCCAGTTGGGGACGTAGTCTGCTGGGTGACAGGGATTATCCACTGCAATCGTGGCTGATGACACCTATCCGGAGACCACATACCTTTGCAAGACGAACTGCAACCACGTTCATACAGCGACCTGGCGTGTGATCGAGCGATGCTTCGGCCTCCTGAAGATGCGGTTCAGGTGCCTGGACCATTCTGGAGGGACCCTCCAG
This sequence comes from Scyliorhinus torazame, assembly GCF_047496885.1. Taxonomy (NCBI): domain Eukaryota; kingdom Metazoa; phylum Chordata; class Chondrichthyes; order Carcharhiniformes; family Scyliorhinidae; genus Scyliorhinus; species Scyliorhinus torazame. Next base: position 173,850,805 of record NC_092716.1, on the reverse strand, counting down.
TATGATGCTGAGAGGATTGCCCACATTGTGGCGGCCTGCTGCATCCTCTGCAACATCGCACAGCAGAGGGGTGGTGTGCTGGACGAGGAGGAACACAGGCCTTGTCCGACGAGGAGGATGCAGGGGAGGGGAGGACGGGCAGGACATGGGGCCCAGGCAGGCACAGGAGGCTGAACGACATGTGCGCCAGTGCAATGAGCACGGGACACTCTGATCGCCTCCAGGTTCACCAACTGCAGGGGGGAGGGACTGGCCAGGGGCATGAAAATCGCATCCCACCCCCACATACTCTCATTCCAAACCACCACCCCCCAGCTCGCCCTATTGCTAAGTCTAGGTGGTTCCACAGGTGGTGCAGCAGGAGTGGAGGCGGCCTGCTGTGACTCCCGCCGTGCAACCTGAGTCGGCGTTGGCGGCCGGCTTCTGGGACGACCAGGCCTGAATGGGCCCGGCTGCTGCACGGGTATCCCAGGTGGCGTGCTACCGCCCTCTGCCCACCAGATGCACCAGGGACTGGGGAGGCACTGTGGTGATCCGGCATCTTACCTGCGGGAGTCACCAGCGTGGGCCCCATCACCTCCCCCTCCCTCGGGGTGCCTGATGGCCCCCGGGCTACTCCATGGGACGGGGATGCGAGCCGAGCAAACCCCTGAGGCTCCCCCGCCACCTGGCACTGCCAGTCTAGAGGCCCGCTCTGGTCTCAACCAGGGTCTGCATGCTCACGGCCATGGAGCAGAGGGAGTGGACCATCTACGTCTGGGTCTGCGCCACATCACCCAATCAATGACTGTGCCACCACCTTCTGGGCTGTGTCACTGCATCAGCCAGTGACTGCACCATCTCCCTCTGGAACTGGGCCACCTCCCTCTGTGTCTGCGCCACATCGGCCAGCGCCTGGGCAATGCTGCCGACGTCCCCAGCCATGGCCTATCTGCCCCCTCAGGTGCTCCTACCTCCACCTGCTGTAATGGATCAGCTGTGTGGTGCTCAGCAGAGAGTGTCCCAGGAGCCTCTGCACTAAAGTGCCCAACCGAGGTGTGACGGAAAGTCAGTGTCATCCTCCGACTCGATCTCCGGGGTTTCCTGCATCTCTGGCAGAGGACTGCCATCCGAGCAGCTCGCATCACTGATCGGCTCACAGGGGGGTTCCAGCTGTGGCACTGACTGGGTGCGGGGGACACCGTATGGACCCACCCCATCTCCAGCTGCTCCTGCAAGACACAAGGCAAGGCGTATGATTAGACTGCAGGCCGGAGGGTGGTGGGGGTCAGCGTGTGGGTGAGGGATGGTGAGGGTGGGGGTGGTGTAAGGTGAGGGTGGTGTGGAGGAGGGTGGTGTGAGGGTGGTGTAGGGGTGGTGTGGGGGCGAGGGTGGTGGTGGTGGGGGGGGGAGGCGTTGGGGAGGCGGGTTGACAGATGTTTCATGCCGAACTCCACTGACCACATCCAGGGCCCTCTGCTCTGCCGCAGTTAAGGGCCACAGGGCCGGAGGGCTCCCTCCTGTCTTCTACCCCTCCCAGAGGTTGGGGGCGGCCTTCTCCTGGGGGTGGGGAACAGTGTTAGATAGTCCGATGCATGCAACTCAGGGGGTGGGTAGCTGGTGGCTCTAGTGTCCAGGGCACCCGGCCATGGCACCAGTATGGGTGCTGGCATGTGGTGCAGGGTGAAGGTTTGGACGCTCTCCGGGTTGGGGGTTAGGGTGACAGGTGTGTGGGACGGGGTTTGGTGCCAGGGGTACAGTGCTGCCTACTCACCCTGGCCGCCCTGAGGAGGTTGTGCAGTTTTGTTCGGCACTGCTGGCCGGTCTGGACAGTGTTGCCCAGGGCGCTGACCCCCTCTGCCACCTGCAGTCAGGCATGGTGAATGACGGCGACTGGCAACCTCCTTCCTGGGCCGTGGTACAGGGTCACCCTCCTCTCCTCCATGGTGTCCGGGAGGATCTCAAGCTCTGCGTCTGCGAAACGTAGGGCCGCATGTCTTGCTGCCATCTTGTTGGCTGGGATGGTGTGTGTGGGGAATGAAGGGTTTATACACGGCTGCAGCTTGTCAGCCTCCTGAGTGTCAATCACAAAACCTGCGAATCCAGCACCGCTTCTCATTGGAATCGATTGTGTTCTATGTGGCGCTGGTGCTAGCTCCTTAACAGTAGCAGAATCGGTCCAGGCGCAGCGCCGGTTTTGCTGTCGTAACTCTCCACGAATTCCGTGCGGCGTCAACTTATTCTCATGAACGGAGAATCCCGCCCGATGTTTTTGAACCAGTGTAAACCAGTCACTCTGGGCAGGAGGTGAGGTGAGTTCAAGCATCACTGGTGCTTTGAACCCTGTTTGATCTGGATTGTGGAACATATTCCAGCTCTGACTTCATCCTAACCTCTGTTAGAATGTGTGATAAGGATTAGATCTTGCCACAACTTGTTGATGTTCAGGTGTAAAGGGCTCCAAACAGTAGAGGTTAGTGCCTTCAGAAGATGAGGTGAACATTGAAATAACCAAGATAGTTTGGCCTAGGCCAATACTGAGCTAACATTATTGCTGTGCTTTGAGTTCTTGGTGCTAAGACCAGAGGCAATTGCAAGGGGTCTTAAGTGACTGCAGACTCCAAGACAAACATGTATATGGGACCCTGACAGGATAAGCTCACTCCCAGATATTTTGACAATTTAACATAACCATCTATAAAATGGGACATTTCTGTGGAATGGAGTTTAAGAATGAATGTGCATGGCTTTAACTTCATGGATGGTTATTTTCATACTATTTTGTTGTAAACAGATCACATGAGCTTTTCGTTTGACAAAAGGACAGAATGAAATGTAGGTTCCTAGGTCCAATGATAATTTTCCATTTACAGGAGCCTGCAGTAATATGATGGCATTACAATATATGTCAGCCTAGCTGGCCCATCCAATCAGAAAGCACTTAAAGGGGCTTATTTGCTTATGCTGGTGCTGGCTTTGTGGTTCGTTGATTTGTCGCATTCTTCTGTCCCAGTGAGGCCTACAGCAGAACTTAGTACGTAACTTAAACCAACACTAGTCAAAGAAGAGTCAAGAGTTCAATAACCACGAAAAGGTTATCTGGTCAGTCATAAACTTGTATATACATTTAAGTTTACTTACTAATTGCACTTCAAAAATAATCCAGTGGTTGTAAAGTGCTGTGACACGGCCTGAAGGAGCAAGACTCACACATTTTATACACCTTTCAATACTTTCCTTTATGCTATGCACCCTCAAATACCCCAATCATAAACTGTTTGTTGGTGTGACCTTAAATGATACAGTACTTTGAGATGTTGCAATTAGTTCCTTAAGATTGGCTTCATCACTTCTTAACTGCTCCAATGCAGTTTTTTGTTCTTTGAAGCTGGCTAATAAAGTAGGAATTACTGTTGCCAATGTTATTATACAAACATAATGCTAAATTCACTAACCCCTGCAAATAGGCATTGGGATTGTGATGCAAGATTAACCCGCACATTTATTGCAGGGCAGACAGTGTGACAACTTCATGCTGCCTGCTGATTTCTATGATTTCAGCCTTCAGCCAATGCTATTCACACTGTTTTCTACACTTTTGTTGCAATCTCTTCCAGCTACAGTATAGTATCTAACAGATACTCTCTCTCTCTCAGTTCTGATTGTTACAATACACTGTGTGAGCATGCGGCCAATTCCAGCCCCATAGACCCCAGAGTCCCAATATAAGTGAATTAACCAATAATTTGTACATTTTCCTGAGACCTTTGACCTTTGACTACTCCAATGAATTACAGGCACCAGGTTTGTAAGTAAAATATTTTTAATAAACTGTTCATTTATAACAAGAGTAGAGATAAACATGTAATGGGAATAATCAAACAATGGTCTACTAATCTAACTATTCCCAAACCCCAACCCACCCGCCACCCAGGCACACATAAGACAAACACGTGGAGGGGGTAAGGAAAGGATCAACATAACAGGGATTAAAAGAGCATGAGTTGAATCTTTGCTGCTGAGGTTGTAGTCTTTGTAGTCGCCGATCTTGAAATCATAGGTTGGTATAGATCTTTTAGGATCTACCTTCAATTTGACCTTGCTACAGGATTTCCTCCGGAGAGTCACCTTCACTTGCACAGGCCTCCACTAGATTGAATCTCCGTCTCACTGAAATAGTACTACAATTCTCTACCTGAGAGTTTATAGCAGGTTCACCGCCAACTCTGCCTTTCAGAAGTTTATCTGGTATTTGTGCAGGGTTTCCGGCTGTGGTATAGAGAGCGAGAAAAGGGTCTCGACTTCAGGATCCGTCTTGGATACTCAGGAGAGATATCAGCCTGGGTTTTTACCAGCCTTTCTCGCAGAGGTAGAATTTGCACAGGCCTGGCTGGATAGAGAATGCTTGCAGCATTTAAATCAGGGGTTAAACCTTCACAGGACTGAAAGAGTATCCAGACCTGCTTATGCCAGCTGGGATATCAGAGAGAGAATAAGTTCCAGCTTTTCTGGGAGAAATATTAAACAGGCTTCTGCTCAGCTCCTTCTCAGAATGAAACTGAAAGCAAAAATGCAATCTGCCTTCTGCTCTAGAATCTTCTAAAAGGCTCTACCAACCCCAATCAGACACAGAAATTGTCCCAGAATTTCAGAAGAGGGGATTGACTGCTAGCCAAGTCCATCAAAATGACATCACAAGCAATGCCACAGAGCACACTGCATCAAGGGGTGTGTCTGGGCCAGTTCAAATAGCTTGCAGCGGGATAGGTTCCAAAAGTCTGTAACTCAACCCAAAATCTGCAATGTTGTAGCAGCCAGCAAGATAGGAAGTTTAAAAGACACACAGATCAGGCGAGGATTTAAGAGAGGTTCCTTACATATTTAAGAGCCAAACAGACTCAAAATGTTAACTCTATTCTCTCTCCTACAGATGCTGTCAGACCTGCTGAGTTTTTTCAGCATTCTCTGTTTATTTTATAAATTTCAACATCCACAGAAGTTTGCTTATTCTAATCATAGTGTTGATTGGTTAGCTACATGAGCAGGGGGGCAATTTTGTGAGTGGCTAACACCTCTTAAAGCTAGTCTCCACTGCTTAAATCTAACATGTGCCTCATATTGAAGATGCACTGTGGCAGCTGAGCAGGAAGTGAATCAGACCTGGGAAATGTTGAACAATGGCACACACGGAAGAGCACGGGCTCTAAGGCTTCCACACACTGCACTGGACCCTTGGAAGAGGAGCTGAAAAAGAGAAAAAGAGTTTCCCGTATCTGCAAGTGGCCATGAGGCCCTCCAGACACATGTTCAGAAGGCAGTTTGAGCAGATAATTGTGCTGAGATCAATCCCAAGAATCTCATGGAACTCATAGAATCCCTACAGTGCAGAAGGGGGTCATCTGGCCCATCGAGTCTGCTATGACCCTCTGAACAAGCACTCTACCTGCGTTCACTCCCCCACCCACCAATCCCGCCCAATCCCTATAACCCCGTAACCTAACTCCCTAGACACCAAGGGGCAATTTAGCGTGGCCATTCCACCTAACCTGCATATCTTTGGACTGTGGGAGGAAACCAGAGCACCCGGAGGAAACCCACGCACACACGGGGAGGATGTAAAAACTCCACACCGACAGTCAGAATTGAACCCAGGCCCCTGGCACTGTGAGGCAACAGTGCTAACCACTCAAACCTTGAGGACCTGGATGTAGCGCTGCAAGAAGTTTAATTGCCTCACAAGTGCAGTCACTATTAGTGAATGTGTCCTCACATGCCATGTCCTACCGACTGTACTACTAACTTAAACCACTCAATCATTCCCCTCATCACTCACTTATCAATGATCTCTATCAATCAGAACTCATACAGATATTCATAGTTTCAGTTCACTCTCATTTACCTACATCTCCCAGCTTGTAGACACTCCCAGCTTGTAGACACTGCCAGCTTGTAGACACTGCAGCCACGTCAGCCAAACAGATTGCATCATACTCACTTACAAACTTTCCTTTCTCTTGCACAATAAGACGGAGCATAGCCACAAGCAGCTTGGGTCAACCAGATGGTGACAAATGTGAATGTCCTGACCCGCCTTGGAGGAGAATATCTTGGCCATTATCAGAACAACCATACTGAGGCTGTGACCCGCAGCAGGCCGAAATCAGTAAAATGATGATATACTCCTTCCTAGTCCTCCTCACATCCCACCTGCCTCTCATGCCACGCTGGCTTCTGACTGAAAAGCTACAGGTGATGTAGACATTTGTACATTTTTGTCTTTCTAAGACCACGCCACAATCTGAAGGCCAACATGCCTCAAGTGTTCTTGGACACTATAATTACCACTGAGAGGTGTGGGACCAAATTAGATTAGTTCAATCAATGTCTAGTTTATTGTTCTTTATAACACAGTGCAGGTTTTTCAATTAAATCAAGTTCCACTATATATATACTTAGAACCATCCACTTGGTCAGTCTCCAGCGATGGAGTAGGTCTGTGCCAGTAGGTGACCAGCCTGCTGTCACTTCCTGCTGTCGGCATTTTAAAGTTTTTTTTAATTTTAGAATACCCAATTCTTTTTTTTCCCAATTAAGGGTCAATTTAGCGTGGCCAATTCACCTACCCTGCATTTCTTTTGGGTTGTAGGGGTGAGACCCACACAGACATGGGGAGAATGTACAAACTCCACATAGATAGTGACCCAGGGCCAGGATCGAACCCAGGCCCTCATCACCGTGAGGCAGCAGTGCTAACCACTGCGCCATCATGCTGCCCCCAACCCAATGTCTTCTTGGTGTATTCTTTCCAATTTCCCCTTTTTTTGCTTTTAGGAGGCCAGCTTTACAGGGGGTGGATTCTCCATTTCAGAGACTTAAGTGCTGACGCCGGGACTGAATTGGTGGACTTCTTTGACAACAAAATTGGCCAGTCCCGGATCAATTCATGAACAATAATGGGCTAGCACTGGCGCCACGTAGAATACGAGTGATTCCAATGAAAAATGGTGCGCGGGTTTCTCCATCGGCGGGATCTTCCGCTAGGCCCGCAGCGCACTCACGCCAGCGGATTTCTCTATGACGTGGGGTGCCCACAATGTGAAACCCCATTCTGTCAGGACGTAAAATTCCCCCCAGTGCCCGATTCGCCAGGGTCAGGATCGACACTCAAGAGGCTGACAAGTTGCAGTCACATATTAGCGCTCCACTCCCCACACACTGATCCCAACCAACAATATGGAGCACAGAGAGCAGCACCCGCATTTGCAGATACCGAGCTGGAGACCCCGTTGGAAGCTGTGGAGGAGAGGCAGGCTACCTTGTACGCACGACCCCCACACCCTCGACAACGCCACACCACCCACACACCACCTCCACACCACCCTCTCACCATCCCCTCACCACCCCTACACCCCCTCACCATTCCCACCACACCACTTACCATGCCAATGCGCAATCCAATCATGCGCCTTATCTTGTGTCTTACAGGATCACCTAACAATGAGGCGGGCCCCACCCCTGACCCCAACCCAAAACAGATACCAGCGGTAAGGCGGTGCCGGAAAGCAAAGAGAGCGTGCTGGCTGACCTGAGCCAGTCACAGAGGGAGGTGGCAGAATCACCGGATGATGTGGCACAATCCCAGATGGAGGTGACTCATTCCCTGTGCTCCATGGCCGTGAGCATTGGGATCATGGCCGAGATGGGAGCGGGCCTCCAGGACTGGCAGTGACAGGTGGCAGGGGAGCCTCAGGGGTTAGCTTCCCTTCCCAAGGAGTAACCCGGGGGCCATCGGTTACCTTGAGAGGGAAGAGGGTGATGGGGCCCTTGCCGGTGACATCCGCATGTGATGGTGCCGGAAAGCCACAGCGCGAGGGTCCCCCCCCCTCACCCCCTCCTGTCCCTGCCACACCTGATGGGCAGCGGGCAGAACAAGATGACACCATGCTACCTGGGACACCCGGGGACCTGCCGGGCCCATCCAGGCCTGGTCGCCCCAGATGAGAGCCGCCAAAGGGGAGTCAAGTCACAGGGCAGGACCCGCAGCAGGCTGCCTCCACCCCTGATGTTCCACCTGGGGACCCACCTAGACATAGCGTTAGGGCCTGTAAGGCCAGAAAGGTAGACACCAGTTAAGTTGGCACATATGCAGCACACAGCATAGCGTTAGGGGCTAGGGTGCAAACCTGTACAAAAATGTTCACTATTTCACAATAAACACCTCTTCATGACGTTGCAACCAGCCTCGGTGCTCTATCGGAAGGGTGTGGGAGATAGGCTGGGCTGGCTGCAGAGGTGGCGCTGGGGGTGAGGGGAGTGTGGGGGGGGAGAGATGGGCAGGTGCTTGGGGTGGGCTAGTGCCAGGGACTCCAGTTCAGCCACTGCTTACTGCCCTGGCACCGTGCCCCACCTCATCACTCCCCACCCCAAACCCACCACCCCGTCCCCACCACTGCCACCCCAGGAGTTTACTGGGACCGTGTGTTGGAATGGTCAACCTGCATGAGGGTTCACCCAGGTGGACGGTTGAAAGTACTACCCCCTTTTTCCAATTAAGGGGCAATTTAGCATGGCCAATTCACCTACCCTGCACATCTCTTTGGATTGTGGGGGTGAGACCCACACAGACATGGGGAGAATGTGCAAACTCCACAAGGACAATGACCCAGGATCGGGATCGAACCCAGGTCCGCAGCGCTGTGAGGCAGCAGTGCAAACCGCAGCACCACCGTGCCACTCAACAACATCTTCATCTTTGAGGCTCCCTCGTGTCCACTATGGAGGTCTTGTCAGATTGCTCCCTGACGTCGCTCGGGCACGACCACCCAGGAGCCCCACAGCAGGATGCTATCTACCCCACTGAGTTCAGCCACCTTCACGGTGAGTGCAAATCCTCCGGGAGAGCGCGATGTTGGACCCTGTACAGCACTATGTGGCGGACCCTGACCAACATGGGTCCATTTATGTCCAGGCCGTCCCCTGGACTGCCGTACCTGGCAAGGAGTCTATAAAGTCCAAGGTTGCAATGACCTCATCTGACTTGGCAGGCGCCGGCATGCTGGTGGGCAACTGGAGTTGGCTGAGGGTGCAATCTTCATTCCTGGATGATGTTCCAACACACATTCACATGCCACTAGGAGCAGTACGCAGCACTGAATGCGGGCAGACGCCACGGTGGGAATTCCTTTATCCTCCTTAAATAATTTCAAAAGGGGCTTGTGGTCCATATAGGCCATAAATGTATGCCCGTATATATACTGGTGGAATCACTTCACCCTGAAAACCAATGCCAAACTCTCCTTTTTGACTTGTCATCGTTCCGCTCCATCGCCGCCTGGGTGCGTGAAGCGAACACATTGGGCCGGTCCATTCTGTCATCCATTTGGTGCAACAGAACAGCCCCAATGCCATGAGGTGAAGCACCGCAGAGTAACAGCAAGGGCTTGGATGGGTCAAAATGAGTCAGCAGTGCCGCTGTTTCACCTCGTCAAACACCATCTGCTGCCATGGGTTCCAAAACTATCGCTGGCCCTTTTTTAGCAACAGATGCAGTGAGGCCAACACGGTCACCAAATTTGGAATGAACTTGCCATAATTGTTGATTCGGCCCAAGAAAGAGGGGAGTTCCGTAGGATCCTTTAGCACGAGGGCCTGCTGGATTGCTTGTACCTTGTCATCCACCATTCCTGTCCACCCTTAAACCAAGTAGACCACCTCTTTTGCGTGAAATACACACTTTTCACACAGTAGGCGGACCCCGCCTGCTTTGAACCAACGTAGTACATCCTCCAGGTTCTTCATGTCTTCATGTGTCCTCGGCCGTCGAACCGGTGGTCAACTCTTCGTTAAGGTGAACTGTGACCTGCGGTAATTCCTGGAGAATGTTCACCAATACTGGCTGAAAAATGGCACATGTGGAGGAGACTCCCAAAGGCAACCTGGGTGTACTCGTACAGATCTCGGTGTGTATTGATGGTCACGTACTTCCTTGAGGCTGGGTCCAAAACTAACTGCAGATAAGCAGGACTCAAGTCAGCTTGGTGAAGGTACGCCTGCCACTGAGCGAAGCATCAGGGGCTGTTTAGCACAGGGCTAAATCGCTGGCTTTGAAAGCAGACCAAGGCAGGCCAGCAGCATGGTTCAATTCCCGTAACAGCCTCCCGAAACAGGCGCTGGAATGTGGCGACTGGGGGCGTTTCACAGTAACTTCATTTGAAGCCTACTTGTGACAATAAGCAATTTTCATTTTCATTTCATTTCATACAGGTCTTCAATCCTGGGGACCGGGTAACGGCCCAAACGGGATGCCTGATTTATCATCATCTTATAGTTCCCACAGAGACGGAGCCATCAGGCTTCATGGCTGACACAACCGGCGCAGCCCAATCCACGAACTACACTGGGCAGATGATCCCTAATTGTTCCAGGTGGTCCAACTCTGTGTCCACCTTAGGCTTCAATGCATAGGGGACGAGTGGGCCCAAAAATACCGGGCTGGGCCTCAGGGTCCACCAAAATCTTGACTGAGGCCCCTCGGATGGTACCTAATCCGTCCTGAAAAACACCTGGGAATGCGCTAGCACCGCGTTTGGCCTATTGGGGTACATGCGGCACACCTGCTGCCAATCCAGCTGGAGGCGCCTTCAGCCAATCCCGCCTGAGCAAGCTGGGGCCCAAACCTTTCATTACCACTAATGCTAGGTTTGCTGACTATGCCCCCTATTCCATGGGGACTTCTGATGTGCCCGTGGTCTCCAAAGGCTCCCCTGTATATGTTGCCAGCCATTCATCAGTGTCTCACAATACTAAGCTGCAGATGCCCGAGTGGACTTGGTGGTACGTGTGGCAACTGATTTCTGTGACACAGCCCCAGTATCGAGCTCTGTCTGGGTGGGGAAACCATTGATCTGGGCTGGATGGGCGTCACCCATGGTGTGAAGATACAATAGTGCTGGGAATCCTCTGCCTGCTCCTCCAAGAAATGGGCCCATCCCAGGGGACAGTCATTGGGGGTGGCACGGTGAGCGGGTGGGCTTCCCCGCTGGCGCCCGTTCTGTCGGTTCCCCCGGTGTGGCCACCTAAAATGGTGTTGCATGCAACTAGCAGACGGAAAAGAGGAAGTAAGGAAATCACGGGAGGAGATAGAAGCATTAAGGGAGGAAATAAAGCATTTAAACGAAGCACATCAGCAGGAGTTAATTAAAGTAACAAATGCCTGGAAGAAGGAAGTAGGAAAGGTAAGCAGCGCATGGCAGGGAGAGGTAGATAGACTAAAGAACGAATGGCAGGGAGGCACAGATAGAGCGAAAAGCGCTTGGCAAGATGAAGTCAATGGGGTAAACAACGTACACCAGCAGGAGATAGCAAAGCTGCAGGAGGAGATAACAAAATTAAAAGAGGAAGGGCAAAAGGAGGTGACAAAATTAAAAGATGAGAGGCAGGAGGAGGTGAAGAAATTTAAAGAGGAACAGCAGACAGAGATAATAAGATTACAAAAGGAGCAGCGGGAGAGATTTGATCAAATGAGAGCTGGAACAGACGGACATTAGTGATCGAAAACGTTCAAACCTGGTGCATTTAGGCAGCTTTCAAATTCAATGTGAAAAAGCTTACTAAGACACCCAACGGGCTGCCGTGGTGAAGCCGAGCAGAAGGTCACCCGCTTAGATGCGAAGTGCACCATCTGCAGGCAGCATTAATAGCGCTCCATCAGACCAGTCAGGAGCAGCGCCAAGCGACCGCTGACCACTCTAAGTGCCAGCGCGAAATTAATAAATTAAAATTATTATTTTCACATTCTCCCCATGTCTGCGTGAGTTTCATCCCCACAACCTTAAGATGTGCAGGTTAGGTGGATTGGCCACGCTAAGTTGCCCCTTAATTGGAAAAAAAAATAATTGGGTACTCTAAATTTAAAAAAAATTTCAAATCATTACTCTCGGTCCAAGATGGTTTTATGTGTACCTTCGGAACAGTTGATGTAGGAGAGGGCAGAGTGGGCAGAGCTTCATGAAAGGGCAAATATGTACGTCATATGTTTAGGGCGACAAAGACGGTTACGGACCCAGGGGGACGGTATATCATGGTCAGCGGGGCCCTGGATGGGGCACCGGTTGTACTAGTTAACGTGTACGCACCCAACTGGGACGACACGAGCTTCATCAAGAAGACCATGGCAGAAATCCCTGACATAGCGACGCATCGACTAATCATGGGGGGAGACTTCAACTGTGTACAGGACCCAAATCAGACAGATCAAACTCCAAAACGGGGAAAACCTCAAGCATGGCAAGGGAACTCAGTCACTTTATGGAGCTGATGGGAGCGGTGGACCCCTGGAGGTTTGCCCATCCGGGGGAGAAGGAATTCTCCTTCTTCTCCCCAGTACACAACGTATACACCAGAATTGACTTCTTTGTGGTGGGGAAAACGGTGCTTCCAGGGATAGACAAAGTGGAATACTCCGCAATTGTGATATCAGACCACGCTCCACACTACATGGACGTGAGGCTGGAGACGGGCAGGGCCCAACGCCCCACATGGAGGTTGGACATCGCCCTACTAGCGGACAAGGCCTTCAACGAAAGGTTATCACGGGCCATTACAGAGTACACAGAGAACAACCAGAACGGGGAGGTCTCACCCTCCACGTTCTGGAAAGCACTAAAGGCCGTACTAAGAGGGGAAATCATCGCTTTCAAAGTGCGAAGAGATAGGGAGGAAAGGGCGGCGAGGCAGCAGCTGGTCGACTCCATACTGGAGGTAGACCGTAAATACTCCGAGGCCCCAACCGTAGAGCTCCTAGTGGAGAGGAAAGAGCTCCAAAGGAACTTTGACCTGCTCTCCACCAGGAAAGCAGTGCACCAACTCCGCCAGGCACGTGGGACCCGATACGAACACGGAGACAAAGCCAGCCGCCTGTTGGCACACCAGCTGAGAAAGCAGGCAGCCACCAGAGAAATTGCACAAATCAGGGATACCAGAGGCACGCTAGAAACAGAACCAGAAAAGATCAACAAAACCTTCAAGGCCTTCTACCAAGGGCTGTACACCTCAGAGCCCCCAATGGGGGAGTCCGGGATGAAACGGTTCCTTGATTGACTGGACATTCCAGTCATGGGGAGGGCAAAAAACAGGGCTTGGGAGCACCACTAGCACTGGGAGAGATCATGGACTGCATAGCTCCATGCAGGCGGGGAAGGCGCCAGGACCCAACGGGTTCCCGGCGGACTTCTACAAAACATTTGCAACAGCACTGGCCCCACACCTGCGGGAGATGTTCACAGACTCGCTAGCTAGGGGCACACTGCCACCCACGCTAGCACAGGCCTCAATCTCGCTGATACCTAAGAAAGACAAAGACACAACGGAATGTGGGTCATACAGACCCATCTCACTGCTGAATGTAGACGCCAAAATACTGGCCAAAATCCTAGCCAAAAGGTTAGAAGACTGTGTACCTGAGGTGGTCGCAGAGGGCCAGACGGGCTTCGACAAAGGTAGACAGCTTACCTCGAACATCAGGCGCCTGCTGAACGTGATAATGACCCCCTCCGGGGAGCGAACACCAGAGGTGATCGTCTCCCTAGATGCAGAAAAGGTCTTCAACAGAGTCGAATGGAAATACCTCATAGAGGTACTGGAGCGGTTCGGGCTTGGAACAGGGTTCACCTCCTGGGTAAAGCTCCTATACAATGCTCCCATGGCGAGCGTACGGACCAACAATACCAACTCCCGATACTTCCAGCTGCCCAGGGGCACCAGACAAGGATGCCCACTGTCCCCGCTGCTGTTCGCTCTAGCGATCGAACCACTAGCAATCGCGCTCAGAGCAACAAAAAGCTGGAGGGGGATCTGAAGGGGAGGCAGAGAGCACAGAGTCTCACTCTATGCAGATGACCTGCTCCTCTACATTTCGGATCCACAGAGCAGCATGGACGGAATCATCGCGCTCCTGAAAGGGTTTGGTGCCTTCTTGGGCTACAAACTCAACATGAGCAAAAGCAAGATCTTCCCGGTACACCCACAAGTAAGGGGGGCAGCATTAACAGGACTGCTGTTTAAACAAGCCCGACACAAATTCCGCTACCTGGGGATCCAAATAGCCCATGACTGGAAAGGGATCCACAAATGGAACCTCACCAGTCTGACAGAGGAAGTAAAAAAGGACCTGCAAAGATGGAACACACTCTCACTCTCCCTCGCGGGGAGAGTCCAGATGATCAAAATGAACGTGCTGCCCAGGTACCTCTTCCTATTCAGATCCATCCCGATCTACATCCCCAAGGCCTTTTTCAAAGCACTGGACAAACTAATCATGGCGTTCGTATGGGGGGAGAAGAATGCTAGGATCCCAAAGAAGGTCTTACAAAAAACAAAATCAAGGGGGGGCGCATGCCCTCCCAAACCTACAACTTTACCACTGGGTGGCGACGGCCGAGCGAATAAGGGGATGGATCAAGGAGCCAGAAGCCGAGTGGGTGCACGCGGAAGAGGCCTCCTGCATGGGGACCTATCTCCGGGCCCTCGCCACGGTGGCGCTCCCATCCCCATCCCCACCCAAAAAAAACTCCAGCAGCACGGTGGTAATAGCCACCCTCCAGTCCTGGAACCAACTACGGCAACAATTTGGCCTGACCAGAATGTTGGGTAAAGCTCCCATCTGCAACAACCATAGGTTCACACCAGCACTGACTGCCGCCACCTTCAAAAGGTGGGGACAGGCCAGAAGGACACTGACAGTCAGGGACCTATACACGGACGGCAGGATCGCAACACTGGGCAAACTGACAGAGAAATTCCAGCTAGCCAGGGGGAACGAGCTAAGGTACCTGCAACTAAAAATCTTCCTACGAAAGGAGACAGGGACATACCCACAACCACCACGACAGACACTACTGGAAGAGTTACTGGATGCAAGCATACTCGATAAAGGAAACTGTAGTGACATGTACGACCGACTGGTAGAAGGGGCCGACACCATATTGGACGCAACAAGAATGAAGTGGGAGGAGGGCCTGGGGATCGAAATAGGGTGGGGACTCTGGAGCGAAGCACTGCATAGGGTCAACTCCACCTCCACGTGCGCAAGGCTCAGCCTGACGTAACTAAAAGTGGTACATAGAGCCCACTTAACAAGAACCCGTATGAGTAGGTTCTTCCCGGAGGTCGAGGACAGATGTGAGCGGTGCCAAGGAGGCCCAGCCAACCACGCCCACATGTTCTGGTCCTGCCCCAGACTTGTGGAGTACTGGACAGCCTTCTTTGAGGCAATGTCCAAGGTGGTGGGGGTGAGGGTGGAGCCATGCCCGAAAGTGGCGGTCTTCGGGGTTTCAGACCAGCCAGATCTATTTCTGGGGAGGAGGGTGGACGCCCTTGCCTTTGCCTCCCTGATCGCCCGCCGTAGAATCCTGTTCGGCTGGCGGTCAGCAGCACCACCCAAAGCTGCAGACTGGCTGTCTGACCTCTCGGAATCTCTCCAAATGGAGAAAATCAAATTCGCCATCCGAGGGTCAGACGACGGCTTCCACAGAACGTGGGAGCCATTCATCCAATTGTTCCGGGACCTGTTTGTGGGCAACAAACAAGCAGAAGAATAGCCAGGTAGCCAAGAAACAGGGAAGAGTAGCCAAAGCATGAGAGGGAGAGATAGACCGGGAGAGGGGGGGACAGCTAAATCTAAGAGGAAGGAAAGGCGAGCCGGGGGGGGGAGGGGGGGGGGGGGCAGGAGCGGGGAGAGTGGGGTAGAAGGAAGAGATGGAACAATAGAGGAGAGCCAGGGAGGGGGAGGGGGGAGGCAGGGAAACGTTAACAAACTTAACGTCCACAGGAACAGAGAAAACGTGGAAGACGGGAGGGCCGCAGAAGCGGAACAAGATGACAACGGCAGCGAACTCCGTCTGGGAGAATCAAGGGACGACAACACCACGAACAGATGCCTACTTATGTGTGTAAATAATTTTGCCAAGTGTACAGAGCTGCTGCTGTTGAGCGGGGGCATAATACCGTCCGATGGCTTCTCAGGGAAAATTAAAACGTCAGCAGCAGCAGCGACCCATAGGGGAGTGGGGGTGAGTGCTCCGTTGGGAGGGTGTGGGAAGACTGAGGTGCGTGGGGTCATGTCTAGTCAATTGCTATTGTATATTCTCTTTTTGCACTATGTTAATGTTCACTCTATTTTGCTGTGTTAGGATTATTACTATTTATTATGAAAAACTTTGCAAAACTTTAATTTAAAAAATATATATTTTTTTAAATATGTACGTCATGAAGACCGAGAGTTGGGACTCCTCACTGCAAACCCCAGAAATAACCATACCGAACGCATCAAGAGAAGGGATATGTGGCCACCTAAAACGGTATCTAGCAAGGGATGCTGGGAAAGGTGAGCAAGGGTATGGACAAGCAGGCTGCAGGCAAATCAAATAAAGCTACAGGAAAAGGCAAACTTCAAACAAATTCACAGCTTGATGTGAATAACATAAGTAAAGGGCTATCTCCAGGCCACCAATAGGATCAATAGAACTGTCTTGTTAATCACAATTGTTTACCAGACACAGCGGCATCTAACTTCCTTATTTGGATGGGCCTACATGTTTACAATATCTTCAAGTATGGCCACTGAGTGCCCACCTCAAAATTGATGTGGCAGCCCCTGATTGGACTTTATCGATCAGGCTGATTGAGCCCTGATCAATTGATTGACAAATGACCCACAGACCGCCCACCAAAAGAGTCACAAAATTCAAACAGCATAAATGTTACTGCACAGATCCATTTTTTCTCTGGAGCAGCAGTAACTAACAACGGTGACTTCCACCGGCCGATGAAGGAGACCATCCACACGACCAACAGAAGGCAGACCAGAGCCAGAAGAGAACCAGTTTGATAACCAACTAACAGAGGACTACTGTGATGAACGGTTACTGCCTTATCATCATGTAAGGTGATGTCCCCTTTAAGACCGGGCTTGGAAGCCTGGGGACTCCGCCTCTGGCTCCGCCCATCTGGGAGTCATACATAAAGGCCTGCCTCATGGTCTGTATAGCAGTCAGCTCTCGTCTCTAGCTGTAGCATAGTTATTAGTCTAATAAAGCCTTCTTTACAGTTTAATCTCTAAGCATCATCATTGAGGGTACCTCAACTACAAGACCGGAACTACAGATAGCAGGCATGTATCTGTTCAGTACTTGTAAGTCACTGCCAAGTTCAGTTAAGATCTTGGAACTGTTGGTGTATAGTGTAACCTATGATTGGGAGTGTGTGATTGAATAACCATCACCATTGTGTGCGCGTGAATAAATATTGTTCTGTTTTATAAACTGAGTCTCATAGTCATTTGTCCACCATATACGAGTTAAGACACACTGTGGTTTAGAAACGGCAACACCGGGTACCAGTGTGTCCATCCCGCAGGTCGGGGTGTCCCCAACATGGGAGAGTGTCGGCGCCTCTCGCCGGGAAAATGCTGCCGCTGCATTCCAATGGTGAGGGTCCTAAACTACAGCATGGGCAGAAGGTGCTCCCCTAGGCTGAGGACAGCCATTCCGTGACACTGAGCTCTGTGCCTTCCTGGGACAAAGCCACATCGGTCACCTTTTTAAAATCAAGACATGTTTCCCCCAGAAGCGTTCTTGGGTCACCACATCGCGGATTCCACAGACCAACCGGTCTTGAGCGTTTCAGACAAGGTTGGGCCAAACTCACAAAAGTGAGTAAATTGCCAGTTTTCGTAAATTGTCCAAGAATTCGGTCACGGATTTCCCATGTTTTGGGTGGCCGTGTGAATTTGAAACGCTGGACTATGAACAGCAGTTTAGGATCAAATGGTTGCTTATCAAGGAAGCCAACTCCGCAAATTGGCCGGTGTCGGGCGAATCCGGGCAAGTTAAACTCTTGATGATGCTATAGGTGTTTGCGCCACAGACCGTGAGGAGGGTCACCATTTATCTTTTGTCGCCGACAATGTTGTTGAGCCGAAAGAAGTAGCCAATTCGCTCGATATATTGGGTCCAGTCGCCCGTCACGGCGTCAAACGCCTCTAACTTTCCGATTAGTGGCATACTCACAGCCTGGATGGAGGCCTCTTGAGGCCTAATCGAGGTGAGTGTGGTTTGGAGGAAATGGTATCTCCTGCAGCTCCACTTTACCCTCATCGCCAGTGTAAAGTTCCAAGCAAGAGACCATACTCTTGGGCCGGGGTATTTATGTTCCATGAGGCCTTTGGCTTAAGGGTGTAGCTCCACCCCTTCATCTCGAGAGATCATACTCAGGGGAGGCCACAGGGACTCTGATGTTGCAGACCCTGTGGTCTCCAGTTGGGATATAACACACCCCAAGGTGCCTCTGGTCTTCTGTAACTTCCTAGAGCCTCAACATTCATTGTGCATTGCCTTGCCATGTTAGTCCTCCCAAAATGCATCAGCTCACACTTTTCAGGACTAAATTCCATTTGCCATTGTTCTGCCCATCTGACCAGTGTGTCTATATCTCTCTGTAATCTAAGGCTTTCCTACTCGCTATTTACCACACCATCAATTTTTGTGTCATCTGAGAACTTATTGATCATGCCCCCCACATTCCCATCTTGATCATTAATGTACGTTGCAAACAGCAAAGGACTCAGCACCAATGCAGTACACCACTGGACACAGTGACAAAAACAACCTACGACCATCATCCTCTGCCTCCCGTCATTAAATTGCCCTAGATCCCATGGGCTCTTACCTTCTTGATCGGTCTCCTGTGTGGGACATTGTCAAAAGCCTTACAGAAATCCAGGCACTCTACATCAACCGTACTGTCCTCATCTGCACACCTAGTCATTTCCTCTAAAAATCCAATCAAATTTGTTAGACAAAATCCTGCCAAAGCCATGCTGACTAGCCTCGATTAATCCTTGTAAACATGATCAGCTTGAAATGCCAAGTGGATAAGACACTCTGCCTCCTCCTGAGCTCCCAGCATCACAGTTGCCAAGAAATGGTTGAAGGCACTGGATACTGCAAAAGCTATGGGCCCTGTTGTGGATAGTCACTCAAATCAACACATGGGGCGAAATTCTCCCCCAACGGCGCGATGTCCGCCGACTGGCGCCAAAAACGGCGCCAATCAGACGGGCATCGCGCCGGCCCAAAGGTGCGGAATGCTCCGCATCTTTGGGGGCCAAGCCCCAACATTGAGGGGCCAGGTCGACGCTGGAGGGATTTCCGCCCCGCCAGCTGGCGGAAATGGTGTTTGTTGCCCTGCCAGCTGGCGGAAATGGCGTTTGTTGCCCCGCCAGCTGGCGCGGAAATGCAGCGCATGCGCGGGAGCGTCAGCGGCCGCCGACAGTTTCCCGCACATGCGCAGTGGGGAGAGTCACTTCCTCCTCCGCCATGGTGGAGACCGTGGCGGAGGCGGAAGAGAAAGAGTGCCCCCACGGCACAGGCCCGCCCGCGGATCGGTGGGCCCCGATCGCGGGCCAGGCCACCGTGGGGGCACCCCCGCGCCCCCCCCCCCCCCAGGACCCCGGAGCCCGCCCACGCCGCCTGGTCCCGCCGGTAAATACCAGCTTTGATTTACGCCGGCTGGACAGGCAATTTCTGGGCAGGACTTCGGCCCATTCGGGCCGGAGAATTGAGCAGGGGGTCCCGCCAACCGGCGCGGCCCGATTCCCGCCCCCGCCCAATCTCCGGTACCGGAGGCTTCGGCGGCGGCGGGAGCGGGATTCACGGTGGCCAACGGCCATTCTCCGACCCGGCGGGGGGTCGGAGAATGACGCCCATGGAGTCTGAGTCTCACATTCACAAAAAGCAGGAGAACTCCAATGCTGACAATAACCATCAATTCTTCCTGGACATGGATGAATGCAGCCCCAATAACACTCAAGGTCAAAAAATATGACATCATCCAGGACAAGGCAGCCCACTTGACTAGCACCCCATCCACCATTTTAAACATTCACTCACTCCACCACAGATGCACAGTGACAGCAGTGTGTAGGTACTACAAATGTCAGTGCAGCAACTTGCCAAAGCTCTTCAACTTCCAAACCCATGAGCTCTACCACCCAGAAGGACAAGGGCAGCAGATGCATGGGAACACCACCACCTGCAAGTTCCCCCACCCCCCCTCCCACCAAGCCAGACACCACCCCTGACTTGGAATATATTGCCATTTCCTCACTGTCGCTGGGTTAGCAACATGGATATACCTATACCCATGGATTGCAGTTTCAAGATGCTCACCACCGCATTATCTTTTTTAAAAAAAAACATTTTATTTGGGTATTTATAGTTTTATAATAATAACAATAACAACAACGTGAGCATAGTTTATAAGACATTTCCATCCCTGACATGTTCCTCACGCCCCCAACACAGAAACAACAGCCTAAACCGCCCCCCCCCCCCCACTAGATTTCTGCCCCTGCTGACATTTCATTTTCCCCAAAAAAGTTGACAAACGGCTGCCATGACAAACCCCAACATTGACCCTCTCAGGGCAAACTTTATTTCCTCAAGACTGAGAAGCCCCGCCATGTTGCTAACCCAGGTCTCTGATTTTGGGGGCTTCGAGTCCCTCCACATTAATAGTATCCGTCTCCGGGCTACGAGGGAGGCAAAGGCCAAAACGTCAGCCTCTCTCACCCCCTGGATTCCCGGCTCTTCCGACGCTCCAAAGATCGCAACCTCTGGACTCGGCACCACCCGTGTTTTTGGTAACCTGGACATGACATCAGCGAAACCTTGCCAAAATCCTCTAAGCTTCGGACATGCCCAAAACATGTGGACATGATTTGCTGACACTCCCGCGCACCTCGCACGCCTATCCTCTATCCCAAAAACGTACTCATCCGGGCCACCGTCATGTGTGCCCGGTGGACTACCTTAAATTGTATCAGGCTGAACCTGGCACATGATGAGGCTGTGTTAACCCTGCCTAAGGCATCCGCCCACAAACCCACCTCTATCTCTCCCCCTAGCTCATCTTCCCACTTGCCCTTTAGCTCCTCTATCGGAGTTTCCTCCGACTCCATAAGCTCTTTGTAGATGTCTGATACCTTTCCCTCTCCTACCCCCGTTCTGGAAACTACCCTGTCCTGTATCCCCGGTGGTGGCAGGAGCGGAAAGGTCGGAACCTGCCTTCTCAAAAAATCCCGTACCTGCAGATACCTGAATCCATTCTCTGCTGGCAGTTCAAATTTCTCCTCCAAATCCTTCAAACAGGGGAAGCTCCCATCTATAAATAGATCTCCCATCCTCTCAATTCCTACTCTCTGCCATCTCTGAAACCCTCCATCCAGCCTTCCCGGCACAAACCGATGGTTGTTGTAAATCGGGGCCCAGACCAATGCTCCCTCCGCTCTCCTATATTTCCTCCACTGCCCCCAGAGTCTCAGAGCCGCCACTACCACCGGGCTTGTGGAGTATCGGGCTGGCGAGAACGGCAGAGGTGCCGTTATCAGTGCCCCCAGACTTGTGTCCTTGCATGATGCCGCCTCTACACGCTCCCACACCCCCCCCCCACCCTTACCCCCCGTTTAAAAAAGGCCCTCGGGATAAAGATGGGGAGGCACTGAAAAATGAACAGAAATCTAGGGAGGACCGTCATTTTCACGGTCTGTACCCTCCCCGCCAGTGACAGCGGGAGCATGTCCCATCTCCTAAAGTCCTTCATTTGCTCTCCAAGCCGGGACAAGTTTAGCTTGTGCAATGTCTCCCATTCCCGTGCCACCTGGATTCACAGATAACGAAAGCTCCTTCCCACCACTCTAAATGGCAGCTCTCGCAGTCTCCTCTCCTGCCTCCTTGACTGGATCGCGAACATCTCATTTTTCGACATATTCAGTGTATACCCCGAAAACCGACCGAATTCCCCTAGGATCCGCATAATCTCTCCCATCCCCTTTAACGGGCCAGAAATATTCAGGAATAATGCACGACCAATGACCACGAAAGCGAGGTTGTAGTCCAACTGAAGGCTTTAATAAGCTAGATGTTTCCCCCAGCAGCTCAGGTACAGAATGAAGGCTGCTGGGGTGGCACGGGCTCTTATACCCCGCCTTGCAGGGCGGATCTACCATACAGCTTGACCAATAGGAAACATACAATATCTACCAATGGTGTTCCAGCATTACCAGGTACCGTAATACCTCTACACAGACTACCACAAGGAGCAAGGGCAGCACGGTGGCGCAGTGGTTAGCATTTCTGCCTCACGGCGCTGAGGTCCCAGGTTCGATCCCGGCTCTGGGTCACTGTCCGTGTGGAGTTTGCACATTCTCCCCGTGTTTGCGTGGGTTTCACAACCCAAAGATGTGCAGGCTAGGTGGATTGGCCACACTAAATTGCCCTATAATTGGAAAAAATGAATTGGGTACTCTAAATTTAAAAAAAAAGAAATATACAGGAGCAGGTCATCTGCGTAAAGCGAGACCCGGTGTTCCCCCCCGGACCAGCCCGTTCCAGTTCATAGAAGTTCTTAACGCCATCGCCAATGGCTCTATGGCCAGAGCAAACAACAGTGGGGAGAGGAGGCATCCTTGCCTTGTCCCTCGGTGCAGCTTAAAATAGCCCGACTTCAGCTGATTCGTTCGCACGTTTGCTACTGGTGCCTGATATAGCAACCGCACCCAATCAATGAAGCCCTGTCCAAACCCGAACCTTCCTAACACCTCCCACAAATAATTCCACTCCACCCAGTCAAAGGCGTTCTCCGCGTCCATCGCAACCACCACCTCCATCCCCCTCACCACCTCCATCCCCCTCCCTCTGAGGGCATCATGATAATGTTTAGGAGCCTTCTAACATTGGCCGTAGGTTGCCTGCCCTTCACAAACCCCGTCTGGTCTTCACCTATCCCCTCCGAAACACAGTCCACTATCCTTGTGGCCAAAATTTTAGCCAGAGGTTTAGTGTCCACATTCAACAGGGAAAGTAGCCTGTATGATTCACATAGCTCAGGGTCCTTCTCCCGCTTCAGAATCAATGAAATTGAGTCCCGTGACATTGTTGGGGGAAGGACACCCCGCTCCCTTGCCTCATTAAATGCCCTCACCAGCAGTGGGCCCAATATCTCAGAGAACTGCTTGTAAAATTCCACTGGGTAGCCGTCCGGTCCCGGGGCCTTGCCTGACTGCATGACCTCCAGCCCCTCCATTATTTCCTCAATTTCAATTGGGGCGCCCAACCCTTCCACCAGTCCTTCCTCCACCTTCGGGAACTTCAACTGACCCAGGTACTGCCTCATCCCCTCCAACCCAGCCGGGGGGTTCCGACCCGTATAGCTTACTATAAAACTCCTTGAACACCCCATTCACCCTACTGTGTCCAAGATTGCATTCCCACTTCTGTCCTTTACTCCCCCTATCTCCCTGGCCGCCTCGCTTTTCCTCAGCCGGTGTGCTAACATTCTACTGGCCTTTTCCCCATACTCATACACCGTTCCCCTTGCCTTCCTCAGTTGTTCCACTGCCTTCCCTGTAGATAACAGCCCAAGCTCCACCTGTAGCCTCTGCCGCTCCTTCAGTAGCCTCGCGTCCGGGGCTTCCGAATATCTCCTATCCACCTGGAGCATCTCCCTAACCAGCCTATCTCTCTCTCGGTATCAGCCACCCCCGCCAGTAACGCCTTGCTCAGGATAATAAAGTTGATCTGAGAATATACTTTGTGC
Source organism: Scyliorhinus torazame (assembly GCF_047496885.1). Lineage (NCBI taxonomy): Eukaryota > Metazoa > Chordata > Chondrichthyes > Carcharhiniformes > Scyliorhinidae > Scyliorhinus > Scyliorhinus torazame. Next base: position 173,827,174 of record NC_092716.1, on the reverse strand, counting down.
ACATGGGAGAAAAAAGGAATCTCCTTCACTCTTGGCCATCCAAACCTCCATGGATCTAACCCCCCCCCCCCCCCGCCACCCCCCCCCTCCCCCCCCCCCCCCCCCGCCACCCCCACCCCCCCCCCCCCCCCCCCCCCCCCCATCTGCTCCATGAACCCTTTTAGTTCCTTTGCTATGTCTGGCACCCGCCCTGTCCTAGATTTTGACCGGTCCGTCCTGGATCAATGACCGTATTAAAATCTCCCCCCATGATCAGCTTATGTGACCCTAGGTCTGGGATCTTACCTAATACCAGCCTCATGAATTCCACATCGTCCCAATTTGGTGCATATATATTCACAAGTACCACCCGCATCCCCTCACAATTCTCCCTGCATCGAATGCCACCTGTTTGTTGATCAGGATCGCGACCGCCCTGGTCTTAGAGTCCAGCCCTGAATGAAATACTTGGGCGACCCACCCCATCCTCAATCTGATCTGGTCTATAACCTTCAGGTGTGTCTCTTGTAACATTGCCACGTCCGCCTTCAGCCCCTCAGATGCGCAAACACGCAAGCCCTCTTAACCGGCCCATTTAGCCCTCTGACGCTACAAATGGTCAGTCTAGGTGCTCCCCCCGCCCCCCCCTCCCCGCCGTCGATCAGCCATCATCCTTCTTAGGCCAGCCTCCAGCCCGTGTCCCTCACCTCCTCGGGCCCACCCTCGGGCCTCCGCCGTCTTCAATCTCCCTTTTGTCCCCTATCAAAAGTTCCTCCCCTGTCAGCACAGTAGCTACCCCACCCAGCTATTAGCAGCACCACAATCCCAACCCCCCATACCAAGCTTATCACCTGCTCACTGCGCTTCCAGGAACTAGCTCACCTAGCCAACCTGGTAGCTCCCACCCATAGCGCCAGACACCCTATTTCCCTATTGTTCTCCCTCCTCCCCCCTGCCTGGACAAACATATTCAGAGCATCACAGTCCCCAGTAAACAAACAGTAGATAAAAATCCCTCCACCCATCACCCACCAGAGCAAAGTTATATTTCTCAACACTCCCAAAGCGAGCGTTCAAATTAACACCAGCAACTCTAAATAGTTCCAGCTGCAGAGAGAAACAAGACAGGGCTGCCCCCTGTCCCCACTCTTGTTCGCGCTAGCGATCGAACCCCTGGTGATAGCCCTGTGGGACGTGAAAAGCTGGAAGGGAATCCGGAGAGGAGACAGAGAGCACAGAGTCTCACTCTATGCAGATGACCTGCTCCTCTATGTCTCGAAGCCACAGGAGGGACTGAAGGCAATACTACAAATGCTGAAAGAGTTTGGAACCTTTTCGGGCTACAAACTTAACCTGGGCAAAAGCGAGGCATTCCCAGTGAACCCAAACGGGGGAGGGAGAGAGCTGGAGGGGCTCCCGTTCAAAACAGAACAGAACAGATTCCGCTACCTGGGGATCCAGATAGCCAGAGACTGGACACAGATCCACAAGTGGAACCTGACAAGCCTGGTGGAGGAAGTAAGAAGAGACCTTCAAAGATGAGGATCACTCCCACTCTCCCTGGCGGGGAGAGAGCAGACGATCAAGATGAACATACTGCCAAGGTTCCTCTTCCTGTTTAGATCCATTCCGATCTTCATCCTAAAGGCCTTTTTCCAAAACGTAGACAGTCTATTCATGGCGTTTGTGTTGGGTGGGGTAAGAATCCGAGAATTCCCAAACAGACACCGCAAAGAAGGAAAATCAAAGGGGGCTTGGCCTTACCAAACCTACAATACTACCACAGGGCAGCAACGGCAGAAAGAGTGAGGGGATGGGTACAAGAACTCGACACGGATTTGGTCCAAATGGAGGAGACAACAGGAGAGAGGGAGGAACCATGGACCGATCCAGAGGGCAATGAAATGCATGTAGGGTCAGTTAAACCAAGGACAAACTAAACCTCTCTGTATAATAAAGGAAATTAGCGCGGGCGAGAAAAATGTGATGTGTATATATACTACTGTTTATAAACATGGGAAATGCCAATAAAAAGATTTTTTTTTTTTTTAAATTCTATTTCTGAGCAACTGCGCAAACATCTTAACAAAACAAAAACCAAAGAAAAAGGAAGGGGCTAAATAAAAAACAAGAATATTCCCTTGTTGCGGAGAGCACTGCATCTCCAGAACCTCACATGAATAACTTTAAGCCAATTCAACCCTACCATACCCTCCCGCAAGGTTCAATGCCCTCAAACCCCTGCCAGCCTTTTGTCCTTGATAAAGTTCATCGCTTCATCCGGCGATTCAAAGTAAAGTTCCTGGCCCTAGAAAGTGACCCGCAGGTGCGCTGGGTATAACATCCCAAACTTCACCCCCTTCTTGAAGAGGGCTGATTTTGCCCTATTAAATCCGGCTTGCCTTTTGGCCAGTTCTGCGCCCAGGTCCTGGTAGATGCGCAACTCACAGTTCTCCCACTTGCAGCTCCGTGTCTGCTTGGCCCACCGCAAAATCTGTTCCTTGTCCAGGAACCGGTGCATCCGCACCACCATCGCCCTCGGCGATTTGTTCGCTCGCAGCTTCCTCGCAAGCGCTCTGTGCGCTCTGTCCACTTCCAAGGGTTGAGTAAACGTCCCCTCTCCCATCAACTTTTCCAGCATACTTGCCACATTTAGCCTCGTGTCCAATCCCTCACTGCCCCCCGGGAGGCCTACGATCCTCAGATTCTGTCTCCTGGACCTGTCCTCCACCTTCTCCTGCAGTCTCTTCTGGTGGTCCTTCATCAGCTCACCTCGGCCTCCAACACGGTTAGATAGTCCTCGTGCTCGGCCACCTTTTACTCCACCTTCTGGATCGCCCGTCCGTGGGCTTCTGGCCCCTGTTATACCCGATCAATTGATGCCGGGTGATCGGGTCTAGCGTATCCTTCTTTAGCTTGGCGAAACTCTGCTCGAAGAACTTCACCAGCTGTACCGTCGACCATTGTGCCACCACAGCAGGATCCTGTGCCCCCACCATGCTTTCCTGTGCTGCCGGCTCTGCACGCGCCTTCTTTGCTCTCTATGTCTCCTTGTAAGGCCACTTCTAGTCCACTATTCCATATACTGGTGGGGGATTTCTCCCCACTGTCTCACTCTCCACCGATTATTCCAATAAAATGCCGACAAAAACGGGAGAACATGTCCACAAGCTCCATCTCAAGCGGGTACTACCAAATGTGCGACCTCCTACACCATGACCGCCACCGGAAGTTCTACCACCGCATTATCAAGAGCAATTAGGGATGGACAATAACTGTTGGCTTCGCCGGCAACAACCAAATCCCATGAAAGAATAAATAAAACAAATGAGTTTGGGGTTTCACCAGGTTTTTTGCCTAAAGCTTTCCATATGTCTAAAGGACATTGGTGGATTAGATGGGTTTACACAACAATTTGGTAATTTCACGATCAGCATTACTAAGGCCATCTTTTTTAAAACTTCAGATTTATTAATTAAATTTAAATTCCATCAGCCCAATTAGTCCAGGTCTCTGAATCACTCGTGCAGTAACACCACCACTATGCCACAGCTCCCTCACCAGCCTGCCTGTTGCAGGTGCATCTGTCCATGACAGTAGGGAAGGAGTGACCACCTGTCATCACATTGAGAATACCCTCCATTGTGTTTTGTGGCACTGCCACTGTGCTAAATGGAATACATTTTGAATGGGTCCAGCAACTCAAGACTGGGCATCCATGAGGCACTGTGGCCCATCAGCAGCAAAAGAATTGTGCTCAACTACAACCTGTATGCTCTTAGCCCAGGATATCCCCACTCCACCATTAACACCAAGTCAGGATATCAACATTGGTTCAATGAAAAGTGCAGGGGGAATGCCATGAGCAGCACCAGGTATTGCTAAAAATGAGGTGTCAACCTGGTAAATTGACGACAGCCGAATCAAACCCCGAGGTCCAGACAGATTCCCAGTGGAATTCTATTTTAAAAGTTGCGACAGCACTGGCCCCGCACCTGCGGGAGATGTTCAATGACTCACTATCGAGAGGGACCCTGCTGCCCACGCTGGCACATGCCTCGATATCACTAATCCCTAAAAAAGACAAAGACCCATCTCACTCCTAAACACCGATGCCAAAGTCCTGGCAGATCAGACTGGCTGGTGTGATTTGTCGGAATTCCTCCAAGGGGAGAAAATAAAATTCACCATCCGTGGGTCGGAAGAGGGCTTCCACAAGGCGTGGAAATCATTCACCAACTTGTTCCAAGACCTGGTCATAGCCAGCAATTAATAGAGTGGGAGGGGAGGGGGGAGGCGCAGGCGAGCCACAAAATTCAAAGGAATGGGGAGGGGAGTGAGGGGGGGGGGGGGGGGAAAGGGAGCTAGAGGGGATGGGGGGGCAAAAAAACGCCAAGGGGAACCCGGCGGCGTAGCCACGGAGGACAGGCCTGCAGACAAGAGGCAAATACATGGACAACAAAGCAAACACATCAGGACCAACGTCGGGAGCCCAACCAGGCGGAATGGTCAGATAGGGGGGAGACCCATGGGGGTTAGACATGTAAATTGTCATAAGGTTCCTTGTTTGAATATGTATATGTTCTCATTCTGACTTGTTTTGTGTCTCTGCTTGTTTTTCCGTGGGAGCTCTGTAAATATGCGAGCATTAACCTTTCAGTGATTGCTGGACTGTGTATCATTGAAATATTAAAATCAATAAAAACATTTTTTTAAAAGAGAGGGAGGCAAAAAGTAGGAAACTATAGACCAGTTAATTTAACATTTGTCATTGGGAAATTGTTAGAATCCATTATTAAGGAAGCAATAACAAGACAATTATGTGATATTATCAAAAATGTAAGGAACTGTAAGGGTTAATGTTATGTCCAAATCAACCACTGAAAGGAACTCGATGTAGAACTATATAAGGCATTGATGCTAAGCCTTGTGGGTGAGGTTGACGAGAAAGCTAGAAGACAGACTGGAAAGATAGTGTGAGTGAGAGCAGATCATAGTTATTGGTATTAGTGTAGAGATTAGTAGTAGATGAATGTAGATTGTATGTTTATTATCAACTGTTTGTTATATAGGAGTAAATGTTGAATCCAATTAAATAGTATAAATAAATCTATAGCGTGGTTCAATATAAAAGCTAGCATCCTAGAATTAGCAACACAAAGAACACCACAATTTAGAAAGTCAAAATAAAATCCATCAGAGTCAGAATAATTTTATGAAGAGTAAAACGTGTTTGACTAATTTTCTGGAGTTCTTTGAAGATGATAAAAGCCAAGTGGATAAACCTGTAGATGTATATTTGGACTTCCAGAAGGAATTAAATAAGGTGCTGAACAAAACGTTAATACACAAGGTAAGATCACATGGGATTAGGGTAATTTATTAGCTTAGATAGGAGACTGGCTAATCGGGATGGCACAGTGGTTAGCACTGCAGCCTCACATGCCAGGGACTCGGGTTCAATTCTGGCCTTGGATGACTGTCCGTGTGGAGTTTGTACATTTTCCCCTTGTCTGCGTGAGTTTCCTCCCACAGGCCAAAGATGTGCAGGTTAGGTGGGTTGGCCATGCTAAATTGCCCTTAATGTCCAACAATTTTTAAAAAAGACTGGCTTACTGACAGAAGGCAGAGAGTTGGGATAAATGGGTCTTTTTCTGATTGGGAAGATGTAACGAGTGGGGTGCCACAGGGCCCCAACTATTTACAACATATATTAATGACTTGGATTTAGGGACAGAAGGTACTATTGGTAAATTTACAGATGACATTAAAATCGCGTTCGCCGATCGGCCGGAGAATCCCTTTCTATGCCGAAATCAGGTGGGGCGCCGTTTTTACGATGCTCTCCCTCTCAAAAATAGCATACTCAAGGAGTATGCCACACGCCATTGGGACGGCCGCAGGACGTCACCTGAGGCCCTCCCCCGATGTTCCGCCCCTGATGGGTGGACTTCCCGACGGCGTCGGTCGTGTGTCCTCTCAACTTTTGCAAACCTGGCGTGGTAGCTGCCAACTTTATCCAGCACCCCAACAGTCGAGGGGGGGGGGGGGGAGCCTTTCCACTGGCAGGAGGGGCTTCGGCGGGGGCTGGGGGTGTTGGTGGGGGTGGCGAGGGGGTTTACGGGAGGCGCTTTTTGGCAGGCCTGGTCCGCGCGCGGCTGGCGCCATGTGGTACGTCGCCGCCGCCGCAGGCCACCGCTGTGCGCATGTGCGGCCACGGAACCGGCCAATCTGCGTCCGTATTGGCAGGTTACGTGGCACGGCTGCTCGTCCACCACCGGATGGAGCATCGGTGCCCGGGCGCCGCCAAATTATTGGTTGTAAGACCAGAAGCATCCTCTGGGCATAGCCGCAGAATCGGAGAATCCAGCCCAAGAAATTTACAAATCGATATAGATAAATTTGGTGAATGGGCCAAAATTTGGCAGATGGAGTTTAATGTGGATAAGTGTGAGGTTATCCATTTTGGTTGGAAAAATGGAACAGCAACTTATTATCTAAATGGAGAGAATCTTCAGAGTGCTTCAGTGAAGAGGGATCTCGTGCATGAATCACAGTTAAGGCCTATACTTCTTGTTCTATTTCTTTATTCCACTCGACCATTTTAACCCGATGTTTTTCCAATGTGCTGGTCCTATCTAAGATTGAATTGAGCTTTACAATGATGGGCTAATTGGGTGACCAAACTGATTATGTATGTATGACAAGGAGGTGACTTTCTATTATAGTTGCTTCGGTGGGTTTGAAGCATAAGGTGTGCTTCCAAATGATACAAACTTTACCCCCATGTATCATTGTTCTGACATTAATGACACATAATAATAATCTTTATTGTCACATGTAGGCTTACATTAACACTGCACTGAAGTTACTGTGAAAATCTCTAGTCGCCACATTCCGGCGCCTGCTCGGGTACACAGAGGGAGAATTCAGATGTCCAAATTATCTAACAGCCTGTCTTTTGGGACTTGTGGGAGGAAACCAGAGCACCCAGAGGAAACCCACGCAGAGACGGGGAGAATGTGCAGACTCCGCACAGACAGTCCCCATCTGGAAATACAGATACTCCACACCATTCTCCACTCGCGTCTGGATATTTATGTCACAAGTGGGTGATTCTGAATCCAGGGTGAAGCCACAGGCTGACTTATCTGGATTTCTAACATCGTAGCGACACAAGTAAGCTTTTCCTATCTCTGAACAACACTCAGTGTTCAGGTTGTCCCAAGTCTGATTCTGGTTTGGCAGGATTGAGGGAGGAGCTGGATATGATGAATGGGCTCCTTGATCAATTGTCCCTATGAATTCCCCCTTAAACCTCCCCTTAAACCTTCCCATTCATTTTCCAATCAGAGACAACGTACTATATTCCCTTGGCCGTGGTTCCACTTTCTCAACTAGGCCAACTTATGTTGTCTAACTCTTTTTGGGTCATCGTAATTAGTGAACCATCAATTCACTGATTATGATATAATTCTAAAAGAATGGAATCTGATTCTTCTCTACGTTACTGAGACAAGCCATGACTTGATCAAACATATAACCTCCATAGATACCTCTTCATTCACCTGAGGAAGGAGCAGCGCTCCGAAAGCTAGTGACATCGAAACAAACCTGTTGGACTTTAACCTGGTGTTGTAAGACTTCGTACTGTGCTCACCCCAGTCCAACGCCGGCATCTCCACTCCATAGATGGAGCAGACGATTGCCTTTCATATTTTATTTTCCACCTCACCCATTTCTTTAATGATCTCATTGATTGTTTCCTAAATCTTTTGGAATATCTTCACCTTGGGCGGGATTCTCCATCCCGCCAGCCCCATTTTCGGGCGTGGCACATGCCCACAGCAGCGAGGTGCTCCATTCTTGCAGCCGGCCAATGGGGTTTTGCATTGTGGCTACCCCAACGCCATCGGGAAACCCGTGGGTGTGGTGCTAGCGAAGTGGAGGATCCCACCACTGCAGAATCCCGCAGCTTGACTCTAACTGTTGGCTTTGTTTCGAATCACTAGCTTTCGGAGCACTGCTTCCTCAGGTGAGGATTTCACCTAAGGAAGGAGCAGCGCTCCGAAAGCTAGTGATTCAAAACAAACTTGTTGGACTTTAACCTGGTGTTGTAAGACTTCTTACTGTGCTCACCCCAGTCCAATGCCGTCATCTCCACTTCATGGCTTAATCAGCTCATCGTGGCTTGAGAGGGCAAGATACCTGTGGCACTATGTGGGTTTGCTCTTATTTCCATCAGACACATTGGTAACATGTCAACCCATTATGTGAGGTAATTCTCTTTTTTGTTATAAATATAGAGTATCCGATTATTTTTTTCCAGTTAAGGGGCAATTTAGCGTGGCCAATCCACCTACCCTGCACATCTTTGGGCTGTGGGGGTGAGACCCACGTAGACACAGGGAGAATGTGCAAACTCCACCTGGACAGTGACCTGGGCCAGGACTGAAGCCGGATCCTCAGCGCCGTAGGCAGCAGTGCTAACCACTGCACCACCGTGCCACCCATGTGAGATAATTCTCGCAAAACGTTTTCAGCATTGATTTGAGAATTTGGTTCCCACTCTTCCATTAACCTTGACGACTGTGGATGATGTGACACTTGTAGCTTTGGGGCAGCATTGTGGCACAGGGGCAGCATGGTGGCACAGTGGTTAGCACTGTTGCCTTACAGTGCCAGGGACCAGGCTTCAATTCCAGCCTCGGGTGACTGTATGTGTGGAGTCTGCACTTTCTCCCCGTGTCTGCGTGGGTTTCCTCCGGGTGCTCCGGTTTCCCCCCATAGTCCAAAGATGTGCAGGTTAGTTGGATTGCCCATACTAAATTGCCCTTTAGTGGGGTTACTGGGTTACAGGGATAGGGTCGGGGCATGGGCCTAGGTCGGGTACTCTTTCCAAGGGTCGGTGCAGACTAGCTGGGCCGAATGGCCTCCTTGTGCACTGCAGAGTTTCTAAGATTCTCTGATCAATTTTATTAAGGTGCTGTGTTCTGGAAAGAACTTTCCAGTGAAATATGAACCCAGGTCGCTGTCAACCTAAAGTGTCAATCCTCATCTGCAAATCACCTCACATAGTAGCAGCTTGGCTCCACTGAGGGCTGTTATTTTTACAGGAGAAGCCCTCTATCCATTTGGTGAACTTGTCCATTAAGGCTGGACAGCATCAGTAGCTTGAGAGTGCTATGGCAAGGGGCCCGATAAAATCTATCTGGGTAAGTGTCTGGGAACCATCTGGCAGGGGTGGCCTTTGTAACAGTGCCCAGTTAGCATGGTTGCTTTTGTTGTGCTTAAGGCAGGGAAGACACCTGCAAATCCTGGCCTCAAAATCTGCTTCACAGCCCTTGAACCAGGCAAAGGCAAAGAGCTTCTCCAGGGTGACCCTTACTGCATAATGCCCTCTGATGGGGTGAGTGTGTAACAATCCGAACAATTCATCTCCCATGATTGGGAGGACCGCAAGCAACCAAGGATCCAGGTGATGCGACCATCAATTCACACGAGATGGAGAGTTGAAGTGAACTGTGGCTTTAATCAGCTAGACCTGTGCCTGCTGGCGACTGCTCTGCACTGAGAGCTGCCCGCAGGGCAGCAGGTCTATATACCTCCCCTCAAGGGGGTGGGGCCAGGGGCGGAGCCCACAAGGGCACCAACATGATATAATGCGGTGCAATACAATACAATGGTCCATAGGTGGAGCCCACAAGGGCAACAACATAGTACAATGCAATACAGTGGTGAATGGTGTTATGGGAGATTAGTCCAATGCAATACACTGGTGAATGGTGTTATAGGAGAGGTGTTTTCAGAACCCCAAAATGTATCATGGAGTTCACCCAACTCCCACCTTTTAATGGATTGTTGCTTTTCAAGCACACGGCTTGTTCCCCAGGTATAGTATTACAATTATGGACACGTGGTTTTTAAAACAAAACAATGTTTATTCCATGAACTCAAATTAACCTTTTAAATAAACATTGGATCTCTTAACACCCCTTACTTCAAAGATAACCCCAAAAATAATACAATACTACCCAAACCTGCAAACTGGTCCTTTACAAATCCAAAAGACTTAACAAATCCTTCAAACAGAAGCACATTAGATTTATTTTCAATACTGAGACTTTTTTTACAATTCTGATTTCACCAAAGGATTAAGAGATCGTCCTTCATGCCAGAGATCACCAGCAATGCAGCTCACAGCCACACCCAAGCTTTCTACAAACTGGCTTTCTCCTTTCAAGCAGCTCACAGCAAAACAGCCAGGCACTTTTTTAGCTGCTCTCTCTCAAAACTGAAACTAAAACTTCAAAATGGCCGAGCTGAAGCCCAGCTCCACCCACACTCTGACATCACTGCATTTCTTAAAGGTACATTGCTTAAACATCCATTTCTTAAAGGTACTCTCACATGGCAATGGCTGTCATAATACATTCACCACACCAGGAAAACCATCATTCATGAGGTTGGGGTTGGCATACCGAAGTCGACCTGATAGATGTGCGGGGGCTGAGATTAAGGGGTCGCGGGCAACAGGGGCTGGCACTCCTGGTGCCAAATGATGACAGTTGGGGCTGGATCATATGTGACCTGCAAGGAAGCGCGCTCTCTTAACTAAGCTAATCACCGCAGGTGCTCCAGAGGGTGAACGCCTCCACCTCATGTGCGAGGTTGGAGCTGATACAGCTGATGGTGGTGTATAGAGCACACCTTAGAAGGACGAGAATGAGCCGGCTCTTTGAGGGGGTAGAAGATGTGTGTGAATGTTGCGGGAGGGGGGGGGGGGGGGGGGGGGGGGGGGGGGGGGCGGGGGGGGGGGGGTCGCAAACCACGTTCATATGTTTTGGTCCTGTCCAAAGCTGGAGGATTACTTGAAGGAGGTTTTTAGGGGAATCTCTAAAGTGGTGCACGTGAAACTGGACCCGGGCCCTCAGGAGGCCATATTCGGGGTGTCGGACCAGCCGGGGTTGGAAACTGGCGCGGAGGCAGATGTTGTAGCCTGCGCGTCATTGATGGCCTGAAGGCAGATCCTGTTAGGGTGGAGATCAACCTCTCCACTCTGTGCCCTGGCATGGCGGGGGGTCCTGCTGGAATTCTTAACGCTTGTAAAGGTTAAATTTGAACTGAGGGGAAGGTTGGAGGGGTTCTACAATTCATGGGCGTTATTCATTATTCACTTTCGAGAATTGGATCACATCGAACATTAGTGAGGTTGGGGCTGGGAGGGTTGGGGGGAGGGGGAGGGAGACTGTATGTTTTAATGGTGACTATGGGTGATTCCTGATTCTTTTTTGTCATTTGTTTATGTTAACATGCGGGCTAATGTTTGGGGTTTGGTGGGAGGATGGGATCGTTGTTATTAGTATGGGGATTGATATTACATTCGTTACTGATTATTGTTTATTGTTGGGTGTAAATTTGGGAGAAAATGTGAAAAAGGAGGAGAATAAAAATATTTTTAAAAACTAAACTGATCACCGCTATAGGTAATGGGTCAGGATCTAGGGATTTTATCCACATAGGAGCTTTCGGGCAGCTTGCTTTGCTGCCTGGTCTGCCGTGAAGTTGCCTTTGGCGACGAGTTCTATGCAGGATGGTATACATAAAGCAGTTATGTACATAATATTATGCATGCCCTCTGACCACCAGGTGGCAGTATTAATGTATTAACCCACCATAGGACACTGGTTAAGGGAGTTGGGTGTAGGTCATGCTGGGAGACAGATGTATTTTGCACTTGCGCCACAAGAGTTAATTAGTGTTGATAGTTCATTATTTTATTTATCTCAGTTATCTTAATCACATAGTTGTTAAATAATAATTTATTTGAATGAGTTGTTCTGTAGTTTATCATTTACTTCAGCCAGTCTACAGAACATGACACTAAGGGCTGCACGGTGGCGCAGTGGTTAACACTGCTGCCTCACGGTGCCGAGGTCCCAGGTTCGATCCCGGCTCTGGGTCACTGTCCATGTGGAGTTTGCACATTCTCCCCGTGTTTCCGTGGGTTTCGCCCCCACACCCCAAAGATATGATCTGCCTGATGCTGAATCTACATTAAGATACAGAAAGAAGTCTTAGAACACCAGGGTAAAGTCCAACAGGTTTGTTTTGAATCATTAGCTTTCGGAGCACAGCTCCTTCCTCAGGTGAATGAAGAGGTGGGTTCCACAGATAAATATATAGACAAAGTCAATGATGCAAGATGATACTTTGAATGTGAGTCTTTGCAGGTAATTAAGTCTTTACAGGTCCAGACGGTGCGACTGGAGAGAGGGATAATCATAGGTTAAAGAGGTGTAAATTGTCTCAAGCCAGGACAATTGCTAGGAATTCGCAAGCCCAGGCTAGATGGTGGGGGGTGAATGTAATGCGACGTGAATCCAAGGTCCCGGTTGAGGCCGTACTCATGTGTGCGGAACTTGGCTATCAGTTTCTGCTCGGCGATTCTGCGTTGTTGCGCGTCCTGAAGGCCGCCTTGGCGAATGCTTACCCAAAGATCAGAGGCTGAAGTGTTCCCCGACTGGAAGGGAACATTCAAGCCTGGCGATTGTCACGCAATGTCCTTTAATCCGTTGTCGCATCGTCTGCATGGTCTCGCCAATGTACCACGCCTCGGGCAATCCTTTCCTGCAGCGTATGAGGTAGACAACGTTGGCCAAGTCGCATCAGATTGTACCGCGTAGCTGGTGGGTGGTGTTCTCATGTGTCATGGTGGTACCCATGTCGATGATCTGGCACATCTTGCAGAGGTTGCTATGGCAGCGTTGTGTGGTGTCATGGTTGCTGTTCTCGTGAAGGCTGGGTAGTTTGCTAAAACAATGATCTGTTTGAGGTTGCGCAGTTGTTTGAAGGCAAGTAGTGGGGGTGTGGGGATGGCCTTGGCAAGATGTTCATCTTCATCGATGACGTGTTGAAGGCTGCGAAGAAGACGCCGCAATTTCTCGACCCGGGGAAGTATTGGACGACGAAGGGTATTCTGTCGGTTGTGTCCCGTGTTTGTCTTCTGAGGAGGTCGGTGCGGTTTTTTGCTATAGCGCGTTGGAACTGTCAATTAATGAGTCGAGCGCCACATCCCATTCTTACGAGGGCGTCTTTCAGCGTCTGTAGATGTCTGTTACGCTCCTCCTCGTCTGAACAGATCCTGTGTACACGGAGGGCTTGTCCATAGGGGATGGCTTCTTTAATGTGTTTAGGGTGGAAGCTGGAGAAGTGGAGCATCGTGAGGTTATCATGGGCTTGCGGTAAAGCAAAGTGCTGAGGTGACCGTCCTTGATGGAGATGAGTGTGTCGAAGAATGCAACCGATTCTGGAGAGTAGTCCATGGTGAGTCTGATGGTGGGATGGAACTTATTGATGTCATCGTGTAGTCGTTTCAGTGATTCTTCGCCGTGGGTGCAAAGGAAAAAAATTTCATCGATGTACGTGGTTTATATAATCAGGAATCTACCATCACCCCACACACAGTCACCAACAACATACACATTCCAAACCCCACCCCCCTAATGTTCAATGTCATCCAATTCTTGAAAGTGCATAATAAACAAAGCCCATGGGGGGGCAGCACAATGGCACAGTGGTTAGCACTGCTGCCTCACGGCGCCGAGGTCCCTGGTTTGATCCTGGCTCTGGGTCACTGTACGATTGGAATTTGTGCATTCTCCCCGTGTTTGCGTAGGTTTCGCCCCCACAACCCAAAGATGCGCAGGCCTCATGGATTGGCCATGCTAAATTGCTCCTTAATTGGAAAAAATTAATTGCGTACGCTAAATTTATTAAAAATAAATAAATAAATAAACAAAGCCCATGAATTGTAGAACCCTTCCATCCTTCCCCTCAACTCAAACTTCACTTACTCAAGTGTTAAGAACTCCAACAGATCCCCCTGCCACGCCAGGGCACAGGGTGGAGAAACTGACCTCTACCCCAACAGGACCCGCCTTCGGGCAATCACCGAGCCATAGACTAAAACATCTGCCTCTGCACCCGCTTCCAACCCTGGTCGATCCAATACCCCGGATATGGCTTCTAGTGGACCCGGTTCAAGTTTCATATGTACCACCTTCGAGACGACCATGAAGACTTCCCTCCAATACCCCGCCAGCTTTGGACAGGACCAAAACTTATGAATGTGATTTACCCCCTCCACCCCACCCCCCTCCCCGCCCCCCACAGCATTCACAAACATCCTTCACCCCCTCAAAGAGTCAGCTTATCCTCGTTTTTGTGAGGTACGCCCTCTCCATCACCTTCAGCTGTATCAGCCTCAACCTCGCGCACAAAATTGAAACATTCACCCTCTGGAGCACCTCACACCACAACCCCTCCTCCATGCCCTCCCCCAACTCTTCCTCCCACTTTGTCTTAATCCCCTTCAGCAATGCCTTCTCTTCTTCCAGAATCACGCCATAAATCTTCACTCCTCCTGTCGTCAGCACCTCCTCCAACAGTGTGGGGACCGGCGCCACCGGAAAGCTCTGTATCTCCTGCTTAACAAAATCTCAGACTTGTATATACCTGTACTACGGTGTTGCAGCACGGTAGCACAGTGGTTAGCACAGTTGCTTCACAGTTACAGGGTCCCAGGTTCGATTCCTGGCTTGGGTCACTGACTGTGCGGAGTCTGCACGTTCTCCTCGTGTCTGCGTGGGATTCCTCCGGGCGCTCTGATTTCCTCCCACAGTCCAAAGATGTGCAGGTTAGGTGAATTGGCCACGCGAAATTGCCCTTAGTGTCCAAAAAAAAAAGGTTAGGTGGGGTTACTGGGATAGGGTGAAGGTTTGGGGTGCTCTTTCCAAGGGTCGGTGCAGACTTGATGGGCTGAATGGCCTCCTTCTGCACTGTAAATTCTATGCCTATGTCTAAACATCTGCCCCTGCCCCAACGCATATTTCTTCCCCAGCTCCTCCAGTCCCGCAAACCAGCCCCCCAGAAACAAATCCTTTAATACCCTAACTCCCTTCTCCTCCCATCTCCGAAAACGCCCATCACACTTCCCTGGCTCAAATTTGTGATTCCAAATCAGAATTTCCCTTGACCCCGCTCCTGCCTAAAGTGCCGGCACAACTGCCTCCAGACTTTCAACATCTCTACTACTACCGGACTCCCTAAGTATCTCAGTATTTCCCCGGGGCCATCGGGAGCGGCGATGTTGCCAACGCCCTCAGTCTCCACCCCCTGCACAAACTCTCCTCCATTCTAACCCACTGGGAGTCCTCCCCTCTAACCCAACTCCTCACCTTCTACGCATTCGCTGCCCAGTAGTAATACAGTAAATTTGGAAGACCCAACCCCCCTGACTGCCGTCCTCTCTGCAACAGCACCTTCCTAATCCTGGCCACCTTTCCGCCCCTCCCCCAATATAAACGAGGTAATCATCTTTTCAACCTCCTTGAAAAATGCCTTTGGCAGGAAGATCAGCAAGCACTGAAAAATAAGCAAAAATCGCGGCAACACATTCATTTTAATTGCTTGTACCCGACCTGCCAGTGACAGGGGGAGACCATCCCACCTTGCCAGATCCTCTTTCACCCTCCCCACCCGACTAGTAATGTTATACCCCAATCCCGTGCCACCTGCACCCCCAGATATCAAAGGTGAGTCACCGTCCTATGGAATTGTAGCCACCCCACCCCTACCCCCCCCCCCCACCCCCACCCCGGCCAAGACAGCACAAAATATTCACTTTTATCTAAGTTTAGCCTATACCCCAAAAAAGACCCAAACACCTGAAGCAGCTCCAATATACCACCCATCGACACACTCAGTTCTGATACATACAACAGCAAGTTGTCCACATACAAAGAGACCCTGTGCTCTACCACACACCCGCCCCCCCACCCCTCCCACCCATGCACTGTGCCTCTCCACACTTCCAAACTCCTCAACGCGATGGCCAATGGCTCAATCGCAAGCGTGAACAACAGGGGGGACATAGGACATCCCTGCCTGGTCGCTCGGTGCAGAGCAAAATACCCCAAATTCATACTATTCGTATGGGCACTTGCCCTCGGTTCCCGATACAGCAGTCTTACCCAGTCTACAAACCATGGCCCAATCCCAAACTGCTCCAGAACTGCCATCAAATATCTCCACTCTCCTCGGTCGAACGCCTTTTCGGCGTGCAACGCCACTACCACCTCCGCCGGTGCCATAACCACACGTTCACTACCCTCCTAATGTTTGAAAAGAGCTGCCTCCCTTTCGCAAACCCCGTCTGATCTTTCCCTATTACCTTTGGGAGGCAGTTCTCCAACCTACCCGCCAATACCTTCGCCAACACCTTTGCATCCACATTCAAAAGTGATATGGGCCTACACAACCCACATTCTGTCAGATCGTTATCCTTCTTGAGCAACAGGGAGATTGATGCCTGCCCCAAAGTCTGTGGCAACACCCCCTTCCATATCGCCTCCTAAAACATCCCCACCATCAGCGGCGCCGACTTATCTTAAAGTTTCTTGTAGAACTCCACTGGAAACCTCCTAGCTATACAATCTCTCATAGAACTCCTCAAACACCCTATTAATCTGATCCGGAGCCACCACCAACTTCCCTGCCATATCCCCCACCTAGAGAATTTCCCTCACCGCTGCCTCCCTTCGAAGCTGGCCTGCCAACAAGCGCCCTGCCTTACCTCCATATTCGTAAACCGCTCCCCTTGCCCGCCTCAGTTGATGCACCACCTTCCTTGTGGACAACCGGTCAAAGCTCGCCTGCAATTCCTTCCTCTTTTCCAACAGTGCTGGATCCCTGCCTTCTGCATACCTCCTGTCTACTTCCAACATCTGATCTATTACCCTTTGTTGCTCCACCCTCTCCTACTTATCCACCTTTGCCTTAAACAAGATCAGCTCCCACCTCACCACCACCTTTAGAGCTTCCCAAACCATCGCCCGCAAAACCTCCCCCGTACAATTAAACCCCACGTACTCCTCAATTACTTTCCCAATCTTATCACAGAACCCTCGGCCCCCCAACAGCCCCACATCTAATCTCCACCCCGGCCTCTGCACTGTCCCCTTCTCCAACAGCATATCCACCCAATGTGGCGCATGATCCGAAATCACAATTGCCGAATATTCTGACCCCTTGCCCCCAGCCAATAGCGCCTTCACCACCACAAAGAAGCCAATCCTCGAATACACCTTGTGTACCGGCAAGAAAAACGAATACTCCCATTCCCTCGCACATAAGAACCCCCACGGGTCCACTCCTCCCATCTCCCTCATGATCTCTCAAATTGGTCTCCTGCAGCATCACTACATCGGCCTTTATGCTCTTCAAATATGTAAAAACCCTTGATCTCTTCACTGGTCCCCCTAACTCCCTCCCGTTCAATGTCACTATTCTGACTGGGGGATTCTCACCCCCGCCACCCCGCTCCTTCTATCCACCATCATCACGACCCTGAGCTCTGCCCCTCAGAGGCCTGACCAGTCCCATCCTTTTGTTACTGTCGAATTCCTCCCTCCTCCCTCCCAGAATCCCCCATCCACTTCCTCTTGCAACACCTCTCCCAGTATCAATCCCATCCACCCATGGCAGTAGAGCTCCAAGGCGTGGTTTGCTCCTCTTGCTCCATGGGACAGGGTGGGGACGGGTTACACCTGGGCAGGACTGGAACTGATATCCATGGGGAACTATTTGCTAGAGACATTGGGGAGGGTTTAAACTAATATGCCAGGGGGATGGGAACCTACGGAAGGAGTCAGAGAAAGAGGGAGCAAGGACAAAAGCAAAAGGTAGAAAAGTGAATAAGCAAAGTGATAGGTGGAGAAACCAAGGACAAAATTCAAACAGGGCAGCAGAGAAAAGTATTGGGAGCAAGATAAGCATTGTGAAAAAGACAAACTTAAAGGCTCTGTGCCTTAATGCGCGGTGCATTTGCAATAAAGTGGATGAACTAATCGCGCAGATAGATATAAATGGGTATGATATAATTGGGATGATGGAGACATGGCTGCAGGGTGAACAGGGATGGGAACTGAATGTCCCAGGGTACTCAGTATTTAGGAAGGACAGGCATAAAAGAAAAGGTGGTGGCGTGGCACTGCTGGTTAAAGAGGAAATTTACACAATAGTGAGAAAGGATATTACCTCTGACAATGTGGAATCTGTATGGGTAGAGTTGAGAAATACCAAGGGACAAAAAACATTAGAGGGTGTCATATATAGACCCCCAAACTGCAATGGTGAGGTTGGGAATGGCATTAAACAAGAAATTAGAAGGGCGGCATGTGGCGCAGTGGATAGCACTGGGACTGCGCGCTGAGGCCCGGGTTCGAATCCCGGCCCTGGGTCACTGTCCGTGTGGAGTTTGCACATTTTCCCCATGTCTGCGTGGGTTTCACCCCCACAACCCAAAGATAGAACATAGAACATAGAACATTACAGCGCAGTACAGGCCCTTCGGCCCTCGATGTTGCGCCGACCTGTGAAACCACTCTAAAGATTATCTACACTATTCCCTTATCGTCCATATGTCTATCCAATGACCATTTGAATGCCCCTAGTGTTGCGGAGTCCACTACTGTTGCAGGCAGGGCATTGCACACCCTTACTACTCTCTGAGTAAAGAACCTACCTCTGACATCTGTCTTATATCTATCTCCCCTCAATTTAAAGCTATGTCCCCTCGTGCTAGACATCACCATCCGAGGAAAAAGGCTCTCACTGTCCACCCTATCTAATCCTCTGATCATCTTGTATGCCTCAATTAATTCACCTCTTAACCTTCTTCTCTCTAACGAAAACAGCCTCAAGTCCCTCAGCCTTTCCTCATAAGATCTTCCCTCCATACCAGGCAACATTCTGGTAAATCTCCTCTGCACCCTTTCCAATGTTTCCACATCCTTCCTATAATGTGGCGACCAGAATTGCACGCAATACTCCAAATGCGGCCACACCAGAGTTTTGTACAGCTGCAACATGACCTCATGGCTCAGAAACTCAACCCCTCTACCAATAAAAGCTACCACACCGTACGCCTTCTTAACAACCCTCTCAACCTGGGTGGCAACTTTCAGGGATCTATGTACATGGACATCGAGATCTCTCTGCTCATCCACACTGCCAAGAATCTTACCATTAGCCCAGTACCCTGTCTTCCTGTTATTCCTTCCAAAATGAATCACCTCACACTTTTCTGCATTAAACTCCATTTGTCACCTCTCAGCCCAGCGCTGCAGCTTACCTCTGTCCCTCTGTAACTTGTAACATCCTTCCGCACTGTCCACAACTCCACCGACTTTATTGTCATCTGCAAATTTACTCACCCATCCTTCTATGCCCTCCTCCAGGTCATTTATAAAAATGACAAACAGCAGTGGCCCCAAAACAGATCCTTGTGGTACACCACTAGTAAATGGACTCCAGTCTGAACACTTCCCATCAACCACCACCCTTTGTCTTCTTCCAGCTAGCCAATTTCTGATCCAAACTGCTAAATCTCCCTGAATCCCATGCCTCCGTATTATCTGCAGTAGCCTACCATGGGGAACCTTATCAAACGCTTTACTGAAATCCATATACACCACATCAACTGCTTTACCCTCATCCACCTGTTTGGTCACCTTCTCAAAGAACACAATAAGGTTTGTGAGGCACGACCTACCCTTCACAAAACCGTGTTGACTATCTCTAATCAAATTATTCCTTCCCAGAGATTATACACCCTATCTCTTATAAACCTTTCCAAGATTTTGCCCACAACAGAAGTAAGGCTCACTGGTCTACAGTTACCGGGGTTGTCTCTACTCCCCTTCTTGAACAAGGGGACAACATTTGCAGTCTTCTGGCACTATTCCTGTAGACAAAGATGACTTAAAGATCAAAGCCAAAGGCTCAGCAATCTCATAGAATTTTATAGAATTTACAGTGCAGAAGGAGGCCATTCAGCCCATCGAGTCTGCACCACCTCTTGGAAAGAGCACCCTACCCAAGGCCAACACCTCCACCCTATCCCCATAACCCAGTAACCCCACCAAACACTAAGGGCAATTTTGGACACTAAGGACAATTTATCATGGCCAATCCACCTAACCTGCACATCTTTGGACTGTGGGAGGAAACCGGAGCACCCGGAGGAAACCCACGCACACACGGGGAGGAAGTGCAGACTCCGCACAGACAGTGACCCAAGCCAGAATCGAACCTGGGACCCTGGAGCTGTGACGCAATTGTGCTATCCACAATGCTACCGTGCTGCATCTCCTCCCTAGCTTCCCAGAGAATCCTAGGATAAATCCCATCCGGCCCAGGGGACTTATCTATTTTCACACTTTCCAGAATTGCTAACACCTCCTCCTTATGAACCTCAAGCCCTTCTAGTCTAGTAGCCTGAATCTCAGTATTCACCGCGACAACATTGTCTTTTTCCTGTGCGAATACTGACGAAAAATATTCATTTAGCACCTCTCCTATTTCCTCGGACTCGAAGTACAACTTCCCACTACTGTCCTTGACTGGCCCTACTCTTACCCTAGTCATTCTTTTATTCCTGACATATCTATAGAAAGCTTTAGGGTTCTCCTTGATCCGACCTGCCAAAGACTTCTGATGTCCCCTCCTGGCTCTTCTTAGCTCTCTCTTTAGGTCCTTCCTAGCTAACTTGTAACTCTCGAGCGCCCTAACTGAACCTTCATGTCTCATCTTTACAAAAGCCTCCATTTTCCTCTTGACAAGTGTTTCGACTGCCTTAGTAAACCACGGTTCCCTTGCTCGACCACTTCCTCCCTGCCTGACAGGTACATACTTATCAAGGACACGCAGTAGCTGTTCCTTGAACAAGCTCCACATTTCCATTGTGCCCATCCCCTGCAGTTTTCCTCTCCATCCGATGCATCCTAAGTCTTGCCTCATTAAATCATAATTGCCTTTCCCCCAGATATAACTCTTGCCCTGCGGTATATACCTATCCCTTTCCATGACTAAAGTAAACGTAATCGAATTGTGGTCACTATCACCAAAGTGCTCACCTACCTCCAAATCTAACACCTGTCCTGGTTCATTACCCAGTACCAAATCCAATATGGCCTCGCCTCTCGTTGGCCTATCTACAAACTGTGTCAAGAAACCCTCCTGCACACATTGGACAAAAACGGACCCATCTAAAGTACTCGAACTATAGCGTTTCCAGTCAATATTTGGAAAGTTAAAGTCCCCCATAACAAGTACCCTGTTGCTTTTGCTCCTATCCAGAATCATCTTTGCAATCCTTTCCTCTACATCTCTGGAACTTTTCGGAGGCCTATAGAAAACCCCTAACAGGGTGACCTCTCCTTTCCTGTTTCTAACCTCAGCCCATACTACCTCAGTGGACAAGGCCTCATCAAACGTCCTTTCTGCCACCGTAATACTGTCCTTGACTAACAATGCCACTCCTCCCCCTCTTTTACCACCTTCCCTGAGCTTACCG
This sequence comes from Scyliorhinus torazame, assembly GCF_047496885.1. NCBI lineage: Eukaryota > Metazoa > Chordata > Chondrichthyes > Carcharhiniformes > Scyliorhinidae > Scyliorhinus > Scyliorhinus torazame. Next base: position 173,805,777 of record NC_092716.1, on the reverse strand, counting down.
AAATATCTAAAACCCAGCATCTGCAACAACCATTCCTGTCCCTGCTCTATCCATGTCTCCGAAATGGCCACAACATCGAAGTTCCAGGTAGCAACCCATGCCACAAGTTCACCCACCTTATTCCGGATGCTCCTGGCATTGAAGAAGACACACTTTAAACCACCTTCCTGCCTGCCGGTACACTCCTGCAACTTTGAAACGTTACTCATGACCTCACTACTCTCAACCTCCTATATACTGGAGTTACAATTCAGGTTCCCAAGCCCCTCCTGAACTAGTTTAAATCCTCCCGAAGACCATTAGCAAATTCCCCCCCCCCCCCAGGATATTGGTACCCCTCTGGGCCAGGTGTAGACCATCCCGTTTGTAGAGGTCCCACCGACCCCAGAATGAGCCCCAATTATCCAGAAATCTGAAACCCTCCCTCCTGCACCATCCCTGTAGCCACGTGTTTAACTCCTCTCTCTCCCTATTCCTTGTCTCGCTATCACGTGGCACGGGTAACATCCCAGAGATAATAACTCTGTTTGTCCCAGATCTAAGTTTCCACCCTAGCTCCCTGAATTCCTGCCTTACATCCCTATTCCTTTTCCTACCTATGTCGTTGGTACCTATGTGGACCACGACTTGGGGCTGCTCCCCCTCCCCTTAAGGATCCCGAAAACACGATCCGAGACATCACGCACCCTGGCACCTGGGAGGCAACACACCAACCGCGAGTCTCTCTCGTTCCCACAGAATCTCCTATCTATCCCCCTAACTATGGAGTCTCCAATGACTAATGCTCTACTCCTCTCCCCCCTTCCCTTCTGAGCAACAGGGACAGACTCTGTGCCAGAGACCTGTACCCCATGGCTTACCCCTGGTAAGTCCCCCCCCCAACAGTATCCAAAGCGGTATACTTGTTACTAAGGGGAACGACCACAGGGGATCCCTGTACTGACTGCTTCCTCCCAGCCCCTCTCACCGTCACCCGTCTATCTTTATTCTTCGGAGTAACTACATCCCTGAAGCTTCTATCTATGACCACCTCTGCCTCCCGAATGATCCAAAGTTCATCCAGCTCCAGCTCCAGTTCCCTAACGCGGTTTCTGAGGAACTGGAGATGGGTGCACTTCCCACAAAGATGTGCAGGTAAGGTGGATTGGCCACGCTAAATTGCCCCGTAATTGGGGGAAAAAAAATAATTGGGTACTCTAAATGTAAAAAAAACCAAGAAAATAGAGATGCATGTCATAAAGGAATATCGGTGATCATGGGTGATTTTAATCTTCACATAGATTGGACAAATCAAATTAGCCATAATGCCATAGAGGAGGAATTCCTGGCGTGTACACGGGATGGTTTTCTTGACCAATGTGTGGAGGAACCAACCAGAGAGTCGGCCATCTTAGACTGGGTACTGTGTAATGAGAAGGGAATCATTGCCAATCAGGCTGCACGAGACCTCTTGGGGATGAGCGACCATAACATGATAGAATTTTTTATCAAGATGGAGAGTGAAGTAGTTGATTCGGAGACTAGGGTGCTGAATCTTAATAAAGGGAACTATGAGGATATGAGGTGAGGCCTTGATAGATTGGGGAGAGTTACTTAAAGGGATGACAGTGGATGGCAGCACGGTAGCATTGTGGATAGCACAATTGCTTCACAGCTCCAGGGTCCCAGGTTCGATTCCGGCTTGGGTCACTGTTTGTGCGGAGTCTGCACGTTCTCCCCGTGTGAGCGTGGATTTCCTCCGGGTGCTCCGGTTTCCTCCCACAGTCCAAAGATGTGCAGGTTAGGTGGATTGGCCATGATAAATTGCCCTTAGTGTCCAAAATTGCCCTTAGTGTTGGGTGGGGTTACTGGGTTATGGGGATAGGGTGGAGGTGTTGACCTTGGGTAGGGTGCTCTTTCCAAGAGCCGGTGGAGACTCGATGGGCCGAATGGCCTCCTTCTGCACTGTAAACTCTATGATAATCTATGATAGACAATGGCAAACATTCAAGGAACGCATGAAGGATCTACAGCAACTGTTCATTCCTATCTGGCACAAAAGCAAAGGGGGTAAGAGGGCCAATCCATGGCTTACAAAGGAAATTAGAAATAGTATCCAATACAAGGAAGAAGCATACAATTGGCCAAGAAAAATAATAGGTCTGAGGATTGGGAGCAGTTTAGAATTCAGCAAAGAAGGACAAAGGGATTGATTAAGAAGGGGAAAGTACAGTACGGAAGGAAGCTTGCAGGGAGCATAAAGACTGACACTAAGAGTTTCTACAGATATGTGAAGAGAAAGAGATTGGTAAAGAGAAATGTAGGCCCGCTACAGACAGAAACAGGGGAATGCATAATAAAGGACAAAGAAATGGCTGAGCAATTGAATACATACTGGTTCTGTTTTCACAAATGAGGACACAAATCAGATCCCAGAAATGAAAGGTTTAGTGAGAGGCAAGAACTAAGGGGGATCAACATTAGTAGAGAAATGGTGCTGGGAAAACTGATGGGATTGAAGGCGGATAAATCCCCAGGGCCTGAGAATCTGCATCCCGGAGTGCTTAAGGAGGTGGCTCTGGAAATAGTGGATGCATTGGTGGTCATCTTCTGGGATTCTGTAGACTCTGGAACTGTCCCTGCACATTGGAGGGTAGCTCACATCACTCCAATATTCAAAAAGGGAGGTAGAGAGAAAGCAGGGAATTATAGGCCAGGAAGCCTAACATCGGTACTGGGGGAAATGCTTGAATCCATTATCAAGGTCTTTATAGTGGAACATTTAGAAAGCAGTGGCAGGATCAGTCAGAGTCAGCATGGATTTATGAAGGGAAAATCATGCTTGACAAATCTGTTGGAATTCTTTGAAGAGGTAACCAGTACAGTCGGCAAGGGGGAACCAGTCGATGTGGTACATTTGGACTTTCAGAAGATGTTTGACAAAGTCCCGCATAAGAGATTATTGAGCAAAATTAAAGCGCATGGGATTGGGGGATATGTATTCAGATGGATAGAAAACTGGTTGGCAGGGAGGAAACAAAGAGGAGGGATTAATGGGTCCTTTTCAAATTGGCAGGCAGTAACCAGTGGGGTACCGCAGGGATCGGTGCTGGGACCCCAGCTATTCACAATATATATTGATGATTTGGATGAGGAACAAAATGTAACATCTCAAAGTTTGCAGATGATAATTAGGTGGGAGGGTGAATTGTGATGGGGATGCAGGGATCCTACAGCGAGATCTGGACAGGTTGGGTGAGTGGACAAACAAATGGCAGATGCAGAATAATTTGGATAAGTGTGAGGTTATTCGTTTTGGAAGCAAAAACAGGAAGGCAGATTACTACCTGAATGGTTTTAAAGTGGGAGAGGGGAGTGTGCAACGGGACCTGGGTGTCCTTGTGTACCATTCGCTGAACGTAAGCATGCAGGTGCAGCAGACGGTAAAGAAGGCTAATGGTATGTTGGCCTTCATTGCAACAGGTTTCGAGTATAGAAACATGGATGTGTTTCTGCAATTGTACAGGGCCTTGGTTAGGCCGCACTTGGAGTATTGTGTGCGGTTTTGGTCTCCTTCTCTGAGGAAGGATGTTCTTGCTCTCGAGGGAGTGCAGCGAAGGTTTACCAGACTGATTCCAGGATGGCGGGACTGTCAAAAGAGGAGAGATTGACTAGGTTGGAATTGTTCTCGCTGGAGTTCAGAGGAATGAGGGGGTGTAGAGATCTACCATTCGGATTTAGTGGCACTTGCGAACACTAAAACTCAGTAGAGATTTGAGTTAAAACTTCTCGGTTGCAAATAAGAATTGTTTATTGCCTCTATTTGATTACAATTGAGTGTCACTTAAATCTTATTCTCTAATAAGTCCGGCTAGCAAAAAGGACTTAAAGAGAAGCAACTTGTACACATTGTAACTTTCAAAATAATATAGAAATGGCTTCCTGCATGATTCAAAACAGCTTGCATTTACTTCAAGAGTTAGAGTGGAAAAGTGAAAGTATAGAGACAACGAATAGTTTAGATCAAAGTATAGATGATTCATGAATAAAGATGGCCGTACGGACCCACACGGTTATACAAAATCATATCAGTCTTTAGCCATCTATCTACACCTCTAAGTCATCCTAATTGGTTTGGGTTAGAATCAAATGAGTTTGATTTGACGGTTAGCTGTCAATCTTCAATGTGCAACATTAGTTTTAATTGTTTCATGTCTGAATACTTGTGCATGTTATGGAATGCGATTCTGTGCTGTTATCGCGACCAGCTTAAATTGGTCTTCTGCTGACTTAGCTGTTATCTGCATTGTGAAAAATGGTGCCTTCATATTACTATGGTGTTGCTATGTTGTTGCTATGGAGCCTGCCCTGTCCCTGGACACTGTCTTGAAAAATGTATTCATTAGTTCAGTTAAAGTGTTTGTTTTAATCTCTACTGCTTTTGCATGTATCGGGTTCTTTTGCTTTTCTGTTGTTTTTATGTTGTATTGTCTTGCTACAATAATGGAACTTAGTAAAGTGAATTATGCTGTGTTATGCTGTTTTGTAAGCTGTATGTTTTGAGATGACCTGAGGGCATATTTATGAGAGTGTTGAAATCCTTAATTTAAAATGGGTAAAACTGGGACTTAATATTTATCCTAAATAGCTATCTTTTACCTATCAGGTGTATTAGGAAATAGTTGACTTCTACAGTCCCGGCTTTTGATAAATCGAAAGAATAAGTGAGATATATCACAATAAGATAAAAGACACCATTAATGCAATAGGATAGGTAAAAGCTCAAAGATTAACTCATTCATATTGTCATTGCAGTTTTAAACAATAAAGTGGACAAGCATTGCATTACAAGCATTTCAGCAAAAATTATTATAATTCTTAAAGAATCACTATTATAAAATAACAATTAATAAATGAACCAAATTTGATTCTACAGATTCAGTATTAATAAATTATACAATATGTTAATAATACAGTCAAATAATTGATTGATCTGTAACATTTCAACAATAATTCCTTATTTCTTCTCCATCTAATGGTGGTACAGTTGGGTTAGTGTGAATTATTCTGACATTTTGTCCCCTGCGTTTAGCGAATAGTTCTTTGATACACTTGGTACATTGGTATGTTATGTAAATGATGAATCCAGATACACAGGAGAATACGATTATTCATACTGTGGACATTCCAGTGTGTCCCAACCACCCGCAAAGTTTATCCCAGAGAGAGATAACTGGGGGTGGATCAAGTTTCTTGATTTCTTTTTGGATATGTAATGCCAGATATTTAACTACTTTTGAGTAATCTGGAATGAAAGTGCAATACTCCGCACCAATTGCCACCTTTTTCGGCTAGCACATAGTCATGTGCCATTCGATTTTGTAATGCCACGGTTCGAATTGCTCGCATTTCGTCAGACATTTTACCTAGGGCAGTGGTGGTGTAATCTGCTACGTTTTGTATGATGATCGTTAGTTTACTCAATTCATTGCCCATCCTTATTTCCCAATAGAAAGGAATAATTCTAGCATAAATTGCATCTCGTAAGGTTATGGAACGTTTATTTCTTCGAGTTGCTGGTTCTGAAACATAAGGGAGATGAGGAAAATGACGGATAGCAGGTACTAAGTATCCTAAATAGCAAGATCCTGACCAGTATTTTGGGAGCCAGGAATATGCTCTATTATTACAAATAAAATAAGTCCCATTATAAGCAGAGTATAAGTAAATATCTTCTGAGATATTTATGATCTGAGAATGTTTTATTATTTGTGAGGTTGTGTATGCCTGTTATTGTTCAGGACCGTTTAATTCTTTGTAATAAATCTTGCATACATTTCTAGGCTGTGTTAACATCTAAATAATTAGTACAAACACTATTGCCCATTTTCATCCCTTTAGAGGATTACTAATGAGGCATATTGATCCTTTTTGTTTAATATTAGTTGGGAGGTTCATGTATTGAGGATTTCTGTTAGGGTTATATTTAAGTTGGTGCCATCCTGAAAAGGTGTTTAGTGGATAGCCTGCAGATTTCCATAAGTTAATAAGTTTCTGTAAATAAATCTTGCACCTTCCTTTTTCACATGAATATGCTCCAGAACGGACCACTACAGAGCGAGGGATGCTTTGATAGATGTACCATTCTGCTGTTTCTGAAGCATTAAAGGGAATAGTTAGAAAGGGAATACCCTCTCCTGAGTTAGAAGGGGTTGCAATGCATACCCAACAATTGGAAATGTTTAAATTTTTAGCATATATCTTAGATGTGTACAGGAATGTGTTCTTATTCAGTTCTGGTACAACATTTACAAAGCCAATCAAATAACTGAAAATGAATATTACAGTAAACATTTTACAAGACCTTAACCTTTATACGCGCGCTTCACGTGTGATGCATGAATCCAGCTTTTCTTTTAACTTTACAGCGGATTGGTGGTGAGAAGGATTACGAATGGTCCTTCCCAATTTGATCCTAAGGGTTCTTTCTGCAGATTTTTAACATTCACTTCTTCACCGGGCACCAGGTCGTGCCTGTCATGATATGCAAACATGCAACCAATGAACACTCAGAATAGGACACAACCAATGGGCAGTCAGGACACTCAGAGGTGGCATCACTACAAGGGGGCATGACATAAACACTATAAAAGGGATGAGGCACTCACACCCTGCCTCTTTCCACAGACAGACATCTAGAGAGATAGACAGGGTTGATCAGCAGCATCACACCCCAGGACGTGGCTTAAAGCAAGCTGGTACAGTTAGACTGAGTTACTACAGTTAGATTAGCAGAGAGTCGAACTCATTTGAGAACCGTGTTAATAGTTCAATAAACACGTTGAACTCATTTCAGAGTCTGGAGCATCCTTTAGTCAAGACTGCATCAAGTAGCAGCCTGTGTTATCCGAAGCAGCATAACACAACAGTGCCCACCTTCTGGAGGATCTCCCCACGCAGCTAACACCTGTTGAGAGGCAGAACTAACAGCATTTGTTAGATTTTGACAATAAGTCAGCAAAGCATCACTCATTAAATGACAGTCTGCTTTCCGCAAATCAATAGTTCCTGGCAGAGACATTGGTCTGCCTGTGATGATTTCAAATGGACTCAGGCCTGTTGTTCTGTTTGGTGTAGTTCTAATACTGCATAATACTATTGGCAAAGCTTGGACCCAATTCATGCCTAACTGGCTGTATTTAGACAATCTTTCTCTCAAAGTTCGATTCACACGTTCCACTTGGCCTGACGATTGTGGATGATAAGGACAGTGTAAATTCCAGTCAATGTTTAGTAGCCTCCAGACTTCCTTACAAACAGCACCTGTAAAGTCGGTTCCATTGTCTGAGTCAATGCTAGCTGGTACACCCCATCTGGGGATAAAGTCTTTGCATAGCACTTTGGCTGTATGGGCAGCTGTCCCTCTTCTAGCTGGAGCAGCTTCCACCCATCTGGAGAATTTATCCACCATTACAAGGACGTCATTGTATTGTTGACATTTAGGAAGAGTGATGTAATCTACCTGTATATCCTGGAATGGGCCTGCGGGAGCAGGAGCTCTTAATTGAGGCATTGATGTTATAGGACCCAAGTTATTCTTTTGACAGATTACACAACAGTTTGATACTAATTGTGCATGTTTTTTGAATCCTTTACCACATCAACTTCTATGGAAATGATCCATTATTTGTTGAGGTGATAGATGTCCCCATGAATGAATTTGTTGAGCTAAGAAGGACATTAGTGATTGTGGTGCGACTGGTTTATAAGTTTGAACTTCTTTCCAAATTTCGTCATCATATGGCTGAATACCTGATTCTAACCATGTCCATTTTTCTTCCATTGTGCAATCATTCTGCATTTCACATAAATCATGCAATAAGATGGTTACTCCCAATTTGTAAATGTGACTGAATTCCTGATGCCATTGGGAGGCACAAAGGGAGGCAGCTTCCCTCGCTGCTTGGTCCGCAAGAGCACTTCCTCTTGCTTCCATAGTGTCCTCATGAGTATGGGCTTTACATTTTAGAACTGATACGTCTTTTGGTAAGGCCATAGCTTCTAGAAGATCTCGTACTTCCTGTCCATTTCGGATAGGTGTACCTGCTGTTGTGAGAAATCCTCTTTTTCTCCACAGATGGCCAAAATCATGTGCTACTCCAAAACCATATCTGGAGTCAGTATAGATGTTAGCAGTTTTATCTCTTTCCACATGACATGCTTCTGTTAGTGCTTTTAATTCGGTCTGCTGAGCTGATGTACCTGGGGGCAAACTTCCTTCAGCTAATACTTCGTATGGGCTTGTGACGGCCCACCCAGCTTTTCTGATACCCTTGTCAATAAAAGAGGAACCATCAGTGAATAGGACTAAATCTGGGTTCTGTAGTGGCTCTTCTTCTACCAAGCGTACTACTTCCATTTCCTCTATTATTTTCACACAGTCATGCCCTTTTCCCTTTCCTCCCTTTTGTTCCTCGGGAAGCGAGAGCAAAGATGATGTGTTTACAGGACTGGCTTTGTGAAAATATAGATTGGGAGCTTCCAAAACTGCTGTCCATCTAGTCCATCTAGCTGATGTAACTTGTGACACTCTGTTCATGGATAGGAGAGAATGGACTGAGTGTGGACATTTAATGGTTAACTTTTGGTCAGTCACAAGCCCTGATGTTGCCATTACAGCTCGGCATGTGGCTTCCATGGCTCGTAAACAGCTGCCAAATGCTAGTGCCACATTGCCAAGTTTAAGGGAATAGTATCCAACTTAACAGATCGCCATGTTCCTGAGCTAATACTGCAGTCATGTAACCATCTTTTTCATGAACAAACATGATAAAAGGTGTTCCGTTGTTTGGAATACCTAAGGCTGGTGCTGAACACAGGACCCTTTTCAAATTTAGAAATGATTGCTTCTGTTCTGAATTGAGATTAACTGGATCCTTTGATTTTCTGTTTCCTTTTAAAAGATAATTCAATGGCTGGGATAACTCAGTGTAAGAATCAATCCAATTTCTGTTAAAATTACAGAGTCCCAAAAAGGATCTTACTTCCTGTACAGTTGAGGGTTCTTTAGCTGCTTCGATGGCAGCCGTTCTGTCCTGATTAAGTTCCCTTTTTCCTTTGGATATTTTCTGACCTAAGTAGGCCACTTCTTGGGAAATCTGGGCTTTGGCAAAACTAGCTTTGTGACCATTAGTACTGAGGTGGTTCAGGACCACTCGTAGATCTTTCTCATGATCATCTTTATTGATGGAGGCTATCAGAACATCATCTACAGACTGGATAATGGTGGAAGGCAGATCAGGCAGTTGCCTGAGATGATTCTGTAGAGCCATGTGGTAAACAGTTGGGCTATTGTGAAAACCTTGCGGTAGTCTAGTCCATGTGTACTGTTGTTGATTAACTGTAAAAGCAAACCATGGTTGTATTTGCTTAGCTCGTGGTACTGACCAGAAACCATTTGCCATGTCAATGACTGAAAACCATTGACGGTCAGGAGTTAAAGATTATAGATGGATCTGCTACTAAAGGAGCTTTTCCGACAATGAATTGATTTGCTCTTCTGTAGTCAATAGTAAGGCGCCACGTGCCATTAGCCTTTTTTACAGGCCATGCAGGGCTGTTTGATTAACTGTGAATGCGCACTAAAATGCCCCTTTCTTCAAGTTGCTTTATTATAGGTAGAATGCCTTGAATTGAAGTTTTGTTAATAGGGTATTGTTTGGTACAAGGTGGAGCGGATTCCATGAAAGTGACTGGTTCCATTTTTATACGGTTACAATCATTTTTGTCTTTTGCCCAAATTGGATGATTGTGTATTTCGTCTTTTTTGATGCGTCTAATGGACCCGGTGATTTTTCCATTATTGAAATTGAGTGAAAAATTTAGTTGTGATAAGAGGCGGAATTCTCCGACCCCCCGCCGCGTCGGAGAATCGCGGGGGGTGGCGTGAATCCCACCCCCGCCGGCCGCCAAATTCTCTGGCACCGGAGATTCAGCGGGGGCGGGAATCGCGCCATGCCAGTCGGTGGGCCCCCCTCCCCGGTGATTCTCCGGCCCGCAATGGGCCGAAGTCCCGCTGCTGCTATGCCTGTCCCGACAGCGTGAATTGAACCAGGTCCCTTACTGGCGGGACCTGGCGGCGGGAGCGGGCTCCGGGGTCCTGGGGGGGCGCGGGGGGCGATCTGGCCCCGGCGGTGCCCCCACGGTGGCCTGGCCCGCGATCGGGCCTGTGCCGTGGGGACACTCTTTTACTATGCATCGGCCGTGTAGATCTCTGCGATGGCCAACGCGTAGGTGACCCCCCCCTGCGCATGCGCGGGGATGACGTCAGCAGCCGCTGACGCTCCCGCATGCGCGGACTCCCGCCGGCCGGCGGAGTCCCTTCGGCCCCGGCTGGAGTGGCACCAAAGGCCTTCCATGCCAGCCGGCGGGGCGCCAACCACTCCGGGGCGGGCCTAGCCCCTAAAGGTGCGGAGGAATCCGCACCTTTGGGGCGGCCCGACGTCAGAGTGGTTCACGCCACTCCATCCCGCCAGGACCCCCCGCCCCGCCGGGTAACGGGAGAATCCTGCCCCAGATGTCCATACCTAGAAGTGCTTGTGTTACCGGACTACCCATATTGATGCCATCAGTTGATGTGGTCCAAATTCTAAAAGCAGTGGCTTAGTTTGTCGAAGAGCAATAGAATCTCGTCCTGCAGCAAAAGCGTTAATTTTTCCTGCAGTTAGGGGAAAGAAAGCAGCATTCTGTTCAGTAACACAGGTGAATTCAGCTCCAGTGTCAAATAAGAAATCGATATGAATACCTCCCACTCTGAGTGAAATATGTAGTCCATCATTTTTCTGTTCCAAAAGTGCATGTAGAGAAATATGGAATGAATCATCAAGAGTGGGGTTCAGTAGTTTTTTGAATGATCAAACATAGAACGTCTTAGAGCTGCAGTACAGCCATTTAACATTTCGTTCATAGCATTGTCATCATCGTGTGCGTCCCTACGTGGGTGCGGCTCGTCCCTACATGGGAACAGCTGGGAGGTCTGGGTGTGTCTTGGTGGAACGTAACCCTAGGTGCTTCTTGGCTGTGCGCGTTACATGATTGTCCACGAGGTGGATACGTATTGTAGTGATCACTGCCTACTTCATTGTCATCTTTTGACTCGATCCGTTGTTTATGATAGCATGTTGCCATCCAATGTCCTACTTTACCGCAGAAAAGACATTGTGGTATTTTGTTACGTGATTTTAATGGAACAAAGGTACATGTTTGCCCTGACGTTTCTGGTGAAATTGTAGTTATTGCTGATATTCCTGCAGGCACTGCAACAGCTGCTGCTGGAGCAGCAGGTAACACATGTTGAATTTGAGCGGGTAACATAGGCTGCATTTGAGCAGCTGCAGTGTTATAGATTGCCTGGTTATGCATAACGCGATCTATCTGAATGCATCTGTCAACTATGTCGCAATAGGTGCCAGCACCGGCTATAAAAGCCGTTTTAATTGGAACTAAAGTGCTTGTATCCCAAGTGTCAGTTTCATGTTCTAGTCTCATTCCTGAGTATTCTATCCAAGCATGTAAAAATCGTTCTTCGAAATCCTGAATATCTTCAGTATACTTTTGAATGCAAGATGTGATTTTAGACCAATCCGTTCTCGGAGGGCGAAATGTTAATAGCCAATTCTTGACTGCTAGCCAACCAGCTTCTAAATTTTGCAAATCATCTCCAAGGGCAACGTCTACCTCTGTTCCAAGAGTTGCACTGGCACGAGTGCCTACCATAATAGTCAGAAATTGTACTCCATCAAATGGATGGAGATGGTAAACGGATTGCAATCTGTGAAGTTGATCCCATGTGGTCATGCCACCCCTTTTTGGGTGCTGAAGATCTTTAGACCATCTGACAATTTTCTCAGGGTCTGCTACATCATGAACCCAATGGTGAACAAATATTGTTTTAGTGATAACCGTACCTTCATCATCTACCTCTTTGCTTCCAGCTTTAACCCGTTTGCATTTTAAAGGGGCTAATCGAATCAATGCATTTTGCATTCTAGGAAAACTTGTTTCATCACTATCTTCATCTGATTCAACGAGCAAATGAAATTTAGATTTTGATTGAGTCCTGACACTTGATCTCGGCTGTGGAATTGGAGCTGATCGTGCAACTGGTGCTGCTATTTGAATTGGAGCTGATTGTGCAACTGGGGCTGCTATTTGAATTGGAGCTGATTGTGCAACTGGGGCTGCTGGTTGAATTGGAGCTGATTGTGCAACTGGGGCTGCTTGTTGAATTGGAGCTGTTTGTGCAACCGATGCTGCTTGTTGAATTGGAGCTGATCGTGCGACTGGGTCTGCTTGTTGAATTGGAGCTGTTTGTGCAACTGGTGCTGCTTGTTGAATTTGAGCTGATTGTGCAACTGGGGCTGCTTGTTGAATTGGAGCTGTTTGTGCAACTGGTGCTGCTTGTTGAATTTGAGCTGATTGTGCAACTGGGGCTGCTTGTTGAATTGGAGCTGATCGTGCAACTGGGGCTGCTTGTTGAATTGGAGCTGATTGTGCAACTGGGGCTGCTTGTTGAATTGGAGCTGATTGTGCGACTGGGGCTGCTTGTTGAATTGGAGCTGTTTGTGCAACTGGTGCTGCTTGTTGAATTTGAGCTGATTGTGCGACTGGGGCTGCTTGTTGAATTGGAGCTGTTTGTGCAACTGGTGCTGCTTGTTGAATTGGAGCTGATTGTGCGACTGGGGCTGCTTGTTGAATTGGAGCTGTTTGTGCAACTGGTGCTGCTTGTTGAATTGGAGCTGATTGTGCGACTGGGGCTGCTTGTTGAATTGGAGCTGTTTGTGCAACTGGTGCTGCTTGTTGAATTTGAGCTGATTGTGCAACTGGGGCTGCTTGTTGAATTGGAGCTGATCGTGCAACTGGGGCTGCTTGTTGAATTGGAGCTGATTGTACAACTGGGGCTGCTTGTTGAATTGGAGCTGATTGTGCATCTGGGGCTGCTTGTTGAATTGGAGCTGGCTGTGCGACTGGTGCTGCTTGTTGAATTTGAGCTGATTGTGCAACTTGGGCTGCTTGTTGAATTGGAGCTGATCGTGCAACTGGTGCTGCTATTTGAATTGGAGATGTTTGTGCAACTGGGGCTGCTTGTTGAATTGGAGCTGATCGTGCAACTGGTGCTGCTATTTGAATTGCAGCTGATCGTGCAACTCGTGCTGCTTGTTGAATTGGAGCTGATCGTGCAACTGGGGCTGCTTGTTGAATTGGAGCTATTTGTGCAACTGGTGCTGCTTGTTGAATTGGAGCTGATCGTGCAACTGGGGCTGCTTGTTGAATTGGAGCTGTTTGTGCAACTGGGGCTGCTATTTGAATTGGAGCTGTTTGTGCAACTGGTGCTGCTTGTTGAATTGGAGCTGATTGTACAATTGGGGCTGCTTGTTGAATTGGAGCTGATTGTGCAACTGGGGCTGCTATTTGAATTGGAGCTGATCGTGCAACTGGGGCTGCTTGTTGAATTGGAGCTATTTGTGCAACTGGTGCTGCTTGTTGAATTGGAGCTGATTGTACAATTGGGGCTGCTTGTTGAATTGGAGCTGTTTGTGCAACTGGGGCTGCTATTTGAATTGGAGCTGTTTGTGCAACTGGTGCTGCTATTTGAATTGGAGCTGATTGTACAACTGGTGCTGCTTGTTGAATTGGAGCTGATTGTGCAACTGGGGCTGCTATTTGAATTGGAGCTGATCGTGCAACTGCGGCTGCTTGTTGAATTGGAGCTGATTGTGCAACTGGGGCTGCTATTTGAATTGGAGCTGATCGTGCAACTGCGGCTGCTTGTTGAATTGGAGCTGTTTGTGCAACTGGGGCTGCTTGTTGAATTGGAGCTGAATGTGCAACTGGGGCTGCTTGTTGAATTGGAGCTGATCGTGCAACTGGGGCTGCTTGTTGAATTGGAGCTGTTTGTGCAACTGGTGCTGCTATTTGAATTGGAGCTGATTGTACAACTGGGGCTGCTTGTTGAATTGGAGCTGATCGTGCAACTGGGGCTGCTTGTTGAATTGGAGCTGATTGTACAACTGGGACTGCTTGATGAATTGGAGCTGATCGTGCAACTCGTGCTGCTATTTGAATTGGAGCTGAATGTGCAACTGGGGCTGCTTGTTGAATTGGAGCTGTTTGTGCAACTGGTGCTGCTATTTGAATTGGAGCTGATTGTACAACTGGGGCTGCTTGTTGAATTGGAGCTGTTTGTGCAACCGGTGCTGCTTGTTGAATTGGAGCTGATTGTGCGACTGGGGCTGCTATTTGAATTGGAGCTGATTGTACAACTGGGGCTGCTTGTTGAATTGGAGCTGATTGTGCGACTGGTGCTGCTTGTTGAATTGGAGCTGATTGTGCGACTGGGGCTGCTATTTGAATTGGAGCTGATCGTGCAACTGGGGCTGCTTGTTGAATTGGAGCTGTTTGTGCAACTGGTGCTGCTTGTTGAATTGGAGCTGATCGTGCAACTGGGGCTGCTTGTTGAATTGGAGCTGATCGTGCAACTGGGGCTGCTTGTTGAATTGGAGCTGTTTGTACAACTGGGGCTGCTTGTTGAATTGGACCTGATCGTGCAACTGGGGCTGCTTGTTGAATTGGAGCTGATCGTGCAACTGGGGCTGCTTGCTGAATTGGAGCTGTTTGTGCAACTGGTGCTGCTTGTTGAATTGGAGCTGATTGTACAACTGGGGCTGCTTGTTGAATTGGAGCTGTTTGTGCAACTGGTGCTGCTTGTTGAATTTGAGTTGATTGTGCAACTGGGGCTGCTTGCTGAATTGGAGCTGTTTGTGCAACTTGGGCTGCTTGTTGAATTGGAGCTGTTTGTGCAACTGGTGCTGCTATTTGAATTGGAGCTGTTTGTGCAACTGGTGCTGCTTGTTGAATTGGAGCTGATTGTGCGACTGGGGCTGCTTGTTGAATTCGAGCTGGTTGTGCGACTGGTGCTGCTTGTTGAATTGGAGCTGATTGTACAATTGGGGCTGCTTGTTGAATTGGAGCTGTTTGTGCAACTGGTGCTGCTATTTGAATTGGAGCTGATCGTGCAACTGGGGCTACTTGTTGAATTGGAGCTGATCGTGCAACTGGGGCTGCTTGTTGAATTGGAGCTGATCGTGCAACTGGGGCTGCTTGTTGAATTGGAGATGTTTGTGCAACTGGGGCTGCTTGTTGAATTGGAGCTGATTGTACAACTGGTTGAGAAACAGGAATTGTTTGTGAAATTGAATTTGGAGGTGAAACTGGATTTGGAACTGTGTTGCTTAGAGTACTTACTTCAGCATCAGAACTAACATTCACGTTAGTGCTTCGGTTTAAATTGTACGCTGCAAGACTATCTGTCAAGATTTTGCAGTGTCCTTTAAAATTGTGAATTTCACCTTCCAAAATACATTGTTCTTTGATTAACTTGCAATTTTCAATTTCGACTCGCTCAGTTTTTGTCTGTAACTGTTGATTTTTTGACTCTGTTTCAATATCTTTACGTTGCAATTCTCCAATTTGAAAAGATTGTTGCTGAACTTTAAAGGTTTCGTTTTCCAGTAATGCTTTAATCTGATCATAATGCTCAAGTTTAGATTTTGCATCTCATAATTCCTCAACAACGGTGGCTAGTTGATCTTTAGTGGACTTAAGGTCATGATCGCTTTTATTTTTAACAGTTACTTCTTGCTGTCTGCGAAGCTGTGCCATTATTGCAAGAGACCATTTTGCACGTTCTTCACCATGCAAGCATATGGTTTTTGTCCCCATGCCCTCTTGATATTATCGAGGTACCACTGTCCTCTGGGGATATCATATTTTGATTCAATATTTCTTGAAATTTCACATAGTCCAAATTGTCTACGAATCAAAGATCCAATATCACCCAATATATCGTCAATAGAGAAATCCGGTACAGCGCTACCTCCCTTGGATGTTGTGGGAAGTAGTTCTCCGCAAGTTAATGGTTCTGAATCTATTTTAGGATTTGTTTTAACCATAAATCCAACCTTACACCCAATTTTTTGGTCGCCAACTGTGTCTAATCTGTGTACGCTACCGTGACTATTTTCTCAGCCCCGTTTTATTTTAGGTTCAATGACCGGCACCCGATTGAATTAACACAGTCAATAAAAATGTCCTTTCTAGGGGTCAAAGCACTGCTTGATGCGGCTTTAAGACTTTTAATGGGTGAAAAAGATGTTTCTTACCCCAGTCTAGCCGTTTTTCTTTGGGTCTTCC
Organism: Scyliorhinus torazame; assembly: GCF_047496885.1. Taxonomy (NCBI): domain Eukaryota; kingdom Metazoa; phylum Chordata; class Chondrichthyes; order Carcharhiniformes; family Scyliorhinidae; genus Scyliorhinus; species Scyliorhinus torazame. The sequence continues at coordinate 173,789,547 of NC_092716.1, read as the reverse complement.
GTCCTTCTGGGCTTCCGTTAGCAGTATGATCGTTCGTCTTCTGAAGTATTCTCCCCGATCGTCTCCGACCCGTTCCGAAGGTTTCCAAATCTCTCCGATTTTGTCCGTTCTCGGCTCAGAGCTCCTCCCCTTTTGCCGAACTACGCCAGTTGTAGAGATCTACCATGCGGATTTAGTGGCACTTGCGAACACTAAAACTCAGTAGAAATTGGAGTTAAAACTTCTTGGGTGCAAATAAGAATCATTTATTGTCTTCTATTTGATTACAATTGAGAGTCACTTAAATCTTATTCTCTAATAAGTCCAGCTAGCAAAAAGGACTTAAAGAGAAGCAACTTGTACACAATTTAACTTTCAAAATAATATAGAAATGGTTTCTTGCTTGATTCAAAACAGCTTGCATTTACTTCAAGAGTTAGAGTGGAAAAGTGAAAGTATAGAGACAGTGAATAGTTTAGATCAAAGTATAGATGATTCATGAATAAAGATGGCCGTACGGACCCTCACGGTTATACAAAATCATATCAGTCTTTAGCCATCTATCTACACCTCTAAGTCATCCTAATTGGTTTGGGTTAGAATCAAATGAGTTTGATTTGACGGTTCGCTGTCAATCTTCAATGTGCAACATTAGTTTTAATTGTTTCATGTCTGAATACTTGTGCATGTTATGGAATCCGATTCTGTGCTGTTATCGCGACCAGCTTAAACTGGTCTTCTGCTGACTTAGCTGTTATCTGCATGAACAATGGTGCCTTCATATTACTATGGCGTTGCTATGGAGCCTGCTCTGTCCTTGGACACTGTCTTGAAAAATGTATTCATTAGTTCAGTTAAAGTGTTTGTTTTAATCTCTACTGCCTTTGCATGTATCAGGTTCTTTTGCGTTTCTGTTGTTTTTATGTTGTACTGTCTTGCTACAATAATGGAACTTAGTAAAGTGAATTATGCTGTGTTATGCTGTTTTGTAAGCTGTATGTTTTGAGATGACCTGAGGTTATGAGAGTGTTGGAATCCTTAATTTAAAATGGGTAAAACTGGGGCTTAATATTTATCCTAAATAGCTATCTTTTACCTATCAGGTGTATTGGGAAATAGTTGACTTCTACAGGAGGGATCTCATAGAGACTTATAAAATTCTAACAGGACTAGACAGGTAGATGCAGGGAAGATGTTACCAATGTTGGGGGTGTCCAGAACCAGGGGTCACAGCCTGAGGATTCAGGGTAAACCATTTCGGACAGAGATAAGGAGATATTTCTTCACACAAAGAGTGGTGAGCCTGCGGAATTCATTAGCACAGGAAGTAGTTGATGCTACAACTTTGAATATATTCAAGAGGCGGCTGGATATTGCACTTGGGGAGAATGGGATCAAAGGCTATGGGGAGAAACAGGATTAGGCTATTGAGTTGGATGATCAGCCATGATCATGATGAATGGCGGAGCAGGCTCGAAGGGCCAAAAGGCCTCCTCCTGCTCCTATCTTCTATGTATCTATGTTTCACACCTCCCAGGCCCATCGAAACCTGTTCGACCAGGTTCCAACGACTGCTAAGCTGGAGGGCCTGGAGAACAGGTCAAGGAGGCACAAACTACGGATTATGGGCCGCCTGAGATGGTGGAGCGCCCGAGGCCGACCAAGTACTTTGCAAAGATGCTGGCAGAGCTGTTGGGGGAGGGGGGGGGGGGAAGAACCCTCCCGATACTAGTTGGACAGGGCTCATCGGTCATTCAGACCGAAGCCAAAAGCAAATGGGCCACCAAGGGAAATCATAATCTGGCGAGAGGTGAAGTGGGAGGGCATTGGTATTTGAATAAACCAAGATTTGACAGTGGAGTTGGCGAGAAGGCGGGCGGCCTTCGTTCGAACAGGTGAAGGCGGCACTGTACAGTAACAGCGTGAGGTTTGGAGTGGTCTACCCTGCGAAGTTGAGAGTGAGGCACAACTCAATGGATTTGTATTTTGAGATAGTGGAGGCGGAAGAGGGGTTCATGAAGGTCAAAGGGCTGAGACTGAAATGAGAGATGGGACTGGAACTGGACTTGGACTGAGTGGATGGGGACTTTGCTTTGCCTTTATCTTTCTTTTTCTCTGTTTCTCATTTGTATTTGATGGTGGGGGTGTATTGGTTTTGTGATTGTTTAACGGGGGAGTGCAATTTACCTTTGTTTATAGTTGGTTACAAGTGTATTGGGCTTTGGGTTTATGTCTGTTTTCTGGGGTGCGGTTTTGCACCATTTTTTAAAATACATTTAGTGTACCCAATTATTTCTTTTTTCCAATAAAGGTGCAATTTAGCGTGGCCAATTAACCTAATAATAATAATCTTTATTGTCACAAGAAGGCTTACATTAACACTGCAATGAAGTTACTGTGAAAATCCCCTCGTCGCCACATTCCAATACACCCCACCATCAAATACAAATGAGAAACAGAGAAAAAGAAAGATAAAGGCAAAGCACAATCAGAACGTGCAGACTCCGCACAGACAGTGACCCAGCCGGGAATCGTACCTGAGACCCTGGAGCTGTGAAGCAACAGTACTAACCACTGTGCTACTGTGCCGCCCACAGCCCTGCACATCTTTGGGTTGTGGGGGTGAGACCCACGCAAACACGGGGAGAATATGCAAACTCCACACAGACAGTGACTCCGCACAGACAGTGACCCAAGCCGGTTGGTAATCAAATGTGATCTCACAAGCTCAATGCACCTTGCATTCAATTTTCAAGGTCTGATTTGGGTCACTTCAGTGAGCATGCTATAGGCATATGTGGCATTCATATAAATCTTTGCTCCAACGTTTCCTTCAGATATGCCGTAAAAGAGAAAATTTGTGACACAAAATGCACTGTATTGAACAGAAAAGAAAATAATTTTGCCTTTGAATGTCAAACTTCGAGTTACTGTGGCCCTCATTAAACCCCTTATTCCTATTTAATATTATTTAAGTCTGTCCCATCCCGTGAGTTGATGAAATGGGTACAAACCTGTCCAGATAGCATGGTCTGTAAGAGCTGTCTTAAAAATGGGTGGCATTTTTCAGTGTTAGAATTTTGTTTTGTAAATTGCTTTACCTGTATTTTTATTGTCTCATTTCTTTTCATTGTTGCTAGTGCCTGGTTTTATGTACTGGATTATTATTTAGCAATTATTTTCTTCACTTTTTTTTTTCAAGATTAGGCTGAGCCAGCATTTATTGAACTGAATGGCTTGCTGGGCTAAAGGACATGAGTGAACCAGATGGGATTTTACAACAATGTATTCATGATCATCATTAGACTTTGAATTCCAGATGTTTATTGAATTCAAATTCACCATCTGCCATGGCGGGGGGGGGGGGGGGGGGGTTCAAACACAGAGCATTACCCTGGGTTTCTGAATTACTTGTCTAATGACAATACCACTATGCCATGCAGGCAGGGGCTGATTTAGCACAGGGCTAAATAGCTGGCTTTTAAAGAAGACCATGGCAGGCCAGCAGCGCGGGTTCAATTCCCGTACCAGCCTCCCTGAACAGGCGCCGGAATGTGGCGACTAGGGGCTTTTCACAGTAACTTCATTGAAACCTACTTGTGACATCATTTCATTTCAGATATGCTATGTCTACTTACATTGAAACCTTTACTGATTTCTGTATATGTGTTGTGTTGTTAAATTAAACTGGCAGCATCAACATCCACTGATTTATTACTCCAAATTCATTTTATCTGAGTGTACACACTATCATAATCAGCATGGGAAAGCAATGCATTTGCATAAATCTTATGACATTTCAACTATAATCTCACACTCTTGGCAATTATATAATAAAAGCAAAATACAATGGACGCTCTAGATCGGAAATAAAAACAGAAAATGCTGGAAAACTCAGCAGGTCTGGCAGCATCAGTGGAGAGATAAATAGGGTTAATGTTTCGAGACTGACTGACTCTTCTTTGAAACTCAATGTAGCAATGATATCTCTTTCTGTCTTCATGATCATGATTGCAGGTTGTTAAAGAACTAATTCTTTATGTTCTTAGAGAGGCCTAGCGATTAGTAACATTAGAAATTGATGGATCTGCCATGTTGAGGATAGCTTCAAATTTTTGGATTGTGCCAGATGTTTTCTTCCATTCAATAATAAACCATACAAATATCGAAAGCCTTTAATGAAATATCACAAAGCACTTCATAGAGATGAAAATAGTTGGATACCAAGTCCTGAAAAAAAGTATTATGAATGATTCTGTTAGGATCCCCACGGGATAACCCAAAAGCAAAATAATTAAATTTACCAAATGAACTTCAAATAAAGAAATTACAAATAGGATTGCACATTTTGTAACTTTTATCTTAACACTAATCAGAACCAATGTAAATTAAACATGAATTAACAGGCAAATCATAGTCAGTATGAACTGTACACATGGAATAACAGCCACAACAAAGACAACAAGCTTTTGCATCACTCCGTGCACAAATGTGGCACTACATGCAATTTTTATGCAACTACATGCATCTCCACTGATGCTGCCAGACCTGCTGAGTTTTCCAGCATTTTCTGTTTTTATTTCCGATCTAGAGCGTCCATTGTATTTTGCTTTTATTATATAATTGCCAAGAGTGTGAGATTATAGTTGAAATGTCATAAGATTTATGCAAATGCATTGCTTTCCCATGCTGATTATGATAGTGTGTACACTCAGATAAAATGAATTTGGAGTAATAAATCAGTGGATGTTGATGCTGCCAGTTTAATTATTACAGTCTTTCCAACTTGGCCTCCAGTATTTGGATCTCTCGCTTTTCTCACTCAATGGATTAGATCGTTGAGTCACCTCCATTAGTAGCTCCACTCCTTCCGGGTTCCTACATGTCATGATGTTCAAGTGAACATCACAACACATACATAATGATAGACAGAGCAATGGACCAATTAGCACACATAACACGACAGCCAATCACAGACAAGAGCAGACACAGTACAAACAAGAAACACGACACTTCCTGGTCAGTCCATCAGGAACCGGCACAGGGCCAGAACCTCAAAGCAAGACACTCACACAGTCACCATGTGCTGAGTACCAAGTTCGTTGTATAAATAGTTTAACAGAATAAAACTGCGTTGTACCAATCGCAACCGTGTTGGTTCGTCTGTACCTCAGAGCACCCAACACTTCATGGTACCAGAAGTGAATCGAAACCTACCAGCAAATCTGCCATCCTGTGCCATGGACACCCTCAACAAACCGCAGCCATTGCAAGTCGCTGGGAACCTGGGCATAAATTGGACGCTCTTCAAGCAGCGCTTCGAACTCTTTAGGCAAGCCAATGAAAAACAGGGCGCCTCGGATAAAACAAAGATTGCCATCCTCCTCACCACTGCAGGTCAGTACGCCATCCATGTATACAACTCCCTGGTGTTAGCGGAAGGCGAGGACAAATCTAATTATGACACGGTCCTCCTCAAGCTCGACCAACACTTCAACGTTGAGGTCAATGAGAGCTTTGAGAGGTATGTCTTCCAGCAGCGCCTGCAAGGTAAGGATGAGCTCTTTCAGTCCTTCCTGACGCACCTCCGCATACTCGCGCAGTCCTGCGGTTACGACACCACCTCAGAGTCCATGATCCGGGACCAGATTGTTTTTGGAGTTGCCTCTGGCAGCCTACGCCAGCAGCTTCTAAAAATAAAAGGCCTGACCTTAGCGTCTGCAGTTGAAGCCTGTGTCCTGCATGAGAACGCGACAGGCCGCTATGCCCAATTTCAGGTGACCGAATCGGCGTGGAGGGGGTCCTACGCGACCGAATCGGCGAGCCAGGCGACCCACGAGGCCGAACGGGTCCAGACGATCGAGTTTCTCCCGGCCCGCGGCCCGGACGAGGGCGGCCGTTTCGCGCGCTTTTCGAGGCCACCCGCGCTTGTGCGCGCCAAAACCTACGGCAACACTGAAGGACGTGCTGTGCAGGCACGCCCGACGCAAGACTGAACTGCGCATGCTCAGTGGCGTAACGAACGCCATGACGTCACGACGTGCGGCAACTGTGGAGCTGCACATTTAAAAGGGCAATGTCCTGCAAAAACCCGACAATGCCTACGCTATGGCAATGTGGGCCACTACGCTGCTTATTGTCGAGCGGCTCAACCTGTTGATCTTACGCATCTCCGACAACCTCGCAGGAACGTGCGGACCATTCAGCCTCCACATCACGACATCCAAACCGATGACCAAGACGCCTTCCGGGTTGCAGTCATTGATGGGAACCAGGTCAACACCATCAATCCGGCGATGAATGGAGTGCCACCCTGACGGTCAACCCAAATTTGTCGCCCACCTACTAGACTGGACTTATGAGACTGTTCATACGTTGAACTTTTGCAACCACTGTTTTAACATGTTTATGTTTTGCTCGTTACAGGCATTCGACAACAATCATCCAAATGTCATGCTGCTATTGGGCCTCCTTAGATATGTTCACAACAGGTTTGATGGCACAGATTCCCCAAGACTCCCTTAATAAATCCCATTAAAATCTGGTCAGCTCAGGAAGAACTGAAACATAGCAGGGAAATTGTCCAGTCTTCAGCTTTTTGTCCCTTTTAACTCCTCCTTATACGTACACTGCTCCTTGTAAATGTGCCTCCTCTATTATTCTTCTGCTACATCTTCTGTATCTTAACTTCCTTCCTGTTGGTACAGCTTCGAGGTCAAGGGTCATCAGATCACATGGACCCAGTATTTCTTATTATTTAAGAAAATTACAGTTGATCTCTTTAGAATCATAGACTTTACAGTGCAGGAGGAGGCCATTCGGCCCATCGAGTCTGCATCGGCCCTTGGAAAGAGCACCCAACCTAAGCCCACATCTCCAGCCCATCCCCGTAACCCAGCAACCCCTCCTAACCTTTTTGGTCACTAAGGGCAATTTAGCAAGGCTAATCCACCTAACCTGCACATCTTTGGACTGTGGGAGGAAACTGGAGCACCCGGAGGAAACCCACGCAGACACGGGGAGAACGTGCAGACTCCACACAGACAGTGACACAAGCCGGAATCGAACCTGGGACCCTGGAGCTGTGAAGCAATTGCGCTATCCACAATGCTACCGTGCTGCCATCTCCTCTGCACCCTTTCCAATGCTTCCACATCCTTCCTATAATGCGGCGACCAGAATTGCACGCAAAACTCCAAATGCGGCCGCACCAGAGTTTTGTACAGCTGCAACATGACCTCATGGCTTCGAAACTCAATCCCTCTACCAATAAAAGCTAACACACCGTACGCCTTCTTAACAACCCTCTCACCCTGAGTGGCAACTTTCAGGGATCTATGTACATGGACACCGAGATCTCTCTGCTCATCTACCCTGCCAAGAATCTTACCATTAGCCCAGTACTCTGTCTTCCTGTTATTCCTTCCAAAATGAATCACCTCACACTTTTCTGCATTAAACTCCATTTGTCACCTCTCAGCCCAGCGTTGCAGCTTATCTATGTCCCTCTGTAACTTGTAACATCCTTCCGCACTGTCCACAACTCCACCGACTTTTGTGTAATCTGCAAATTTACTCACCCATCCTTCTACGCCCTCCTCCAGGTCATTTATAAAAATTACAAACAGCAGTGGCCCCAAAACAGATCCTTGTGTTACACCACTAGTAATTGGACTCCAGTCTGAACACTTCCCATCAACCACCACCCTTTGTCTTCTTCCAGCTAGCCAATTTCTGATCCAAACTGCTAAATCTCCCTGAATACCATGCTTCCGTATTTTCTGCAGTAGCCTACCATGGGGAACCTTATCAAACGCTTTACTGAAATCCATATACACCACATCAACTGCTTTACCCTCATCCACCTGTTTGGTCACCTTCTCAAAGAACTCAATAAGGTTTGTGAGGCACGACCTACCCTTCACAAAACCGTGTTGACTATGTCTAATCAAATTATTCCTTTCCAGATGCTTATACACCCTAGTTCTTATAAACCTTTCCAAGATTTTGCCCACAACAGAAGTAAGGCTCACTGGTCTATAGTTACCGGGGTTGTCTCTACTCCCCTTCTTGAGCAAGGGGACAACATTTGCTATCCTCCAGTCTTCTGGCACTATTCCTGTAGACAAAGATGACTTAAAGATCAAAGCCAAAGGCTCAGCAATCTCCTCCCTAGCTTCCCAGAGAATCCTAGGATAAATCTCATCCGGCCCAGGGGACTTATCTATTTTCACCCTTTCCAGAATTGTTTTTTTTTCCATTTTGTCATATTAACCTTAAAACACTAGTTTTATTGGATCTGGATAACCACTGTGCCATTAAAGAAATATAGTATATGAAGTAACTTGTGACAAGCAATACAGAATTTTTAGAAAACATTTGTAGCTTATAACACACATATAGTGTAGTGACCTGAACTATTACTACTAACGGAACACTGAAATTCAGAAAATACATTGTAGCTAAGATCTACACTGGATTGAAGTGTAGCTTGCTTCAGTTTCAGACTTTCGCTATGCTTCACTGGGTGTTGGCGAGTGCGCCAGCTCCTTGACCAAAGCCAAATCCTTCAGGTCCAAAGTTTTTGCTGTAACAAGCTTTGCAATAGATCCTTGTCAGCCAATGTTGTGGACTCCAGGCCTTTACCACATTTAGCACAGCGGAAGCACAGCTTGTGCCAGGCCTTGCCAGCTCCAATAATTTTCTCAGCAGCATAAACTGACTGTCCACACCTAGGGCACTTTTCCGAACTCCCAAACGTCTGAGCAAACTTGGATTCATTGACATTGGTCGTGGGGCACAGGTTTTATTCCCTGATTTGCTCCAGTGTCCATGTTCAGAGTACCTGCACCTTGGCCATAACCATATCCTTTGGGTCCATACTTTCTCCCGTAGCATGCTTTGCAATATATTTCGTCTCCATGCACAGCTAATGTGGTGCTGTCAAGGTTCTTCTTACAGGCCATGCACCGGAAACAGGACTTGTGAAAGTATTTCCCATCACATTGCACCTCCTCAGCAAAGTACACAGTCTTCTGGCAGACGCCACACTTATTTCCACCATCAAAGTTTGGCATTCTGCTGGTGCTTGACTGCAGCGTCCCGGAGCCCCCCTCGCTCTGTCAGGAATCCCTTTCCAGAATTGTTAACATGTCCTCCTTATGAACCTCAAGCCCTTCTAGTCTAGTAGCCTGAATCTCAGTATTCTCCTCGACAACATTGTCTTTTTCCTGTGTGAATACTGACAAAAAATATTCATTTAGCACCTCTCCTATCTCCTCGGACTCCAAGCACAGCTTTCCACTACTGTCCTTGACTGGCCTTACTCTTATCCTTGTCATTCATTTATTCCTGACATATTTGTAGAAAGCTTTAGGGTTATCCTTGATCCTACCTGCCAAAGGCTTCTCATGTCCCCTCTTGGCTCTTCTTAGCTCTCTCTTTAGGTCCTTCCTAGCTACCTTGTAACTCTCGAGCGCCCTTACTGAACCTTCATGTCTCATCTTTACATAAGCCTCCATTTTCCTCTTGACAAGTGTTTCGACTGCCTTAGTAAACCACGGTTCCCTTGCTCGACCACTTCCTCCCTGCCTGACAGGTACATACTTATCAAGGACACGCAGTAGCTGTTCCTTGAACAAGCTCCACATTTCCATTGTGCCCATCCCCTGCAGTTTTCCTCTCCATCTGATGCATCCTAAGTCTTGCCTCATTGCATCATAATTGCCTTTCCCCCAGATGTAACTCTTGCCCTGCGGTATATACCTATCCCTTTCCATCACTAAAGTAAACGTAATCAAATTGTGGTCTCTATCACCAAAGTGCTCACCTACCTCCAAACCTAACATCTGTCCTGGTTCATTACCCAGTACCAAATCCAATACGGCCTCGCCTCTCATTGGCCTATCTACATACTGTGTCAGGAAATCCTCCTGCACACATTGGACAAAAACGGACCCATCTAAAGTACTCGAACTATAGCGTTTCCAGTCAATATTTGGAAAGTTAAAGTCCCCCATAACAACTACCCTGTTGCTTTCGCTCCTATCCAGAATCATCTTTGCAATCCTTTCCTCTACATCTCTGGAACTTTTCGGAGACCTATAGAAAACCCCTAACAGAGTGACCTCTCCTTTCCTGTTTCTAACCTCAGCCCATACTACCTCAATCGACGAGTCCTCATCAAACGTCCTTTCTGCCACCGTAATACTGTCCTTGACTAACAATGCCACCCCTCCCCCTCTTTTACCACCTTCCCTGAGCTTACTGAAATATCTAAATCCCGGCACCTGCAACAACCATTCCTGTCCCTGCTCTATCCATGTCTCCGAATGGCAACAACATCGAAGTCCCAGGTACCAACCCACGCCGCAAGTTCACCCACCTTATTCCGGATGCTCCTGGCATTGAAGAAGACACACTTTAAACCACCTTACTGCCTGCCGGTACACTCCTGCAACTTTAAAACCTTATTCATGACCTCACTACTCTCAACCTCCTGTATACTGGAGCTACAATTCAGGTTCCCAAGCCCCTGCTGAACTAGTTTAAACCCTCCCGCAGCGCATTAGCAAATTCCCCCCCCAGGATATTGGTACCCCTCTGGTCCAGGTGTAGACCATCCCATTTATAGAGGTCCCACTGACCCCAGAATGAGCCCCAATTATCTAGAAATCTGAAACCCTCCCTCCTGCACCATCCCTGTAGCCACACGTTCAACTCCTCTCTTTCCCTATTCCTCGTCTCGCTATCATGTGGCACGGGTAACAACCCAGAGATAATAACTCCGTTTGTCATAGATCTAAGTTTCCACCCTAGCTCCCTGAATTCCTGCCTTACATCCCTATCCCTTTTCCTACCTATGTCGTTGGTACCTATGTGGACCACGACTTGGGGCTGCTCCCCCTCCGCCTTAAGGATCCCGAAAACACGATCTGAGACATCACGCACCCTGGCACCTGGGAGGCAACACACCAACCGCGAGTCTCTCGCGTTCCCACAGAATCTCCTATCTATCCCCCTAACTATGGAGTCTCCAATGACTAATGCTCTACTCCTCTCCCCCTTCCCTTCTGAGCAACAGGGACAGACTCTGTGCCAGAGACCTGCACCCCATGGCTTACCCCTGGTAAGACCCCCCCCCAACAGTATCCAAAGCGGTATACTTGTTACTAAGGGGAATGACTACAGGGATCCCTGTACTGACTGCTTCCTCCCAGCCCCTCTCACCGTCACCCATCTTTCTTTATTCTTCGGAGTAACTACGTCCCTGAAGCTTCTATCTATGACCACCTCTGCCTCCTGAATGATCCGAAGTTCATCCAGCTCCAGCTCCAGTTTCCTAACGCGGTTTCTGAGGAGCTGGAGATGGGTGCACTTCCCACAGATGAAATCAGCAGGGACACTGTCGGCGTCCCTCACCTCAAACATTCTGCAGGAGGAACATTGCACTACCTTCCCTGCCATCCCCTCTAGATAAAAAAAGAAAAGGAAAGGAAGACCTTACCTGTTATTCACTCCCCTTCTCAGCAAGCACTCACTCAGCAACCTCTGCGCCCTGCACGATAACACCTGAGGGAAAAGAAAAGAAAAACCACTTACCAGTCACCAGCCAATCCCTTACCTGAAGGCTGTGGCATCAAGGTTCAATTTCTTTCTACTTCTACCTGACCTCGAGCCTTCCTCTTGACCTTTACAGCGGTTGTTGGATGGGGTGGAAGGGAGAGCTTAAGTGTGTCGGTGCAGACTCGATGGGCCGAATGGCCTCCTTCTGCACTGTATGTTGTCTGTTCTCTGTTCTGTGAAAAAAATGAAAAATGAAAATCACTTATTGTCACAAGTAGGCTTCAAATGAAGTTACTGTGACAAGCCCCTAGTCACCACATTCCGGCGCCTGTTCGGGGAGGCTGGTATGGGAATCGAACCGTGCTGCTGGCCTGCCATGGTCTGCTTTAAAAGCCAGCGATTTAGCCCAGTGTGCTAAACCTACTTGTAACTATAAAGATTATTATTATTAACCATTTACCTTCATTATTACCCATCATAATCTCACAATTCTTCATTAGGTTATTTCTTAATTCCCTTGTTACCTGTGAAAAAAATTGCAACTTCCCACCTTGCTTCTTTTTTTTGTCTTTTTTAAAATTTAGCATACCCTATTCATTTTGTCCAACTAAGGGGCAATTTTAGCGTGGCTAATCCACCTACCCTGCACATTTGGGTTGTGGGGCCAAAACCCACGCAAACACGGGGAGAATGTGCAAACTCCATAAGGACAGTGACCCAGAGCTGGGATCGAACCTGGGACCTCGGCACCATGAGGCAGCAGTGCTATCAACGGCGCCACCTTGCTTCCCTCCACCCCTTCCTTCCTAAATGTAATCCCTCTTGGGTGCCTCCTGGACAAAGAAAACCCCGGAGTAGAGGGGCCCAGCTTCATGGTGAGAAAGCCGACCGTTGCCACTTTGGACAGCCCCTTAATAAAGGGAAACCCCCGAGTGCAGGGTCACATCACCAGGTAAGTATGGTTGATCCCGTGGGACCGGGGGAGACAAAAAAACCCCACTAGGATTATCACCTGGAATGTCAGGGGTCTTAACGCTCTGGTGAAAAGATCCAGAGTCTTCGCCCACCTAAGAAGCCTGAAAGCCGACATAGTCTTCTTGCAGGAAACTCACCTGAGGGAGACGGACTGACTGCGGGTAAGAAAAAGCTAGGTGGGCCAGACATACCGTTCATGTTACGGGACGAGGGCCAGGGAAGTAGCCATATTGATTAATAAGAGGATGAGATTCCCTGCGACAAGGACGGTTACGGACCAAGAGGGACGGTACGTCATGGTCAGTGGTGTAGTCCTGTAGTTCTGATAAATGTGTACGCACCCAACTGGGACGGCACAGGCTTCATAAAAAAGACTTAGGCGGAAATCCACAACATTGACACACACCGACTGATCATGGGGGGGCGACTTCAACTGTGTACAGGACCCACTGACAGATCGATCAAACCCCAGATCGGGGAAAAGGTCATGGCTAGTGTGGTAATCAGTATTAGAGGTATTACGGTACTCTGTAATGCCGGAAGACCATTGGTGTAGAAGGTACTCTGTTCTCATTGGTTAAGCCTGTCTGCTGGCTCCGCAAGGCGGGGTATAAGAGCCCGTGTCGCCTCAGCAGCTGCCTTCTGTACCTGCGGACAAATCCCTGGGGAATCGCTGGAGGAATTCTACCCTGCCATCCTGGTGTTGGGGAGAAACTGCAGCTCCCCGCAAGTTTCGGCGAGCGACCACACAGAACCTCCCAAACCTGCCAGCGATTGCTGGAGAAAGAGACACTAGGCCTCAAGGAGGCACGGGCACTTGCCAGCTCCCTGGATGTGGCCTCCAGAAACGCCCGCGCTTACATCCCCGACCGCGCGGCAGCCCCCTGGGCAGCGTGGAACCCCCCTGCAGCCGACCCCGATGCATCTCCCATCCCCCCACAAGCTTGTGCTGCGAGACGGCCTGGCAACCCCTGGCAACCCCGTGCTATTTTTGCGGGCAAGCCAAGCACCCCCGAAAGCGCTGTCCAGCCCGTTCATCAAAAGGGCCACTTTGTGGCGGTATGCCAGGCCCGGGCGGTCGCTGTGGTCTCAGGAGACGAATACGGACCACCACCACAACCCTCTCCACGGTCCCCGTGCGGCCGGCGGGAGCCGCCATCTTCCTCCTCCAGGGCCATGCGTGGCCTCCGGGCGCTGCCATCTTGTCTCTCGGACACCACGTGCGATGGATGGGCGCCGCCATCTTGTACACCCCCAGCCATGTGCGACCAGTGGGTGCCGCCATCTTGGCTGGACTCTCAGGACCCCAATTCGGATGACCACACACCGCCCGAAGAGAACATGCAACTGCTCAACTGCTGCCACGACTAGCCTCGGTGACCCTGGACCAGTCTCGGCCCCGAACACTCTCGACTGCAACGACGGTGCTCATCAATGGGCATGAAAGGTCCTGTCTGATCGACTCTGGGAGCACAGAAAGCTTCATACACCCCAACACGGTAAGGCGCTGTTTTCTCCCCGTTCACCCCGTTAACCAAAAAATCTCCTTGGCCTCCGGGTCTCATTCAGTAGAAATCAAGGGGTTTTGCATAGCGAACCTCATGAACCAGGGAAGGGTGTTTAAAAACTACCGGCTCTACGTCCTTCCCCACCTCTGCGCTGCCACACTCCTATGGTTAGATTTTCAGTACAACCTCCAAAGCCTAACTTTCAAATTTGGCAGCCCTATACCCCCCTCACTGTCTGAGGCCTCACGACCCTCAAGTTCGATCCGCCTTCCCTGTTTGCGAACCTCACCCTGGATTGCAAACCCGTCGCCACCAGGAGCAGACGGTACAGTGCCCAGGACCGGACCTTTATTAGGTTGGAGGTCCAGCGATTACCGAGGGAAGGTGTCATTGAGGCCAGCAACAGCCCCTGGAGAGCTCAAGTAGTGGTTGTAAAGACCGGGGAGAAGCAAAGGATGGTCATAGACTATAGCCAGACCATCAACAGATATACGCAGCTTGACGCATACCCTCGCCCCCGCATATCCGACCTGGGCAACAGGATCGCGCAATACAAGGTCTTTTCCATGGTGGATCTAAAGTCCGCCTACCACCAGCTCCCCATCCGCCCTAGCGACCGCAAATACACTGCTTTCGAAGCAGATGGGCGGCTCTACCACTTCCTAAGGGTTCCCTTCGGTGTCACTAATGGAGTCTCGGTCTTCCAACAAGAGATGGACCGAATGGTTGACCGGTACGGTTTGCGTGCCACGTTTCTGTACCTTGATAATGTCACCATCTGTGGCCACAACCAGCAGGACCACGACACCGACCTCCGAAAATTCCCCCATATCGCAAAAATCCTTAACCTCACATATAACAAGGATAAATGCGTGTTCAGCACCGACCGCCTAGCCATCCTCGGCTACGTAGTGCATAATGGAGTTATAGGCCCAGACCCTGAACGCATGCGTCCTCTTATAGAGTTCCCCCTCCCTCACTGCTCCAAGGCCCTGGAACGCTGCCTAAGGTTTTTCTCTTATGCCCAGTGGGTCCCCAACTATGCTGACAAAGCCCTCCCCCTGATCCAATCCACGTTTTTTCCCCTGTCGACAGAGGCCCGCCAGGCCTTCAGCTGCATCAAAGCAGACATTGCAAAGGCCACGATGCACGCCATCGACGAGTCACTCCCCTTCCAGGTCGAGAGCGATGCATCTGACATAGCTAACCCTAACCCTAACCCTAACCCTCAATCAAGCGGGCAGACCCGTGGCCTTCTTCTCACACACCCTCCACACTTCAGAAATCCTCCATTCCTCAGTTGAAAAGGAGGCCCAGGCCATAGTAGAAGCTGTGCAGCATTGGAGGCATTACCTGGCCGGCAGGAGATTCACTCTCCTCACTGACCAACAGTCGGTTGCTTTCATGTTCGATAATGCACAGCGGGGCAAGATAAAAAACGACACGATCTTACGGTGGAGGATCGAACTCTCCACCTACAACTATGAGATCTTGTATCGTCCTGGGAAGCTAAATGAGCCTCCTGATGCCCTATCCCACGACACATGTGCCAACGCACAAGTGGACCGAATCTGGGCCCTCCACGAGGACCTCTGCCACCGGGGGTCACTCGATTCTTCCATTTCATCAAGACCCGCAACCTGCCCTACTCCATCGAGGAGGTCAGGACAGCCACCAGGAACTGCCAAATCTGTGTGGAGTGCAAGCCGCACTTCTATAGGCCAGAGAAAGCGCACCTGATAAAGGCTTCCCGTCCCTTTGAACGCCTAAGTATGGACTTCAAAGGCCCCCTTTCCTCCACCGACTGCAACACGTGCTTCCTGAACATGATTGACGAGTACTCCCGGTTCCCATTCGCCATCCCCTGCCCCGACATGACCGCAGCCACCGTCATAAAAGCCTTCCACAGTATCTTTACGCTGTTCGGTTTCCCCGCTTACATACACAGCGATAGGGGGTCCTCCTTTATGAGCGACGAATTGCGTCAATTCCTGCTCAGCAACGGCATTGCCTCAAGCAGGATGACCAGTTACAAACCCCGGGGAAATGGACAGGTACAGAGGGAGAACGGAACGGTCTGGAAGACCGTCCTACTGGCCCTACGGTCCAGGAATCTCTCAGTCTCCCGCTGGCAGGAGGTCCTCCCGGATGCGCTCCACTCCATCCGGTCACTGCTGTGTACCACGACCAACCAAACACCTGACGAACGTCTCCTTGTCTTCCCTAGGAAGTCCTCCTCTGGGACCTCACTCCCGACCTGGCTGGCAGTTCCTGGACCCATTCTGCTCCGCAAAAATGTGCGGGCGCACAAATCGGACCCATTGGTCGAGAGGGTCCATCTCCTCTACGCTAACCCTCAGTAAGCCTATGTGGCATACCCCGACGGCCGACAGGATACCTACGGTACCTGCCGCCCGCTGGATCCCCACACACACCCCCACCACCAGTCCCACCCTCCCTCCCACCGGCGCACCCCACAGCCGCCCCCTTCTCAGGTGGATCCGTTCTCCCGCCGGTCCCGTCTAGGGGTGATGAAGCTGCCGAAGAAGCCGAAGCCACGCTCCCGGAGCCACAGCTGCCCGAGCTGCTGCCTGCATCACCACCAAAGCAACGACGATCGCAGAGGACGACCAGCGCCCCCGATCAGCTAATTGCTTCATCCTAAAATGTAAATAAATTTTGTAAATAGGTGCGATGTAACGAGGCGAACCACTGTACAGAGGTATACCAGGTACCTTCATAACCTTAACTTCTACCACTCTGTAATGCGAGGCCACCACCCCCGCCGGACCCTTTTTTAACGGGGTGAATGTGGTAGTCAGTATTAGAGGTATTACGGTACTCTGAATTGCCGGAAGACCATTGGTGTAGAAGGTACTCTGTTCTCATTGGTTAAGCCAGTCTGCTGGCTCCGCCCATCAAGGCGGGGTATAAGAGCCCGTGTCACCCCAGCAGCTGCCTTCTGTCCCTGCGCTGCTGGGGGAAATATCTAGTGTAATAAAGACTTCAATTGTCTCCAATGTCGCTTCTGGAGTTATTGATCGAGCATCAGCTAGGGAACTGGGAACATTCATGGAGCAGATGGGGGCGGTGGGCTCATGATGGTTCCTCCACCCCGGTGTGAGGGAATTCGCACTCATTTTGCTGGTGCACAAAGCATACTCGAGAATAGGCTTCTTTGCAGTGGGGGCACCGGTATTTCTAGGAATAGCAAGAGTGGAATATTCCGCGATAGTTGTCTCCGACCACGCTCCACATTATGTGGTTGTGAGGTTGGAGATGGACCTGCTAGCTGATAAGGTCTTCGGTCAAAAAATAGCACAAGCCATAGGTGAGTACATTACTAACAACAAGAATGGGGAAGTCTCACCTTCCACGTTCTGGGAGGCACTGAAGGTGATGATAAGGGGAGAGATTATAGCCTACAAGGCACGAAGAGATAGAGAAGAGAGGGCGGCCTTTCTGGAGGTCGACAGAAAATGTTCCGAGACCCCGACCATAGAGCTTCTGGCGGAGAGGAAAAAGCTACAGGTGGACTTTTTTTAAAAACGTATTTTATCACAAACTTGTATCAAAGCAGGTTACAGCAAGTAAACACCCCAGGAAACATAATTCCCAACAATCAACTATACAGACTGTACAGATTTTTCCCCTTTTTCACCCCCCCTTTCCCCATCACCCACCCCCCCACCCCCACCCCCCTGCGACGAACAGCTCCTCAAACACGGTCACATCCCCCACCTTTTCTCAAACTCCCCCACTGAGCCCCTTAACTCATACTTTATCTTCTCTAACCGCAGGAAGTCGTACAGGTCACCCAACCATGCCGCTACCCCCGGTGGCAATGCCGACCGCCACTCCAGCAAAATTTGTCGCCGTGCAATCAGAGAGGCGAAGGCCAAGACATCGGCCTTCCTCTTCTCCATGAGCTCCTGCTTTTCTGAAACTCCAAACATCGCCACCAAAGGGTCCGGGTCCACCTCCTCCTCCACTATCCTGGCTCAGACCGCGAACACTCCCGCCCAGAATCTTCCCAATTTTTCGCAACCTCAAAACATGTGCGCATGATTCGCTGGCACCCACCCACACCTCTCACACTCATCTGCTACCCGCTGAAAGAACCCATTCATTCTCACCGAGTCATATGCACCGTGTGCACCACCTTGAAATGTATCAGACTCATCCTTGCACAAGAGGAGGTCCCGTTTACCCTTTGCAGTGCCTCACTCCATACTCCCCAATTGATCTCCATTCCCAACTCCGCTTCCCATTTCTCCTTGATCTTCACCATCTGCTCACCTCCCTGCTCCCCCAGCCACTTACATGTATCCCCAATTTTTCCCTCCCCTTCCACATCCGGAAGCAGCAGTCACTCCAGCAGGGTGTATCCCGGCAACCTAGGGAACCCCTTCCAGACCTTTTGTGCAAAGTCCCTAACCTGCAGATACCTGAACTCACTACCCCTCAGCAGCTCTACCCTCGCCCTTAGATCCTCCAGACTGGCGAACCCTTCACCAAATACAAATCCCTCACCTTGACCTGCCCCACTTCCCTCCACCTCCTGTATACACTGTCCATCCCCCCCGCCCCCCCGGCTCAAACCCATGATTCTCGCACAGCGGCGTTAACAAATGTGAGGTTATCCATTTTGGTAAGAATAACGGCAAAAGGGATTATTATTTAAATGATAAAATATTAAAACATGCCGCTGTGCAGAGAGACCTGGGTGTGCTAGTGCATGAGTCGCAGAAAGTTGGTTTTCAGGTGCAACAGGTGATTAAGAAGGCAAATGGAATTTTGTCCTTCATTGCTAGAGGGATGGAGTTTAAGACTAGGGAGGTTATGCTGCAATTGTATAAGGTGTTAGTGAGGCCACACCTGGAGTATTGTGTTCAGTTTTGGTCTCCTTACTTGAGAAAGGACGTACTGGCACTGGAGGGTGTGCAGAGGAGATTCACTAGGTTAATCCCAGAGCTGAAGGGGTTGGATTACGAGTTGAGGTTGAGTAGACTGGGACTGTACTCGTTGGAATTTAGAAGGATGAGGGGGGATCTTATAGAAACATATAAGATTATGAAGGGAATAGATAGGATAGATGCGGGCAGGTTGTTTCCACTGGCGGGTGAAAGCAGAACTAGAGGGCATAGCTTCAAAATAAGGGGAAGTAGATTTAGGACTGAGTTTAGGAGGAACTTCTTCACCCAAAGGGTTGTGAATTTATGGAATTCCTTGCCCAGTGAAGCAGTAGAGGCTCCTTCATTAAATGATTTTAAGATAAAGATAGATAGTTTTTTGAAGAATAAAGGGATTAAGGGTTATGGTGTTCGGGCCGGAAAGTGGAGCTGAGTCCACAAAAGATCAGCCATGATCTCATTGAATGGCGGAGCAGGCTCGAGGGGCCAGATGGCCTACTCCTGCTCCTAGTTCTTATGTTCTAACACCGACATTCCTTCCACCCTAAAATGCCTCCTCAGCTGATTCCATATCTTCAACGTGGACTGCACCACTGGGCTCCCTGAATACCTACTCGAAGCCATTGGCAATGCAGCCATCACCATAGCCCTCAAACTAGACCCCTTACAAGATTCCTCCTCCATCCTACCCCACTCTACCCCTTCTCCGTCCCACCACCGCCGCACCTTGTCCACATTCGCCACCGAAGTATAATGAAGCAAGTTCGACATCGCCAACCCCCCCTGCTGCCTCTGCCTCTGTAGCAGGGTCCTCCCCACCCTCGGCACCTTCCCCATCCGTACAAAGTCCGAGATGATCGTGTCCACTCTCCGGAAAAAGGCCTTTGGTATGAAGATCGGGAGAGTCTGAAAGATAAACAAGAACCTTGGCAGAATATTCATTTTCACCACTTGGACCCTCCCCGCCAACGTTAAGTGCAGTGTATCCCATCTCCTAAGAACCTCCCTCGCCTCCTCCACCAGCTTCGTAAAGTTCCACTTATGGAGCCCTGTCCATTCCCTCGCTACCTGAATCCCCAAATACTTAAACCTATCCCTCGCTACCGTAAATGGCATCCCCCTAAATTAGCCTGCTGTGCCAGCTCATTCACCGGGAATCTCGCTTTTCCCGGCATTCAGCTTGTACCTCGAGAACCCTCCAAACCTCCCCAACAGGCCCATAATCCTCCCCATACTCTCCAATGGATCCGAAACATACAGCAAGAGGTCATCGGCATAGAGCGACACCCGGTGCTCCCTCTGTCCCCTCATTATCCCCTGCCACTCTGCCGACCCCCTGAGAGCCATCACCAATGGCTCTATGGCCAGCGCAAACAGCAGCGGCGACAGCGGGCACACCTGCCTCGTACCCCTGTGTAAGTCAAAGCTTCGTGAGCTCATATCCAAACCCAACCCTTCCCAAAACTTCAAACAAGTATCGCCACTCCACCAGGTCAAATGCCTTCTCCGCGTCCATAGACACCATTACCTCCGGTACCAGAGTCCCCGATGGATTCATCACCACATTCAGCAGCCATCTTATATTACTGCGAGCTACCTGCCCTTCACAAAGCCTATTTGATCTTCTGCAACCACCCCCAGGAAACAGTCCTCCATCCACCCCGCCAACAACTTAGCCAATACTTTCACATCCGTGTTCAATAGTGATATGGGTCTATACACCCACATTCCCCAGACGTTCCACGTTACCAACCTTACCGGAGGCTTGCGCCTCCAATCCCCTCTACCGTCCGTCATCTTCCCCACTTAACTCCCACCCCCTTAATTCCACCCGATACCTAGCCCATCCCAGATGGCCCACTTCTCCGTCCCTGACAATGTCATCTCTCGCCCCCTGCCACGTCGCAGGAACCTCCCCCACCTTTCCCCCTTCTTCCCCTCCCACTTCCCCTCACCCCCCTCCCCCCCCGGCCACCCCTCTTGGCCTTCGCCCCCACCACCTCACTTCCGTTCACCAGCTTAACCTGTTAGCACAGCTGCCCCTGCCCAAAGGCACCTCCTAATGACCTCCCCCTCCCTCTCCCCTCCACTCCTCAGCTCAAGGAAGAAGGCTCCCTGCTGACCTTATCCTCCCCCACCCAAACAAGGACTTCTCCTGAACTCCAGGCAGCCTTCTCCAAAAGCAAACAAACAAATGTTAAACACAAATAGTCCCATAAAACAGGAGAGGGGATGGGAACATCCATCCCCACATAAACCTTTCACCCCTACAACTCCTTACAATCTCAATATTGAACAGAACCCCCCCCTCCCCCCCCCCCTCCCACAAAAGGCGAATATCCCCCAATCCCTACACCCACTTCAAACAGGCTCTCGACCATTACAAAGTGCCAGCACCCCGGTTCCCAAGCATTGTCCACTCAGTTCTCCCCCAGTTTCTGCTCCTTAATGAAGTCTTTGGCCACTTCTGGGGTCTCAAAATAATCCTCCCGGCCTCCGAAAGTCACTCTTAATTTCGCCGGGTAGAGCACCCCAAACCTGATCTGCCGCCGGTACAGCACCCCCTCGGCCTTGTTGAAACCTGCCTGCCACTTTGCCAACTCGGCTCCGATGTCCTGATAAATCCGGACGTTATTTCCCTCCCAGTCACAGGTACGCTTCTCCCTGGTCCACTGTAGAATTTTCTCTTTCTCCACAAATTTATGGAGTCTCGATCACCACCCGTGGCAGCTCCCCAGCTCTACACTTCTGACTCAGGGATCTATGCGCTTGGTCCACTTCAGGTGCCTCATCTAGCACCCTTTCTGCCGCCAGCCCTGCCAGCCTCTTCGAGACACGTACCTCATGGCATTCACACCTTCTACTACTTCAGACAGGCCCACTATTCGCAGGTTCTGTCTTCTCGAGGTATTCTCCTGCTCCTCCACCTTTGCCCTCAACATTTTACAAAGGTCTCCTAGGAGCCCCACCTACACCTCCAGAGCCACCACACGATCGCTGTGGTCCGAGATCACTCCTTCAATCTCCCGAATCTGTGACCCCTGCACCTCCAAACACTTCTCCACCCATTCCAGAAAACTCTTTAGGGGTGCTACAGCTTCTGCAATGGCCTTTGCTTGATCCTCATGCATTTCTTTTCTCTGTTTATGGAATTCCTCCTTGATAAAAGCCATCAGTTCCTGTATCTGGGGCTTTCCAGCTTGCCCCTTCCCTGCCTGCATGCTGGAAGAGACTGTCTGTGCAGCACAAGACTGTTTCAACTTTCCAGCCAAATCTCTCACTGTTTTCTGCCGGGTCTGGTGATCAGAATAAATACCACTCCAGGGGTAAAGTACTCCTCTAACATTCACCGATGCCTTTTCATCAAACTTCCACCCAGTTCTGTGTAAAAAGAGCTCGTTTCTGTGACTTAAAGCAGGAGCAGCCCTGTATGTGACCATTCACTCCATGGTCACAACCAGAAGTGCTACAGATGGACTTTAACCTGCTATCCACTAGGAAAGCAGTGCACCAACTCCGTGAGACACCTTCTACAAACACGGAGAAAAGGCTGGCCGCCTACTGGCTCACCAACTGAGAAAGCAAGCAGCCACGGGGGAGATAGCGCAGGTGAAGGATAGCAGAGGCCGACTGGTAATCAGGCAAAAAGAGGTCAACCAAGCAGTTGAGACTTTATACCAAGGGCTGTACACCTCCGAACCCCTGTCAGGGATGCGGAGATGAAACAGTTCCTCGATTGACCAGTCATGCCAGTCGTGGGGGACGATAGGCAGGGGAGCCAGAAGCACCAATAGGACTGGGAGAGATCATGGAAAGTATCAGCTCCATGCAGGCGGGGAAGGTGTTGGGACCTGATGGGTTCCCGGCTGACTTCTATAAAAATTTCGCAACATCACTGGCCCCACACCTACGGGACATGTTTGCAGACTCACTAGCGAGGGACACCCTGCCTGCTACGATAACGCAGGCCATGATATCGCTGATACTCAAAAAGACAAGGACCCGACAGGATGTGGATCATACAGACCCATTTCACTGCTTAATGTAGACGCGAAGATACTCACAAAGGTCCTGGGCAAGAGACTGGAGAACTGCGTACCAGAGGTGGTCGCAGAGGACCAGGCGGGCTTTTGTCAAGGGTAGGCAGCTAACAGCGAACATCAGGCGGCTGCTGAATGTAATAATTACCCCCCCTCTCCAGGGAGAGAACACCAGAGGCAATCATCTCCCTCGATGCAGAAAAGGCCTTCGAAACAGTTGAATGAAATGGAAGTACCTCATTGAGGTACTAGAACGGTTTGGGCTGGGGACAGGATTCACCTCGTGGGTGAAACTCCTGTACAATGCTCCCAAGGTGAGCATTCGGACCAACACCACCAGCTCTGAATACTTCCAGCTGCACAGAGGCACAAGGCAGGGATGCCCGCTGTCCCCACTCTTGTTCACCCTGGCAATCGAACCACTGGCGATCGCTCTGCGAGCGTGAATAGCTGGAAGGGATCCAAAGAGGGGGAAGAGAGCACAGAGTGCCGCTCGATGCAGATGACCTGCTTCTCTACGTCTCGGACCCACAGAGCGGCCTGAAAGCAATCATCAACTTCCGAGAAAGTTCGGAGCCTTCTCGGGCTACAAACTCAACCTGGGCAAGAGCAAGGCGTTCCCGGTGAACCCGGATGGCGGAGGGACAGAGCTGGCGGGACTACAATTCAATCTAGTCCTAAACAGATTCTGCTACCTGGGGATCCAAATAGCCCATGACTGGACACAGATCCACAAGTGGAATCTGACCAGTCTGGCAAAGGAAAAGGAAGTAAAAAAGGACCGACAGAGATGGGCTGCACTCCCTTTCCCTGGCTGGGAGAGTGCACGTGATCAAAATGAATATACTGCCGAGATTCCTCTTCCTGTTAAGATCCATACCGATCTTCACCCCCAAAGCCTATTTCCACAAAGTAGACAAAATGATTATGACGTTTGTGTGTGTGGTGGTGGTGGGGGGGGGGTGGGGGGGGGGGGGGGGGGGGGGGGGGGAGGAGACAGCGCTCCCACCCACCCCCCACCCCCATCAAAGTGCACATCCAACCCAGTGGTTGTAGCCACACTGAAGACGTGGAACCAATGATGCAGCATTTCGGTCTAACTGAGATGTCCTTTATGGCCCCCATCTGCGGCAACCACAAATTCCTGCGAGTTATGCTTGACACCACCTTTAAAAAATGGAGACAGGACGGGTTGGGGGGGTGCGCTAGCAGTTAGGAACCTTTATATAGGGGTCAGGCCTCGACCTTGGATGAGCTGACAGAGGACATGGACCTCCCACGGGGCAGGAGCTCAGGCACCTCCAAATTAAACACTTTCTCTGCAAGGAGACGGCAAAGTACCAAAGGGCCCCGAGAGACACTCCACTAGAGGAGCACGTCCTAAGACATGAACTTGTTTGTAAAACAAGGAGGGGGGAACTGTGGGAACATATACAGACAGTTGCTGGACAGGGAAAGCCTACCACTGGATGAAGCTAGACTGCAATGGGAGGACGAATTGGGTTGGGGACTCTGGAGCGAAGCACTGATCCGGGCCACCTCCACCTCCTCCTGCGCTAGTCTAAGCCTCATGCAGTTTAGAGTGTTGTACATATTTTGGTCAGGATGGTAATTGGAGATATGACTTGATTAAACTGGATTCCAATCACTTTTCTTCCCAACTAAATCTCAGTTCCTTTAGTTGAGGCTGTATAATACACTGACCCAGTAATGACACAATTCCTGTAACTTTGCCTTTAGCAATACTGGTTACAAGAGACACAGGTCTCCAGTGTTTAAGATTCTACTCCTATTTCTTGGGGCAGAGGAGATATTTACTTTAAAAACATCAAGGTTTCCCTATTGCAATCACAATCATTAGTTGTGCTGAACCCTATTCTCAGACAGCAGACATTTTTGTGCTTTCAATTACTTTACTTTAGTGTCCTTTTAGCAGGTTAATTGTTGCTGCTTGTTCTACATGGGTTTGATGATATCACATGCTGAAAAATCAAACAGATGCTGCAGGAATGTGTATCAGCTTGTTCAACAAATAACTGGGTAAACAGGCTGGAGCACATATACTTAGCAGTCATTGGGTTCTATTATTTGCCTGTCAACTGGTTAAACAGAACATTATGATTGATTGATTTTTTAAAAACTGTCTCATTGTTGCTCCTCTCCTTCAGTCATCTACTATTTTCCAGCGGAAGGGATCCAAGGTCGCATTTCAGAGTTGTCATAGAATTTACAGTGCAGAAGGAGGCCATTCGGCCCATCGAGTCTACACTGGCTCTTGGAAAGAGCACCCTACCCAAGCCCACACCTCCACCCTATCCCCGTAACCCAGTAACCCCACCCAACACTAAGGGCAATTTTGGACACTAAGAGCAACTTAGCATAGCCAATCCACCTAACCTGCACATCTTTGGACTGTGGGAGGAAACCGGAGCACCCGGAGGAAACCCACGCACACACGGGGAGAACGTGCAGACTCCGCACAGACAGTGACCCAAGCCAGGAATCGAACCTGGGACCCTGGAGCTGTGAAGCAATTGTACTAATCACTGTGCTACCATGCTGCCCAGTAGATTGATGACCTCTCATCAGAACTGGGAAAAGTAAGAAATGTGGGGCCAGGTTATCTGTTCTTGACTCCAGTGACGCCAGGGCAGGATTAGTAGAGTTCTACGGTTAGCGTCGCGCCTGGACCAATTCAATGACCGTTAAAGGGCAAGCACAGGTGCCACGTGGAACACAATCGATTCCAATGAGAAACGGTGCGGGATTCACCATGTTCTGGATTGACATGCGGCAGGCTGACAAGCCGCAGACGCATATGCACATTGCACTCCCCACACACACTCATTGCAGCCAACAAAATAGCAGCAAAACAAGCGGCACCCGGGCATACTGACACAGAACGGGAGATGCTGCTGGATGCCGTGGAGGACAGGTGGGCGACCGTGCGGCCCCTCACTGCAGCAGAACAGAGGGCTCTGGAGGTGGTCGGTGGGCCCGAAGAAAGGACAATCACTTTGGTCATGGGGACAGGAAGTGACACCCTGCTGAGTTGCGGTTCCCCATGGCACATGTGTCAACCCCCCTCCACCCCACACCCACCACCACCATCACCCACGACCCCTTCTCCACCACCACCCCCCATTCCATCTCACTGCCCTCCCCTCACCCCCCCCCCCCCCATTCCCCACGTATCCCCCGCCCCGGACCACCGTGCAGTCATACACCCTGTTTTGTGTCTTGCATGAGCTGCTGGTTTTGGGGCGGGCCCTTCTGATGACCCCGACACCAAACACAACCCCAAGGGTCAACCAGTGGCGGCGATGACACCGATACGGATGGGAGTCCTCGACCCGCATCCCGAGACACTGACTTCCCATCACAGCTGTCTCCAACATCCTCCACCACCTCAGAGACACTCACCTCAGTTGAGCACTTTAGTGAAGAGGTTCCTGGGGCACTATCTGGTGTGCACCACACACATGCTCCTGTACATCAGGTGGAGGTAGGAACTCCCGAGGGGGTGGACGGTCGGAGGGCGGGCTGACCCTGGGGACTAGCTGCTGTCTAGAAGTGTTTCGGGCTTCTGGAATGGATGGTCTCATCGATTGTGGAGATGCAGTCGCAGAACCAGGGACTGCATGCATGGTTGTCGGTGAGCACCCGGCACCTGCAGGTGGAGGAGCCTTGGTGCTGCTTGTCTTGCTGCTTTCATGTTGGCTGGAATGAGTGTGTGTGGGGAGTGCAATCTGCATATGGGCACAGCAACAGGAGGTGGTGTCAGCCATGTGTCGACCCTGGCCAACACCACATGGGTGACGACCGCGGTGAAGGCCCTGGGGGCAAAGATTTTCGCCATGGGTCAAGATGTCCAAAGCCTGGGGCAATCTGTGCGTGCGGTGGTTGAGACCCAGCACAGGGCTGCCCTATCACAGGCAGCCATGTACCAGAGCCACCTGGACATTGCAGGGGCACTCCAGAGCACAGTCCAATCACAGCGGACCATGGCTGAGAGCGTTGGTGGCATTGCCCAGGTGCTGGCCGATGTGACACAGACCCAAAGGGAGGTGGCCCAGTCCCACAGTGACATGGCGCAGTCACTGGCTGATGTGGCACAGATCCAGAAGGTGGTGGGACAGTCGCAGCGTGATGTGGCACAGTCCCAGATGGAGGAGGTCCACTCCCTGTGCTCCATGGCCACGAGCATGCAGACCTTGGTCGGTACGAGAGCGGGCCTCCAGGGCTGGCAGCACCAGGTGGCGGGGGAGCCTCAGAGGTTCGCTCCTCTCGCACTCCTGCCCCATGGAGTAGCCCGGGGCCCATCGGGCACCATGCGGGAGGCGATGGGGATCTGTGCCAGTGTATCATGCAGGGGAACACCGCAGAGCCTTGGATTCTTCCACCCCCCTACCCTCCCTGTCCCTGGTGTATCAAATGGGCAGCAGGCAGACCAGGGTGGTACCATGCCACCTGGGACACCCGAGCAGCAGTCGGGCCCATCCAGGCCTCTGTCAGAAGGGTGCGATGGATGGGCTCATCAGGGCTGGCTGCAGGGAGAATGGGGGTGGAAATGGGGGAACGTTGTGGATGGGCTTGGGGCTTGGCCCTGGTACCGCAGTTCAGCCAGCGCGTACCACCCCGGTGTTCCACCCCCATTTCCCCCCACCCCCAACCTCCGCCACCCCACCAGGGATCCGATGGGACCGCGTGATGGAATGGCCAGCTCGCATGCAGGGATCACCCAGGTGGATGGTGGAAAGTGCTACTGTGGGCAGGAGTCAGACATTGCTGAACGATTTGGAGCATCAGAGCTCATTAGCAGAGCGAGTTGTCATCCCGCTGTTACTGCCAACCCAGAGCCTGCACCTCGTGGTGAAGCAGGTAGGAATCACGGAGAGTGTTGCAAGCAGGGGGTGGCGCAGGGTGTTCATGGGAGGGGTGATTGGTCGGTTGGGGATGGGGATGCGATGTCCGTGCCCCTGGCCAGTATTCTAGTCGGTGAACCTGGAGGCGATCAGAGGGTCCCATGCGCGTTAGCCTAGGCGCATACATTGTGCGGCGTCCCTTGCCTGCCTGGGTCCCATGTCCTGCTCATCCTCACCAATCTCCGCTCCCTCCTTATCGGACAAGGACTGGTGCTCATCCTCCTCCAGCACATCGCCCCTCTGCTGCTCGACATTGTGGAGGATACAGCAGGCCATCATGATGTGGGAGACTCTCCTCACGCTATACTGGAAGACTCCTCCAGAGCAGCATTGCTTATCTCATTGCACCAAGGTTCAGGGGCTGGTTTAGCACAGGGCTAAATCGCTGGCTTTGAAGGCAGACCAAGGCAGGCCAGCAGCACAGGTCAATTCCCGTACCAGCCTCCCTGAACAGGCGCTGGAATGTGGCGACTAGGGGATTTTCACAGTAACTTCATTTGAAGCCTACTTGTGACAATAAGCGATTTTCAGTTCATTTCATTTCATTATGGAAAGAAGGAGGCCTCAAAATATGAAAGATTGGGGTGTGGTAGTCTGTGTAGAGGTATTACGGTACCTGGCAATGTTGGAACACAATTGGTAGATATTGTATATTTCCTATTGGTCAAGTTGTATGGTAGCTCCGCCCTGCTAGGTGGGGTATAAGAGCCCGTGCCGCCCCAGCAGCCTTCTTTCTGTACCTGAGCTGCTGGGGGAAACATCTACCTTATTAAAGCCTTCAGTTAATACAACCTCGCTTTAGTGGTCATTGATCGTGCATCAATTTAATAAGTTAGATTTAAAAGGATGGAGCTCCGAATCAAGCCGGAGTGTCGGCGAACTCAGCGGCAACCTTCAAGCACTGGCTGCTGTGTTTTAAAGGATATCTCGGAACGGCCGAAAACACACCCACGGGAGAACAGAAATTGCAAGTCCTGCACTCAAGGGTGAGCCCGGAAATTTACACCCTCATCGAGGATGTGGACGACTTCGATGCAGCCATGGAGCTGCTAAAAGGACATTATATTCGCCCGGTAAACCAGGTCTACACCCGACATCTGCTAGCAGCGAGGCGACAAATCCTGGGGAATCGCTGGAAGAATTCTACCGTGCGCTCCTGGTGTTGGGGAGAAACTGCAGCTGCCCGCAAGTTTCGGCGAGCGCCCACACAGAGCTTTTGATCCAGGACGCTTTCGTGGCAGGTATGCTGCCTTCCCAAATCCGTCAGTGATTGCTGGAAAAGGACACCCTAGGCCTCAAGGAGGCACAGGCTCTTGCAGGCTCCCTGGATGTGGCCTCCCGAAACGCCTGCGCTTATGTTCCCGACCGCGCGGCAGCCCCCTTGGCAGCGTGGAAGCCCTCTGCAGCCGACCCCGAGACATCCCCCATCCCCCCACAAGCTTGTGCTGCAAGGCGGCCTGGCAACACCGGGGGGGCCCCGCTGCTACTTTTGCGGGCAGGCCAAGCACCCCCGGCAGCGCTGCCCGGCCCGCGCATCCACCTGCAAGGTCTCCGGTGGCGAATGTTGCCGTGGTCTCCGGTGGCGAATGTGGACGGCCACCACAACCCTCTCCATGGTCCCCGTGCGGGCAGAGGGCGCCGCCATCTTCCTCCTCCAGGGCCACGTGCGGGCCCCGGGCGCCGCCATTTTGTCCCTCGGATGCCACGTGCGATGGATAGGCGCCGCCATTTTGTGCACCCCCAGCCATGTGTGACCAATGGGAGCCGCCATCTTGGATGGACTCCCAGGACCCCAGCTCGGCTGACCGCACACCGCCCGAAGAGAACATTCAACTGCTGCGATTAGCCTCGGTGACCCTGGACCAGTCCCGACCTCGAACAATCTCAACGGCTACAACCACAGTACTAATCAACGGTCATGAGACGTCCTGCTTAATCAACTCTGGGAGCACGGAGAACTTCATACACCCCGACACGGTAAGGCGCTGTTCCCTCCTCGTCCACCCCGTTAATCAAAAAATCTCCCTGGCCTCCAGTTCCCACTCAGTAGAGATAAAAGGGTTTTGTGTAGCAAACCTCACGGTCCAGGGAAGGGAGTTTAAAAATTACTGGCTCTACGTCCTTCCCCACCTCTGCGCGGCCACACTCCTAGGGTTAGACTTCCAGTGCAATCTCCAAAGTCTAACTTTCAAATTCGGCGGGCCTATACCCCCTCTCACTGTCTGCAGCCTCGTGACCCTCAAGGTCGATCCGCCTTCCCTGTTTGCGAACCTCACCCCGGATTGCAAACCCGTCGCCACCAGGAGCAGACAGTACAGTGCCCAGGATCGGATCTTTATTAGGTCAGAGGTCCAAAGGCTACTGAGGGAAGGAGTTATTGAAGCGAGCAACAGTCCTTGGAGAGCTCAAGTAGTGGTGGTAAAGACCGGGGAGAAGCAAAGGATGGTCATCGACTACAGTCAGACCATCAACAGGTTTACGCAGCTGGACGCGTACCCTCTCCCCCGCATATCCGACCTGGTAAACAGGATCGCGCATTACAAGGTCTTCTCCACGGTGAATCTTAAGTCTGCCTACCACCAGCACCCCATCCGTACTAGTGACCGCAAGTACACTGCCTTCGAGGCAGATGGGCGGCTCTATCACTTCTTAAGGGTTCCCTTCGGTGTCACTAACGGGGTCTCGGTCTTCCAGCGTGAGATGGACCGAATGGTTGACTGGTACGGTTTATGGGCAACGTTCCCGTATCTCGATAATGTCACCATCTGCGGCCACGACCGGCAGGACCACAACACCAACCTCTGAAAATTCCTCCATATCGCAAAAATCCTTAACCTCACATATAACAAGGATAAATGCGTGTTCAGCACCGACCGCCTAGCCATCCTCGGCTACGTAGTGCATAATGGAGTTATAGGCCCACACCTGAACTCATGCGCCCCCTTATGGAGTTCCCCCTCCATCACTGCTCCAAGGCCCTGAAGCGCTGCCTAGGGTTTTTCTCTCACTGTGCCCATTGTGTCCCCAACTATGCGGACAAAGCCCGCCCGCTGATCTAATCCACGTTTTTTGCCGTGTCGATAGAGGCCCGCCAGGCGTTCAGCCGCATCAAATCAGACATTGCAAAGGCCACGATGCACGCCATCGCTGAGTCCCTCCCCTTCCAGGTCGAGAGCGACGCGTCTGACGTAGCTCTGGTGGCCACCCTCATCCAAGCGGGCAGACCCGTGGCCTTCTTCTCACGTACCCTCCATGCTTCTGAAATCCGCCACTCCTCAGTCGAAAAGGAGGCCCAGGCCATAGTAGAAGCTGTGCGACGTTGGAGGCATTACCTGGCCGGCAGGAGATTCGCTCTCCTCACTGACCAACGGTCGGTTGCTTTCATGTTTGATAATGCACAGCAGGGCAAGATAAAAAACGATAAGATCTTGCGGTGGAGGATCGAACTCTCCACCTATAACTACGAGATCTTGTATCGTCCCGGGAAACTAAACGAGCCTCCTGATGCCCTGTCCCGCGGCACATGTGCCAAAGCACAAGTGGACCGCCTCTGAGCCCTCCAAGAGGACCTCTGCCACCCGGGGGTCACTCGCTTTTTGCATTTCGTCAAGACCCACAACCTGCCCTACTCCATCGAGAGGTCAGGACAGCCACCAGGGACTGCCAAATCTGCGCGGAGTGCAAACCGCACTTCTACTGACCAGAGAGAGTGCACCTGATAAAGGCTTCCCATCCCTTTGAATGCCTCAATATGGACTTCAAAGGCCCCCTCCCCTCCACCGACCGCAACACGTACTTCCTGAACGTGGTTGACGAGTACTCCCGGTTCCCATTCGCCATCCCCTGCCCCGACATGACCTCCTCCACCATCATCAAGGCCCTCGGCACCATCTTTGCACTGTTCGGGTTCCCGCTTACATACACAGCAATAGGGGGTCCTCCTTTATGAGCAACGAACTGCGTCAATTCCTGCTCAGCAAGGGCATCGCCTCGAGCAGGACGACCAGTTACAACCCCCGGGGTAACGGACAGGTAGAGAGGGAGAACGGAACGGTCTGGAAGACCGTCCTACTGGCCCTACGGTCCAGGAATCTCCCAGTCTCCCGCTGGCAGGAAGTCCTCCCGGATGCCCTCCACTCCATCCGGTCACGACCAACCAAACACCTCACGATCGTCTCCTTGTCGTCCCCAGGAAGTCCTCCTCTGGGGCTTCGCTCCCGACCTGGCTGGCAGCTCCCGGACCCATCCTGCTCCGAAAACACTTGCGGGCGCACAAGTCGGATCCGTTGGTCGAGAGGGTCCATCTTCTCCACGCTAACCCCCAGTACGCCTGTGGCGTACCCCGACGGCCGGCAAGATACGGTCTCCCTACGAGACCTGGCGGCTGCCGAATCCCCATGCACACCCCAACCACCAGTCCCACCCTCCCCTCCACTGCTGCACCTTACAGCCAACCCCTTCCCAGGAGGATCGGTCCATCCGCCGACCCCGTCTAGGCCCTCCCACCCACCGACGCACCCCGCAGACGCTCCCTTCCCAGGTCAACCGTTTTCCCCACCAGCGCCGTCTCAGGGTGTTGAAGCTGCCACAGAGATCGAGGCCACGCTCCCGGAGCCACAGACGCCCGAGCCTCCACCGGCGTCACCACCAGAGCTTCGACGATCACAGAGGACGACCAGGGCCCCCGATCAACTGATTGCTTCATTTAAAAGTGTATATAGTAAATTGTGAATCTGTAAATAGTACGACAATAAGACAAAAACGCTGTACGGAGGTATTACGGTACCTCCATAACTATAATTTCTACCACGTTACCATTTTGTAATGTCAAGCCACCACCCCCGCCGGACTCGTTTTTAACAGGGGGTGAATGTGGTAGTCTGTGTAGAGGTATTACGGTACCTGGTAATGCTGGAACACCATTGGTAGATATTATATGTTTCCTATTGGTCAAGCTGTATGGTAGCTCCGCCCTGCAAGGTGGGGTATAAGAGCCCATGCCGCCCCAGCAGCCTTCTTTCTGTACCTGAGCTGCTGGGGGAAACATCTAGCTTATTTAAGCCTTCAGTTGGACTACAACCTCGCTTTAGTGATCATTGATCATGCATCATGGGGTTCAGGGCAAGACAGTGGAATTGAGAGTGGAATAAAAAGGGAGGCTGGGGACAAATGGCTCCTGAACCGGCTTGGGTGTGTTGGGCAGAGGGGAGACTAGAGGACTGAGATCAATGTTTTCTGCAGAGTTGATGGTAGCAGAAGCAGCATGGTGAGTGGCTCACCACATTTTGAAAAGAGCAGAGACTAAAGAGGTGAGTGAAAGCTGGGGACTGATCAGACAACACTGTAGTTGTGGGGAGAGTATCTGTGGGTTATAGGATAACTACTAGTTATAAGTAGAATATTGGACTAGTGCAGCCAGCAGCTAAGACGATCAGCAAGTTATTATATTACTGTTGACATGGGGAAATTTGAATTTTATCAGTATTTCAATGATATTGATGCACTTTTGAGTTCCTATGGCTGCGATTCAGTGGACTTGTTTCGCCGGGCCGGGTGCCAAACCGTTTGCGATGCAACCGGCCCGCGTCCGTAGGCGAAATTCGGATCCCGCTGTAGTGTGGCGAGAAACCACTTAAGCACTATTTCCATATAATTAATTGGAGCCACTCCATATCCAAACGCCCCCGTGATCCAGCGGCCTCCCCAGCAAGTGGTCACGCTGGCGCCGATTAGTACGCCTTTTGAAAAACGTGAACCTGGCAGAAGGAGTGCTGCGGGGGAGGTGAGGAGTCATCTTAACTCACACGCAATACGTCCGGGGCAGTGGGCTTGCTGCCCTTGTGTTCAGAGGGGGGCAACCGGGGGTGTGGGGAGGGCAGGGGGGCGGTTGGTGTAGCACCCTTTGGGTTGGGCCTCCATGGTGGGCTGGGGCTTTGGGGCTGGGGAGGTAATCAAGGCTGGGGGGAGGTCTCTGCTGGAGGAGGGGGGCAACTGTGCGCGGGTCCTCCATGCCAACCCCTGGATAGAGTGTACATCTTCCAGGGGCAACCCTAGTCCCTGCCTGTCTGCCCCAACGACCACCCATACCACCCACTGACCATGGAGGCTTCCGGCCGTACAGCTCAAGGCTATTGCTAAGAGGCAATCGGGGTCAAGTGAGCACTTCACATAACCCAAGTGGATTCCCGTGGGTGGACGGGCCATGTAGCATGTGGGGCTCATTACCTAGCATCTCAATCACACCTGAATACATGGACACTGTGCTTGAACATTGTAGGAGGCAGCACCACAGGGCA
The DNA here is from genome assembly GCF_047496885.1 of Scyliorhinus torazame. Lineage (NCBI taxonomy): Eukaryota > Metazoa > Chordata > Chondrichthyes > Carcharhiniformes > Scyliorhinidae > Scyliorhinus > Scyliorhinus torazame. Next base: position 173,755,346 of record NC_092716.1, on the reverse strand, counting down.
GCAACCAACCTCCAAACACCCAGGGGATGGGCCCCAGCCCCATGTCCGTGGCTGGGGTTTGGCGACGTTATATTCAGGTGCCTGGGGTGCGGTCCGGTGAACAGGGCTCCCCCCCCCTCGCCCCCCTGGCCTGCGGCCAGGTTTGCGTGGGCAGGGGAGTCGGGGCCATGAGGGGGGGGAGGGGGGTGCAGGAAACCATATCTGGGGCAACGGGGCATGGGATTGGCTGCCGGCCCGCATTACAGAACAAAGAGCCAGAGGCATCATCCTGGTTGTGGTGACGGTTTTTAAATTTGTCTCATGTGTGTACACCATGGCCTCACTCTCCCGCTGGTGCCACCCCCCTCTCCCACTGGTGCCACCCCCTCTCCCGCTGGCACCACCCCTTCTCCCGCTGGCACCACCCCCCTCTCCCGCTGGCACCACCCCCTCTCCCGATGGTGCCACCCCCTCTCCCGATGGTGCCACCCCCCTCTCCCGATGGTGCCACCCCCTCTCCCGATGGTGCCACCCCCTCTCCCGATGGTGCCACCCCCTCTCCCGATGGTGCCACCCCCCTCTCCCGCTGGCACCACCACCCTCTCCCGCTGGCACCACCCCCTCTCCCGATGGTGCCACCCCCCTCTCCCGATGGTGCCACCCCCCTCTCCCGCTGGCACCACCACCCTCTCCCGCTGGCATCACCCCCTCTCCCGATGGTGCCACCCCCTTTCCCGATGGTGCCACTCCATTCCCCCGATGGTGCCATCCTCTCCCGATGGCACCACCCCCTCTCCCAATGGTGCCACCCCTCTCCCGATGGCACCACCCCCTCTCCCGATGGTTCCACCCCTCTCCCGATGGCACCACCCCCTCTCCCAATGGTGCCACCCCTCTCCCGATGGTGCCACCCCCTCTCCCGATGGTGTCATCCTCTCCCGATGGCACCACCCCCTCTCCCAATGGTGCCACCCCTCTCCCGATGGTGCCACCCCATTCCCCCGATGGTGCCATCCTCTCCCGATGGCACCACCCCCTCTCCCAATGGTGCCACCCCTCTCCCGATGGTGCCACCCCATTCCCCCGATGGTGCCACCCCTCTCCCGATGGCACCACCCCCTCTCCCGATGGTGCCACCCCTCTCCCGATGGTGCCACCCCATTCCCCCGATGGTGCCACCCTCTCTCCCGATGGTGCCACCCTCCCCCGATGGTGCCACCCTCTCTCGATGGTGCCACCCCACTCTCGATGGTGCCACCCCACTCCCGATGGTGCCACCCTCTCTCCCGATGGTGCCACCCTCCCCCGATGGTGCCACCCCACTCTCCCGATGGTGCCACCCCACTCCCGATGGTGCCACCCTCTCTCCCGATGGTGCCACCCTCCCCCGATGGTGCCACCTCACTCTCCCGATGGTGCCACCCCTCCCCGATGGTGCCAACCCGCTCTCCCGATGGTGCCACCCCACTCTCGATGGTGCCACCCCTCTCCCGATGGTGCCACCCCTCTCCCGATGGTGCCACCCCACTCCCGATGGTGCCACCTCACTCTCCCGATGGTGCCACCCCTCTCCCGATGGTGCCACCCCTCTCCCGATGGTGCCACCCCTCTCCCGATGGTGCCACCCCTCTCCCGATGGTGCCACCCCACTCTCGATGGTGCCACCTCACTCTCCCGATGATGCCACCCCTGTCCCGATGGTGCCACCCCACTCTCGATGGTGCCACCTCACTCTCCCGATGGTGCCACCCCTGTCCCGGTGGTGCCACCCCACTCTCGATGGTGCCACCTCACTCTCCCGATGGTGCCACCCCTCTCCCGACGGTGCCACCCCGCTCTCCCGATGGTGCCACCCCGCTCTCCCAATGGTGCCACTCCACTGTCCCTCCCACCTCCTCTCTCCCCCCATATACACTCCACTCCTTACCCCCCACCCCTGCCACACACTCCACTCCTTACCCCCTACCCCCTTCCCCTCAGTGATCCTCAACGTGCTTGGCCTTCATTGCTCTACCACCATGTCTAGGTGTGTCCCCAGGATGCGCATCAGGGGTGAAGGCAGTCAGCTGCTTACCACATCTCGTGGTCTTTGGTTCACCTGGCAGGTGTCCTCTGGGGGCTCTGGGGCCGGAGGATCCCAGCGCACTTGACAATGGCACAGGCACAGCCGTGCCACCCTGTTCCAGGTGCTGACTGCGGGATGTGGCTTCATCAGAAGGGTGAAACCCGGAGGAGCTGGTGGCCACCATCGCCACTCCAAAGTTGGGTCCGGGTTGTCACCCAGCGCCCTGTCCTCTTGGTCAGTGCCTGTTGGGCATTAGTTCACCTCGGGACGGAGGGGCAGCAGGATTGAGCCCCAGCTGCCTCTGTTTCATCTGGCCCTGCCAGCCCTGGTGGCTTCCCAATGTCTGCATCCTTGGCGTTGCTCCTCAGTGATTGGACCACGCTCTGTAGCGCCTCGGCAAACCCACCTGCGACTGGGACAAAGTCCGCAGCGCCTCGGCTATTCCCATCTGAGACCGGGATATGTCCAACACTGTCTCATCAAGGTCCGCCTCTGGGTCACGTCCCCCAGTGAGGCGGACAGTCTACCGAGGCCCTCAGCCATGGCCATCACCAACTGCACCATGCCTTGGACACCTTCACTAATGGTCCCGATGTTTTGCACCAGGCTCTCCACTGCGGTCACCACCCTAGCAGTGTTGGCCTCAGTGCCACACATTGCCGGTGACATCTCCTGTGTCTGGAGCCTCTGGGACTCCTCCAATGGGTAATGGACCTGCTGGAGTGTCGCTGACATCTCTCTCTGGTCTCGCCCTAAAGTCTGCATCAAATCTGGGTAAACCTGTTCCAGAGGCTCAGCATCTGACTGGGGCCCAGCTGGGCTTTGGGGTTCAGCAGACCTCTGACTGCCATCTCACCTGGGTGTGACTGCCTCCACCTGATGTGCATCAACAAGTGTGAGGTGCTCACCAGAATGTGCCCCAGAAGCTTTTTCACTAACGTTGCCCACTGAAGTAAAAAACTCACCACTATTCTTAGAATTCCCCCTATACCAAAAAGGGCCAATAAGACATTCTAAATGGTGAACAGGGATTCTCACTCCCTGACTCCTATGCAGACTTAGGTGGGTGCTATTCGGGTCAATCTATATTTTCAAGTTATCCCTCGGTATAACCCATATCTTCATAGAATGTTTTATCTACTTACCACTAAGTAGCATCGATCCTGGGTCCCGCATTGCTAAGTAAGTAAAGTAGACTTTGTAATAACCACTGCTTCAGGTTAAAACTTTTAAAAAGTTATTTTATTATTATTATTTACTTTTAAAAGATAAAATCACTGTCTTTACAGAAAAGTAAAAAGTTCTTTTCTTTGGATCCTCCTGGTCAGTTAGACCTTCAGGTTGTACCTTGACAATCTGTCTTCTTTAGCTTTTGGTTTTCTCCTGATGGATTCGCTGTTCTGCTCGGTTTCTGTGTTCTATCCTTCCCATGACCGAGGGCAGCTCCGAGAGCTGACTCTGCTGGCTGTTACCAATTTAGGGTTTATATTTCCCTTCTAGCAGTTATTAAGTTTATATGACATTATCGTAAAGTAACTTTGTTTTGCTCTTGATTGTTCAGTGTACCTGTAATCTTAATTACTTCTAACAAGACTACGTATTCATGTTGAGCATGACTTTAGTTCATCGAACTCTGATTACATTTTTTCTCTTGTAATGTTCAAAAGTGCTTTGATCCTAGAGGGGTGTTACATCTGGTTCCTGTCACTTCTAAAGTTGCTTTATTACCAAATAGTGCCCTTAGCTTGTCAGAACACTTGACTCCGATTTGGTGTAAACTTGTGCTCTCGTGGGCGCGTCGTCTCCGGCTTCCCATATTCGACTGGTGTCAGCAGGATTTCACACCTAAACATTTGTCACCCAATTCAACTGAAGATCCTGGCAATTCTTTAATAACTGCTTACTAAAATAATTAACCTCAAAGAAGGTGCAAAATATTGTTTCCCTTCATGTAACTAAAAGTTCAATCTGCTTTAACTTGAAAGACAGGCATCAGTTTTACAGCTTGAGCAGTCACAAGCTGTTTTCTTAACGCCTGTTTGATAAAGGCTATCTGCATTTCAAAACCTTCTTTTGCTGCTGCTGTTAACCCTTCGTGGGATTTTTCCCTACATTTTCTCATGTACCCTCAGGTCAGGTTTTGCCAGACTTCCATGTTTCAAATGACATATTTTCCCATTTTTACTTTACACCACTGAGGTGTGTGTCTCTGTGCTGGCCGAGGGTGGAGATTACAGCTGTGACGCATCGATGGTGGCATCCTCGGAGCTCTCTTCCAAGATGGTCTCATGGGAGGCAGGGTGGGGGTCAAACCCTGGTAGGCCGGCACCATCGGCTACAGGTCCTGCGGGAGAATGGACATGTGGTCAGTGGGAGTGATGGGTCAGTCTATATGGCATTAACAACTCACATTTGACAGGTCCCCCGGGTGGAGCCCGGTGGATCCTCACCTCTGCTGTGTGCGCTGACCTCCGATTTGGTGACTGCTATGTCCTCGGCCACCCTGTAACTCCATAGCCCGCTCCTCAAAGGTGGTGAGGATTCTTATGTCCGCACCCCACCACCAGTCTGGGTCCTCTCCCGACAATTGTGGGACAATTGCTAACCACATGCGTGGGTCACCGTGGTGGTGAGGTGTGAGGGATGGGGGAATGGCGTGAAGGGAGGGTTGAAAGGGGTGTATGAAGGGACAGTTGGGAGGGGTGTTGTGAAGCGAGGGTTAGGAGGGGTGTTGTGAAGGGAGGGTTGGGAGGGGTGTGTGAACGGAGGGTTGAGATGGGTGTGTGAAGGGAGGGTGTGTGAAAGGAGGGTTGGGAGGGGGTATGTAAAGGGATGATTGGGGGAGGGTTTGGAGGGAGGGCTGTGGGCAACTTACAAGTGCAGCCCGGTGTAGGTCATTGACCTTCTTGTGGCAGTGCAGGCCGGTCCTCCTGGTCACGCTTCCCGAGCTGACGGCCGCTATCACTTCATCCCAGGCTGCACTGGCTGCCCTGTAGCTCACCCTCCGGAACCCTTGGGGGAACACGACATCCCTCCTGGCCTTGACTGCATCTAGGAGCCTCCCCAGGTCCAAGTTTCCAAATTTTGGGGCAAGTTGTCTCGGCGCCATGGCTGCGAGCTGAGTAAGGTTGGCTATGCAAGAGCTGTTTAAGTGCTGCTCGTACTCTTTAGCGGAGGGCTGGCAAACCTTCATTTGTGGCATGAAGCCCGTGAGGCCTCATTAAGTGGACCAATTAACGTTGTATTGCACTGCCGGCCTTGCCGGGCCAAGTGCCAGGAAGCTCGCGGCAGTTCCCACTCGCTACGGCACTTAAACATCTTTCTGGAGAATTGTGCCCCATTAGTTATTTGTGGAATTAAATTGCTACCCCCACCTTCAGTTTCTCTTCTTCCCAGCTCTTGGCTTCCTCTCTTCACCTGCTCACCAGTGCTCTGCTGGCTCACCACATTTCTCACAACACACCTGACCACAAACAAAGATACTCAACTCTTAAGGTAAGTGCATTTGCAGATACCAAATAGTGAGGCCAGCAAGTGGTCAAGCATCCAAAAATGTCTCCAACAGAGTTGAGAGCCCAGTCACAATAACATCATTCAATTTATCCATTAAAATGCTTTTCAAAAGTTTGAAGCTTGGATTTGATAATTCTGACTAGAGTTGTTACTCTTATCTGGAGGTGGATGTGTGCAGTCTGAGCAAATGTAATATACAACATTTTCCAGCATGCATTGGTAGGCCAGTTAGTTAGCTAGCTAGTGCCTTTCCCTTATTTTGAGTTCAGTATTCATACATGAATAATGAAGTAACAGCCTCTAATTATCATCTGATTTGACTTCTGGTGGCGGCCATGAGCTGAGCTGTCACACAAAAGGTGGCTCCCACCTGGATACTCTATTTTCGACCTTTGTAACCCAGTAAGTGGGCACCGCAATCAGAAAGAAATCGGAGAAAACTAATCCTCGTCAGTAGCTCAGTCGGTGTGGAATGTTGAAGGCTACCAAACGGAAAGGCATAAACTGAGCAAAACCCTTGCTTCGGACCAGGTGGCCCCACGTGGCATCGCAAAGTTGAACATGGAAGATCTTGCTGTGTCGTTGACGACATCCCAGTCCTCGATGGAGAGGCTGATGGAGTTCATCGTGGCAGAACACCAGAAACACAAAGGTGGTGAAGGAGAACTGGTCATCGGCAATTGAAATGGAGGTGGCCCCCCTCCATGGGAAAGGGTGAAGCGGTGGCTGGAGTCGCTGAGCAGGATGAACAAATTGCCTCGTTAGACCCACCCCCCACCCCCCACCCCACCACCACCATGGTGGACCTTGCCCACTGGTCAGTGTGCCAGAAGCCTCGACCCAGGGAATCACTGTGGGCAATAATCGTTCGACTCCACAAGTTCCAGGGCAAGGAGCGTATCTTAAAATTGCTGACTGGGGGCACTCCATCCGCATATATCAAGACATTAGGGCTGAGAGCAGCATGGTGGGACAGTGGTCAGCACTGCTGCCTCACAGCACCAAGGACCCGGTTTGATCCCAGCCCCAGGTCACTTTCCGTGTGAAGTTTGCACATTCTTCCCGTGTCTGTGTGGGCCTCACCCCCACAACCCAAAAGGATGTGCAGGGTCGGTGGATTGGCCACGCTAATTTGCCCCTTAATTGGAAACAAAATAATTGGTTACTCTAAATTTATTTTTTTTAAAGACATTAGGGCAAACCTGGCAAAAAGCTGGGTGCAATTTAATAAGGCCAAGACGCCGCTATTCAAAAGTAAAATTCGATTTGGCATGTTGTACCCGGCGAAACCTTGGGTCACATTCAAAGACAGGGACCATTTCTTTAACACACCGAAGGAGGCAAACAACTTTGTACAGGAGAATGGACTGGGAAAGAACGGAGCACATTGGTACGAGGGCATGGACACTTGGGGTTTGGGATGTTCTACATGTGTTTGTCTGTTTTGTTATATTTCTTATAGGTCTCGAAGGTGTTGCAATTGGGGGTTCCAGGGCCGGACCCTACAGATATTGGGGTCAGTTCATCGGGTCGAAGGGGGGAGGGGATCTGGACTCTTCTTCAGGTGTTTATTTGGTCTCTCTTTCGACATGGGTGATGTTAATTGGGCACAGTGAGATAAAGAGCGGTTGGAGTTCATTCGGGTCGGAGTCATTGGGCTTTGTTCCCACGTGGGGGCCACCATGCTAGTAGCAGCTATGCTAATAAACAGGAGAGCACAAGGGGGCCGCGATGGGTGCAGAGTTTATCAAGAAAACACTGGCAGCGATCCCTGACCTCGGACTCCCATCAATTGATCATGGGGGAGTGAATTCAACCGTGTCCTGGACCTGAGGGGGGACAGGTCAAATTCCAGGTTGGGTGGAAGGGTGGGAATAGCGAAAGAGCCAACCAGTTTTCAATCAAACTGATGAGGTGGACCCCTGGACGTTCAGTCACCTGAGGGAGTCTTTCTTCTCGTCCATTCACCAGACATACTCCCGAATAGACTTCTCTGTGGTGGGTAAATCGGTGCTTCCAAGTGTGGTGGGGGCTGAATATTCAGCATAGTCACCTCGGACCATGCACCACATTGCGAACATGAGGCTAGATACGCACTCCTTGCCAACAAGGGTTTCTGTGCACGGGTGGCATTAACCATCGGCAACAATGTGAGCTGCAACCAGAATGAGGAGCTCTCACACTCTATATTTTGGGAAGTACTGAAGGCAGTAGTCAGGGGAGAGAAAATCTCATGCAGAACTTACAGGGACAGAGGGAGAAGGCTGGTCAGATGAGATCAATGGGGCCTTTGGGACCTACTACCGAGGGCTGTACAAATCAGAGCCCCCGAAGGAGGATGAAACGATTCCTAGATGGACTGCATTTCCTGGCGATGGAGATGAGGAGACAGGGACTGGGAGTGCATTTGAGTCTGGAGGAGGTCATGGAGTGCATCGACTCCATGCAATCAGGGAAAGTGCCGGGACCAGATGGTTTCCCGGTGGGCCTTACAAAACGTTTGCAGCAAAGCTGGCTCCAGTTACTGGGTTCAACAACTCGCTGTAGTGGGGAGCTTTGCCAACAGATCATCTGCATAGAGGGGCACTGTGCTCAGGCTTCAATCTCATTGATTCCGAAGGACATGAATCCGGAGAAGTGCAGGTCAGACAGACCTGTCTCTCCTCTGAACACCGATACAAAAGGTTTTAGCTAAACTTCTGGCAAGGTAACTGGAGAGTTGCTTGCCAGAAGTGATTGTGGAGGACCAGACCGGGTTTGTCAAAGACCGACAGCTGTCAGCTAACATCAGACGACTGTCAAACGTTGCCATGTTTCCATCCAAGAAGGAGAGACACAAAGTGATCCTCTCCACGGATGCAGAGAAGGCCTTTAACTGGGTAGAGTGGAAGTACCTCTTTAATGTGCTGGAACAATTTGGGTTTGGGCCAATGTTCATCTTGTCGGTGAAACTTATTGCATAATGCCCCCATGGCGAAGGTCCAGACGAAGGGCATGAGCTCAGTTTATTTTCGGTTGTACAGGGAGACGAGGCAGGGATGCCCACTGTTGTTTGCTCTGGCAATTGAACCACTGGCCATTAATCTCAGTAAGAAGTCTTACAACACCAGGTTAAAGTCCAACAGGTTTGTTTCAAATCACGAGCTTTCAGTTCCTCTGTTTAAGAAGTGTAGCAAGGATAATCCAGGGAACTACAGGCCGGTGAGCCTTACTTCAGTGGTAGGGAAATTACTGGAGAGAATTCTTCGAGACAGGATCCACTCCCATTTGGAAGAAATGGACGTATTAGTGAGAGGCAGCATGGTTTTGTGAAGGGGAGGTCGTGTCTCACGAACTTGATAAGAGTTTTTCGAGGAGGTCACAAAGATGATTGATGCAGGTAGGGCAGTGGATGTTGTCTATATGGGCTTCAGTAAGGCCTTTGACAAGGTCCCTCATGGTAGACGAGTACAAAAGGTGAAGTCACACGGGATCAGGGGTGAGCTGGCAACGATACAGAACTGGCTAGGTCATAGAAGGCAGAGATTAGCAATGGAAGGATGCTTTTCTAATTGGAGGGCTGTGACCAGTGGTGTTCCACAGGGATCAGTGCTGGGACCGTTGCTCTTTGTAGTATATATAAATGATTTGGAGGAAAATGTAACTGGTCTGATTAGTAAGTTTGCAGACGACACAAAGGTTGGTGGAATTGCGGATAGCGATGAGGACTGTCAGAGGATACAGCAGGATTTAGATTGTTTGGAGACTTGGGCGGCGAGATGGCAGATGGAGTTTAATCCGGACAAATGTGAGGTAATGCATTTTGGAAGGTCTAATGCAGGTAGGGAATATACAGTGAATGGTAGAACCCTCAAGAGTATTGAAAGTCAGAGAGATCTAGGAGTACAGGTCCACAGGTCACTGAAAGGGGCAACACAGGTGGAGAAGGTAGTCAAGAAGGCATACGGCATGCTTGCCTTCATTGGCCGGGGCATTGAGTATAAGAATTGGCAAGTCATGTTGCAGCTGTCTGGAATCTTAGTTAGGCCACACTTGGAGTATAGTGTTCAATTCTGGTCGCCACACTACCGGAAGGATGTGGAGGCTTTAGAGAGGGTGCAGAAGAGATTTACCAGAATGTTGCCTGGTATGGAGGGCATTAGCTATGAGGAGCGGTTGAATAAACTTGGTTTGTTTTCACTGGAACGAAGGAGGTTGAGGGGCGACTTGATAGAGGTCTACAAAATTATGAGGGGCATAGACAGAGTGGATAGTCAGAGGCTTTTCCCTGGGGGAGAGGGATCAATTACTAGGGGGCATAGGTTTAAGGTGCGAGGGGCAAGGTTTAGAGTAGATGTACGAGGCAAGTTTTTTTTTTTTTTTTTTTTTTTTTTTTACACAGAGGGTAGTGGGTGCCTGGAACTCGCTACCGGAGGAGGTGGTGGAAGCAGGGACGATAGTGACATTTAAGGGGCATCTTGACAAATACATGAATAGGATGGGAATAGAGGGATACGGACCCAGGAAGTGTAGAAGATTGTAGTTTAGTCGGGCAGCATGGTTGGCACGGGTTTGGAGGGCCGAAGGGCCTGTTCCTGTGCTGTACATTTCTTTGTTCTTTGTTAGCACAGCTCCTTCCTTTCACCCGAGGAAGGAGCAGTGCTTCAAAAGCTAGTGATTAGAAATAAACCTGTTGGACTTTAGCCTGGTGTTAGAACATAGAACGATACAGCGCAGTACAGGCCCTTCGGCCCACGATGTTGCACCGAAACAAAAGCCATCTAACCTACACTATGCCATTATCATCCATATGCTTATCCAATAAACTTTTAAATGCCCTCAATGTTGGCGAGTTCACTACTGTTGCAGGCAGGGCATTCCACGGTCTCACCACTCTTTGCGTAAAGAACCTACCTCTGACCTCTGTCCTATATCTATTACCCCTCAGTTTAAAGTTATGTCCCCTCGTGCTCGCCATTTCCATCCACGGGAGAAGGCTCTCACTGTCCACCCTATCTAACCCCCTGATCATTTTACATGCCTCTATTAAGTCTCCTCTTAACCTTCTTCTCTCTAACGAAAACAACCTCAAGTCCATCAGCCTTTCCTCATAAGATTTTCCCTCCATACCAGGCAACATCCTGGTAAATCTCCTCTGCACCCGCTCCAAAGCTTCCACGTCCTTCCTATAATGCGGTGACCAGAACTGTACGCAATACTCCAAATGCGGCCGTACCAGAGTTTTGTACAGCTGCAACATGACCTCATGACTCCGGAACTCAATCCCTCTACCAATAAAGGCCAACACTCCATAGGCCTTCTTCACAACCCTATCAACCTGGGTGGCAACTTTCAGGGATCTACGTACATGGACAGCTAGATCCCTCTGCTCATTCACACTTCCAAGAACTTTACTATTAGCCAAATATTCCGCATTCCTGTTATTCCTTCCAAAGTGAATCACCTCACACTTCTCTACATTAAACTCAATTTGCCACCTCTCAGCCCAGCTCTGCAGCTTATCTATGTCCCTCTGTAACCTGCTGCATCCTTCCACACTGTCGACAACACCACCAACTTTAGTGTCGTCTGCAAATTTACTCACCCACCCTTCTGCGCCCTCCTCTAGGTCATTGATAAAAATGACAAACAGCAACAGCCCCAGAACAGATCCTTGCAACAAGCCCGGTGGTGTGGAATCAATTCAGGCACCATTTCAAGCTGAGGGGCATGTCCGCTTTGACACAAATTTGCGACAACCATAGATTCATTCTGGCGAGGATGGACACTACTTACAAAACCTGGAAGAGGGAAGGGGTGCTGCTGTTTAGAAACATGTACGTGGACTGTAGGTTTGAGAGTCTGAAGGAGCTGACGGAGAAATTTCAACAACCAAAATGGAGCGAGTTCAGATACCTGCAGATATGGGACTTTCTCCACAAAGAGGCCCCTCCATTGCCAAAGAACACTTTGCTGGACAGAATGTTGTCGCAGGATGAATTGGGAGGGGGGGGGGGGGGGGAAGGATTTCAGACATTTACGGGTGGCTGCTGAAGGAAGTATGGGCCCTACTGGACAAAAGGGAGAGGTGGGAGGAGGAATTGGCCCGAGAGAGAGAGAGAGAGAGAGAGAGAGAGAGAGAGAGAGAGAGAGAGAGAGAGAGAGAGAGAGGAGAGAGAGAGAGATTCTGTAGATTGAATTCCACCTCCTCTTGTGCTAGGCTGGGCCTGATACAACTGATGGTGATACACAGGGTACACCTGTGAACGATGTCTGAGGGGGCTGGCCAACCACTCCCATATGTTCTGGTCCTACCCAAAGTTGGTTGAGTTCTGGGCCACATTCTTCAAGACTGTATCCAAGATTGTGGGGGTTAGGATGGAGCCACGTCCGCTGGTGGCAAATTTCAGGGTGCCAAACCTGCTGAAACTTCTTGGTGGTGGGAGGTGGTGGGGGGGAAAAGAGAAGAGAAAGAAAGAGGGCCGACACCTTGGTCTTCGCTTCCCTGATAGCCCGATGACGAGTCCTGCTTGGGTAGAGATTGGAGGTGTCACTTAAAGCCTTGGACTGGCTGGCAATCTGTCAGAATTCCTAAGATTGGAGAAAATCAGATTTTCCATCACAGTGTCGGAGGAAGGGTTCCACTCCAGTTGGAAGCAGTTCATCACGGTCTTTAAGGATCTTTTCGTGACCTTCAACTAAGGGGGGCCCCCCGCCACTGTTAACTCTGTTCCACCAAAAATGACAAACACTTTGCACTACATTTGCCTGTTATTCTGTTGTTCATAGAAAATATGAGGAGGCCATTTGGCCCTTCAATTTGCTGTCAATGAGGGAGGCCCACCATTCATTATGATCATGGCTGATTAAGTTCAATACCCTGATCCTGCCTTTCCCCATATCCCTTGAGCCCCAAGAGGGATATAATTCCTTCTTGAAATTAGAGTGTTTTGGCCACAACTACCTTGTGGTAGCAAATTCCACAGAATTACCACTCTCTGAGTGAAGAAATTTCTCATCACCTCAGTCCTAAAAGGGTTACCCCATATCCTCAAACTATGACCCCTAGTTCTGAACTCCCCCACCATCAGGAACATTCTTTCTGAATCTATCCTGTCTAATCCTGTTAGAAGTTTGTAGGTTTCTATGAGAAACTTCTCACTCTTCTAAACTCCAATATTATTTTAACGACTGAGAATATAATCTAAAACTGCACAATGTTGTTTATGAGTTGTATTGTCTTTGCTACGTTTGGAATAAGAATATATATTTTTTAAATTATCTGATTTTTCATACGTTGTTTTTCCATAGCAATTACAATGTTTACACATTCTCAGTGCACTGTATCACTACAGGATTAAGAGTGATATTTATCATAATCCTTTGTTACCTTCCTTCTCTCCATCAGTCCCATCCGAAAAAATGGACAACATGCTTGAATGTATTAATTTGGGTCTTCTTAACCCCAATTTCAGCTGCTAAACTTTACTAAATAGGATCTCAAATCTTTTAGCCCAAGGATTTCCAAATCACATTGCTTATTCATTTATTTTTAAAATTTAGAGCACCCAATTCATTTTTTCCAATTAAGGGGCAATTTAGCATGTTCAATCCACCTACCTTGCACATCTTTGGGTTGTGGGGGCAAAACCCACGCAAACAGAGGGAGAATGTGCAAACTCCACACAGACAGTGACCCAGCACATTGCTTATTTATAACACAGGACACGGCATTTAAAAGATAACAAAAAGTCTTTATTAATGGTATACATTTACAGTTCAGGATCTTACTGCACTTTTTTCCTTCCCGTCAAACTTTAACCACATCCAAGACACTAAACTTCTCTTCCCCAGCCATCCTTCAATTTAATATAATTAACGACAAAGTGTTAAACACGGGCATCCAGCCAAAGTAACTACAGCTGTAGACATCAGATTTAGCTAGATAATGATTTTGAAATAATCAATTTAAAAACATCAGCAGCCTTGGGATCAAACTAACTAGACATTAGTCATCTTCGCTGTCTTTACCAGGTTTCACTCGAATGTTCATTCGGTTCCTCTTTCTTCCACTATGAAATACCGCTAATTCATGCACCTTCTCCCCTGTAGTCCCTCGCTTCCCATCCTTTGCTGGCTCCTCTGTATCTTTTTCAAGCCCCCATACTCTCACATCTTCCACTTCCTTAATTTCACCATAATCTAAGTGTGCCAAATCCACTTGCCCAGGATCCTCTGGATTCAGTGATTCTCTCTTTGCCAGCTTCCGGACTACACCATAGCCTTCCTGTTCTGTCCTGTCTACACCACCTGTCCTGCTGCTTGCTGGTTTCAATGGCTTGGAAAACAGAATTTTTCCAGAAACACTGTCAGATTCCTGAGTAAAAGAGGAAGTGAAGCTTTCATCCAGGTCCATTGTAGGTTTTTCTTTTCTCTGTTTCTTCAAGTTGTCCATGAACTCTAATGCCACTGCTGTATTCTTCTTACTGCTAGTTTCAGGAACATCTTCCAGGGTATACTTGGTCCAGCGTTCCGGATGGAGAAGGTAGTCTGGGACAGATGGTGTTTTTTTGTATAGGATACTGCTCTGCTTTCCTCTGGGACGCTCCCCAGTAACCTGCCTCTTTGAAGAACTGCCCTGTTTTCCTGGAGGAGACTCCCCTGCCACTTTTCTGTGAGGTGCTGGATTTGGTGGAAGCTTAAATTCTCCGTCAATTAAGATGTCGTCCCTGGACTGAGGTGCATCAAATTTGACTACATTCTCCAAACCACTGAATATATTCTGACTACGAAAAGAGAAGCCAGAACTAGTTCCTCGTAGCTGAAAGAGTTGTGTTGGAGGGCTGTTTCCAACGGTAGATAAAGAATGATTTGACATGTAGTCACACTGTGGTTCCACCCCATCAGTAAGTGAATCATCTGGGGACCAGGAGTCTGGATCAGATTCACTAAGAGGTGACAAAGAATTAAATGACTGCAGATTGGTCTCAGAGTCAGTGTCACCGAGTGATACTGTATCACTGGATAACCTGGTTTCAAGATCAGGATCTTTTAGAAGTAAGACATCGGTGGAAACCATGTTGGTTTCTCCGTCAGCCATTTTATTGCAATATTGGAGTATCGTCTTCAGATGGCACTGCAGCAAACAGTTGTTTCCAGATGTCCAGAGAGCTCAAAGCCTGGTTAAAAAAACAGCAAAGTATACAGTAGAAATTAAAAGACTTTTAACACAAGCTTTTACACTTTTTGTATTAGAAACGTTAAGATAAGTTCAAAATGTAAAAATTAAAGTACCATCCGAACTTTAAACAGAACAATGTAATCAGAACTGGATAATTCATAAATATTAGGAAATCACTATTTTGTCATGCAGCAAAAGCTAGTGTAGTAGAGATAACAATTCATTATCAGTATTAGAAACCAAATTGGTAACTGATTATTGAAGTTATTCATCCAGAGTATCTTGAAAATGTTGCTTTTAGCTGCGCGCTTCACTGAGAACTATTGCAAATCTGCTTAAGTTGGCGAATGGTTTGCCGATGACTTGCTGTTATATGTGTCTGAACCGAGTGTGCCAATAGGGGGAATATTGGAGCTACTTTGGGTGTTTGGGTTTTTCCTCGGGGTACAAACTAAATCTAGACAAGAATGAGTATTTTGTGGTGTCTCGGCCGGAGGTGGGGGTAGGGGGCTGCCATTCCGTAGGGCAGGGACTCACTTTAGGTACCGGGAGGTCCAGGTTACCCGGGACTGGGAGGGGCTCCACAGGTACAACATTTCTAGTTTGGTGGGGAGAGTGAAAGCTGATCTGGCATGGTGGGATGGTCTCCCTCAGTCACTGGCGGGTCGGGTGCAGGCGGTTAAAATAAACGTGTTGCTGCGATATCTATTTATTTTCCAATGCCTGCTGATTTTCCTGCCAAAGGCTTTTTTCAGAGAGATTGAGGGAATGATTACCTCGTTCATATGGGGTGGTAAGGTGGCCAGAGTTAGAAAGGTGCTGCTACAGAGGGGAAGGCAGGCAGGGGGTCTTCCGAACCGGATATATTACTACTGGGCGGCCAATGTGGAGAAGGTGCGGAGCTGGGTCAGAGGGGTTGATTCCCTGTGGGTCAGAATGGAGGAGAGTTTGTGCAGGGGGTCGGGATTGAAAGCACTAGCAACAGCACTGCTCCAGATGGCCCCGGGGAAATACTCAGGGAGTCCGGTAATAAGAGCTTCATTGAGAATTTGGAGGCAGTTTCACCAATACTTCGGGTTGGGGACAGGGTCAAGGGAAATGCAGATTCAGGAGAACCACAGATTTGAGCCAGGGAAGTGGGATGGAAATTTTCGGAAATGGGAGGAGTAGGGGATTAAGACACTAAAAGATGTGTTTCTCAGGGGTCGGTTTGCAGGATTGAAGGAGCTGGAAGCAAAATGTGGGCTGGAGCAGGGGGAAATGTTTAGATACATGCAGGTTCGAGATTTTGCCAGAAAGGAGATACAGAGCTTCCCGGTGGAGCCGGCCTCCACATTGCTGGAATACGTGCTGACGACAGGGGGACTGGAGAAGGGGGTAGTGTCAGCGGTTTACGGAGCTATTTTGGAAGAGAAGGCACCACTGGAAGGGATCAAAGCGCAGTGGGGGGGGGGGGGGGGAAAGAAATTGGGAGCGGATATGGAGGAGGGGTTCTGGTGTGAGGTGCTCCAGAGTAAACGCCTCTACCTCATGCGCGAGGTTGGGGCTGATACAGCTGAAGGTGGTATACAGAGCAACCTCACGAGGGCAAGGATGAGACGATTCTTTGAAGGAGTAGAAGATGTGTGTCAACGTTGTGGGGCCCCCCGCTAATCATGTTCATATGTTTGGTCCAGTCCAAAGCTGGAGGATTACTGGAAGGAGGTTTTTAGGGTAATTTCTAAAGTGGTGCAGGTGAAACTGGACCCGGGCCCCCGGGAGGCCATATTCGGGGTGTCGGACCAGCCAGGGTTGGAAACGGGTACAGAGGTAGATGTTGCAGCCTTCGCCTCATTGATCGCCCGAAGGCGGATCCTGATGGATTGGAGAGCAACCTCTCCACCCTGTGCCCTGGCGTGGCAGGGGGACCTGGTAGAATTCTTGACTCTTGAGAAGGTTAAGTTTGAACTGAGGAGAAGGATGGAGAGGTTCTACAATTCATGGGCATTATTCATTATGCACTTTCAAGAACTGGATAACATCGAACATTAGTTGGGGGGCGGCGGTGTGTGTTAATGGTGACTATGGGTGATTCCGGATTCCTTTTTGTCATTCGTTTATGTGAACATGCGGGCTAATGTTTGGGGTTTGGTGGGAGGATGGGATCATTGTGATTGATATGGGGATTGACATATTTGATATTTGTTACAGATTATTGTTTATTGTTGGTGGGTGTAAATTTGGGAGAAAATGTGAAAAAGGAGAATAAAAATATATATTTTTTTAAAAAGTTGGCGAATGGTTTAACACCAGTAAGTGGCATAATTGAACATGGGTGATTATGTGCAGCCATCTCAGTAAAAGTGATTTAAGTAGCTGTCAACATGCAGCATGACTGCAGGCATTTGGGTCAGTTCAACAAGGCACATTAACTAGGTTTTAGATTTTTTTACCACAAGCCCATTGACTCCCAGTTACCTCAACCACACTTCCTCCCACCCGGTTTCCTGTCAAGTCTTTATTCCACTCATCCAGTTTCTCCATTTCCTTCACATCTGTTCCGATGGTGCAACCTTCTATATCCCAGTCTTCCTTTTCTGCATGCAAAGATTCCCACCACCCCCACTCCACTAAGCTGATGGGCTCTCATCTGATTTCATTTAATTTTCCCACACTTCTGTTCACATTACTAACCCCCCTACCCAACCACAAAATAATTCCCCCCCCCCCCCCACTGTTCATCTTCCATCCCATTAGCTCCAACAGATAAATCCTCCAACATTTCTCCACTTCCAGCATGTTGCCATCGAAAGCACCTTTCCTCTTCCTCCAGAAACATTCCGAACAGATTGTTTCCTCTGTCACATTCTGGTCCATTGCTTAGTCAACTCCACTCTTTTCCATGTCACTCTCCAATTCAAGTATCATCCATCCTTTTACCTTTGCTCTCCTTACCGACCAAGGATCCAAACGTCTGGTGATTTACTTGTATTTCTTTAAACTTTAGTGTATGTATTTTCTGCTAACAATGCACTCTCCACTACACTGGGAGACCAAACAGATTGGATGACTACTTTACATGATAGTCCCATTCACTTTGCAAGCATGAGTGCACAATTCTGGTTACCCGTCATTTTATGCCACCTGTTCATACCCACTCTAACCTCTACCTGCTAAACTGTCCCAATGAAGCTCAAAATAGGCATGACAAACAGTACCGCCCTTACTTTTTATTTGGCACTTTACAGTCTTCCAGATGCAATAATGAGTTCAACAATTTCAGATCATAACCTCTGCTCCATTTTATTTTGTTACCGTGACGTTAACTCCCATTTTCCTGACCCCCTCCCACACACGCACAAACACACATAACCCTTGACTCCCTTGTAAATCAAAACTCTGTCTATCTCAGCCCTGAATATATCAATGACCCAATTTCTACTGCTCTTTGTGGGAGAATTTCAAAGACTAATGACCTTCTGAGTAGGTCAGAGTCATCCAGACTTGAAACGTTAGCTCCATTCTCTCTCCACAAATGCTGTCATTTTCTGTTTTTGTCCCTACTTTAATAAATGTCCACATACCATTTGCCTTCCTAATTACTTGTTTTACCTGCACGCTAACCTTTTGTGATTATGTACAAGGACACCAAGACATTACTGTATTGCAGTGTGCCTCTATTTTACTGATAATCTGCTTTTCTATTCTTCCTGCCAAAGTGGATATTTTCCGACATGATACTTTATCAATCAAATTTTTGCCCACTCATGTAACCTATCTATATCCTTTTGCAGACGATTTATATCCTCCTCATAACTTGTTTTCCTGTCTTCCTGTCATTGTATCATCAGCAAATTTGGCTACGATATAGTCAGTTGCTTCATCCAAGTCATTAACATAGATTGTAAATAGTTGAGGCCCCACCAATGATTCCTGCAGCACTCAACTAGGTACAGATTGTCAACCTAAAAATGACCCATTTAACCCGACTGTGTTTTCTGTTAGTTAGCCAAATTCTTTTTAGTCATCTTTTGTTGGCTTCTAAAATGTTCCCAATCTTCTGGCGTGCCATTAATCTTTCCAGCATTGCACATATTTTCTTTCAATTTTATACCATTCTTAGTTAGCCAGACAGGTGGGTGCATATTTTGTGTAGTCTTTCTTCCTCAATTGTCTGCAACTTCATTTTTAACCTATTTTCCCAATCCATTTTAGCCAACTCAGTCTTCATACTCTTGTAATTGCTTTTATTTAAGACACTAGTTTCAGACCCAAATTTCTCATCTCGGATTGAATGTGAAATTCTGCATGCTATGATCACTCCTACCTAAAGGATCCTTTTAATATGGGATCATTATTAATACTGTCGCATTGCACATTACCAGGCCTAAAATAGCCTGTTCCCCAGTTGGTTTCAGAATGTTTTGTTTTAAGAAGCTATCCCAAATACACTTCTTTCCATTGCTCTTTCTTAACTCCACTCAAACTGATTCTACATTTTGATCAACCTAACCACAATCCTTTCCCACTACCGCACTGATCTCATCCTTGATTAACGCAACTACCAGGCCAGGGTTAGAGACATCTGCACTGGAATGGGAGGGGAGGGTCCAGTTGGCATGATCCATGTAGGTGCCAATGACATGGGCAGGACTAGGAAAGAGGTTCATTTGAATTGAGCAACTAGGGGCCTAATTAAAAGCAAAACCTGAAGGGCGATAATCTCTGGATTATTAACTGAGCCACAAGCAAATTGGTGTAGCGTAAATAAGACGAGAGAGATGAAGGTATGACTCAAAGATTGATGTGTGAGAATTGGGTTTTGATTCATTGGGCAATGTGAGAGCTGTACTGTTTGGGCAGTCTTCATCTGAATCATGCTGGGACCAATGTCCTGGAGAATTGTATAACTAGGATGGTAGAGTGGGCTTTAAACTAATAGCAGGGGGAAAGGGATCGTATGAGAGGAAATATAGTAAAGGGAAACAACAAGTAGTACAGCCAAGCAGTAATTTGGGTAATGATTATTGAAGAGTGACAAAATGGAACAGAACATACAATCTTAGGAGTGAACCAGCAGTAGGAGTGAACCAGCAGATAAGGCCGGAGATGGTAAAAAAATTAAAACCCTGTATCTTAATATGCGCAGCGTTTGTAATAAAAGGGATGAATTGCTAGCACACAGTGAGAAATATGTATGACCTGATAGGCAGTAGAGACGGGAATTACAGAGACATGATTGAAAAGTGACAAAAGCTAGAATCTAAATGTTGACGGGTATTTGACATACCGGAATGATAGGGAGTCGGGAGCAAGGCAAAGCAAGCAGGTATCTGTGTTAATCAAGGATTTCATTAGTTAAGCACTGAGAGACGAGCTTAGCTTGAAAGATCAGGATCTGTTTGGGAAGTTAAGAAATATTAAAGGACACTTGTGGGAGCAGTTTATAGGCCCCCTAACTGTAGTTACATTGTAGGACAGAGCATACAGGAAGTAATAACAAGGCATGTTTATGGGATGGCTTAACGTGGTTTAAAGGGAAATTGTGTTTACTTGATCTGAGATCTTTTTGATGAAGTAGCATTCAAGCTGGATAAAGGGGGACCAATCGATGTGGTACACTTAGATTTCTAAAAGGCATTTGCTATGGTGCCGCATCAAAGATTACTATACAAGGTAAGAGCACATGGCATAGGGGGTAATATATTAGCATGGACAATTATATTTTGGTTAGCTAACAGGAAGCAGAGAATAGAAATAAGTGGGCCTTTTTCAGATAGGCAAGCGTAACTAGTGGAGTGCCACAGAGATTAGTGCTAGATTCTCATTTATTTACAATCTAGATTCTGCTTCATAATTTAAATCCTAGATATTCATACTCAGCAGAACCTCTTTTTTACCCAAATGGAACATGGCAGCTGGATCCTTCCCCTCCCATTCCAAGTTCCTCTACAGACCCGAGGAAATATCCGTAATCTTGGCACCAGGCAAGCAACAATGCCTTTGAGACTCACGCTCATGGCTGCAGAGAACAGTTTTCATCCCACTAACTAACCGATGAGGGTAATGTGATGTACATGGACTTCCACAAGGCCTTTGACTGGTTAAGTTCATGAAATAAAAAGGATAGTGGCACAATGGATGCTAAGTTGGCTGAGTGACAGGCAAGCAAGCACGGTGATGAATGGTTTTTCGGATTGGAGAAAAACATAGCAGGATTCCCCAAAGATCAATAATAGGACCACTGCTTTTCTTGATCTACATTAAATGACTTTTTGGGGGTATACAGGGCTCAATTTCAAAATTTGAAGAGGACATGAAATTTTCAAGTATTGAGAACTGCGAGGAGGATAGTGATAGACTTCAAGAGGACATAGGCTGGTGGAATGAATGGACACGTAGCAGGTGATATTTAATGCAGAAAAGTTTTAATTATATATTTGGGCAGGACGAATGCAGAGAAGCAATAAGAGTACAATTCTAAATGGGGTGCAGAAGCAGGTGCAGACCTGGCAGGATAGGCTGAGAAAATGGTTAAGAAGTCAAAAAAATACTTGTCACATTTTCTAAAAAAATATTTCAGTCATTATTAAATGATGATTTAATCTGTATAAACTGGAAATGGTTTATACCCCAAAGTATATCCTTCAGATCCCTAAAGTATAGGAACTTATGACAATTTGATAAATTAAAGTTCACATTGCAGTTGAATGAATCATGCAGCAACGAAAGGCAAACTTTGTTGGAGCAGAGGACGTTGTATCAAAGCACTGATAAAGGAATCTATGTAAAGATTTGTTATCGCGCTAGCAACTTTTGGAATTACTTTTTAAACACGATGTGAAATCAGTACAAAGCTGTAATTTGCTTGAAAATACAACCATTTAGTTTCGAGACAGATAAGGGAATGCCACATTGTTCCCTATAGTATCAACCACTGGGGAAACTTACTGAACAGTGCTTACTTTGTTCTGAGACTGGACTAATTTCCCTCCTTCTCGGTCTGTCAAAGCTACTAGCGTCCTGAGTTCACACACCCTGTAAAAGAAAGATCAAGAGCCCTTTTAGTTGTTCCTTCCCTTCTATATCAGCTCCAGCTATGGCACAGCTATTAAGATTAACATAAATAAAATGATTTTGTTCCATTGTTTTTTGTACTTTTAAGCCATTAATATCCACGTGAACCATCATTTCAGCTATATATTAGAGATTCCAACATACAGCATATAGTTATCACAGAAACTGGGCATTCACATCTTCCTCAATGCACACCATCAAAAACCAGCTAACTGGTCACTCATCTCACTGCTGTTTGTTTTCTTATACACGATAGTTTCATAATTTAAGAGCAGCTAATTGTATGCCAAGGGCTTTGGGATGGAAATAATGTCGGGTGATTTCTTAAATAAAAACAGAAAATGCTAGAAATACAGTACGAAGCAGATCTGGCAGCATTTGGAGAGAGAGAGAAACTGAGTTAATGTTTCATGTCCATGACCTTTTCATCAGAACTGAATACGGTTATTTCCTCATGTTTTATGTGATTTCTGATCATTATAAACACAATTTAAAAATTGGCTTTGTCCAATTTTCATCAGAGAGGCTCCATCGAGGCTTAGTGCAGGGCAGGTTCAGAGGCTGGATTCGGGCTTGTTGGCAGGAAAGGGTTTCTGTGAAAAAGGTGAGGTCGGCAATTAGGAAGTATGGGGAGATTAATCAGAATGGGGAGGCGGCGGCAGCCACGCTCTGGGAGGCGTTGAAGGCGGTGGTCCGAGGGGAGATGATCTCATTCAAGGCACCCAAGGGCAAGAGGAGAAGGGAGGAGCATGATGGTTGTTGGATGAGATAGTCGAAGTGGACAGAAGATACGCGGGGCACCCCACTAAAGAGTTGTTGGCGGAGAGGAAGAAGGCGCAGGGGCAGTACGGTAGGTTGACGACAGGAAGGGCGGTGGGGCAGCTACGGAAGGCAAGGGGGGTGCAACATGAATATGGGGAGAAGGTGAACCATATGCTGGCTCACCAGCTGAGGAGGCAGGCTGCGTCCAAGGAAACCTTAAAGGTACGAACAGAAAAGGGGAAGGGAGGGTCAGAGCCGGGGATTTAAACAAGGTGTTCAGCGGGTACTACGAGAAGTTGTACAGGGCGGAGAAAGGGACTATGGGACGGTTCATAGATGGATTGGAGTTTCCAAGGTTGGAGGGAGAGAGGAGGCAGGCATTGGAGAAGCCGCAAGGGGTTGAGGGAGATGATTGATAGCACTAGGGGGATGAAGTTGGGGAACACTCCAGGGCCAGATGGCCTTCCAAGGGAGTTCTAAAAGGTATTTGCAACAGAGTTAGCACCGCATTTGTTGGGGATGTTTAGTGAGGCATTGGAGAATAGGAAGCTGCCAGAGACACTGATGTAGACATCAATCATGCTAGTCCTGAAGAAGGGGAAGGATGCATTGGAGCGTGGGTCATATAGGCCCGTTTTGTTGTTGAACACAGGCGTGAAAGTGCTGGCTAAGTTGGTGGCGTGAAGAATGGAAGGGTGCCAGGGGTGGAGGATCAAACGGGTTTCGTAAAGGGCCAGTAGCTCTCCAGTAACATCAGGAGGCTGTGAAATGTGGTCATGACTCAGTCAGTGGGGCGGGTGCCAGAGGTCATTGTCTCTGGATGCAGAGAAGACTTTTGATCGGGTGGAGTGGAAGTATCTATTTGAGATTTTGGGTAGGCTTGGGTTTTGCCCAACGTTTGTGGCATGGATGCGATAGCTATATGTAGCTCTGGTGGCAAGTGTATGTACAAATGGGACGAGTTCATGAAGTTTTGGGCTGCATAGAGGTACGAGACAGGGGTGTCTGCTGTTGCTGTTGTTGTTCACACTGGTGATACGATGGCCCTTCGGGGGGGGGGGGGGGGGGGGTCAGTGGAGTGGTAGGGGATTGAGGGGTAGCAGGGAGCACCGGGTGTCGTCGTATGCTGATGACCTGTTGTCAGACCACTGGAGAGTATGGGTAGGATTATGGGAATATTGGAAAGGTTTGGGGCCTTCTCTGGGTACTAGTTAAATGTCAGGAAGAGGGAAGTGTTTCCGGTGATTGCGGCAGGACTTGGGGATGTTGCCATTTAAGGTAGCGAGGGAAAGATTCAGGTACTTGGGGATTCAGGTGACGAGGGAATGGGCTACGATGCACAAGTGGAATTTGACAACGTTGGTGGAGGAGATTAGGGAGGATTTTAAGAGATGGGATACATTACACCTGACACTGGCAGGGAGGGTGCAGTTTGTAAAAATGAATGTGCTGCCAAGGTCCCTGTTCGTTTTCAAGACCCTCCTGATTCTTTCCCCAAAGGCCTTTTTCCGGAAATTGGAGACAGGGATTTGGGGAGTTTATATGAAAGGGGAAGGTGCCAAGGATAAAGTACTGAGGCAGAAGCAGAATGGAAGGTTGGTGCTCCAAAATTGTTGCACTACTATTGGACAGCAAATGCAGAGAAGATGGGGGAGGGGCGCAGCCGGGGCAGAGTGGGTCAAGATGGAAGAGTCCTGCAGGGGATTAAGTCTGAGTGCCATGGTGATAGCTCCTCTGCCATTAGCTCCGGGGAAGTATACGAGGAGACCGGTGGTGCAGTTGATGGGTCAGGGTGCGGAATCAGCCGAGGAGACATTTTAAGTTGGTGTTGACTCCACTGTGCAGGAACCACAGGTTTAAGCCGAGGGAGGTGGATGGGATGTATGGGAAGCAGAGGGAGGTGAGACTGGTGAGGGACTTGTATCTAGAACTGCAGTTTGCAGGTCTGGATGAGTTGCGGGAGAGGTTAGAGTTGCCAATGGGGAGTGAATGCAGATACCTGCATGAAAAGAGTGAATGATTTTTCTCATGATTGCCAGGGTATACCCTATTGGAGCAACTGCTGCTCCCAGATGAGTCGGGAGAGGGTTGGGTTGGGAACATATATGGGTGGTTGGCGATGCACAAGTGGCGAGGATCAAGAGCAAATGGGAGGAGGAGTTTGGGGGCTAATAGGCTGGGGTCTGTGGTGTGGGGCAATGCATCGGGTGAATTCAAGTTCCTCCTGCATGATGAGCTTGATTGCACAGGGTACATATGATCCAGGCGAGGATGAGTGGGTTCTTTCAAAGGGTGGCTGATGAGTGCAAGATGTGTAGAGCCGGCAAATCACATGCACATGTTCTGGGGTTGCGAGAAGCTGGAGAATTACTGGGAAGCGGTGTTTGGGATGTTATCTAAAATAGTGGATGTGGAGGTCAGGCCGGACCCAATGGTGGCAATCTTTGGGGTATTGGAAATGCCAGAGATGATAGAGGGAAAGTACACTGCCAAATATTGAATGCTTTATTGGTTCCAATTTTAAAGTTGCTCTAATTTTAAAACTGCACAAATTTGCTGACATCACCTTTAGTTTGTACAGCTTATTTATTAGCAAAACAAAATACTGCAGATGTTGGAAATCTGAAAAATGCTAGATATCTTCAGCTTGTCTGGCAGCATCTATAGAGAGAAACAGAGTTAATGTTTCAGATTAATCACCTTGCATCAGCCTATTAGTAAGACTAGATGTTAAGGTACTGTCATCTGTTGCATTTTATAATTTTGTATTTTGGGAAAACTGAGGAATCAGTTTAGACATTTGGGGGGGGCGCTGTCCTTTCACCCATTGAACCATCAGTAAATCAGTAGTGTTGGAGGATTTACCCAGCAAATCATCATCAGGGAATTGAAATTGATATCTTTACCCAGTAAATCAGCACACACCTAGGATCAATGACCTTGCCCACTCAACCCATGGAGCAACGCAACAGTAAAAATGGACAGCCACCGTTTAATATGAAATTTGTTTTCTGGAGTGCCTTACTGTTTGATGAGGTTGTTGATTCAGTACAAATTTGTATCTGTGGGCTGACAGTTAACTAGATAAGGTACAAAGTGTACCATGCGTAACAATTATTGATTTATCCCAACACAAGGCATTTCAAATGAATGGAAAGGTCCTCTCTATGTAGACCAAATTCCCTATCTATATATGTGTACATGTTGGTGCTCAATGTGACCAAGCACATTCAATCTGTCTCCCTTCTTTTATGCTCTTGGCTGCTCTTATTCTCTTGTTCCCTTGAGCACAAAAATCAAGGATGACACTCCAGTACAGTACTGACAGAGCATTGCACTGACAGAGATGTGATCTTTTGGATGAGATAGACCTCTGGTCTTTTGGATGCAAAAGGTCCCATAGCACTATTTTAAAGAAGAACAGTGTAATTATTCCCGGTATCCTAGCCAATATTTAGCCCTTAATGAATTTTTTTTTAAAAACGGATCGTTTGGTCTTTATTGCATTGCTGTTTGTTGGACGTTGCTGTGCACAGATTCGCTTTCACATTTCCTCAACGGTGACTGCACCACAAAATCTACATAATTGGCAAAAATCTGACACAATTAGTGTTCCAAAAAATCCGATATAAATGCAAGTCTTGGGCGGCACAGTGGAGCAATAGTCATTGCCACCCATATCCCCAGAACTCCTATCCACCCCCCTTCATTTTACGTCCAATCTTGGAAAATACGGTTTACAAAATCATTTCAAATGGTGATTGTGGGGACCATCCGATTCCCTAAAGTAAACATGGAATTATATTCAGTGAGCAACTAAACCCTATTAAGAAGGTCTCAACCATCATGTAATCAGTTAGCTAACCTCCAACTGGGATAATACGAGGGATGCCACAATCTGCTGCTCCATTCGGAAGGAAAGAGCTAGCGAGAATTTCTACTCCTGGTTATTATTAGTTTAGCTCTGCTGCAGATCCAACTATGGATATTCGTTGGGGACAGCATCACGTTTAGTGGCGATGGTCACTCAGTTACCCTGAATCAATGATTAAGAAAGTAATAGCTTAAATCCATTGTTATTTAGACATTTAGAAAATCACAGTATAATCAAGCAGAATCAACATGTTTGTGAAAAAGAAAACATGTTTGGCTAAGTAATACAAGTCCTTTGAGGAGGAATAAAGAAGGACCAGTAGGTGCAGTGTATTATGATTTTTAAAAGGCATTTGATAAGATGCTACATGCAAAGTTACTAAGATTAGAATTCATGGGCAGCACGATAGCATCGTGGTTAGCACTGCTGCCTCACGGCACCGAAGACCCGGTTTGATCCTGGCCCCGGGTCGCTGTCCATGTGGAGTTTGCACATTCCCCAGTGTCTGCGTGGGTCTAACCCCCACAACCCAAAAGGAAGTGCAAGCTTTGTGAATTGGTCACGCTAAATTGCCCCTCAATAGGAAATAAAATTGGGTGCTCTAAATTTATTTTTAAAAAGATTAGAGTTCATGGTGTTGGGGCAATATATTAGCATGGATAGAGGATTGGCTGACTACAAGAAATAGTGTTGGGATAAATGGGTCATTTCAGTTTGGCAAACTGTAACTCGTGGAGTGCTGCAGGGATCAGTGCTGATGCCTCAACTATTTATAATCTATATTAATATGGTGAGAAAGGGACTGAATATTGTAGCTAAATTTGTTGATTATACAAAAATAGGTAGGAGGACACAAAGTCTGCAAAGGATATAGATAGGTTAAGTGAATGGGCAAAAATTTGAAAGATTAAGCATAATGTGGAAAATTTTTAGATTATCCACTACGGTAAGAATAGAATAGTAATGACGACTCCGCTGCCGTTCACTCCAGGGAGCCAGGTGGTGCAGTCGATGGTCAGGGTATGGAATCAGCCGAAGAGACATTTTAAGTTGATGGGGATGTCGGTGCTGACACCACTATGCGGGAACCACCGGTTTAAGCCATGGGACATGGATGGGATGTACGGGAAGTGGAGGGAGGCGGGACTGGTGAGGGACTTGTATCTGGAAGGGCAGTTCGCAGGTCTGGATGAGTCATGGGAAAGGTTTGTGTTACTGAGGGGGGAGTGAATTCAGACACATGCAGGTGAGGGACTTAGCAAGCAGTGGAGGACGTTTCCCAGGTTGTCGGGGTATACCCTATTGGAGCAACTGCTGCGCCTGGATGAGTTGATAGAGGGTAGGATTGGAGACATATATGGGTGGTTTGGGGAGCAGCTGGAGGGGGGGGGGGCAAGTGGCAAGGATCAAGAGCAAATGGGAGGCGGAGTTGGGGGAGAAAATAGACTGGGGTCTGTGGTGTGAGGCGATGCAGAGGATGAATTCCACCTTCTCTTGTGCGAGGGTGAGCTTTTTTAAAATTCATTTACGGGATGTGGGCGTCGCTGGTTAGGCCAGCCTTTATTGCTCATCCCTAGTTGCCCTTCTGAACCGCTGCAGTTTGAGGTGTAGGTATATCCACTGTGCTGTTAGGGAGGGAGCTCCAGGATGTTGCCCCAGCGACAGTGAAGGTATGGCAATATATTTTCAAGTAAGGGTGGTGAGTGGCTGGGAGGGGAACCTCCAGTTGGTGGGGTTCCCGGGTATCTGCTGCGCTTGTCTTCTAGATGGTTGTGGTTGTCAGTTTCGAAGTTGCTTTCTGAGGAATCTTGCTGAGTTACTACAGTGCACCTTGTACATGTGGAGGAGCAGAGAGATCTTGGGGTCTATGCTCATACATCTTTGAAAGTTGCCACTCAAGTGGATAGAGCTGTAAAGAAGGCCTATGGTGTGCTAGTGTTCATTAACAGAGGGATAGAATTTAAGAGCTGGGAGGTGATGACGCAGCTGTACAAAACATTGGTAAGGCCACATTTGGAGTACTGTGTACAGTTCTGGTCGCCTCATTTTAGGAAGGATGTGGAAGCTTTGGAAAAGGTGCAAAGAAGATTTACCAGGATGTTGCCTGGAATGGAGAGTAGGTCTTACGAGGAAAGGTTGAGGGTGCTAGGCCTTTTCTCATTAGAACGGAGAAGGATGAGGGGCGACTTGATAGAGGCTTATAAGATGATCAGGGGGATAGACAGTCAGAGACTTTTTCCCCGGGTGGAACAAACCATTACAAGGGAACATAAATTTAAGGTGAATGGTGGAAGATATGGGGGGGGGGGGGGATGTCAGAGGTAGGTTCTTTACCCAGAGAGTAGTGGGGGCATGGAATGCACTGCCTGTGGAAGTAGTTGAGTCGGAAACATTAGGGACCTTCAAGCAGCTATTGGATAGGTACATGGATTATGGTAAACTGATATAGTGTAGATTTATTTGTTCTTAAGGGCAGCACGGTAGCATTGTGGATAGCACAATTGCTTCACAGCTCCAGGGTCCCAGGTTCGATTCCGGCTTGGGTCACTGTCTGTGTGGAGTCTGCACATCCTCCCAGTGTCTGCGTGGGTTTCCTCCGGGTGCTCCGGTTTCCTCCCACAGTCCAAAGATGTGCAGGTTAGGTGGATTGGCCATGATAAATTACCCTAGTGTCCAAAATTGCCCTTAGTGTTGGGTGGAGGTGTTGACTATGGGTAGGGTGCTCTTTCCAAGAGCCAGTGCAGACTCAATGGGCCGAATGGCCTCCTTCTGCACAGCAAATTCAATGATAATCTATGATTAATCTAGGGCAAAGGTTCGGCACAACATCGTGGGCCGAAGGGCCTGTTCTGTGCTGTATTTTTCTATGTTCTATGGCTGCCACTGCTTGTCGGTGGTGGAAGGTTTGAATGTTTGTGGAAGGCGAAGCAATCAAGCGGACTGCTTTGTCCTGAATGGTGTTGAGCATCTTGCTTATTGTTGGAGCTGCACTCATCCAGGCAAGTGGTG
Source organism: Scyliorhinus torazame (assembly GCF_047496885.1). Taxonomy (NCBI): domain Eukaryota; kingdom Metazoa; phylum Chordata; class Chondrichthyes; order Carcharhiniformes; family Scyliorhinidae; genus Scyliorhinus; species Scyliorhinus torazame. Next base: position 173,725,928 of record NC_092716.1, on the reverse strand, counting down.
AGTAATCCATTACACTTCGGACTAGTAACTTGCCACATGTCAGCCCAAGTCTGGATATTGCCCAGGTCTTTGCTGAATTTGGACACGCACGGCTTCATTATCTGAGGAGTCTCGAATGGTGAACATTTGCAGTCATCTGCAAATATCCCCACTTCTGACCTTATGATGGAAGGGAGGTGATTGATGAAGCAGCTGAAGATGGTTGGACCTTGGACACTATTCGGAGGAACTCCTGCAGTCCTGGAGCTGAGATAATTGACCTCCAACCACCACAACCATCTTCCTCCAACCAGGGGGGAGTTTTCTCCCTGATTCCCATTGACTCCAGTTTAGCTAGGGCTCCTTGATGCCATACTTGGTGAAATGCTGCCTCGATATCAAGGGCAGTCACTCTCACCTCAACTTTGACATTTAGCTTTTTTGACCATTTAAAAAAAAAAACAAATTTAGAGTGCCCAATTATTTTTTTCCAATTAAGGAGCAATTTTGCATTGCCAAAGGGTGGCACAATGGTTAGCACTGTTGCCTAAGGCACTGAGGACCCAGGTTCGATCCCGGCACCGGGTCACTGTCTGTGTGGAGTTTGCACATTCTCCCCATGTCTGTGTGACCCTGGCAGAACCCAAACTGAGCAGGTTATTGCTGAGTAAATGCTGCTTGATAGCACTGTTGATTACTTCTTCCATCACTTTGCTGATGATGGACAGTAGACCGGTAAATGGCTGGGTTGGATTTGTCCTGTTTCTCGTGTACAGGTCACACCTGGGCAACTTTCCACATTGCTGGGTAGATGCCACTGTTGTAGCTCTACTGGAGCAGCTTGATTCAGTTCAAGGCGGTGCATAGGGTACATATGGCCTAGACGAGGATGAGTGGGTTCTTTCAAGAGGTAGCCGATGAGTGAGAGAATGTGGGCGAAGGCCGGCGAATCATGCGCACGTGTTTTGGGGTTGCGAGAAGCTGGAGTTTAACTGGGAAGTGGGGTTTGGGACATAATCTAAAATTGTGGGGGTGGAAGTCAGGTCGGACTCAATGGTGGAGCTGATGGCGAGGAGTGGGCCTATGTCATGGCCTTCGCCTCTCTAATTGCCTGAAGGATTTTGCTGAATTGGAGGTCGGGTATGCCACCATGGGTGGTGGCCTGGCTGGGGAACCTGTATGACTTTCTCCGGTTGGAAAAGATCAAATTTGAGTTGAGGGGGTCGGCGGAGGGCTTCGCGACATGGTGGGAGTGGTTCGTGACACTGTTTGAGGAACTGTTCATCGCAGGGGGTGAGGAGGGATAAAAAGGGGGAGAAAATGTACAAACTGTGGACTGTGAAGTGGTGGTGTGTGTCGGTGTATATGTTACTGTTTTTAAACATGTTTGGAATAAAATACATTTTTACCAAATAGAAAAGCAAAATATTATTTAATTGGAGGGTGCAGAATGCTGCAATATTTAAAGATATGGCAGTCCTTGTACTTGAATCACAAAATGTTAGTATACAGATAAAACAAATCATTAGGAAGGCAAATATAACGTTGGCCTTTATTGAAAAGGGGGTGGGGTATAAAAGCAGGAAAGTCTTGTCACAACTATATTTGTGAGACTAAGAGTGTGTACTATTCTGGTCTCCATATTTAAATATGGCTATACTTGCACTGGAAGCAGTTCAGAGAAGGGTCACTAGGTTGATTCTTGGGATGAAGGGTTGTCTTTTAGGACTGGTTGAGCATCTAGGAGACTAGAAAAATGAGTTTTTCTTGTAACATATAACGTTCTGTGGGGCTTAATAGGGTAGATGCTGAGAGGAGGAATTCCAAACTGGGGGGACGGTGTATTAATGTTTGTAATTCTGTCCCAGAAAGCAGTGGAAGCAGCCATTGAATATATAGATTTTCGATGTGCAAGGGAATCAAGGGTTATCGGAAGGAGAGGTTACAAAGCAGTAGAGATGAAACCATGATTAGATCAGCCATGATGTTATTGGCCGGCAGGGTACGTTCGAGGGGCTGCACTACTGCTTCTATTTCTTGGACTCTTACGGTTACGCTCTGCCAATGCTCAGTTTAGGGCTTCAGACTCTATTGTCAAGAATGGCATTTCCTTAAGATGCCCAAAGGCACGAGTGTTCAAATAATAATGGCCTAGTGTCCTTTATATGTATACAAACGAAATGATCACAACAGTAATGAATTATAACAGTTTTTTACATTAGGCTTTCCAGACGGATTTTTTTTTCATAGGAGGATCCTATCAGAAAGCGCGTAAAGATGGCGCACAGTGCGTGCAGCAGCATCTCTCACCCACTCCATAATACTCACAGATTCCGAGTGGTGGACAGAATACTGTTTAACTCGAAGAGGATGGCGGATCTGTGTTCATTGAGCTGTGACTCCGAGTCCATATCCCTCTATTCCCGATGCGGCCTGGTTCCCAGGTAACAATCCGGTCGCCACCGTACCTTCTTCCACCTCTGTCACTCGTTCTCTGCGCGGCCGACTGACCGACAACAACCCCCGTGCCGCCCGGTGCGTACTGGGACTGGTAGTCCGGCGGCCTCGGCCTCCTGTTGCCAGTGGGCGGCGCCTCCATACCCACCAACTACAACTCCCACAATGCTGCGCCAACCGCCTCCCCGCCAGGTCGGCAACTGAAATCAGCGCTCGAGAGCCGGCCGCTGAGTAGCAGCTGCTTTGGCAAATAAGGAGCCGAGGCGGATGTTGGTTATCCAATCAGAGAGAAAGGGGGCGGGATCCGCCGGCCTGGCCCTCCCCCCGCCTGCTGGACTGCTCCAGTCGATCTGTTTGGGGTGCCTGTGGTGACTGGGGGACGACATTGATTTGCTGTATCAACTCCCCACCCTGTTTGGCCGGCGAGTGCCGCCTCTGTGCTGCGATTGGGAGGTCCGCCGGTGGAGGCTGGCTGCCGTGTCGCGGGACACTTCCACACAGTCAGGCTGATGATAGGTGCACAAGAGACTGAGGTGGAAACCCGCATCAAACAGAGGGGAGACCATGGCAGGTCCAGAGAAAGACTCCAGATCGGGCTTCGTCATTCTGGTAATTCATATCAACATGGCTCTCTATTCCACTTGCTTCTGGATCCAGTCTGGAGTCATGCCTGTGAGTAGTTAACTACTTTTACTGATAACCATCTCTGATCACGTAAAGTGCTGTAAATAATGCTCCGCACCTAGGTTGAGGTTATTTTTTTTTTAAAGTTTTGACTCAGTTCCCTACTTAATTTAGAGAGTTTGTTGAGTCATGAAACATTAAACTCTCCTGTGCTCTTCACCTGTAATGTTTCACATCTCAACAAACGAAAACAAACTTAATAAAAACGTTTTCCAAATAATCCAGGCACCGAGCATTGCGCATGTAGGAAGCCAAACAATTTAGTTTGTTAAGTTATGAAACATCGGGGGTGACATAAAGTTATATTATTCAACACCGAATGGGGCTATTCGGCCCGCCGTAGCTGTGCTGACACTTGAAACTGCTATCCAATTAAATCCAGTCCTCTACTCTTTTCACATTCTTCCCCCTCCCCCGCAAATATTCATCTTCTCGGCCTTTTGGCTAAGGTGAGCGTGAGGTCAGGTGTAATGCCTGGATCTGAAGGAGCAGCGCTCCGAAAGTTAGTGACATCGAAACAAACCTGTTGGACTTTAACCTGGTGTTGTAAAACTACTTACCGGATCTGATATGGCTCCCTTGTGGGGACCATGAATTGGATTCAATTTGAATTGTTTTTTGGAGCAGGCAAGGAGCTGGATTAGGAGTTTGCCTTTGTCCACACTCTGAGCTTTGGCTTTATCATAGAATTTACAGTGTAGAAGGAGGCCATTCGGCCCATGGAGTCTGCACCGGCCCTTACAAAGAGCACCCTACTCAACCCCACGTATCTACCCTACTACCCCAGTAACCCCCACTTGACCTTTTTTTTGGACACTTAAGGGCAATTTAGCATGGCCAATCCAGCTAACCCGCACATCTTTGGACTGTGGGAGAAAAGCGGAGCACCCTGAGGAAATCCACGCAGACACGGGGAGAACGTGCAGACTCCGCACAGACAGTGACCCAGCCGGGAATCGAACCTGGGACCCTGGAGTTGTGAAGCAACTATGCTACCATGCTGCCCAACTGTAACTGATAAAGTAATAATTTTTTTTTAAAAATCATCTAACCCCCTTGTGAAGGTTATTATTGGATGTGCACATACTTTCAACAGTGCATTCCAGATCATAGCTTTTATTGATAATTTACTGGGTCAAAAATACTCTGTTGTGTTGCCTCTGATTCTTTTGTCAACTAACCTGAAGGGTTATCCTGAAGTGTATTATTATCCTCTCTTTATTTACTATATCTCTGAGGTTTCTGTTATTGAAAGTTTCTCCACCATCAATGTTGGGCTGGCCTGACCTTTTACAGATTTATACTTCTCCCATTTTTTTGACTAGCGGTGTTAAATTTGCAAACCTCCGGTCTTTGGCACGTTCCCATATCTAAGGAGAATTGGAATTTTGTGGCCATTTTCTGCTATTTCCACCCTTCATTTTCTCAGCTGCCTTGGCTACATAAGATCCAGACCAGGAGGCTTTCCTACTTTGAGTACTGTCAACCTCTTAACTACCACTTTTTTATCTGTTTCTCTGTCACCTCTCCCTCAAATGTCGCATTGGCAGCATCTTCTTCTGTGAAGACAGCTGCAAATTATTCATTTAGTATCTCAGTCATACTCATTGCCTTCGCAATAGAGGCGGGATCTGCCTACGGTGACTCACCAGCCTAGGGGTGCATGTACCAGCCCCCTGGAAGACAAAGTGGCAGATGAGTTCTACTGCAGAGAAATCAGATAATTTTGATGGAACAACATGCAGTAAAAAGCTAATAATAATAATAATCATTGCTTATTGTCACAAGTAGGCTTCAATGAAGTTACTGTGAAAAGGGCATGCATGCAAAAATGCTTGATGCATGCAAAAATGCTTGATGCATTGGCAGGCTTGCCAGAAAACCTGTTCTCACTGTCAAGGAGCATGTTGGACTCTGGCTGCAATTTGGTGCAGAGCTTTGCTCAATGCTTGGAGCCTATTATTTCCAGCATGGAAGTGATGACCATGATGTTAGCACTTGCAGATTCAACAGTGACGCAGCATCTGCTGGACGATGTCTCAGCCTCCATTCCAGCTCAGGCAGAAACAATGCAATTCTATATGCTTAGATTAAGTGGATCGCTGACGTGCTGCCCTGGGGTAATGACAGTGGGAACAATTCTTAGGATTACGGCATTCGTACTCCTGCAGCTGCCAGTCTGCCAATGCTCCAGCAGCCAGCTAGCGCCGACTGCCATCACCCATGCTGAGATGGAGCAGCCTGAAGTTGGACGCTCAGGGCTAAGAGCCACTGGAGAACATCTTGCAAGGCTATCTCCCATTGAAAGTCAGTAGTTTTCCATCAGCCACGCTGTGGCCATTGGGGCATCATTGCAGGAATACAAAGCCAGCTAAATGCACCTGCAAGACTGGCATTCGGGGAATACATTGTGCAAATAGTTGAGTATCGTATGGATTATTGGAAGTGCTGTTGGATCAACCTGATATGGAATTGGTTGCATTGTGGTACTTTTTATTCCAGGGCTTGTGATTTACATAGAATTTACAGTGCAGAAGGAGGCCATTCGGCCCATCGGGTTTGCACTGGCTCTTGGAAAGAGCACCCTACCCAAGGTCAACACCTCCACCCTATCCCCATAACCCAGTAACTCCACCCAACACTAAGGGCAATTTTGGACACTAAGGGCAATTTATCATGGCAAATCCACCTAACCTGCACATCTTTGGAGCACCCGGAGGAAACCCACACACACACACAGGGAGGATGTGCAGACTCTGCACAGACAGTGACCCAAGCTGGAATCGAACCTGGGATCCTGGAGCTGTGAAGCAATTGTGCTATCCACAATGCTACCGTGCTGCCCACGGTAGCATTGCTAGACAATAAAACTTTCAAAAAGGGAAGAAAAAACTTGCAAAGGTATGGGGAAGGAACAGTGAATATGAGAAAGGTTTGCCTGATGAACGAGTATGCTGCTCAGACCAGGAGGATACAGTTGTCAATGAACAGAATTTTACCATGGACTTTGGGACCCCTATGTCAAGAGTGAAAACCGTTCCCCGTTCCCAAGCCTGTACTTGCCAGCAGTGGGACCAGCTCGGCACGTTTACTGCAGATGGCCTCCTAATTGGCAAGTAAGGGTAGCAGGTGGGTTCCTGATGCAGAGGGTCAAGCAGCTCTGAAGCGTAAGCAGTGCCACTGGGCAAAGTAGGCACTGTTGAGGCTGACACAATATCTTGGCACCTCAAAATGAAGGTGCCTGGGACAGGTATTTGGAAGTTGAAATTTAGGAGGCTGAATTTGAGAGGCCCGATGGGGTGGAGGGGAAATCCCTCCCGGAGATTGTTGAGACCATGTGTGTTGCTCTTGGTGACAGTGAACTCCTCTTTGGCTCATGGAGCCACCATGCAACTGGCAGCCTCCCAATGCAGCACGAGATTGTTTGACCATCAGCAAAAAGACAACAGCCTCATAAAAGTGCCTGCAATTGGGACTTTAATTACGCAAATCGACTGATTGTCTCCATGGAGCGGGCAGCAGATTCACCCTGCAACTGCTGGGACACTTCCCCATCTGTGGGACAACATTAGAGAGCCATTTCTTCATGACTCCTGTTATTCTTTTGCCCTTTCTCATCACCCAGGGGTTGGTAAAATTTAGCCCACTGTCCCTGTCTTGTACATGCCTGTTAGCTGATCTCGGGGTCATTGTAGTTGGCCTCCACACTCGCGATGGATCCTGATTAATACCCAGAGTTCCCCTGAAAGTCGAGGCTAAATTCTTATTTCTTCTCCAAGCCATGGAAGCGGAAGTAAATTATATTGTCTCTGCCGCTGTTCCAGCTGAGAAGGTAACAGCACAGGCTAAGACTTTAATTAGGATATTTCTGACCTGTGTTGCTCAATTATTGGATCACCTTCCTGATTCCTCAAAGACTATTCATTATGTTTATTTCATTAAACTTTCTTTAGATTTATAATGCTTTAAATATAAGAGTTCCTGAAGGAAATGCTCAAGGTATTTTGTGCTGTATACTTTATTTGAAAAAATTCCAATCAGGGGACAATTTAGCGTGGCCAATCCACCTACCCTGCACATCACCCTGTGGGGGTGATACAAAAGCAGACACGAAGAGAATGTATGTGCAAACTCCACACGGACAGTGACCCGGGGCCGGAATTGAACCCGGGTCCTCGGCACCTCGAGGCAGCAGTGCTAACAACTGCGCCACCTGGTTTGTGCTGTATACTTGATAAGGTTTTGATGACTTGCAAAATTGGTTACATAGCAACTTGTTTAGATAGTTGAATGTTTCAAAAAAAAAAGTTGATTTGTAACTTTCCTTTCTGAACTCTTCTTTCTGCGTCAGAACAGTAAAAACACTATTAGCTTTGTCCAGTTTCTTTCATTTGAATTTGTAAATATCTTTGAACATGTTCAAGAAGTATAATGGTTGCATAACATGTCAAGCAAGGCAATACATTATGAGCTACTGATTAATAGTTCCTGGAGATTGTGTTCATTTGTTTCCCTCCTTCACTCTGACACACAACAACGATGGCTCTTTTATTTCCAAGTGCAGTGAGTTGTAATGATATACCTGGATCATAAGTCCATGGTGCATTGTGAATTCATGATGATTGGATTGATATTCAGATAGTTGCTTAACTCAATGACTGCAGATTAAATTGCTAATTACATACTTTTATTTGAACATTTCCTTGAGCAGTGAAATTTGAGTTTTGCACATGCTTCATTGCATAAACAGAATTACCCTAAATGATAGCATTTCTGAATGAAAAATTGTATGTTTTACACACACCAAAGGGAGCACCGTCTCTGTAGAAAGGTCTTTGAACCTTTTTTCATTTACCTAGAAAATGTATGAAATGGGTAAGTTGTATCTGACGATATCCTTGTTCCAGATAGTTAAACCTTAAACCCTAAACCCAACACAGAATTACATGTGGCTCTTCTGCCTCCCTTTGCGTATTTTCCAGACCCTCTTGGTTCTTTTCCCAGCTCAAGTGAAGAATTTTGAAACATTTTATTACACTACTGCAAACTGAACAATTGGGTACCAGTCGTGGAAGGTGGTGCAGTGGTTAGCACTGCTGCATCACGGCGCTGAGGACCCGGATTCGATCCTTGCCCGAGTCACTGTCTGTGTGGAGTTTGCACATTCTCCCCTTGTCTGCGTGGGTCTCGCCCCACAGCCCAAAGATGTGCAGGTTAGGTGGATTGGCCATGCTAAATTGCCCCTTAATTAGAAAAAATAATTAGGTACTCTAAATTTAAAAAAAGAAAATATCACTCACATTGAAGTTACTTTTCACAGTAACTTCATTGAAGCCTACTTGTGACAATAAGCGATTTTCATTTAATTTCATTGCTAATACAACAGTATCAGCATGAAACGGCTAACTTCACCTGCTGCTCAAAGTTTTGAAACTTTATCTTTCCAAGGTCTTTTGCAGAGAGTGACTCACCTCTAGACTCATCAAAGTCTGGCCATCATCTGCAAGGCACAAGTCAGGAGTGTGGTGGAATACTCTCTGCTTGCCTGGATGAGTGCAGCTTCAAGAACACTCAAGAAGCTTGACACCATCCAGGACAAATCACCCCCTCCACTGCCAATGTACAGTGGCAGCAGTGGGTACTGCAGCAACGCCCCAAGACTCCTTTGACAGCACCTTCCAAACCCGAGACTTCTACCACCTAGAAGGACAAGAGCAGCAGATGCATGGGGACACCACCACCTGCAAGTTCCCTCCGCCACTCACCATCCTGACTTGGAATTATATAACCATTCCTTCAAGTTCGCTGGGTCAAAATCCCATTTTCAAATATATACATAACAAAGAAGAACAGGAAATACCCCACAAAAATCTCTTCCCCCCCCCCCACCCCCCCCCCCCCCCACCCCTTTCTAACGGCTCAATCTTCCTCAACAAAGTCAATGAACAGCTTTCACCTCTAGGAGAACTCCTCCTCTGCACCGCTGGCAAACTCAACTTTCTCTAAGTGCAGGAACTCTGCCAAATCGCTCACCCATACCCCTGCGCTCGGCGGCTCTGAGTCCCGCCAGCACAACAAATTCCACCTCCGGACTATCAGTGAGGCAAAGGCCAAACATTGGCCTCTCTCCCCACCTGCACTCCGGATCCCCTGACGCTCCAAATATTGCCTCCTCTGGACTCTGAGCTAATGTTGCCCCCAAAAATATTTGACATTGTATCTGCAAATCCTGTCCAAAATCCTCCCAAACTCTGACACGCCCAGAACATATGGATATAGTTCGCCGGCCTCCCTGCACACCACCCACACCCAACCTCCACCCCTGGAAAGAACCAGCACATCCTGGACAACATCATGTACCACTTAAAACTGGATGCGACTTAGTCTTGCACACAATGAAGATGCATTAGCCCTCTGTAAAGTCTCACTCCACACTCCAGCCCCCAAAACCTCATGCAACTCTTAAAACCTCCCACTTAAGCCGAACCTACTCCACCGAGGCACTCTCTCTCTCTCTCTCTCTCTCTCTCTCTCTTCAACAGCTCCTCATATATGTCCAAGACCTTGCCCTGCAAGGAGTTTGCACATTCTCCCTGTTTCTGCATGGGTCTCACTCCCACGACCCAAAAAGATGTGCAGAACATGTGAATGTTCAAGTTCGCTGGGTCAATGCTAATGCCATGCTAAACTGCTCCTTAATTGGGGGGAAAAAAGAATTGGGTACTCTACAAAAAATTTTTCAATTCGGAAAATCTCACTTTTCCCCATATTGAGCTTCTATCACGAAAAGAGGCCAAACTCCCCCCAAAACTCCATGATCCTGTTGAAGCCTCCTACCGGGTCTGAAATATACAGCAGGAGATTGTCTGTGTACAAAGAACCGCGGTACTCCACTCCCTCAAGGCCCTAAGCACTGTTGCCAGCGGCTCAATTGCTAGGGCAAAGAGCAGTGGGGAGAGCGGACCCTCGTCCCCTGATGCAATTCAAACTAATGCGAGCTGACCTTGTTAGTCCAAACACTCACCTTGGACGCCTTATACAACAGCTGAACCCAGTCCACAAATCCCTGCCCAAACCGCCCCACCACCTCTAATAAGTACACCCACTCCACCCGATCAAAAGCTTTCTCCGCGTCCATCGTCACAACCTCTTCCACTTCTTGGTCCTCCGAGGGGATTGTAATGACATTCAGTAACCTTCGGACATTCATCGACAGCTGCCACCACTTCACAAATCCCATCTGGTCTTCACCTATCACCCGGCACACAATCGTCTATCCGCGTTGCCGGTACCTTCGCCAACAGCTTCGCATCTACATTCAACAGCAAAATCGGGCGGTAAGACCCACACTGCTCCGGGTCCTTCTTCAAAATGAGTGATATCGAGGCCTGAGAGAGCATGGGAGAAGCATGCCCCTCTCCACCTACTCGTTATACATCTCGGCTAACAGGGGCTCCAACCCCGACCCAAACCTCTTTGTAGAACTCGGCTGGGAACCCATCAGGACCCGGGGGCTTCCCTGTCTGCATTGACCCTACGCAATTCATTACCTCCCTCATCCCGATTGGGGGCCCCGGTCCCTGCAACTCCGCCTCTGCCACCCTCAGGAACTCCGGCCCATCCAAAAACCGCGTTGCGCCCTCATCCCCCACCGGAGGCTCTGAGCTATACAATTTCCGGTAAAAAGTCTCAAATACCCCATTCACCTCCTCCATCTCTCATCTGCCCAATTTCCCTTGCTGATGCACAAGCATCCTGCCGGCTTTTTCCTGATGTTCATAAACTGTCCCACTGGCTCAGCGTAGTTGCCCCACTGCCTTTCCTGTGGACACAAGCCCAATCTCCATCTGGAGCTTCTGTCTCTCCTTCAACACCATATTGGAGTATTTCTGGTCCACCCTCCAAATGGCTTCCACCAACCTCAACTTCTCAACCCACTCCACCCTCTCTTTGTGCGCCCAGATTGAGATAACCCCCCCCCCTTGCCAGCACCTCCCACAACGTGGAGGTGGAGACCTCATCCCGTCTTATTCTGCTCCACATAGTTCCGCATAGCCACCCCTATCTTTTCGTAAACCTTATCCGCCAATATTCCCACATCCAACCTCCACTGCGGCCGTTGGGGACTCCCCTTTGCTACCCGCAATTCCACCCAATGCAGCGCAAGGTCAAACAACACCACGATCGCCGAATACTCTGATCCAACCACCCTGCCAACAGCACCTTGTCCAGGAATACACCCGGTGGACGTGCGAGAAGTACTAAAATTCTTCCGCCCTCGGCCTCTCGAACTGCCACAGGTCTACCCCTCCCATGCGTTCCATAAACCCCAACCACGCCTTTGTCATGGCCTTCAGGAATCTAGGACACGACCAGTCCAACGTATGGGTCCCCCACTTCATAATCTGCCAGTGCGTGTCCAGGTTCAGGATGTTTGCCAAAACCCGCCTCAAAAACTGTACATCATCCCAATTTGGGCATACACATTCACCAGCAGCATGGGCTCCAACCTCCCACTTACCATACAAAACTACTCCCCAGGATCTGTCACTATGCTGCCCACCTCAAAAGCCACCCTCTTATTGATCAACACTACCACCCCTCTCATCTTCATATCCAACCCCGAATGGAATACCTGCCCCACCCAGCCTTTCCCCAATCTTGTCTGGTCCCCCATCTTCAAATGCACCTCCTGAATAAACACCACGTCCACTTTCAAACTCCTTAATAGCACAGAAACGCAAGACCTCTTAATTGGCCCGTTTAACCCCCGAACATTTCACGTAATTAACTGGGTTCCGGGGGGGGGGGGGGGGCCTCAACCATAGCCCCTCTTTAACCAGGTCCACACCTCGCACCCTCTGGTCCTCCCCAAGATATCTGCCGCCATACCCCCGTTAATCAACTGCGCCACACCAACTCCACCCATGTCAGCATCCACCTCCCGCACCCCCGTAAACAAAGAAAAAGAAAACTTACCCACCCCAGCTCCTCCACAGATCAACCCCCCCCCCTCCCCCCAACCCCACTTCACTCCCATTAACTAGTCTACCTGCTACCATGGTGGCCCCCACTCTAGAGGCTGCCGCCTACTTCGTCCCCTGTTCAAAAGTCCTCCTGGCCAGACTGCTGCCCCTTGTTCATTGCCCTCCTCATTCGATAAACCATAAACCGGTCCTACAGGAGGAGGATTTCTATCTCTCACCGTTCATGCACTTTGCACCAGAAAACACACCCAATTTCGGGTGATAAGGACCAAACAATTGCACCTCAAGCAGGGGCCACCAAATGTGCGACCACCCACTCCACCGGAAGTCCTGGATCAAAATCTTTGACCCCTTTCTCTTTAACTCCCCTCCTCATAGCACTGTAGGTGTTTCTGCAACACATGGACTGCAGAACACCACCACCTTCTCAAGTGCAATTAGGAACAGATAGTAAATGTTGGCATAGTCAGTGAAACCAACATCCCATGAACAAATTAAAAATTACAGCAAATTGCAGCATACTGAATCATGTAGCAGACTGGAAGCACCAAATGACCTACTCTTGCTTCTATTTTTTAACTTTTCCTTATGTCTCTCCCTTTATTTAGGTTTAAAAACACTAGTCATGAATCCACACTTCTCGCTTTCAAATTGAACACTGTGATCGCCATCACCTGGAGACTCCTTTGCCATGCGATTATTGATTAATCTTGTCTCATTACACATTACCAGGTCTAGGATACCACCTTCTCAAGGTCACTCAGTTAAGGGCAATAAATTCGGGTCGTGCCAGTAAAGGCCACATCCCTGAACGAATAGATTTTTTAAAAATGGTGTCATTAAAGCTGAACTCAACTGCATGAGTTGCTTTATTCACCAGTTCAAAGAATATAGATTCAGAAAATGGTGCATGTCCAGATTGCCATGATATAGTGAAGCAGCACAAAAGTGACACATTATTGAATAGACTCACGGTATCAGATGAGCACATAGACACAGCAATGCTATTGATATGCAAGTTGTGTATAATCTTTGTGAAGATGAAGAAACCGTGTCTGTGGAAAGCTCATTTGACTGGTTGCAGCGACTTACTTAACCATTTGGCCAATTCATGTTGTGCAGAATCAGTCAGAGACAAGATGGGGCATAATGGGACATCACTTGTGTGTGTCTTGGGCAGTTAGTCCACACGTGGACCTAGTAAATCATGAGGATGAATTATCATGTATGCCACAAGATGCTTTGTTACTCTTACACAAATCTTATCTATGACTGACCTGCACTACAGAAATTGGCCAATTTTTGAGTGAGTTGCCAGTTCTGAGTGAGCTTTTCACATTCACGGTAAGGGTTCCTTCCCCTTTACTGAGGCTATACGTACCTCCATATCGATAGCAATGCTGTATCGATGGTCTGGTTCAACATTGCAAGCATGTTCACTGAGGTGCCATTTAAGGAAGCCATAGACATTTGCGTTGTGTCACTATATCATGGCAATGTACACATGCTGCAATTTTCTGAATCTGTCATTCGTTGAATTTATGAACTCGCGCACTTGAATCCAGCTATAATGACACCATGTGTGCCCAAACAGATAGTGCTAGCGTGAGATCCCCTCTTGGCCAGTTATCACTGATAGTTTCACCAGTATCTATGAAAAATGTTAAGATGGAGTGACCCCTAACCTCCTACCCTTTCATTCTTCAGATATGTAGATGATGCATTTACTTTATTTGAATCTACAGCTACATGTGAGAATTCCTTACACGCCTTAATGCGCTCCATCCTGCACTCAAATTCGCCTTTGAAATAGAGCAGTCTAACCAGTGCCTTTTTCTCGACATGCTGAGTTCACAAATTTGCTAATGGATTCTGTAATACAGTTTACCATAATCCTTTTTTTTAAATTTAGAGTACCCAATTATATATATATTTTTTTCCAATTAAGGCGCAATTTAGCGTGGCCAATCCACCTAACCTGCACATCTTTGGGTTGTGGGGGCGAAACACACGCAGATATGAGGAGAATGTCCAAACTCCACACGGACAGTGACCCAGGGCCAGGATTCGAACAGGGTCCACTGCATCGTAGGTAGCAGTACTAACCATTCTGCCGTGTGCCGTCCCGTTTACCGTAATCCTATCAACACTGGTCAATATAGACGTTGGGATTCTTACAGTTCCACGCGCTAAAATATTGGCCTTTAGCGCCAATTTATAAATAGAAGCGGAGACTTCTGGTGGTGGCCATAGAGTGAGTGGTCGTACACAGGGCAGCTCTGGCTCAAAGGTGTTGATTTGAGCTCTTTTTAACCCAAAAGCGGGAGAATTTTGACCGGAAAGTGTAGCTAAAGGTGTGGGGGTGAAGTTTCCCCTGGGAGTGTCTGCTGGTTATCAAACCCGGCAGAAGAAGTTTAAAGACCTCGTCAAGGAACTGGAGAAGACCTGTGGCACAGCAACAATTGGAAAGATGGTGGAATAGGAAGGATTGTCGCAAGCTGGAAAACCCCAGATGGAGCAGTTGATGGCGTTCATCAGAGAGGAGTTCCCGTAGGAGATGCAGGAAGACAAGTCGAAGGCCAATTAGGGAGCGGTAGCACCAGTAAAAGGCTCGATGGAAAGAGTCAAAGTGCTTGGAGGCACAGGGGCTGCAGATGTGGGAGATGGAAAAGGTGTTTGACTACAGTGATCAGGTGATGGCATTGGAGGCGGAAATGGGGTTCCTGGGGGACCTTTGCAAGTCGCTAAGGCCAAAGGTAGAGGAGCAGGAGAATTGATCCAGCAGGCAAACCAGTTGGCTTGCCTGAAGGTGTGGAAGGCGCGAGTGCCACAAGTAAGCGGGAATCGTGATCTCAGATCATGCGACACACTGGTTGGAGGTTAGACTTGGCTCGAGGGAGGAGCAGAGGCCATATTGGAGGTGAGACACGGGACTTGTAGCCCTCAAGGGGTTCTGTGATAAAATATGTTTGCTGATCAAAGACTATGTGGAGTTGAATCAGAATGGGGATGTATCGGCAGCCACATTTTGGGAGGCGTTAAAGGTGGTGGTTCGGGGAAGATCTCGTTCAAGGCCCACAGGTAGGAGGGAGGAGTATGGATAAGGGAGTCGAGGTGGATAGGAAATATTCGAGGGCCCCAACCAAGGAGAGGTTAGTGGAGAGAAAGATGTTCCAGCGGCAGAATGAACATGTGGTCACTGAGAGGGAAGGATCATTGTCTGACATGAACAGCTCGCGTGTGACTGGTCATCTGGGTGGCGGCCAGTAGATCCTCACCTCTGCGGCGCAGGCTAATCTTGATGTCAGTGACCGCTCTGTTGGTCACCCCGCAACCTCCAGAGCCCGTTCCTCGTAGGGGAAAGGGAATTTGTCCTATACCCCGCCGCCCATTTGGGCCCTTTCCCGTCTGTTATGGGCCAAATTCCGAACAGAAAGAGGATATTGTGAGCCACATGCTTTATGTATCGCGGGCGGGGAGGTGTTGGGCATGGGTGGGGTGTGCAGGTAGGTGCCAGGGTGTGCTGGGGCATAGGCGTGGTCTTGTGCTGTGGGCGGGCGGGAACTGCCAGGTCATCCACATGGGGGGGTGGCAGGCAGGACCGGTCAGGGACCGATGCCAACCCACCCATGTGACCTGGTCGAGGTCATTGAGCTTCTTATGGCACTGGGTGGCAGTCCTCCTGGTGGCACTCCCCATACTCACTGCCATTGCCTCCCAGGTGGCACTCGCTGACCCTCCGACCCCCTCGGGAGAACAGGGTGTCCTGTCAACTCCACTGAGCGGGACAGCCAGGCCAGGTCGGCATCTCCGAATCGTGGGGCTGCTCTGCACGATGGCATGGATGCGTGCTGTCTGGGGCTTGCTCAGAGGGATCAGTTTAACAGCTGCTCCCCCTTGTTAGCGGGAAGCTGCTGGGCGCAGTCCAGGTGAATCAGCAGCTGGTTCGCTATTTCCGAGGTGAAGCCCATGGGGGTCATTACCAGCCCTAATTGGCGTGAGATATTAGTCACGGTCTCGCCAGGTCGCCAATTCCCGGTCGCTACCGCGCTTACTCCTTCTCCCATTAGATCGTGTCCATAGTATAGACGGTGACATACTAGCATGATAAAGGATTTGTTAGCTAATGAGCTAACGGGAAGCAGAGAGTAGGAATAAATAGGTTTTTTTTTTTAGATTGGTGAGCTGTGACGAATGGAGTGCCACAGGAATCAGTGCTGGGTCCTCGGCTATTTACAATCTAGACCAATGATTTGGATAAAGGGACCAAATGTATGGTAGCCAAATTTGTCGATGACACCAAGATAGGTAGGAGAGTAAGTCCTCGAGGAGTTAGCGATATAGCCAGGTTAAGTGAGTGGGAAACAATTTGGCAGATGGAGTCTAATATACGTAAATATGAACTTGTCCATTTTGATAAGAATTTTAAAAAGTATATGTTTTAACTTTGAGAGAAACTTTAGAACTCAGTGGCACAGAGAGATCTGGGTGTCCTGGTACATCAACACATAAAAATTAGTATGCAGTTACAGCAAGTGATTAGGAAGGCAAATGGAATGGTGTCATTTATTACAAGAGGAATGGAATACAAAAATGAGGACATTTTAGTGCAGTTGTACAACAGGCTTTTGTAAGACCACATCTGTGTACAGTTTTGGTCTCCTTGTTCAAAAAATCGATATAATCATTTAGAAGCCGTTCAGAGAAGGTTAATTTGACTTGAGGGGATTTGATAGGATGGATACCAGGAGAATGTTTCATTTTGTGGGGAAGCGAGAACCCAGGTACATAGTTTACAATAAGAGGCGATGATGATTGTGAGGGCTTCAGTATTGGTAATGCTACTTGATGTCAAAGAGAAATGGTTGGATCCTCTCTTGTTGGAGATGGCCGTTGCCTGGTACTTGCATGATACAAATGTTACCTGTTAGCCCAAGCCTGAATATTGTCCAGGTCTTGCTGTATATGGAAATGGGCTACTTTGAAATAGATGGTGTTGCCATGGGATCTCCTCTCGCTCATATTTTAGTTGGTTTCCACGAGAAACACTTTTTCAATGGAAATTACCCCTAATTCCTACCCCTTGCATAATTCCCATACATCCATGATGTGTTTGTTTTATTAAAATCTGCAGCTGCATGTAAGAATTTCCTTACACACCTTGATACTCTCCATCCCAACCTCAAATCCGCCTTTGAAATGGATCAGTCTTTTGAGCTCCCTTTCCTCGACATGGTAGTTGAAAATATGACTACATCACCTTGTTCAGGCCTTGCTGCTGGGATATGGGACAAAGCATCTGCTGTTTTCCCAGAACAAACTCTGACTTTGTGGCAAACTCATTATCCTTGGTCTGAATTGGCATGGAGGCATTTTTGCTAACTTCTTAGAATTTAGAGTGTAGGGCTGCACGGTGGTGCAGTGGTTAACACTGCTGCCGCAGAGCACGGAGGACCCTAGTTCGACCCCGTCCCCGGGTCACTGTCCGTGTGGAGTTTGCACATTCTTCCTGTGTCTGCGTGGGGCTCACCCCCACAATGCACAGATGTGTGGGGTAGGTGTACTGGCCACGCTAAAATTGTCCCTTAATTGGGGAAAAAAATGAATTGGGTATGTTAACTTGACTTAAAAAAAGACTTTGAGTGTTAATAAGGGTTTGTAATCTTTCTCTGTCTTGAATTGGAGACCAAGAACTTAAACTCCAAACTTGTCACAAGCCCATGCAGCAGCTAATGCTTCTCTCCTATCAGTGCCTATCTCGATTCTGCCTCTGCCATTGAATGGGATGTGTAGTCACCTGGACTATGCTTTCCATCTGTCTATCAGAAATAGCACACCTCCCAATGTGTGGAAGATGCATCTGCAGCAATGTTGGTGAGTAGTTCTGGGTTATAGTGAGCTAAAATATCAGGTGATATCACAATCACTTTTTGATTCTTTCAAAGGATCTGTTATGCATCCTCCCATCGCGATGTATTGTCATAAGTGCTGACATAGTGGCTCATTGACGACAGCTAGGTTGGTATGGAACTTGGCATACTATGTCCAAGAATCTCAAGTTCAGTCACATTCCAAGGAGCTGGGAACTCTTTCATTGTTCCTTTCACCTGTGGATCAACTCTGACACCAAACATATCCACAATTTGTTCAAGGAACTTTACAGTCGGCTGTGCGAATTTGCATTTATTGCTGAGCGCAAGCCCTGCTTCGTCTAAGATTCGTGGATCAGGACATCATAGATATGACAGTGCCTTCTGGAATATTTCTGGCACTAGCGTGATGTCCACGCAAATTCTGATAGATTTGTTGATTTTGGCACCAGGATCATCTCCAAGCACCAGCTTGTTGGTCCTGTCACAGGTGAAATCACCTCTGGCTTCAACATGGAGTCAATTTCCTTCTTTACCTTTGTCGAGAGTGGATGAGGAACATTTCTGGGAGTAAACAGACACGCTGGTTTCATTTCAGGATGTAGAATGATGTAGTATGCTGTCTTCAGCTTTCCTATTCCTGTCAACAGCAGTGCAAATTCAGCTCTGAAATTTACAGGCTGATCTCGGTTTTCAGGTTCTTCTACTCTGTAAATCAGATGCAGGTCAGTGGAGGCTTTCCTGCTTAAGAGTGAACAACTTTGGTTCAGGATCATTGATGTATCATGAAATTCTAGCTGTGCCAAAGACTAATGATTCAAAGTACCATGGGCGTCATTCTCCGACCCCCCCCCGCCGGGTTGGAGAATCGCCGGGGGCTGCTGTGAATCCCGCCCCCGCCGGTTGCCGAAGTCTCCGGCACCGGATATTCGGCGGGGGCGGGAATCGGGCTGCGCCGGTTGGCGGCCCCCCCCGCTCGATTCTCCGGCCCGGATGGGCCGAAGTCCCGCCGATAAATTGCCTGTCCCGCCGGCGTGGATTAAACCACCTTTTGAACGGCGGGACAAGGCGGCGTGGGCGGGCTTCGGGGTCCTGGGGGGGGCGCGGGGCGATCTGGCCCCGGGGGGTGCCCCCACGGTGGCCTGGCCCGCGATCGGGGCCCACCGATCTGCGGGCGGGCCTGTGCCGTGGGGGCACTCTTTCCCTTCCGCCTCCGCCACGGTCTCCACCATGGCGGAAGCGGAAGAGACTCCCTCTACTGCGCATGCGTGGGAAACTGTCAGCGGCCGCTGATGCTCCCGCGCATGCGCCGCCCGGGGATGTCATTTCCGCGCCAGCTGGCGGGGCAACAAAGGCCGTTTCCGCCAGCTGGCGGGGCGGAAATTCCTCCGGCGCGGCCTAGCCCCTCAATGTTGGGGCTCGGCCCCCAAAGATGCCGTTTTGGGCTCCAGTCGGCGGACATCGCGCCGTTTCGGGAGAATTTCGCCCCATATCGTTCAAAATAAAATGCTGACTGGCACGAATATTTTTTGAACCAGTATTGTTCAAAATTGGGGGAAGGCTAATTATAACAATATTAGGCGGGAACTGAAGAACGTAGATTGGGGGCGGATGTTTGAGGGCAAATCAACATCTGACATGTGGGAGGCTTTCAAGTGGCAGTTGAAAGGAATACAGGACCGGCATGTTCCTGTGAGGAAGAAGGATAAATATGGCAATTTTCGGGAACCTTGGATGACGAGTGATATTGTAGGCCTCGTCAAAAAGAAAAAGGAGGCATTTGTCAGGGCTAAAAGGCTGGGAACAGACGAAGCCTGCGTGGAATATAAGGAAAGTAGGAAGGAACTTAAGCAAGGAGTCAGGAGGGCTAGAAGGGGTCACGAAAAGTCATTGGCAAATAGGGTTAAGGAAAATCCCAAGGCTTTTTACACGTACGTAAAAAGCAAGAGGGTAGCCAGGGAAAGGGTTGGCCCACTGAAGGATAGGCAAGGGAATCTATGTGTGGAGCCAGAGGAAATGGGCGAGGTACTAAATGAATACTTTGCATCAATATTCACCAAAGAGAAGGAATTGGTAGATGTTGAGTCTGGAGAAGGGGGTGTAGATAGCCTGGGTCACATTGTGATCCAAAAAGACGAGGTGTTGGGTGTCTTAAAAAATATTAAGGTCGATAAGTCCCCAGGGCCTGATGGGATCTACCCCAGAATACTGAAGGAGGCTGGAGAGGAAATTGCTGAGGCCTTGACAGAAATCTTTGGATCCTCGCTGTCTTCAGGGGATGTCCCGGAGGACTGGAGAATAGCCAGTGTTGTTCCTCTGTTTAAGAAGGGTAGCAAGGATAATCCTGGGAACTACAGGCCGGTGAGCCTTACTTCAGTGGTAGGGAAATTACTGGAGAGAATTCTTCGAGACAGGATCCACTCCCATTTGGAAGCAATGGACGTATTAGTGAGAGGCAGCATGGTTTTGTGAAGGGGAGGTCGTGTCTCACGAACTTGATAGAGTTTTTTGAGGAGGTCACAAAGATGTTTGATGCAGGTAGGGCAGTGGATGTTGTCTATATGGACTTCAGTCAGGCCTTTGACAAGGTCCCTCGTGGTAGACTAGTACAAAAGGTGAAGTCACACGGGATCAGGGGTGAGCTGGCAAGGTGGATACAGAACTGGCTAGGTCATAGAAGGCAGAGAGTAGCAATGGAAGGATGCTTTCCTGATTGGAGGGCTGTGACCAGTGGTGTTCCACAGGGTTCAGTGCTGGGACCTTTGCTCTTTGTAGTATATACAAATGATTTGGAGGAAAATGTAACTGGTCTGATTAGTAAGTTTGCAGACGACAAAAGGTTGGTGGAATTGCGGCTAGCGATGAGGACTGTCGGAGGATACAGCAGGATTTGGATTGTTTGGAGACTTGGGCGGAGAGATGGCAGATGGAGTTTAATCCGGACAAATGTGAGGTAATGCATTTTGGAAGGTCTAATGCAGGTAGGGAATATAGTGAATGGTAGAACCCTCAAGAGTATTGAAAGTCAGAGAGATCTAGGAGTACAGGTCCACAGGTCACTGAAAGGGGCAACACAGGTGGAGAAGGTAGTCAAGAAGGCATATGGCATGCTTGTCTTCATTGGCCGGGGCACTGGGTATAAGAATTGGCAAGTCATGTTGCAGCTGTATAGAACCTTAGTTAGGCCACACTTGGAGTATAGTGTTCAATTCTGGTCGCCACACTACCAGAAGGATGTGGAGGCTTTAGAGAGGGTGCAGAAGAGATTTACCAGAATGTTGCCTGGTATGGAGGGCATTAGCTATGAGGAGCGGTTGAATAAACTCGGTTTGTTCTCACTGGAACGAAGGAGGTTGAGGGGAGACCTGATAGAGGTATACAAAATTATGAGGGGCATAGACAGAGTGGATAGTCAGAGGCTTTTCCCCAGGGTAGAGGGGTCAATTACTAGGGGGCATAGGTTTAAGGTGAGAGGGGCAAGGTTTAGAGCAGATGTACGAGGCAAGTTTTTTACGCAGAGGGTAGTGGGTGCCTGGAAATCGCTACCGGAGGAGGTGGTGGAAGCAGGGACGATAGGGACATTTAAGGGGCATCTTGACAATTACATGAATAGGATGGGAATAGAAGGATACGGACCCAGGAAGTGTAGAAGATTGTAGTTTAGTCGGGCAGCATGGTCGGCACGGGCTTGGAGGGCCGAAGGGCCTGTTCCTGTGCTGTACATTTCTTTGTTCTTTGTTTGTTTGTTTACAGTTTAGAATTAATTGGCGAATGTGACTTATTAAACATTTTTGGCAAATGGAGTTTGTATGAAGGTAATGGAAAATCAAATCTAAATGTAACATTCTCTTCAAGCAGTGTTTATTAAACGCAGGGTCACGACCTACGGGTGAGTTGGGACGGTTGTCGGGAAGGTCACAAAATGATCGTTCCCGCTGTGGGAGAAGCGGCGAACGGCCGCTACCGGCTATTATATGGAGAATTGCAGCCGCTGTCGCCTTTTTAATGGAGATGAGGATTAGGCTACATGGAGTCTTCTGGCCAGAAGCAGCGGCAGAGAGTAGATCACGTGCTCTGAAAGTAGGATTGACTTGAAACACTGTCTAGGGATGTGCTTTTGGCGCCAAAGCAGCGAGCAGAGATTTTTAAAAAACAATTTAAGTGCACAATTCTTTTTTCCAATTAAGGGGCAATTTAGTGTGGCCAATCCACCTACCCTGCACATTTTTGGGGTTGTGGCGTGAGACCCTTGGAGTCACGGGGAGGATGTGCAAACACCACATGGACAGTGACCCGGGGGCGGGATCGAACCCGGGTCTTCACCTTGAGGCAGCAACTCTAACCGTGCCAATCCAGCAGGCAGCAGAGTTGCTTCGACTTTGAAGCTGCTAGCAAGCAAGGCAAGTGAACTGCGTAGATCCATGGTTTAAGAAACGCCAGAGACACAAATAGGCAGTTTACCTATTGAGAGGATCTCTCAACAGAATCTGTTGGAGAGAGCTTCTCAGGAGTGTCCAGGGTAGGATAGAGCAATGGTTGTGTTAAGAGCTCCAGGGCCTCTAGTTAACGGCCCTGAAAAAAGACACTTCACTCTGAACAAAGAAGTCTAAAGATGATTTCTTGAGATATTGTTTTATCAATTGTGACAGTGCAAATAAGGAGGCAAAGACCCACGTGTGTTATATGCAAGGAAGTACTGGCAACTGGGAACGGTTTCAGAATTGAAAGAGAAATGGTGTTTGTAAAATTACTTTTGGGGTTGAGACCTCGGAGTCAGTTTTTAACTTACAGCTGACTGCAAATTAAAAGACTATGCTGCTGTAGCATACCTGTAATAGTACATTAAAAATGCGCCATCAAAGCCCACGAGGCTATGAGCATTCTGGTATAGCATCTCCCAGGAGTATCCAGTGCTGAGTAAAACACACATTTGTTGCTCTCGCCCTTCACGCGTGGCGGATCCACCTACCCTGCACATCTTTGGGTTGTGGGGGTGAGACACATGCAGATACGGGAAGAATTTGCAAACTTCACACAGACAGTGACTCAGGGCCAGGACGAACCCGGGTCCTTGGCGCCGTGAGGCAGCAGTGCGAACCACTGCGCCACCATGCCGCCCAATTTTCCGTTTTCATGAAGATGAAAACGGCACAAAGAAACTGACTGAAGCCTGCACCTGATATGCGCATTGCTCTCTGCTCCTTTGAACCAGATTCAAATGAGTTTGTGAGGACAAAGCAGCTGCTGTTTTGCATTAAAAGGTAAGTGAACATCACTTAGATCGTGAAGGCTGGTCAGCATGGCTCGCAAAGGCTCCCCTGCCCACTGCTGATGTCTTAACTATCCTTGAAGAAGTCAATAAACAGTTTCCATCTCCGGGCAAACACCCTCTCCTGCAGACCCTCTCAAGGCAAACTTGATTTTTTTTCCAGCTTAAGAATTTCCGTGAGGTCGCTCACCCACATCCCTGGCTTCGGGGCCCCCAGAGTCCCTCCACGCCAGCAAAATCTGTCTATGGGCTACCAGGGAGGCAAATGCCAAGATGTCGGCCTCCCTCATCCCTGGACTCCTGGGTCTTCCGACACTCTGAAAAGCGGCACACCTGGACTCGGGGCCACCTTCACCTTCAGACCCCGGACATAACGTCAGTGAATCCCTGCCAGAATCCTTCCAGCTTCGGACAAGCCCAAAACATGTGGACATTGTTCGCGGACCCCTCCCGCGCACCGCCCACACCTGTCGTCCAACCTCTCCAAGAACCTGCTCATTCTGGCCACTGTCATATGCGCCCTATGAACCACTTTGAATTGTATAAGGCTAAACTTAGCACACAATGAGGATGAATTCACTCTCCTCAGAGCCTCCTCCCATAACCCAGCCTCCACCTCCGTCCCCAGCTCTTCCTCCCACACCTGCTTAACTTCTCCTGTCAGGGCTCCCTCCCAATCCATCAATTCTTTATAAATCCCTGACATCCTAGCCTCGCTAACTCCTGTTTTTGATGCCACCTTGTTCTGCAGCCCGGGGCGGCAGGTTGGGGAAGGACAACGTCTCACATAATCCCATACCTGTAAGTACCAGAACCCATTCCCACTGGGCAGCTCGCACTCCTCTTCCAATTCCTCTAGGCTTGAGAAGCTTCCCCCTCCCCCCACAAATAGGTGCCCAGACTGAGGCACCCTCCAACCTCCGATGCTGCTGCCACTGTCCCCACACCCTCGGGGCCACTACCACCACCATGCTCGTGGAGCACCTGGCCGGTGAGAACGACAGAGGTGCCGTCAACAGTGCCCCTAAACGAGTGTCCTGACAAGAGTCTGCCTCCATCTGCTCCCACTCTGACCCCTTCCCCATTAGCCACTTTCTAACCATGGCTCTTTTCGCTGCCCAGTAATAGTCATTCAATTTGGCAAGGACGAACTTCCGGTGGTGGCGATGTGCTGAGCGGATGCACATCAGGTGGCTCTCCTCCCAGTTGGTTCAACACAGTGAATTTATTTGAGCTTTTGGCTCAAAATGCCACCTGAAACCTACCCGAATAAAAAAAAAAAAGGCACCAACAGCGTGAGAAGAAAAGAGGATGCCTGCGATCAACAGATCGAGGGGACGGTGAGAAGTCAGAAGCAGCAGCGAAGGAAAGGGGCAGGAACAACTGCCGAGTGGAGTGGCGGCCCCACGAGGCGGAGGTCCAGGCGAACCAGGAGGGGGAAAGATCGGTGACCCGAATGGCGGAGCAGGAGCAGACAATGATATCCCCCCCCCCCCCAACACACACAGGGGGACGGATGGAGGAACGTTTTGAAAAAGGACCTGACCGCCATGAAGGAAGCGATCAGGATGGAGCTCCAGGTGGTGATGTAGGAGGTGGTGGCGGAAGCGATAGCCACCCTTCAGCGCACGATAGATGGCCTGGGACGGAAGGTGGAGGCCCAGGAGGAGACGATCCTGGACCTGGAGAAGGCATCAACGGACCAGAGCAACAGGATCGTGGTTCTGCAGGCGAGGTGAAGAGGTTGGTGGTGGCTCAGGGGAACCTAAAAGGGAAGTTCGAGGACCAGGACAATAGGTCCAGGCGGAAAACATCCACATTGTGGGTCTGCCAGAGTGGATTGAGGGAAGGGACCCAACGGGCTACATCGCCCAAATGCTGGGCAAGCTGGTTGCGCAGGAGGACTTTCCAAACCCCCCCAGAAATGGACAGGACACGCAGGTCACTCCGACCTAAACCAGGGAACAGCTGAGGGCGATAATTGCGAAGCTGCACTGATTCTGAAAAATCCTGAGGTGACAGACAAAGTCGTGCTCGTGGGAAGGGCACAGAATCGGGGTTTACCAGGACATTGGGTGGACCTGGCAAAAAAGAGGGGTGAATTCAATGGAGTGAAATTGGTGCTCTTCAAAAAAGGGGTGCAATTTGACATGTTATTCCCGGCCAGACCCTGGGTGACATACTAGGGGAAAGAACATTACTTCGGCACCCCAGTGGAGGCCGATGAGTTTGTAAAAACGAACAACCTGGAGGGAGAGTGGACGTGGCAGCGGTGAAAGCGGCAGGGATAGAGGAAGAAAGGGAATGAGAGTGGAGGATGGACCAAAAATCAAAACCGTAATATGGACTATGTTTTTGCGTGGTACTGTGCTGCCTCATTTTCGTGTTCGTCTCTTTTCTCAGTTTAAAGAGGGGGAAAGGGGAAGTGGGTGAGACAGAGGGTGGAGATCGGTCGGTAAAACAGGGCCAGGGCTAGAGTAGGAGGAGATCCACTATACGAGCAAGGAGGGCTAGCACGGGAAGACAGACAGTAAGGGAGGCTGCGGCACACCTCTCGGGGAGAAGGAGTGCCTGGCCAAAAGTGGGTGGGGGACGGGGGAAGAACACGGGGGGGGGAACGCGCAGAACAGAAAGGGAGGATAGGCAATGAGACAGACATAGGGCGAGGAACCAAGATGGCGCCGCAAGCAGCGACTCGGGAGGGCCCCTGGGCAAAGGGAGACCCCGGAGTGCAGGAGTGTACCCATGTGGCTTACATATAGTTGGCGGCCATGTTGGGTGCCCCCTGGGCGAAGGGAACCTCAGAGCGCAGGGACCCGACCTCATGGTGAGAACGGCCACCGTGGGCATTTTGGACGGCCCCCTAACAAAGTGAAACCCCGGAGTGCAGAAGCGCGTCCACCAGGTAAGTATGGTTGATCCTGCAGGACTGGAAGGTCAGAAACCCCCCACCAGGATTGTTACTTGGAACGTAAGGGGACTTTTGAAAAAAATAAATTTAGAATACCCAATTCATTTTTTTCCAAATTAAGGGGCAATTTAGCAGAGCCAATCCACCCATCCTGCACATCTTTGAGTTGTGGGGGTGAAACCCATGCAAACATGGGGAGAATGTGCAAACTCCACATGGACAGTGACCCAGAGCCGGGATCTCGGCGCTGTGAGGCCGCAGTGCTAACCACTGTGCTGCCCGGAATGTAAGGCGACTTAACGGCCCAGTGAAAAGATCCAGAGTCTTCGCCCACCTAAGAAGCCTGAAGGCCGACGTAGTTTAACTACAGGAGACACACCTGAGGGAGAAGGGCCGACTGCTGGTAAGGAAGGGCTGGGTGGGACAGACATTCATGCTACAGGACGAGGGCTAGGGGCATGGCCATACTGATCACTAAGATGGTTACGGACCCAGGGGGACAATACATCATGGTCAGCGGTGTCCTGGAAGGGGCACCGGTGGTGCTGGTGCTCCCAACTGGGACGCCACAGAATTTATAAAAAAGACCATGGCGGAAATCCCCAACATCGTCACACACCAATTGATTATGGGGGGGATTTTAACTGTGTACAGGACCCACTGACCGATCGATCAAACCCCAGAACGGGGAGAAAGACCGGCATGGCTCGGGAGTTAGAAATATTCATGGAGCAGATGGGGGCATAGACCCATGAAGGTTCCTGCACCCGGGAGAAAAGTAGTTCTCGTTTTTTTCGCATGTGCACAGGGTGTACACCTGCATCAACCTCTTTTCAGTGGGGAAATCTGTACTTCCAGGAATCAGAGGAGCGGAATATTCTGCGATCGTCTTCTCTGACCACGCTCCACGTTACATGGATGTGAGGTAGGAGACGGGCCGTGCCCAACGCCCCACATGGAGGTTGGATACGGACCTCCTGGCCGATGACGCCTACTGCCAGAAAACATCGCGGGCCATAGGTGATTACGTTATTGATAACCAGACCGGGGAGGTCTCACCCTCCACATTCTGAGAGGTACTGAAGGCCGTGATTAGAGGAGAGACCATAGCCTACAAGGCGTGCAGAGATGGGAAGAGAGGGCGGCCAGGCAGCAGCTGGTTGACTCCATTCTGGAGATCGACAGAAAGTACTCCGAGGCCCCGACAGTAGAGCTGCTGGCGGAAAGGAAAAAACTGCAAATGGACTGTAACCTGCTATCCACCAGGAAACAGTGCACCAACTCTGCCAGACATGGAGGACCTTCTATGAACATGGGGACAAGGACTTCCGGTGGTGGCGGTAGGAGGAAGCCGCATGTTGGAGGGCTCCCGTCCGAGAATTGATTTTTCTGAGTTTGGTGCCCCGTCCCAGGAGCAACTTTTGATTAAACAAGGGTAGGAAGGCATAGAGAAGAGACATGTCCAAATCTCAAAGAAAAATGGCCGTGAAAAAGGGGGCTCATGAAGGTCCGCCGGTGGGTGGAAAGGTTGGCTCAGGAACTGGAAAGGGGGCGCCGGGTGAGGCCGCACTGCTCACGGCAGAAAGGATGACCGAGGCAATGGCCATGGAACTTGAAAAATAGTTCACAAAACACACGGAAGCGATGAGGAAGGAGATGGGGGCGGTATTGAAAGTGCTGGTGGAGGAGGCGATTGCCCCGGTGAGGGCGGCGGTATCGAGTGCAGCGGCTGAGGTGCGGGAGCAGGGTGAGACACTGAAGGAAGTGGAAGCAGCATTATCGCAACACAGTGATCAACTCGCCTCGATGGGGAAGGGGCTGCGGAAGGCGATAGAGACCAACAAGGGTCTGCGAGCCAAAATGGAAGACCTGGAAAACAGATCCAGGCAGCAGAATCTGAGGATCGTGGGTCTGCCTGAAGGGGTGGAAGGCCCGAGGTCAATGGAGTATTTTGCCACGATGTTGGCGGAGCTATTGGGGGAGAGGGAAGATCCCTCTCGATACGAAATGGATCGGGCTCATAGGTCGTGGAGGCCTATACCAAAGGCGAGTGAACCGCCAAGAGTAGTGACTGCTTGTTTTCGTAGGTACCGTAGGTATAAGCTTTGTTTATATAAATGTTTCTGGAACCTACCTCTCCATTCACCTGAGGAAGGAGCAGTGCTCCGAAAGCTAGTGATTTGAAACAAACCTGTTGGACTTTAACCTGGTGTTGTAAGACTTCGTACTGTCCAACGCCGGCATCTCCACATCATATTCGGACAAGGCAAGAGTTGGGACCTTCCTTTGCAATGATGGTTCTTTGGGGCTTGTGTGTTTATGCTGGGGTCGTGTGTTATGGGCCAGGGTTTAGAGAACCCCAAAGTGTATCATGGAGTTCACCTGACCCACAACTTTTAATAGATTGTGGTATGGGGAGCACATGGCCCACTCTACAGGTGTGGTACAGCAGAAATGGAAAAGTATTTTTTAAAGCAAATCAATGTTTATTCTATGAACTCAAGTTAACCTTTTTAAAACATACAGTGAACATCTTAGCAACCATTAATTCAAATACAACCCGCAAAGATTACAGCACTAAGTAATCCTTCATAACTTCCCAAACAACATCCAGAAGACAAAAGAAACACCTTTCAACAGAAGCACATTAGGTTTACATTCACTACTGAGAACATTTATAATTCCGAATTCACCAAATGATCAAGAGACAGTCTTTTGATGGCAGAGAGAACAGAAGTATACCTGCTTGGTCTGGCTTCAGCTCCAACACTGAAAATGAAACGAAAACACACCCTGCAGCAAACCGCCTAAAACAAAAGTAAAAAGCTGACACAGCCCAGCTCCACCCACTCTCTGACATCACTGCAGTAATAAACACCCTTTCTTAAAGGTACTCTCACTACAAATATTTATATACACTCCCATTTATAAACACCCATTTCTTAAAGGTTCTCACATGACAGTGTTAAAGGGAATTTCTTATTTTCCCGGGACCGGGTAGGGGGGAAGGAGACCCGGGTTGGGGCCTCCACACTGGCTGATTTAAGCCGGCCAATGAATGGGAGTGAGGTGGGGGGGAGGGGCTGCGGCCATCAGAGCCTGGTAGAACAGGTTTCAATGAGCCTAGCCGGTGTGAAAAGTTGGAGGAAGGGACCGATACTGGGTGAGGTATTTTCAAGAGGAAGTGGAGGAGAGGAGTCTGGGAGGTGGGTTGGGGGGGTTTACAATTCATGGTGTCATTCATTGTACACTCTCTGGGATTGGATGGCCTTGAATATTAGCTGGGGGTGGGGGGGGGGGGGATTGCCTATTTATGTTAATGGTGACCATGGGCGATTCCTGATTCCTTTTTAAAAAATGTGATGCTTATATTGTCATACGGGCTGTTGTGTGGGGTTTGGTGGGAGGATGGGATCGTTGTTGTTAATAAGGGGTTTGACATTGTATTCGTTATGGTTTACTGTTTATTGGTGGAGGTAAAGTTTGAAGAAAATGTGAAAAAGGAGCATAAAAACAAATGTTAAAAAAAGAACATGGGGACAAGGCTGGCCGCTCCCTGGCTCACCAGCTAAGAACGCTGGCAGCCACGAGGGAAATAGTGCAGGTAAAGAACAGTAGAGGCAGACTGGTAGCAGAACCAAAAGAGGTCAATCAGGCATTCGAGACCTCCTACCGAGTACTGTACACCTCCTAGCCCCCCGATGGGGACGCGGGGATGAAACAGTGCCCCGATGGACTGGAACTACCAGTTGTGGGGGAAGACAGACGGGGGGGGGGCTGTAAGCACCAATAGATCTGGGAGAAACCATGGAGAGCATCGGCTCCATGCAGGCGGGGAAAGCGCCGGGAGGACTTCGATAAGAAATTGGCCCCACACCTAAGGGACATGTTCGCGGACTCGCTGGCAAGAGGCACTCTGCCTTCTACGCTAGCGCAGGCCACAATCTCACTGATACCCAAAAAGGATAAAGACCCGACGGAATGCAGACCATAGACCCATTTCGCTGCTGAATGTAGACGCGAAAATACTCGCAACGGTCTTGGCCAAAAAGCTAGAAAGCCGTGTACCAGAGGTAGTCGCAGAGTCGAATGGAAGTACCTCCTCGAGGAACTGGAACGGTTTGGGCTCGGAGCAGGATTCACCGCCTGGGTGAGACTCCTGTACAACGCTCCCAAAGCGAGCGTTAGAACCAACACCGCCAGCTCTGAATACTTCCAGCTACAAAGCGGCACAAGGCAAGGATGCCTGTTGTTCCCACCCTTGTTCGTGCTAGCAATTGAATCCCTGGCGGTAGCCCTGCGGGATGTGAAAAGCTGGAAGGGCATCCAGGGAGGAGACGGGGAGCACAGAGTCTCACTCTATGCGGATGACCTGCTCCTGTATGTCTCTAAGCCGCAGGAAAGACTGAGGGCAATCATGCAAATCCTGAAAGAGTTTGGAACCTTCTCGGGTTACAAACTCAACCTGGGCAAATGTGAGGCATTCCCAGTGAACCCAAATGGGGGAGGGGCAGAGCTGGAGGTGCTCCCGTTTAAAACAGCCCAGAACAGATTCTGATACCTGGGGATCCAAATAGCCAGAGACTGGACACAGATCTACAAGTGGAACCTGACCAGCCTGGTGGAGGAAGTCAAAAAGGCCTACGGAGGTGGGGCTCACTCTTCCTGGCGGGGAGCGTGCAGACGATCAAGATGAACGTGCTGTCGAGGTTCCTCTTCCTGTTTAGATTCATATCAATCTTCACCCCCAAGGCCTTTTTCCAAAACATAGACAGTTTAATCATGGTGTATGTGTGGGGAGGTAAGTATCTGAGAATTCCGAAACCGACACTACAAACGAGGAAAATCAAAGGTGGCTTGGCATTACCAAACCTGCAATACAACCACTGGACAGCAACAGCGGAAAGAGTGAGGGGTGGGTAAACAAAACCAACTCCGAGAGGGTACAGATGGAGGAAGCCTCCTGCAAGGGAACGACCCTCCGGGCTTTGGCTACAGCAGCACTCCCATCCCGCTCAGCAAAATACATATCAAGCCCTGTGGTAGCGGCCACATTGAAAACGTGGGCCCAATTAAGACAGCACTTTGGGCTGTCTAGGATGTCCCCCCTGGCTCCCATCTGCGGCAATCACATTCCCCCAGCCATGCTAGACACTACCTTTAGGAAATGGAGACGGGACGGGGGCACACTGACAGTTAGGGATTTTTAGGTAGGGCACAGATTGGCGACACTGGAAGAGGAATGAGAACTGCCGACATGACAGGAAATGAGACACCCGCAAATAAAGCACTTCCTCTGCAAAGAGACAGTAGGGTACCCCGGGGTCCCAGAAACGACACTATTCGAGGACCTGATAAGCACAGATAGTAAAGAAGGGGGACTATGTGGGAAAATGTATGGACAGCTACTGGACAGAGCCCAAACACTACTGGACGAGACCAGACGGAAATGGGAGGATGAACTGGGGACAGAAGTGGGTTGGGGACTCTGGAGCGAAGCTCTGAGCAGGGTGGGCTCCACCTCCTCCTGCGCAAGGCTTAGTCTCGTGCAGTTCAAAGTGGTGCACAGAGCACACCTGACCAGAACCCAAATGAGCAGGTTCTTGCCGGAGATGGAGGATAAAGCTGAACGGTGCCATAGGGCCCCGGCCAATCACACCCACATGTTCTGGGCTTGTCCCAAACTTGCTGGGTTCTGGACAGCCTTCTCCGAGGCAATGTCCAGGTTGTGGGGGTAAGGGTGAAGCCATGCCCAATAGTGGCAACCTTTGGGGTATCGGAGCAGCCAGAGCTACACATGGGGAAGCGGGCCGACGCCCTTGCTTTCGCCTCCCTAATCACATGCCGGAGAATCCTGCTCGGCTGGCGATCAGCAGCACCACCCACAGCTGCAGGCTGGCTTGCTGACCTTTTAGAATTTCTCTACCTGGAGAAGATTAAGTACGCCATCCGAGGATCGGAGGAAGGCTTCCTAAACGCATGGGGGAAGTTTGTCGACCTGTTCCAGAACCTGCTTGAGGCCAGCAGCAACGAATAAAGTGGGGAAACGGGAAAGATAGAAAGAAAAGGGAGAGGAAAAAGAAAAATAAAGACGGGAGGAACCATAGGAACACGCAACCCGGGGGGAGGGAGGGGGGAAGAGGAGAAAAGGCTTGGGAAACACAAGGGGACAACGTGGGTGGGAGGGGACAACCCCCCCCCCCCCCCCTCCCAATCACAGGGGAAACGCAGCCAAAGTTGACGGGGGAAGAAAAGGAAGGGGGGTGGAAGGGGGGTGGGTTGGGGGGGGGGGGGGGGGGGGGGGCGCCAAAAAAATGACGGAAGGGGGGCAGGGAGGGGCATGCTGGGAGGTGTGTGGGAGGGACCACACGCCGAGCCAGAGGGCAACAATGTAAATAGGGGAAATTAAGGGAAGGACAAGACAAACCTTTCTGTATAATACAGTAAATAAACACGGCCAACAATGTACATAATTGTTTATAAATTTTGAAAATGGCAATAAAAAGATTATCAAAACTCCCCATGTCTGCTTGGGTTTCACCCCCACAACCCAAAGATGTGCAGGTTAGGTGGATTGGCCACGCTAAATTGCCCCTTAATTGGGAAAAAAGTAATTGGGTACTCTAAATTTATTAAAAGAAAAAAAAGATTACCCCCAAAAAAAATTCGGCACGGGCAGCCCCCCCTGTCCCCCGTCCCCGTTCCAGTAGCACTTTCTTTACCCGTGGAGATTTCCTGCCCACACAAACCCCTAAATTTCCCTTCGTGTTGGGTGGAGGTGTTGACTATGGGTAGGGTGCTCTTTCCAAGAGCCGGTGCAGACTCAATGGGCCGAATGGCCTCCTGCACTGTAAATTCAATGATAATCTATGATTAATCTAGGACAAAGGTTCGGCACAACATCGTGGGCCGAAGGGCCTGTTCTGTCTGTATTTTTCTATGTTCTACCCGAACAAAAGCCTTCTCTGCGTCCATAGTGACCTCCACCTCCTGTCTCACCGGGGGCATCATTATCACATTTAATAAGTGCCTAACATTCGCCAACAGATGCCTCCCCTTTACAAAGCCCGGCTGGTCCTCCCCTATCACCCCCGGCACAAAGTCCTCAATCCGCGAGGTGAAGATATTTGCCAACCGCTTGACATCCACATTTAGCAGCAGGATTGGGTGGTAGGACCCGCACTACTCCAGGTCCTTATCCTTCTTCAAAATTAAAGGATATCGAAGCTTGCGATAACGTAGGGGGAAGCTCTCCCTTCTCCCTCACCTCATTGCATGCCCTTACCAGCAAGGGCCCCGATCCCCCGAAAACCTTTTATAAAATTCCACCGAGAACCCATCCGGGCCCGAGGCCTTCCCTGTCTCCATCGCCCCCATGCCCTCCAGCACCTCCCCCAGCCCCTCTACCAGATCCTCCTCCACTTGGGGGAACTCCAACCCGTCCCGAAATCGCCATATTCACTCCTCTTCTCTCCCCCAACCCCACTGCCTTTTCCGTGGACGCCAACCCGAACTCCATCTGGAGCTTCTGCCACTCCTTCAACAAACCTGCCTCTGGGGCCTCCAAGTACATCCTATCTACCCACGGGATCTCCTCCACCAGCCTTGCCATCTCTGCCTGCTCCGTCCTATCCCAGTGCACCCAGATCGATATAAACTCCCCCCTGACCACTGCCTTAAGCGCCTCCCATAGTGTGGCGGATGAAACCTCACCCATGTCATTCAGCTCCACATACCCCCGAATGGCAGCCCTCATCTGCTCGCACACCTCCTCGTTTGGTAGCAACCCCACGTCTAATCTCCAGTGCGGGTGCTGGGCCCCCCTGTCAACTTGCAAGTTTACCCAGTGCGGCACGTGGTCAGAGACAACAATCACCGAATACCCCGAGTCAACCACCCCCACCAGCAGAGCCGTGTCCACCACAAAGTAATCAATCCACGAGTATACTCTGTGCACATGGGAGAAGTACGAAAATTCCTTCCCCCTTGGCCTCCCAAACCTCCACGGATCCACCCCCTCCCCCCCATGCGCTCAATGAACCCTGTTAGCTCTTTTGCCACCGCCGACACCCTCCCTGATCAAGAACTCAACCGATCCAATCTCGGCTAAATAACCGTATTAAAATCCCCCCACCCCCCCTCCCTCATGAACAACCGGCGCGAGTCCAAGTCTGGGATCTTCCCCAACACCCACCTCATGAATTCAACATCATCCCAATAAGGGGCATACAAGTTCACCAGAACCACCGCCATCCCCTCCAATTACCTGCGCACCATCACAAACCTTCCCCCCACCCCCCCGAATCTGCCACAATATTCTCCACCTCAAATGCTACCCGCTTATTTATTAGAACCGCCAACCCCGAATGGAAAAACTGTCCAACCCACCCCTTCCTCAGCCTAGTTTGGTCCCCAATCTTCAAATGCGTTTCCTGTAGAAATGCCACATCCGCCTTTAAGCTCCTCAGGTATGCGAACACGCGCAACCGTTTGACTGGCCCATTCAGCCCTCCCACATTCCACGTGACCAGCCTGGTCGGGGGGGCACCCCGCCCCCCTCCCCTGCCGATGGACCATAACCCTTCTTAGGCCAGCTCGCAACACGCCAGGCCCGTCCTCAGATGTCCACCGTCACCAACTCCCTCCTTATTGCACATCAACAGCCCCACCTCCATCAGCAGTCCCCCACCCCCCGAACAAAACAACAATCCCATCCCCCTTTAAAGCTCTAACTACCTGATCGCTCCCCACCCCACTGCGCTCCCGTGAACTAGCTTGCCCAGCTAGCCTGGCAAACCCCGCCATGGCACCAAGCAAACATCGCCTAGAGAAGAGAGGTTCTTGCCTGACCATCATCCAAAAAGGAACTCAAAACAATACAACAAAAAGAGGGGCAGGGAGAACCAACACCACCGCACATTTCTTCAAAAGTTCAATGTCCTCTCTCTCCTGCCAGTTCGTTGTCTCTCAAAAACTCTGTTACCCAAAAATAATGCTCGCGGCCATTGTGGGTCACCCAAAGGCGGCCGGGGTACAATATCCCGAACATCACCCACTTAAAGAGGGCAGCCTTGACCCGGTTGATTCCAGGTCTCCTCTTTGTCACTTCTGCGCCCAAGTCCTGATATACCCGGAGTTTGTTACTTTCCCAGGTACATCGCCTCGTCTGCCTGGACAACTGTAAGATCTTCTCTTTATCCAAAAAACGGTGTAGCCTCACCACCATCGCCTGCAGCTTCCTCATCAGTGCTCTATGCATCCAGTCAACCTACAGGGGTCGGTCGAAGGCTCCCTCCGCCGTTAGCTGCTCCAACATTTTGGCCACATAAGAACCTGCGTCCGCTCCCTCGATGCCCTCCTACATCCCCAATATTCTCAAATTCTGCCTCCGGGAGCGGTTCTCCAATTCCTCCACTTTATCTTTGAGCTGCTTCTGGGTCTCCCTCAGCATCCCAATTTCAGCCACCAACAAGGTAAGCTGCTCCTCGTGCTCCCCCAGCGTCTCCTCCACTTTCTGGATCGCCTGGCTCTGGGTCTCCAGCCTCAGCTCCACACGGTCGATCCCCGCTTTCAGTGGGTCTACCACATTTGCCAGCTGCTCCGTCAACCATTGGGTTGGTAGGGCTGACCCTTTACCTCTGCCATCTTCCCCTGAGTCACACAAAGAGTTTCTTGTTCTTACAGCCCCTTTCTTCTAGAACCACTTCTGGTCTGCAAATCCATCCACCGACCTCACCAATAGAGTACAGCTTTCCTCCACCACCTCAGCACCATCTTTTCTCCAAAATATCCACCTGTAAACAGGGGAAAAGGACTAAAAAGAACGCTCGAGCGGGAGCTGCCAGATGTGCAACCACTCACTCCATGGCTGCCACCGGAAGTCAGGATTATCAGAACTTTACTATATAATACAACCGGGACAGAGGCAGACTTTGACATCAATGCCCTTTTGACTGCCCACCCTCCGCTCAAACATTGCGAGGCACAGAAACCCAAATCACTGCTTGATTGCTGTTAACTTATGGCAAGAAGCCTGTACTGTATGAAGCCCAAACCTACCTGTTGTCAGCATGATGGTAGAGATGGTAAATATTGTGATCTGTGTGTCTTGAGGCGAGCGAACATGATGAGCAACGGGATGGAGAAATCAGCCGATGATATGGCTGCAGCACAGTACAGGCCAATGCAGGACAGAATGAGCTAGAAAAAGTCCAGTGTAGGAGCAAATACTCCAATGAAGTGGAGTATCCAGTCCAAGTCTAATGTCAGTGGCTTTTGTGGCAACTGTCTGGCAAGATTCC
Source organism: Scyliorhinus torazame (assembly GCF_047496885.1). Classification (NCBI taxonomy): domain Eukaryota; kingdom Metazoa; phylum Chordata; class Chondrichthyes; order Carcharhiniformes; family Scyliorhinidae; genus Scyliorhinus; species Scyliorhinus torazame. Next base: position 173,689,470 of record NC_092716.1, on the reverse strand, counting down.
GTTCTTTGGCTAGAAGAGAAGAGCCGGTCTTTTCCTGCCAGTCAATTTTGTATGTTCATAGGGCAGCACGGTGGCGCATTGGTTAGCATTGCTGCCTCACGGCACCGAGGTCCCAGGTTTGATCCCGGCTCTGGGTCACTGTCCGTGTGGAGTTTGCACATTCTCCCCGTGTTTGCATGGGTTTTGCCCCCACAACCCAAAAAGGTGTGCAGGGTAGGTGGATTGGCCACGCTAAATTGCCCCTTAATTGGAAAAAATGAATTGGGTACTCTAAATTTTTATTTTTTTAAAATTAAAAACAATTTTGTATGTTCATAATGTCTGGTTATGCGTGACTTTCGACATTGAGGGATAATAGAACATTCCAGAAGGGCTGGGGGAAGGCAGGGATTGTGAGTACAATTAACTCTCCTCTAGAAACAGGAGCTCTGAAAAAGTAAATTGAGGCTTATACTTTGTATGATTTGTCCGCATCCAAAACTTATCAATTCCAAATTATGCAGTTAAAGCTGGCACGAGTAATGCAGTAAATTGCACCTTTATTGAATATTTATTAAAAAATGTAACAGTGTATGATTTTTTAAAGTGAAAATACGGTCTATTTGCAAAGTCCATGATTTCAAAACATTTGTTTTCATCACACTCAATACAGTGCTGAACCTGAACACATCACATCAGGTGCAGTTTCCTGGCACAAAAGCCATTTTAAAACCTTCGTTCACAAAGAAGTGTCTGCGAATTCTAACTTTGTTTTAACTCCTTTACAAGCCAGATAAATCATTTAAAAAACACAAAATATATGGGGCTGGATTCTCTGCCCCGTCGCACCTCATTTCTGCCCCGACCCAGCGGCGGGATTCTCCCTTACGCCGACCGGTCAATGGGGTTTCCCATTGTGGGGCAGCCCCACGCCGTCGGGAAACCCCCGGGCTGCCGGCAAAACGGAGTTTCACACCGGTGGAGAATCCAGACCCTGGTATTTCAAAGTGTATTTACAAATATACATTAAGAGAAGGTCACATTAACTGTAGATTATAAAGTTACAATATGTTTCACAGATTTGTTCAATAATAAACATTCCAGTAAACCGAGCGGAGGAAGAGACGTTGTGATCAAAATATTAACTTTTTTACAAGTTCAGTACATTTAGTTCGTTCACACTTCAATCAGGGCAGTGCTGGAATTGTGTCTCTGATTTTTATACTGCTCAAGCCAGAGTACGATTTCCGAGATCTTGATTCTCTCTGGTCCCCTCCCTCTATACCGCTCTCTGATTCTGTCGGACATATGGCCTTTCAAAGTTAGCACTGAGAGAGTTGTCTACGGTGTCGGTGAATATTAAGGCCTTTAAATGGAAGGTGCTGGAGTGGTGTTCTGGCAGCACTACACACCTGCAGATTGTAGTTGTATACTTTTCTGCTGCTACCATTAGTGTCACATGGATGCTGAGTTTTGAGTTGCGACATCTGTTATAAATCTGTCCCGTATAGCATGGTGGAAGTACCAAAATTCAGTGTGAAAATGGGACTTCAAATCTACCAGAACCATTTGGTGGCCACTCTTACCAACGCTGTCATGGACCGATGCATCTGTGGCAGATAGATTGGGGAGGATAGATCAAGCAGGTTTTTCCCTCTTGTTAGTTCCATCACCACCACCTGCTGCAGAGCCAGTCTAGCATCTATGTGCTTTCGGAGCTTGGTCAGTAATGGTGTCATTGAGCCACTCTTGGTGATGGACATTGAAGTCCCTCGCCCACAGCACATTCTGTGCCTTGCTACTCTCAGTGCTTCCTCAATGGTGTTTAACATGGAGGAGTACTGATTCATAAGAGAAGAGGGCTTGTGGTGGCGGTCAGCAGGAGGCTTCCTTGCCTCATGAGGTCTAGAGTCAATGTTACCCACTCCTCAGGCAACTCCCTCTCGATGCATCCAGTGGTTATATCCTGGCAATGGGCAGGATATACCCAGGGATGATGATTGATGGTGGTGTCTGGGACATTGTCTGTAAGGTATGATTCCGTGAGTATGACTTTGTCAAGCTATTGCTTGACTAGCTTGTGAGACAGCTCTGTCAATTTTGGAATAAGCCCCAAATAAAAGGGCTTTGCAGGATCGACAGGGCTTTGTTTGCTCTTATTTCTGGTGCCTAGGTGGTCTAGTTTTGTTCCATTTTTTAAGACTTTTTGCAGTGTAATACAGTTTCAGAGGACAGTTCAGAATCAACCACATTGCTGTCGGTCCGGAGTCATGAATGCCAAACCAGAAAAGGATGGCAGATTAATTTCCTGAAGGACATTAATAAGCATTTTGTTTTACCACAATTGATAATGGTTTCAGTTGTCACTATTACCAATGCTGGTGTTTTTTAAAATTTAAATTCCAACAGCTGCCGTGGTGGAATTCAAAGCCATGTCCCCAGATCATTAGCCTAGGCCTCTGGATTACTAGTCCTGTAACATTGACACTAAATTGCTGCCCCCCAACTCTATTCCAACAGACTCTTTTATTTTCCATCCTTATTCCTACTACCAAAATACATCACCTTGCTCCTGTTTATGTTGAAAATCATTGCCATTATTGTCACCGTATATATTACTCAATATTAACCAAACCCCCAATTTGATGTCAGCTGCAAATCTGGATATGTACTTCTGACTCCCGAGTCCAAATCAAAATGGTGAATAACTGTAATCCCAGCACCAATCCCAGTGAAACACTTTTCCTTCCCTTTGTCAATCTGAATGACTAGCTTTAATACCTACACACTGCTTTCTGTTTTGTAACCAGTTTGCTTTCCATCCTGTTTGATTGTTCAATGTTTTTGAATAGCTGCTGCCACTCGCTGAACGTTATACCAAACCTACTTAACCCTTTCCTTGGAATTCGTCATAATTTTGCATGCCAGTTCACAGACTAATATTGTTTAATTGGTGTTGATGATTTGATATTTTACATCTTGACTGATCAGTAGTATACCTGAACAAATGTTAATCTAAGCTTCCATTTAACAAATATCGAGAAGGCAAAATTTCCCAGAGCTACAGTCTACTTGGTTCTAGGCTTTAGAACACTACACAGTATCATCTCAGACACTAACACTAATGTTTTGTCCATAGTATTTGTCGAAGAGGCTGGGGATGGATACGGTCATGTTTGGTTACCTACAGACAACATTTGCTATTATCCAGCTCCTGGGAGGACCCCTATTTGGCAGGTAAATGACTTGACCAAGAAACAGATGACTGGATTCTCGAGGATTGGACTCCTGTGAAAACGTAGAGTGAAACTTTCTTTTATGTCAGGGAACTCCTCTACACAATGATCCCTGAGTCTTCAAGGACTACTCTATATTCACTCCAACAGCATGCCTTAACCGTGGGCCTCACGGACATCCACTACATTGTATGCCTCAACCCTGGAACTCCTGAGCTCCTCAACCCTGATGTGGCATATCTAAACTTGAAGACTGATACAACTTTTGTACTCTAAAGGTCCATAAGACTTTCTGGGCTTATTGCATCAATTCAGCTTCTCAAAATCTTAGGCTACCTTTCCTTTTCTTTGACAATTTGCTAACATTCATCCTGTCCTTTTATCCTTCCAACCATTGCTGTGTTGCCCTTGCATTGGCACTTCCACTATCAAATTGAAGTTCTGGTCAAATCCATGAACATCAGTATAATGTTTGATGTTTCTGTTCTTCTTATGATCCGTATATTTTTTGTTTTTATATCTCTAACTTTGTATTCAATTATCCTCGCCTTGGATATTTCCAAACATTTTGGCAACTTTCAAATGGGTTTCTATCCTTAAGTCTTCCACCAAAATTATTTTCATGGCTTTCTTGTTTCCTTTCACATTGTGCTATATGTTGATGGCTTATCTTGAGATAGTATTTTAATTAATACCAAGTTCTCTCTCCACTTTTCACCCTCCTCTTGTCTGCTCATTATCCAACCGTATAAACTGTTTAAAAAAAAAAAAGATGAAGTTGTTCACAGAATGTGGGCATTGTGGCAGTGCTGAATTTATTGCCATCACTATGCTTGAGAAGATGGTAGTGGGTCCTATTGAAGAGCTATAGTTCCTTGGGGCTCCTACAATTGTTCAGGTAGAGAAATCCACCATTTTACTGAAGATTCCAATATAAGTTCAGAAAATTGTCTTCAGAACATTTGCCTTCCATACAGGCAACCTTCATTCCATTTGCAGCTTCGTGGTCAAATTGTTAAATGCCCATAACTTCCATTCATTCATCCTTAAAATGCAGTGACAGCTTCCTTCATATCATTTATAATTCTAACCAACCGCAGTCATTTAACTTTGATAGCATCACCATTATTCAGCTTCAATTATCATTCTTTGAAATCTTCGTATCTCCTCTGACCTCAAATGGAGCTCCCATTCCCGATCGCTGCGGTACCCCACTAGTCACTGTCTGCTAATTTGAAATAGACCCATTAATTCCTACTCTTTTGTTTCCTGTCTGCCAACCAGTTTTCTATCCATCTCAATACACTACTTTTTGTTTTTTTAAATAAATTTAGAGTACTCAATTAATTTTTTCCAATTAAGGGGCAATTTAGCGTGGCCAATCAACCTACCCTGTACATCTTTGGGCTGTGGGGGTGAAACCACACAAACACGGGGAGAATGTGCAAACTCCACACGGACAGTGACCCAAAGCCGAGATTCGAACCTGGGACCTCGGCGCCATGAGGCAACAGGGCTAACCCACTGTGCCACCGTGCTGCTCCGCGCTTTAATTTTATGCAGGACTTTTTCCAAAGCCTTCTAAAAGTCCAAATATACCACATCCACTGGCTCCCCCTCATCAATTCTACAGTTACATCCTCGAAGAATTCCAGTAGATTTGTCAAGCATGATTTCCCCTTCATAAATTGTAGAATCCCGATAGTGCAGAAAGAGCACCCTACCTAGGCCCTATCCCCTGTAACCCCACCTAACATTTAGACACTAAGGGCCAATTTATCATGACCCATTCTCCTAACCTGCACATCTTTGGACTGTTGGATGAACCCGGAAGAAACCCATGCAGACTCTGGAAGTAGAGTCTCAAAAAGTAGGACCTCAAAGGTAGTAATCCACGAGACAGTCAGAGTAGAAATTCAAGAATAGTCCAAATGAATACGTGGCTTGATAGATGGTGCAGGAGGAAGGGGGTTCAGATTTTTGGGACATTGGAACCGGTTCTGGGGGCGGTGGGACCATTACAAATCGGATGGTCTACACCTGGGCAGGACTGGAACCAGTGTCCTAGGGGGTGCTTTTGCTAACACTGTTGGGGAGGTTTTAAACTAATGTGGCAGGGGGATGGGAACCAGATTAGGAAGTTAGAGGTCAGTAAAGAGGCAGCAACTAAAGCCAGTAAGGTACTAGATAATAAACTCAATGTGACTAAGGGGAAGAGTAGACAGGGAAGAGATGATGAACGCAAAGGGACAGGTGGTCTGAGGTGCATTTATTTCAATGCGAGAAGTGTAGCAGGTAAGGCAGATGAACTTAGGGCTTGGATTAGTACCTGGGAATATGATGTTATTGGTATTACTGAGACTTGGTTGAGGGAAGGGCAAGACTGGCAACTAAATATCCCAGGGTATAGATGCTTCAGGAGGGATAGAGAGGGAGGTTAAAGGGGTGGAGGAATTGCATTACTGGTCAGAGATGATATCACAGCTGTGATTAAGGAGGGCACGATGGAGGATTCGAGCACTGAGGCAATATGGGTAGAGCTAAGAAATAGGAAGGGTGCAGTAACATTGTTGGGACTTTACTACAGGCCTCCCAAACGTGAGCGTGAAGTAGAGGTACAAATATGTAGACAGATTATAGAAACATGTAGGAGCAATAGGGTGGTCGTGATGGGAGATTTTAACTTCTCCAGCATTGAATGGGACTCATGTGGTGAGGGAGGCGTAGATGGAGCAGAATTTGTAAGGAGCATCCAGGAGAGTTTTTTAGAGCAGTATGTAAATAGTCCAACTCGGGAAGGGGCCATACTGGACCTGGTATTGGGGAATGATCCCGGCCAGGTGGTTGAAGTTTCAGTTGGTGATTACTTTGGGAATAGCGATCACAATTCCGTAAGTTTTAGAATACTCATGGACAAAGACGAGAGTGGTCCTAAAGGGAGAGTGCTAAATTGGGGAAAGGCCAAGTATAACAAAATTCGACAGGAGCTAGGGAATGTGGATTGGGAGCAGCTGTTTAACGGTAAATCCACATTTGAAATGTGGGAGTCTTTTAAGGAAAGGTTGAATAGAGTGCAGGACAGACATGTCCTTGTGAAAATGAGGGATAGAAATGGCAAGATTAGGGAACCCTGGATGACGGGTGGAATTGTGAGACTAGCTAAGATGAAAAAGGAAGCATACATACGATCTAGGCGACTTAAAACTGATGAAGCTTTGGAGGAATATCGGGAAAGTAGGACAAATCTGAAACCTGCAATAAAGAGGGCTAAAAGGGGTCATGAAATATCTTTGGCTAACATGGTTAAGGAAAATCCCAAAGCCTTTTATTCGTTATATAAGGAGCAAGAGGGTAACTAGAGAAAGGATTGGCCCACTCAAAGACAAAAGAGGGAATTTATGCGTGGAGTCAGAGGAAACGGGTGAGATTCTTAATGAGTACTTTGCATCGGTATTCACCAAGGAGAGGGACATGACGGATGTTGAGGCTAGGGATGGATGTTTAAATACTCTAGGTCAAGTCGGCATAAGGAAGGGGGAAGTTTTGGATATTTGGATAAGGTGGGCAAGTCCCCAGGTCCGGATGGGATCTATCCCAGGTTACTGAGGGAAGCGAGGGACAAAATAGCTGGGGCCTTAACAGACATCTTTGCAGCATCCTTGTGCACGGGTGAGGTCCCAGAGGACTGGAGAATTGCTAATGTTATCCCTTTGTTTCAGAAGGGTAGCAGGGATAATCCAGGGAATTATAGACCTGTGAGCTTGACGTCAGTGGTAGGCAAACTGTTGGAGAAGATACTGAGGGATAGGATCTATTCACATTTGGAAGAAAATAGACTTATCAGTGATAGGCAGCATGGTTTTGTGCAGGGAAGGTCATGTCTTACAAACCTAATAGAATTCTTTGAGGAAGTGACAAAGTTAATTGATGAGGGAAGGGCTGTAGATGTCATATACATGGACTTCAGTAAGGCGTTTGATAAAGTTTCCCATGGCAGGTTGATGGAAAAAGTGAAGTCATATGGGGTTCAGGGTGTACCAGCTAGATGGATAAAGAACTGGCTGGGCAACAGGAGACAGAGAGTAGTGGTGGAAGGGAGTGTCTCAAATTGGAGAAAGGTGACCAGTGGTGTTCCACAGGGATCCGTCCTCAGACCACTGTTGTTTGTGATATACAGAAATGATCTGGACGAAGGTATAGGTGGTCTGATTAGCAAGTTTGCAGATGATACTAAGATTGGTGGAGTTGCAGATAGCGAGGAGGACTGTCAGAGAATACAGCAAAATATAGATAGATTGGAGAGTTGGGCAGAGAAATGGCAGATGGAGTTCAATCCAGGCAAATGCAAGGTGATGCATTTTGGAAGATCTAATTCAAGAGCGGACTATACGGTCAATGGAAGAGTCCTGGGGAAAATTGATTTGCAGAGAGATCTGGGAATTCAGGTCCATTGTACCCTGAAGGTGGCAACGCAAGTCGATAGAGTGGTCAAGAAGGCATACAGCATGCTTGCCTTCATCGGACGGGGTATTGAGTACAAGAGCCGGCAGGTCATGTTACAGTTGTATAGGACTTTGGTTAGGCCACATTTGGAATACTGCGTGCAGTTCTGGTTGCCACATTACCAGAAGGATGTGGATGCTTTGGAGAGGGTGCAGAGGAGGTTCACCAAGATGTTGCCTGGTATGGAGGGTGCTAGTTATGAAGAAAGGTTGACTAGATTAGGATTGTTTTTGTTGGAAAGAGGGAGGTTGAGGGGGAACCTGATTGAGGTCTACAAAATTGAGGTATGGACAGGGTGGATAGTAACAAGCTTTTTCCAAGAGTGGGGGTGTCAATTACAAGGGGTCACGATTTCAAGTTGAGAGGGGGAAAGTTTAAGGGAGATGTGCGCGGAAAGTTTTTTACGCAGAGGGTGGTGAGTGCCTGGAACGCCTTGCCAGCGGAGGTGGTAGAGGCGGGCACGATAGCATCATTTAAGATGCATCTAGACAGATATATGAACGGGCGGGGAACAGAGGGAAGTAGATCCTTGGAAAATAGAAGGCAGGTTTAGATAAAGGATCTGGATCGGCGCAGGCTGGGAGGGCCGAAGGGCCTGTACCTGTGCTGTAATTTTCTTTGTTCTCTGTTCTTAATATGCAATCTCCACACAGTCACCCGAGGTTGGAATCAAACCTGGGTCCCTGGCGCTGTGAGGCAGCAGTGCTAACCACTGTGCCACCAGGCACTGACTGTGTCTGATTCAGCCACTGTTTTCCGAGTGCTCTGCTAACCACTGCACCACCGTGCTGCCCCCCGCAGTTTGGAATTTTTAACATTGGTCGTATGCATGAGCCTAACCGATGTTGTAAAACAAAAACAGAACCGTGCATGCGTGGCTCTTTCCATACAGCGTAAGCATGGTTTGGATTACCAACATAAAATATTCTGAACCGTGCATGTGCAGCCTTTTCTTGGCTGGCGCATGCACAGGAGATCCCAGGTTCTTTGGGAATTGGAGATGTCGAGCACGGAGTTGAAGACAAAGGCCCCATGAGCCTCTGCAAAATTAAAGAACACAAAAAGCGAGGGAGACGGGGAGAGGTTGGGAAACAAAACAGGCGCAAATGCAGGGAGAAGTAAAAAAAAAAGAAAGAGGTAAGAAACAGAAACCAATAAAGGTAAGAGGAGATGAAATGGGCCCCAATGTTATATTTGATATGCAAGTTAAGAAAGTTAAGGCTTTCATTGTAAACTTCTTAAACTAATGTAAACTTCTTGAACAAACAAAAATTGTCAGGGTGGGATGGTGGTGCAGTGGTTAGCACTGCTGCTTCACGGCGCCAAGGACCCGGGTTCGATCCTAAATTAAAGGTATATATGAACAAAAAAAAAAAGAAAATTGTATTAAATGATGGCTTGACATGTTTTTAGAGATAAAAGATTTTTTCCAGAGGGAAGTTCAGTTGGAGTAAACACGGGATGCGCTTCAAAACCTTTTGTAGTATAGAAGTGTGCCATGATGTAGAAAAGGTTGGGAACAACTGGCTTAGACTGTACCACTGGATTCATCAACTGCTGCTGCTGAGCTTGGATTGATCTGTGTCTTTTTACATCTTTCAACCAGGTTCAGCCTCCCAGAAAGTGTGGCTTCCAATCCCAATTTCAGTTTTCGTTGCCTTAGAAACTGGGAGGGTCAGTTTTCTTTCTCAATTTGCTTTTATGGTTTCCCATTTCAGTTTCCGTTTTCAGTTAGGGGCGACCTCACAAAAATGCAAACTCCTTTAATCATAAACTCTTCGCCTGAATGAAATGATTTTGGTTCAAGTCAGTAATACAGCAGCCGTGGCACAGCTCCAAGTGAAGACTGTAAACACACATCAGTGAGCTGAGCAAGCAAAGGGCACCTGTCAATGGCTTGTTTCTGTCTCCTTCACTCATTTCGCTGAACAAGGAATACATTCAAATCAACTCTGCACCATAGTTATCAGAAGTTAATTGTTGGCTCCAATTTGCCAGTGGGGACCGATGCTGCAATGAATCAAATATTCTTCCCACTTGGGGTCAAATCCAGAGCAGACTGGTGGGTTAGCTCTGCAGTCTCACGGCGCCGAGGTCCCAGGTTCGATCCCAACTCTGGGTCACTGTCCATGGGGAGTTTGCACATTCTCCCCGTGTTTTGCGTGGGTTTCGCCCCCACAACCCAAAGATGTGCAGGGTAGGTGGATTGGCCACGCTAAATTGTCCCTTAATTGGAAAAAATGAATTGGGCACTCTAAATTTATTTTTAAAAATAAATAATTTTGGAACAGCATACTTCACACTCCACTAATGTGAGTTTTATATTTCCACACGAACCCTACAAACAGTGTTATAATAGGGTCCTACAACCATTAAGAATTGGGCTCTGATGGCACAAACACTATCCATACATTGACATTAAATATGTGAGATGGACATATTATAACAGTGGGGTATGGAGGGTACTGTTACAGGGTTTTATTTTCTCTTTGTTCTCACCCTGCGCTCATTTCCAGAAGGTTTAGAATTGAGTTTGAGTAAAGTTCTAGGTTCCAACCACCCTGATGGTGATCTTATTTTGGAAAAAAAGCTATCTGGTCTTTTGTTCAGCTTGCTTTGTTGATCCAGTTGCCAGATAGCCTCATTATGAATGTTTAGCTGAGCTCCAACACGCCTATTGACTCAGACCTTTAGGCAAGATTGAAACAGCTTGCAGGGGAGTGGTGGCTTTGTTTGATTGAAATCTTTGTTACCTTGTAATAAACTGATCTTTCTTTGAAGAGTTTTTCAATGCCTGTATGTTTACAAGATTACGAGGTGTGAAGACGATAAAGGTTTTTATTATTGATACTATGAACGGCTGTGATTGAGGCTTTTAAGAGGTTACAAGATGAGCAGTTTATTCAAAAGGAGATTTTCAAAGCCTCTTTCCTTATTGTGACAGTTTCAAAGACTTGGCAAACTTTCTAATGATTCATTGGTTCTGTTCATAGTAGATCCTGGAAGAGTGACTATAAAGGTTGTGGGGATTTGTAAGGTCCATGCAGGAAGCATGAAGAGGGCATGGAGATATGAGGGGTCATGCAAAATGTGAGGGGGCATGGGGCACATGGAAAGGGGATCAGTTATATTAGGGTTTATGATGACTCCAAACCAGAAGGTTGCGTGTTCAAACCACGTCAGGCTCACGGGAGTTTTTCTGCAGCTAGTTCCAGGAATTTCTCTCTGTGGGGGAATGTTCTCGAAGTGACTTTGTTCAAAAGCATAATGCAAATGATCTTTTCCGGATATTTCAGATTTACCCACTCAGTTTATATTAGGGTTTATGAAAGAACATGGCAGATATGAAGGTGCATGGAGGGGGGAGATGATTGGATGGGGTGGGGGTGGGGGGGTGAAGGCTTGAGGACCCGAGTCTAATACTCGGGAAAATGTCCCAGTAAATTAAAGTAAGCCTGGCAGCAAACCATCTTGTCCCGAGTCCATCCCACCCCCACCTCCCCAGAATGAAAATATGGTGGACAGGGGCTGCTTTAACAGAAACAAATTTGCAGAGTCTGGAACTTTCCCGACTCCTGCTTCCTTCCTACCTTCACGAAGATCTGGCCCCAATTCTATTATTAATATAAACCTGACCCTTTGTGCATGGGATAGAATGTCTGGAATAAACAATATTGACCACTACATCATGGAGGATACTTATCAGATTCTCCTTTGAAAGAAAGGCAATACGTTTGTGAGGGCCACGAAGAATCCAGCACGAGTTTTAAGGATACAAAGTAATAACATTTATTTACAATAATATATATACATAACGGTAGCAGTAACTTCCCTTGCTACATACTTCTTCCTGCTGGTTCCTGAACTGGCCAGCTTTATTTATACTAGGTGTTTACTAATGGTTACTCCACCCCCCTCATTGGGGAAGCTCATACTCCCACAGGATTGTGGGATAGTCATTAGTCCCCAGCCAATGGTAAGTAGGCAGGTTATAACATCCCTCCCCCCCCCCCCCCCCCCCCCCCCAAAGTCCAAGGAATCCACCGAAGACCCTGGCGAAGGAGGGCGTCGGACTCGTTTGGCCGCAGGCCGGACACCATTTGCACGCGGCGCTGGATCAGGCGGCGTGTAACGAGACGGAGACCGGCGCTTCCGTGATGAACGGCGCAACGGTTGTATATCCACGGCCCGTGGACCCGAGGATTCCCCCTCTGATGCATCCTGTGTCTCCATCTTGGAGTCAGAGTCCGTTGCCTCCGCCATGTCAGCGTCTCTATCTCCATTCGGTTCCGTAACGACCTGCGCAGGCTTGGAGTGAGGCACCAGTGGAAGATTGTGAGGACTACCTTCCCTTGTCTCTGGTCTCTGCGGCTGTAGAAATGAGCTCCGGGGGCGGGGAATCTTTTGAGGGGATAGTCTTCTGGACCGAACGTGGTTTACATGTTTTCGCTGGAGACGACCCTGGGCTTGCACCTGGTAAGATATAGGGCCCGTTTGGCAAAAGATTACACCAGGAACCCATTGGGCACCACCAGCAAAATTCCGAACGAACACTGGGTCACCGGGCTCAAACTGCCGAATCGGCCGATGCCGAGAAAATCCCTGTCCCTGCCGTTCTTGTGTGCGGCGTACTTTTGCGCCAATGTCCGGGAAAACCATACTAAGGCGGGTGCGAAGTCTCCGGCCCATTAGGAGTTCTGCGGGAGCTACCCCAGTCACTGCATGGGGGGTGGTCCTGTACGTAAACAAAAAGCGAGCCAGTCTCGTGTCCATTGATCCAGAAGACTGCTTCTTTAGGCCTCTTTTGAATGTCTGCACTGCACGCTCTGCCAACCCATTTGAAGCCGGGTGGTAAGGGGCAGTGCGGATATGGCGGATGCCGTTCATCTTCGTGAACCTCGCAAACTCCTCACTCGTGAATGGAGTGCCGTTATCCGTGACCAGCACCTCGGGGAGGCCATGCGTACTAAACGATAAACGCATCTTTTCAATTGTTGCGCAGGACGTTGTCCCCTGCATCTTGTGCACCTCTAGCCATTTAGACTGGGCGTCAATTAGTAGAAGGAACATGGATCCTTGAAAAGGGCCTGCGAAATCTACATGCAAGCGTGCCCAAGGCCGCCCTGGCCATTCCCAGTGATGTAGGGGCGCGGCCGGCGGAAGCTTCTGATGCTCCTGGCAAATGGAGCAGTTTTGGGCAACCTTCTCGATGTCGGTGTCGAGGCCTGGCCACCAGACATAACTCCGGGCCAACATTTTCATTTTGGTCACACCTGGATGCCCATTGTGCAAGTCTGTTAGTATCAGCTCCTGGCCTTTTTCTGGGACAATCACACGCGTCCCCCACAAGAGGATGCCATCTTCCACGCTGAATTCTGACAGCTTGGAGGAAAATGCCCGCAACTCGCCTGGGAGCTGTCTATGCTGCCCACCATACAGGACTATGTGCCGAACCTTTGACAGGACTGGCTCCGCCTGGGTCCACTCACGGATCTGTGATGCCGTGACAGACATGGTGTCCATAAAATTTAGGGTTGCAACCACCTCAATGGTCGTGGGGGTCGACATGGGGCCGGTCGATAAAGGCAATCGGCTCAGTGCGTCGGCATTTGCTATCGGCGTACCTGGTTTGTGCTCCAGAGAATACTCGTATGCAGCAAGGAACAAAGCCCAGCGCTGGATCCGTGCAGAAGCAATGGGCGGTATTGGCTTATCCTCTCTGAAAAGTCCCAGCAGAGGCTTATGATCAGTCACGATAGTGAAATGGCGGCCATACACGTACTGGTGGAAGCGTTTCACCGCAAAAACCACTCCTTCTCGATCTGCGCGTACTTTTTCTCCGCTGCAGTCAATGTGCGGGAGGCGAAAGCTATCGGTCGCTCGGCCCCGTTCTCCATCTTGTAGGACAGGACGGCCCCAATACCATACGGGGATGCATCACATGTGACGAGCAAAGGCTTTCCAGGATCATAGTGGGTTAGTAACCCAGACGACGACAATTGTTGCTTTACCCGCCGGAAAGCGGTTTCTTGCGGCTGACCCCAAACCCAGGTGTGATTTTTATTTTGCAGAAGGTGCAAAGGGGCCAGCGTAGTTGCCAGATTGGGGAGGAACTTCCCGTAATAGTTTACGAGACCGAGAAAAGAACGAAGATGCGAAGTGTCAGTCGGGGCGGGGGCATGTTGAATTGCACGCACCTTCTCTGCGACGGGGTGCAGACCTTCGTGGTCCACCCGATAACCTAGGTAGACTACTTCCTTTGCCTGAAATACGCACTTTGTGCAACGTAAACGGACTCCAGCCTCCGAAAGGCGTCTAAGGACAGCCTCCAGATTTTCCAAATGTTCCTGCTCCGACGTCCCTGTAATCAAAACGTCATCTAGGTAGACAGCCACACGTGGTAAACCTCTCAAAATGCCCTCCATAACACGTTGAAAAATTGCGCAGGCAGAGGATACTCCAAAGGGCAACCGTGTATATTCACACAGGCCCCGGTGTGTATTAATCGTTACATATGGTCGGGAGGTAGGGTCCAGCTCCAACTGCAGGTAGGTGTGACTCATATCTAATTTTGTGAACGAGGGTCCACCTGCAAGTTTCGCGTAGAGATCCTCTATGCGAGGCATTGGATATCGGTCGAGTCGGGAAACCGTATTCACTAAGTTTATAGTCGCCACACAAGCGAACTGTGGCATCTGGCTTCATTACCGGTACAATTGGTGCTGCCCAGTCAGCAAAACGGACAGGCCTGATAATACCCAAACTCTCCAAACGAGTGAGCTCCCCTTCTACCTTCTCGAGCAAGGCGTAAGGCACTGGGCGCGCCCGGAAATAGCGCGGCGTGGCTCCTGGTTCGACTTGGATATGGGCTACGGACCCTTTTATTTTCCCCAAACCAGGCTGGAATACATCTGGGTATCGTCCTAGCACCTCAGTCAACCCTTCAGAAACTGTTTGGAGGATGTGCTGCCATTGCAACCGCAAATGGTGCAACCAGTCCCGACCCAACAGGCTGGGCCCATGGCCGCGCACCACGATAAGTGGGATACGCCCCTCCTGGCATCCATAAACAACAGGGGTCATTGTAGTTCCTGCAATGTCCAGTGGTTCCCCCGTGTAGGTGGCCAACCTGGCCTGTGAGTAGATTAATGTAAGGGTCTGTATACCCTGCTTGATGCGGTCGAATGTCCTCTGGGCGATCACTGAGACCGCTGCGCCAGTATCCAACGCCATCTCAAGCGGGTGGCCATTGACCCGTCCTGTCACCTTAATGGGGGCCACACGGGGAGCTGCCACACAATGCAGCTGCAGGCAGTCGTCCTCCGTCTCTTCGTCCTTGGGAGTAGTCACCGCAGGTTCATCCACATGGAAGGTACGGCCCCTGGGCTGGTCCCAGTTACGGCCCCTGGGCTGGTCCCAGTTTTGGTCGGAACGACGGCGCCTCTGGCGCCCCCAGGACCGCCGTCCGCGACGGGGTCAGCGCCTACAAGTCTGACACGGACATAGCTCCTCATCCATTGGCTCTGGAGAAGGCTCCCTTCGGGGAGGAATGTCCGACGGCCACTGGCGTCGGTCCGGACGTTGCCTCGCCCAAGGTACCGCAGGAGTGCGGGGGGACGTTTTCGGACGGAAGGGGTTGCGCCCCAAGGCATGCACTTCCATTCCCTGTAGCTCCTGTACTCCTCGTTCTGCGCTCTCTTGGGACAATACTATTTGAATGGCCTGTTGAAAAGTCAATCTTGGCTCCGCTAACAACTTTCTCTGGGTGGCCGCATTGTTAATACCGCAAACCAAACGGTTGCGTAACATTTCTGACAAGGTCTCACCATAGTCACAGTACTCCGCAATCCTGCGTAGCCTGGGTAGAAAATCGGCAAGGGATTCTCCAGGGGTCCTCTCAGCGGTATTAAACCAGTAACGCTGGACTATCGTGGACGGGGTTGGGTTAAAATGTTGCCCCACTATATTCACAAGTTCATCAAACGTTTTGGTGTCCGGCGCAGCTGGATACGTAAGGCTCCCCAAACCTATGCGGGCCGCAGGCGGTGAGCAATATGACCACCTGGTGCTCGTTTTCGGTGATATTGTTTGCCCGGAAATAGAAACGCATCCGTTGTGTGTACTGGTTCCAGCTTTCCAGTGCAGCATCAAAAACATCCAAACGTCCGTTCAGAGGCATGGTATAATAGAAAACAACTTCCAACCTGTATCCAACAAAAATCCAGGGAGGTGACTTCAGCAGTGTAGACAGCTATTCACTTTAACCTTCGTAGCCAGTTTTGTAAGGGCCACGAAGAATCCAGCACGAGTTTTAAGGATACAAAGTAATAACATTTATTTACAATAATATATATACATAACAGTAACAGTAACTTCCCTTGCTACATACCTCTTCCTGCTGGTTCCTGAACTGGCCAGCTTTATTTATACTAGGAGTTTACTAATGGTTTCTCCGCCCCCCCTCATTGGGGAAGCTCATACTCCCACAGGATTGTGGGATAGTCATTAGTCCCCAGCCAATGGTAAGTAGGCAGGTTATAACAAATACCATACCATTAGACCAGTTCATATAGGCTAAAAGTAATGGTGCGAATTATTCAGAGGATGCATAATACGAAAGAGATTGATGATAACTTTTATCAGTGTCACAAGTAGGCTTACACCAATATTGCAATGAAGTTACTGTGAAAATCCCCTAGTCGCCACATCCGGCGCCTGTTCGGGTACATTAAAGGAGAATTCAGAATGTCCAATTCACGTAACCAGCACGTCCGTTAAACAATATGTGAACTGTTTCCAAATTGTAAAATAGATGTAGCCTGAAGCCATTTGAATGATTTTTCAGTAATTTCTGACTTATGTTTGTGGTGATGGTTATGTGGCTCTTGACCTCTGAAGTTCCTTAGTCCCTCATGGTAGAGGCAGGAGAAAACATGGAACTGAAGTCATGAGGCTGCCTATCAGTATAAAGTTGGCAATATTTCATTGCAGCAGGCCCATCTGATGGTTAAAATTATTATTTTTCTTAATAGTCTGGTGCTTAAGATAATAACCATCTTTACCACTTCCGATGTGACCTGTAACTTTCAAATGGTCCTTTTGCTTTTGATACTGGCAGTAATTAAACTTTGGTATAATTGGAGGTGATCTTTAAAATACCCATCATCAGAGATTTGATTAGCTTGTATTCTAAAATTAATTTGTGGTCTTCCAAATGGAATTTTGGTGAGAGATGACACCTCTTTTAACTCTAGCTGTTTTGGAAACCATCTGACACAAGTACAACTTTCCTTAATTTTTATAGGACGGAAATTATGCATTTTGTCACAGCTGGACTATTTGTCCCTTTTGTAATTATCTTGGTAACTACCTCTGGGGACATGTGAGGAAATGTGCCCATCTGTTTGGAGTGCCCTGTCCCCCTCAACTGTGTGTTCATTTTTATAGGGTATAGAAATCTCTGATGGAGTATTCCTATTTTTGTCGATAGGTTTGGTGATTTGTTTGGGGGACGTGCTGCCCTATCACTGGCATACCTTTCCTCAGCATTTACCTTCCTTCTGATGGGGCTGTCGACCACTGTGCCACTGCTTTTCCTTTCTCGACTGCCCTCTGTCTTCATGCACGGGATGCAAGGTAATTTGTGGTACTATTTTTCTTGCCATTTTTTAGCTGTTTCTCCTGTGTCTGATTTTTAAACAGCATTTATTTCCTTTTTAAACTCTCCCAGCTGCGCAGATGGTTGTGACCGATCTGTCTTCTGAGTCCGATCGGGCAGGTGCCTTGGGGAAGCTTGGTGTCTCGTACGGTGTGGGGATGATCGTTGGTTCTACAACTGGCGGTTTGCTAATCTCCAGGCTTGGGTAAGTACCAACTGTGTGTGCTGCAGACTCACTCCGTCAGGCAAAAAGGGTCATTCTTAATCCCCTCTTCACTCAAATGGCCCATTTAAGACCTCCCTTGATGTCTAATTAAATAGATATACCAAGTGGATCAGAAATCCCTTGTTGCTCAACTGCTCCTGGAGACTTGTGTGGTGAACAGACAAAGAACCAATCGGACTCCGGCTGAGATTTTCCAGCCCCACCTCCCGTCAGCATCTTCCGGCCCTGCCAAAAGTCAATGGACTTTTGGTTGGTCTACTCATCTTCTGTGGTGTGTCCCAGCATGGCAGGGCTGGAAAATCCCACCCGGCGTTGTATTGCCCTGCATGCTTGAATGACCTGTCAATGTGTAGGCTTCCTCCTCAGTGGTGTTGGTGCCCAACGTGAGCCAGCACGTTGGGGTACAAATTGGAAAATATTTGGGGGGGGGGGGTTAATTTTATTTTCAAAATCCATCAATTCTTTGCTTTTTTAAAAATGCATTCTTTCATGGAATTTTGGCGTCACTGGCAAGGCCAGCATTTGTTTACCATCACTTAATCGCCTTTGAACTGATTGACTTGCGAGGGCATTTCAGAATCAACCATAATGCTGTGGGTCTGGAGTCATGTGCAGGCCAGACTGGATAAAGATAGCAATTTCATTCCCTAAAGGCCATTTAGTGTATCTTCGCATCCACACTGTTTTTCCTTTTCATTGGGGAATAGTGGGGAAGTGGTGAATGCTTCTTCCGATGAACTTGAACCTCTGGCCAGAGGTGCGGGCACTACCGCTGTGCACAAGGCCTCCTATAAGGCATTACTGAGACTACCTTTCAATTCCAGATTTTATTAATTGAATTTAAATTCCACCAGCTGGCAAGGTGGGATTCGACTCCATGTCCCCAGAACATTAGCCTGAGCCTCTGGATTAGTAGTCCAGTGACATTCCCACTATCTCCCCTTGTGATCCCCTCTTCGATATATTATCCAAATTGATATTTTGTTAGCATTTTGAATCTTCTTCCACTGAAGATATTGATTTCTTGATAGGGTATCTTTCCATGGATCCTTAACATCAACGCATAGGGAGCCTGAAAAGGTTTTTATAATAATAATCTTTATTGTCACAAGTAGGCTTACATTATCACTGCAATGAAGTTACTGTGAAAATCCCCGAGACGCCACATTCCGGCACCTGTTCGGGTACATAGAGGGAGAATTCAGAATGTCCAAATTACCTAATAGCTTGTCTTTCGGGACTTGTGGGAGGAAACCGGAGCACCCGGAGGAAACCCACTAAGACACGGGGAGAACATGCAGACTCCCGACAGTGACCCAAGCCAGTAATCGAACCTGGGACCCTGGTGCTGTGAAATGATAGTGCTAACCACTATGCCACCATGCTAAGAGTAGCGGAGTGAAATGAAAGTGGGAACAAATACCCAATCCTATCCATGCCTGATTTGGACACATGCGCTTTTTTTAAATATAAATTTAGAGTACCCAATTATTTTTTTTTCCCAATTAAGGGGCAATTTAATGTGTTCAAGCCACCTGCCTTGCACATCTTTGGGTTGTGGGGGCGAAACCCACGCAAACACGGGGAGAATGTGCAAACTCCACACAGACAATGACCCATGCCAGGATCGAACCTGGGACCTCGGCGCCGTGAGGCAGCAGGGCTAACCCACTGCGCCACCGTGCTGCACTGACACATGCGCTTTTGAGCAATGTGCTGTATTGACTCGCACAGTGTAACAATCTCTTTTCTTTTTAAATACTTGGTACATTCCTGATAAGACCGTACACTCTTCTGAGAGCTTTTACACCAAAAACAATTTTGATTTATGTTCACCTGAGAGTCTGTGTCAAAGCATCTCTGACATATAAAAAATGTAATTTGAGGGCAGCACGGTGGCACAGTGGTTAGCCCTGATGCCTCATGGTGCCGAGGTCCCAGGGTTGATCCCGGCTCTGGGTCACTGTCCGTGTGGAGTTTGCACATTCTCCCCGTGTTTGTGTGGGTTCCGCCCCCACAACCCAAAGATGTGCAGGGTAGGTGAATTGGCCGCACTAATTTGCCCCTTAATTGGAAAAAGTGAATTGGGTATTCTAAATTTATTTTAAAAAGTGTAATTTGGTCAATCCCATAACTGACCTAGACAGATGAGATACAGGCAGCCAGATTCTCGATTCCTAAGACAAAGCGTTGACGCCGGGGCAGGATTAGTGGAATTCTATGACAGCAAAACTGGCACCGCACCTGGACCAATTCAATGACCGTTAAGGGGTGAGCACCGGCACCACGTGGAACACATCCGTTTCCAATGAGGAATGATGCCGGATTCGCTGGGTCCGGGATTGACATTCAGGAGACCGACGAGCTGCACCGCACCGCCCCGCCCCCCCAAGGCAGCACCACACCACCTGGGACACCCGAGCAGCAGCTGGGCCAGATCCGGCTGCCCCAGAAGACGTCCGCCAAAGGGGACCCAGGTCACAGGGCGGGAACCACAGCAGGCTGCCTCCACTCCTGATGAACCGTCTGGGGATCCACCTTGACGTAGCTTTGGGGGTTGTAAGGCCGGAAAAGTAGACACCAGTTAAATTGGCACGGGTGCAGCGCACCGTGTAGCGTTGGGGGCTTGGGCACAAACCTGTATATATTTGGTTACATTAAGCACCTGCGCACAACGTTACAATGTTACAAACTGCCTCGGTGCTCTGTCAGTGGGGTATGAGGGGTGGGCTGGTCTGGTCTGGCCACAGAGGGGCGCAGGGAGAGGGGAATGGGTCTGGGTTGTGGGTGGGCTTGGCCCAGGAGCCACAGTTCAGTCACCGCTCCCTGACTAGTTGCAGAACAGAATGTTTGTTGAAGGCGATTGCTCCCTGTAGAAAATGTATTTCCGATTGAGTTCAGCCTCAGCACTTTCCAAACACACACACACATATTAAGCAAATGTACAGTTCAGTCACCTGGCCCGGCTGCTGCTCGGGTGTCCCAGGTGATGTACCACTGCCCCCGCCTTGGGGGGGGGGGGGTGGGGGGGGGGGCAGTGCGGTGCAGCTCGTCGGTCTCCTGAATGTCAATCCCGGACCCAGCGAATCCGGCACCATTCCTCATTGCAATTGGATGTACTCACCCCTTAACGGTCATTGAATTGGTCCAGGTGCGGTGCCAGTTTTGCTGTCATAGATTTACCTCTGCCACCCCAGGGATTCGGTGAGACAGTGTGCATGGAATAGCCAGCTCGCATGCAAGGATCATCCAGGTGCACAGTGGTAATTGCTACAGTGGGCAGGAGTCAGATGTTGTCATACAATGCAGAGCACCAGAGCTCATTCCAGAGTGGGTTGTCATCATCCTCCATCCCGCGCTGCTGTCGAGGTACTGGAGAATTGAGGTTCGGCTTGAACCTGACGCCCGCCACAATTTCAATGCCAAAACCGCTTCTCTGCCCAATCACCGTTCCCAGTTTCGGCATCGGCCGAGGAAATCTCGCCCATGATTCCTTGCTTGGCTATGGCTACCTTTACCGTGCCTAATTGTGCATGCCTGAATGAGGGCATGTTCTCTATCTAATGCAGGAAACACCGTTTGTTTATGGTACTGAAAAATGTCCATTTAAGATAAAAGTGCTGTCGCTGCTGAATGCGTAATGGTTCATGTCTATTGTGATTTTCATACTTCCTCCTTTATTGGTATTCAGTAGCTTGATAATTATCCTCATTATTTCTATATTACCAGTGCATTTTGTTGTGGGCCAGAATTGTATTCTGTGATGAATGTTTTCATATTAGGGGATTTTCCTTTCAATATCGGGTGATAATTAATCTCTATTCTGTCTAAAAGATGTCTAAAAACAAGGACCTGGCCAGTATCTTGTACTGCAGTTCATTGGTACAACAACAGGGGGCAGCAAAGCGCTAGCAATAGATTCAAGGGACTCTGGTAGTTCTCTGGATAAACTGTGTTGTGGGTTTACATAGTGTGAGACAGGATACAGTGAGCTTAATTTTTCGTCTCTATTCTGGGGATGGTTAGGCTTCACCGTCCATTCATGGCACGTGAGACATGAGATTCATGTCTTTGTTCTTCTTTGTGTTGTTCTGCTGTAATAATGCACATCAGGTTATTCATGAAAGCCCTGCCTTCTCAACGGAGCTCCTTGCCTGAGGGTGTGGTGATCCTCGGGTTAAATCGCCATCAGTCAGCTCTCCCCTTCAAATGGGAAAGTAGCCTATAGTCATCTGGGATTATGGCAACTTTACTATTCTGCTGTACAGAGATACAATTGTGTAAAGCAGGGAGCTGCAGAAATTTTTAGTGAGATACACCGACTTGCATTTATATAGCATCTTTCAAGATCTTAGCTCATGCCAAAGCACTTCAGATGAGTACTTCAAAAGTCTTGTTGGTGTTGTGGGAGATGTGGGCAGTTTTCCAAGAACAAGGGTCGACAAGCAATAATGAAGTAAAGTACTAAATAATCTTTTTTTTTTTAATGTTGTTTGAGGGATAAATATTGACCAGGACACCAGGAGTAAGTCCTGTGTTCTTTGTAATAGCACCATGGGACCTTGTGTCCACATCCGAGGGCAAGCAGAGCCATGTTTAACATCGCATCTGAAAAACAGCAGCTCCCAACAGTGCAGTACTCAGTACTGGAGCATCAGGTTTGACTTTTGTGCTCGAGTTCCTGAAGTGGAACTCCAGCCCACAACTTTCTGACTCAGAGGTGAGAGCACTACCCGCTAAGCCACAGCTAATGCCATTAAAGGAAATGTCTATAAATATGTAAATCCCCCTGGAGTTGTTGGTGCTTGTTTGAAAAGATAAAATTCTGAAAATCTGTCTGCTTTAGTTAGTCTCTGAGGTGGGTCCCAGACAAGAAACTGCCTGTTTGTTTGTACTATAAATAGTGGGTAGTCTTGAACCAGCCAAGTCAGTGATTGATACTCTGAGCTTTCACCCACTTGCTGACTGGAAATTTCCTTCAAGCTGCTGACTCTTTTTGAGGGCAACCTCAAATGTGCTAGTTGCTCACTAATGCTTCATTCAGATATTGTGCAAGTCTATGTATGTAGTTTTAACAGTGGAATGTGTCAGAGCCAAGTTCAACCCTATTCCCACCCATCAGCCACTCATGTATCTTCTAAGCTAGAATGACTTGTTACTTCACGACTGTTGTCCAGCTGAGGCTGCACAGATTGAGAATTGAACACGGGATCTTCTGGTTTGTTTCAACCATGGCATCACTGGAGTTTTTCACTACGCTTTGCCTTAACTAGTACACTGGAACGACGGAGGTTGAGTGGCGACCTGATAGAGGTCTACAAGATATAGTGGCATGGACAGAGTGGATAGTCAGATGCTCTTTCCTAGGGTAGGAGAGTCAAGTATTAGAGGACATAGGTTTAAAGTGCGTGGGGAAATGTTTAGAACAGCTGAGCGAGGCACATTTTGTTACACAGAGGGTGGTAAATATATGGAACGCGCTGCCGGAGGAGGTGGTGAGAGCAGGTACGATGGCGGCATTTAAGGGGCATCTAGACAAATATATGAATAGGGTGGGAATGGAAGGATACGGACTCCATAAGTGCAGACGGGTTTAGTTTAGGCAGGTACCATGGCCGGTACGGGCTTGGAGAGTCGAAGGGCCAGTTCCTGTGCTGTATTGTTCTTTGTTCTTTGTTCTTTAGTACGTCAGTTGACAAAGTGTTAGGAGAGAGCCCATGCAAACACCAGCCAAGTGTTTGTGAAGATATCTCCGTGTCCAACTGTGGCATAGTTGCAAAACCTATTCCAGTAGGAGAGCTGGATAACTCTTCCATGATGAAGAATTGCTAAAAGCCGTGGCTAAATGAGCTTTGAAGACAGACAGGTAGCGGACTCGCTGTCTGATCTGTGCTATCAGGTGACAATTGGGTCACCACAGTCGGCCTTGACACCATTGATTATGTATTGGAAAATCGGCTACGGTTCCCACTCAGAACTGCTGCCTACGTAACCTCGGTTGAAAAGTGCCCACGTGGTTGTCAGTGGATTAGGCTCAGCTGTGAATGGCTAGCTGTACTTGGGTAGAATTTCCTGGCGCTTCTGCATTCTTCCACAGTTAGGAGGGGAAAGCCCTGGAGAAGCAAAGAAGCTTACGCTGTTTCTCTGAATTTCTGCTAGAATTCCTGCTGATGTCCCAACTTGCACACAAATGATGGCCCTGAGAAGAGAAGCAGTGGAGGGAAAAAAGGGAACAACAGTGACCCAACTACAGACTGGGAAAGACGGACGTCCCATAACCGCTACTCGTCAGGATCATACTTACCATTGATCCCTTTGCACGAAGGATAAGCAATCTCTCCAAACCTACATTGTTCCCAGAGCAGCCACAGCCATGACGAGAAGTCTTAAATTCTACTGACCCACTCCTGCTGTGTGATTATAAATCAAAAGAAACCAATTTTATGCATAAGATATCTTCACAATGTAAATGTAAAAACAAAACTAATTAAATTTAATCTTCTTGGTGGAGAGCTCAACATCCAGACCATGCTTCTGCTGAAGAAATCTGGTTCCTTACAGAGCCACTGGTGGTGGTGAGTTAGCCAATGTAAAGGGATCCATAAGACTTGGGAGCAGAAGTCAGCCATTCAGCCAATTGCATCTGCTCTGCCATTCAATGCAATCATGGCTGTTTTCACACTGTACCCCCATAACCCTTGATTCCCTTTTAATGATTGAACATTCTTAACGACTCAGCCTCTACTGCCCTCTGCGGTAAAGAAAATTCCACAGATTTACTACCCTCGCCCTCTCATCCTGCCAGCTCCCACAGCAACCTTTAACCCTCACTATCCCTTGCTATCACCAATTCCCATAGTATGACCCCCAGGACTCATCAGTTGACACCACAAGCCCCTTTGCCCTCTTTCCCCTCCACTCCTATTTGGGCCTGCACCCATCTCACCCCCACACTCCCATTCAATACCAACTCACTTAACCCATGACCCCCGCAGCATTTCGCTCTTTCCCCTAGTACCCCAAATCTACCCCCCCCCCCCCTCCATAGTTGATCCACTTTTTCATTTCTCTCCACCTCAGCATATATCATCACCATCCACCAGTACCTTATGTAGACGTCCTCCTGCAACGTGAAGGTCCACCTCTTGGATGTTCCTACAGCAAGAAGGTCCACCTCGCTGGAAGCTCCTGCAGCGAGAAGGTCTGCCTTGCATGAAGCACCTGCAGCGAGAAGGTCCACTTCACTGGAAGCTCCGGCAGCGAGAAGGTCCGCCTTGCACGAAGCTCCTGCAGCGAGAAGGTCCACTTCGCTGGAAGCTCCTGCAGCGAGAAGGTCCACTTCGCTGGAAGCTCCTGCAACGAGGAGAAGGTCCACCTCGCTGGAAGCTCCTGCAGTGAGGAGAAGGTCCACCTCGCTGGAAGCTCCTGCAGTGAGGAGAAGGTCCACCTCGCTGGAAGCTCCTGCAGTGAGGAGAAGGTCCACTTCGCTGGAAGCTCCTGCAGCGAGGAGAAGGTCACCCTCGCTGGAAGCTCCTGCAGCGAGGAGATGGTCCACCTCGCTGGAAGCTCCTGCAGCGAGGAGATGGTCCACCTCGCTGGAAGCTCCTGCAGCGAGGAGATGGTCCACCTCGCTGGAAGCTCCTGCAGCGAGGAGATGGTCCACCTCGCTGGAAGCTCCTGCAGCGAGGAGAAGGTCCACCTCGCTGGAAGCTCCTGCAGCGAGAAGGTCCGCCTCGCTGGAAGCTCCTGCAGCGAGGAGAAGGTCTACCTCGGTGGAAGCTCCTGCAGCGAGGAGATGGTCCACCTCGGTGGAAGCTCCTGCAGCGAGAAAAAGGTCCACCTCGCTGTAAGCTGCTGCAGCGAGGAGATGGTTCACCTCGCTGGAAGCTCCTGCAGCGAGAAGGTCCACCTCGCTGGAAGCTCCTGCAGCAAGGAGATGATCCACCTCGCTGGAAGCTCCTGCAGCGAGAAGGTCCACCTTGCTGGAAGCTTCACCCATCCATTGCTGCACATGGTGTTCCAGGGTTCACGGTCATTGGAGGGCGCAATCTTCCAATTTCTGTAAGCTGTCCTAGGCTGCCTTCCAGGTAAGTTGTGATATGTCACGCCAAGCTGGCCCGGACTTGTTCCAGATTGGCAAGATATCCCACTGGTGGTGCAGATAATTGGACAGGGCAGACAATTCCGATTGAGCCTTCATCTGCCTCCCATTAATGGGGTGCAAAATGGCTTGACGCTACCCCTGGGTGGGAATGGCATCATGCCATGATGAGCAGGTGTGCACGTTACCACTGTCATTTCACAGCAGCAGGAACCCGATTTTTCAGCTGAACAAAAAATCCCAGCTGAGGTCGGAGATGAGGTATTGTAATTTAAGGGACAAAAGTGAAGGTTTCGAGCAGCATCTTTGCTAGCTAGAAATTAGATGCTCATGAGGCAGAATTTGGGAGAATTGCTGTCAACTAAGGCGCCGGAGGACACCATTACTCTTCAGTGACCTGGACACTCGTTTTAAGCTGTAAAGTCTATTTGCCTTTGTTAAGTACACTTTTTCCTTTCTAAAATAAACTTTCTCTTTCAATTTACTTCTCAAGAGTCCAACTTTCCTTATGGTTATGTTTTGTTCGAGTCAAAACGTTTATGGGATTTTGCCAGGTTAATTTGAAGTCCGATAATTGAAGGATTAAGAATTAAGACCAATAAAAATACTATTGGATACCCCAGCTGGGCGCCATTTAGCACTGGTCCCCACAACCTGGGACCAGACGCAATGGCACTAGTGGGGGAGGGGGTTTCCCAATGAACAGAGACCCCTGGGTGGTTGGCCTATGGGCAGGTTGGCACCCTGGCAGTGCTGATGCAACCTGGGCACCATGGCACTATCAGTCTGGCACTGTCATGGTGCCCAGGTGGCACTGCCAGACTGGCAGGGACACTGTTAGGGTGCCAGACTGGCAGTGGCATGGTGGCACTTTGCCCATGCTGGGGATCGGGCCTGGGGGTGCCCTGCCGTATGAGGTGGGATGTGTGGGGGGGGGGAGGGGGGGTGGAAATTCGAGGACCCACCAACAGGTGAGTTGGGGTGTTGTGGGGTGGGGGAGGTCCAGGGATTGCGCCGGGGGTTGAGAGCTCAGGGCGCCATTTAAAGATGGCGCCATGATCTCTTCCTGCACTGATAAGCAGAGCTCCTCAGCACATGAAATGCAACTGAGTACGGCCTCGGCAAGTCGTTTCCCGCTGAGGCCTGAAAAAAATTAATGCATCCGATAATGGGATGTTCCCGGCACTTAACCCTGTCCAAAGCTGGACTCTGTTATTTTATCGTTAGATCACGCCCTTTGATTCCAGTCTTGTTAAGATGAGGCATGTTTTCCCTGCACAGGCACCTACAGCTCCAGAACTGGTCCCAAAGTCCCAGGGCTTTTAAATCCATCAATGCCAACTCCAGCTCTTATTTTTAACTCCCTTATCCTACATAGATAAGAATGTGGCACTGGGAGATCTCCTGAGATTATTATTCTTAAATTCTAAATTCCTGCTTTTTATTCTGTCATATTTACTGAAACTCCTTTTCAAAAACCTCAATTTAATTTTTTCCTATTATGTTATTTCTCACATGGTCTCAGGTATTTACTTCTGGAACTATCTTTGTTCTGCCTCCTATCTACCCCTCTGACTGTAGTGGGTAGTCACTCATATCCTTCCATTGCTATCTCACTCTACATGCATCGCAGTATCTACTGAAATGTTCAATCCAGGAGCTCGCTGTATTCCCAGATGAGTGTCACTAGCTGGTCCTTGAGTGCAAGGAGTAACACATTTGCTTCATGTGAGCTCATTCTAGACACAAAACACCCAGTACATTCCATATTGCATCTATATCTTCTGTTTTAAGCTTTCTCTCCATTCTAAACTCAGTTGTTTACTCTTAAAAGGTTAATAATCAAATACAACAACTGATTTATCCCCTGAAATATAACTCCTAATAATTCAATTCTGTCCAAAATTCTGTTCAGTTTTTAAGTGTGTATGCATTAAGCCCTTAAGGATAGCAGTAAGTGAAATGCAATCAACAGTTAAGATTGAAACCATTAAACTGAATTTTAAAATAATTGGGCACTGCCATTGGCTCAGTGGGTACAGCGTATGGTCCTTGACTGTCCCAGGTTAATTCCCTGCCTTGTGCAGAGTTAGTGAACTTAGCTGGAATTAGCTGGTTGGGATGCTGCAGTTGGCTTTAGCATCCGAGTTAGGGGTTGGATTCCATTCCTGATGACTATCCAGTGACGTGTGTACACTGTAACAAACACTGTCCCCATGAACAAGTAGCCTGTCAGTGCTCACTAGCTAGACTTGCATGTGAAGGTTGGTTATTTTGATGAGATTCTGGAATACGCTTGAGTCGATGAAACTACTCCAGGGATAATTGGTGAGATAGGGAGGAAGTTGTAAAGCAAAAAGCTTGCTGATTCCTTTTGGGAAAAATAGGCCAGACTCGGATCGTTAAGAAGATTTTGTAATGATCATGTTTTACAATTACACCCTGCCCTTCTGCAGCAACAGACATTTTGTTAGTACAAGGCTGTTTTTGAGCACTTAGCTCTGCTTGGACAAGCCCCATCATGCCCCCAGACTTCCTTCCTTTTGTTGTTTTCAGTCTCCCTGTTGATGTTTCCATGGTGGCATTATCTCAAAATATTTCCATTGGACTATAACATGCCTTGGGTAATAATGGGAAATCAAAGATGTTGTGGGAGGTCCAGGCCATGATACGTGTAGAAACCAGTTCCGTTATAAGTAATGCACTGAATGTTTAGACGTTGGAATGTAAAGAACAAGAATGTGAGATATCCACAGCAAGGGTTCAGTCTCTGCTGGTATGTCCAAGTGATACTGAGCCAAATAAATCCAATTCTGTCAGGGTTGATAGCCTGCCTTGTGCTGAGTTAGCAGATCTCAGTTTGAGCACTTGTAGGACTTGCAGGCACAAATTTTGGGGATTGGAAGGGGAAAGTTGGCCAGTTTCCTCCTTGTTATCCAGTACTCCTAATGGAAAGAATGCGTATATGGATAGAGGACTGAATCATGCTTGGTTGTCGTGGCCACCAGAGAGCAATTGCCTGCCACACTCTGGGATTATGTGAACAATAAACATTATATGAAGTATCTGACTGTCCGGTATCGAACCATATCCCAGTGTGAATTAGGAAAGAGGAGTTGGGCAGCACAGTGGCACAGTGGGTTATCCCTGCTGCCTCACGGCGCCCAGGTCCCAGATTCGATCCCGGCTCTGGTTCACTGGCCAAGTGGAGTTTGCACATTCTCCGTGTCTGCGTGGGTTTCACCCCCACAACCCAAAAGATGTGCAGGGTAGGTGGATTGGCCATGCTAAATTGCCCCTTAATTGGAAAAAATGAATTGGGTACTCTAAATTTATAAAACAAAAGAAAAGAGTAGTTAGTGGCAACAAAAAACCATACCAGGACATCACTTGACTTTCATTTCCACTACCTGTAGATTAAGACCTATAGCTCTATCCTTTGTAAATGCTTAAGATGTAGGGCTGGTTTAGCTCAGTGGGCGAGACAGCTGGTTTGTAATGCAGAACAAGACCAGCAGCGCGGGTTCAATTCCTGTACCAGCTTACCCGAACAGGCGGCGGACTCTGGCAACTAGGGGCTTTTCACAGTAACTTCATACTTGTGACAATAAAAGATTATCATCATTATTATTAGCTGCTGAATTACACCAGCTTGGCTGTCTCCTTTTCTTCATATCATTCTTTTTTAAAATATATTTTTATTGAGAACATTTTCCAGTATAGCACAGTTTTTTTTTAAAAACTAAATACAATCCCAAACTTGTCCTTCCTGCCCCCCCAAAAGAAAACAAATTGTAACCAGACATCCCACCCTCCCTTCCCCAACATCTGACAGTGACCAACTCCCTGAAATAGGAAATGAAAGGCTGCCACCTTGAGTAGGACCCTTCTGCCGACCCTCTCATGATGTACTTGGCCTCTCTAAGTGCAAAGACTCAATAAGGTCACTGAGGACGAAGCACTGGGCAGAACTGGAATCCTCCATCCAAACAGAACTCGCCTTCAGGCTATTAATGATGCAAAGGCGAGAGTCTACACCTCCGTCCGCAGATCCGGTGAGTCTGAGACCCCAGAATTAGCCAACAGCGGGCAAGGCTCCAGCTCAATCCCTAGAATCCCTGACATTGGAGCGGCACGGTAGCGCAGTGGTTAGCACTGCTGCCTCACAGCGCCGAGGACCCGGGTTCAATCCTGACCCCAGGTCACTGTCCGTGTGGAGTTTGCACATTCTCCCGGTGTCTGCGTGGGTTTTGCCCCCACGACACCAAGATGTCCAGAGCAGGTGGATTGGCCACACTAAATTGCCGCTTGGAAAAAAAAGTGGGGGTACTTTAAATGTATTAACAAAAAGAATCCTTGACATGGTGTTGAAGGAGACCCAAACGATTACGCACCTGTTCTGGTCATGTCCTACACTTGTATGATTCGCTGACCTCCGAGAACAACGCTCGCACTTATCCTCCACTCCGGGGAAAAAACCCCACTCATCCGTGCCCTGGTCAGACGTGTCCTGTGCATCGCCTTGAACTGAATCAAGCTGAGCCTAGCACATGAGGTGGAGCTGACCCTGTGAAGAGCCTCACTCCACCCCCGCCCTTATCAAAAACAGGACCCAGCTCCCCCTCCCATTTCCTTTTTGCCTTGTCCAGCAGAGCTTGCTCCACTGACAAGATCCAACCATAAATATCTGAGATCTACCCCTCCCTCAATTCAGCCTGTGAAAGGATCCTATCCAACAGAGAAGGCGAGGGTGCCAAGAGGAAGGAAGGAATCTCCTTGCCCAAAAAATCATGCACCTGAAAAACGTAAAAACATTGTGGTTGAAAACCGAAGCGGAGCCATAATCAAGGCCCTTAAACTAGTACCCTTACAAGCACTCGCCTCCATCCGCCCCCATATGGAATCAGGATCTGTAGGCCACCCCCGTACTTTCTCGATGTTCACAGCCCAGTCATAACATGAAAGATATGCAGGGTAGGTGGATTGGCCATGCTGAATTGCCCCTTAATTAGAAAAAATGAATTGGGCACTCTAAAATTTTTTTTAATAAGTTTATGCAGCGAGGTCTAGTTATGGGCCACCTGGATTCCCAGATAACAAAAGCTACCTCCGGCCAAATGAAAAGGCAACATCTCCAATGTGGCACCCCTCCCTGAGGAGTTCACTGGAAAGTATTCGCTTTTGTCCAGATTCAAATTATGCTCCAAAAAGAAGCCAAAGCTCTTGAGGTGCTTCATGACCTCCAAAGCAGATCATCTGCATACAATGACACCCTGTGGTCCCTCCCTCCCCTCTCTATTCCCCGCCACCATGTTGATGACCTCCATGAGATTCAATTGCCAAGGCATACAGTAGGGGGATTATGGGCAACCCTGCCTCGTACCTCTATTTAACTGGAAATATTCCGAGCTCAGGGCATTTGTTTGAACACTCGTGGTGGGAGCTCTGTATAAAAGACCGATCCAAGATATAAATCTAGGCCCAATCCGAAACTTCCAGGGATCACAACAGATACCTCCATTCCATCCTATCAAAAGCCTTTTCAGCATCCATTGAAATAATCACCTCTGGTTCAGGAACTTGCAAGGGGGACAAAATAATATGAAGTAATCTCTGTATATTGGCCTGCCTTTAACAAACCCAGTCTGTTCCACCAATATCACCCCCGGAAGGCAGGGCTCCAAACACATTGCCAAAACCTTCGCCAACAGCTTAGTGTCTGCGTTCACTAACGGAATAAGGTGAAACGACCCACGTTGAATTCTTATCCTTCTTCAAATCAAAGAGATTAACGTGTCGCCGGCAATACCCTGCGGGACATGGAATCAGTAAACATATCTTTTTTTTTAAATTTAGAGTACCCAGTTATTTTTTTTCCAATTAAAGGGCAATTTAGCTTGGCCAATCCAGCTATCCTGCACATTATTTTGGGTTGTGGGGATGAGATCCACGCAGTTACAAGGAAAATGTGCAAACTCTACACAGACAATGACTCGGGGCCGGATCAAACCCAGGTCCTCGGCGCCGTGAGGTAGCAGTGCTAATCACAGTGCCGCCTTGCCACCCATCATTAAACATATTTTTTAAAAATAAATTTAGTGTACCGAATTAATTTTTTTCCAATTAAGGGGCAATTTAGCATGGCCAATTCACCTACCCTGCACATCTTTGGGCTGTGGGGGCGAAACGCACGCAAACACGGGGAGAATGTGCAAACTCCACACACTGACCCAGAGCCGGGATCGAACCTGGGACCTCGGCGCCGTGAGACAGCAGTGCTACTCACTGCGTCACCGTGCTGCCCCATTCAACATATCTAACAGCAATGGGATCAGCTGACTCACAAATTCCTTGTAAAATTCTATCAGGAATCCGGGCCCAGGGCCTTCACCCAATTGCATTAAACCTATACATTTCTTGACCTCCAGGCTCAACGGGTACTCCAGCATCTGTCTTGCTCTGTCACTGGGACAGACAAGCCATCTAAAAATTTCATCATGGGCTCCAACTTATAAAGTCTGCAGTAAAAGGCCTCATTGACCTTCCCTGGGTTGGAGACTAACCTGCCACTCGGGTCTTTCACCTGCATTATCTCCCAGGAGATTCGCCAAAATTTTGGTCGCTGAGAACAATACTTTCTTATTTCCTAAAACTGCAGTCTCCCAGGTCCGACTATCAAATCCAGAATGAAATACTTGCCCCACTCAGCCCTTCCATAGCTTTATCTGATCCTTAAACTGCAAATGGGTCTCCTGCAAAAACATGACATCAGCACCTCAAACTCTTTTTAAAAAATAAATTTAGAGTAGCCAATTATTTTTCTTTTCCAATTAAGGGGCAATTTAACATTGCCAATTCACCTAACCAGCACATCGTTGGGTTGTAGTGGTGAAACCCACGCAGACATGGGGAGAATGTGCAAATTCCACACAGACAGTGACCCAGGGCCGGGATTCGAACCCTGGTCCTCAGCGCCGCAGTCCCAGTGCTAACCACTGCGCCACATGCAGTCCTGCACTCAAACTCTTAAGGTGCGCAAACACCTTAGATCTTTTTACTGGGCCATTCAACCCCCTTACATTCCAGGTTACCAGCCTAACAGGGGACTGTCTACCACCCCGAACCAGAGTCAGCCATTCCCACCATGTGGGGTAGTCCAGTAACTCAGAGAGCCCACACCAGGCCCACCCAGGATGGCCGCTAAATTCCCCATCCAAACAGAACAAAGGAAAGGTCATGGCCAATGTTCGAGGGCTAACGTTCTTCCCCCACCCAACACACCTTCCATCAATACCATACCCAGATAAACCAATAACAAGGCAAACAAATCGCTTCCCCCGCATCCAATGCAAAGCTCATCATTTTCTTAAAAACCCACAGAATGAGCTGCAGTTACCCTCACCCCGCCACTCCGTTAACTAACTATAATGTTAGCAGGACAACCCCTGCTCAGAATAAAAAAACAGAACAACTAACCATAACACCAACCAGCCCCCCACCAACATTCAACTTTAAAAGTTAGGGGGAGGGGGAAACCAAAGAAAAACACTACCCATTCCGCAAACCAACAGTGAAAATACAAATGTAAACTACAAAATGCCCAACAGACAACCTAACAAATCCCAAATATCACACAAGCAGAACCCGCTTCCATGAGCCGAAGGCTAGAACATACGCCTGTGGCCATCTAAAATGGCAGCCCGCAAAGGATAATGGGAATTATGGTCAGGTTGGGACACAGACAGTACACAGCCCCTGTGTATTGTGCAGCGGGAAACCAGACCTAACTGAAACTCACACCTGCTAAAGGTCAATCACCGATTTCCCCAGGACAATGGGACACAGATCGAAACATAGCAGCAGTAGCAGACTCGGGGGCGCCTATTTACCTTATTTGGGAGTGCATATATGCCTTGGACAATAGCAGCTAGGACCTGCACAGCCGTCGAGGTGATTAAAACCCTACCGATCCATTGGATCCCATGTTGGGACCACCCAAAAGAGTGTGAAAGATCGGGGGATAAGAAGAACTGCGCCACCAGTATTCTGTCTCTTTTGGGACCGGCCTCTGCCCCGACCAACTGCAGCACATCGACCAGCCAAGTTCAAGGACCCGCGATTGCTACCCGAAGGATGAGCCGCAGCCAAGACGAACCTGACGACTTCCAGCCGCCACACATGAGGATCCAGATAAAGGCCTTATCTAACCTGCACAGAGCCGGTTACTTGGAAGTTAAGTAAAGGTCATTTCAGTTGTTAGGTATAGTTTAATGTGTAACCGCGTGTAGATTATTACGCATAGAACCAAGCCTGTGTTTAATAATAAACTGTAATTGAACTAATATACTGGTTGTGTGGCATTTGTCCAATACATGGAACGTACTCGCGTCTTCTGGTTCAGATAAAAGAGCCAACACACCCAAGCGAGTCTGAGACCCCAAAAAGAGCCACCAGAAGGCAAGGCTCCAGCTCAATCCTAAGAATCCCTGACATGGTGAGAAGAAGGAGACCCAAAATATCACACGTCCACCCCCCCCCCCCCCCCCCCCCCCCCCAAACAGACATCACACAACAGATACAGTTCACAGTTACCTTGATCCAGTCCATACTTCTGGTCAAATGCCTCTGCATCCTCTGGTGCATCAAAATAGTAATCTGTCGATTTGTAAATTTACATAGAATTTACAGTGCAGAAGGAGGCCATTCGGCCCATCGAGTCTGCACTGGCTCTTGGAAAGAGCACCCTACCCAAGCCCACATCTCCACCCTATCCCACAACCCAGTTACCCCACCCAACACTAAGGGCAATTTTGGACACTAAGGGCAATTTATCATGGCCAATCCACCTAACCTGTACATCTTTGGACTGTGGGAGGAAACCGGAGCACCCGGAGGAAACCCACGCACACACGGGGAGGATGTGCAGACTCCGCACAGACAGTTACCCAAGCCGGAATCGAACCTGGGACCCTGGAGCTGTGAAGCAATTCTGCTATCCACAATGCTACCGTGCTGCCCTCAGAGGCGCGCAGTATACATCACCAAATCGAACATTGCTTCTGTACAATTCAGCCTTGGCCTTGTTGAATGCTGCACGCCTCTTAGCCAGCTCTGCTTCCACATCCTGGTAGAGCCTAATGGCGTAGCCCTCCCATTTATAGTCCACCGCAGGACCCTTTCCTTTTCTTGGTAACTGTGAAAATGCACGATGATCGCACACAGTGGTTATTTACCAGAACAGGGCTTCTGCCTGAGCGACCTGTGGGCCTGATCCAACTCGGGAGGGGAAGCCATTCTACCCTCCCCCACCATCGTCCCAAACAGCTGCGACATTTATTTTGTTGGGTTCAGACCTTCCAGACCCGCCAGCAGCCCAACGACTCTCAAATTCTGCCTTCTGGAGCAATTCTCCAGATCGTCGTGCTTGGCCCTTAGCGCCTTGTTATTACAGGCCTCCCGTGCCATTTCCACTTCCAGGGAGGTAATCTGATCACACTCCATCGAAAGAGCAACCTCCACATCCTTTAGCACCGCGCCTTTTCCATCAGGTCCAGAGGCGCACGAATAGGGTATAGGGCCCCTTTGATTGCTCTGTCAAGGTCTTCAGAGACAGCCTGCTGTTGTTTCCCCTGCCAAGATGCCTGTGAGCATTTCAGTGGTTAGTGGAGTGGCCAAAGAAACAGCTGGAGCCTCCGCCATTTTCTCAGCCGATTAGGTTTCGAAGCTCCTGAGTTGAATGACAAACCCTTACCTTTTTGCTGCCCGGTTTTGTACTTCTTGGGCATTCCTTTTACGTGGGTCTCTGTACCCCATCAAACTAACAAAGTTCCAACCAAAACATCCCCGAAAACCAAGCGAAAAGGGCCAACATCAAGATAGTCTGGCGGGAGCCACCTTGTGTGCGACAGCTCTTCTGCATGACGCCACCAGAAGTCTCCCTTCATATCATTCTGTTCAATCCAAGAATTTCTGTCATGATCATTGAACAGCAATTCAAAATTTGAACTTTGATGTACAGCAGTGATGAAAGGGCACCAAGAAGCTTCACATTAAAAACAGTCCAGGGTAATCTGCCCACAGTGAGGAGTTTGCACGTTCTCCCCGTGTCTGCATTCGTTTCCTCTGGGTGCTCCAGTTTCATCCCACTGTCCATAGAACATAGAACATAGAAAATACAGCACAGAACAGGCCCTTCGGCCATGATGTTGTGCCGAACCTTTGTCCTAGATTAATCATAGATTATCATTGAATTTACAGTGCAGAAGGAGGCCATTCGGCCCTTTGACCACCCCCGACCCTACCCAAACTCAACACCTCCACCCAACACCAAGGGCAATTTGGACATTAAGGGCAATTTATCATTGGCCAATTCACCTAACCCGCACATCTTTGGACTGTGGGAGGAAACCGGAGCACCCGGAGGAAACCCACGCAGACACTGGGAGGACGTGCAGACTCCGCACAGACAGTGACCCAAGCCGGAATCGAACCTGGGACCCTGGAGCTGTGAAGCAATTGTGCTATCCACAATGCTACCGTGCTGCCCTTAAGAACAAAGTAAATCTACACTATATCATTTTTACCGTAATCCATGTACCTATCCAATAGCTGCTTGAAGGTCCCTAATGTTTCCGACTCAACTACTTCCACAGGCAGTGCATTCCATGCCCCCACTACTCTCTGGGTAAAGAACCTACCTCTGATATCCCTCCTATATCTTCCACCTTTCACCTTAAATTTATGTCCCCTTGTAATGGTTTGTTCCACCCAGGGAAAAAGTCTCTGACTGTCTACTCTATCTATTCCCCTGATCATCTTATAAACCTCTATCAAGTCGCCCCTCATCCTTCTCCGTTCTAATGAGAAAAGGCCGAGCACCCTCAACCTTTCCTCGTAAGACCTACTCTCATTCCAGGCAACATCCTGGTAAATCTTCTTTGCACCTTTTCCAAAGCTTCCACATCCTTCCTAAAATGAGGCGACCAGAACGTGTACACAGTACTCCAAATGTGGCCTTACCAAAGTTTTGTACAGCTGCATCATCACCTCACGGCTCTTAAATTCATTCCCTCTGTTAATGAACGCGAGCACACCATAGGCCTTCTTCACAACTCTATCCACTTGAGTGGCAACTTTCAAAGATGTATGAACATAGACCCCAAGATCTCTCTGCTCCTCCACATTGCCAAGAACTCTACCGTTAACCCTGTATTCCGCATTCATATTTGTCCTTCCAAAATGGACAACCTCACACTTTTCAGGGTTAAACTCCATCTGCCACTTCTCAGCCCAGCTCTGCATCCTATCTATGTCTCTTTGCAGCCGACAATAGCCCTCCTTATTATCCACAACTCCACCAATCTTCGTATCGTCTGCAAATTTACTGACCCACCCTTCAACTCTCTCATCCAAGTCATTAATGAAAATCACAAACAGAAGAGGACCAAGAACTGATCCCTGCGGTACGCCACTGGTAACTGGGATCCAGGCTGAATATTTGCCATCCACCACCACTCTCTGACTTCTATCGGTTAGCCAGTTCGTTATCCAACTGGCCAAATTTCCCACTATCCCATGCCTCCTTACTTTCTGCATAAGCCTACCATGGGGAACTTTATCAAATGCCTTACTAAAATCCATGTACACTACATCCACTGCTTTACCTTCATCCACATGCTTGGTCACCTCCTCAAAGAATTCAATAAGACTTGTAAGGCAAGACCTACCCCTCACAAATCCGTGCTGACTATCCCTAATCAAGCAGTGTCTTTCCAGATGCTCAGAAATCCTATCCTTCAGTACCCTTTCCAGTTACTTTGCCTACCACCGAAGTAAGACTAACTGGCCTATAATTCCCAGGGTTATCCCTAGTCCCTTTTTTGAGACAGGGGCACGACATTCGCCAATCCCCTGGTACCACCCCTGTTGACAGTGAGGACGAAAAGATCATT
The DNA here is from genome assembly GCF_047496885.1 of Scyliorhinus torazame. NCBI lineage: Eukaryota > Metazoa > Chordata > Chondrichthyes > Carcharhiniformes > Scyliorhinidae > Scyliorhinus > Scyliorhinus torazame. The sequence continues at coordinate 173,651,816 of NC_092716.1, read as the reverse complement.
GCCAACGGTTCTGCAATTTCATCTCTTGCTTCCCATAGAATCCTTGGATATATCCCGTCAGGCCCGGGGGACTTGTCTATCCTCAAGTTTTTCAAAATGCCCAACACATCTTCCTTCCTAACAAGTATTTCCTCGAGCTTACCAATCTGTTTCACACTGTCCTCTCCAACAATATCGCCCCTCTCATTTGTAAATACAGAAGAAAAGTACTCGTTTAAGACCTCTCCTATCTCTTCAGACTCAATACACAATCTCCCGCTACTGTCCTTGATCGGACCTACCTTCGCTCTAGTCATTCTCATATTTCTCACATATGTGTAAAAGGCCTTGGGGTTTTCCTTGATCCTACCCACCAAAGATTGTTCATGCCCTCTCTTAGCTCTCCTAATCCCTTTCTTCAGTTCCCTCCTGGCTATCTTGTATCCCTCCAATGCCCTGTCCTGAACTTTGTTTCCTCAGCCTTACATAAGTCACCTTTTTCCTCTTAACAAGACATTCAACCTCTCTTGTCAACCATGGTTCCCTCACTCGACCATCTCTTCCCTGCCTGACAGGGACATACATATCAAGGACACGTAGCACCTGTTCCTTGAACAAGTTCCACATTTCACTTGTGTCCTTCCCTGCCAGCCTATGTTCCCAACTTATGCACTTCAATTCTTGTCTGACAACATCGTATTTACCCTTCCCCCAATTGTAAACCTTGCCCTGTTGCAAGTACCTATCCCTCTCCATTACTAAAGTGAAAGTCACAGAATTGTGGTCACTATCTCCAAAATGCTCCCCCACTAACAAATCTATCACTTGCCCTGGTTCATTACCCAGTACTAAATCCAATATTGCCCCCTCCTCTGGTCGGACAATCTACATACTGTGTTAGAAAAGCTTCCTGGACACACTGCACAAATACCACCCCATCCAAACTATTTGATCGAAAGAGTTTCCACTCAATATTTGGGAAGTTAAAGTCGCCCATGACTACTACCCTATGACTTCTGCACCTTTCCAAAATCTGTTTCCCAATCTGTTCCTCCACATCTCTGCTACTATTGGGGGGCCTATAGAAAACTCCTAACAAGGTGACTGCTCCTTTCCTATTTCTGACTTCAACCCATACTACCTCAATAGGGGTGATACTCCTCGAACTGCCTTTCTGCAGCTGTTATACTATCTCTAATTAATAATGCCACCCCCCCCCCCACCTCTTTTACCACCCTCCCTAATCTTATTGAAACATCTATAACCAGGGACCTCCAACAACCATTTCTGCCCCTCTTCTATCCAAGTTTCCGTGATGGCCACCACATCGTAGTCCCAAGTACCGATCCATGCCTCAAGTTCACCCACCTTATTCCTGATGCTTCTTGCGTTGAAGTATACACACTTCAACCCATCTCCGTGCCTGCAAGTACTCTCCTTTGTCAGTGTTCCCTTCCCCACTGCCTCATTACATGCTTTGGCGTCCTGAATGTCGTCTACCTTAGTTGCTGGACTACACATCCGGTTCCCATTCCCCTGCCAAATTAGTTTAAACCCTCCCGAAGAGTACTAGAAAACCTCCCTCCCAGGATATTGGTGCCGTCCTGCTTGTACAGGTCCCACCTTCCCCAGAATGCGCTCCAATTATCCAAATACCTGAAGCCCTCCCTCCTACACCATTCCTGCAGCCACGTGTTCAACTGCACTCTCTCCCTATTCCTAGCCTCGCTATCACGTGGCACCGGCAACAAACCAGAGATGACAACTCTGTCTGTCCTGGCTTTTATACTTCCAGCCTAACTCCCTAAACTTCTTTATTACCTCCACACCCCTTTTCCTACCTATGTCGTTGGTACCAATCTGTGCACCACGACTTCTGGCTGCTCCCCCTCCCCCTTAAGGATCCTGAAGACACAATCCGAGACATCCCTGGCCCTGGCACCCGGGAGGCAACATACCTTCCGGGAGTCTCGCTCGCGACCGCAGAATCTCCTATCTATTCCCCTAACCATTGAATCTCTCTACAACTATTGCTTTTCTATTCTCCCCCTTTCCCTTCTGAGCCCCAGAGCCAGACTCGGTGCCAGAGACCTGGCCGCTAGGGCCTTCCCCCGGTAGGTCATCCCCCCCCAACAGCATCCAAAACGGTATACTTGTTTTGAAGGGGAACGGCCACGAGGGATCCCTGCACTGTCTGCCTGTTTGTTTTTTTTCCCCCTGACTGTAACCCAGCTATTCTTGTCCTGTGCCTTGGGTGTGGTTACCTCCCTGTAACTCTTCTCAATCACCCCCTCTGCCTCCCGGATGATCCGAAGTTCATCCAGCTTCAGCTCCAGTTCCCTAACACGGTCTTTGAGGAGCTGAAGTTGGGTGCACTTCCCGCAGGTATAGTCAGCGGGGACACCGGTGGTATCCCTCACCACCCACATCCTACAGGAGGAGCATGTAACTGGCCTAGCCTCCATCCCCTCTTACCTGACAGAATATAGCTGCTGTGTGGACTAACTAGATCTCCGCCCTCCGACTCTGCTCCCAGTCAGCTATACTTTCTGTAAACTCCTGGCTCTCTTCTCACTCTTTGCGGAAATGTCGAAAACAAAATGAAAGGAGCACCTTACTCCCTCCTCACCTAACTCCCTCGGGCACCAAATTCTCACTATCGCACTCAAATGCACCAAATTCAGCACTCCCTCGGTCACCAAACTCTCACGATCGCACTCAAATGCACAAATTCAGCACTCAGTGCAAACCAAAGATGCATAGGTTAGTTGGATTAGCCACTATCAATGAATGGGGTTATGGGGATAGGGCAGGGGAGTGGGCCGAGGTAGAGTGCTCTTTCGGAGTGTTGGTGCAGATTCGATGGGCTGAATGGCCTCCTGCACTATAGGGATTCTATGGAAAAACAGAAAATGCTGGAAATACTCAGCGGGTCAGGCAGCATCTGTGGAGAGGAACAATATTAATGCTTCAGGTCGATGATTACGGAGCGTTCCAAGGGTCAATCCCATCGACCTGAAACTTGAATTCTGTTTGTTGAAGAGTCGCGATTGATCCCTTGGTGTCACTTCCTTGTGGTAAATTGCAAGGAATTAGTAAGTTATACACTTTGGTAACAATGACCAATATTGCCATGCACACAGGACACTAAATAGCCGGTCTAGAATTAATTGCTGGGTCATAAACAATTAGCAGAATATTTACTCTGGGATTTAGACAACTGATAGTATGGAATATTCTATGGCTGGTGGTGAGTTACATATAACATAACAAAAATCATAGGATCAATCCGTGGTTATTGCAGAGAAGATCTTTTGACTCATTATATCCATGCTGGCTCTCTGCAAGAGCCATTCAACTCGTCCCATTTCCCCCATACTTGTAGCCCTGCCAAATTATTTTCTCTTCCGGTGCTCATCCAATTCCCTTTTTGAAAGCCATAATTGATTCTGCCTCCACCACATTCTCGGGCACTGCATTCCAATCCTAACCACTTGCTATTTTTCCTCATTCCACCATTGAGTTGGGATAGTGGTACACAGGGTCTGTGTATGAGGTGTATACAAATGGCATTTTTACGGGGGGGGGGGGGGGGGGGGGGGGGGGGGGGTTGCCTGCGTGTCAGTTGCAATTTCCAATTTAGTGAGATGAAAGGTTTCTTTCAGACTGTACTGCAGCCTGCTTCCTGTTCACACATTGCTGACAGCTAAATACAGAACATGTAGTGCTGAAATGGCCTCCCAGCAAGTTCAAGCAACTGCCACACAACCTGCATACAAACGGGTGGCACAGTGGTTAGCACTGCTGCCTCACAGCTCCAGGAACCCGGGTTCAATTCCAGCCTTGGGCAACTGTGTGGAATTTGTATGTTCTCCCCGTGTCTGCGTGGATTTTTTCTGGGTGCTCCGGTATCCTCCCACCGTCCAAAAATGTACAGGTTAGATGGATTGGCCATGCCAAATTGCCCCTTCGTGTCCAAAAGGTTAGGTGGGGTTACGGGGATAGGGTGGGCTTGGGTGGGAGGCTCTTTCTAGGGGCCGGTGCAGACTAGATTGGCTGAATGACCTCCTTCTGCACTGTACATTCTATGATTTCTAAATCATGGAGGATGTACTTGTGTTGAACTTCGAGAAGCCCAATTTACTCAACACCACATTGTTCTTCTCCACTAGGCTTTCCCATCTTCCCTTTCCCTTGGCAGATCTCATGAGCACTCCAATGCCTAATTGAATTGGTCGTTGTTTACATAAATCTAGCCAGTGAACACCATCAGGGTGGAGTCAGCTGTGGAGAATAGAAAAGCTGAACTTCAGCCTGTCATCCTTCATTTGACGTCAGTACCCACATTTTGTGGTGAAGTCACTGGATCGCAGACAAGAGCAAAAAACCTGTCTGATTACCCTGTCCAATTACCCTGTCCTGGTTTGATAGCTCCTCGGCCAATTGTAGCAATGCAACTGCTGGCCCAGCTGAGATGAATTAGCTCAGCACATATGAATGATTACATTTAATGCAAGGTTCAAATCAGAAATAGTCCTGACTTCACCTTTTGTGGATCAGCTTTTCATTGGTTAATGGATTAACCCACAGATTTGTTTGGAGGCACTGATAGCTAATTATTTAGTAGCAAGCTTTAAATCAACTGAGAAGGATAGTGTTGATTTGTGACAGCCTTTACCAGCTTATTGATGGATTGAAAGTATTTTATATATTTCCAATTAAGGGACAGGTTCTTTTCCATAGATGTCACGCCCAGTTCCCGAAAGAAAAAAGGCGGGGGATAGTGAGGAAATACCAGCAGCTGCTGGTGCCCCCCAAGCAGGGTGCTTCAGGCTCGGCGGGACCCGAGAGGGCCCGCTCCACCCAGTACAGTTTAGCACCCAGACTTGTTCAATTTCTCAGGGGAGGGGGTCAGCGATAACTCCCTGCTTCTTAGGTTCTTAGCGGGTTATAGTTTGGAAGACCCTCTGTCCCAACCGCTGTCTTCGGGCACCTCTGCCACGATCCCAGACCTGTTTCCAGAGTTATTTTAAGGGCCTTCCATTGACCAGGCGACGGGGGCAGTGCAGGCATCTGCACCACCGCCTCCCGCTGGCCCGGGCCCCCCGGAGGAGCCTGAGGAGTTCCCGCCTGTCGATGATCCCGGTGGCGGGATCAGGGCAGGCCCTGGGTTGGTTGGTGGGCTCCTGTCGTCTGCCGCACTCAGTGTGGTGGAGGATTCGGGCCCGGAGGGCGACAGTCCAAAGGCTGTCAGCTGCCCAGTGTCGGAAGCGGAGGGTGCACATGAGTCTCTCTGCAGTGGGGTGCAGGGCTCACTCGTGCCTGAAACTGTGTCGCATCTCGCCCTCTCTGGGGGGCTCCCATCATCTGGCACATCATAATTGAAGGTTCTTTTGTTTTTCTGCCTCCGTAGATAGTTCAGGCAGTGCCCTATTGGGCCCCCCCACCATCCTCCTTTCCCCTCTCTCCCCACCACACCCCTTTCTGTTGGTACAGAGGTGAGGGTATCTGGTCTCTCCAGCGCAAAGTTTAGTGCTTGTACCGTTTTATTTTTGTACAACTGTGTTGTGAACTGTTTTAATAATCAGAGTATCCTTCCTGTACATTGGTACTGAGGGGAGGGTACCCTGTTTCTCCAACACAAAATTAGTGTTTGTACCGTTTGACCGTGTATATATTTACCCAAGGACAGCGGTTGGGACAGAGGGTCTTCCAAACTATAACCCGCTAAGAAGCAGGGAATTATCGCTGACCCCCTCCCCTGAGAAATTGAACAAGTCTGGATGCTAAACTGTACTGGGTGGAGCGGGCCCTCTTGGCTCCCTCCCTCCCCACCACCTTCCTTTCCCCTCTCTCCCCGCCACAACGCCTTCCTTTCCCTAAGGGGAGTATCCTACCCCCCTCCCTGTACGCTGGTACTGAGGGCAGGGCACCCTGTTTCTCTTCAACACGGTGGAGTTTGGACATTCTCCAAGTGCCTGCGTGGGTCGCCCTCCGTGGAAACAATTTTAATAGCCATGATATGTTAACAAAAATGGGCAGATAGTTGGAAGAAACGATTTAATGCATTCGACAAAATTAGTGTTTGTACCATTTGGCCTTGTACATATTTGTTACTGTTTTAATAAAAAGATATGGGGTGCGATTCTCCGAAATGGAGACTAAGTGTTCGCACCGTCGTGAACGCCGTCGCATTTCACGACGGCGCGAAATGGGCGCGGGGACTACCGATTCTGGCCCCCACAGGGGGCCAGCATGGCGCTGGAGCGGTTCACGCTGCTCCAGCCTCCCTTCCCGGCGCCAAATGGGCGCCACGTCAACTTGCGCATGCACAGTTGGGCCACGCCAACCCGCGCATGTGCGGGGGACATCTTCAGCGCTCCGGCCCTGCGCAACATGGCGCGGGGGTCCTGGGGCTGGAAGCGGACCAAAGTAGGTCCGGGGACAGAAGAGGACGGCCCGCCGATCGGTGAGCCCCGATCGCGGGCCAGACCCCATCGGAGGCCCCCCACCACTGGTGAAGGAGCGCTTTTCCCCCGGGCCGCCCCCCGACCCTTCGCGCAGAGTTCCCGCCGGCAGCAACGAGGGGTGTTTCCGCGCGGCCGCTCGGCCCATCCGGGCCTGAGAATTGGCGGCCGCGGACAGCGGCCCACGACCGGCACCACGCCAAACACGCCGGCGCAAATGGCGGCGATTCTCCGCACCTCAGAGAATCGCCGCCGCCGTTGAGGCGGGTGACGTGGTTGCGCCAATTCTCCGGCCTGGCGCGGGGCTGGGAGAATCGCGCCCATGGTCAATTCACCTGCCTGCACATCTTTTTGTGTTGTGGGGATGAGACCCATGCAGACACTGGGAGAAAATGCAAACTCGGACAGTGACCCGGGGCCGAGAACAAACCCGGGTCCTTAGCGCCGTGAGGCAGCAGTGCTAACCACTGCGCAACATGATTGAAAGCATCTCTCCCTTCCAATCATGTGGGTTTTTTTTGTATAAATTTAGAGTACCCAATTCATTTTTTCCAATTAAGGGACAATTTAGCGTGGCCAATCCACCTACCCTGCACATCTTTGGATTGTGGGGGCAAAACCCACGCAAACACGGGGAGAATGTGCAAACCCCACACGGACAGTGACCCAGAGCCGGGATCGAACCTGGGACCTCGGTGCCGTGAGGCCATGGTGCTAACCCACTGTGCCACTGTGCTGCCCTCCTTTCAATCATGTGTGATAAGCCTGGATAGTCAATATAAACTGGGGAGATGGTGGTGTAGTGGTAATGCCAATGGACAAGACGTCCAGATTAATGCTTTGGGGAGATGGGCTCAAATCCTACCCCAGCAGCTGGTGGAATTTAAATTTAATTGACAATTCTGGAAATATAATGTAAGTCATAAAGGTGACCATGACTGCATCATCGATCATTGTAAAAGTCTACCTGATTCACTAATGCCCTTTAGGGAAGGAAATCTGCCATCCTTAGATTGGCCTACGTGCGACTTCAGACCCACTGACTCTTGCCTCCCCTCTGAAATGACCTGCAAGCTACTCCAGTTCAAGGGCAGTTAGAGATGGGCAACAGATTACACCACATTCCATGAAAAAGTCAAGAAAATAAAATGGCTATTCAACCATGGAAGGGTTTCACTGTCAGGTCAGATCCTACACTCACCTGGTGTTGTCTCCTTTCTTCTCCTTCCCACAATATTTCTTACTTCACCTCTCTCCTTCCATCCAGTCCTCCCAACCCCCACCTCCTTCCGCTGAAAATTTGAACCTCCCACAGTTAAGATAGGCTAACTAAACAAGTACTGCAGAATTGAACCTGAACCTAGATGTTCTGGTCTGGACCTCAATTTCGTTACACTCAGATACACAGCAAGATATTGTTTTCCTTCATGACCCAGAAATGCCAATTATGGTACTGTCTCTTCAAAGCCTCAAGATCAAATTAGTGAGCAACTATGATATTTATATTTGCTAATGTTGACAAAGAAGAATGATGTTTTCCAAACAGTGGAAAGAATTGATTTAAAAAAATAAAAATTTAGAGCACCCAATTTATTTTTTTCCCAATTAAGGGACAATTTAACATGGCCGATTCACCTATCAGGCACATCTTTGGGTTGTGGGGGTGAGATCCATGCAGACACTGGGAGAATGTCCAAACTCCACAATGACAATCACCTGGGGCGGGGATCCAATCCGTGTCTTCGCCACCGTGAGGCAGCAGTGCTAACCACTGCGCCACCGTGCCATCCTCAGTGGAAAGAATTGTAATAGCTATAGATATGTTGACAAAAACGAGCAGATAGTTGGAAGAAACGATTTAATGCAGAATTATGAGGTATTGCATTTTGAGAGGAAAAATAACATTTTAGTACATAGTCAATGAAAAGATTTGGGATAAGTATCAGAAAAGGAGACCAGAAGATGCAAAGACCTAATTTCTTCAAAGTGACACACCGATACACAGTAGCAGCAATGTGTGTACCATGTACAAGATGCACTGTAGGAACTCAACAAGGCTCCTAAGCCATCACCGTTCAAACCCACAACCACAATCATCTAGGACAGGGGCAGGAGATACATGGAAATACCACCACCTGGAAGTTCCCCTCCAAGCCACTCACCATCCTGACTGTTCCTTCACTGTTGCTGGGTCACAATTCTGGAACTCCCTCCCTAACAGCGCTCTGGGTGCACTTCGATCAGATGGACTCCAGCAGTTCAAGAAGGTAGCTCACCACCACCTTCTCAAGGGCAGTTAGGCGTGCGCAATGAATGGTGGCCTAGCCAGCCAAACCCACATTCCTTGAATTAATTTTTTAAAAAGCTTTTTGGTTTTAGAAATAGGAATAGAAGAGTACAATGTGAAACAACAAATTGCCGCAAATTCCGAGTACTGTGTATTATCATAGAATTTACAGTGCAGAAGGAGGCCATTCGACCCATCGAGTCTGCACCGGCTCTTGGAAAGAGCACCCTACCCAAGGTCAACACCTCCACCCTTTCCCCATAACCTAGTAACCCCACCCAACACGAAGGGCAATTTTGGACACTAAGGGCAATTTATCATGGCCAATCCACCTAACCTGCACATCTTTGGACTGTGGGAGGAAACTGGAGCACCCGGAGGAAACCCATGCACACACGGGGAGGATGTGCAGACTCCGCACAGACAGTGACCCAAGCCGGAATCGAACCTGGGACCCTGGAGCTGTGAAGCAATTGTGCTATCCACAATGCTACCATGCTGCCACATTTAGAAAAGACATTAAAAGCTAAAGAGGGCACTCAGTGTAGATTCACCAGGATGGTACTAGCGGTGAGAAACTATAGGGAAGGAAAAGAAGTGAGATATTGGGACCATTGGAAAGCTAAGAAAAACTTTAGAAAGGTTTTTTTTTAAATAGTGCCTGTGAATAGGAAAGAACAATCTTCTGTACTAAGAGAGTGAATGATGAGGAGTCCTCATTTTGAAAAAACAGGTACCAGGAGAAAAAATGTTTACGCAGGGGGTTGTTGGAGTTGGAATGCTTTGACAAGGAGTAATTGAGGTAGGGACTGTTGCACCTTTTAAAGGAAAAGCGGATAAATATTTGAACTGGAGGAAGATGCAGAGCTGTGGGGCGAGAGTGAGGAAGTGTGATTAGCTTTGGATTTCTGTAATAAATAGTTGACACAGATATGGTCTTCCACACTGTAAACTTCTCTGCTGCTGTGGTTCACTGTAATCTGAGGCGGGTGGATCAAGTCAGAATGGAACAAATGGTATAAGCAGGATTGACATTATTTATTTTATTTGTGTTCAAAACGCTGTTACTTTTTGAAAGTCTGTTTATAGTTGCTGTGTATAAAGTGTTGTGGCAACATCAAAGTGTTGGGAATGGAGGAGACAAGCTGGGTTTTGCCTGCTGAACAGCTCACAGTTCATTTCTATGTATGTTTGGGCTTGCATTCTGGGTGATAGCTGTTTGGATTGCTGTCATCTTTATGGAGAGTGAGAAGGAGGAAGTGGTACATCCTGAAAATGTAATACTGTGCCTGGCCTGCATTTAGCTCCCCAAGGTGGTTGTCAATACTCAACCACTTCCCGGCATTTGCACACTAAACAGCAGAAGTATTTTTAAATCATTGGAAACTGGCAGGCAGCGCTATTTATTCTTTCTGTGATGTTTTGATAGTTCAAAAAAAAATCCGCTTGACCCTGCTGTTTCTTCCTGAATATGACTTTTCCAGAAAATAAAATTATTTTTCCTTTCTTCCTTCATCTATCATTAGGTTACAGTTGTAAGAGAACCTTGGCTTGTACCATGTTAAACTGAGCTTTCTGCAAATAAATCTCAGATAGTGTGTGTTGATGGCTAATTTTATCATGCCAGGGGTGGCGATTGTGGGGTCTAATATGGGAAATTGGCAGAGGACAGGAGGGTGGTTAATAGTAAAAACAGGGATTCCTGTCTATGTTTTAATAGATTTATATAGAGTAAATCTACATGAATAAAAATAGCTTCAGCCCTGGGGATGTATGGATGAGGTTCTGCTAATTCTATGGCAAAGTCGGTATATAAATGACCAATATATATGGTTGGCAGTATTTACATTATGTTTGCCAACTCATTCCATGGGATGCCAATAGGTTTCCGTTGATAATTCAATCCAAGTTAAACTACCCAAAATTGTTGTTTTAATGAACAACAAACTACAGTCTGTTGCTTGTCACCGTGTGACCCCAACCCATTCCCACAGGGCTACTTTCTCTTAACAATCCGAGACTAGAAGAAGGCCATTTGGCCTATTGTGTCCATGCAGGCTTTTTACAAGAGCAACCCTCGCCTAGTTCCATTCCCAAGTCTTTTCCCTGGACTCTCCCCGTCAGAAGGGGAGGAGCAGGAAGGAGGTGGTGGTGGCGCTGGATGCAGAGAAGGTGGTTGATTGATTAGAGTGGAGTTATTTGTTTGCAGTGTTGGTTTTGAATTGGGCCTAAATTTGTGGAGTGGGTCAAATTGTTCTATAAGGAACCTAAGGCGATGTATGTACGAATGGGGTGAATTTGGGATATTTTTAGCTGCATAGGGGAATGAGGGAGGGCTGCCCCATGTTCCCCCTTTTGTTTGCGCTGGTGATAGAGCCCTTGGTCATTGCACTGTGGAGCTCGGATAAGTGAAGGGAGATATGGGGGGTGGGTGTGTGGAGGGGGTGGGGGGAGCATACAGTGTCCCTGTATGCTGATTACTTGTTGTATATTTCCACCCTGGGTCCCACAGTGGGGGATATAATGGTGCTGCTTAGCCGATTTGGAGCTTTTGCGAGATATAAATTGAATTTGGAAAACAGTGAGTGCTTTCTGATCTCTCGCCAGGGGTGGGAGTGGGTTTGGGGGGATTGCCATTTCGTATGGCAACTACTCACTTCAGGTATCTGGTGGTGCAGGTGGCATGGTATTGGGCCCGGCTCCGTAAAGTGAATTTTACGAGCCTGGTGGGCAGGGTCAAGGCGGATTTGTTGACGTCGTTCAGCCTCCTCCTGTCATTGGCAGGTCGGGTGCAGGTGGTAAAGAAGAATATTTTGCAGCAGTTTTTATTTTTATTCCAGATTTTACTGGTCTTCTTGCCGAAAGTGTTTCAAACGGTTGATTTTGTTGTTTTGTCGGGCAGATAAGGTAGCAAGGATTCCAAAGACGCTTCATTAAGGGAGATGGTCAAGGGGTTTGGCGCTACAGAATTTGATGTATTATTATTGGGCAGCAAACACCGAGAAGGTGCGGGATTGGGATAGGGAGCCAGAGGCAATTTGGATGAGGTTGGAGGCAGGTTCATATCGGGGGTCGGGGCTGCGGGCGCTGGCAACGGCGCGCTTCTGTTTGCCCCAGGAAAATATTCGGGTAGGCCGGTGGTGGTGGCCATGCTGAAGATGGGAGGCAATTCCAGCAGCATTTTAAGTTAGGGGTGGGGTTGACGGCAATGCCGATCTGAGAGATCATGGGCTGGATTCTCCGTTTCTGAGACTAAGTGTTGACGCCAGCGGAGCATGTGTGGACTTTCACGACAGGAAAATCGACGCCAACCGATTCTGGTACCGGTGAGGGGCTAGCACCGGCGCCGAGTGAAACTCCCGCGGATTGCGCCGAAAATGGCCGGGTCCCGGGCTGTGCATGCGCACGGCTGCCGACCTGCACTGGTCGCCGGCCGGGCGCAAACCCTAACCAGCAAACCGCGACCCCACAGCCCACCCCTGGCCACCCCCCACTAGTACCCCCAGCCCTAGCAGAAGCCCACCCCCGCCCCCCTCCAACGGCACTGCTCCCGGCAGGGTGTGGCAATACTGGACACTGACCACAGCCAGCATGCGGGTTCCGGACCACACGCGGCCTGTGCCGTCGGGAACGCGCCAGTTTGTAGGGGGTGGAGCATGGAGGACCGCTGTAAAACCGGCACTGGCTCCGGTTCCACAGTCAGAATCCATTCTCCATCCAATCGCTGATCACGATTTCGCTGTTGGGCTAGGGAGAATCCAGCCACGTGTTTGAACCAATGAGGTTGGATGCTAGGTTTTGTGGCTGTGTGGAGTGGGGGGTGGTGGAAAAGAAGGACTTCATTCTGGAAGAGCGTTTTGCAATCTTGAAGGAGTTGACGGAGACATTTGGGATTCCGGGGGAAGAGGGGGGTGGAGGCGTTTAGGTATATGCAGGTGCAGGATTTTGTAAGGAAGCTTTTCCCGACGTTTCTGGTGACACCACCCTCCTCGTTGTAGGGGATGTTGCCTGTGATGGGGTTGGAAGGGGGAGTCATCGTGGCGATTTTATGGGAGGATTCTAGAGGATGATATGGCATCGTTGGAGGGGGTTAAAGCCAAGTGGGAGGAGGAGCTGGAGGAGGGGTTGTCATGTGAGGTGTAGCGGAGGGCGAATGCCTCAACCTTGTGTGCGAGACTGGGGTTAATACAGTAAAAGGGGAGGGCAGCACGGTGGCACAGTGGTTAGCACTGCTGCCTCACGGCGCCGAGGTCCGAGGTTCGATCCCGGCTCTGAGTCACAATTTGTGTGGAGTTTGCACATTCCGTGTGTTTGCGTGCGTTTCGCCCCCACAACCCAAAGATGTGCAGGATAGGTGGATTGACCACACTGTAGCCACCTGGGTTGGCCACTTCCTGACTTAAAATGGAGGTCCGCAAAGACTACAGGGAAATTCAGCCAACACAGACAAAAACTAGCAAGTGCAAAATCTCCTGTGTATTAGAACTTGCAAAAGGCCAGACAGCACTGAAACTCACAGCCATCTGCATACTAATGAGCGATCCCCGGGTACAATTGAAACATGGAAGGTGAATAAGGCCAAGCCAGACTCCTCGGCGCCAGCAGGAGCCAAGACAAAGGAAGGCCAACGGACACTTAGGGACCACCCAGCGATCAGGGAACCGCTCCAGTATTGGAGAAATCGATCCAAGTGATCGGAACATAGTCCAATCACTTGGAACCAGATATGGGGTCCCCCCCGAACGGCGCGAAGCCCCTGGGGACTATAAAGTAAAGCCCCCAAGTTCAAATCGGTCTTCTTGGCAGGGTCACTCAGCAACGCGAACCAACCCTTGACAGTGAACTGCTTAGTTGCCGCAACAACCAAGTAAGTCTCCAGTCAACGCACACTACGAGATAGGTGCTCCTAGCTACCAGTCCATACCAGCTTTTGAATCCTGCAGACTCAGAATCGAACGAAAGGCCATTTGTTCCCCATACCTGGTGGGCCAGTTCCGAAGCTAAGTATAGGCCTTTTAGCGATAGAGATAGTCTAGAAAGTAGAGTTATATGCATGAGTAGTGATTTACTGTGTATAATAAATGTGTTTTGATTTGAATCTTACTAATTGGTGCGTTGAGTTATTGATCAGTACTTGAACTTGAACCTTGTGGCGGTATCATAAAGATACCTGGCGACTCTAGAGCAAAGGTTATAGAAACAGAGCAAATTCAGTAAAGACCCAACGGGCAACGAATTAAGAGCCAACCAAAGTTAGCAACAACACTAAATTGCCTCTTAATTGGAAAATATTAATTGGGTACTCTAATTTTTTTTAAAAATACAGTAAAAGGTGGTGCATAGGATACCTGCGGGCAGTGTGGGCGAGGTCCGCCAAACATGAACATATGCCCTTGTCCTACCCGAAGTTGGAGAAATTTTGGAGATCTTTTTTCAGCATCATGTGTCGGCGATCTTGCACTTAGATTTGGAGCCCACGCCTCTGAGGGCCATAGTTGGAGTGTCAGGCCTACCGGTGCTGCAGCCTATGTTTAAGCCTTCGCCTTAGTGATTGCTAGCAAGCAGGTCCTGTTGGAGTGGAGATCAGCCTCTCCTCCTTGTGCCTCAGTGTGCCTGGGGGACCTGAAGGAGTTCCTGTATCTTGAAACGGTCAAGTTCACCTTGAGGGGGGCAACTCCAGAAGAAGCAGGATCTGTTCATTCTGCACTTTAAAGAGTCAGTTGCCACCAACTGCTTGGAGGTGGAGGGGTTTGAGAAGGGGGTAGAGATGGGGGGTTTTTCAGTCATATGTGGGTTTTTTGGTAGAGTGGGAGTTTTTTTTTTGTTCTTTTTGTGTTTTTTTAAAAAATGTTTGTCTACAAGGATGTTTAGCATCATTTTTTCTAGAAATTTAGAGTACCCAATTCATTTTAGCCAATTAAGGGGCAATTTAGCGTGGCCAATCCTACCCTGCACATCTTTGGGTTGTGGGGTCGAAACCCACGCAAACACGGGGAGAATGTGCAAACTCCACACGGACCGTGACCCACAGCTGGGATTGAACCTGGGACCTCCGCGCTGTGAGGCAGCAGGGCTAACCACTATGCCACAGTGCTGCCCTTGAGGTATAAAGTGGCTAATTACAATGTTGTAAATTCAATCCTGGTCTGTAGTGTCAGAGACTGTATGATTTCTTGGAAAATCTGCAGTTCACACATTAATGGCAGCGAGTAAGTGTACTCTCACATGACACCTTCCCCCAAGAAAAAAAAACCAAACCATCAAATTCAAGATGGTTTCATTTTTCACCTTTTCACTATCCTTTAAGAAATGCACACAGTAAATATACTTTTTTGTTTCAAAAAACAACCCACGCAAACGGGTATAATAATATAGTCCATTTTTTTTTTCATTTTTCTTCCTCCAACTGAAATCCGTCTCGATTGACAGTCTCTTTGAACAAGAAGGTTTCTGCACGATCCATCCATTTCTCTACGCCTCGGCATGTCTCTTTCAAGTCAGTTACTTTAGTTCAATCTGATCACAGAGTCCCTTGTAATTCTCCAACACATGAGCATTGGTTATCACAGCTTTCAGACAGTCAAATGCTCGTTGAAAGTCCACTGTCCACTGAAATTTTTCACACATCTTCAGCAAGTCCATCAGTGGAGCAATCACGCTACAAAGCTTTTGCACAAATATTCCATCAAATCCACTCATGCCAAGAAATCGCATTATTTCCCTTTGTCTTGAGGGTATAACTCCTCAAGGAAAGTGACGTGGGCTTTTCTTAATTCACTTTTGGCTAGGTTTATCACCAAACCCGTCTCCTGAAGTCGATCGAATAACTCCATCAGATGTTTTAAATGTTCTTTCCATGTCTGGCTTAAAATTACCAGATCGTCAATGTATACCGCATAATTGGGTAATCCTGAAACAACTTTGTTAGTTAACCGTTGAAATGTGGCTGGGGTGTTTTTCATGCCAAATGGCATAACTTTGAATTGGTATATACCATCTGGAGTCACAAACGCTGAAATCTCCTTCGCCCTTTCGGATAAAGGTACCTGCCAGTAATCTTTAAGTAAATCCAGTTTAGAAATAAAAGCTGATTGTCCCACTTTCTCAATGCAATCCTCCAAACGTGGGATAGGTTAAGAGTCTGTTCTTGTAACTGCATTAAACTTTCTATAGTCCATACACAACCGTTGGGTACCGTCTGGTTTTGGTACCATCATTATGGGTGAGCTCCATTGGCTGCAACCCACTTCAATTATGCCATTTTTAAGCATACTCTCAATCTCTTTGTTAACCTGTGCCAATTTTAAAGGGTTAAGTCTATGGATGTTGTTTGAGCGGAACAGCCTTTCCCACATCTACCTCATGTATAGCCATTTTAGTACTTCCCAATTTATCTCCACAAACTTGCCCATGTAATATTAATAACTCTTTCAGGTCAGTCCGTTTTTCCTCTGGAAGGTAACTCAACAATTTATCCCAATTTTTAAGAACATCCTCGTTTTCCAATTTAATTTGAGGTATGTCAAATTCACAGTCATCTGGATTTGGTTCGTCACTTTGAGTTAGAATCATTAAAACCTCCTCCTTTTTCTCTCCTTCTCTTTCAAAGTACCTTTTAAGCATATTCACATGACACACTCGGTGAGTCTTCCTTCTATCTGGTGTTTTTACCACATAATTCACCTCACTTAATTTCCTTTCAATCTGATAAGGTCCACAAAACCTTGCTTTTAAAGGTTCACCTACCACTGGTCACAATACTAAAACTTCATCTCCACTGGCAAAACTACAAACATTGGATTTCTTGTCCGCTACCCATTTCATCACATTTTGTGCAACTTTTAAATGTTGTCTAGCCAATTGACCTGCTCTATTTAATCGTTCCCTAAAATTTGACACTTAATCCAATAACGTAATTTCCGATTTCTCACTCACCAATTTTTCCTTAATCAATTTAAGTGGTCCTCTTACCTCATGACCAAAAATTCATTCAAAAGGACTGAATTTGATTGACTCATTAGGTGCATCCCGAATTGCAAACAGTACGAATGGAATTCCTTCATCCCAATCCTCTGGATAATCTTGACAATAAGCCCTCAACATTGTCTTTAATGTCTGATGCCACCTTTCTAACGCTCCCTGCGTTTCTGGATGGTACGCAATTGATTTAAATTGTTTTATTCCTAAGCTATCCATAACTTATTTGAATAACCTGGAGGTAAAATTTGATCCTTGATCCGATTGTATTTCTGTGGGTAGTCCATATCTAGTAAAGAATTTAAGTAATTCCTCCACAATCTTTTTAGTTGTAATATTACGTACTGGAATGGTGTCTGGAAACCTAGTAGACACTTCCATTATAGTCAAAAGATATTGATTCCCACTTTTTGTTTTAGGAAGTGGTCCTACGCAATCAATTAGGACCCTTGTAAAAGGTTCCTCAAATGCTGGAATGGGTATTAAGGGCTCTGGTTTTATCACCGCTTGAGGTTTGCCTATCACTTGACGTGTGTGACATGATTGACAAAATTTAACTACACCTTTATGTAGTCCAGGCCAATAAAAATGTTTTTTTATTTTAGCTTGAGTTTTCCTTATTCCCAAATGACCTTCCACTGGTACCTCATGTGCAACTCGCAACACCTCCTTTCTATACCCTACCGGCAATACTACTTGATGAACTTCTGCCCATTTTTCATCCGCCTGCATACGTAAAGGTCTCCATTTTCTCATCAAGACATCACTTTTACAGTAATAACACTCTGGTATACACTCAGATTCCTCTTCCGTATATGTTTTCTGATACATCCGTTTTATTTCAACATCTTTTTGTTGTAACTCCGCCAATTTTCCTGAACTAAAAATATCCGCCTCATCCTCCACCTGTTCTTGTTCTTTTTCAACCATCTGATCAAAAATCGTTTCTGATAAGTGCACTTCAACTTCATCATCCCCTTTGATTTCTCCTCTTGTCTTAACCTGTAATTTTGCGACCTTGTTACTACACAATCCGGAAAAATCCCAGTATATTTCGTCCTTCAACCCTTCAGTTGTCTGATTTTCCACTGGCTTATCAACCACAGTGGATAGTGAAGAAGGTTATCTAGGATTGCAACGGGATCTTGATCAATTAGGCCAGTGGGCCGACGAATGGCAGATGGAGTTTAATTCAGATAAATGTGAGGTGATGCATTTTGGCAGATCGAATCAGGCCAGGACCTACTCAGTTAATGGTATGGCGTTGGGGAGAGTTATAGAACAAAGAGATCTAGGAGTACAGGTTCATAGCTCCTTGAAGGTGGAGTCGCAGGTGGACAGGGTGGTGAAGAAGGCATTCGGCATGCTTGGTTTCATTGGTCAGAACATTGAATATAGGAGTTGGGACGTCTTGTTGAAGTTGTACAAGACATTGGTACGGCCACACTTGGAATACTGTGTGCAGTTCTGGTCACCCTATTATAGAAAGGATATTATTAAACTAGAAAGAGTGCAGAAAAGATTTACTAGGATGTTGCCGGGACTTGATGGTTTGAGTTATAAGGAGAGGCTAGATAGACTGGGACTTTTTTCCCTGGAGCGTAGGAGGCTTAGGGGTGATCTTATAGAGGTCTATAAAATAATGAGGGGCATAGATAAGGTAGATAGTCAACATCTTTTCCCAAAGGTAGGGGAGTCTAAAACTAGAGGGCATAGGTTTAAGGTGAGAGGGGAGAGATTCAGAAGGGCCCAGAGGGGCAATTTCTTCACTCAGAGGGTAGTGAGTGTCTGGAATGGGCTGCCAGAGGTAGTAGTAGAAGCGGGTACAATTGTGTCTTTCAAAAAGCATTTAGATGGTTACATGGGTAAGATGGGTATAGAGGGTTATGGGCCAAGTGCGGGCAACTGGGACTAGCTTAATGGTAAAAAACTGGGCGGCATGGACTGGTTGGGCCGAAGGGCCTGTTTCCATGCTGTAAACTTCTATGATTCTATGAGTAGGCATCACTCCCACCTGCGATCCAGCTATATTATCATCCAAGATAAACTGTATTCCTGGACAAGATAGTTTTTCTCTTACTACTACTACCACTTCACCACTCTTCACTGGACTTTCCAACCTTACCTTATATAATTGAACGCTACTCCTCTCACCCTGAATTCCACATATTACCACCTTTTCTGGCAACATTCTTCCCAAACTACATAATTCCTCATCTCTTACCATTAAAGATTGACTAGCTCCCGTATCTCTTAAAATTGTGACTTCTTTACCTGCTCCCCCTGATACACATGAGTAAACTTTACCCACACAAGTAAATCCTTCAAAGAGATCTGGCACCTTCTTATCAATCATCTCTTGATCAGGCTGTACAATCATTTGCACCTCCTTCGCTTCACTTGGACTTTCCTTTACCACTTTAACAAACCCCACTGTCTTCTCCTGTTTTACCACATCAGCCTTCCCAGTGCTTTTCTTCAACCACCAACACTGTGACTTTACATGGCCTAGTTTATTACAGTGAAAACATTTGAAACATTTCATTTCTTTTCCACCCTCTTGGATTTCTTTTTTAATCTGAGGTACACTCTCCTTATTATCTCCCATCAGATCACCTTTGCCTCTACCACTTGAGTATTTCTTATGTCCCCTGTTTCTATCCCTCACAGGCTGAAACTGATGTCGCAAACCAAGCTTTGATTTATGAACTAATTCATAATCATCTACCATTTCTGCTGCTAACCTTGCGGTTTTAACTCTCTGCTCTTCCACATGGGTTCTCACTACATCAGGAATTGAATTTTTAAATTCTCTGAGAGCTTCATACATTTGGTCTATTTTCAAAGCCCTTATCCACCTCTCAAAATTACTCTGTTTGAGGCTTCCAAACTCCATGTATGTTTGACCAAATTCTTTCCTTAAATTTCTAAACCTTTGTCTGTCGGCTTCAGGCACTAGTTCATGTGCACCGAAGATGGATTTTTTCACATCCTCATACGTCCCAGATACCTCCTCCGGTAGTGATGCAAACACTTCACCAGCCCTACCTACCAGCTTTGTTTGAATCAGTAATACCCACATGTCCTGTGGCCATTTCATTTGTTTAGCCACCTTCTCAAATGAAATGAAAAAGGCTTCTACCTCCTTCTCATCAAACCTTGGCAATGCTTGGACATATTTAAATAGATCCCCACCAAGCCTTCGAATATGACGCTCTTTCTCACTATCCTCATCACTATCATCCAACTGTACGTTTCCCTTTACGTCTGCCAATTTTAACTGACTGTCATGTTTCATAGCCATTTTCTGAAGTTCGAACTCAAAGAACAAAGAACAAAGAAAAGTACAGGACAGGAACAGGCCCTTCGGCCCTCCACGCCTGTGCCGACCATGCTGCCCGTCTAAACTAAAATCTTCTAAAAGAACAAAGAAACAAACTCACTTATTATTTCACACTCACTTATATTTTTTTCCCATATCTGTATCTCCCTTTCTCTTTCTTTTTGTTCTGCTAGGGCTATTCTTTCTTTTCTCCTTTCTTCTCTCTCCTTTTCTTTTTCCTCTCTCCCTCTTTCGTATTCAAGCCGCTTTAATTCTTTCTCGTGTTCTATTTATTTAAGTTGTAACTGAATTTTTGCCATTTCCAATTAGTTAAACTGTATCTCAGGCAACTTTAAATGCTTAGCCACCGCCATAATCACCTCACCTTTTCGCATTTTGTCATGTAATGTTAACTGCAATGTTTTTGCCAAATCTAACAGTCTGCTTTTAGTCTCTGTCCGTAAGGTACTGCATGTGACCGTCTCCACCCCCAAAAATGTCAGAGCCTCTGAAAGAGCCATTGTCCACAACACACTCCCCACTTAAACTAAAATACCGCACCTGAAAAGCAACCACAATATGCTCACCCCTCACTGTCTTTAAGTTCACTCAGCCAATCGAGCCCCCAATTTGTTATGGGCCAGGGTTTGGAGACCCCCAAAGTGTATCATGGAATTCACCTGACCCACAACTTTTAATAGATTGTGGTATGGGGAGCACACTGCCCACTCTGCAGGTGTGGTACAACAGAAATGGAAAAGTACTTTTTAAAGCAAAATAATGTTTATTCTATGAACTCAAGTTAACCTTTATAAAACATACAGTGAACATCTTAGCAACCATCACTTCAGATATAACCCCCAAAGAATACAACACTAAGTAATCCTTAATAACTTCCCAAACAACATCCAGAAGTCAGAAGCACATTAGGTTTACTTTCACTACTGAAAACATTTATAATTCTGAATTTACCAAATAATCAAGAGATAGTCTTTTCATGGCAGAGAGATCAACAGTGCACCTGCTCTGTCTGGCTTCAGCTCCAACAGTGAAAACGAAACTAAAACACACCCTGCAGCAAACAGCCTAAAACAAAGGTAAAAAACTTGCAGACAGCCCAACTCCACCCACTCTCTGACATCACTGCAGTAATAAACACCCATTTCTCAAAGGTACTCTCACTCCAGATATTTGTATACACACCCATTTATAAACACCCATTTGTTAAAGGTACTCTCGCATGACAGTGCACAACAATCAAAAATGAAACTTCCTTTGATATTATATTTCAAGTGAAGAAATTAAATGCACTAATTGGTGTATAATGCAAACTTATGATGTTGCTCTAACTTTTGTTGTCTTCTTCAGGGAACCATTTGCAGCCTATGTTGCAGCAGCTGGATGTGTCCTTAACTCTATTGTAGTAATGAAGTACATCCCAGCTCAAACCAAACAAACCCGGACAAAGGAAAATAACCCAGGTCAGTTGAAGTTTGTCTCTCACTGCATGAGTCTTTTTTTTTAAAATATTTTATTGAAAATTTTTGGTCAACCATCACAGTACATTGTGTAACCTTCACACAATAATATAACAGTATAAATAACAATGACCTGTTTTATAAACAAAGAATAAATAATATATAACAAAAACTAAAACTAAAACTAAATGGCAACTGCCTTGTCTCAGATAAACACTCTCCAAAAATATGATTTAACAGTCCAATATACAATTATAGCAACGACCTATACATATTATACATATATTAATAACCCCGAGACTCCTTCTGGTTCCTCCCCCCCCCCCCCCCCCCCCCCCCCGGGCTGCTGCTGCTGCCTTTTTCTTTTCCATTCCCTCTATCTTTCTGTGAGGTATTCGACGAACGGTTGCCACCGCCTGGTGAACCCTTGAGCCGATCCCCTTAGGACGAACTTAATCCGTTCCAGCTTTATAAGCCCTGCCATGTCATTTATCCAGGTCTCCACCCCCGGGGGCTTGGCTTCCTTCCACATCAACAGTATCCTGCGCCGGGCTACTAGGGACGCAAAGGCCAAAACATCGGCCTCTCTCGCCTCCTGCACTCCCGGCTCTTGTGCAACCCCAAATATAGCCAACCCCCAGCTTGGTTCGACCTGGACCCCCACTACTTTCGAAAGCACCTTTGTCACCCCCACCCAGAACCCCTGTAGTGCCGGACATGACCAGAACATGTGGGTGTGATTCGCTGGGCTTCTCGAGCATCTCGCACACCTATCCTCTACCCCAAAAAATTTACTGAGCCGTGCTCCAGTCATATGCGCCCTGTGTAACACCTTAAATTGAATCAGGCTTAGCCTGGCACACGAGGACGATGAGTTTACCCTACTTAGGGCATCCGCCCACAGCCCCTCCTCAATCTCCTCCCCCAGCTCTTCTTCCCATTTCCCTTTCAGCTCATCTACCATAATCTCCCCCTCGTCCCTCATTTCCCTATATATATCTGACACCTTACCCCCCCCCCACCCATGTCTTTGAGATTACTCTGTCCTGCACCTCATGCGTCGGGAGCTGCGGGAATTCCCTCACCTGCTGCCTCGCAAAAGCCCTCAGTTGCATATATCGGAATGCATTCCCTTGGGGCAACCCATATTTCTCGGTCAGCGCTCCCAGACTTGCGAACTTCCCATCTACAAACAGATCTTGCAGTTGCGTTACTCCTGCTCTTTGCCATATTCCAAACCCCCCATCCATTCTCCCCGGGGCAAACCTGTGGTTATTTCTTATCGGGGACCACACCAAGGCTCCCGTCTTTCCCCTATGCCGTCTCCACTGTCCCCAAATTTTCAAAGTCGCCACCACCACCGGGCTTGTGGTGTATTTCTTCGGTGAGAACGGCAATGGGGCCGTCACCATAGCTTGTCGGCTAGTCCCCCTACAGGACGCCCTCTCCAATCTCTTCCACGCCGCTCCCTCCTCTTCTCCCATCCACTTACTCACCATTGAGATATTGGCGGCCCAGTAGTACTCACTTAGGCTCGGTAGTGCCAGCCCCCCCCTATCCCTACTACGCTGTAAGAATCCCTTCCTCACTCTCGGGGTCTTCCCGGCCCACACAAAACTCATGATACTCTTTTCGATCCTTTTGAAAAAAGCCTTCGTGATCACCACCGGGAGGCACTGAAACACAAAGAGAAATCTCGGGAGGACTATCATTTTAACCGCCTGCACCCTCCCTGCCAGTGACAGGGATACCATGTCCCATCTCTTGAAGTCCTCCTCCATTTGTTCCACCAATCGCGTTAAATTTAACCTATGCAATGTACCCCAATTCTTAGCTATCTGGATCCCCAAGTAACGAAAGTCCCTTGTTACCTTCCT
Source organism: Scyliorhinus torazame (assembly GCF_047496885.1). NCBI lineage: Eukaryota > Metazoa > Chordata > Chondrichthyes > Carcharhiniformes > Scyliorhinidae > Scyliorhinus > Scyliorhinus torazame. Next base: position 173,628,429 of record NC_092716.1, on the reverse strand, counting down.
CAGCGGAAAGTCCTCTATTTCTCTGCTCTGCTCCCCTGGATGCACTACAAACAACTCACTTTTCCCCATGTTCAGTTTATATCCTGAGAATTCTCCAAACTCCCGAAGTGTCCGCATTATCTCTGGCATCCCCTACTCCGGGTCCGCCACATATAACAACAAATCATCCGCATACAGAGATACCCGGTGTTCTTCTCCTCCTCTAAGTATTCCCCTCCACTTCTTGGAACCCCTCAATGCTATTGCCAGGGGCTCAATCGCCAGTGCAAACAGTAATGGGGACAGAGGGCATCCCTGCCTTGTCCCTCTATGGAGCCGAAAGTATGCAGATCCCCGTCCATTCGTGACCACACTCGCCACTGGGGCCCTATACAACAGCTGCACCCATCCAACATACTCATCACCAAAACCAAATCTCCTCAGCACCTCCCACAAATAATCCCACTCCACTCTATCAAATGCTTTCTCGGCATCCATCGCCACCACTATCTCCGCTTCCCCCTCTGGTGGGGGCATCATCATTACCCCTAGCAGCCTCCGTATATTCGTATTCAGCTGTCTCCCCTTCACAAACCCGGTTTGGTCCTCATGGACCACCCTCGGGACACAATCCTCTATCCTCATTGCCATTACCTTGGCCAGAATCTTAGCGTCTACATTTAGGAGGGAAATAGGTCTATAGGACCCGCATTGCAGCGGGTCCTTTTCCTTCTTTAGGAGAAGCGATATCGTTGCCTCAGACATAGTCGGGGCAGCTGTCCCCTTTCCTTTGCCTCATTAAAGGTCCTCATCAGTAGCGGGGCGAGCAAGTCCACATATTTCCTGTAAAATTCAACTGGGAATCCATCCGGTCCCGGAGCCTTCCCCGCCTGCATGCTCCTAATTCCTTTCACTACTTCCTCTATTTCAATCTGTGCTCCCAGTCCCACCCTTTCCTGCTCCTCCACCTTGGGAAATTCCAGCCGGTCCATAAAGCCCATCATTCTCTCCCTCCCATCCGGGGGTTGAGCTTCGTATAATTTTTTATAAAATGTCTTGAACACTCCATTCACTCTCTCCGCTTCCCGCTCCATCTCTCCTTCCCCATCCCTCACTCCCCCTATTTCCCTCGCTGCTCCCCTCTTCCTCAATTGGTGGGCCAGCAACCTGCTCGCCTTCTCCCCATATTCGTACTGTACACCCTGTGCCTTCCTCCACTGTGCCTCTGCAGTACCCGTTGTCAGCAAGTCAAATTCTACGTGTAGCCTTTGCCTTTCCCTGTACAGTCCCTCCCCCGGTGCCTCTGCATATTGCCTGTCCACCCTCAGAAGTTCTTGCAGCAACCGCTCCCGTTCCCTACTCTCCTGCTTTCCTTTATGTGCCCTTATTGATATCAGCTCCCCTCTAACCACTGCCTTCAGCGCCTCCAGACCACTCCCACCTGGACCTCATCTGCCATTAGTCCCATGTCCATTCTCCAGGGTGGGCGCCCTTCTGTTTCCTCCCCTATCTCCAAGTCCACCCAATGTGGAGCGTGATCCGAAATGGCTATAGCCGTATACTCCGTTCCCCTCACCTTCGGGATCAACGCCCTTCCCAAAACAAAAAAGTCTATTCGCGAATAGACTTTGTGGACATAGGAGAAAAACGAAAACTCCTTACTCCTAGGTCTGCTAAATATCCACTGGTCTACTCCTCCCATCTGCTCCATAAAATCTTTAAGTACCTTGGCTGCTGCCGGCCTCCTTCCAGTCCTGGACCTCTTCCTGTCCAGCCCTGGTTCCAACACCGTATTGAAATCTCCTCCCATTACCAACTTTCCCACCTCTAGGTCCGGGATGCGTCCTAGCATACGCCTCATAAAATTGGCATCATCCCAGTTCGGGGCATATACGTTTACCAAAACCACCGTATCCCCCTGTAGTTTGCCACTCACCATCGCGTATCTGCCCCCGCTATCCGCCACTATAGTCTTTGCCTCAAACATTACCCGCTTCCCCACTAATATAGCCACCCCCCTGTTTTTCGCATCTAGCCCCGAATGGAACACCTGCCCCACCCAACCTTTGCGTAGTCTCACCTGGTCTATCAGTTTCAAGTGCGTTTCCTGTAACATTACCACGTCTGCCTTAAGTTTCTTAAGGTGTACGAGTACCCGTGCCCTCTTTATCGGCCCGTTCAGCCCTCTCACGTTCCACGTGATCAGCCGGGTTGGGGGGCTTTTTACCCCCCCCCCCTGTCGATTAGCCATCCCCTTTTTCCAGCTCCTCACCCGGTTCCCATGCAGCTGTGTCCCCCCCAGGCGGTGCCCCCCCGCCCATCCCACCCCATACCAGCTCCCCCCTCTCCCCAGCAGCAGCAGCCCAATAATTCCCCCCTCCCACCCCCCCCCCCCCCGCTAGATCCCCCACTAGCGTAGTTACACCCCAATGTTGCTCCCAGAAGTCAGCAAACTCTGGCCGACCTCGGCTTCCCCCCGTGACCTCGGCTCACACCGTGCGACGCCCCCTCCTTCCTGCTTCCCTATTCCCGCCATGATTATCATAGCGTGGGAGCCGAGCCCGCGCTCCCCCCTTGGCCCCGCCCCCAATGGCCAACGCCCCATCTCTTCCACCTCCTTTCCTCCCCCCACCACCTGTGGAAGAGAGAAAAGTTACCACATCGCAGGATTAATAACATAAAACTCCTCTTTCCCCCCTTTTTGCCCCCCTCTTCGCCCCCCATACTCGCCCCACCACTTTGTTTCAAACGTTCTTTTTTTTAATAACCCGCTCATTCCAATTTTTCTTCCACGATAAAAGTCCACGCCTCATCCGCCGTCTCAAAGTAGTGGTGCCTCCCTTGATATGTGACCCACAGTCTTGCCGGCTGCAGCATTCCGAATGTTATCTTCTTTTTGTGAAGTACCCGCCTTGGCCCGATTAAAGCTCGCCCTCCTTCTCGCCACCTCCGCACTCCAGTTTTGGTATACGCGGATCACCGCGTTCTCCCACTTACTGCTCCGAGTTTTCTTTGCCCATCTAAGGACCATCTCTCTGTCCTTAAAACGGAGGAATCTCACTACTATGGCTCTAGGAATTTCTCCTGCTCTCGGTCCTCGCGCCATCACTCGGTATGCTCCCTCCACCTCCAGCGGACCCGCCGGGGCCTCCGCTCCCATTAACGAGTGCAGCATCGTGCTCACATTTGCCCCGACGTCCGCTCCCTCCGCACCTTCAGGAAGACCAAGAATCCTTAGGTTGTTCCTCCTCGCGTTGTTCTCCAGCCTTTCCACACATCGTTTATGGTGTGCCTCGTGCATCTCCGTCTTCACCACCAGGCCCTGTATGTCGTCCTCATTCTCGGCAGCCTTTGCCTTCACGACCCAAAGCTCCCGCTCCTGGGTCTTTTGCTCCTCCTTTAGCCCTTCGATCGCCTGTAATATCGGGGCCAACAGCTCCTTCTTCAATTCCTTTTTGAGTTCTTCCACGCAGCGTTTCAAAAACTCATGTTGTTCAGGGCCCCATATTAAACTGCCACCTTCCGACGCCATCTTGGTTTTTGCTTGCCTTCCTTGCCGCTGCTCTAAAGGATCCACCGCAATCCGGCCACCTTCCTCTCCTTTTTTCATCCATATCCAGGGGGGATTCCCTTCTGGTTCACCGTACAGTACTTTTAGCCGTTAAAATTGCCGTTGGGGCTCTTATTAAGAGCCCAAAAGTCCGTTCCACCGGGAGCTGCCGAAACGTGCGACTCAGCTGGTCATCGCCGCACCCGGAAGTCCCTCACTGCATAAGTCTAAACATCAGTAGCTAATCCTTGTGCAAATTTTTCTTTAATCTATATCCTACTTTTCTGCCTTTGCTGTTTTCTCGCATAATCTTCCAGCCCTTTGATCTGCAGGCATTAGATACACTCTGCTGTTTCACATAATCTAACAGGACAAATGGTGCTGTGCCTGAGCAGCTTTTTGAAAGAGCTGTTTAATTTAGTCCCATACCACAGTTTTATTTCCTCCATAACCATACAAATTGGTCCTCTTCAAGTGTATGTCCTTTTGAAAGTTCCTATGGTTTCTGATGAAACCCCCTTTTCATGTCATGCATTCTAGATTGTAACATCCCTCTGTGTAAAAAAAAAAAGAAATATCCTAATTTTTCCTCTGGATCTTTTGCAATTATTTTAAACCTTTAACCTCTGGTTAATGACCCACTTATCAGAGTAAGCAATTTCTCCTGTTATAGGCTATAATGGAATTCCATTGAAGTCCAATCTGTAATATTCAGTCCCTGCCAGGCAGCACTTGTGGACATCTGTCCACTGATATTGTCCAGCAGGGGTTGAATGGAGCAATCAAGAGTATGATTCCCAACAAATTATTTCCTCTTCCCGTAAGCAGCACTGAGGTCAGTTGTGATGCCTCACCTGTCCTCTAGCCTGTGATCAGCTACCCCAATAGAGAATGGGAATTGACCCTGGAATGTTTTCACACAAAGGGTAGTAGAAATCTGGATCTCTCCTTTCCAAATGTCTGTGGATGCTGGGTCAGTTGAAACTTTTAAGACTCGGGTCAATAGATTTTTGTTTGGTATAGGTACCAAGGAATATGGATCAAAGGTGGTTCACTGGGATTGAGGTACAAACCAGTCATGATCTAATTGAAAAGAGGAGCAGCTCAAAGAGCTGGATGGCCTACCTTTTGATTTGTATGATTCGGTACAATTATGACAGATTCTTGATACAGCCAATCATTGGAAAAGCCTGATGTATTTTTTTCTGAATAAGATAAACAATAATGGTTTTGACACCACACCTCCTGTGTAGGGAGTAAACAGTGTAGTTGGATAAACATGGTCCTTTTCATCTGTGAAATGCGGATTTGTCCCCAGTGCAGTCCAATGAAATGAAAATTTCTGATGTGATGACTGTTTGGATCTCATAAACTGAGTTTGGGCAATCTCCGTTCAGTCCCCAGTAGACGCAAGTGCACATTATTCAGTATCAACTGGCACTATTTTGGCAGCTTTGCTCAGAAGAGTCTCAGGAGATTTTTTTGTTTTATTCTCTATGAGCAGATGGGGTAATCTTCCTCTCTTTCCCCCATGCCTGCAGCAATGATTTTATATAAAATAATGAGCAACTCCCCAAAGGCTTCATGGGTAACAGCAAAAGTTTGTTTTCCACAACACATAACGCAATATCTCAAATGTAGTCCCTGAATTATACCGAGATGGGGAAGAAAAGGAAAGAAAATTGAGCTGAGGAGGGTGAGCAGCAACAAACAACACGAGTGAGAGTGTGTGTGAAGCAATGAACATGCACAACGCTGAGCAGTAACACATTCATTTCTGTTTTAGAAACGGCTAGTAGCATCTTCAGTGTGAAAGAAATCTTAAGACTATTGAGTATCCCTGGAGCTGCAGGAATCCTTGCAATTAAAACCATCACTGGTCTGCCAATGGGTAAGCCATCTCAATGTACCTGTTTGAATATAAAGGAAATGCACAGCCCCTGGGCAAATCACCTTGTTCCTTATCATGCATTATCATAATGGTCACTGCATCTTCGTGCCTTTTGTACATGTTTATATACAATTGACGCTATGCTGTTGAGTTACCTCACTTACAGTGTAGTAAGTGCAAACCATAGGACCTTGGCACCATGAGGCAGCTGTGCTAACCACCATCTACCACAACCCATATTCCTTTTGAGGTTCTCAAAAGTTGGCTCAAACTCAACCAAGAATGAGAGACTCATTTTGTTCTGGATGATTGACATGAGCACGCTTGATTGCATTTTTGGTTGTAGTTCAGCTATTCATGGAAACAAATAATTTTCTGGTCAACTATACAAAAATTTAGGGCAGCACGGTGGCGCAATGGTAACACTGCAGTCTCACAGCACTGAGATCCCAGGTTCGATCCCGGCTCTAGGTCACTGTCCATGTGGAGTTTGCACATTCTCCTCGTGTTTGCGTGGGTTTCGCCCCCACAACCCAAAGATGTGCAAGATAGGTGGATTGGCTATGCTAAATTGCTCCTTAATTGGAAAAAATGAATTGGGTACTCTAAATTTAAAAATAAATTTTTTAAAAAAATAATCTTCTCTGAATGGCCTCATTTTTCAAATCACACAACAAACAAACGCTAATTGTATCGTCTACAAGTGGCCAAATTTGCAAAACTCTGCAAGTCGCTTGAGGGTTGCGATGAACTGCAATATTTTCCCCTTCTAACTGATTCCTTCGATGAAAGGAATAATTAACGGCTTTGATGCATTATGGTCTTCTAATATTTTAGCCAATTCTTGGTACATCTTATCCCTGGGTGTCATGGGCAGCAAGGTGGCGCAGTGGGTTAACACTGCGATCTCACGGCGCCGAGGTCCCAGGTCCAATCCTGGCTCTGGGTCACTGTCCGTGTGGAGTTTGCACATTCTCCCCATGTTTGCGTGGGTTTCACCCCCACAACCCAAAAATGTGCAGGCTAGGTGGATTGGCCACGCTAAATTGCCCCTTAATTGGAAAAAATTAATTGGGTACTCTTAAAAAAAATTTTTTTTAAAGAAGTCTGCTCTGCGCTCTCTCCCCGTCCTGCGCTCTCTTTCTTTTGCTCTGCTCTGCCCTGCTTCTCCCTCTTTTCTCTCTGCCCTCTCTCCCCGCTCTGCTCTGCGCTCGCTCCCCGCTCTGCGCTCTCTCCCCGCTCTGCGCTCTCTCCCCGCTCTGCGCTCTCTCCCCGCTCTGCGCTCTCTCCCCGCTCTGCGCTCTCTCTCCCGCTCTGCGCTCTCTCTCCCGCTCTGCGCTCTCTCTCCCGCTCTGCGCTCTCTGTCTCCCTGCTCTGCTCTCTCTCCCGCCGCTCTGCTCTGTCTCCCCGCTCTGCGCTCTCTCCCCGCTCTGCTCCCTGCGCTCCCTCCCCGCGCTCTCTCTGCTCTCTCTCTCCCCACTCCGCTCTGTCCCTGCGCTCTCTCCCTGCTCTGCTCTCTGCGTGCTCTCAAAAAATAAAAAATCCCTGGGTGTCTCAGGTTGAACAAAGCTTCTTTTGCTTCCAATTATACTTCAGAATGCAGGGACCTTAATATCTTCCAAAATCTTAGTGGCTAGAATATAATACTGGAATATTTCTGAGTATGACTTCTAGTCCTCTGAATCTATCTAATGATCCCATCGCACTAAACTTTTCTGACATTTAAAAAAATAAATTTAAAGTACCCAATTATTTTTTTGTTCCAATTAAGGGGCAATTTAGCGTGGCCAATTCACCTAACCTGCACATCTTTACGGGTTGTGGGGGTGAGACCCACATAGACCCGGGGAAATGTGCAAACTCCACATGGGCCGGGGTCGAACACGTGTCCTCAGTGCTCGAGGCAGCACTGCTAACCACTGTGTCAGCGTGCTGCCCTTTTTCTGTCATTTTAGTGACATCAGAACACTCACCAACTTCCCTTAAATTAATGGTTTAGTTAAATAAAGTTGAATTACCATTTATAACAGCTTTAACTCTCATCGCAAACTGTGAGTATCATTTCTTCTCTGCCCTGCTGTACCTCCGTCCCTCGTCTGCCATTTTCTTTTTGTAAACTGCTGTATCTTTAGACTAACCGTACAAAAGAAATAGATTGTAGATGCAGGTGGGCTCAAAAGCAACATTAACAGAGGTGTATTGAATAAATATTCATTGTACAAGCGTTGGTACTAGACGAACATTAAAGCCTGCAAAGTATGTCACATGACTCGGTTCTTAAGAGACATTGCACACAACTACCATAACCCACATATATAAAAGGAGAGATGATGATTTAAAAAAGGAACAGTACCAGAAGAGAGAGAACAGTTAATAATATCAACTAACGAGGAGCAGGGCAGCACGGTGGCGCAGTGGTTAGCACTGGGATTACAGCACTGAGGACCCGGGTTCGAATCCCGGCCCTGGGTCACTGTCCGTGTGGAGTTTGCACATCCTCCCCGTGTCTGCGTGGGCTTCACCCCCACAACCCAAAAGATGTGCAGGGTAGGTGGATTGGCCACACTAACTTGACCCTTAATTGGAAAAAAGTAATTGGGTACTCTAAATTTAAAAACAAAACTAACAAGAGGAGCTCAGAAGGCAAGTTGGGTCGTTATAGGAATAAGGCCTAGGAGCAGTAGGTAGAATCCTGACTAGATGAGCTCGGGGAGGGAATGAAGGGAATAGGAGAGAAACTAAGATCAACCATAGTTCCCAATTTTGATCAGAATCCAGTGACTCCGGTGTAAAGTAAACTTGTGTGGATGACGGATGAGAGCAGGGTCAGGCCCTTGCTGGACAATAGCACTTGTAACAGTTGTAGTATAGGCTCACATGTCAAAAATCGTGCCTGATGAGATAACTGGAGCTCTACTGGTGCTAAACGTCTAACAATGGAGCACAGGAAATATTATTTGAAAGTAAAACAAAATATCAAAAAACCTTTGAGCATTTTTCTTGTTGTTAGTATTTAGTCTCTGCAAGTTTACCTCGGAACAGTCCTTTACAAATTCTCTGTGACCCGAATATAATCTCGACTGATTGTTAAGTTGGTTCTGGAATAAGCCTTTTAAGGTGCCTGGAAATAATCGTTTGCCTTGAAATTTATAATTCTTGTCACTTTCATGGCTCCTAATTAAGTTGTGGCAATTACAGATGAGTGCCTATGTCACTGCAGTTTCCGAACACAAGTTAGGAAGGACATATTCACTGAGTACTGCATCCACAAAAGATTCTTATAGTTTTGCATTATCTGCTTCACTATCTGGTGTTGATTTCTCCTCCTTCCACTCGTCCCCTTCTCTCTCCCTCTTCATTATCAACAAAGTGGTGTTTCATTATGATCCTGGACAGGACCTGCAAATTTTGTTACAACCCCGGATTAGACCCCCAAATTTTGTTACAGTCCGGAGGGTCCCCAAAATTTGTTGGAATCCAGTTAAGGACCAGTAACCTTTCTTGTTAAAGTAAACAAAATTTGAAATCCCATTTACTCAATAAGAGAATGATGCAGTCCAAGATGGCAGCGGAGCGTGGCGACTCTGCGTGCTCTCTATCACAGATCCTCTTCCTACATCTCTTACAACCATACTAACCGTTTAAAATTTAATTACAACACTATCTCTACACTCCATGTGCTTCACTTGATGTCTGTGTCTATGTATTACTTTTTTTCCTTTTAAAGGACCCAATTTTTTTTCCAATTAAGGGGCAATTTAGCAAGGCCAAACCACCTAGCCGGCACATCTTTGGTTTGTGGGGGTGAGACCCACGCAAACATGAGGAGAATGGTGTCTATGTATTTACATTGTGTATTTATGTATGTCCTACGGGCAGCACGGTAGTGCAGTGGTTAGCACTGCTACCGCACGCCGCCGAGTACCTGGGTCCGATCCCGGCCCCAGGTCACTGTCCGTGTGTGGGGTTTGCGCATTCTCCCCATGTCTGTGTGGGTCTTGTCATGATATGCAAACATGCACCCAATGAACACTCAGAATAGGACACAACCAATGGGCAGTAAGGACACTCAGAGGTGGCATCACCACAAGGGGGCATAACATAAACACTATAAAAGGGATGAGGCACTCACACCCTGCCTCTTTCCACAGACAGACATCTAGAGAGTTAGACAGGGTTGATCAGCATCACACCCTAGCACGTGGCTTAGAGCAAGCTGGTACAGTTAGACTGAGTTACTACAGTTAGATTAGGAGAGAGTCAAACTCATTTGAGAACTGTGTTAATAGTTAAATAAACACGTTGAACTAATTTCAGAGTCTGGAGCATCCTTTAGTTAAGACTGCATCAAGTAGCAGCCTGTGTTATCCGAAGCAGCATAACACAACATGATACCAGGAGCGACTGTTCAATCTACTTAGTTCAACTCAGCAAGATCCGTGACAACCAGCTACTGAATACAGGCACAATGGACAAGATTCAGGCTCCTCATCAGCTCAGGACCACCGGCAATCTTAGTGCCAACTGGCGATCATTCGAGCAGAAATTTCAACTATACGTGGAAGCATCCGACCTCAATGGCGCGACCAATGCGTGGAAGAGAGCTCTTCTACTCACCACTGCGGGTGACCATGCGATAGAGATCTTCATCTCCTTTCACTTTTCCGAAGGGCAGGACAAAACGAAGTACCAAACCATCCTGGACAAATTCGACAGCCACTGCGAGGTGCACACCAATTAAATCTTTGAGCGCTACATCTTCAAGCAGAGGATGCAAGGTAAAGACGAATCCTTCAACTCCTATCAAACTAACCTTAGACTGCTAGCGCAATCCTGCAACTTCGGTGATATCACTGACTCTATGATCAGAGACCAAATCGTTTTTGGAGTCCACTCTGATCCTCTGCGAGAGCAATTGTTGAAAATCAACCACATGACCCTGCCAGTCGTGATTGAAACGTGTATTGTGCATGAGCACTCTAAAAATTGCTATTCACAGTACAAAGTGGCAGAAAGTGAAAAACAAGCCTCCCACGAGGTGGAGAGTGTTAAGGCCATCTCCCGGATGCAGCGCCTCCACATTGACGAAAGCGGCCATTTTGCGCGTTCTTCCTGGGGTCCGACACATGTGCAATGCGATCGGGAACACTAAGCGGCCGAAAACCGCACTGCGTAGGTGCAGATGTCCGAGAACCGCACCACGCATGCGCAACGACGCACTGAGCATCTTGACGCCGAAGTCATGACGTGTGCGAACTGCGGCACCGCCCAATTTTTTTAAAACTACCCTGCAAGAGACAAACGCTGTTTAAACTGTGGGAAACCAAACCACTATGCAGTCCTGTGCAGATCTGCACCACCAGTCGTGCCTCCCACTTGCCTGCCAAGACACCGTCATCCCCTCCACCATCTCTCCGGCGGTCGACAAGGATCAGACGCAACCTCAGAGATTGGACTTATGAGTATTTGTTGTGTTTGTTCTGTTCTGTATTCCTCAGTCAGTCACATTCACATGTATATACATCTTTTTTTTTTAAAAAGGGGCGATGTCATGATATGCAAACATGCAACCAATGAACACTCAGAATAGGACACAACCAGAATAGGACACAACCAATGGGCAGTCAGGACACTCAAGAGATGGCATCACCACAAGGGGGCATGACATAAACACTATAAAAGGGATGAGGCACTCACACCCTGCCTGTTTCCACAGACAGACATCTAGAGAGTTAGACAGGGTTGATCAGCAGCATCACACCCCAGGACGTGGCTTAAAGCAAGCTGGTACAGTTAGACTGAGTTACTACAGTTAGATTAGCAGAGAGTCAAACTCATTTGAGAACTGTGTTAATAGTTCAATAAACACGTTGAACTCATTTCAGAGTCTGGAGCATCCTTTAGTTAAGACTGCATCAAGTAGCAGCCTGTGTTATCCGAAGCAGCATGAAACAACAGGTCTCACCCCCACAACCCAAAAAAAGATGTGCAGGGTAGGTGAATTGGCCACGCTGAAATGCCCCCTAATTGTGGGGGGGGGGGGGAAATTGGGTACTTGAAAAAAATATTTTTTAAACTGCAATGGTAATCTTATGAGCTCCTCGTGTCATGTGAGAGTACCTTTAAGAAATGGGTGTTTATAAATGGGTGTGTATATAAATATCTGAAGTGAGAGTACCTTTAAGAAATGGGTGGTTATTACTGCAGTGATGTCAGAGAGTGGGTGGAGCTGGGCTGTCTGTCAGCTTTTTATTTTTGTTTTTGAGCAGGCTGTAGGGTGTGTTTTAGTTTCGTTTTCAGTGTTGGAGCTGAAGCCAGACAGAGCAGGTGTACTGTTGATCTCTCTGCCATGAAAAGACTATCTCTTGATCATTGGGTGAATTCAGAACTATAAATGTTCTCAGTAGTGAATGTAAACCTAATGTGCTTCTGTTGAAAGGTGTTTCTTCTGCCTTCTGGATGTTGTTTGGGAAGTTATTAAGAATTACCCAGTGTTGTATTCTTCGGTGGTTGTATTTGAATTGATGGTTGCTAAGAGGTTCACTATGTTTTAAAAAGGTTAACCTGAGTTCATAGAATAAACATTGTTTTGCTTTTTTAAAAAAAAATTCCATTTCTGCTGTACCACACCTGTAGAGTGGGCCGTGTGCTCCCCATACCACAATCTATTAGAAGTTGTGGGTCAGGGGAACTCCATGATACACTTTGGGGTTCTCTAAACCCTGGCCCATGATATTCATCTGCTTGTGAAATATGTGGGTGCATGCAACTTAAAACTCATTCAAAAGGACCTTTCTCGCCCTCCTGTTTTACCATTACAATGTTGTGATAGAATAGCAATGCTGAGGCCAAGCAAACTTCTTGGTAATTTTTTTTCTAAATGATTTGGGCAGTTAAAGGAGCTACGCTCTGAAATCTCGTGATTCCAAATAAACCTGGACTTTAACCTGGTGTTGTAAGACTTCTTACTGTGCTCACCCCAGTCCAACGTCGGCGTCTCCACATCATGACTAATTTTGTACACCTGTAAGATATTGAGACCTCGAATGACTTGGCTTTCATGTTCTGTTTGTATTTGCAGGAGTGTTCCAGAGTATGTTTTCAGTTGTTGCTATGGACCATTTCAAACTGGAGGCGGAGCACAATGGCTACCTCATGGCTTACATTGGTGTGTTGCAAATGGTAAGGGACTTTATTACACTCTCTCCAGCAGCGCTGTGCAGTACTCTAGAGCTGCAAAAGAGTGATTCCTTCCATACTATCTGACTTAATAATCAGAAATACTTACTGTATATTTAGAGTATCAAAATATCTGTGTCATATCTGAGTTTTACAGCGTATCAACAAAGCTCAGTCCAGTGTCCAAAGATTATATAGTACAGTCTTAGTAGGGTTAAGTATCGCAGTCTATGTTCAAAGCATCACTGGTAAATTTTCAGTTTTCTTTTGTGGCTGAGTACAGATCAGTCTCCTCTTCCTCTGCAATTCTCTGGCTTTACCTGCAATGAACGCCAACAGTGAATCATTTGGATCAATTTTCCTAAATATTTCCTTTGCCTAGAGGTCCCTGTCCCTTTTAACACTGTCCAGGGATTTCCACAGCTTCCCTTGAAGGAATAGCAGAACCTGGCCTGCAGTAGTGGTAGGAGATTATTTTAGTGAAGAGGAAAGATGGCCCTTGAAGGAAACTCCAGCACAGGAGCTCCCAGAAAAAGTGGCACTGTGGCCTGCCCAGTATTCCCGGTGACATCTTAGCGTGAGGGGTTTAGTCTAGAAAGGTTTCAGGCGGCATGGTGGCACAATGGTTTGCACTGCTGTCTCACAATGCCAGGGACCCGGGTTCAATTCCGGCCTTGGTTGTCTGTCTGTGTGGAGTTTGCACATTCTTCCTGTGTCTGCGAGGGTTTCCTCCGGGTGCTCTGGGTTCCTCCCACAGATGTGCAGGTTAAGTGAATTGGCCATGCTAGATCACCCCTTCGTGTCCAAAGATGTGGGCAGCATGGTAGCACAAGTAGATAGCACTGTGGCTACAGAGTGCCAGGGTCCCAGAGTTCGATTCCCTGCTGGGTCACTGTCTGTGCGAAGTCTGCACGTTCTCCCCCTGTCTGCGTGGGTTTCCTCCGGGTGCTCCTGTTTCCTCCCACAGCCCAAAGACGTGCAGGTTAGGTGAATTGGCCATGCTAAATTGCCCTTAGTGACCAAAAGGTTGGGGGGTTATTCGGTTACGGGGATAGGGTGGAAATGAGGGCGTAAGTAGGTCAGTGCAGACTCGATAGGCCGAATGGCCTCCTGTACTCTATGTTCTATGTGCAGATAAGATGAGGTTACGTGGATAGAGTGGGAGAAGTGGGTCTGGATGGTGCTCTTTCAGAGGGTCGGTGCAGAATCAATGGGCCAAATGGCCTCCTTCTGCACTGTAGGGATTCTATGGATAGGTTGACTGTCTGGCCTTTGCTGAATCCAGTATGAGTCAGCCAGTAGTAGCAATTATGTAACTGCCTGGACTAAGAATTTAGGGGAGGCAGTGGAGTGGTGGTATTGTCACTGGACTGTGACCCAGAGACCCAGGGTAATGCTCTGGGGACCCAGGTTCAAATCCCACCAGTGCAGTTGGTGAAATTTGAATTCTATACAAGTGTGGAAGTCTAATGATGACCATGAAACCATTGTCGATTGTCATAATACCCATCTGGTTCACTAATGTCCTTAGGATTGGAAATTTGCTATCCCTACCCGGTCTGGACTACATGTGACTCCAGACCCACAGAAGTTCCTCAGGGATGGGCAATAAATGCTGGCCCAGTCAGCGATGCCCACATCCCATGAACAAAATTTTTTGAAAAGGAGAAAAGTTAATTTATGGGTGATTACGATTTTGAATCTTCACACCAATTTCAATAGAGTACTCCAACTGCATCAGTCTGACATTCCTATAGTTTTGCTGCAATAATTCTTGTCTGTCTGAATGAGGCTGGCAGTTTAGGCCTAAATTATGAACAATTGATCCACATCGGAAACTGGGTTAAGACTTTTAGAGTGAATGTAGAGAAAGGAGTTTATTATTCCATCGATTGGGGACTTCCAGTGACGGGGATGTGCTGAGTAGTCGCACATCAGATGACTCTTCTCTAGCACACAGCAAAATGGGCATTTTTGCCCGAATTTAGCCCGGAAAATCGGACTCCTTCATCCCCTCCCCCATGAAGAATGAGAAGGAGGAACGTATGCAAGGAAGCAGTAGCTCGAGAGACCGCAGGGAAGCAAGAAACGGCAGAAAGGGGCAGCGAGCGAGTCGGTGGATCCACGAGGTGAGGGGTCCCTGGCCACCCCGAGTGACAGAGACTGGCAACCTGAACAGTCCCCGTCCCCCCTGTTCCTAACTAAGGAACTAACCGCAATGAGATCAAGGTGGAGATCCAAATGGCGGTGGCGGAGGCACAGGCCTCTATGCAGACGGCGCTCGACGGAATGGGAAGGAGCTGGAGACCCAGGAGAAAACGATCCAAGAACTCGATAAAGCAGCGATGGACCAAAATGATCGGATCGTCGCCCTGGAGGCCAAGATAAAGAGGTTGGTGGAGACCCAAGGGAACCTGAAAGAGAAGGTCGAGGACCGAGTGAACCGATCCAGGCATCAAAACATTAGAATAATGGGCCTGTCAGAGGGAATTGAAGACCGAGTCCCAACTGACTACGTGACCCAGATGCTGGGCAGCCTGGTTGGAAGGACACCTTCCCCGAGCTGCTAGAGATCAACGGGGCATGTACAAAGCCCAAGGCCGGGGAGCAGCCAAGGGCAATAATAGGCAAGCTGCACAGGTACCAGGATCGGGAGAGGACCCTGTGTTGGGGTTGGCAGACAAAAACAAGCAGTTGGGAGGGACACTGGGTAAGGGCATTGGGGTGGACCTAGCAAAGTTCAACCACGTGAAGTCGGCCCTGTACAACCTTGGGTAGGATGCTCTTTCCAAGAGCCGGTGCAGACTCGATGGGCCGAATGGCCTCCTTCTGCACTGTAAATTCTATGTAATCTATGTAAAAAAAAAAACCCAGTACAAAAACAATGTTATATTCGGGATGTTATTCCCGGCCAGGCTCTGGGTGACATACCAGAATAAGGAATATTATTTCATCACCCTGGCAGAGGCGACAAGTTCGTCCGTATGAACGGGCTGGACAAAAGGCAAACGAGGCAGCGGTGAAGAAGACAAAATAGTGATAGACATGGACAATTTGGTATGGGACTGCACTGCCTTGCTCATAGAAAGGAAGGGGCAAGGTCATCAGAGCACGGGAGGGAGAGGAGGTAGGAAGGGGCAAGGGCAGCAGAGCATAGGGGAGGGTCAGGAGATAGAGAGGACAGCAGCAAAACGGGCATGGGAGGGAGTCAGTGCAACCCCGGGAGGCGAACCTCCACATTAGCATTAGGTTCGGCAGACAAAAGCAAGCAGCTGGGAGAGACACAAGATAAGGATATACCCAGACATTGGGTAGGTCATGGTGTTATGGGCCAGGGTGTGGCCCAGCACACGGCATACTTACTGGTATAAGACCTGTTAGTGATACTCTGTTCCCCTTTTCAAACATCAGATTTGAATTCCCCCCAGAAAGCAATTATCTCTTTTAAGTTACCAAGTAGTCTGGAAATCGCTTTTAAAATGAAGATAGAGAAACATTTCTTTCAATCTGTGCAGTTCAAAACCAGTCCAAACCCAAAGTGAAAGTAAAAACTCAGAGCCACATCCTAGCTGCACCCACACAATGACATCCCTTAAAGGGACATTCTCATGACAATAGTCAGCAGTGTCCTTGACGGGCACCGGTAGTCCTGGTAAGCGCATATGCCTCCAACTGGGACGACACAGAATTTATAAAGAAGACCATGGTGGAAATTCCTGACATAGACATGCACCGACTGATCATGGGGGCGGGGGCGTTTAACTGTGTACAGGACCCACTGACGGACAGATCAAGCCCCAGAACGGGGAAAACAGCAGGCATAGCTAGGGAACTGGGAACGTTTATGGAACAAATGGGGGCAGTGGACCCATGGTGGTTCATGCACTCGGGTGAGAAGGAATTTTCATTCTTCTCACCAGTACACTAGGCCTACACCTGCATCGATTTTTTGTTGTGAGGCAATCGGTGCTTCCAGAAATAGTCAGAGCAGAATACTCCGTAAATGTAATCTCTGACTACGCCCCACATTACCTGGATGTGAGGTTGGAGACGGGCCATGCCCAGTGCCCCACATGGAGGTTGGACACGACCCTCTTGGTCAACAAGGTCTTCTGCCAGAAAACATCACAGGCCATAGGCGAGTATATTACTAACAACCGGAACGGGGCAGTCTCGCCTTCCACGTTCAGGGAGGCACTGAAGGCTGTGATTAAGGGAGAAATTATTGCCTACCAGGCTCATAGAGATAGGAAAGAATGGGCTGCTCGGCAACAATTGATCGACTCCATACTGGAAGTCGACAGACCATACTCCGAGGCACCGGCC
Organism: Scyliorhinus torazame; assembly: GCF_047496885.1. Classification (NCBI taxonomy): domain Eukaryota; kingdom Metazoa; phylum Chordata; class Chondrichthyes; order Carcharhiniformes; family Scyliorhinidae; genus Scyliorhinus; species Scyliorhinus torazame. The sequence goes on along the minus strand of NC_092716.1, from coordinate 173,611,504 downwards.
GTAGAGCTTCTGGTGGAGAGGAAAAAGCTGCAAATGGACTTTAACCTGTTATCCACCAGGAAATCAGTGTACCAACTCTGCCAAACATAGGGGACCTTCTGTGAGCATGGAGAGAAGGCTAGCCGCTTGCTTGCTCACCAGTGGAGAAAGCAGGCAGTGATGAGGGAAGTAGCGCAGGTGAAGGATAGCAGAAGCAGACTGGTAGCCGAACCAAAAAAGGTCAACAAAACTTTAGACATCTTCTACTGGGAATTGTGCACCTCCAAGCCCCCGATAGAACTCTGATGAAATGGTTCCTTGATGGACTGGACATGCCAGTCATGGGTAATAGATGAAGGAAGCTGGAAGCACCAATAGGACTGGGAGAGGTCATGGAAAGCATCAACTCCATGCAGGTGCACGGACGGCACGGTGGCGCTGTGGTTAGCCCTTCTGCCTCACAGTGCTGAGGGCCCAAGTTCATCCCAGCCCCGGGTCACTGTCCTTGTGGAGTTTTCGCATTCTCCCCGTGTCTGCCTGGGTCTCACCCCCACAATCCAAAAAGATGTGGAGTGTAGGTAAATTGGCCACACTAAATTGCCCCTTAATTCGAAAAAAAAAGAAATGGGTATTCTAAATGTATTTTTTTTTAAACAAAAAAAAGAACAACTCTATGCTGGGGGGAATGCGCCGGGACCCAATGGGTTCCCGGCGGACGTTTACAAAAAATGTGAGGCTGCACTCGTCCTGCACCTGTGGGAGATGTTCAGAGACTCACTAGCGAGGGGCAGCCTGCCATCAACGCTAACACAGGCCACAATATCGCTGATACCCAAAAACGACCCAACGGAATGCGGATCTTATAGGCCCATTTCGCTGCTTAATGTGGACATGAAAATACTCGCAAATGTCCTAGCCAAGCAGCTGTAGAACTGCGTACCAAGGCGGCATGTGGCGCAGTGGATAGCACTGGGTCTGCGGCGCTGAGGACCCGGGTTTGAATTTAGTGTGGATTGACCACGCTAAATTGCCCCTAAATTGGATAATAATTGGGTACTTTTTAAAAGAACTGCGTACCAGAGGTGGTCAGAAGAAGACCAGCCAAGTTTTGTTACGGGTAGACAGCTAAATGCGAACATCAGACGGCTGCTGAACATGATAATGACCCCACCTGGGGAGAGAACACCAGAGGTGATTGTCTCTCTGGACGCAGAGACAGTGTCCAATGGAAGTACCTCATTGAGATACTAGAGCGGTTTGGGCTAGGGACAGAGTTCACCTCGTGGGTGAAACCCCTGTACAACGCCCCAAAGGTGAGTGTTCAGTCCAACACCACCAGCTCTGAATACTTCTAGCGGCACAGAGGTACAAAGCAGGGATGCCCGCTGTCCCCGTTCTAGTTGAGCCACTGGTGATTGCCCTGCGAGACACAAGAGGCTGGAAGAGAATCCGAAGGGGAGAATGTACAAACTCCACACGAACAGTGACCCAGGGCCGGGATTTAAACTCGGTTCCTCAGTGCCGTAGGCCCAGTGCTAACCACTGTGTCACATCCCACCCTCAAAAAATGTAAACATAATTCCGTACATAACACCCTCTCCCAACCAACAACCATACACCGCCAACATAGTTTATACAAACAATTCCCAAGTCCCTGCATTTCCACTCGCTGATACCGCCTAAACTGAACTGAACTAACTCCCCCTTCCCCCCTTATTCCCTAACCACCCCCCTTTTATTGTATCTGCTGACAGTTTAGTTTTCCCCGAAGAAGTTGACAAACCCTAGCATTGACCCTCTCAGGGCAAACTTATAGACTGAGAAACCCGGCCACGTCGCTAACCCGTACACCCAATTTCAGGGGCTTCGAGTCCCTCCACGCTAATAAGATCCGTCTCCGGGCTACCAAGGAGGCAAAGGCCTCTCTCTCCCCCTGGACTCCCAGGTCTTCCGACACTAAAAAATTGCCACCTCTGGACTCGATACCACCCTTATCTTTAATACCGTGGACATGACATCAGCAAATCCTTGCCAGAACCCCCCTAAGCTTCGGACATGCCCAGAACCTGTGAACATGATTTGCAGGCCCTCCCGCACACCGCACACACCAAAAAACCGGCTCATCCGGGCCACCGTCATGTGTGTCCGGTGAATCACCTTGAATTGTATCAGGCTGAGCCTGGCACATGATGAGGACGTGTTGACTCTGCTCAGAGCGTCTGCCCACAGACCTGCCTTTAGCTCCTTACCCAGCTCATCTTCCCATTCGCGCTTCACGTCCCCTATCTGGGTTCCCTCCCACTCTATAAGTTCTTTATAAATTTCCGAGACCTTCCCCTCCCCCACCACCGTTTATGAAACTACCCTGTCCTGTATCCCCTGTGGCGGTAGAAGCGGAAAGGTCGAAACCTGCCTTTGCACAAAGCCCCTCACCTGCAGATAGCGAAACCCATTCCCTCCCGGCAATTCGAACTCCTCTTCCAATCCCTCCAAACAAACAAAGCTCCCATCGATAAACAGATCCCACAGCCTCTCAATACCTGCTTTCTGCCACCTCCAAAACCCCCCATCCAACCTCTCTGGGACAAACCGGTGATTGCCACACATTAGAATCCACACCGACGCTCCCTCCACTCCCATATGCTTCCGTCACTGTCTCCAAACTCTCGGAGCCGCCACCACCACCAGGTTTGTAAAGTACCGAGCCAGCGAGAACAGCAGAGGTGCCGTTGCCAGTGCTCCTAAACTTGTGCCCCTACATGATGCCGCCTCTACTCGCTCCATACAGACCCCGCCCCCACTACCCACTTCCTGATCATGGCTATACTTGCTGTCCAGTAGTAATTCCTAATGTTCGGCAGGGCCAACCCCTACCCCCACCTCGGCTTCAACAGTACTTTCCTTACTCCGGGGGTTTTACTGGCCCCCACAAATCCAGAGATCACCGCATTAACCCACTTAAAAAGGCCCTGGTATAAAAGTAGGGAGACACTGGAAAACAAACAAAAATCTCAGGAGAACCGTCATCTTTATGGTCTGTACCCTCCCCGCCAGTGACGACGGGAACATGTCCCATCTCCGAACGTCCTCCTTCATTTGCTCAACTAACTGGGCCAGATTTAATTTATGCAACTGCTCCCATCCCCGTGCTCCTGAATTCACAAGTATCGAAAACTCCCTCCCACCACTTTAAACAGCAACTCCCCCAGTCTCCTCTCCTGCCCCCTCGCCTGGATCACAAAAACTTCACTTTTTTCCATATTCAATTTATACCCCAAATTCCCTGAAGATTTGCACAATCTCTCCCATCCCCCCTAGCGGGTCAGCAATAATCAAGGAAGCATTTGACCGAGTATGGCACTAAGGAGCCCTCTGGAGTCAATGGGAATCATGGGGAAAACCCTCCACTGCTTGGAGTCATACCCAACACAGATAAGATGGTTGGAGGGCAATAATCACAGCTCCAGGACATCACTGCAGATGTCCTAGGCGCAATCATCTTCAGCTGCTTCATCAATGACCTTCAATCGTAAGGTCAGAAGTTTGTATGTTCGCTGATGAATGCACGATGTTCACCATTCACAACTCCTCGGATCTTGAAGCAGCTCATGTCCAAATGGAGCAAGATCTGGATAATATCCAGGCTTAGGCTTACAAGTGGGAAGTAACCTTTGCACCACACATGTTCCAGGTAGGACCATCTCCAACAAGAGAGGATCGAACCATCACCCCTTGACATTCAATGGCTTTACCATCAATGGATTCCCACACAATCAACATTTTGGGGTTTACCCTTGACCAGAAGCTGAATTAGGCTAGCCATATAAATACTGTGGCTATCAAAGCAGGTTAAAGGCTAGGAATCCTGCAGCAAATAATTCACCTCCTGACTTCCCAAAGCCTATCCACCATCCATAAGGCACAGTGTAATGGACTGTGAGCAGCCTGCTTGATAGCTACCCCTTCCACAAGCTGTCAATCCCTTCACCACTGACAAACAATGGCAGCTGTTGTACCACCTACAAGATGCATTGCAGGAACTCACCAAGGTTCCTTAGACCGCGCCATCCAAACTCATGACCACTGCCATTTAGAAAGACTGATACTTGGGAACCCAACCACCTGAAGGTTTTGCTCCAAGTCACTTACCATCCTGACTTGAAAATGTATTGCTTCTCCTTCACTGTCGCTGGATTAAAATCCTGGAATTCCCTCCCTAATAGCACTGTTGGTGTACGTGCACCTCGGGGACTGCAGCGATTCAAGAAGGCAGCCCACCAGCACATTCTCAAGGGCAATTAAGGATAGGCAATAAATGCTGGCCTAGCCCACATCCTACAATGAAAGAAAATCTCACTACCAGTGTCATTATTCTTACTCTTAAGAATCGGAATCGCTGCTGCCTACGGAGCTGAGGATCCGGGTTCGATCCCAGCCCCGGGTCACTGTCTGTGTGGAGTTTGCACATTCTCCCCATGTCTGCGTGGGTTTCACCTCCATCATAAGACCATAAGACATAGGAGCAGAATTAGGTCACTCGGCCCATTGAGTCTGCTCCACCGTTCAATCATGGCTGATATTTTTCTTATCCCCAACCTCCTGTCTTTTCCACCTGATCCCCTTATTAATCAAGAACCTATCTATCTCTGTCTTTTTAAAAATAAATTTAAAGTACCCAATTCATTTTTTCCAATTAAGGGGCAACTTAGCGTGGCTAATCCACCTAGCCTGCACAACTTTGGGTTGTGGGGGCGAAACCCACACAAACACGGGGAGAATGTGCAAACTCCACACGGACAGTGACCCAGAGCCGGGATCGAACTTGGGACCTCGGCGCCGTGAGGCAGCAGGGCTAACCCACTGTGCCACCGTGCTGCCCTATCTATCTCTGTCTTAAACACACTCCGTGATTTGTTCCACAGATTCACCACCCTCTGGCTGAAGAAATTCCTCCTCATCTCTGTTTTAAAGAATCGTCCTTTTAGTCTGAGATTGTACCCTTTTGTTCCAATTTTTCCTACTAGTGGAAACATCCTCTCCATGTCCACTATATCCAGGCCTCGCAGGACCCTGTAAGTTTCAATAAGATCCCCCCCTCATTCTTCTAAACTCCAAGGAGTACAGATCCAGGGCGGGATTCTCTGATCCTGAGGCTAGGTGTTGACACCGTCATAAACGCCGTCGCGTTTCTCGACGCGTCAACATGGCCTCAGGAGCAACAATTCTGACCCCTACACGGGGCCAGCACGGCACTGGAGCGACCCACATCGCTCCAGCTGCCGATCCTTGTGTCAGATGGGTGCCGTGGGTCTGCGCATGTGCAGTGAGGCCGGTGCCAATGTGTGCATGTGCAGTGGCACCCTTCTTCGCGTCGGCCCCGATGCAACATGGTGCAGGGCTACAGGGGCCGGTGCAAACAAAAGAGGCCCCCAGCCCAAGAGGCTGACCTGCCAATCGGTAGGCTCCGATCGCGGGCCAGGCCACAACGGAGGCCCTCCCCGGTGTCGGACCCCCCCCCCACCCCAACCAGGTCGCCCCCGGATGCATCTATGCCGAGGTCCCGTCGGGTAACAGCAGGTGTGGACAGCACTGGCGGGACTCAACTTTTAAAAAAAATAAACTTAGAGTACCCAATTCATATTTTCCAATTAAGGGGCAATTTAGCGTGTTCAATCCACCTACCTTGAACATCTTTGGGCTGTGGGGGCGAACCCACGCAAACACAGGGAGAATGTGCAAACTCCACACGGACAGTGACCCAGAGCCGGGATTCTGCTTTTTTAGTGTGGCCGCTCAGCCCGTCCAGGGCCGAGAATCGCCAGGGGGCCCCGTAGAGCACCCCCCCGCCGGCGCCAATGGCACCGATTTCTCCGCTCTCCGGACCCATTCACTTAAACTATCCTCTGCACTTTTTGCTTTACCACTCATCTTAGTGTCGTCTACAAACTTGGACACATTGCACTTGGTCCCCAACTCCAAATCATCTATGTTAATTGTGAACAATTGTGGGCCCAACACTGATCCCTGAGGGACACCACTAGCTACTGATTGCCAACCAGAGAAACACCCATTAATCCCCGCTCTTTGCTTTCTACTAATTAACCAATTCTCTATCCATGCTACTACTTTACCCTTAATGCCATGCATCTTTATCTTATGCAGCAACCTTTTGTGTGGCACCTTGTCAAAAGCTTTCTGGAAATCCAGATATACCACATCCATTGGCTCCCCGTTATCTACCGCACTGGTAATTTCCTCAAAAAATTCCACTAAATTAGTTAGGCACGTCCTGCCCTTTATGAACCCATGCTGCTTCTGCCTAATGGGACAATTTCCATCCAGATGCCTCGCTATTTCTCCCTTGATGATAGATTCCAGCATCTTCCCTACTACCGAAGTTAAGCTAACTGGCCTATAATTACCCGCTTTCTGCCTACCTCCTTTTTTAAACAGTGGTGTCACGTTTGCTAATTTCCAATCCGCCGGGACCACTCCAGAGTCTAATGAATTTTGGTAAATTATCACTAGTGCATTTGCAATTTCCCTAGCCATCTCTTTTAGCACTTTGGGATGCATTCCATTAGGGCCAGGAGACTTGTCTACCTTTAGCCCCATTAGCTTGCCCATCACTTCCTCCTTAGTGATAACAATCATCTCAGGGTCCTCACCTGTCATAGCTTCATTTCCATCAGTCACTGGCATGTTATTTGTGTTTTCCACTGTGAAGACCGACCCAAAAAACCTGTTCAGTTCCTCAGCCATTTCCTCATCTCCCATGATTAAATCTCTCTTCGCATCCTCTGAAGGACCAATATTTACCTTAACCACTCTTTTTTGTTTTATATATTTGTAGAAACTTTTACTATCTGTTTTTATATTCTGAGCAAGTTTACTCTCATAATCTATCTTACTCTTCTTTATAGCTTTTTTCGTTGCTTTCTGGTGCCCCCTAAAGATTTCCCAGTCCTCCAGTCTCCCACTAATCTTTGCCTCTTTGTATGCTTTTTCCTTCAATTTCATACACCCTTATTTCCTTAGATATCCACGGTCGATTTTCCCTCTTTCTACCATCCTTCCTTTTTGTTGGTATAAACCTTTGCTGAGCTCTGTGAAAAATCTCTTGGAAGGTTCTCCACTGTTCCTTAACTGTTTCACTATAAAGTCTTTGCTCCCAGTCTACCTTATACCAGACCCTTATACAGCCTCAGAAGTACATCCCTGGTCTTGTATTCTAGCCCTCTTGCCATGAATTGCATTTGCCTTCCTAACTGCAGACTGAACCTGCACGTTAACCTTAAGATAATCTTGAAAAAGAACTCCCAGGTCCCTTTGTGCTTCTGATTTCCTAACCATTTCCCCATTTAGAAAATAGTCTATGCCTCCATTCCTCCCTCCAAAGTGCATAACTTCACACTTTTTCACATTGTATTCCATCTGCCACTTCTTTGCCCACTCTCCTAGCCTGTGCAAGTCCTTCTGCAGCCCATCTCTTCAATCAAGAGTTGTAAAACCTCATAAAAAATATATGTATATGAACTGCGCCTCCAGACTTTCCAGCACCAAGCTTAAAAAAATATATATATATGAAACTAAAGTCATGTTCTACTTTTCTTAACATAAATATGAATTAAACTTAGTTATGCATTGTTCCTCACAGTATCTAAAATTACATTGAAAAAGACATATTCTTTATTCGGCTTTCTATAAATTGGTCACAGGAGTATCTTGTCTGCCCTTCCATTTAAATGAACAGCAGCTTCTGAACAACATTACAGGCTTCTGTGAACAATCCTAAGAATAAGGCCAATAATTCAAACTAATGTGTAGTTGAGAGAAAATCTACTGGTCAATCCAGCCTCCCCAAGCAATTATGGTATATGGTGCATTACAACACATAGATCCCCTAGCCTAGCCAGCCCTGGCAGCCAGATAATCTCCCAGGAGAGGTGAAAAACTCTGAATAAAAGCCCAGGTCAATTTGAGGGAGAAAGAAATTCTGAAAAAATCTTTCTATCCCTATTCCCCAGTTTTAGGTGACTAATACTAGTCTGATGGCCACTCGTTCTAATTGATGTTAAGGCAGTACAAAGCTCTTGCCAGAGGTGACCTCTGTCATAGCCAAAATGTGCAAGACTTCTTGCAAGTACGTCTGAATCCAAATCATCAGCTTCAATTAAATAAGATGAGCTTCTCTGTTACCTTAGTGCTGTTAGAAACAAATGAGCCTTCCAGTAATTATGATTAATAAGGCAACGCCCTCACATAATGTTCTCACTGTCACTTCAATGAGGCAATCTTACAGGATTATGGATACTCCCAATGAATCAGAGCTGCAACTCCTTTCTACGTTGCTGCTGAAGGCAACTATTAACTGATCACTTAATTATTAATGAAGAATGAAGTGGTATTAAGTATTTACGTATGCTGCCTGGTTTAGTCTTATGGCTGTGATCCAGGTGTATTTTGGGGTGAGTTTCCCCACTATTTTTGAGTTGTTCGAAGAGAAAGTGGTTCTTGATACGCATTTTGTTATATTTTACTAAATTAAAGGCTCAATATAGCATGTTGTCATTGTTTTGTATTCTGCAGTGACAATCTGGGAAGTGGGTGTCAATGAGGTACTAGTTGGAGACACATGCAGGGTATTACTTAAAACCTTTGGGTGCCCTGTTTGCCAATTTCTCCCCTTTTTGCCTGAAGCTGCAAATTTACTTTGGATATCATTACTCAATACATGGCCACCCGCTCATGTTATAAGAACATAAGAACTAGGAGCAGGAGTAGGCCATCTGGCCCCTCGACCCTGCTCCGCCATTCAATGAGATCATGGCTGATCTTTTGTGGACTCAGCTCCACTTTCCGGCCCGATCACCATAACCCTTAATCCCTTTATTCTTCAAAAAACTATCTATCTTTATCTTAAAAACATTTAATGAAGGAACCTCAACTGCTTCACTGGGCAAGGAATTCCATAGATTCACAACCCTTTGGGTGAAGATGTTCCTCCTAATCTCAGTCCCAAATCTACTTCCCCTTATTTTGAGGCTATGCCCCCTAGTTCTGCTTTCACCCGCCAGTGGAAACAACCTGCCCGCATCTATCCTATCTATTCCCTTCATAATTTTATACGTTTCTATAAGATCCCCCCGCATCCTTTGAAATTCCAACGAGTACAGGCCCAGTCTACTCAACCTCTCCTCGTAATCCAACCCCTTCAGCTCTGGGATTAACCTAGTGAATCTCCTCTGCACACTCTGCAATGCCAGTACGTCCTTTCTCAGGTAAGGAGACCAAAACTGAACACAATACCCCAGGTGTGGCCTCACTAACACCTTATACAATTGCATAACCGCCCTAGTCTTAAACTCCATCCCTCTAGCAATGAAGGACAACATTCCATTTGCCTTCTTAATCACCTGTTGCACCTGTAAACCAACTTTTTGCGACTCATGCACTAGCACACCCAGGTCTCTCTGCACAGCGGCATGTTTTAATATTTTATCATTTATATAATAATCCCTTTTGCTATTATTCCTACCAAAATGGATAACCTCACATTTGTCAACATTGTATTCCATCTGCCAGACCCTAGCCCATTCACTTAACCTATCCAAATCCCTCTGCAGACTTCCAGTATCCTCTGCATTTTTTGCTTTATCACTCATCTTAGTGTCGTCTGCAAACCTGGACACATTGCACTTTGTCTCCAACTCCAAATCATCTATGCTCAGGCGACATTCTTCATACGTGTGCTTAGATGGTGAATATTAATATAGCCTCTGATTTCAGGGAAGGACCACATCATCCTTCAGTTTCACTTTATTAGTCTCATTGAAAACAGTTGGAACCCTAATCCATTGAGCAACACTGATTGCCATCAGCAGCGTAGATCAAATTGAAAGAGATGGCAATATATATGCATCTTAAAAACAGCCGGGGAAAAGTAAAGAAACAAAGTTCAGACAATAGCACATCAAAGCGCAACAAGGTGAAGCCCAGCATAATGCAAAAGCAGTGGTACCCCTGAGAAAAATCTGAGCTGCAAATCAAAAGTTGCCATTTATGATTTTCAAGACATCTTTCATCGGGAGGATATCTTGGATATTCCTGAATCAGCACGATTCTTGTACTTCCCCAATGGTTCTCGGGGTAAAGGCACCATCAAGTGCTGTAATGTGTTAAAAAAACCAGTAGGTCCATGTTCTGTCTGTGGTCTGTCCTGAGTTAACTAGTCAGCCAAGCAAAGGTAGGGGTGTTACAGTTGGCTTCAGTACACCTAGGTTAGGGAGAAATAAAAATCAACCAATGTTTCTCCTCTGATAGCTATCCAGTGACACCAACTGGAAAGTGCACGTCAGGACATTGGAAGAGGACATAACTGTGATTAGCTGTGATAGCTTCAGAGTTGAATAGTTTCTTGTGAGTTGCTGTGGGAATAGCACCTCGGTAAGAGTCAATGCCTTCAAGGGAGTAGGAGAAAAAATTTGAAAAATTCACCAGCTACATTTTCATTCTCCTGCAACATTGTTGTTCCTCAGTGACTGTCTCTTTGATAGCGTGATATCTGTCATTGCTTAAATTCATGTGAACCTGACTCATCCTGAATTGACATTTCACCTTTCTGCTCTTGCATATTTCCTATGTGACACAGTCATAATTTTCGACTTGTGCAGATCTGAGATTTAATATATGTGGGCTAGCACAGGTAGTACTGTGCCTCATTGCTCGACAGTGTACACACACAGTATATGCCACATTTATCCACAGAAAATACTAGAAATACACAACAGGCTGATCACCTGAAATAAAAAGGATAGGCTAACATTTTGCACGTCGCACTTTTGTCTGAAAAATTCTCGTGATGCATTTCCATTCAAGACATGAATCCAGGGGCAGCACGGTGGCGCAGTGGGTTAGCACTGCTGCCTCACAGTGCCGAGGTTCCAGGTTCGATCCCGACTCTGGGTCACTGTCCGTGTGGAGTTTGCACATTCTCCCTGTGTTTGCGTGGGTTTTGTCCCCACAACCCAAAGATGTGCAGGGTAGGTGGATTGGCCACACTAAATTGACCCTTAATTTAAAAAAAACTCATGAATCCCATCTTTCGCTCAGATGCTGATGAAACTGCTCTGTTTTCCCAACATTGTCTGCTTTATTTTTAAATCTCCAGAATTTGTATTTTTTCCTTTTATCTCCATATTTTAACTATTTGGAATCAAATTATTTTGGAGTTTAGCTGCAATCAAGAAAAGTAATGAGTTGTAAAAAGGTCCAGGTGGTCAGAATTACGTCATTTGTGACAGGCATATGACTGTGAGGCTGACTATTCTTTTGTTCTCGTCTTTCAGGTCAATGCCTGTATAACCTTGGCTATCGCTCATAAGCATCTATGTTTACATTAAACATTTCCTGATATTTACAGCTCAAGTAACTTTACACAGGAGGACCTCTATGTACAATGGTGGGAAGGTCTTTACTCTTCCCATTGACCCTTTGTTACTGTTACCCCAAACTTCAGTGCTTCCCTCAGCTTGCGCTCGTGGACTTTGAAATGTGTCAGTCTGGAACACCCGGTTGTGGTCAACTCCTTGCACTAGAAGACCAACAAGTTTCAGGCAAAGCGACTTCCGGTTGCGGCCATGCCTGGATAGGTCGCACGTTCGGCAGCTCCCGCCAGGAACGAGGGGCCCCAACGGAACTTATTCGACGGCTTCCAGTCGCTTCCAGGGAAGGTGATAGCAAGGTCCCCCCGACAGTATATGGATTGGACCAGGAGTGGAGCGGTGAAAAAAGGGATCTTCGAGCAGCGAAAAGTGAGAGGGAGAAAAAGCAAGATGGCGGCGGGTGGAGACCAAGCAGCATGGTTGCAGGAGCAGCAGGGGTTTCTTAAACGCTTCTTTGAGGAGCTGAAGACCAAAATGCTGGCGCCAATGAAGGCGGCGATTGAGAAGCTAGTGGAGACACAGAAGGCCCAAGGGGCGGCGATCCGAGAGGTGCGGCAAAAAGCCTCGGAGAACGAGGACAAGATCTTGGGCCTGGCAGTGAAGGTGGAGGCGCACGAGGCGCTGCACAAGAGGTGGGCGGAATGATTTGAGGACCTGGAGAATAGGTCGAGGAGGAAGAATCTTCGGATTCTGGGTCTCCCTGAAAGAGTGGAGGGGCCCGATGCCGGGGCATATGTGAGCACGATGCTCAATTCGCTGATGTGCGTGGGAGCCTTCCCGAGGCCCCTGGAGCTAGATGGGGCGCATCGGGTCCTGGCAAGGAGACCCAAGGCCAATGAGCCACCAAGGGCTGTAGTGGTGAGGTTTCACCGCTTTATGGATAGAGAGTGTGTCTCGAGATGGGCCAAGAAAGAGCGGAGCAGCAGGTGGGAGAACACGGAGATCCGAATCTACCAGGACTGGAGTGCAGAGGTGGCCAAGAAGAGAGCTGGCTTTAATCGAGCTAAGGCGGTGCTCCATCGGAAAGGGGTGAAGTTCGGTATGCTGCAGCCAGCACGATTGTGGGTCACATTCCAGGATCGGCACCAAACGCCTGAGGAGGCTTGGAGCTTTATACAGACTGAAAAGTTGGACTCAAATTGAGGGTTTGTTGTTGTGGGGGGATGTTTGTTTGCTGTATATAACTACGGTTGTAACTACGTGTAGGGAACGTTCCCTTGGTTGGGTGCTGGATGGGGATGGGTGAAGGGATTTGATGGGGAGACTGTGGGAGAGTGTGGGCATCAGTGTTGGAGGGAGGGGAGGCCCGGGGATGGGGAATTGAGGTAAGGTCGCAAAAGGAGGTGCGCCAGAGGGGGCGGGGCTGGCTCAGGAAAGCGCGGGCCTTTTCCCGCGCTAGGGAAGGACGGAGGTGGAGGTCGGAGGGAGGGGGCGTACTGGAGAGGAGCGCACACTGACTGCCAGCGAGGAGGGGGAGGGGGCTTCCCACACTGGGGGGGTCGATGGGAAGGCGTGAGAGGCCGGGGTCAGCAGGAGTCAGCTGACTTACAGGAGTGTTATGGAGGGGAGCAAAAGAGCTAGATATGGATTTAGCGGGGGGTGGGGGGTATAGGGTTGCTGTTGCATTGGCCAAAAGGGAACTGGAAATAGGAGAGGTGGTCGGGGCGGGGGTCCGCCATCCGGGGGACTGGAGGGTACGTGACTGGCCTAGAAAAGGAGATGGCTAGTCGGCAGGGGGGTGAGCAGCCCCCCAATCCGGCTGATAACTTGGAATGTGAGGGGCCTGAATGGGCCGGTCAAGAGGGCCCGAGTGTTCGTGCACATAAAGGGACTGAAGGCAGACGTGGTCATGCTTCAGGCGACACATTTGAAGGTGGCAGATCAGGTCAGGCTGAGAAAGGGATGGGTAGGACAGGTATTCCATTCGGGGCTGGACGCGAAGAACAGAGGGGTTGCAATACTGGTGGGGAAGTGGGTGTCGTTTGAGGCAAAGAATATTGTAGTGGATAATGGAGGTCGATACGTGATGGTGAGCGGTAGGTTGCAGGGGGTGCAGGTGGTACTGGTAAACGTATACGCCCCGAACTGGGATGATGCCGGATTTATGAAGCGCATGCTGGGTCGGATTCCAGACCTGGAGGTAGGAAGCTTGATAATGGTGGGGGGGGGGATTTCAACACGGTGCTGCATTAGATCGCTCTAGGTCCAAGACGGGGAAGAGGCCGGCTGCGGCCAAAGTGCTTAGGGGGTTTATGGACCAGATGGGGGGAGTGGATCCATGGAGGTTTGCCAGGCCTCTGGCCAAGAATTCTCATTCTTTTCCTATGTACATAGAGCCTACTGCCGGATAGATTTTTTTGTTTTGAGTAGGGCGCTAATCCCGAAAGTGGAGGGAACGGAGTATTCGGCCATAGCCATCTCAGACCACGCCCCGCACTGGGTGGAGCTGGAGTTAGGAGAGGTGAGGGATCAGCGCCCGTTGTGGCGTCTTGATGTAGGATTATTGGCGGATGAGGAGGTGTGCTGGAGGGTGCGGGGGTGCATCGAGAGATATTTGGAGGCCAATGACAACGGAGAGGTGCAGGTGGGGGTAATCTGAGAGGCGTTGAAGGCGGTGGTCAGAGGAGAGTTAATCTCCATCAAGGCCCACAGGGAGAAGAGAGAGGGCAGGGAGAGGGAGAGGTTGGTGGGGGAGATCTTAAGTGTGGACAGGAGATATGCAGAGGCCCCCAAGGAGGGACTACTCGGGGAGCGGCGAAGCCTCCAGACGGAGTTTGACCTGTTGACCACAAGGAAAGCAGAGGCACAGTGGAGGAAAGCCCAGGGGGCGCCGTACGAGTATGGGGAGAAGGCGAGCCGGATGCTGGCACACCAGCATCGTAAGAGGGAGGCAGCGAGGGAGATAGGTGGGGTTAAGGATAGCGGGGGGGGAATACGGTGCGGAGTGCGGTGAGAGTAAATGAGGTATTCAAGGACTTCTATGAGGAGCTGTACAGATCGGAGCCCCCAGCGGGGGAAGAGGGGATGCGACGATTTTTGGATCAACTGAGGTTCCCGAGGGTGGAGGAGCAGGAGGTGGCTGGTTTAGGGGCGCCAATTGGGTTGGAGGAGCTGGTTAAAGGATTGGGGAACATGCAGGCGGGGAAGGGGCCAGATGGGTTCCCGGTCGAGTTTTATAGGAAATATGTGGACCTGCTAGGCCCGTTGCTAGTGTGGACTTTCAATGAGGCAAGGGGGGGGGTGTATCCGGGGCGCTGATCTCTTTGATCCTGAAGCGGGACAAGGACCCACTGCAATGTGGGTCGTATACACCGATCTCGCTTCTCAATGTGGATGCTAAGGTGCTGGCAAAAGTGCTGGCTACGAGAATTGAGGACTGTGTCCCGGGGGTGATCCATGAGGACCAGACGGGATTTGTAAAGGGCAGGCAGCTAAACACTAATGTGCGGAGGCTCCTCAACGTGATTATGATGCCATCGGTGGAGGGAGAAGCGGAGGTAGTGGCAGCTATGGACGCGGAGAAGGCCTTCGACCGGGTGGAGTGGGAGTATCGTTGGGAAGTGTTGCGGATGTTTGGGTTCGGGGAGGGGTTCATCAGCTGGGTCAGGCTGCTATGTAGAGCCCCGGTGGTGAGTGTGGCTACGAATAGGCGGAGGTCGGAGTACTTTTGGCTGTACCGAGGGACGAGGCAGGGGTGCCCCCTGTCCCCCGTGTTTGCATTGGCAATTGAGCATTTGGCCATGGCACTAAGGGAGTCGAGGAAATGGAGGGGATTGGTCCGAGGGGGAGAGGAACATCGGGTGTCGCTGTATGCGGACGACCTGTTGATGTATGTGACAGATCCAGTGGAGGGGATGGTGGAGGTCATGCGGATCCTAAGGGAGTTTGGGGACTTCTCGGGCTATAAGCTCAACGTAGGGAAAAGTGAGCTCTTTGTGGTGCATCCAGGGGACCAGGGAAGGGGGATAGACGACCTACCATTGAAGAGGGCGGAAAGGAACTTTCGGTACTTGGGGATCCAGGTGGCTGGGAGTTGGGGGGCCCTGCACAAGCTCAATTTGATGCGGTTGGTGGAGCAGATGGAGGAGGATTTCAAAAGATGGGATGTGCTGCCACTCTCGCTAGCGGGCAGGGTACAGTCGGTTAAAATGATGGTCCTCCCGAGGTTTCTCTTTGTGTTCCAGTGCCTTCCCATTATGATTACCAAGGCCTTTTTAAACGGGTAGGTAGGAACATGATGGGTTTCATGTGGGCAAATAAGACCCCGAGGGTAAAGAGGGTGTTTCTGGAGCATAGCAGGGCCAGGGGAGGGCTGGCGCTGCTGAATCTGTGCGGCTATTATTGGGCAGCTAACGTGGCGATGATCCGTAAGTGGG
This sequence comes from Scyliorhinus torazame, assembly GCF_047496885.1. Classification (NCBI taxonomy): domain Eukaryota; kingdom Metazoa; phylum Chordata; class Chondrichthyes; order Carcharhiniformes; family Scyliorhinidae; genus Scyliorhinus; species Scyliorhinus torazame. Next base: position 173,595,705 of record NC_092716.1, on the reverse strand, counting down.
TAATAGAGGAAGAGGTTGGCGATGGCGTCCTGCAGGGGCACGGCATAGGGGCGAGGTGGGAACCTCGGTTTGGTCCCCGATTCGGGAGAACCATCGGTTTGTCCCGGGAAGGATGGATGGGGGGTTTCGGAGCTGGCATCGGGCAGGGATTAGAAGAATGGGGGACCTGTTTATAGATGGGATGTTTGCGAGCCTAGGGGCACTGGAGGAGAAGTTTGGGTTACCCCCGGGAAATGCATTCAGGTATATGCAAGTGAGGGCGTTTGTGAGGCAGCAGGTGAGGGAATTCCCGTTGCTCCCGGCACAGGGGATTCAGGACAGGGTGATTTCGGGTGTATGGGTCAGAGAGGGCACGGTTTCGGTGATCTATCAGGAGATGAAAGAAGAGGAGGAGGCCTCGGTAGAGGAGTCAAACGGCAAGTGGGAGGAGGAGCTTGGGGAGGAGATAGATGAGGGTCTGTGGGCTGATGCCCTGAGTAGGGTTAACTCCTCTTCCTCTTGCGCCAGGCTCAGACTAATATGAAATGAAAATCGCTTATTGTCACAAGTAGGCTTCAAATGAAGTTACTGTGAAAAGCCCCTCGTCGCCACATTCCGGCGCCTGTTCGGGGAGGCTGTTACGGGAAACGAACCGTGCTGCTGGCCTGCCTTGGTCTGCTTTCAAAGCCAGCGATTTAGCCCTGTGCTAAACAGCCCCGTTTACTCATAGAGCGCATATGACAGGGGCGAGGTTGAGTAGGTTCTTTGGGGTGGAGGACAGGTGTGGGAGGTGCTCGGAAAGCCCGGCGAATCACGTCCACATGTTCTGGTCGTGCCTGGCACTGGATGGGTTCTGGAGGGGTTTCGCGAGGGCTATGTCCAAGGTGGTGAAAGTCCAGGTCAAGCCGAGCTGGGGGTTGGCACTATTTGGGGTAACGGATGAGCCGGGAGTGCAGGAGGCGAAAGAGGCCGGTATCCTGGCCTTTGCGTCCCTAGTAGCCCGGCGGAGGATCTTGCTATTATGGAAGGACGCGAAGCCCCCCCAGTGTGGAAGCCTGGATAAATGACATGGCAGGGTTCATTAAGCTGGAGAGGATAAAGTTTGCCTTGAGAGGGTCTGTGCAGGGGTTCTTCAGGCGGTGGCAACCGTTCCTAGACTTTCTCACAGAGCGTTAGGAGGAGGTCAGCAGCAGCAGCAACCCAAGGGGGGGGAGGGGGAGTATCTTTCGAGGGGAGTATTTGGGTGGGGGGGGGGCTTCCCCAAGGGTACCTTTGAATGTCATATGGGGGGATTCCTATATACGGGGGAAACCCAATGTATAAGTTTTGTATTATTTTCGATTGTTGTGTTTGTTTTCCTTTTTCTTTTTGTTATGGGGGGGGGGGGGGGTTGTTAAAATTTGTTGGAAAATCTGAATAAACATTTTTTTTTTAAGTTTCAGGCAAAGCAGAGAACCTTTAATTGAGTTGGTGGCCTTCCAGCAAAAGTTGTTGCTTGTTTCAGTGTACATCACCGGAAACAAGAATTTTGATTTACAGAGCAGCTCAGGTGAACTCGTATATTCTAGAAGGAGATGGGTGGGGCCTTTTCCCCATTGCAGCTGCCTTGAGAGCATTGTGTGTTGCCACTGAGTTGCTGGGCATGTGTGAAGGCCTGGACGAGGAGGGCCTTCTCACCATTAGCTAAGCTATGTCTTGGTGCCTGTTTGAAAGTTTTGATAATGGAACATTCTACCAAATGATTGCCAGTCTGCTCAGGGAACCATTCACCATCTCCTTTCTCCACAGTATTAGAGGATGCTATGTACTAATTGTCTTGTGGCCATAGATGTGTTTTTGGGGGCAGATGATATATCGGTTATTTTCAAAGTGGCGACCCGCAGGTGGGTTGTGGTGGAAGTCTGGGGAGAGGGCGGGGGGGGCGGGGGTCGCGGAACCATCCAACGCGGCATTCCTGATCATGGGAATTAATGCTCAGCGGCCACAGTAGCCAGCTTTTAAAAATGCCGGCTTTCAGAATGCGGGTGCGCTGCGCATGCAGACCCACTCATCAGTGCCCAGGCCTATAATCCAGTGAATTTTTAAAATTCAATGATGTCTTCTTGCCTGAAGCGACGGCAGAGCGCAGGTCACATGCCCCAAACTGACGTCACATGCTCTGGGTGTGATTACGATTCCTCCATTTTGTCAGCCGCAAACAAGCAACAGAAGGGTAAAATTTAAAATGGATCATTTTGTAATAAGAAAGAGAGGGCAAGAAACAAAATCAGGCCAGGATCTCACAACTAAACCTGCTGGAGAGAGTGGCTCAGCAGAATCCACGGCAGGACACAGCAGTGGTGGTCTGAGTTGTTCAGGACCGTCCACAACAGGACAAAGCAGTGCTGGTGTGAGCTGTGCAGGAGAGTCCACGGCAGGACAAAGCAGTGCTGGTGTGAGCTCCAGGACCTCTGATGAACACATACAGAGATGTAACATTGAATGACAAAGCAAGTGAGATCATGAGGACCACGCAGGCTCACCTGTCACATTAAATATTTTTTAAAAATATTTTTATTAGGGTATTTGCAATTTTTATAATAATAATAACAGCGACATAAACATGGCACAATAAACATTTCTACCCCCATCAAAATCTTCACACCACCCAACAATAAAACAACAGTGGGACTGTACAGGGAAAGGCAAAGGCTACACGTAGAATTTGATTTGCTGACAACGGGTACTGCAGAGGCACAGTGGAGGAAGGCACAGGGTGTACAGTACGAATATGGGGAGAAGGCGAGCAGGTTCCTGGCCCACCAATTGAGGAAAAGGGGAGCAGCGAGGGAAATAGGGGGAGTGAGGGATGAGGAGGGAGAGATGGAGTGGGGAGCGGAGAGAGTGAATGGAGTGTTCAAGGCATTCTATGAAAGATTATATGAAGCTCAGCCCCGGATGGGAAGGAGAGAATGATGTGTTTTCTGGACCAGCTGGAATTTCCTAAGGTGGAGGAGCAGGTGAGGGTGGGACTGGGAGCACAGATCGAAATGGAGGAAGTAGTGAAAGGAATTAGGAGCATGCAGGCGGGGAAGGCCCCGGGACCGGATGGATTCCCAGTTGAATTTTACAGGAAATATGTGGACTTGCTCGCCCCGCTACTGATGAGAACCTTTAATGAGGCGAGGGAAAGGGAACAGCTGCCCCCGACTATGTCAGAGGCAACGATATCGCTTCTCCTAAAGAAGGAAAAAGACCCGCTGCAATGCAGGTCCTATAGGCCTATTTCCCTCCTGAACGTAGACGCTAAGATTCTGGCCAAGGTAATGGCAATGAGGATAGAGGATTGTGTCCCGAGGGTGGTCCATGAGGACCAAACTGGGTTTGTGAAGGGGAGACAGCTGAATACGAATATACGGAGGCTGCTAGGGGTAATGATGATGCCCCCACCAGAGGGGGAAGCGGAGATAGTGGTGGCGATGGATGCCGAGAAAGCATTTGATAGAGTGGAGTGGGATTATTTGTGGGAGGTGTTGAGGAGATTTGGCTTTGGAGATGAGTATATTAGATGGGTACAGCTGCTGTATAGGGCCCCGATGGCGAGCGTGGTCACGAATGGACGGGGGTCTGCGTATTTTCGGCTCCATAGAGGGACGAGGCAGGGATGTCCTCTGTCCCCATTATTGTTTGCACTGGTGATTGAGCCCCTGGCAATAGCATTGAGGGGTTCCAGGAAGTGGAGGGGAGTACTCAGGGGAGGAGAAGAACACCGGGTATCTCTGTATGCGGACGATTTGTTGTTGTATGTGGCGGACCCGGCGGAGGGGATGCCAGAGATAATGCGGATACTTGGGGAGTTTGGAGAATTTTCAGGATATAAACTGAAAATGGGGAAAAGTGAGTTGTTTGTGGTGCATCCAGGGGAGCAGAGCAGAGAAATAGAGGACTTACCGCTGAGGAAGGTAACAAGGGACTTTCGCTACTTGGGGATCCAGATAGCCAAGAATTGGGGTACATTGCATAGGTTAAATTTAACGCGGTTGGTGGAACAGATGGAGGAGGACTTCAAGAGATGGGACATGGTATCCCTGTCACTGGCAGGGAGGGTGCAGGCGGTTAAAATGGTGGTCCTCCCGAGATTCCTCTTTGTGTTTCAGTGCCTTCCGGTGGTGATCACGAAGGCTTTTTTCAAAAGGATTGAGAAGAGTATCATGAGTTTTGTGTGGGCCGGGATGACCCCGAGAGTGAGGAAGGGATTTTTGCAGCGTAGTAGGGATAGTGGGGGGCTGGCACTACCGAGCCTAAGTGAGTACTACTGGGCCGCCAATATCTCAATGGTATGTAAGTGGATGGGAGAAGAGGAGGGAGCGGCGTGGAAGAGATTGGAGAGGGCGTCCTGCAGGGGGACTAGCCTACAAGCTATGGTGACGGCGCCGTTGCCGTTCTCACCGAAGAAATACACCACAAGCCCGGTGGTGGTGGCTACTCTGAAAATTTGGGGGCAGTGGAGACGGCATAGGGGAAAGACGGGAGCCTCGGTGTGGTCCCTGATAAGAAATAACCATAGGTTTGCTCCGGGGAAAATGGATGGGGGATTTGGAACATGGCAAAGAGCAGGAGTAACACAATTGAGAGAGCTGTTTGTAGATGGGACGTTTGCAAGTCTGGGAGCGCTGACCGAAAAATATGGGTTGCCCCAAGGGAATGCATTCCGGTATATGCAACTGAGGGCTTTTGCGAGGCAACAGGTGAGGGAATTCCCGCAGCTCCCGACGCAGGAGGTGCAGGACAGAGTGATCTCAAAGACATGGGTGGGGGGACGGTAAGGTATCAGACATATATAGGGAAATGAGGGACGAGGGGGAGATTATGGTAGATGAGCTGAAAGGGAAATGGGAAGAAGAGCTGGGGGAGGAGATTGAGGAGAGGCTGTGGGCTGATGCCCTAAGTAGGGTAAACGCATCGTCCTCGTGTGCCAGGCTAAGCCTGATACAATTTAAGGTGTTACACAGGGCGCATATGACTGGAGCACGGCTCAGTAAATTTTTTGGAGTAGAGGATAGGTGTGCGAGATGCTCGACAAGCCCAGCGAATCACACCCACATGTTCTGGTCATGTCCGGCAGTACAGGGGTTTTGGGTGGGGGTGACAAAGGTGCTTTCGAAGGTGGTGGGGGTCCGGGTCGAACCAAGCTGGGGGTTGGCTATATTCAGGGTTGCAGAAGAGCCGGGAGTGCAGGAGGCGAAAGAGGCTGATGTTTTGGCCTTTGCGTCCCTAGTAGCCCGGCGCAGGATACTGTTGATGTGGAAGGAAGCCAAGCCCCCGGGTGTGGAGACCTGGATAAATGACATGGCAGGGTTTATAAAGCTGGAACGGATTAAGCTCGTCCTAAGGGGATCGGCTCAAGGGTTCACCAGGCGGTGGCAACCGTTCGTCGAATACCTCACAGAAAGATAGAGGGAATGGAAAAGAAGAAGACAGCAGCAGCGACGCGGGGGGGGGGGGGGGGGGGGGAGGAACCAGAAGGACTTTCAGGGATGTTAGTGTATAAGTATAATATGTATAGGTTGTTGTTATAGGTAATTGTATACTGGACTGCTGAATTGTATTTTTGGAGAGTATTTATTTGGGACAAGGCAGTTGCCATTTAGTTTTGTTTTTTAATTTTGATGTTTATATATTATTTATTTCTTGTTTAAAAAACTGGCCATTGTTATTTATATTGTTATATTACTGTGTAAAAGATACACAATGTACTGTTATGGTTGGCCAAAAATTTTGAATAAAATATATTTTTTTAAAAAACAATAAAACAACAGTCTGCCCTGCTCCCCACCCCTTTTTGGGGAATTCTGATTTTGCTGACATTTTAATTTTCCCCGAGAAAGTCGATGAACGGCTGCCGCCTCCGGGTGAACCCTAGCATTGACCCTCTTAAGGCAAATTTTATTTTCTCGAGACAGAAACCCAGCCATGTCACTAACCCAGGTCTCTACACTCGGGGGCTTTGAGTCCCTGCACATTAATAAGATTTGTCTCGGTGCTACCAGGAGGCAAAGGCCAAAACGTCAGCCTCTTTCACCCCCTGAACTCCCAGCTCTTCTGACACTCCAAAGATCGCTACCTCCGGACTCGGCCCCACCCGTGTTTTAGTACCGTGGACATCGCCTGAGCAAAACCTGCCAAAACCTTCTAAGCTCCGGGCATGCCCAAAACATGTGGACATGATTTGCTGGACTTCCCGCACACGTCGCAGACCTGTCCTCTACCCCGAAAAACTTGCTCATTCGAGCCACCGTCATGTGTGCCCTGTGGACTACCTTAAATTGTATCAGGCTAAGCCTGGCACATGATGAGGATGTGTTAATCCTGCTTAGGGCATCCGCCCACAGACCCGCCTCTATCTCTTCCCCCAGATTGTCTTCCCACTTGCCCTCTAGCTTCCTCCGATTCCATAAGTTCTTGGTAGATGTCTGATACCTTCCCCTCTCCCACCCATGCACTGGAGACTATCCTGTCCTGGGTCCCCCGTGGTGGCAGCAGCAGGAAGGCCTGAAACTGCCTTCTCAAAAAGTCTCGTACCTGCAGATACCTAAACCCATTCCCTGTTGGGAATTCAAATTTATTCTCCAAGGCTTTCAAGCTGGGGAAGCTCCCGTCTATAAATAGATACCCCATCCTCCTAATTCCTGCCCTCTGCCATCTCTGGAACCCAACATCCAGCCTACCCGGTACAAACCGATGGTTATTATAAATCGGGGTCAAAACTGATGCTCCCTCCACTCTCTTATATCTCCTCCACTGCCCCCCGATTCTCAGAGCCGCCACCACCACCGGACTTGTGGAGTATCGGGCTGGCAAGAACGGGAGAGATGCCGTTATCAGTGCTCCCAAACTTGTGTCTTTACATGACTCCGCCTCCATTCGCTCCCACACTGGACACCCCCCGCGCCACTACCCACTTGCTAATCATGGCTATATTAGCCGCCCAGTCGTAATGACAAACGTTCGGCAGCACCAACCCACCCTCCCCGCGGCTGCGCTCCAGCAACACCTTCTTCACTCGCGGGGTTTTACCCGCCCACACAAAGCCCAAAATAACCTTATTCACCCACTTGAAAAAGGCCCTTGGGATGAAGATGGAGCAGCACTGAAAGGCAAACAGAAATCTGGGGAGGACCGTCATTTTCACAGTCTGTACCCTTCCCGCTAGTGATAGCGGGAGCATGTCCCATCTCTTGAAGTCCTCTTTCATTTGTTCTACGAGCCGGGATAGGTTTAACTTGTGCAGTGCCTCCCATTCCCGGGCCACCTAGATTCCCAGATATCGAAAGCTCCTTCCTACCATTCTAAACGGCAGCTCTCCCCGTTTCTTCTCCTGCCCTCTCGCCTGTATCGCGAACATTCACTTTTCCGCTTGTTCAATTTATGCCCTGGAAAATTGCCAAATTCCCCTAGGATCCGCATAAGGTCCCCCATCCCCTCCAACAGGTCTGAAATATACAAGAGCAGGTCATCTGCGTAAAGCGAGACCCGGTGCTCCACCATAACCCTTGATCCCTTTATTCTTCAAAAAACTGTCTATCTTTATCTTAAAAACATTTACTGAAGGAGCCTCTACTGCTTCACTGGGCAAGGAATTCCATAGATTCACAACCCTTTGGGTGAAGACGTTCCTCCTAAACTCAGTCCTAAATCTACTTCCCCTTATTTTGAGGCTATGCCCCCTAGTTCTGCTTTCACCCGCCAGTGGAAACAACCTGCCCGCATCTATCCTATCTATTCCCTTCATAATTTTATATGTTTCTATATGGTTCGTACGCACACTCGCTATTGATGCCTGATAGAGCAACTGCACCCAGTCAATGAAGCGCTCACCAAACCCAAACCTTCCCAGCGCCTCCCACAGGTAATCGCACTCCACCTGATCAAAAGCCTTCTCCGCATCCATCGCAACCACCACTTCCAACTCCCCTCCTTCTGAGGGCATCATAATAACATTTAAAAGCCTTCGAACATTGGCTGTGAGTTGCCTGCCCTTTACAAATCCCGTCTGGTCGTCCCCTATCACACCCGGGACACAATCCTCTATCCTTGTGGCCAATATCTTAGCCAGCAGTTTGGCGTCCACATTCAGTAGAGAAATTGGCCTGTATGACCCGTATTGCTCCGGATCCTTCTCCCATTTCAGGATCAATGAAATCGAGGCCTGCGACATTGTTGGAGAGAGGACTCCCTTCTCTCTTGCTTCATTAAATGTCCTCACCAACAGTGGGCTCAATATCTCCGAAAACTTCTTATAGAATTCCACCGGGAGCCATCCGGCCCCGGGGCCTTGCCTGACTGCATGCCCTCCAGCCCCTCCATTATTTCCTCAATTTCAAGTGGGGCTCCCAGCCCTTCCACCAGATCCTCATCCACCCTCGGGAACCTCAACTTACCCAAGAACTGCCTCATCCTCTCCACCCCAGCCGGGGATATCGACTCGTATAATTTGCTGTAAAAGTCCTGAAACACTGCATTCACCCCCACTGGGTCCAGGACAGTATTCCCGCCTCTTCTCTTTACTCACCCTATCTCCCTGGCCGCTTCCCTTTTTCTGAGCTGGTGCGCTAACATTCTGCTTGCCTTTTCCCCATACCCATAGATCCCCCCCCCCCTTGACTTCCTCAGCTGTTCTACCGCCTTCCCTGTAGTCAACAGCCCAAACTCCACCTGTAACCTCCGCCGCTCCCTCAGTAGCCCCGCGTCCGGAACCTCTGAGTATCTCCTGTCCACCTGGAGTATCTCCTCAACTAACCTATCCCTCTCAGCCCGTTCCACCTTTTCTCTGTGGGCCCGTATCAAGATTAATTCCCCTCTGACCACTGCCTTCAAAACTTCCCAGACCGTTGCTACAGAGACCTCCCCCGTATCATTTGTTTCCAGGTAGTTCTGGGTGGATGTGTTCACCCGCCCACAGACCGCTTTGTCTGCTAACAACCCCACATCCAGCCTCCATGGCGGGCGTTGTCCTCTCTCCAAACTAACCCGTAAATCCACCCAATGTGGGTATGATCCGACATTGCGAGTGCCGAGTACTCAGTACTCACCACTCCCAGTATTAGAGCCCTGCTCAGCATAAAAAAGTCGATCTGAGAGTATACCTTGTGGACATGTGAGAAAAAAGAAAACTCCTTCGCCATTGGTTGTGCAAACCTCCATGGGTCTACTCCCCCCATTTGTTCCATAGACCCCTTCAATTCCTTTGCCGCGGCTGGCACCCTCCCGATCCTGGATTTTGACCGGTCCAATTCTGGATCAATGACTGTGTTAAAATCTCCCCCCATGATCAAGTTATGTGACTCTAAGTTTGGGATCTTACCTAACACCCCCCTCATAAATTCCACATTGTCCCAATTCAGAGCATATATGTTCACGGGTACCACTCGCACCCCGTCCAGCTTCCCACTCACCATTAAGTACCCTCCCCGTGTCTGACACGGTTCTCCCTGCCTCGAATGCCACCCATTTATTCATCAAAATCGCTACCCCCCTGGTCTTTGAGTCCAGCCCTGAGTGGAATACTTGGCTAACCCACCCCTTTCTCAATCTAGTCTGCTCTGTAACCTTTAGGTGTGTCTCTTGTAAAATTGCCACGTCTGCCTTCAGCCCCCTCAAATGCGCGAACATGCGAGCCCTCTTGACTGGCCCATGTAATCAGCCTGGTCGGGTGACCCCCCCCCCCAGCCTGCTGACTAGCCATCACACTTTTAGGCCAGCCTGCAGCTCACGTCCCCGGCCTTCTCGCGCCTGCCCTCGGGCAGCCTCTTTCCCCGACCTCCCATTTTCCCCCGAGTAACAGTTCCTCCCCTGTCAGCAAAGCCCCCCCCACTTGGTAACAGCACCAGAAACCCAACGTCCCATATCAAGCTCAAGCTTATCATCTGCTTGCCCCCCCACTGTGCTTCCATGAGTCAGCTGACCTGATAGTTCCCACCCATGGCACCAAACATACTGTCTCCCCATTGTTCTCTCAACTCTCCCCCCACTTGGACATACATATTCAAAGCATCGCATTCCCCAGTAAACAAATAGTAGAAAAAACATTGGAAAAACAACCAGAGAAAAAACAACCACAACCCCCCCCCCCCCCCCACCCCCACCCAGCTTCCAATAAGACAAAGTTAACTTTAGCCATCGAAACAGCCCCTTATAGGGCAGCACGGTGGCGCAGTGGGTTAGCCCTGCTGCCTCATGGCGCCAAGATTCCAAGTTCGATCCCGGCTCTAGGTCACTGTCCCAAAAGATGTGCAGGGTAGGTGGACTGGCCACGCTAAATTGCCCCTTAATTGGAAAAAATGAATTGGATACTCTAAATTTAAAAAAAAAAAAGAAAAAACCCTTATTGCACAAAGCAGTACTTATTCAAACCAGCACAAAAGTGATTGTCAACAAATCGCCATTGCAGTACTCTCCCCAAGGATTCAGTGTCTTTAGTTCACATCCAGTCTTTTTTCCCTGATGAAAGTCAATGCATCGGCTGGTGTTTCGAAGTAAAATTCCCGGTCCTCAAATGTGACCCACAGATGCGCTGGGTACAAGATCCCGAACTTCACCCCCTTAAAGAGGGCCGATTTTGCGCGATTAAACCCGGCTCGCATCTTGGCCAAATCCGCGCCCAGGTCTTGATAAATGCACAGCTCACAATTCTCCCACCTACTTCTCTGTTCTTTCTTGGCCCACCGCAGAATGTGTTCCTTGTCCAAGAATCGGTGAAAGCGTACCACCATCGCCCTCGGCAGCTTGTTCGCTCGGGGCTTCTTCGCGAGAGCTCTGTGCGCTCTATCCACTTCCAGGGGCTAAGGGAATACCTCAGCCCCCATCAACTTCTCCAGCATGTTCGTCACATAGGTCCTCGCATCCGATCCCTCACTGCCCTCAGGGAGGCCAACGATTCTCAGGTTCTGCCTCCTGGACCTGTTCTCCAAGTCCTCCAGCTTCTCCTGCATTCTTTTCTGGTGGTCATTCCTCATCTCCACCTTGGTCTCCAGCTCAGTTAGGTATTCCTCGTGCTCGGACACCATTTTCTCCACCTCCTGGGTCGCAAGCCGGTGGATTTCTTGTGTGCCTCCTTAAGCTTGGCGAAGCAATCCTCAAAAAACTTCACCAGCTGCTCCGTCGATCACTGTGCCATCTCCCCGCGGCCCTGGTTCTCCGCCATGCTTTCCCACGTTGCCAGCTCTGCTCGCGTCTTTCTTATAGTATTTTGTCTTCTCACACGCCCACTTCTGGTCCAATTCTCCATACGCTGGAGGGGGATTTCTCCTCACCGTCTCACTCTCCACCGATTCATCCAATAAAATCCAGAAACAAACGGGAGAAAAAGGTCCAAAAGTCCATCACAGGCAGGAGCTATCAAATGTGCGACCTACTCCTCCATGGCCGCCTGTTGCATTAAAGTTGAGCAAAAATGGTGGGTCACGAAGATTGGGCGGCGTGCGTCCTGAAGATTGGACGATTCGTAAAAATAGGTCCCCGGGAAAAAAGTTTGAAAAACACTGGTATAGCATATTCCAACTAAATGTAGAATTCTGGGGCAACATGAAAGGACCCATTCTTCTCAACACCAGGGATAGATCGAGCCTAGCCTCAGCATGTACTAACACTTGGCCTTAGAGTACTGAGTACTATGCAAGCTTGATGCAGCCACACACAAGGATGGCTATGAGGATAATGGTGGCTACAATTTCCCAGACTCAAAACGGGCCGGTAAACAGTCACTTCTGTGAATTCTACTTGTTGTGAAGGACCTGACAGCCTTGATAAGTTCATCCAGAGTTCAGATTTATCCAGGTTTTCACATTTGCTGTCATCTAAAACATCTGAGATTGAGTACTAAAGGACAGGGAAGTAATGCTGTCTGTCAGGCTTCACATTGTACAATCTGGCATAAGAATATTTGTTGATCCTTAGTGAATCTGGCTGTGAGATATTGCCACGCTGTTTTCTTTCTTCAGGCAGCTAATAACTAAGGTCCCTCTGTTCCTTCTGGATAAATAATTTGGCCACATCTCATCCCAATCCAAGGAGCAGACTCTGGACTGGAAGATCTTAAAGATGATCTTCAAGGTACCGAGGGAAGCCTGCTGGTTCTTCACCACTTGGAGTTCCTCCCGAACATCAACCTCCATCGACTCAAACAGGAACAGATTCCAGATGATTTTCTAGAGCTGGGATAGTTCCTGGTGTGTGTCCCTCTCCCCTTTTGAACACCATTCAGGATGAAGAACCTCTTGATGTTCACCTTGATTTCTTCCCAATATGTCGGGACTTGTGTAGAGAGATTGTGTTTCTGCAACGTTTAAGCAGAAACGTGGGAGCAGCAGGAAGATGGTTTGTTTTTTAAGAGACCGGGCATTTACATTGATTAGCTGCAACAGAGTGTTTTTGTGTAGTCCATCTGCTTTGAAGACATGACTGCCCACCACCAGTAATGGTGAAGTTGCCTCCCTGCAGTAAAATGTCTCTGCCAGAAGAGTGGCAATTGTTGCCTCTTGACTAAATCAATGACCTCTGGGGCCATCATTGTGAACACTTGGTAGTCGCTGAGGTGCAATAAGCTGCACTCTTGCATGTTCAGCAGGCTGCTATTTACCTTGGTAAGGAATCCCAAAATTGAAACACACTGCATAGTGGTTTTGACACTAAGCTCATTAATGGATGTGATATTTTCTAAAGAAATGGCCCAAAGTCCCATAACAGTCAGTTATGCTGCTCCCAATCATTGGGACTTTTCCTATATACCCTTATTCTGTGCAAATTGCTGTTCTAACGACCAGGTGAGATCCCAGTTCTGGTGACCTCAGGGGTGTTTTCCCACCAGGGTGATTTTGGCAGCATCATATTAAGGGGGAAGTTTAGACTGTGCCCAATCAGAATTGGATTTTCCTTCTGTTTCTCATTTGTGGTTTTGCTGGTTCCAGCTTCCTGGAGCTGGTAATGCTGGGCACTTTGCTGCTCCCAATGTTCAGGAGTTGGGCTGCATTAGTTGCATTGTCCAACTCAACTCGATTGTAATGCAAATTATTATTTTTTTAATTGAGGGATTTATTTATTTATTTATTTTAAATTTAGAGTACCCAATTATTTATTTGTTTTCCAATTAAGGGGTAATTTAGCGTCACCAATCCACCTAACCTGCACACCTTTGGGTTGTGGGGGTGAAACCCATGCAGACACGGGGCGAATATGCAACTCCACACGGACAGTGACCCAGGATCGGGATTCGAACCCTGGTTCTCAGCGCCATCCCCATCGCAATGCAAATTAAGTAAGTTCAATATTCCTGTCCTTCACAGTTCAGTTATATGAGCTAAACCAATCCTCGTTTTTTTTAATGCATTTAGAGTGGCCAAATTTTTTTTTCCAATAAAGGGCAATTTTGTGTGGCCAATTTACCTACCCTGCACATCTTTTTGGATTGTAGTGTGAGACCCACGCAAACCAATCCTTGGTTGACAGTAGCCATACTTCACTCAGCAAATGCCTGCATGTACACAGTCAATTGGACGTTGGAATCCCTGTACAATTTACATTCTGTCTTTGAACCATTAATTAATCGAGTGGACAGCAAGGGTGGAGAATGCCAGCTGGCCTGGGGAATTGCTGTTTCGTGTGGTGACTACTCATTTCAGGTACTGGGAGTGAAGGCGGCTTGGGACTGAACCCAGCTCCGTAAATTACATTTTACGAGCCTGGTTAGGTAAGGTTGAGGCAGATTTGTTGATAAATTTAAAGTACCCAATTCTTTTTTTCCCCAATTAAGGGGCAACTTAGAGTGGCCAATTCACCTACCCTTCATATCTTTTTTAAAAATTTAGAGTACCCAATTATTTTTTTTCCAATTAAGGGGCAATTTAGCGTGGCCAATCCACCTAACCTACACATCTTTGCGTTGTGGGGGCGAAACCCATGCAAACACAGGGAGAATGTGCAAACTCCACACGGACAGTGACCCGGGGCCGGGATCAAACCTGGACCCTCAGTGCTGTGAGGCAGCAGTGCTAACCACTCCACCACCGTGCTGCCCAGTCTCCCCTTATCATTGGCAGAGTGGGTGCAAGCAGTAAAGATGAATATCTTGCCGCGGTTTTTATTTTTATTCCAGTGCTTGCCAAAGGCATTTGTTATGGGGGTGGAACGCTTGATTTTGTCGTTTGCACGGGCAGGTGAGGTGGCGAGGATTCGGAAGACGGTGCTTCAGGGAGGGCGACAGTTGGGGGAGTTTGGCTCTTCCAAATCTGATGTATTATTATTGGGCGGTGAACGGCGAGAAGGTGCAGGGCTGGGTCTTTTGTGTAGAATCTTTGTGTAGAAGATTGTAGTTTAGTCGGGCAGTATGGTCGGCACGGGCTTGGAGGGCCGAAGGGCCTGTTCCTGTGCTGTACATTTCTTTGTTCTTTGTTCTTTGTTCTTTGGGTTAGGGAACCAGAAGCGATGTGTGTGAGGATGGAGGCAGGCTCTTGGAGAGAGTCGGGTTGCAGGTGCAGGCAACGGTGCTGCTCCCGTTTGCCCAGGGAAAAGCCTATGTAGTTCGGTGGTGGTGGCCACACTGAGGATTTGGAGGCAATGTCAGCAGCATTTTAAGTTGGGGGCGGAGTCGAAGCTGATGCCAGTTCGAGACAATCATGTGTTTGAGCCGGCGAGACTGGATGCTAGGTTTTGGGGAGGGGGGGGGGGGGGGTGGTGGAAAGGAAGGACCTCATTTTGGAAGGGCTTCGTGAGTTTGGAGGAGCTGACAGAGAAGTTTGGGATTCTGCGGGGGGAGGCCTTTAGGTGTAAGCAGGTGCGGGACTTTGCAAGGAAAGTTTTCCCGACGTTTCCGATGATACCTCCCTGCTCCTTGTTGGAGGGGCTGTTGTCGGTGACCCCCCCCCCGCCCGCCGCCATGCACACACACACACACACACACTCAAGTGCTGGCTGTTGGATTTCAATTGTTCTTTTGAACTTTTGTTAATATGGTATTATAAAGTGAGATTGGAACCCAGACCAGATGAGTAGCTTTAACCCAGCCCTGCTTAATGTGATGTTGATTTTAAACTTGAAATACCTGAGTTTCCACTGCTTGCTTACTCACAATGGATAATGATTTGATACCTGTGAAGCTGTGAGTGGAATGTAAATTGTGTGACAAATAGCTGGGAGTGCAACCGTGGGAAACGGTGCAACTCAAAAAATGCCCAAAGGCAGTACATTCAAATGCAAAATGAAGGAGAGACCAATGTTACACATGGAAATGACTTGCAACTGGGCTGATCCTATTTATCTCTGACAATTGCGCTTCTCAGTTATATTCAGCGATTGCAGGGAGGGAATATTGGGAAAGTATTGTTGGCATCAGGGAGTGGAAGGTGCAACTTGTTGAACTGAGTCTGACCAAGGCCATTCACTATGCAATACACAAGCAGGGAGCTCATGAGAGAGCTCTTTCAGGGCAGGTTATGTTGGGAATAGGTTGAAGAAAAAGTGGTGTCCATAAAGCATCCTTCTTGATGTTTCAGATTCTAAACTCTCAGTTCCAGGTAATGACAGAAAGAGACTCAAGGCCACTTAATAGTCGACCTGGAACAAGGGGTGGGATTCACACAAAAATGACTGGTCATTTTGGGTGGGATTTGTGGGGTGATTTGCGCTAGCTGTAATGGTGTAATCGAGATCAGTATTCACTCACACTCGGGGCGGCATGTGGCGCAGTGGTTAGCACTGCTGCCTCACAGCGCCAAGGACCCAGGTTTGATCCCGGCTCCGGGTCACTGTCTGTGGAGAGTTTGCACATTCTCCCCGTGTCTGCATGGGTCTCACCCCCATAACCCAAAGATGTGCAGGGTAGACAGATTGGCCACGCTAAATTGCCCCTTTATTGGAAAAAATGATTGGATACTCTAAATTTTTTTTTTAAGTATTCACCCACATTAAATGAAAAAATGGAGCCCCCCACATTAAACTCACCATGCCTGACGAGTCTCATTCACCCGACTTGCACCACAGCTGCTGGCAGCTACCAAGGGGAACAACATTTAAACGGTCCCTCAACATTCACTCCCAGTCAAGCCAGGAGGATGGCAGCGCGGAGACCAGCTCCTCAATTTGGGGATGCCAACCTGTCCAGGCTCCTGGACGCCGTGGACGAGAGGCAGGGAACCCTGTACCCCAGAGGGTGCAGGAGAACCAGCAACACAGTGCCCAATGCTGCCTGGGAGGCAGTGGTAGCTGAAATGTATGCAGGCAACCTGACCAGGAAGAAGATGAATGACCCCCTGTGAGCTGCAAGGATACGTTACCACCTCTCTCCTGGCATCAGTCCCACCTGCCACCTTTCAATTCCCAACCTCCACCCCATCAGTCCACTGACTGAAACCTCACACCCTCCCAACATCTGACCTCCAAGCTTGTTCCTCAGAACCTCATGGTTCTCACCATCACAGCCCCTTAATATCGAGGTGCCCACACATGCCACCTGCTATGAGCACCACACAGCTGCTGATGCACGTCAGGTGGAGGCACTAGACAACAGAGGATCCAAGAAGTATTAGGAGTCCAGAGTAGGCACTGATTAAGTCACTATTCATAACTAGGGGGAATGGATAATTGTCACATTAAAATGATTGGCAGTAAAACACCTGAAACATGTAAAGCCTCTGCCATTTTAATCTTCAGAACAGGCCTGCCCACACTACACACACAGACATCCCCACCCCCACAGTGGTCAAAAATCAAAAACCCCCAATGCAGACTCTGTCGTGAGGATGGGTGTGAACGTGTTGTCAGCAAAAAGACAGGAATCAGACTTGACTTAAGCACAAAGGGACTTCGGAGTCCTGGTTCAGGATTCTCTTACGGTTAACAGATTCAGATGGCAGTTTGGAAGGCAGATGCAGTCTTGGCATTCATTTCGAGAGGCTTACAGTACAAGAGCAGGATGTACTGCTGAAGCTGTATAAGGCTTTGGTCAGACCCCATTTAGAATATTGTGAGCAGCTTTAGACCTCATATCGAAAGAAGGATGTGCTGGCCTTGGAGGGGGTCCAGAGGAGGTTCACAAGAATGATTCTTGGAATGAAGGCCTTTCATATGAGGAGTGGTTGAGGACTCTAAGTCTGTGCTCGATGGAGTTTAGAAGGATGAAATGAAATGAGGGGGGATCTGATTGAAACTTACAGCATACTGAGACCTGGATAGAGTGGACATTGAGAAGATGTTTCCACGAGTAGGAGAGACGAGGACCTGAGGGCACAGCTCAAACTGAAGGGACGATCTTTTAAAACTGAGATGAGGAGGAATTTCCCCAACCAGAGGGTGGTGAATCTGTGGAACTCATTGCCGCAGAAGGCTGTGGAGGTCAAGTCACTGAGTGACTTTAAGACTGAGATAGATAGGTTCTTGATTAAAAAGGGGATCAGGGGTTAAGGAGAAAGGCAGGGGACGGGGGAAGAGGATGATCAGGGAAGAGGGGTATGAAATGGAATGTGAACACCCAAGTACAAAGGTAGAAAAGAAGGCTGACTGCAACATTGAAAAACACAGAGCCTGTTGCAACCTCAAGGGGTGAAATAGACTTTCACAAGGCAAGCTGCTGCATGGCTCTGTTCTATGAAAGCTTGGAAGGACAGACAGGCTGCAGCTGTGGCTGGCCCTGTTATGGATCTCCACAATATTTATAGATGGCTTGAATCCCTCACCTACGCAAACCTCCAGGCCCCAGATCAACCCCAGCACTGGTACATCAGCTACGATGTCCTTGAGCTACTCGGCTTAGGATTCCTAGCCTTTGACCTACCCTGGTAGCCACAGTATTAGTATGACTAGTCCAATTGAGTTTCTGATCAATGGTAACCCTCAGGATGTTGATTGTGGGGGATTCAGCGATGGTAATGCCATTGAATGTCATGGGGGATGGTTAGATCCTCTCTTGTAGGAGATGGTCATTGCCTGGCACTTGTGTTGCTCGAATGCAACTTGCTACTTGTCAGCCCAAGCCTGGATATTGTCCAGGTCTTGCTGCATTTGGACTGTTTCATTATCTGCGGAGTCGCAAATGGTGCTGAGCATTGTGCAGTCATCCGCAAATATCCCTACTTCTAATGTTATGATGGAAGGGAGGTCATTGACGAAGCAGCTGAAGATGGTTGGGCCTAGGACACTACCCTGAGAAACTCCTGCAGTGATATCCTGGAGCTGATATGATTGACCTCCAACCACCAGAACCATCCTCCTTTGTGCCAGTTACGACTCCAACTAGTGAAGAGTTTTCCCCATGATTCCCATTGACTCCAGTTTAGCTTGGGCTCCTTGATGCCATACTTGGTCAAATGCTGTCTTGATGTCAAGGGCAGTCACTTTCACCTCAGACATTCAGCTCTTTTGCCCATGTTTGAACCAAGGCTGTAATGAGGTCAAGAGCCGAGTGACTCTGGCAGCTTATTGCTGAGCACATGCCGCTCTGATAATGCTGTTGATGACTCCTTCCATCATTTTGCTGACGATGGAGATTAGACTGATGGGGCGGTAATAGGCTGGGTTGGATTTGTCCTGTTTCTCGTGTATTGGACATAGCTGGACATTATCCACATTGCCGGGTAGATGCTAGTGTTGTAGCTGTACTGGAACAGCTTGGCTAGTCTTCAGTACTATTGTCGGAATATTGTCAGGGCCCATAGCCTTCGCAGTACCCAGTGCCTTCAGCCATTTCTTGATATCACGTGGAATGAATCATATTGGCTGAAGACTGACATCTGTGATGCTGGGTACATCCGGAGGTGACCGAGATGGACCATCCACTCGGCACTTGTGGCTGAAGATTGTTGCGAATGCCTCAGCCTTGTCTTTTGCACACATGTGCTGGGTTCCTCCATCATTGAGGATGGGGATATTTGTGGAGCCTCCTCCTCCAGTGAGTTGTTTAATTGTCCACCACCATTCACGGCTGGATGTGGCACGATTGCAGAGTTTAGATCTGAAGCGTTTGTTGTTGAATCGTTTAGCCTGTCTATTACTTGCTGCTATGCTGTTTAGCACACAAGTAGCCCTAAGTTGTAGCTTCACCAGGTTGACACTTAATTTTTCGGTATGCCTGATGTTGCTCCTGGCATGCTCTCCTGCACTCCTCATTGAACCCGGGTTGATCCCCTGCCTTGGTGGTGATGTTAGAGTGGGGGATATGCCAGGCCATGAGGTTGCAGATGGTGGTTGAATACATTTCTGCTGCTGCTGATGGTCCACAGCGCCTCATGGATGCCCAGTCTTGAGTTGCTAGATCTGTCCGAAGTCTATCCCATTTAACACGGTGGTAGTGCCACACGACTCAATGGAGGGCAATCTCAATGTGAAGACGGGACTTTGTCTCCACAAGGACTGTGTGGTGGTCACTTTTACCGATACTGTCATGGACAGATGATTCTGTAGCAGGCAGATTGGTGAGGATAAGGTCAAGTATGTTTTTCCCTCTTGTTGGTTCCCTCACCACCTGCTGCAGACCCAGTCTAGCAGTTATGTCCTTTTGGCTAGTTCCGTCTGTGGTGATAGTACCGAGCCACTCTTTGTGATGGGCATTGAAGTCCCCCACCCTGCGCATATTCTGCACCCTTGCCACTTTCCAATTTTTCCTCCAAGTGGTCTTCAACATGAAGACGTACTGGTTCATCAGCTGATGGTCGTTGGTACATGGTAATCAACAGGAAGGCTTCCTTGCCCATGTTTAACCTGAAGCTATGAGACTTCATGGGGTCCAGAGTTGATGTTGAGGACTCCCAGGGCAACTTGCTCCTGGCTGTATACCACTTTGCCACCACCTCTGCTGGGTCTGTCTTGCTGGTGAGACAAGACATAACTAGGAATAGTGATAGTGGTGTCTGGGACATTGTCTGGAAGGTATGATTCTGAGAGTATGACTGTGTCCGGCTGTTGCTTGACTAGTCTGTGAGACAACTTTCCCAACTTGAGCACAAGCCCCCAGATGTTAGTAAGGAGGACTTTGCAGGGTCAACAGGGCAGGGTTTGGCATTGTTGCTTCTGGTGCCTGGTTCGATGCTGGGTGGTCCATCCGGTTTCATTCCTTTGTTGAATTTTTGTAGCAGTTGAATACAACTGAGTGGCTTGCTAGGCAATTTCAAAGAGCATTTAAGAGTCAACCACATTGCTGTGGATCTAGAGTGACATGTAGGCCAGACCAGGTAAGGATGACAGATTTCCTTCCCTAAAGGACATGAATGAACCAGATGTCTTTTTTACGACAATCAACAATGGTTTCATGGTCATCATTAGACTTTTAATTCCAGATATTTTACTGAGTTTAAATTCCATCACCTGCCGTGGTGGGATTCGAACCTGGGTCCCCAAATCATTATCCTGGGTCTCTGGGTTACAAGTGCAGTGACAATACCACCACCTCTCCAATGGGGGCGGGGGGGGGGGGGGACTCCAAGGAGGCCGGTGCATTTGACTTTATTCTAGTTAATAAGATGAACATTAATGCAAATTAGGTTTTACCCGGTTCTCGCCCTTTCTGAGCAAAGTCCTGATCACGTCATCGGGAGCAGGCTGGGGGAATGGCAAACTGTTTGACGTCCGGCGCAAATCCCATTTTTGGAGCCTCCTGCTATTCACCCGGCATAACCAGATTGGCGTGGTGAGAAAATCAAGCCCTGGGTGTCAAGATGCGGGAAACTGAAACGCTTCGCTAACTGACAGCTGTTGTGGCTGATTGATTACAATGCACATCACTCAAACGTTCATGGCCTTTAGGCAGATCTGTCCTCTCTGCCTGTTGTAGCTTCTCATAATCTTGGCATACCATACCAACTCCCTGAATCATCCCATTTTAAAAAATCCTCTTTTGTTTGCCAATCTGTCTTTCAGGCATTAGGGTCTTTTTAAAAATAAATTTAGAGTACCCAATTAATTTTTTCCAATTAAAGGGCAATTTAGCGTAGCCAATCTGCCTAGCTTGCACATCTTTTGGGTTGTGGGGGCGAAACCCATGCAAACACGGGGAGAATGTGGAAACTCCACATGGACACTGACCCGGGGCCAGGATCGAACCTGGGACTTCGGCGCAGTGAGGCAGCAGTGCTATCCACTGTGCCACCGTGCTGCCCTGGCATTAGAGACTTTTACATTACCAGGTTTTATCATCCCTGTTTTTTTTAATATAAATTTAGAGTACCCAATTAATGTTTTTCCAATTAAGGGGCAATTTAGAGTGGCCAATCCACCAAACCTGCACATCTTTGGGTTGTGGGGGCGAAACCCACGCAAACACGGGAAGAATGTGCAAACTCCACATGGACAGTGACCCAGAGCCGGGATCGAACCTGGGACCTCGGCGCCGTGAGGCAGCTGTGCTAACCCACTACGCCACCGCGCTACCCTTATCATCCCTGTTTTACATCATTGTACTACTGAGGGAGTGCTGCACTTTTGACGATTGAGCCACATGAGCACTTTTAGATCGACAAATGTTCCCATGCCACTATTCATTGAAGAGCAGGGAATTTTCTCAGTGTCTGGTCATCATTTATTTCCCAACTGAAGCCCATGAAAAAAGAATAGCAGGATATTCATCCAAATGATGTTTGTGGGACCTTACTATATGCAAATTACATAGAATGGACAACAAGAAATAGACCATTTGGCCCAACTGGGTCCTGCTGATGTTTATGCTCCCCATGACCCTCCTCCCAGCTCTATTCATCCAAACCTGTCAACATAATCTACTTTTCTTCCACCCATAGAACATAAAACGATACAGTGCAGTACAGGCCCTTCGGCCCACGATGTTGCACCGACATGGGAAGTCAAAAAACAAAAGCCATCTAACCTACACTATGCCATTATATCCATATGCTTATCCAATAAACTTTTAAATGCCCTCAATGTTGGCGAGTTCACTACTGTTGCAGGTAGGGCATTCCACGGCCTCACCACTCTTTGTGTAAAGAACCTACCTCTGACCTCTGTCCTATATCTATTACCCCTCAGTTTAAGGCTATGTCCCCTCGTGCTAGCCATTTCCATCCGCGGGAGAAGGCTCTCACTGTCCACCCTATCTAACCCCCTGATCATTTTGTATGCCTCTATTAAGTCTCCTCTTAACCTTCTTCTCTCCAACGAAAACAACCGCAAGTCCATCAGCCTTTCCTCATAAGATTTTCCCTCCATACCAGGCAACATCCTGGTAAATCTCCTCTGCACCCATTCCAAAGCTTCCACGTCCTTCCTATAATGAGGTGACCAGAACTGTACGCAATACTCCAAATGCGGCCATACCAGAGTTTTGTACGGCTGCTACATGACCTCATGACTCCGGAACTCAACCACTCTATCAATAAAGGCCAACACTCCATAGGCCTTCTTCACAACCCTATCAACCTGGGTGGCAACTTTCAGGGATCTATGTACATGGACACCGAGATCCCTCTGCTCATCCACACTTCCAAGAATTTTACCATTAGCCAAATATTCCGCATTCCTGTTATTCCTTCCAAAGTGAATCACCTCACACTTCTCTACATTAAACTCCATTTGCCACCTCTCAGCCCAGCTCTGCAGCTTATCTATGTCCCTCTGTAACCTGCAACATCCTTCCGCACTGTCGACAACACCACCGACTTTAGTGTCGTCTGCAAATTTACTCACCCACCCTTCTGCGCCCTCCTCTAGGTCATTTATAAAAATGACAAACAGCAACGGCCCCAGAACAGATCCTTGTGGTACGCCACTTGTAACTGAACTCCATTCTGAACATTTCCCATCAACCACCACCCTCTGTCTTCTTTCAGCTAGCCAACTTCTGATCCACATCTCTAAATCACCCTCAATCCCCAGCCTCCGTATTTTCTGCAATAGCCTACCGTGGGGAACCTTATCAAACGCTTTGCTGAAATCCATACACACATCAACTGCTCTACCCTCGTCTACCTGTTCAGTCACCTTCTCAAAGAACTCGATAAGGTTTGTGAGGCATGACCTACGCTTCACAAAGCCATGCTGACTATCCCTAATCATATTATTTCTATCTAGATGATTATAAATCTTGTCTCTTATAATCCCCTCCAAGACTTTACCCACAACAGACGTGAGGCTCACCGGTCTATAGTTGCCGGGGTTGTCTCTACTCCCCTTCTTGAACAAAGGAACCACATTTGCTATCCTCCAGTCCTCTGGCACTATTCATGTTGCCAATGATGACATTAAAATCAAAGCCAAAGGCTCAGCAATCTCTTCCCAGAGAATCCTAGGATAAATCCCATCAGGCCCCGGGGACGTATCTATTTTCAGCCTGTCCAGAATTGCCAACACCTCTTCCCTACGTACCTCAATGCCATCTATTCTAATAGACTGGGTCTCAGCATTCTCCTCCACAACATTCTCTTTTTCCTGAGTGAATACTGACGAAAATATTCATTTAGTATCTCGCCTATCTCTTTAGACTCCACACACAATTTCCCAACCCTGTCCTTGACTGGCCCTACTCTTACCCTAGTCATTCTTTTATTCCTGACATACCTATAGAAAGCTTTTGGGTTTTCCTTGATCCTACCTGCCAAATACTTCTCATGTCCCCTCCTTGCTCGTCTTAGCTCTCTCTTTAGATCCATCCTCGCTACCTTGTAACTATCAAGCGCCCCAAATGAAACTTCACACCTCATCTTCACATAGGCCTCCTTCTTCCTCTTAACAAGAGATTCCACTTCTTTGGTAAACCACGGTTCCCTCGCTCGACGCTTTCCTCCCTGCCTGACCGGTACGTACTTATCAAGAACACGCAGTAGCTGTTCCTTAAACAAGCTCCACATATCCA
The DNA here is from genome assembly GCF_047496885.1 of Scyliorhinus torazame. Taxonomy (NCBI): domain Eukaryota; kingdom Metazoa; phylum Chordata; class Chondrichthyes; order Carcharhiniformes; family Scyliorhinidae; genus Scyliorhinus; species Scyliorhinus torazame. Next base: position 173,571,905 of record NC_092716.1, on the reverse strand, counting down.
GTGTGCCCAACACTTGCAGCCTACTTCTCCAACCTACCCCTCCCAAGTCATGTCTAATGGCATCATAATTGCCCTTCTCCCAGCTATAACTCTTGCCCTGCGGGGTATACTTATCCCTTTCCATCACTAACGTAAACGTCACCGAATTGTGGTCACTGTTCCCAAAGTGCTCACCTACCTCCAAATCTAACACCTGGCCTGGTTCATTACCCAAAACCAAATCCAATGTGGCCTCGCCTCTTGTTGGCCTGTCAACATATTGTGTCAGGAAACCCTCCTGCACACATTGTACAAAAAACGACCCATCTAATGTACTTGAACTATATATTTTCCAGTCAATATTTGGAAAGTTAAAGTCTCCCATAATAACCACCCTGTTACTTTCGCTCTTATCCAGAATCATCTTCGCCATCCTTTCCTCTACATCCCTGGAACTATTTGGAGGCCTATAGAAAACTCCCAACAGGGTGACCTCTCCTTTCCTGTTTCTAACCTCAGCCCATACTACCTCGGAAGAAGAGTCCCCATCTAGCATCCTCTCCGCCACCGTAATACTGTTCTTGACTAGCAGCGCCACACCTCCCCTCTTTTGTCTCCTTCTCTGAGCTTACTAAAATACCTAAACCCCGGAACCTGCAACAACCATTCCTGTCCCTGCTCTATCCATGTCTCCGAAATGGCCACAACATTGAAGTCCCAGGTACCAACCCATGCTGCCAGTTCCCCCACCTTATTTCGTATACTCCTGGCATTGAAGTAGACACACTTCAAACCACCTACCTGAACACTGGCCCCCTCCTGCGAAGTCAAATCTGTGCTCCTGACCTCTATACTCTCAATCTCCCGTACCCTAAAACTACAATCCAGGTTCCCATGCCCCTGCTGCATTAGTTTAAACCCCCCCAAAGAGCACTAACAAATCTCCCCCCCAGGATATTTGTGGCCCTCAGGTTCAGATGTAGACCATCCTGTCTGTAGAGGTCCCACCTTCCCCAGAAAGAGCCCCACTTATCCAGAAATCTGAATCCCTCCTGCCTGCACCATCCCTGTAGCCATGTGTTTAATTGCTCTCTCTCCCTATTCCTCATCTCATTATCACGTGGCACGGGCAACAACCCAGAGATAACAACTCTGTTCTAGTTCTGAGCTTCCATCCTAGCTCCCTGAAAGCCTGCCTGACATCCTTGTCCCCTTTCCTACCTATGTCGTTAGTGCCAATGTGGACCACGACTTGTGGCTGCTCCCCCTCCCCCTTAAGGACCCGGAAAACACGATCCGAGACATCACGTACCCTTGCACCTGGGAGGCAACATACCAAACGTGAGTCTCTCTCACTCCCACAAAATCTCCTATCTGTGCCCCTGACTATCGAGTCCCCAATTACTAATGCTCTGCTCCTCTCCCCCCTTCCCTTCTGAGCAACAGGGACAGACTCCGTGCCAGAGGCCCGTACCCCATGGCTTACCCCTGGTAAGTCCCCCCTCCCCCCCACAAGTATCCAAAGCGGTATACTTGTTACTCAGGGGAACGGCCGCAGGGGGTCCCTGCACTGACTGCTTCTTCCCAGTCCCTCTTACAGTTACCCACCTATCTCCAATCTTTGGTGTAACTAATTCCCTGAAGCTGCTATCTATGACCCCCTCTGCCTCCCAAATGATCCGAAGTTCATCCAACTCTAGCTCCAGTTCCCTAACTCGGTCTTGGAGGAGCTGGAGATGGCTGCACTTCCTGCAGGTAAAATCAGTCGGGACACTAACGGCATCCCTCACCTCAAGCATCCTGCAGGAGGAACATTGCACTCCCTTCCCTGCCATCCCGCTAACTTCCAACCAAGATCTGGTTAATAAATTTAAAAAAAAATTTAAAATAATAATAATATAATATGGCACTTCGCTCACACCAATGGGTCTTATTATTAGGTTAGAGGAGGAGGGCAGGTGGGAGACACTACACGTGTAGTAGTGGGTCATAATTGACCCACGGGTCGAACTTCCGGTTCCGGGTCGAACTTCCGGTTCCCGCCTTATATATAAAAATAAATAAATAAATAAAACAGAAAAGAAGAACAGGAACGGGACCAGGTAAGTGTTTTTAAAGCAAATATTCACCTCCCAACAGGCCCCTGCACTCCGCTCCTGCCAAAATTCTAAGGGCTGCTCCTGCAAGGTAAATGTTTTTAAAGCAAATACTCACCTCCCGACAGGCCCCTGCACTCCGCTCCCGCCGAAATTCTAAGGGCTGCATCCCTCATATGTTTATTTATTTTTTCCTTAATACATGTGCTACTCGGGCAGCACGGTGGCGCAGTGGTCAGCACTGCGGCCTCACGGCGCAGAGATCCCGGGTTCGATCCCTGTCCCGGGTCATTGTCCGTGTGGAGTTTGCTCATTCTCCCCATGTCTGCATGGGTCTCATCCCCACAACCCATGTCACCCCTCACTCATTTCCAGTGAAAAGAATCCACCCAGGTTGTTCAATCTTTCTTGATAGATACAGTCAAATCTGTGTTATCCTGCACTCTACCAATCGGAATGCTCTATTAACTAGAATTACTGATGTTCCCCGAATGCGAACCATCACGTTACCAACTGCAAGCAGTTATGAAGTTATCTGGAACCTGTGCCTGTATACTGAATTATTTTATACTTTATGTTTAAAGTACTATTAAAGATTTAGATGTAGAAGTATCACTGGTATTTACTTCCGGTGTAGTTGCAGATTAGTTCATGCTACAAGTATTGCAATGTATTCCATCGGTGAATGGAATGCCTAGATGTTGACCGGCATTTTTGATTAACTGGCACCACCCATTCCCCACACATACCAGATAATAAAGAATTTACTACATACGTAACCTTTCAGTTCTGGTATAATTCCAGTAAACCTTTTATGCCATTTCTGTTTCCTTTTTACATATGGAGTCTCAAATTGTTCACAGTAGTCCAACTGTGCTCTATTCAAGGCTCTACCCAAGTTTAACGTAACTCCTCAGCTTCTCAATTCGATCTCACCAGAAATGTTTTGTTTGGTCTTATTTGGCCTCATAACCTGCATCGTCACTTTTAATGATTTGAATATCTCTATCTCAAATCATTCTTGTCCTTATCTAATTTAAACTCCTTGGGTGGGATTCTCCGACCCCCCCCGCCGGGTCGGAGAATCGCCGGGGGTCGGCGTGAATCCTGCCCCTGCCAGCTGCCGAATTCTCAGGCACTGGGGATTTGGCGGGGGCGGGAATCATGCCGCGCCGGTCGGCGGCCGCTCGCAGCGGTTCTCCGGCCCGCAATGGGCCGATTGGCCGCCCGTTTTCGGCCGGTCCCGCCGGCATATGTTACAACAGGGACTTACCGACGGGACCTGGTTCTGAGGGCGGCCTCCGGGGTCCTCGGCGGGGGGGGGCGCGCAGGGGGATTTGGCCCCGGGTGGTGCCCCCATGGTGGCCTGGCCCGCGATCGGGGCCCACCGATCCGCGGGCGGGCCTGTGCCGTGGGGGCACTCTATTCCTCCGCGCCAGACGCTGTAGCTGTCCGCGATGGCCGGTGCGGAGATGAACCACCCCTGCTCATGTGCTGGGTTGACGCCAGCACACACTGGCGCTCCAGGGCATGCGCCAACTCGCGCCGGCCGACGGAGGCCCTTCGCCGCTGGTTGGCATTGCGCCAAGCCCTTCCGCGCCAGCCGGCGCGGCACAAACCACTCCAGTGCTGGTCTAGCCCCTGAAGGTGCGGAGGACTCCGCACCTTCGGGGCGGCCCGACGCCGGAGTGGTTCACGCCACTCCTCGCCGCCCGAGTGGCCTGCCCCGCCGGCGCCAAGGATCCCGCCCCTTATTTTCCAAGGAGTATGAGGCCTATCTATTTTCTTAACCTAACCTAAACCTCATTTATCTATTTTGAAGTTAGTCAATTACACACCCGATTTGAGTTTATTGATGTCTTCCTGTACTTTGTTGCAGTCCAACCCACCCCCACCCCCATGAAATTTGGTCTTATCCACAATACTTTGATAGCAATACTTAGAGCGTGATTCTCTGGCCTCATTACGCGAGCGCTCAAATGAAACAAGGCTGGTGGATAGCGGGAGAGGCAGAAAATGAGAACAACACCAGGCGCCAAACAGTTTGTGATGCAACTGGCCCGCTCCCGTAGGCGAAATCGGGATCTTGCATTAGTGAAGCGAGGAACCAATTATCACCACTTAAGCCCTATTTCCATACAATTAACGGTAGCCACCCCGTATCCAACGACCTCCTGTCATTCAGCAGCCTCCCCAGCAAGTGCTCACACTGCCGCCGATTAGTACTCCTTTTGAAAAACGTGAACCTGGTGGAAGGGCTTCTGTAGAGAGCTGAGGAGGTGAGTAGACATCTTTGCTCACAGGCAAAGAGCCTGGGGGCGCTGGGCTTGCTGCCCCAGTGCTCGGCAGGGGGTGGGGGGGAAGGTCAGCTGGGGTGGGGGACCGTCCCCAGGGATGGGCCGCCATGGGAAGGGGAGGAAGTGCTAGGGGGGTGATGCGACCATCAATTCACACGAGACGATTAGTAGAAGTGAACAGTGGTTTTAATAGGCTAGATCTATGCCTGCCTGAGACTGCTCTGTACTGAGTGCCACCTACAGGCTGCAGATCTATATACCATCCCCGAGGGGGCGGAGCCCCCAGGGGCATCAACATAGTACAGTGAATTGCAGTAGCAATACGTTCACCACATTCCCACTTGAAGTCCGGCGGGGGTGAAATGGGCTCACATATCGAGCCTGTCCGGCACCTTGATCGTTCTCTGTGATTGCCTCAACTCCGGCTTCGCTGCGGCCGCAGCTGTTGGACTCGTTGACTCCGGGAGCGTGTCGTCTGGAGCTTCATCACGGTGTGTTGTCGATGGGGAAAGGGGGGGTGTAGGCCGTGTAGGGGCGGGGGCGGTGTTCAGGATCCCCAGGGGGGCAGCTGGTAGCCCACCATGAGGGATTTGGTTGGCGGTGTAGGGGCGGGACGCGTTGGTGATGGTTGCTGGGGAACCGGCGGGTGCATTTCCCGGAGGGAGATTGTATCCTGTCGTCCGTCGCGGTGCGCCACGTAGGCGCATGAGGGTTGGCCCATACTGAGGGTTGGCATGTAGGAGCTGGACCCTCCCGACCAGGGGGTCGGACTTATGGCTCCTCACGTGCTTCCGGAGGAGGACAGGCCCCGGTGTTGTCAGCCAGGACAGAAGCGAGACCCCGGAGATGGACTTCCTGGGGAAGACAAATAGACGGTCGTAAAGGGTCTCGTTTGTGGCTGTGCAGAGGAGCGCCCAAATGGAGTGGAGAGCGTCGGGGCGGACCTCCTGCCAGCGGGAAACCGGGAGACATCTAGACCGTAGGGCCAGAAGGACGGCCTTCCATACCGTTGCGTTCTCCCTCTCCACCTGCCCGTTGCCCTGCGGGTTGTAGCTGGTAGTCCTGCTCGAGGCAATGCCCTTACCGAGCAGGTATTGACGCAGCTCATCGCTCATAAAAGAGGAGCCCCGGTCACTGTGGACGTAAGTGGGGAAACCGAACAGGGTGAAGATGCTGTGCAGGGCCTTAACGACAGTGGCCGTGGTCATGTCGGGACATGGGACGGCGAAGGGGAAATGGGAGTACTTGTCAACGACGTTGAGAAAGTACACGTTCCGGTCAGTGGAGGGAAGGGGCCCTTTGAAATCGACACTGAGGCGCTCAAAGGGGCGGGAGGCCTTCACCAGGTGGGCCTTGTCTGGCCGATAGAAGTGCGGCTTGCACTCCGCGCAGACTTGGCAGTCCCTGGTCATGGCCCTGACCTCCTCGGTGGAATAAGGCAGGATGCGGGCCTTGTTGAAGTAGAGAAACCAGGTGACAGAGGTCATTGTGGATGGCCGAAGTCGGTTATCTTGCGCGCTGGCGCATGTACCGCGGGGCAGGGCATCTGGGGGCTCATTGAGCTTCCCAGGACGAAACACGATATCGTAATTATAGGTGGAGAGTTCGATTCTCCACCTTAAGACCTTATCATTCTTGATCTTGCCCCGCTGTGTGTTGTTGAACATAAAGGCTGTTGACCGTTCGTCAGTGACGAGGGTGAACTTCCTACCGGCCAGGTAGTGCCTCCAATGTCGCACAGCTTCCACAATGGCTTGAGCTTCCTTCTCGACAGAGGAGTGTCGAATCTCGGAGGCGTTGAGGGTACGGGAAAAGAAGGCCATGGGCCTGCCTGCCTGGTTAAGGATAGCGGCTAGGGCGACATCTGACGCATCGCTCTCCACCTGGAAGGGGATGGACTCGTCCACCGTGTGCATCGCGGCCTTGGTAATGTCTGCCTTGATGCGGCTGAAGGCCAGGTGGGCCTCAGTCGTCAGGGGAAAGATGGTGGCTTTGATAAGTGGGCGGGCTTTGTCCGCATAGTTGAGGACCCACTGGGCATAATATGAGAAGAACCCCAAGCATCTCTTCAGGGCCTTGGGGCAATGAGGAAGGGGGAGTTGCAGGAGGGGGCACATGTGGTCGGGCCCTAGGACTCCGTTTTCCACGACATAGCCGAGGATGGCTAGTCGGGTTGTGCGGAAAACGCATTTCTCCTTGTTGTAGGTGAGATTAAGGGATTGGGCGGTTTGGAGGAACTTCCGAAGGTTAGCGTCGTGGTCCTGCTGATCATGGCCGCAGATGGTGACATTATCCAAGTACGGGAACGTGGCCCGCAGCCCGTGCTAGTCAACCATTCAGTCCATCGTTCTTTGGAAGACCGAGACCCCATTGGTGACACTGAAGAGGACCCTGAGGAACTGGAAGAGGCGGCCGTCTGCCTCAAAGGCAGTGTAGTCGCGGTCTTCTGGGAGGATCGGAAGCTGGTGGTACGCTGACTTCAGATCTACCGTGGATAAAACCTGGTAGTGTGCAATCTGATTTAACCATATCCGCTATGCGGGGAAGGAGGTACGCAATGAGTGGCGTGTACCGATTTATGGTCTGGCTGTAGTTTACAATCATCCAGTTCTTTTCCCCTGTCCTGACGACCACCACTTGGGCTCTCCCTCAAGAGCCGCTGGGCCTCCGACTTGATAAAAGTCCTGTCCTGGGCACTCTACCGCCTGCTCCTGGTGGCGACGGGTTTACAGTCGGAGATGAGGTTCGCGAAGAGCGAGGGAGGGGCGACCTTAAGGGTCGCGAGGCTACATACGGTGAGAGGGGGTAGGGGTCTGCTGAACTTCAAGGTCAGGATTCTGAGGTTGCACTGGAAACCCAGTCCTAACAAGAGAGGAGCGCAGAGATGGGGAAGGTCATAGAGTTAAAAATTGGCGTACTCGGCGACCTGTATCGCGAGGTTCGCGACACAGTACCCCCGGATCTGCACTGAATGTGATCCGGAAGCAAGGGCGATTGTTTGAAACGCGGGGGAAATCTGGAGCGAGCAGCGCCTTACCGTGTCCGGATGGATGAAGCTCTCCGTGCTCCCGGAGTCGAACAGACAGGGCGTTTCATGCCCATCGACCCGGACGGTCATCATGGAGCTCTTGAGGTGCTTGGGCCGTGACTGTTCGAGAGTGACCGCGCCGAGCTGCAGGTAGCGAGGGGGTCCCAAGATGCCGGTCAAGATGGCGGCCCCCGTCGGTCGCATGTGTCGGGCGGCGTTGAAGATGGCGGCCAAAATGGCAGCCCCATGGGTCGCACATAGCGGACAGGATTGAAGATGGCAGCCAAGATGGCGGGCATGGTTGAAGATGGTGGCCAAGATGGCGGCCTCCATGAGTCGCACATGTCGGGCAGAGTTAAAGATGGCGGCCCCCACGGCTAGCACGAGGCGGATGACGTGTCAGAAGGGGACGTTACCGGCAGGCACACAGCCACGCTGCGGGGTCTGCGGACCTGTGAGTCGGGCCTGCGATTTCGGAATTTTGCGTCGGGCCAAGCAGACTTTGGCAAAATGTCCTTTCTTGCCGCAGTCGCTGCAGGTCGCATTCCGAGCTGGACAACGCTGCCTGGGGTGCTGGTTCTGACCGCAGAAATAGGAAGACGGCCCCCCGGGTTGGGCGGCCAGCCGTGCGGCACAGGCCTGGGGCACCCTTGGGTCGGGTGATGGCCGCGCCTCCGGCGCCCACGAGGAAATCGCGTGGTCGGAGGGGAAAGCATTTAGGCTCTGGAAGGCTACCTCTAACGAGGTGGATAGTTTTACCGTCTCTTCTAGGTCGAGGGCGCCCTTTTCGAGCAGGCGCTGTCTGACATAGCTGGACCGGACTCCAGCCATATAGGTGTCCCGGATGGCGAGTTCCATGTGCTGCAAGGCCCTGACGTCCTTGTAGTTACAGTTCCGAGCGAGTACCCTCGGGTCGCATAGATATTCCTCCTGCGATTCCCCATGGTGTTGATGACATGTGGTGAGGAGATGCCGCGCGAACACTTCATTCACCGGCCTCCAGTCATGTCTTTTCAGGATCGCAACCGCGTCTGCGTACGTGGTCGCGTCCTCGATTAGTAAAAAGATACTATGGCTCACCCGGGCGTTGAGGAGATTCAGCTTGTGTGCCTCGGTGACGGCGGGCGATGAGGAGGAGGCGAGGTAGGCTTCAAAGCAGCGGAGCCAGTGTGAAAAGATTTCTTTGGCTTCAGCGGTCTGTGGGTCGAGTTCCAGTCGATCAGGTTTGAGGGCGGCTTCCATTGCGATATCTTAGCTTATTAAATTGATGCAACCATCAATTCACACAAGACGATTAGGAGAAGTAAACAGTGGTTTTAATAAGCTAGATCTGTGCCTGCCTGCGACTGCTCTGTACTGAGTGCCGCCTACAGGCTACAGGTTTATATACCACCCCTGAGGGGGCGGAGCCACAGGCGGAGCTTTCAGGGGCATCAACATAGTACAGTACAATACAGTGGTGAATTGCAGTAGCAATACGTTCACTACAGAGGGCAACCACCATGCCAACTCCCAGATCGTATTTACCCATTCCGGGGCCAACCCTTGTCCCTGCACATCTGCCCTACCAATCACCCATAACCCCCAACGTCTGCTGAGGCTATTGCTAATAGGGAATTGGCAATCGTATTTATGTGAGCACTTCACGCAACTCAAGTGGATTACTGTGGGTGGGCGAGCCATGTAGCATGTGGGAGTCATTGCCAGCATCCCAATCACACCTTGATTCATGAACACTGTGCTTGAACACTGCGGGAGGTAACACCACACACGCAACAGCCAACAGCCGAATGCCCAGGGGATGTGACACACCTCCGGAGACATGTCCATGGCCGTAGGGTGGATGAATGCCACAGGGAGGGGACCATCACTAGGTGACATTACGAGTGTGTGTCTGGGGTACAGGCTCTGGGGTCCGGTGAGGGGGGGCACCCTGTGGCTGGGAGTGCGTGGCCAGGGCGTTCCGGGTTGGAGGGGGGGGGGGGGGCGGGGGGGAGGGTTCCGGGGTGGGAGCCATCGCTGTTTGTCAGTCTTAACACCCTCTCCCAATTTCTTATAGATATTGAACGCTATGGCAGGGATATTGGCGCAGAATTTGCCCAAATCGTGCTGCTTTTAGGCCAGGCGGCTAGATGCCGGAAACAGCGGCAGCAGCTGTGTCCTCAGATGTTCGAGGCGGTGGCCCATGTGCCGGACCCTGCCACACGCCCTGAAGACCCAGTCGCCCAACAGGCCAGGGAGGGACTCAGAGGGGGAGTCCCGCAACGGCCCAGGGTGTACAGGCGCCGTTGGTCATTTGAACAGATGATGGACTGTGCATGCCACAAGAGGCTCCGACTCAACAAAAAGACTGTGCAGCATCTATGCCATGTCTTCACGGACCTAGCATCACGTGGAGGAGGAGGACACCCAGTCCCGGTGGCCGGAGGAGGAGGACACCCACTCCCGGTGGCCGGAGGAGGAGGACAACCAGTCCCGGTGGCCGGAGGAGGAGGACACCCAGTCCCGGTGGCCGGAGGAGGAGGACACCCACTCCCAGCGGCCGTCAAGGTCACCGCAGCTCTGAACCTTTCGGCCTCAGGATCATTCCAGGGCTCAAGCAGGGACCAGTGTGGCATGCCACAGGCCTCAGCCCACAGGTACATCCGACAGGTCACAGATGCCCTGTATGTATCATGGACCAAGCCCAACAAGATGCCCAGGCTGCAGGTTTATCTGCCATTGCTGGGATGCCCCAAGTCACAGCTGCCACCATCTCGTCCCAGGCAGCACTGGCAGCCCTATGGCTGATCCACCTGGACCCTCGGGGGAACAGGACATCCCTCCTGGCTTCCATGACGTCTAGCAGCTTCCCCAGGTCAGCATCACCAAGACTTTGGTGCTGGTCTCCTCAGCGCCATTGTTGCAAGCTGGCTGGGGTTGGCTGAGCAAGTGCAGCTTAAGTGCTGCTTGACCTTGTTAGCAGAGGGCTGGCGAGCATGGTCCCGGTGAATCAGCTGCCGAGTCTTCCTTTGTGAGAAGAATCCCATGATTCCTCGTTAAGTGGACCAATTAACGTTGAATAGCGTTGCCAGCCTCGGAAGCCCGCGGTAATTCCCGCTTGCTGCAACACTTAGAAATCTTTCCAGAGAATCGCACCCTTAAGTATTCTTTTGGGGAGGGTAGCACGGTGATGCAGTGGTTGGCACTACTGCCTCACAGCGCCAAGGACCCGGGTTCGATCCCAACCCGGGTCACTGTCTGTGTGGAGTTTGCACATTCACCCCATGTCTGCGTGATTCTCACCCCCACAATTATGAGTACCACAGAGGTTAACGCGGTTGCTTCACAGCATCAGGGTCCCAGCTTCGATTCCCGGCTTGGGTCACTGTCTGTGCGGAGTCTGCACGTTCTCCCCGTGTCTGCGTGGGTTTCCTCCAAGGGCTCCAGTTTCCTCCCACAAGTCCTGAAAATTGTGCTGTTAGTTGAGTTGGACATTCTGAATTCTCCCTCTGTGTACCCGAACAGGCACACTGGCGACTAGGGGCTTTTCACAGTAATTTCATTGCAGTGTTAATGTAAGCCTACTTGGAGAGCAGCACGGTAGCGCAGTGGTAGCACTGCAGTCTCACGGCGCTGAGGTCCCACGTTCGATCCCGGCTCTGGGTCACTGTCCGTGTGGAATTTGCACATTTTTTGCACATGTTTGCGTGGGATTCGCCCCCACAACCCAAAGATGTGCAAGGTAGGTGGATTGAACATGCTAAATTGTCCCTTAATTGGGAAAAATGAATTTGGTACTCTAAACTTTTTTTAAAAATGTAAGCCTACTTGTGGCAATAAAGATTATTATTATTAACCCAAAAGGAAGTGCAAGATATGTGAATTGGCCATGCTAAATTGGCCCTTAATTAAAAGAAAATAATTGGGTATTCTTCTAAATTTATTTTTTTAAAGTATTCTTTTGGGGAGAGGCAGGTTCATTTGTAAATTGGCTACAGAATTTCCTGACTTTACAACAGGGACTATGTTTCAAAGTACATCATTGCCTGTGAAGCACTTTGTGCATCTTTAGACCATGAAAGGCATTATATAAAAACAGATCCTTTCTTTATGGAGAAATCTCTGGACAACAATCTATCCTCTTACAGTGGACTTTTGGTGCCAGTTTCTGCAGAAGTGCTTAGCTCTACTGTATAATCCAGAGAACAACTCTCTCAACAGACAGAAAAGGAAGTCTTCAGACAAAAGTAAATTTGTCAAGTGACGTTTTCATGGGCTCTGTGTCACTGAACTACAGATCCAAAAGTTGTTTTTTTTGCAGTCACTGCTTTGTGAATCATATGCCTGCTATTAGTTTTACTGCTGTAATGTAAAAACACCTATCACTGCCGAATGGGTTATGGTCTAAGGCCCTCTCCCTATTACCTCACTCAAGTGACCCTTCAGGTATGAGGCAGATGATGAGGATCAGATAGATACTGAATCATCAGCCAAAGCTGTCCCATTCTCACCTGACATGAATACATAATTTTAAGGAGAACTTGCAGTTAAAAGCAGAAGCCCAGTATAATTTCTTCCTCTTTACACAAAGCATTCAAGAAGTAGACTCCCATCAAGATGTGTGAAGACACATTCCTTCAACGTCCTTTAAACGGGAACATATCTGGAAGTGAGGAAGATTATTGTGCTCAGATCATCTTCTGCTGGAAATTCTGCTTTGATGTGTCCATAAAATACCATCAACAGAATCCCAGTCTCCATTACCACAGATGAAAGAATTTTCCTAAATCTGGCACAGTGGTGCTGTAGGAGACAATCTGCTATGGTTAGGATTAAAACCTAGTGTAGGGTTGATATACTCCACCTCTGGCCTGTTCTTGTAGCCGTACGGCAGGATGCTCCGTCCCGCCGTGCCACATTTCTGCCTCACCCCGCTGGCGGGATGCTCCCGGTTTCCCATTGTGGGGCAGCCCCATGCCGTCGGGAAACCCCCGGGCTACCGGCAAAATGGAGCAACCCGCCGGCGGAGAATCCCGCCCACAGTATTTAGCAATATTCCCTTTAAAATTTAGTTGTTTTGCATGATCAGTTTTATTCAGTCCCTCTAAATTGCATGCATAGCCACCCATGTGTTTTTAAAAGTTAATTATGGGATGTGGGCATTACTAGCAAGGCCAGCATTTATTATCCATCCCTAACTGTCCTGAGAAGATGGGGATGAGACGCCATCTTAAACTGCTACAGTCAATGTGGTGTTGGTAGTGTGGCTAGAGAGGGAGTTCCAGATATGATCCAGCAATGAAGGAAAGGTAATATAGTTCCAAGTCAGCATGGATTGTGACTTGGAGGGGAACTTGCAGTTGGTGGTGTTCCTATGCATCTGCTACACTTGTTCTTCATAGTCAAAAAATTAGAGTCAGATCTTTCAGAAAAATTAGAAACATTTCAACGTAAAGAGTAGTAGAAATTTGGAACTCTCTTCCAAAAATTGCAATTAGGGCTAGATCAATTGTTATTTTAAAATCTGAGATTGATAAATATTTGTTATCCAAAGGTACGGGATATGAGGCAAAAATGGGAAAATGGAGTTGGATCATAGGCCAGTCATAATCTTATTGAATGGCAGGCGGAACAGGCTCGAGAGCTTAAATGGTCAACCCCTCTTCCAATGTGCCTATGTTTGATGCCTTAGGAAAAATAGGAGCAGGAGCACTCCTTTCACTCCTTTGAGCTACTCCACCATTCAATAAGATCATGGCTGATGATCTAGTTGTGCCTCAACTCCACTTTGCCAGCTGCCTTCCATAACCCTTGACTTCCTTTTTTATCAAAAATCTAATTGTGCCTTGAATCAATTAAGTGACCCAGCCTCCACTGCTTTCTGAGGAGCAGAATTCCAGGTACTAATGATTAATGTAGATCATAATATGCATGTTACCATGTCTGCAAAGCTCAAACGGCAAAGGCAGATGGCAGCCATGATGGAGCCTGCCACTGCTCTGCAGAAGAGAGTAGACAATACCGTGAAGGGCCAGTTGAAGGCGAGTGGGTTTGCTGTTCTCCCCCTTCCTCTTTTGCATTCCAGAGGGAGGGAGATTCAGGGCTGCCCCGGATCCGGGAATGTGATTTTCAAATTTGCCCTTGCCCCTTCCCAACACCATTAGCAATTGAAAATTCTGACCTGAATGTTGGCATCGTTGCTGTCCCCACCGCCAACAAACCCCTGACAAAACTGCCTCACATCATCATAATAGTAGTTGCATTCTATTCAAAGTCTACAGTCAAGACAAAAGGCATTTAATGACATCTGCACTGAGGATTGCATCATATCTGGCAGGGTTAGTCTACCTGTTTCATTCATAAGCAGGGAGGTGGATTTACCGCAGTCTTTTCAAACTATTTCCTTCCTCTTTTATTCAGCACAATGAGCCCTGATTCCAGATGAGCAAACAAAAGCAGGATAGATTTGTGCAGTCAGCTGCAGGCACAGGACAATGTTTGCATTTCCAATTTTTAATATCTGCAGTTTTCTTTCTATTCAGACAACTGGTGAGCGACCCTCCACAGATCTATTGTGGATTGTGACCATTTTTAAAATACTAATTTTTCTGCCTCCCATTTTCTGAAGGCACCCACTTATACTATGGTAGCTAGCTTTCCTTAGGACTAGCAGTAATCTGGTAGCTCTGAAAAGTGACCATTCTTAATGCGCCAGTGGAAACAGCAAATTGTCAGCAACAAATATAGTAATGGGGCTCACCCAATGCAGGGGAGGACTCCTTGTACGTTGAACCTAATCAATGTCAACACTGCATACAGTTTCCAGAGGATGATCACTGGAAAACAGTTGGAAATTAAAACTCTTAGGGCAGCACAGTGGCGCAGTCGTTAGCACTGCTGCCTCACGCGCCGAGGTCCCAGGTTCGATCTGGGTCACTGTCCGTGTGGAGTTTGCACATTCTCCCCATGTCTGCGTGGGTTTCACCCCCACAACCCAAAGATGTGCAGGGTAGATGGATTGGCCACACTAAATTGCCCCTTAATTGGTCAATTCACCTACTCTGCACATCTTCTTGGGTGGTGGGAGTGAGACCCACGCAGACATGGGGAGAATGTCTAAACTCCATATGGACAGTGACCCAGGGCCGGCATTCAAACCTGGGACCTCGGTGCAGTGAGGCAGTAATGCTAACCACTGCACCACCGTGCAGCCCAATAATCCACCTAACCTGCACATCTTTAGGTTGTGGGGGTGAGGCCCTCGCAGACTCGAGGAGAATGTGCAAACTTCACACGGACAAAGACCCAGGGCTGGGGTTCGAACCCCGGTCCTCAGCGCCGCAGGCAAAAGTGCTAACTATTTCAGTATGTGTGTGAACATTGGAATCGTCTAACTAGTATGTCTCGGTACAACAGGTGGTGTGCTGGTCTAGAGAGAACCGGGTTGCAATGCAGTATTCGCATGTTGTACAAGGGCATGACCAAGTGTCTGGAGGTTACAGCTCACACCTGTCCTTCACTTGTTTGCCTGGAATCTGAACTCACTGACACCAAACAAAAGAAGAATGAAATTGTTATTTGTATGAGGGTGGAAGTAACCTCCCTGTTTGTGATTGAAGCAGGTGGATTGATTATTGGCAGTTGATGCCTGAAGTCACAGAAACGCCCATCAGCACAGCCTGCCATTGTTAAGTTAGTGAATGCAGAGGGAGGTAAATGTCAGCTCCACATACTGTATAGTCAATGTCTCACAAGCTGTGTGTGCTGCCAACTCCACAAACACATCCTCAGTGCACTTCCACATACAACTCTGCGTACAGTTCCATTGAAATCAGAGTGATTAGCAAGAGCGCTCTGGTACAAATGTCCTTTGACATGGCCTACGACATATGTTGTATGATGGAATTAGAGGGCACGAATTTACCGCCAGGTTACATTTGAGCGAGAGCGCAATGCGGCCTTTAGATTGCAGTTCAGGCCAAAATCGGGAACTGCACCAGGTGTTGATCAGTTTGCGATCCAACCGGCCCGCTTCCATTGGCGAAATCGGGAACCCGCCATGGTGTGGCGAGAAACCAATAATCACCAATTAAAGCCAGGATCTACACAAGTAACGGGAACGACCCCCTATTGCCTTTTTTATAAATTTAGAGTACCCAATTCATTTTTTCCAATTAAGGGACAATTTAGCGTGGCCAACGCACCTACCCTGAACATCTTTGGGTTGTCGGGGTGAGACCAACGTAACCACGGGGAGAATATGCAAACTCCACACGGACAGTGACCCTGGGCCACGATCGAACATGGGACCTCGGCTCCGTGAGACAGCAGTGCTAACCACTGCGCCACCGTGCTGCTGAACGACCCCCTATCTAATGGTCTCCTGTGATCTAATCTACGCAGCAAGTGGTCACACGGGCGCCGATTAGTACACCTTTTTTAAAAAGTGAAGCTGGCGGAACGACTGCTGTGGGGATCCGTGGAGGTGAGTAGCCATCTTTGCTCCTGGGCAATAAGCCCTGGGGCAGGGAGGGAGCCCCCATGGGGGGGGGGGGGGCCTTGCCGTGCGGCTAAAGGCTATTGCTAATACAGAATTGGCAGACTGTGATGCTTGGACTGTGCCTGAACACTGCAGGAAGCAACAGCATGGATGCAGCAGCCAACATCCGAACACGCAGCGGCTGAGCCCCAGCACCGGAGACATTTCCAGTAAGAAGAGGATGGGTGTGTGCACCGGGGAAGGGACTAGCGCCCGGTCCAGGTACCATTATGTGTGGGTGGCCGGGGTCTGGAGTCTGGTGACCAGAGGCCCCTGCTGGGGCCGGGGTGCATGGGCAGGGCGTGTTGAATGGCAGAGTGTGTGATGGGGGTGGGGGAGTAATGGGGGAATGCCGGGGTGGAAGACACCACTGGTCAGCAGTCTCTAACCCTCTCCAAAAATTACAGATGTTACCCTGGATGGGTGATATTTTGGACCCCGCGCGGAAGCTGCCGTCGCTGTTGGTGGCCAAGCGGCTAGTCGCCAGAGAAGGCTGCGGCAGCAGCGCCGACAGAGGCCTGAGGAGGCGGTCCATGTGCAGAGTCCCACCCCACACCCTGAGGACCCGGCCACCCATCAGGCCAGGGAGGGACCCTGGGGGAGGCCAGCGACGGCCCACTGTGTGCAGACGTCGCTGATATTTCAAACAACTGATAGACAGCATGTGTCGCTGAGGCTTGAGTGGGGACTTGTGTGGCATCTCAAGCTACAGCCAGGGTAGCACGGTGGCGCAGTGAGTAGCACTGCTGCCTCACGGCGCCGAGGTCGCAGGTTCGATCCCGGCTCTGGGTCACTGTCCGTGTGGAGTTTGCACATTCTCCCCGTGTTTGCGTGGGTTTCGCCCCCACAACCCAAAGATGTGCAGGCTAGGTGGATTGGCCACGCTAAATTGCCCCTTAATTGGAAAAATGAATTGGGTACTCTAAATTTTTTTTAAAAGCTACGGCCCACAAGTGCATCCGTGAGTCATGTATATCCTGTTTTCCGAACAGCAAACTACATAAACTTAGGCATGGGCCAGGCCAAACAAGCGTCCCGGGCAGCAGGACTCTCCACCATCAATGGGATGCCCCAGTTCCAGGGGGTAGTTGATTTTTAAAAATAAATTTAGAGTATCCAATTCTTTTATTCCAATTAAGGGGCAATTTAGTGCGGCCAATCCACCTACCTGCACATCTTTTTGGGTTGTGGGGGTGAGGCCCACACAGACACAGGAATGTGCAAACTCCACATGGAGAGTGACCCAGGGCCGGGATCAAACCCAGGTCCTCGGTGCTGTGACGATCCAGGGGTTAATAGATGGCACACATGTTGCCTTGCGCGCACGGGTCTGTCAGAGAGTGCCCTATATTAACAGGAACGAGTTCCACTTCCTGAACATTCCGCTCGTGTGCGACCACCACCTCAAGATCATGCACATGTGTGCTTGCTTCCCGGGGAATGTGTACATCAGTTACATCCTGGGCAATTGGACATCCCCGGCCTCTTCGAGGACCACCCCAGGATGGCTGGTTGGCTCTTGGGGGATAGGGGATATCCGCTAAGGACCTGGCTAATGATGCCAGTACAGACGCAGGTCGCTGACGCAGAGACCCGTTACAACAAGACCCATGTGGCCACCCAGGCTGTCATTGAGCAATGTATTGGACTGCTCAAAATGCGGTCCTGATACCTCGGCTGCTCTGGTGGTGTACTGCAGTACACCCCTGAGAAGGTCGCCTTCTTCGTGGTGGTCTGCTGTGCACTCCATATCCTGGCACAGCAGCGTGGTGATGTTTGTCCCCCTCCAGAACATGCAGCCACCTCCGAGGGGGAGGGGCTGGAGGACAAGCCTGGGGAGGACCCACGGGACCAGCCAGAGGATGGAGGAAAGGCGGCAGCGGTGAGCGTCTGACAAGCTCAGAGGGTCAGGGAGGCCATCATCCTCACCCGCTTCACATAGGACGTGGCTTCATCCCTCATCTCACCGCCCCCCCCCCCACATCCTGTGGTTTACTAAGGCAGTCGAAACACTTGTCAAGAGGAAGAAGGAGGCTTATGTAAAGATGAGACATGAAGGGTCAGTAAGGGCGCTCGAGAGTTACAAGTTAGCTAGGAAGGACCTAAAGAGAGAGCTAAGAAGAGCCAGGAGGGGACATGAGAAGTCTTTGGCAGGTAGGATCAAGGATAACCTTAAAGCTTTCTATAGATATGTCAGGAATAAAAGAATGACTAGGGTAAGAGTAGGGCCAGTCAAGGACAGTAGTGGGAAGTTGTCCTTGGAGTCCGAGGAGATAGGAGAGGTGCTAAATGAATATTTTTCATCAGTATTCACACAGGAAAAAGACAATGTTGTCAAGGAGAATACTGAGATTCAGGCTACTAGACTAGAAGGAATTCTATGGGAAGCAAGAGATGAAATTGCAGAGCCGTTGGCAATTATCTTTTCGTCCTCACTGTCAACAGGGGTGGTACCAGGGGATTGGAGAGTGGCGAATGTCGTGCCCCTGTTCAAAAAAGGAACTAGGGATAACCCTGGGAATTACAGGCCAGTTAGTCTTACTTCGGTGGTAGGCAAAGTAATGGAAAGGGTACTGAAGGATAGGATTTCTGAGCATCTGGAAAGACACTGCTTGATTAGGGATAGTCAGCACGGATTTGTGAGGGGTAGGTCTTTCCTTACAAATCTTATTGAATTCTTTGAGGAGGTGACCAAGCATGTGGATGAAGGTAAAGCAGTGGATGTAGTGTACATGGATTTTAGTAAGGCATTTGATAAAGTTCCCCATGGTAGGCTTCTGCACAAAGTAAGGAGGCATGGGATAGTGGGAAATTTGGCCAGTTGGATAACGAACTGGCTAACCGATAGAAGTCAGAGAGTGGTGGTGGATGGCAAATATTCAGCCTGGATCCCAGTTACCAGTGGTGTACCGCAGGGATCAGTTCTGGGTCCTCTGCTGTTTGTGATTTTCATTAATGACTTGGATGAGGGAGTTGAAGGGTGGGTCAGTAAATTTGCAGACGATACGAAGATTGGTGGAGTTGTGGATAGTAAGGAGGGCTGTTGTCGGCTGCAAAGAGACATAGATAGGATGCAGAGCTGGGCTGAGAAGTGGCAGATGGAGTTTAACCCTGAAAAGTGTGAGGTTGTCCATTTTGGAAGGACAAATATGAATGCGGAATACAGGGTTAACGGTAGAGTTCTTGGCATTGTGGAGGAGCAGAGAGACCTTGGGGTCTATGTTCATACATCTTTGAAAGTTGCCACTCAAGTGGATAGAGTTGTGAAGAAGGCCTATGGTGTGCTCGCGTTCATTAACAGAGGGATTGAATTTAAGAGCCGTGAGGTGATGATGCAGCTGTACAAAACTTTGGTAAGGCCACATTTGGAGTACTGTGTACAGTTCTGGTCGCCTCATTTTAGGAAGGATGTGGAAGCTCTGGAAAAGGTGCAAAGAAGATTTACCAGGATGTTGCCTGGAATGGAGAGTAGGTCTTACGAAGAAAGGTTGAGGGTGCTAGGCCTTTTCTCATTAGAGCGGAGAAGGATGAGGGGCGACTTGATAGAGGTTTATAAGATGATCAGGGGAATAGATAGAGTAGACAGTCAGAGACTTTTTCCCCAGGTGGAACACACCATTACAAGGGGACATAAATTTAAGGTGAAAGGTGGAAGATATACGAGGGATATCAGAGGTAGGTTCTTTACCCAGAGAGTAGTGGGGGCATGGAATGCACTTCCTGTGGAAGTAGTCGGAAACATTAGGGACCTTCAAGCAGCTGTTGGATAGGTACATGGATTACGGGAAAATGATATAGTGTAGATTTATTTATTCTTCAGGGCAGCACGGTAGCATTGTGGATAGCACAATTGCTTCACAGATCCATGGTCCCAGGTTCGATTCCAACTTGGGTCATTGTCTGTGCGGAGTCTGCACGTCCTCCCCGTGTCTGCGTGGGTTTCCTCCGGGTGCTCCGGTTTCCTCCCACAGTCCAAAGATGTGCGGGTTAGGTGAATTGGCCAATGATAAATTGCCCTTAATGTCCAAATTGCCCTTGGTGTTGGGTGGAGGTGTTGGGTTTGGGTGGGGTGCTCTTTCCGGGGGCTGGTGCAGGCTCGGGGGGCCGAATGGCCTCCTTCTGCACTGTAGATTCAATGATAATCTATGATTAATCTAGGACAAAGGTTCGGCACAACATCGTGGGCCGAAGGGCCTGTTCTGTGCTGTATTTTCTATGTTCTATGTTCTAGAAGGGCTTGAGGTTCATACGGAGGAGGTGTTAATAATTCTGGAAAGGGTGAAAATAGATCATTTCCCTGGGCCGGATGGGATTTATCCTAGGATTCTCTGGGAAGCTAGGGAGGAGATTGCTAAGCCTTTGGCTTTGATCTTAAGTCATCTTTGTCAACAGGAATAGTGCCAGAAGACTGGAGGATAGCAAATGTTGTCCCCTTGTTCAAGAAGGGGAGTAGAGACAACCCCGGTAACTATAGACCAGTGAACCTTACTTCTGTTGTGGGCAAAATCTTGGAAAGGTTTATAAGAGATAGGGTGTATAATCATCTGGAAAGGAATAATTTGATTAGACATAGTCAACACGGTTTTGTGAAGGGTAGGTCGTGCCTCACAAACCTTATTGAGTTCTTTGAGAAGGTGACCAAACAGGTGGATGAGGGTAAAGCAGTTGATGTGGTGTATATGGATTTCAGTAAAGCGTTTGATAAGGTTCCCCATGGTAGGTTACTGCAGAAAATACGGAAGCATGGGATTCAGGGAGATTTAGCAGTTTGGATCAGAAATTGGCGAGCTGGAAGAAGACAGAGGGTGGTGGTTGATGGGATGTGTTCAGACTGGAGTCCAGTTACTAGTGGTGTACCACAAGGATCTGTTTTGGGGCCACTGCTGTTTGTCATTTTTATAAATGACCTGGAGGAGGGCGTAGAAGGATGGGTGAGTAAATTTGCAGATTACACTAAAGTCGGTGGAGTTGTGGACCGTGCGGAAGGATGTTACAAGTTACAGAGGGACATAGATAAGCTGCAGCGCTGGGCTGAGAGGTGGCAAATGGAGTTTAATGCAGAAAAGTGTGAGGTGATTCATTTTGGAAGGAATAACAGGAAGACTGAGTGCTGGGCTAATGGTAAGATTCTTGGCAGTGTGGATGAGCAGAGAAATCTCGGTGTCCATGTACATAGATCCCTGAAAGTTGCCACTCGGGTTGAGAGGGTTGTTCAGAAGGCCTATGGAGTGTTGGCCTTTATTGGTAGAGGGATTGAGTTTCGGAGCCATGAGGTCATGTTGCAGCTGTACAAAACTCTGGTGCGGCCGCATTTGGAGTATTGCGTGCAATTCTGGTCGCCGCATTATAGGAAGGATGTGGAAGCATTGGAAAGGGTGCAGAGGAGATTTACCAGAATGTTGCCTGGTATGGAGGGAAGATCTTATGAGGAAAGGCTGAGGGACTTGAGGCTGTTTTCATTAGAGAGAAGAAGGTTAAGAGGTGACTTAATTGATGCACACAAGATGATCAGAGGATTGGATAGGGTGGACAGTGAGAGCCTTTTTCCTCGGATGGTGATGTCTAGCACGAGGGGACATAGCTTTAAATTGAGGGGTGATAGATATAAGACAGATGTCAGAGGTAGGTTCTTTACTCAGAGAGTAGTAAGGGTGTGGAATGCCCTGCCTGCAACAGTAGTGGACTCGCCAACACTAAGGGTATTCAAATGGTCATTGGATAGACATATGGACGATAAGGGAATAGTGTAGATGGGCTTTAGAGTGGTTTCACAGGTCGGCGCAACATCGAGGGCCGAAGGGCCTGTACTGCGCTGTAATGTTCTATGTTCTACCCTCCCAGAGTCTGTGTAACATCACTCCAGGGTGATGGGACTGTGTCAGCGCTGTCAACAGGTCACTATCGATGGCAGGTGGGTGATGATAACCCGCTGCAAGTTGAGCACTGGTGCTGTTCAATCTATGCCATAACCTATGAACACTTCAATCTATGCCATAGTCTATGGACCACCATGCCTGGTTGGCTGTGGCAGGGGATTGGTAGTTGGCAACATTGCGGAAGAAAGTGCCAGAGGCGTCATATTTCTCGGGTGCAAAATTTTTTAATGCTGTACGTACGTGACCCCAAATGCTCCTAGTCTCCGAAGGTGCTGCCCCCCCCCCCCCCCCCCCCCCACCAACCACCAACCCTACTCCCTTCCCCCACAGTGCCTTCTCAGTGATCCTTTATCTGCTTAGCTTTCCATGCTCTATGACTGCGTCTTGGTGTGTCCCTAGGATGCACATTAGAGGTGGAGGCAGCCTGCTGCTTGCCGTGCTCCATGGCATTCAATGCCTCTGACTGGCGTCCTCTGGGGGCACATGCCTCGGCGTGCCATCCTGTTCCCGGGGCTGACTCCAAGATGCGCATTGTCGGGTGAAACTCGGGGGAGCTGGTGGCCGTCATCGCCTCGCCATAGGGTAGTTCTGGGTTGACACCCAGTGCCCCCTCCCAGGCGGTGCCCATGGGGGGCCCTGGGGGTCACCTTGGGATGGAAGGGCAGCTGGATTGAGCCCCGGCTGCCCCTGCATCATATGGCTCTGTCAGCCCTGGCGGCTCCCCAATGTCTGCAGCATGGTATCGATGCCCTGAGCGATGCTCCTCAGTAACTCGGGCATGCTCTAGAGTGCCCCGGCAATGCCCACCTGCGACTGGGACATGCTCTGGAGCGCCTTGGCAATGGCCACCTGAGACTGGGACATGCTCCGCAATGCCTCAGAGAGGTCCACCTAGAACTGGGACACATCCCCAGCGAGTCGGACATGGCCATCACTGCTTGAGCGACGTGTTGGACACCTTCGCTCATGCTGCTGACACCGTGCACCAGGCTTTCCACTTGCAGTCGCCACCCTAGCAATGTTGGCCTCTGTGCCACACATTGTTGGTTCAATCTCCTGTGCCCATAGTCTCTAGGACTCCTCCAATCGGCTGCGGACCTTCTGGAGTGTGGCTAACATTCCCCTCTGAATCTCGCGGTTGCACCCTATCGACTGCATCAGCTCCGGGTAAACCTCGTCCAGAGGCTCAGCATCTGACTGGGACCCAGCTGGGACCTGGGATCCGGCAGACCTCCGACTGCTGTCTCGCCTGGGTGTTCCTACCTCCACCTGATGTGCATCAGCAACTGTGTGGTGCCCGCCAGAATGTGCCCCAGGAGCCTGACCACTACTGTCGCCCACCGGGGTGTGTTTCTGTGCTGGTGGAGGATGCATGTGGCAGCTCTGCCGTGAATACAGTGGTCTCCTCGGAACTCCCCTCCAAAATGTTCTCATGGGAGGCAGGGAATGGACCGCCCCGGATGGGCCGGCACCATTGGATGGAGATCCTGCGGGATAATGGACATGTGGTCAGTGGGAGGGATGAGTCATTCTGTCTGGCATTAACAACTCACGTGTGACAGGTCATCTGGGTGGAGGCCAGTGGACCTTCACCTCTGCACCATACACCAACCTCTGCATCGGTGAACGATCTGTCCTCGGCCACACCCATGACCTCCAGTGCCCGTTCCTCCTAGAGGGTGAGGTCTCTGAAGTCCGGCACCCCGCTGCCCATCTGTGCCCTGTCCCGTATGTTGTGGGCCAACGTCTCCTGCGGGGACACAGAGGAGACAGCGTGAGCCGCACACTTTGTTCATTGTGGGGCAATGGAGGAGGGAGGAAGGGGGTATTGGTGGTGTGGGGGAGAGGAATGAAATGATGGGGCACAGTATGCTGCTGGGCAGGGACGGTGCCAAACACATGGTCATAGGGTGGGCAGGTAAAGCCGGTGCTGGTGCCAACTCACCCGTGCAGGCCCGGTGGAGGTCATTGATCTTCTTACGGCACTGGGTGCCGGTCCTCCTGATGACGCTCCTTGAGTTGACGGTCGCTGCCACTTCCTTCCAGGCGGCACTGGCTGCCCTGTTGCTGACCCTCCAAGCCCCTCAGTAGGGAACAGGGCATCCCATCTGGACTCGACCACGTCCAACATCTGGCCAGCATTTCCGATCCGTGGGGCTGGTCTCCTCAGTGGCATCGCTGCGAGCTGTTTATGGTTTGCTCTGCAGGATCGGTTGGGAGCTGGCGGGTGCGGTCCTGGTTAATCAGCCGGCGGAACCAGTGCTTGCGGCGTGAAGCCTGTGGGGCCTCATTAAATGGACCAATTAACATTTGATAACGGTGATGGCC
This sequence comes from Scyliorhinus torazame, assembly GCF_047496885.1. Classification (NCBI taxonomy): domain Eukaryota; kingdom Metazoa; phylum Chordata; class Chondrichthyes; order Carcharhiniformes; family Scyliorhinidae; genus Scyliorhinus; species Scyliorhinus torazame. The sequence goes on along the minus strand of NC_092716.1, from coordinate 173,547,780 downwards.
TCGCCGGATGGAGCGTCTGGAAGATCACGGCAGTTCCCGTTCGCTACCAAACTTACAAACGTTTCCATTAAATCGCACACATAACCAAGCTCATCCTTACTGATTCACTGTTAGGAATTTAACTGTTATAATAATAATAATCGCTTAATGTCACAAGTAGGCTTCAATGAAGTTACTGTGAAAAGCCCCTGGCGTCACATTCCGACGCCTGTTTGGGAAGGCTGGTACGGGGATTGAACGCGCGCTGCTGGCTTTGTTCTGCATTACAAGACAGCTGTTTAGCCCACTGTGCTAAACCAGCCCCTTCACAGATGCCTGATAGCCCAGTGAGTAAAATATAGTCTGATGTGGCACTGAGTAAAAAAGATCTTAGGCAGGATTCTCCGTTGCCCGATGGCGATACTGTAATCAGCAATCGGGCGGAGAATCGACTCCGATGCCCAACTCAGGGCCGGCGCTGGTTTGACGCCGGTCAGTCATGATCCGCTCCCTTGGAAATGGCATCATCACATTGCGCGTCATTGAAACGGCATTGGCGCGACATCGGCAAACCCTCCCGCGATGCTCGGCCCCCGATGGGCCCGGTTCCCGACGGCGCAGGACACATGTGGTCTCAGCAGTCGGGATCCCGGCGTGGCGGCTGCGGACTGTGTCCAGCATTGCCACATTTGACTGGGATCCAGGCTGCTGGCCGGGGGGGGGGGCGCGCTTACGCATGGTCTGAGGGGACTGGTGGTGGTGGCTGGGGGTGTGCTGTGGGGTCGCGGGTGGCGGGTTGGGTCCGCGCACGTCCGCCACCATGTAGGGCGCTACCCCTGCAGGTTGACAGCCGTGCGCATGCACAGCCAGGGACCCACCCATTCAGCCGTTTTCGGCGCGGGGGGCCAGGAATTTCACCCGGCACTGCTGCTAGCTCTGCACCGGTCCCAGAATTGATGAGGGGTTGGCCCCGATTTTTCCATCGTAAACCTCCCGCGGATTCTCCATCCGAAGCGGCGAACCCAGTCCCATAATACTGTAAATTCAAACTGCTCCAAATCAAGAAGATAAAATAAAAACAGAAATGCGGGAAATACACAGCATATCTGGCTGCATCTGTGGAGAGAGAAACTGAGTTAACTTTCGAGTTCAATATGTGTCGAACTGAAGGAAAGTAGAAATGTGACCGGTTTTATGCTGTTGAAAGGGGAATGGGGAGAAAGAAGAAATAAGCCTCTGAGATAGGGTAAGAGGGCAGGAAAGATTAAATGACAAAAATGTCATGCAGCAAAAGGCAAAGGGAATGGTAATGGTTGTAGGAAAGAGACAAAGCGCTTGTCTAGAGTGAGTGTGAGCGCCAGAATAATGAACAGTTCTGTCTGAAAAGCATGAAAAATAAGATTCAAACCAGCACATGGCCAAACAAAACGAATCAAATGGGGGATAAATTTCGTGATCTGAAATTTTCTAACCCAATTTTGAGTCCAGAAGTAAAGTGCCTTATCAGAAGATGAGGTATTGTTCCTCAAGTTTGCATTGAGCTTCACTGCTACACTGTGCAGCAGGCCAAGCACAGAAGTGTGAATGTGAGAACAAGGTGATGAATAAAACTGACAAAGAAGCAGAAACTCACTGAGTGGAAGTATTCTGTAAAGTGGTCACCCAATCTGCATTTGGTCTCCCCAGTGTAGAGGGGAGTAGTGATTACTAGTGTGCTAAATTGAATGAAGTGCAAGTAAATCACTACTCCACCTGGAAGAAGTGTTTAGAACCTTGGTTGGTGAAGAGTAAGAAGCGAAACCCTCTATGATTGTGAGGGAAGGGACTGAGTTCTTGGGATTGATTGAAGAAAACAAAATATTTTTAAAAATAAATTTAGAGTACCCAATTCATTTTCCCAATTAAGGGGCAATTTAGCGTGGCCAATGCACCTAACCTGCACATCTTTGGGTTGTGGGGTGAGACCAATGCAGACATGGGGAGAATGTGCAAACTCCACATGGACAGTGACCCGGGGCCGGGATCGAACTCGGGTCCTTGGCGCCGTGAGGCAGCAGTGCTAACCACTGTGCCACCGTGCTGCCCGAAGAGAACAAAATCAATGAATGGCTGCAATCCTGCTGATATCACTTGTGCTTTTATCGCCCAAGAGAGGAGAATTATATTTAATTATTATTGGCTGAATTCAAACCTGAACCGTAGAACAGTACCCTTCCAAGTGCCCTATTTGTTTTCTTTTTTTTAATATAAATTTCGAGTACTCAATTATTTTTTTTACAATTAAGGGGCAATTTAGCGTGGCCAATCCACCTAACCACATCTTTTGGGTTGTGGGGGTGAAACCCACGCAGACATGGGGGCCTTATTTGTTTTCTGCCAAGCGATTGCATGTTCTTAAGATTAAATTGATGTCAGTAGCTGTCTGATTGTTTTTACTGTTTCCTAGGTTATGCAGGGGCTAGTGGTTGGGTGGCTGACTCAGCGAATTGCAGAGAAATCCCTGCTTCTCTGGTCCATCCTGCTGATTTGTCTGGTGGGTTTGGCCACGGTAAGTTTTCATCATGAACGCCCGCATTACGCAGGGCAATGTTCTTCATCTTCCTTGCATTCAAAGTAAATATCTCAAGAAAATAAGGGTACATGTCCTTAATAGACCAGGTGGTGTATTACAGAACTACAAAGATAAAGGAGGTTGTGCACACAGGATCTAAGAGGTCTTACAGAAAATTATTATTTTTAATACCCTGCTGATTTTGCTTCCTGGTTGTTTGCAGAACTGCCCTGGAGGTTAATCTACAATTCCTGGAAATTGATTCAATCCTCCTGGGATTGAGAGAGAGGAAGTGGAAGGAGAGAAAATTGACAGGAAAACCACAGTTCAAATAGGAATGTTAAATACAAGCTTTTGTCCCTCACCACAGTAACCCCATGAGCTATCTAATGGCAGCTGTGCTTCGGGATATGACTTTTAATAGCAGGATGCAGCTCATAGCTTCAGGCTAGTCCACATCCTCACAATGATGTAAGATAAGGGTCACAGGGGAAAAGTCACAAATTCTTCCTGTAAAATCTAAAGCATTCTCAGGCGAGGGGAATGTATGAGGTTTTGTGCAGGTAGATAGGATTTAATTGCTTGAAACAGTAAGAGGGAGGTGGAGGCGACAGAAACAGATGTAAGTCTGTGCTGTTGGATTCCTTTGAAGTCCATCGAAAATGTTGTTGGTGGGTCTGCTTATACTATACATAGTATAATAATAGGGGGAAGACAGTGCTATAGTAGTGTTGTCACTGGGGTAGTAATCTAGGGACCCAGTGTAATACTCTGGGGACCTGGGTACAAATCCCACCAAGGCAGATGGTGGAATTTAAATCATGGTTGGTGGTCTTGGGGGGGGGAGATTGGGGTGTGGACTGGTGGGGGGAGAGGGGGGGATTGGGGGGGGGGCGGACTGGGGGGAGAGGACTTTAACTACGCACATGACCCACAGACAGACAGATCAAGCCCCAAATTGGGGAAAAAGCCAAACATGGCGAAAGACCTGGGCATGTTCATGGAACAGATGGGGTCACTGGACCCATGGAGGTTCACATACCCAGGGGAGGGGGGGTTCTCCTTCTCCCAGGTACACAGGGTATATCCTAGAATCAACTTCTTTGTAATGGGGAAAGCAGTGCTTCCAGGGGTGGTCGGAGCAGAGTAATCCGCAACAGTAATCTCCAACTAAGCACCACATTACATGGACGTGAGGTTGGAGTCGGGTGGGCACATGCCCCCCTTGGAGGCTGGGCATGGCCCTCCTGGCCGATAGAGCACTCTGCAAATGGATATCACCGGCCTTAGACGGGTACATTACCAACAACCAGAATGGGGAGGTCTCTCCCTCCACGTTCTGGGAGGTGCTGAAGGGGGAGATTATTGGGTACAAGGCAAGCAAAGATAGGAAATAGAGGCCAGCTAGGCAAAAACTGGTAGACTCTATATTGGAGGTGGACCGGCGGTACTCCGCAGCCCCGACCGTAAAGCGACTGGCAGAGAGGAAGAAGCTACAAATGTACTTCGACCGGGGGGAGCAGTGCACCAGCTCCGTTAGACACGGGACTTTCTACGAACACTGAAACAAAGCCAGCCGCCTGCTCGCTCACCAACTGAGAAAGCAGGCAGCCATGAGGGAAATAGCCATGGTTAGGGACAGCAGTGGCAGGCTAGTCGCCACACCAGAAGGGTCAATGAAGCCTGAGCGACCTACTCCCGGGGCTGTACACCTCCAAACCCCCTATAGGGACATCCCTCTGAGCCCAAGTCACAACCGCACTTCCACCCCCCGACCAAGCACTCGAGAAGCCTAGTGGTAGTTGCCACGCTCTGGACATGGTACCAGACGAGGCAACACTTCGGCCTAACCAAAATGCCCACCATGGCCCCCATCTGCAACAACCACAGGTTTACTCCTGCAATAATGGACACCACCTTCAAAAGGTGAAGGCAGAACGAGGGGAAACTGACAGTTAGGGACATGTACATGGGCGACAGAGTAGCAACCCTGATTGAACTCACAGAGAGGACCCAGTTACCAAAAGGAAACGAGCTAAGACACATAACGGTGAAAAGCTTCCTCCGTAAGGAAACAACGACACCCCAGATACCGGGCATTCGCTAGTCGAAGAACTGCTGGACGTAGGGGACCTAGGAAAGGGAAACTGTGGGGACCTGTACGGGTGGCTGTTGGAGGGGTTACCCTCTCCCTGGACGAGACGAGGGAAAATGGGAGGAGGGACTAGGCATAGAAATAGGGGGAGGACTCTGGGTCGAAACACAGCACAGGGCGAACTCCATCTCCAGGGCTGAGCCTAACGCAGATAAAGGTGGTGCACAGAGCGCACCTAACCACAACCCGAATGAGTAGGTTCTTTCCGGAGGTGGAGGACAAATGTGAACAGTGCCAGGGAGGCCCGGCCAATCACACCCACATGTTCTGGACCTGCCCCAGACTTGCCGGGTACTGGACGGCCTTCTTTGAGGCCATATCCAGGGTTGTAGGAGTGAGGATGGAGCCATGCCCAAAAGTGGCAGTCTTCGGGGTCTCAGACCAGCCAGAACTCTTCATGGGGAAGGTGAAACACGATCTTGCCTTTGCCCCCCTGATCGTCTGTCAGAGAATCCTGCTAGGCTGGCGATTGGCAGCACCACCCAAAGCTGCAGATTGGCTGTCCGACCTGGGGGAATTTCTCAAACTAGAGAAAATAAAATTTACCATCCGCGGGTCGGAAGAGGGCTTCCATGGGTGGCACAGTGGTTAGCACTGCTGCCTCATGGCACCGGGGACCCAGGTTCGATCCCGGCCCCGGGTCCCTATCCATGTGGAATTTGCACATTCTCCCCTTGTCTGCATGGGTCTCACTCCCACAACCCAAAGATGTGCAAGGTAGGTGGATTGGCCACGCTAAATTGCCCCTTATTTGGGAAAAAAAATGAATTGGGTACTTTAAATTTATTTTTAAAAAAGAGGGACAAGGAAATCTGTAAATGCTCGCCCGTGATACCGTAAGTACACACAAAGCAGGACAAATCCAACCCAGGCAATTACGGCCCCAACAGACTACCACAATCATCAGTAAAGTGATGAAAGGGGTCATCAACAGTGCTATCAAGCAGCACTTGCCGAGCAATAACCTGCTCACTGTGGCTCGGTTTGGGTTCTGCCAGGGCCACTCAGTTCCTGACTTCATTACAGCCTTGGTTCAAACATGGACAAAGAGTTGAATTTCAGAGGTGAGATGACTGACTGCCCTTGACCTCAAGGCAGCATTTGACCGAGCATAGCACCAAGGAGCCCTAGCAAAACTGGCATCAATGGAAATCAGGGAGAAAACTCCGATGGTTAGTCATACATAGCACAAAGGAGGATGGCTGTGGATATTGGAAATCAATCATCCCAATCATTGCAGGAGTTCCTCAGGGTAGTGATGATTGCACAATGATCAACACCAATCATGACTCCTCAGATACTGAAGCAGCCCACATGCAGGCTTGGGCTGACAAATGGCAAGTAACATTTGCAGCACACAAGTGTCAACACCTTCCAAAAGGGAAAAAATAACCATTGTCCCTTGACATTCAATGGCATTAGCATCGCTGAATCCCCCACTATCAACATCCTGGAGGTTACCATTGAACAGGAACTGAACTGGACTCGCCACATAAATATTGTGGCTACCACACCACTTCAGCGGCTAGGAATCCTGCAGCAATTAATGCACCTCCTGACTCCCCAAAGCATGCCCATCGCGACAAGGCACAATTCAGGAATGTAATGGAATACTCTCCATTTGCTTGGATGAGTGCAGCTCCAGCAACACTCGAGAAGCTCGACATCATCCAGGACAAGTAGCCCACTTGATCATTATCCCTTCCATGACTATTCACTCCCTCCACCACCAATGCTGATGATTGCACAACATTTAGCTCTACTTAGATACTGAAGCAGTTAGTGTCCAAAAGCATCAAGACCTAGACAATATTCAAGCTTGGGCTGAAAAGGAGCAAGTAACATTCATGCCACACATGTGCTGGGCAATGACCATTTCCCCCAATAAGAGAGAATCTAACCATTGCCCCTTGAGATTCAAGCATTACCATTGCTGATTCCATCACTAACATCATCCATGGGATTACCATTAACCAGAAACGGAATTGGACTAACCATATAAATACTGTGGCTAGAAGAATAGGTCAGAGGCTGGGAAGCCTGCGGTGACTAACTCACCTCCTGACTCCCCAAAGCCTGTCCAACATCTACAAGACACAAGTCGGGAACGTGATCCCCTAAATGAGTGCAGCTGCAACAACATTCAAGAAGCTTGACACCATTCAGGACAAAGCAGCCCACTTAATTGCCACCCCTTCTACAAACACTCACTTCCTCCACTACCAACAAACAGTAGCGGCCATGTGTACCATCTACAATATACACTGCAGGAACTCACCAAGCCTCCTTGGACTGCACCTTTCAAACCCTTGACCATTACCATTGTAGCCACCTAAGTTGGCCAACTCCCGATTTAAAATGGCGAACAGCAAAGGCTGAAGGGAAATTCAGGCAGAAACCAGCACGTGCAGGTTTGCTGTGTATTTAACTCTGCAAAAGCCCAGACAGCATCGATCCCAGCGACCATCAGCATAATAATGTAGTAGCCATCTACATACTAATGCGCAATCCCCAGGTGCAATTGAAACATTTGGGATAAACAAAGCAAAGCCAGACTCCCTGGCGCCAGCAGGAGCCAACACAAAAGAGGTTAATGGACACCTCAAGACCACCCATCGATCAGGGAACCGCTCCAGTATTGGAGAAATCGAACCAAGCGATTGGGACAAAGTCCAATCACTTGGGACCAGGTACGGGGTCCGCCTGAAAGGCGGGAAGCCCCTGGGGACTATAAAGTTAAGCCCCCAAGTTCAACTCGCTCTCTTCTTCCTGTCCGGGTCACCCAGCAACGCGAACCAACCGTGACCGGTGCAGTAACCGCCGAAAGATCGTAAGTCTTAATTCAACGCTCGCTACGAGATAGGCGCTCCTAGCTACTGTACCAGCTTCGAATCCCGCAGACTCAGAACCCGAACGGAAGGCCATTTGTTCCCTTGACCTGGTGGGCCAGTCCGAAGTTAAGTATAGGCCTGTTAGTTGTAGAAGTAGCTTAGACGTAGAATTTGTGCATGAGTAGCGATTACTGTGTATAATAAATGTGCTTTGATTTGAATCTTACTAATCGGTGTATTGAGTTATTGATCATTACTTGGACTTGAACCTCGTGGCGGTATCATAAAGATACCTGGCGACTCGAGAGCAAAGGTAATAAAACAGAGCAATTGAACCAACCGAAAAGTTAGCAACACCATCTAGAAGGATAGTGGCAGCAGACACATTGGAGCATTATCACCTAGGATAGCTGGATTGGCCACGCTAAATTGTCCCTTAATTGGAAAAAAATAATTGGGTACTCTAAATTTATTTTAAAAAAGGAACATTACCACCTGGATGTTCCCCTTCAAGACACTCACCATCCTGACTTGGAAATATTTTGCTGTTCCTTTACCATCACTGAGTCAAAATCCTAGAACTTCCTCCCTAACTGCACTGTGGGTGTACCTACACCACATGGACTGCAGTAGTTTAAGAAAGCAGCTCACCGCCACCTTCTCAAGGGCAACTAAGCTTCGGCAATAAATGCTGGGTCTAGCCAGCGACATCCACACTAAATTAATAAAATAAATCACTGTAACAAGACTTAAGGATAATTTTCGGAGATGTTCTTTTTTTTTAAATTGAGAGTACCCAATTTATTTTTTCCAATTAAGGGGCAATTTAGCATGGTCAATCCACCTAACCAGCACATCTTTGGGTTGTGGAGGTGAAACCCACGCAAACACGGGGAGAATGTGCAAACTCCACACGGACAATGACCCAGAGCCGGGATCGAACCTGGGACCTCGGCGGCATGAGGCAACAGTGCTAACCCACTGCGTCATCTTGCTGCCCTGGAGATGTTCTTTACTGATTTTCTCCAAACCTCATCCTTCCATTATAGATACATCTGTTCAGTTGTCATTTGCCAAACATCTTTTGAAGAATCTCACCCAAGTAACCATTTTTATTATTTATTGGAATATTGGCATCATCGTCATTGACAGCATTTACTGCCCATCCATAGCCCTTCTATGTGATCTTAAACTCTGATATTACCAATGTAAAGAACTGTCAGAGGAGCTGTAGTGTACCTCCACAACTGTATATCACAAACAAGGTGTACTGTCATGACTTTGTCATTTGGTTTTAATTCCTTCCTTTGTTCCTCGGTTAATAGTTTCTATCTGTCTTCCTTCAGGCACTGATGACAAATGTAGTCCAATTTTGCCTCACTTGCATCCCAATGTCCCTGGGAATCTCCATTTTCTACCTCACCACAAATAGTATCTTAACCAAAATAGTTCCTCCCACAGACACTGGTAAGTGGACAACACAGTAGAGTAATTATTAATATATTGCTGTTATTAAACACCCCTTCAAACCCTCCCGCTTTGTTATGGTTTATTATGAAAATACACTGGATAGTGATCGACAGAGCCATGCAGACCAGAAAGTGTCAGGTTCTGTGCTGAGTTAGCTAGTCAGGGAAATGCAGGGGATGATTTCACTTGCCTCAAACTGTTCTAACGTACAGAATGGAAAAATCACAAGGCTTTAACTTTCAAAAGGAAATTGAATATATACTTGAAAGGGAAAAATTGCAAGATTACGCAGCAATAGTGGGACTAATTGGATTGCTTTTCCAAAGAGCCAGGAAAGCACAATGGGCCTCATTCTGGGCTCTATGATCTATGATTCTGTTTTGCTTCCTTATCCATTGAACCATGCTGAACCATGTGCTTATGTGGACATTGGGTAAGGTCAAAATTAGACTCAGCTATGATGTCCTCTCCCCTCCCCATGTTGTACTAGTTTGCCAAGACTACCTAAGTTCACACATAATGAGTATGCGCTTGGACATGGTACTGAAAGGCTTGCAGGTACCTCTATCCTTACACCTGGAACCCTAGTATCGTCATCACATTATTATTACCTTAAGGTTCATCTTCTCTAAAGATGTTCCTGGCTATCCTCCTTGCCTCAACCTCCAGTGTGTTCAGAACTGCAAACCACATCCTCACCCCCACAACATCATCCTGCTCGATTATCCTTTCTTACATAAGGTCGATATCCCAGCAAAATTCTCATGCTAGCTTTTCAACCCCTTTACGCTTTGTTTCAGCCTATCCTAATGGTCTCATTCTCACTTCTTAGTCAGAAGGTTGTGGATTCAAGTCCCATTCCAGAGATTTGAGTACAAACTCGGCTGACATTCCAGTGTAGCACCAAGGGTTACTGTGCTGTTTTCAATTAAATCGAGGCCAGTTTGCCCACCGAGGTGGACGTAAAAGATCCCATCGCACTATTTTGAAGAGGTGCAGGGGAACTTTTGCAATGTCCATGCTAATGTTTATCCCTCAATCAACATTGCTAAAGAAAATTATCTGATGATTATCATGTTGCTGTTTTGGGACCTTTCTGTGTGCAAAACAGGCTGCTGTGATTCCAGCACCTTCCTGCACATGAAGAATACGGTAGAAATGCAAGAAATAAAAATCATACACATCTACGTGAAGCTTTCATTCCCACATCCCAACTTCCTAGCTGATTTCTCTCCTCCCTCTATCCAGATAACTTCAGAGGTTTAGAGGGATATAGGTTCTGCTCTGCCTGATATCGATTATGTCATTCAGTGGGAGCAAAATACAAATAGCTTGACATTTTCTTTTTTTATTTTTAAATTTTAGAGTACCCAATTCATTTTTTCGAATTAAGGGGCAATTTATTGTGTTCAATCCACCTACCCTGCACATCTTTGGGTTGTGGGGGCGAAACCCACGCAAACACGGGGAGAATGTGCAAACTCCACACGGACAGTGATCCAGAGCCGGGATTGAACCTGGGACCTTGATGCCGTGAGACTGCAGTGCTACCACTGCGCCACCGTGCTGCCCTAGCCAGACATTTTCTTAGCTCTAACCAATTGACAGAGCTAGGCTAGGCCTGGGTGGGTGACCAAGAAAAGCTGGGTTATTTGGGGGTTATATTATTGAACTTAAGCAGCGTGGTTCAGCAGAAGAGTCTGGGTGAGTTGGCCAGCATTCCTGTATAGGCTACTGGAATGGGGATGGGGAAATTGGGCCATAGGGTCTTAGCTGGTTTACTGTTAGAAAAACATAGAGCTGAATTCTCCGCCGTCGGGATTCTCCATTTGTTTTAATAAATTTAGAATACCCAATTCATTTTTTCCAATTAAGGGGCAATTTAGCGTGTTTAATCCACCTACTTTGCACATCTTTGGGTTGTGGGGGCGAAACCCACACAAACACGGGGAGAATGTGCAAATTCCACATGGACAGTGACCCAGAGCCTGGATCGAACCTGGGACCTCGGCGCCGTGAGACTGCAGTTTTACCACTGCGCCACCGTGCTGCCCAGGGATTCCCCATTTTGCCGGCGACGTTGGGCTGCCCCACAATGGGAAACCCCATTGACCAGCCGGCGAAACGGAGAATGCCGGAGGCGTGCCGCACCAGCAATCTGGTGCCGTGGGACGGAGAAACCCACCCATAATATCAGGGGTAACAGAGCTATATAAACTGTCTGTGGCTGGGTTGCTATACTGGCTGAGCGAGTTGGGTTTTGTTACTGTGCTGGCTGGGTGAAATGGATGAAGGGAGCCAGGCTGGGATACTGGGCTGTTGGGGAAGTTGAGTTGAGTGAGGCAGACTGAATTATCTTGGTGCTGGGGAGTTGAGTTAAATGAACTAGGTTGGAAGAAAGAGTTGGGCTGTATGCACAAGGCCTGTTGCTTTATGCTTGTTTTTCTCTCCTGTGTTAATTGATTGTGAATCTCTTTCTCTAGGTGCGATGCTGGGGCTGAATATGTGTGTTCACTCTCTCATTCGCTCGGTGTCTCCCACTATCGGAGGCTTCCTTTTTGAATCATACGGATTTTCATCCTTCGGATATATGCAGTTCCTGATCAATTTGCTGGTCTTCCTCTACATCTTAGGGAACAGTGCCAGCTAAAACTGTCAGAGTGGCATCAACACTGAGGACATTTTAGGGTCTAGATTAACTACAAAGGTCCAGGTTCAGACCCAATTCATCAATAGATTCAGAAAATTGCAATCACAATCTAATTTGTGAATAATTTCACCATTTACCACTATCAATAGTTTTATCAGTAGCCCTATCGCCACTGGAAATTCTTGGACATAATGTCTGTTTTTGCTAATTTTAGATATCTGTGGATACCAAGAATGTTTGTGTTCAGCTGGTGGATTCTGGAAATCATGAACTATAAATGCGCTGAATATTGTATGCATGAGCAAACTCCAGCAGTGTCATATAATATTAATTTTCATCAAGATGACAGCTGCATAATTCAGTGACAGTGACAATCTGATTGTTGGTGTGCAGCATTTTTACCTTACAGAGTATGAATGGGGACAGTGATGCAATGGTTATGCTACTGAAATATTAACCCAGAGATTATCGGTTTATATTCCACTGTGCCAAGTTTTGAACTGAATTCAGTACGTTTCTGTGCTAGCCCCAGTCAAAAATGAACATAAAGGTTGAATTAAAAACAAAAATAGTAGAAAGACTCAGCAGCGTAGGCAGCGCCTGTGGAAAATGGAAAAGGTTATGCTAACATTTCAGGTCTTTGTCAGTATTGCTGATGGCTAAATTATTGTAAAAAGGGTTCACTACCTGTCAGCTCTACTCGGTCTAACACTGATTTTAATATACATTACATTATTCCTAGGGCGGCATGGTGATGTACTGGTTCGCACTGCTGGCTCAGGCGCTGAGGTCCCAGGTTCGATCCCGGCCCCGGGTCACTGTCCATGTGGAGTTTGCACATTCTCCCCGTGTCTGCGTGGGCCTCACTCCCACAATCTAAAAAGATGTGCAGGGTAGGTGGATTGGCTACGCTAAATTGCCCCTTAATTGGGGAAAAAAAAAATTGGGTATTCTAAATTTATTTTTAAAAAGGGGGAAAAAACATTACATTGCTAAAATACTTGGAAAAACCCACCACTGCCCATGTTACAATTTTTTTTAATGACGTTAAAAATGAAAAGCAGGAGCAGTGATTAGGCAAGTTGTCTCTCTGTACAGAGTAGAGCAAAAGGGACTGCACAACAAATGATAATTTAACAGAAATCCTATAATTGTGATTGACCAGGCTTTAAGTCAAAAGTTGTTACATGTAACAGGATAACATCACTGCCGGTTCATGCGGCAGGGTAGACCGTGGTGTAGCGGGTAATATCATTAGACTGGTAACTCAGAGGCTCAGAATAATTTGGGTGGCACAGTGGTTAACACTGCTGCCTCATGACAGCACGGTGGCGCAGTTGTTCGCACTGCGCCTCAAGGCGCCGAGGTCCCAGGTTCGATCCCGGCTCTGTGTGGAGTTTGCACATTCTCCCCGTGTTTGCGCGGGTTTCGCCCCCACAACCCAAAAGATGTGCAGGGTAGGTGGATTGGCCACGTTAAATTGTCCCATAATTGGAAAAAATTATTTTGGTACTCTACATTTATTTTTTTTTAATATTTAGATTACTTTTCCCTCACTCTAACTTGGTGAAAACATACCAGCATTCTCCAAATGGAGGGGCCCATTCTACGATCATAGAATATAGATTTTTTTTTTAATTCAGAGTACCCAATTATTTTTTTTCCAATTAAGGGTCAATTTAGCGTGGCCAATCCACCTAACCTGCATATCTTTGGCTTGGGGATGTGACACCCACGCAGACACAGGGTGAATGCGCAAACCCCACACTGACAGTGACCCAGGGCCGGGTTCGAACCCGGGTCCTCAGCGCCGTAGGCAACAGAGCTAACCACCGTGCTCCCGTGCCGCCCTTATAGAATATAGAATTTACTGTGCAGAAGGAGGCCACTCGGCCCATCGAGTGCATCAGCCCTTGGAAAGAGTACCCTACTTAAGCCCACACCTCCACCCTATCCCAGTAACCCCAACTAAGCTTTTGGACACTAAGGGGCAATTTAGCATGGCCAATCCACCTAATCTGCACAATTTTGGACTGTGGGAGGAAACCGGAGCACCCGGAGGAAAACTCCACACAGACAGTCACCTGAGGCCGGAATTGAACCCGGGTCCCTGGAGCTGTGAGCTTGCAGTTCAGGTGCTGATTCTGCAGATTTGATTAGCATTATTGGACATGCTTACCTTGGGCCTATAGATTGTGCTGTGAAGGGCAGCACGGTAGCATACTGGTTAGCACAGTTGATTCACAGCTCCAGGGTCCCACGTTCGATTCCCAGCTTGGGTCACTGTCTGTGCGGAGTCTGCACGTTCTCCCCGTGTGTGCGAGGGTTTCCTCCGGGTGCTCCGGTTTCCTCCCACAGTCCAAAGATGTGCAGGTTAGGTGGATTGGCCATGCTAAATGGCCCTTAATGTTCAAAAAGGTTGGGTGGGGTTACTGGGTTACGGGAAGGGTGGAGGTGTGAGCTTGGACAGGTTGCTCTTTCCAAGGGCTGGTGCAGACTCGATTGGCCAAATGGCCTCCTTCAGCACTGTAAATTCTGTGAATGGTGGGCCAGAGCAGGGGGTGAGCGTATGCACAAGTTAGATATGCCAAATTCATTTAATATTGTTTTTGTAAATTTAGAGTAGCCAATTATTTTTCTTTTCCAATTAAGGGCCAATTTAGTGTGGCCAATCCACCTAACCTGCACATCTTTGGATTGTGCGGGTGAAACCCACGCAGATGTGGGGAGAATGTGCAACCTCCACACGGACAGTGACCCAGGGCCAGGATTCGAACCCGGGTCCTCAGCGCTGCAGTCCCAGTGCTAACCATTGCGCCACATGCTGCCCGCCAAATTCACTTAAAGCCACCTATTCCCTATATAATCTGATCTCAGCAGTAGAAAGTGCTGATGACTTTCACCATTTGGGCCTTTCAACCAGGTCTTGTTTTAAACTGGGGCTTCCACTCCAAGAGGGAAGTTTAAATTTTGCAGAGGGGAATTTAGCTTTGCTGCTCGCAGTGCTTATTTTGCAGATTTTATTTTTGCTGGCTGTATTGTATTGAGTTTTTAAATTGTATTGAGGATGTTTGCCAATTTCTCCTTAATACAGCAGTACCACAGGTCTGAACATTGGTGTGCCACTAGGAAAGCCACTCTATCTGCTTGTTTACGGTGGGGTGGGGAGGGATGTGGTCGTAGAGGAACATCAGAGAGGTATATGAGATTGAGGTGGATTTATATTACACGCTTATACTACGCATCAGATCAGAGCTCAGTCTCAGGATTTGTGATCCCATGAAGATAATAGAGAAAAATAGGCCATCTCCTGGAGCTAGACCTTTAGACCAGTTTCAGGATAGAAAAAAGCTCTGATGGGGGCTGTCAAGGTGGCACCAACTAAGTTATTGGTTTACCAAACAACAGCTGGAGTTCTGTAGTAACTCTCACATCCAACGGAGCAAATATACAGGTCCTTGTTTGCCATGACAAGCTTCTTCATTGTTTTTCTCATGTAAACCAGTCAGTAAAGTGAGAAAGATCTGCACATTTATCGAGCAGGTTTCCCTATAGATCAGGGCAGTATTAATAGTGTACATGACTATACAAACCCTGACCCCCCCAATTGCACACGCATCATAAACAAAAGGGGCGTTGTTCCCATTAATGGGCACCAGCTCCATAGCTATAATTGCTATGTGGGTCCTTTGTTTTACCAATTGATTCTACCAGTGTTATTTACAAGGTGACGAGCAGGTGGATGGTTCCTCAGGAAGCCAGGTTTTCCTCTTATGGCTTATGACCCCTCAGATAATAGCTGAAAACTGTCAGAAGAGGTTGAGGCTTTCACCAAGATACTTCAAGAGCAGACAATGAGGATTGAAGCAGAGGTTTTGAAACCTCAACCCCATAGAGTGGGTGTACCTTGTAGTATCAAGAGCAAAGGTTTCCACGGTCATTGTGGCTTGTTGCCTTGCTCAGCTTCTTTGTCCATTAAGGCATTACCATGGAGCAGGTAGAATCCCAGCCACTTGCAGTGACAGAAGAAGACACTGACTCAGAAGCTGAGGACTTGTGCGCAGATCCTGAATTTCAGACAGGAAGAGGCACCTTCATTTAATTGCTTGTGCCAAACAATGCATAAAATAGTAATTTGCACATGCCCCAGAAAGGGCTCGACGAAATGAATTACAGCCAAATTGTGTTGTCACAGGAAGATATTCTTGAGGTCCTAGCATATCGTAGAAGATTGGATAGGCCAGGAAGGGGGGTAAAGGCAGGAGACAGGCAGTTGAGGGGACAGTGGAAGGAGACAGGCAACTGGGGAGGGCAATGGCAGGAGACAGGCAGCTGAGGGGGCAATGGCAGGAGACGGGCAGCTGGGGGAGGCGAAGGCAGTAGATAGGCAGCTGGGGGAGGCGATGGCAGTAGACAGGCAGCTGGGGGAGGCGATGGAATTAGACAGGCAGCTGAGGGGGCAATGGCAGGATACGGGCAGCTGGGGGAGGCGATGGAATTAGACAGGCAGCTGAGGGGGCAATGGCAGGATACGGGCAGCTGGGGGAGGCGATGGAATTAGACAGGCAGCTGAGGGGGCAATGGCAGGATACGGGCAGCTGGGGGAGGCGATGGCAGTGGAAAGGCAGCTGGGGGAGGTGATGGCAGTAGGCAGGCAGCTGGGGGAGGCAATGGCAGTAGGCAGGCAGCTGAGGGCAATGGCAGTAGGCAGGCAGCTGGGGGAGGCGATGGCAGTAGGCAGGCAGCTGAGGGGGCTGGATATTGTGGAGGGGAAAGATGTGTTTGGTGGTGGATCATGTTTTAGGTGATAGAAATGGTAACGTTAATCTGATGACAGTGTAGACTGGTGGGAGGAATGTGAGGACAAAGGAGGCCTTATAAGTTATGAGGAGAGGAAAGTGGTGAAAGCAGAAGTACAGGATGTGGGACAGACATGGTTAAGAAGAAATCTGTTGACCCCTGCATGGCAAATCATCCACTGAGCTAAACGGAACAATTTTTCAATGTAGTGTGATAGGTGGCATTATCCGAGCTGATGTAAGAGATCGAGAAAGGAATGGAATTTATACAGAATGCAAAGCAAATCATGATCCACATTTCCCCGTAAGGGGTTAACCTCAGGTGCTTTGAAATTTTTCCCAGGTGGATGTGTGTATAGACTATGATGCGGATCAGTGATCATTGTTTTTGACACAAGTATGAAGCACAATGAAAATTAACCATGCCTTAGAGACCATACTCATTAACAAAATAAACTTCCTTTCATTCCCTACGATATTCATTTTCTGTACAGCCCTTTTGATCATGTTCCTGTGATGCAGATTAGCACTGTATATTTATATATATTGTAACGCAGAAGAAATAAAGATCTGACAAATAGATTTACAGTATGGTGATTTCAGTCATGTACAATGTCTCAAGCAGATTGCTATCTACCTGGAGCTATACTACTTCTGGGTCTAGATACTCATACACATTGATATGTGGTTTATTATTAGTGATTTTAAACCTAAAGACTGAATGATGATATTTAAAATAAACTTTTTATACTAAAAGGGGTATCAGCGATCTTTTTCTGCCTTGCCTAAATGACCATTCCTCGTGTGCACTGAAGACAATGAAAAACAAATCAGGACAGAGTGTAGAATCACAGCAAATTATATTGTTGTTGCTTTCTCTGGCAATGAGAAAAAAGAAAATATCAGACTGCAGGCTGCTATCTCAGTTTGCCGTTGAAAGTGTTCCCCTTCACAAGACACTTGCAGCACAAAAAATATGAAAACAAAGCTGTTGATTCAGTAATTATAGTTTCAATATTCCCAAGCAGGAAAATAGATTAAATACTACATGTTTTCACAAGGTCCTAGGATTGCAGCCTGGATATCTATAATTATCTCCCAGCAGAATTTGTCCAGTAATACCTTAAATTTAGTGAGTGGTTAGGACAATTATATTTTAGTCATATTCTGCCGGAGGATGGTACCGCACCCAAATATTCCGTTTGTTCTACAATTCCTGTGATGCAAGCACAAAGTCCTGTCCAGACTTGCCTGTTCACCTTTTGAAATTTGAATCAAGCAAGCTCCGTAGGCAATTAGAACAGGTTGCAGTTAGGACCCAGCATTCCCACAGAATTGTTACAACACAGGCCATTTGTCCCATCATGTCTCTACTGGCTCTTCAAATGAGAATTGTGGCTTAATGCCATTCCCCTTTTTCCCCATACCCCTGCCCATACTCAAATACTCATCTGATACCCCTCTTGAATACCTTGATTACAGAACCAGAATTGGGTTTTCTTTTTTTAAATTTCGTACCCAATTATTATTTTTTTCCAATTAAGGGGCAATTTAGCATGGCCAATCCACCTACCCTGCACATTTTTGGGTTGTGGGGGTGAAACCCAAACACGGGGCGAATGTGCAAACGCCACACAGTGACCCAGGGCTGGGATTCGAACCCGGGTCCTCAGCGCCGTAGGCAGCAATGCTAACCATTGTGCCACCGTGCTGCCCAGAATCAGAATTGTTTTGGTGCAGAAGGAAATTACTACAACTTGCAGTCACAATGTTATTTCCTTCGTTCAGGAAAGTTATCCTGTAGTGGATCTGGATGAAGTCAGTTGTCCTCAAGTGTATCTGGGTTAAACTGAGTTCCCATCTAGTGATAGAGGATAGGACAGGACTTGGCTCAGCTGCAAGGTCATCAAAGTCGACACTCTCCAGGCACAACTCTGGACTAAATACTGGAGACGAGGTAGTGCCTTTGGGGTCAAGCCCCCATAGAGAATTCATGCGAGGGGAAGAGGAATGCAAACTCAGTTTATTGCCACTGTTGTTTTCTCCTACAAGAAAGTGACCAATCCATCCATCGTGTCAAACCTGTGGGAAGCTTCCGATCCTTAAAAACCGGACAGTCCTGTGTGTTTTAGATGTATTTGCTGGTGTCTCTGGAGGTTGAAAAAGAGCTATTTGTTGGTTCGGTCATCAAGGTTTATTTACATCAGCAATCTCAGTCTTCTGTAAATTAATGGGAACACTGACTAAAAGTTTTATATGCAGCTCTAAGACTCCATGGTATGCACTTCTGCAGTACACAAAGTCTCACTTGGAGACTATATCTTCTAGTAATGTTTGAAGAAACATTTGCAACCCTGCTTTATGCAAGTATAAAGACTGGGCTGTGAAGAGAAAAAAAAAAAAAAGAGCAAGTTTAAGCTTTTTTTTAAAAAAAAAAACTTTAATAAATATGCAAAATTAGATTACAGAATAATTTATGTGAAAAGTTGATACAAACAGACAAAAGTTCTTGCAAGATAAATAAATAGAGATGCAGTTTTCCAGCAGCCCCCTCTGGGAGGCTCCCTTCAGCCTGGCTTTGGATCCTGGGTATCCACTGGCTCTGAAAGCAGCTTGGAAGGATTTGGCAGAAGCAGCTCAGGAGGATGAAACTGCGTTCATTTTGAATCGCTCTCAATCCCTTAGGTTTCCTTCATCCACATCCTTGGTCAGAGATTTTTTTTCCACGATCAGTTTTGCTGACTGGAAAGAGAAGACATTAACGTCAGTGACCACAGCATTTCCTAACATTCAACAACACGTTATTTTCAAATATTTAATATTAGCAAATAAAACCCAGCTTGCTAGCTTCCACATTTATTGAAGAGACTTAACCGCATATCAAGTAGTGGCCAGTAGTCAAACTGAGGGAAAAAAATGCCTCATCAATGGTAAACTGGTTTAGTTTCATATTTACCAACTGATTGAATATGGATTTCTTTCTTCGTCTCGATTTTCTTCCTTTCCGTTACTATCCTGAAGTGTCATTACAAAAACATGGGACAGCCACCTCCCTTCACAAAGCAGCCACGATGGTCATAGTAACAGAGCATGGGCAGCTTCACAGTACAGCCTCATCTCATTGTCATCCAATGCCCAGGCATGTGGCACAGGATAGCAAGTTAGATGGAAACTCTGGCTGATTCTTCCCCTGGTCCAGAGGCAGGCACTGAGCTCATTTGATGAGCTCACTTTTAATGACCCTGGTTGCGATCTGCCGGTTCGCAGCACAGACCTGGAATCTTGCTGGGACAACCAGCAGAAAGAATATTAAACAGCACGCACAGCAGGGTTAACATTTGAACCCATGCTTGTGTGAGCAGCGAGTTCTCATCTACTCTTTTTCAGTGGAACATGAATATATATTTTTTAATAACTAGGGTGACTCCCTGGTGGGGCACGTCCCCATTACACTCTATTTGACTAAAACGAATAAATTCAGTAAAACAAACGAATTGAAGCGGGGGAGGGGGGGTGCAGATGTAATGGAAACTTTACCGCCCAACAGATGCCAACGGGAAGGAGGGGCTCCCGGTTCGGGGATCACCGACCTCAGCTCGGGAGGGGGGCTGGGGGGGGGGGGGGGGCAGGAAACATTCTTCAAGAATCCGAGGGCCGAAGGTTGGCACCGCTGACATTTAAACTCTGGTGCCAGGAATTCCGGGCTCCACGTGTCAGGATGGCGGAGCCAAAGACTGGATTTTCTCAATGTGAATATTCTCATCAAAGTCCCGGGGGACGGGACTGTCGGAGACCGCAAGAGAGGCAACTTCCTGCAGGGTTAGTCCGGTCCCGGCCGTCCCGCGTCGGACTAAAGTTACTAAAGAATTTGGAATATTTCCCAACGGGATCAGAAGCAGGGGGATGAAAGAGAGAGAGAGAGAGACTGGGAGGAGAATTGGATAGAAAGTGGCAGGAGGAGCAACGCCTGTCCTTACCGGTGGAGCAAAGGGCGGGAGATGGTGGGTGGTTTACGGTGACCTTCCCAACACCTTCTCCTGTTGGTCCGGAGACGGGGTCTCGCTCTCCTGTCGGGATTTGAAGGTCTGAATGGCTTTCCTGTTCTTGAACTCAATGAGAGCCATGGTGATGGCCGAGTTCCAGCAGCTCTCCCCGAGGCACCTGAAGTCCATCTCCTTGTTATCGGTGGTCACCACGGTGAAGTAGATGTACTTGCCGGTCCTCTCCACGCAGTCCACGGTCCGGATCTGCTGCAGAGACAGCTCCTTCCGCCGGGAGCGCGTCTGGCAATCCGGGAAGAGCCCCACGCTGTCCCGGGTCAGCACACAGTACTTCTTCTTCCAGAGCTGCAGCAGGTTGTCGCCCCTCTTCTCCAGCACTCCCTCCTTGATCACTTGGGCGCCATCTGTGATCTTCTTCATTCTGGCGACTTCTCCTTCTTCCAGTCTGGGTTGCGAGAAGAAAGAGCCGGCACGAGGGCAGCGATCAATGTGTTAAAGCTGAGGTTGCTGCTCCCTGCCGCCGGCTGCGCTCACACTGAGGAAATACTCAATCCTCCCTGTGATAAAAAAGCAGCTCCCGGATCCTCCCATTTCCTGCCTCGCCCACTAAGGCTGTGAACTCCAGACTGGAGGAGGGGTTGATCCAATCCCACTTGAGGATCAAAGCGCTTTGGAGAAGGAGTCAAATGACAGGATCTGATGCAGGCATTTCCTTTTTAGGGTTTTCCCAAAAAAGGAGTGGGTGGAACTGCTTTGGTTACTGTGTTGCGTGTTTGGGGAATTTTCTTCAAATTCGTTTTGATGAGTCAGAGAATGGCTTACAGTATTTCCACAGGATCCATACAATGCAGAAGGACGCCATTCGGCCCATCGAATCTGCACTGACCCTACCTAAACCCAACCCCTCACTTTATCTCTCTAATCCCACTTAGAGGCAATTGATCATGGCCAATCCACCTAACCTGCACATTTTTGGACTTTGGGAGGAAGCTGGAGCACCCGGAGTAAACCCACACAGACACAGGGAGAATGTGCAAACTCCACACAGTCACCCAAGGCTGAACTCGGGTCCGTGGTGCTGTGAGGCAGCAGTGCTATCCACTGTGTCACCATATTGAGGAAGGCTATTTGATTTTTCATGCCTTTTTCCCACTACTCTGTTATTTACCCCAACATCACAATTCAAAATTTTCAACCTTCAAATATTTATCAAATTTCCTTTTGAAAGTGATTACAAAAACTGTGGCCCCGCCCTTTAAGGCAGAGCACTCAGCATAAACTGATTAAATCCTTTCCCTCATATCACCACTGATTATATATTCAACCTTCTGTCACTGCAAATAGTTTCTCCATATTTACTCTTGTCATAACGCTACTTGATTTTGTCTCTAGCAAATTATCCTTTAACCTTCTCCACTCTAGGGGCAGCATGGCGGCGCAGTGGTTAGCACTGCTGCCTCCCGATGCTGAGGATCCAGGCCCCGGGTCACTGTCCGTGTGGAGCTTGCACGTTCTCCCCGTGTGTGTATGGGTCTGACTCCCACAACCCAAAAAGATCTGCAGGTCAGGTGAATTGGCCATGCTAAATTGCCTCTTGAGTCTGTTTGAAGTTCTACCCCACCCCTGACCCTCCACAAGATTGATTGATTGATTTGATATATTGTCACATGTCCCAAAGTACAGTGAAAAGTATGTTTCAGCGTCCGAGGGAACATACACAGTACGTACATAGTAGACAAAGAGAATAATCAACAGAGAACATTGACAAATGGTACATCGACGAACAGTGATTGGTTACAGTGTGGAACAAGGGGCCAAACAAAGCAAATACATGAGCAAGAGCAGCATAGGGAATTGTGAATAGTGTTCTTACAGGGAATAGATCAGTCTGAGGGGGAGTCATTGAGGAGTCTTGTAGCTGTGGGGAAGAAGCTGTTCCTATGTCTGGATGTGCGAGTCATCAGACCTCTGTACCTTCTGCCTGATGGAAGGATCTGGAAGAAGGCAATGCCTGGGTGGCGGGGTCTCTGATAATGCTGTCTTCCCTCCTGAGGCAACGGGAGGTGTATACAGAATCAATGTGGGGGTGGCAAGTTTGTGTGATGCGCTGGGCTGAGTTCACCACACTCTGCCATTTTTTGCAATCTTGGACCGAGCAGTTGCCATACCAGGCTGTGATGCAGCCGGATAGGATGCTCTCTATCGCACATCTGTAGAAGTTTGTGAGAGTCGATGCAGACATGCTAAATTTCTTTACCATCCGTAGGAAGTAGAGACATTGTTGGGCCTTCTTGACTGTTGCATCAACATGAGTGGACCAGGACAGACCTTTGTTGATGGTGGATCCCAGGAACTTAAAGCTATCGACCATCTCCACTTCAGAGCCATTGATGCAGACGGGAGTGTGTGTCGTGCTATGCTTCCTGAAGTCGATGATCAGTTCCTTGGTCTTTCCGACATTTAGAGATAGGTTGTTTTCGGTACACCATGCAACCAAGTGATTTATCTCCCTCCTGTAGTTTGATTCATCGTTGTTTGAGATACGGCCCACCACAGTCGTATCATCTGCAAACTTATAGATTGAGTTGGAGTTAAATCTTGCCCACACAGTCATGTGTGTAATGGGAGTACTGTAGAGGACTGAGTACACATCCTTGTGGGGCCCCGGTGTTTAGGACTAATGTGGAGGAGGTGCTGATGCCTATCCTGACAGATTGCGGTCTGTTGGTGAGGAAGTCAAGGAACCAGCTGCACAGGGAGGGGTCAAGTCCAAGATTGCAGAGTTTGGTTATTAGTCTTGTCGGGATAATGGTGTTGAAGGCGGAGCTGTAGTCGATGAACAGCAGTCTTACATAGGTGCCCTTGTTGTCGAGATGTTCGAGTGTTGATTGCAGAGCCAAGGAGATAGCATCTGCTGTGCATCGGTTGCGGTGACAGGCAAATTGCAATAGATCGAGACCTGGGAGGCTGGCATTGATCTGTCTCATGACTAGCCGCTCGAAGCATTTCATGATAAAAGACGTCTGAGTTTCAATCTATACTGATTAGCCTCACATATAAAGAATAGGTATTTCAATATTGCAGAAAATAGGAACATGTTGTCAAAGTCTTTCATTCACACCCATCAGGACAAATCCAAGAATGCCAAGTTTCAAATAATCACAGCAGTTTATGTCGCAGGTGAAAAGGGTGCTGATTGGTTGACAGGTCGACTTTGATTGGCCAAGGCATTACTTGGGAGAATAGATACAAGAAGTTGAGTTGCAAATAACTCCAATACTGTACTCATTTGAGAAATATCCTCCAAACTCCTCAAATTGTTTAGCATTCAAAGACACTCTCCAGTGTTGCACTCATTCATATAGACCAGGATCATCCATGGTTTAATTCCTGATGTGTGCTCAGTTATCTGATCTCAGCCTATGCAACAGTTGGAACCCCAAAATTGTGCCAGCATTCCAACGTTAGGGAGCAGAAAATCAGCAATGGTCCTGTTACTGGTTATTATGACATATCCCCAGCTGGAAAGTGTGCTCATGGAGATTCCATGGGATTATTAGAGACCCTTTCGGGCTCCTGGCCCACAAAACAATGCATAATAATAATTAGTATCACAAGTAGACATACAGTAACACTGCAATGAAGTTACTGTGAAAATCCCCTAGTTGCCACATCCCGCCGCCTGTTCGGGTACACTGAGGGAGAATTCAGAATGTTCAATTCACCTCACAGCACGTCTGTAGGGACTTGTGGGAGGAAACCGGAGCACCCGGAGGAAACCCATGCAGACATAGGGAGAACATGCAGACTCCGCACAGGCAGTGACCCAAGCTGGGAATCAAACCTGGGTCTCTGGCATCGTGAAGCAACAGTGCTAACCACTGTGCTACCATGCCACCATAAGAGAGTGATTTGGGAGAATTAGAGGATAGTTCACTGAAACTAACACCACAACACACACAGGAGCAAAGCTAACCCGCTCTTTAGATGTGTTGTGCTGCCAGAGGAAGAAATCATAAAATCCAGGAGATGCAAAGGAATCTGTACATAGCATCAGTGTATCACACTTGCGATATTTTGTACAATTCCGGTTGCTGTACTGAGGCAAGAACAAAGGCATTGGCTTTGTAAGAAAAGGGGAACAAAACTGATACCTACCTTAACACACCTGAGCTGTGAGGAGAGGATGCTGATGCTGAATTGATATTCAAATACACAAGTATAAAGAAGTACCGGGCAGCACAATGGCACAGTGGTTAGCACTGCTGCCCCCACAGCGCCGAGGACCCAGGTTCGATCCTAGCCCCGGGTCACTGTCCGTGTGGAGTTTGAACATTCTCCCCGTGTCTGCGCGGGTCTCACCCCTTCAACCCAAAAATGTGCAGGATAGGTGGATTGCTCACGCTAAATTGCCCTTCAATTAGAAAAATAAATTGGGTAATCTAAATTTATGTTAAAAAAAATATAAAGAAGTGGATAAGCTGAATCTTAATATGTTTTAGATTGCCACAAGCTCCAAAATAGGGAACATAGGCTCGAGCTGAGAAGAAAAAATAGGATCAGTTTAGAGCACTTCCTGCAGGCTTGTCCAACAGACATCCGGGGAGACAGATAATGTAGGAACTGTGAAGTAAACATTGGGTAAATGTGTGTGGGCACATCTATTAATTTATGGGAGAAGCCAAATATACTGCATTGTATTTTCTGCTCCTGTAGTTTCCTATGTTCCTTAATATAACACAAAGCTTTTGGGGGCCCAATCTTTCAATCCCCGATCCCAAATCGATTTAGTGGCACATCGATCTTCACCCTCACCAAATAGTCTATGGTTTCAAGGTCTGATTCACAAAATACTGATGCCAAAAGGATGGAGGCTGTTGGATGCAATGTTGTAGTTATGTACCTATCTGGGCAAGCCTCACAGGCTGAAGAATGTAAAGGATTTTGAGATAAGCACCGCCACTTTGAGGGTTAGTTAGGTAACAGTTATGGTCAGTAATAAGTTCTAGTGTTAGGTATGAACATACCTATGTTGTGAGGCAACTACAATCTACTCCATAAATAAAAGGCCACAGGATATGACTGGGTTTTATTAATGCCATGTGGTTTGTGCATCATGAGGTGTGTGTGCATTCACAGGTGCCATGTCTGAGAGTGTATAGTCATAGATGTTTATAGCATGGAAACAGGCCCTTCGGCTCAACTTGTCCACGTCGCCCAGTTTTTACCACTAAGCTAGTCCCAATTGCCCACATTTGGCCCATATCCCTCTATATCCATCTTACCCATATAACTGTCTAAATGCTTTTTAAAAGACAAAATTGTACCCGCCTCTATTACTGCCTCTGTGTGAAAAGATTACCGCACTGGACTCTTTTGTATCTCTCCTCCCCCACCATTAGGAAAAGACGTTGAATATCTATGCCTTATCTATGCCCTTATTTCTTATTTTATAGACCTCTATAAGATCACCCTTAGTCTCCTGTACTCCAGGGAAAAAAGGCCAGTCTATCCAGCCTGTCCGTATAACTCAAACCATCAAGTCCCGGTAGCATCCTAGAAACTCTTTCTAGTTTAATAATATCCTTCCCATAATAGGGTGGCCAGAACTGTACACAGTATTACCAGTGTGGTGTATGAATGTGTGTACGTGTGAAACTAATGTCATTGTGCTTTAAAAATAACGTATTCTGCAAAGTGATTCGGACTATATAAATACGTAGACTTGCAGATGATCTAATCAAAGTTTATAAGGCAGTGAAGGAATTCATCCAATTAAATAGGAAAGGAAGGTCATAATTGCAAGTTTAAAAAAATATCTTTCTTCGGTTTTTAACATTTAAACATTTTATACATAAAACAAAACAATGCAAAACATTAAGAACAACAACCCCTCCCGTCTACCAACCAACACCCCGACAACTCAAAAAAATGCCCCCCTCATCCCTACCCCAACATCCCCCCAATCCTCCATCCCCCTATCAGCTGACGGTAACCAACTCTTTAAAGTGAAGAATAAACAGACCCTCATCTCTTGTGGAAACACTAAATTGTTCCCCTTAATGTAAACTTAACCTTCTCCAAATACAGGAACTCCATCAGATCCCCCAGCCATACTGAGGCACAAGGAATCAGCAAGGCGAAGGCTGAAACATCTGCCCCCGCTTCCGCCTGCAGCTCCGGCAAGTCTGACACCCAAATATGGCCCCCAGGGGACTGGGCTCCAAATCCAAGTGCAGGATCGGCAACATGGTGCTGAAAAAAGACTCCCAAGATTTCTCCAATTTCAGGCAGGACCAGAACATATGAACATGATTGGCCGGACCTCTCCCACACCGTTCACAAGTGTCCTCCACCCGCTCAAGCAACCGGCTCATCCTCGACCTCGTCAGGTGCACCCTGTGCACCACATTTAACTGTACTAACCCCAGTCTTGCACATGCAGTTGAGGCATTCTCCCTCCACAACAGCTCACACCACTACCCTTCCTAATAATAATCAATAATCTTTATTATTGTCACAAGTGGGCTTACATTAACATTGCAATGAAGTTACTGTGAAAATCCCCTAGTCGCCACATTCCGGTGCCTGCTCGGGTACACTTGAGGGAGAATTCAGAATGTTTAATTCACCTAACAGCACGTCTTTCGGGGCTTGTGGGAGGAAACCGGCGCACCCAGAGGAAACCCACGCAGACACGGGGAGAACGTGCAGACTCCGCACAGACAGTGACCCAAGCGGGAATTGAACCTGGGACCCTGGCGCTATGAAGCAACAGTGCTAACCACTGTGCTACCGTGCCGCCACCAGTACCACTCCAGCTCCTCCTCCCACTTGTCCTTACCCCCGTCCAGTAATGCCATATCCTCCTCCAAAATCTTCCCATAAATCGCCGAGGTGACCCCACCTACGACCCCATCACCAACAACACCCCCTCCACCAATAAGGAGGGAAGTGTCACCGGACATGTTTGGAAAACCTTCCTTGCAAAGTCCCGCACCTGCTTATACCTAAAGGCCTCCACCGCAGAATCCCAAACTTCTCCATAAACTCCTCCAAACCCGCAAACTGCCCTTCCAAAAATAAGTCCTTCATTTCCATCACCCCCCCATTCCTCCCACCCCCAAAGCCTAGCATTCAACCTCACCGGCTCAAACACGTGATTTTCTCGAACATGCATCAGCTTCGACCCCACCCCCAACTTAAAATGCTGCTGGAATTGCCTCCAAATCTTCAGCGTAGCCACCACCACCGGACTACCCGATTATTTCCCTGGGGCAAACGGGAGTGTGCCGTTGTCAACGCCCGCAATCCCAACCCCCTACAAGAGTTTGCTAACATCCTCATATACAGCACCTCCGGCGTCATAATTGTAAGTTGTAATTTTTTTCCAAACATACTCTTTATACATAAAACATCTAAAAGAACATTCCAGAACATTTCAAAATGGGACTACGGAAATTTAAATAATGTTCAACTTTTCTCTATAGCGCATGCTGCACTCTGAGTTGTATCAATACAATTGTGATACATGTCATTTTTACTCTTTACATTTAGGGTGGAATTTTCCGGCCGTGCCTGCCCTGCAACCGAAATACCCGCTCGAGGTCAATGGACCTTTACATGGTCTGCGACCCACCCATGGCGATCTAGTGGCGGGTGGAGCGGAAGAATCCAGCCTTCAGTGTCTGGCATACAACCCAAAAGGTTCTACACAGTTTCCACCCCCTCAGTGCTCTATGGCTGAAAGGCTTTAAGCGGTAGCCTTTCCCCATTCACCTTTGTGACAGCTGCACCTAGCTTTAGCGCACCCCGCAGCACATAGTCCTGGACCTCGGAATGTGCTAGTTTGCAGCATTTGGTTGGGGACAACTCTTTGCACTGGAAGGTCAACATGTTTTGGGCAGACTAAAGAGAGCCTTTCAATGAGTTGATGATCCTCTAGCAGCAGTTGATGTTTGTCTTGGTGTCTGTCCCTGGGAACATCACACAGAGGCCTGTGTCACAGAGCTGCTCAGGATAAGCCTCGGCAGGACAGCACAGTGGCACAGTGGTTAGCATTGCTGCCTATGGCACTGAGGACCTGGGTTTGAATCCCGGCCCTGGGTCAGTGTCTGTGTGGAGTTTGCACATTCTCCCCGTGTCTGCGTGGGTTTCTCCCCCACAACCCAAAGATGTGCAGGATATGCGGATTGGCCCATAATTGGAAAAAATAATTGGGAACACTAAATTTATTTAAAAAAGGATAAGCCTCGGCGAAAACCATAGCATCTTTTATCAGAGGCACATTCCAGAAGAAGGTGAGTGATGGTCTCTCCCCCACTGCAGCTGCTTGTGCAGAGACTTGGGGCATGTATATGAAGGATCTGATGGGAAACGCCCTGCTCACCACCAGCCCAGCTTGGCACTTGTTTGAAAGTTCTGGCGAGGATGAATTCTGCCAAATGACTGACAGTCTGCTAAGGGAAGGAAGTGGTTCTTTTCCGTGAGAACAATGGACCGTTGGAACAGAATGTTAGCTAGTTTGGTGCATGCGGATTGGCTGAATTCCTTCAGATTGGTGCTGGGCCTGTTTCTGATGGAGATCACCTTGTACCAAAGGTGGCGGTATGGTGGTGCAATTGTTAGCACTGCTGCCTCACAACGCCAGGGACCTGGGTTCGATTCCGACCTCGGGTGACTGGCTGTGTGGAGTTTGCACATTCTCCCCTTGTCTGCGTGGGTTTCCTCCGAGTTCTCCAGTTTCCTCCCACAGTCCAAAGATGTACGAGGTAGGAGGGTTGGCATTGCTAAATTGACCATTAGTGTCCAGGGATGTGCAGGTTAGGTTATGGGTACAGGACAGGAGAATGGGCTAGGTAGGGTGTTCTTTCGGAGGATCGGACTGGACCCGATGGGCAGACTGGCCTCCTTCTGCACTGTAGGGGTTCTATGATTCTAAAGGTGCTACATAGAATTATCAGGACTTAGAGCAATTTCCTCAGTTAGCTTTGACTGCCTAAGGACGTTGGATTGGATGGGATTGGATTTGTTTATTGTCACGTGTACCGAGGTACAGTGAAAAGTATTTTTCTGCGAGCAGCTCAACAGATCATTAAGTACATGAGAAGAAAAGGGAATAAAAGAAAATACATAATAGGGCAACACAACATATACAATGTAACTACATAAGCACTGGCATCGGATGAAGCATACAGGGTGTAATGTTAATGAGGTCAGCCCGTAAGAGGGTCATTTAGGAGTCTGGTGACAGCGGGGAAGAAGCTGTTTTTGAGGCTGTTCGTGCGTGTTCTCAGACTTCTGTATCTCCTGCCCGATGGAAGAAGTTGGAAGAGTGAGTAAGCCGGGTGGGAGGGATCTTTGATTATACTGCCCGCTTTCCCAGAGGAATTTCCCAGATTTTGTGTGGGTTTCTCTGGCTGCTGGTGGTGGGAGTCTCTGGGCCCTCTGGCAGCGCAGCCCTGCCTGCGGGTTTTCCGGTGGAGTGGGATGGTTTCATTGGGAAATCCCCCTGACAAGCAGCAGGAGGAGGGAATCCCACCACGCGAACAGCCACATTCTCCATCCTCACTAGCAGCGGCGGCTGGGTGGGTTCGCAATGGAGTCCTGCCCTTTATTTCTCCACAATGGCTCACGATTTAAATCTGTGTTTTCCCCTCTCCCGGGAGATACAGGTTTTTGGGTGGCGTTGGAAAGTGCATTTCTTGACACTTGAGTGGACAGGCTGGCTGGACGAGGGGCTTTTTTCCTGCTCACCATTATTTAAATGTTTGTAAATATTGAATCAAAGCTGAATCTGTGGGCTGGGAGCACTACATCTAGCGCAATGACAAAAGGACGGGAAATATAAGTTGCTATTTTCCCCTCTCAACTTCCATTGATCTAATGGTCTGTCAACTTTCCCACTGACACATATCGGGATGCACAGTTGCTTGTATTTCCATATCATGAATATTCATTGGTCATCGGAGGTTCTCCCTCCAAATCTAAATGTCCCGCCAGCGGGTAATTAGATCAGTCTGATTCACGACCGGACGTAAGTGACCTGTGAACCTGGTGACCTTCACTTCACTCGTGACTCTGAGGTTCGTACACGCAGCCTTCACCTATCTTTAACTGCTGCGTGGTTGCTCTGATTCAACTCCAAGGCTCACTGTCCAGCAACACAGAGGGAAGGAGTAGAAGGCAGATATGAGCCTGGAGGGATTGATTGGAACAAGGGAGGGATGGAGTGGAAAGCAGACACATGACTGGGGAGAGAGGTGACTGGAGTCCAGGAGGGAAAGGGTGGACAGAGACAAATGACTGGGTGGGTGGGGGGTGTGCGGACCATGCTACAGGGCTGTGCCTGGCATACATGTCTTGATTTGGTCCCAGGAAGGGAGAAAGCATGTCTGTGCAGCGTTGATCATGCACAGCAAGCTCTTCAAGGCGTGGTCAACCCTTCACACATTTGGGGCGGATGGTGGCTCGGGCAGCAGACGGCACTGTCACCGTCGGAGGGAGGCATTTGCAGCAAATAAATGGAGAAGCAATAAGTAAGATGGGTGTAGTCAAGGGCTGTCACTGAATCAGTCTGCTGTGGATCTGTGTCTGTGAGGTGCTCACCAGATAGTGACCCCGAGCCTAATGTAGAATTAGGACCAACCAAGATGTATGGTGCCTTCGATGGAGGGTGAAGATGGATGCAGTGACGGGTCTTCCTCGGATGCTTCCACAGGATCCTCATCCGAGGTGGTGTGGAGGATGGGGCTGATGCGCTGACTGGCACTCAGGCATTATCTACATCTGACTATGTCTACTGCAAAGACGCTCACTGGCTTGTTGGAGGACACTGATTTCACCTTCTGCACAGGATGGTCTGTGTCCTCTCCAGCAAGCTCTTCCATCTGCTACACACAGGAGGAGAGTGTGCTGAATTCCAGCATCCTCCCTCTAGTCTAATCTCTTCCTTTGGCTGTGAAAGGTCTTGTCCTCCATAAAGTCTATCAGCACAAAGATGAAAGAGAAGGTCAGAAGCATGCATGCCTCCTGTGTGTGCTGAATCCACCCCAGTAAGGGCTGAAGACACCATTTGTGCAGAATGTTACATTAGATGGTGATGTTAAAGTGTCCGTCAGACAATCAATTCTGAGTTTCCTTGTGTGTGAGATCTCTGTGGACCATAATCCTTAGACCCCTGGTGACCTAATGAGAGTGAGGAGATGGTTGACTTATCCCGGTGGAACGGGTGAGATAATTTATCCTCTTCTTGCACTGTAGAGCAATCTGCTTCTGAGGTCCACTGATGTTGACCTCCCTGTCAACCTCCTCCTAGGCCATCGTAGTGAGTTTGATCCCCGACTCCCATATTCCCCGAGATAGAGAACTGGCCCTGGACTTCCGGGAGGAGTCTCTCCAGGGACTTGTCACTGAACCTGGGGGTAGAGGGCTTGTTTCCTCCTGGGGCCATTTTTGTCTTCACCACAACAAGCCCTGGGCTGCAGAGAGTGAATGTGTGTGTGGGTGCTGATTAAATATGGCATCCAGATCTTGGACCCCATGAGGTAACAGCGGGCCGGACAATTCCCAGCCCGCCCAGCCACGCGATTCGATGAACTCCTCGCTGATGCATAATTAATGAATTAAAAAGTAGACAATCTGGTGCGGGAACCCAACCCACCACCCAGCAGGATCATACCAAATTTCCCACCGGGGACTTAGTCTCCTGAATGGAAAATTCTGCCCTGTGTCTTTTTGTAGCATTGTATCTTCTGAATTAGTCCCGCGGTTTAGACTGGTCTGCAGATATTGGTCACGGGGGGGGGGGGGGGGGGGGGGGGTGGTTAACAAGTGTTGTCTATGAGTTTGTATTTCAGTGAGAATCAGCATCTTCAGGAGAAAAGGGTAGAAAATTAAAGCGAGGAAGACAAAGGTTTCTTAAATGATTAAAAAAATTAACACAAATTGTTGTTGGGGGAATAGGTGAAGTGAAGATCTGGAATCCAGGAATGATGTAGTCTGTGAATGTTCTCCTGCAACCTGATTATGTGTAATCTGTGTGTGGGGGCTACAGTTATCAGGAAATAGCAAAAGGAATAGGAGACATGACCTAAACTGTGACTGAATGTCTCCAGACCTCACTGCCCCCTTCAGAAAAAAAATCAGAACTATTTTGCACTCCACGCCCACTCTCCCCCCCCCCCCCCCCCCCCCCGCACCTTCACTTCTGTAACTGTGTGTGGGCTGAATTTTCCTAGCCTGTGGAAGTGGTTTTGGTGGTGGGAAGGGGTGGAAATTTAAATTGTGTGGCCCTGCTCCATGACATGTTCCCGTGCATAATGCAGCAATCAGTCCTTATTTTGGCAATGGATTGAAATTTTCCTGATGGTGCAGTGGCCTCTTGCTGTGTCAGGAGCCTAGTACAATGGAGGCAGATGCACAGCGGGAGGTCTGAGATGTAGACATTTGAGTCCTTTTGTTAACTTGCCTTCAGTAAATCATAAACTCCCTAAGCAAAAGACATGCCATTGGAGATACTTCATGGAGACTGATGTTTGTCTCTGGAAAATCGCACCTGATGTCCCACCACAGCCATTTCTGGGTTTCTGATTTGAACTTGAACCTGACATCGAGATCGTGACCCACACGGAAAATATCAGCTGCATATCTCTATCAGACAATGCACACACACGCAGTCTTACACCTACACATACACGAACATACTTACAAGCACACATACACAAACACACTTACATGCACACACTTACGCACGCACATGTGCACACATACACACTTAAGCGCACACACATGCAAACATTTACACACATTTATGCACACACATGCATGCACAATCACACTTGCACGCACACACATGCATACAAACACATGTACACACACATGCACACATAGGCGCACACACATGCAGGCACAAACATTTTCAATAAGAATTGACTAGTTGGCCTGTTCCTACCAAAGTCTGGCCTCCCACAATTTTGGATGCAGGATCCTCACTGATGTGTGCCGATCAGGGTGCTATGATGTACATAGGATCCTGATACAATTTTTTATGCCCCATAGTGAAGTGCCAGTCCCTCCAGGATCACTGAGATGCCCATCAGTGATCCAAATAGCTCACTCATATTCGAATGAGGATCAACCGTGAAAATGTTTCAGAGAACTGACAAAGTTCAAAAGGTGAATGGAATCACTGACACATGAACCCCACAGACACAGATGTGACTCAAGAAGCACATAGACATGCAGGCATATACAGAAACCCAGTTGAGGCTCCATCAGGAACATCCCAAAACCATGACTAAATAAATCTCTGCTTTAAATGAACAGGAATGTCAGTGGTTAGGAGTTTGCAATACCTAAATCATATGTGTAATGCAATTATTCTGAGAGAAAATCACCAAGACCTCATGGTTTTCATCTGAAGATCCCGGCAGAAGATCAGGAGGAGATAGAAAAGGCTTTGACTATAACTTCCCAAAGGTTTTTCAAATGACATGTTTTTCAAATGACCTGGAGAGTGACAAAAATGACACAATTAAAAAAGGATAAAGGAATAAACCAGGAAATTCTGGATAAGTTGGCCTCACTTAAACTGTTTTCAAACTTGTAGAGTTCATAACCAGGGATGAGAAATCTATTTGGAGAAACATGATGGACAGTCATTGTGGATTCTAAAAGGATGGTCATGATTGACCAACATAAAAGAATGTTTTAAAGAAATAACAGAGAAGATGAATAAAGGCAGTTCAGCGGATGTGGTTTAGTGTGGGTGTGCAAAAAGCATTTAGTAAGGAACCACATAGCACACTCATGGCAAAGGTAATTGCACATGGAATGAAGAGGGATGGATCATGAGGTTCGAAAGATGGTTGTTGGGCAGAAACGGAAATTGCTCAGTATGTAAGTTTGTGATGAGTGATGTTTACGTGCAGTATTTGTTATTTACAATATACATCTTAGGATTCGGAACAACATTGATACTTCTTGACACCAAAACGGGGGTATGGCGATTTGTGATGCGAATTGAGAAAATGCAGGGGATCTTAGGTACTGGGAAAGTGAGTGACATGAGGTTGAATGTTGAAAAACATGAAAGAATTTAATTTCAATAACATTTTTTCACATTCCCAGAGAGGAGGCCTTGTGGCGCAGGGGGTAGTGTCCCTGCCTCTGAACCTAAAACTCTGGGCTCGATCCCAGCCCAGGACTTGATGGCCAAAGAAGAGTATCATCCTGCAAAATCCTTCCAATGCCAGGCGGTAAGAGTTGGAGAGACCCCTGGTCAGACATGCTT
Organism: Scyliorhinus torazame; assembly: GCF_047496885.1. Classification (NCBI taxonomy): domain Eukaryota; kingdom Metazoa; phylum Chordata; class Chondrichthyes; order Carcharhiniformes; family Scyliorhinidae; genus Scyliorhinus; species Scyliorhinus torazame. Next base: position 173,513,051 of record NC_092716.1, on the reverse strand, counting down.
AATGCAGAGTGGAGCTGCTGAAGGTATCAGCCTCTGGTGACAGGCTAGCGACCTGTACCAGGAATAACCTCACTATGGGAACAGATAAAACTCTACCTTGTGTGGCACTAGATTCTGGAAGAGAGACAACAAACAATACCCCCAGAACATCCAAAAATACTTGACAACTAATTGTGACATTTTCTTATGTGTGAAAAGAACAATTTAATTTGCAGACACAGTCCTACGTCCACCAAGATTGCACAATCAGAAAATGAGTAAATGACCAGATCATCCACTTTTGTTGGGATTGAGAAGGTTCCGTTGTCCTGGACAGCAGAAAAGCTCTCTATTCTTCTTTCAATTGCCATATGGAATAGTTTAAGCCTACAGGATGTTGGTTTAATGTTTCATCTGAAAGCTAACACCTCCAACAGTGCTCCACACCCTTAAGTATTGCACTGTAATGTCAGCTTGGATTGTGTATTTAAATTTGAAAGTATGAATGGAACTCTGAACCTTCTGACTCAGAGGTAAGGGAGAGCAATCAACTGAACAGCTCGGATATTAGAATGTGGAAAGAATATATACCATAAATGGTAAAATCATAAAGGGAGCAGCAAACAGGAGGACAGATACAGGCCGATATAAGGAAAAGCACAAGTAGATAAGGCTATAAAAAGCAAACCAATTCCTTGGTTTTGCATCTCGAGGGATAAAATATAAAAGCAAGTGTTAGTCATGACCTTAATCAGCTGCAGCATTAGGTACAGTTTGGATACACTGTGCCAGTAAGTATATAAAAGCAATTGGAAAAGTACAGAGCAAGAATTTATGATAATCATAAAAAGAACTGGTGTGTTGGCTAATAACTTTGGCTTGAAAATACTTTTCACTGTACCTCGGTACACGTGACAATAAACCAATCCAATCCAATCCATTTATAATCCAGAATGGAACAGGTTAATCAAGATGCCAGCAGAGATATTATCGCTGGCATTATTGGTTTTATGAAGGAATCCACTAGTTTAGCATTGCTGAGCTTTAGTTCAATGATAAGGTTATATGTTGAGCATATTTTAGGTGTGTGAAATTATAACTTTTTATGGGCAGCACGGTGGCGCAGTGGTTAGCACTGCTGCCTCACGGTTCTGAGGACCTGGGTTTGATCCCGGCCCCGAAGACCCGGGTTCGATCCCGGCCCCTGGTCACTGTCCATGTGGAGTTTGCACATTCTCCCCATGTCTGTATGGGTCTCACGCCACAACCCAAAGATGTGCAGGATAGGTATGCCATGCTAAATTGCACCTTAATTGGAAAAATAATTGGTCTAAATTATTATTTTTTTAAAGAAATTGTAAAAGAAACATAATGGCTCAGATTTTCTTGCAATGGCAAGGTTTAATAGCCATCAAAGGCTGTAAATCTCATCGACACAATGCCCATCTTTCCACGGTTAACATCTTTCAAATTTTGCTGATTTTAAAATAGGAACAGACCACAGTGAGCATGGAAAGAATCAGATACTCAGTGCTGACCTGAAGTGGCGCGATGGTAGCTTCGCCATCGAAAGAGTCTCAACACTTTGATTTAATCTACAATTTTCACACAAAAGAGTGTTGGCGATGTGGAACCTGGTCCCACGAGAAAAAGCTGATGCTAACTCAATGAATAAATTTAAATCTGAGACCACTACAATCTTTTCTAGCCAGGGGTATTAAGGGCTATATAGCCAATGTGGGTGGATGAAGTGAGGATGCAGACCAGACATCATCTCATTGAATAGGACATGGGTTTTAAGGAGTAAATGGTGCATTCTTGTTCTCCTGTTCACATAATGACTTCAAACCCTAGTATCCCTTTTTGAATTCAAGCTTTTGCCTGTTTCGCTGCTTTTTGATCTACAAATTCAGGTTCTCTATGTCATCACATATAAATTATTAGTCATTTAAGAATGAAATAATGTTTTTATTTTTGTAAATTACGAGAGCACAAATGAACCCAGTAAGATAGCCTTCAATTTTTAACTTGAATTGCTGGTGTCCTGCTCAGTACAAGTATGAAAACATTGCAAACTTTAAAGCTGTACTTTTAAAAGTGGACATCAAAAGTCTTTTACGATTGCTGCAGTATATCAGGTTAGTCGTGTTATTCACCCTGGGGTAACACGGACTGCAACGCAATGCAGTGAAATGATCAAGCATACACCAAACGTAGGCGTTGGCTCAATAAGATTCATTGAACTTCAGTAACGAAGCACACAGCTGCCTGTGGGTTGACTCTCTACTTACTCTAAGTAAACTAACATTAACTATCTAGACCAGGGTAGCTCTGATCCACGTGTAGAAGGTGTTGAATGATTTGTACACCCTGACTGTCACTACAGTTGTCACCAGTGGAAAGAGGCAGAGTGCTGATGCCGCGTGTGTTTTATAGATGGAAGCCCCCCTCTGGTGTTCTGTCTGGTGATTGGTCGCGTTCTGTTCTGTACGTTGATTGGCTAACCTGGGTGTCTGTCACTGCCTGCTTTTACCTCATGATGTGCATGGGTGCATATTATGCCATCCCCCTTTTTTTTAAATTTGTCGGCTGCTTAGAGCATATACAACATATTTACAAAAGTAACTATATACAGCAATTGGTGAGTGAATGGATATGTACATGTAAGGTATCTAGCGTGCAGAAACATAACAGTATATATACAAAGGAACTATTTATAAGTCCAGTCGTTGGGGCTATCATCGGATTCTTGTGGACCGCCTGAGAGGTGGAGGCGGGGATGATGGTGTCTTGACAGGTTGGCATGCAGCCAGATTGGTGGCCCCGTGGAGCGAGGTGTCCGGATAAGGCAGAACAACATCTGGGAATGTGAGATCTGGTGGTGGGCAGGCAAGTTTGCGTAGTGCCCTTCTGTTGCGCCTGACAATAGATCCATCAGCCATGCGAACCACAAACGACCTGGGAGCAGCCTGTCGAACAACAACGGCTGGAGCTGACCAGCCACCACCAGGCAACTTGATGCGAACAGCGTCTTTCGGAGAGAGCACGGGCAGATCAGTAGCATGAGCATCATATGTCAGCTTTTGCCGTGTTCTGATCTGCTGCATCTTTTGCAGCACTGGAAGGTGATCGAGGCCAGAACCGTCGTCCGCAGGTTACGATTCATAAGGAGCTGTGCTGGAGACATACCGTCAGACAGAGGCGTGCCCTGTACGCCAGAAGAGCAAGATTAAAGTCCGAAGCTGAGTCCGCAGCCTTACAGAGCATCTGCTTCACGATATGGACCCCTTTTTCGACCTTCCCATTAGATTGCGGGTATTGCGGTCTTGAGGTGAGGTGCTGGAAGTGGTATTGCTTTGCGAAGTTGGACCATTCTTGACTATAGAAACAGGGACCGTTGTCGCTCATAACTGTGAGTGGAAATCCATGCCTGGCAAATGCCTCCTTGCAGGCCTTTATGACAGTCCTGGATGTTAGGTCAGATAGTTTCACTATCTCGGGGTAACTGGAGAAGTAATCAATTATCAGGACGTAGTCACGCTCGTTGGCGTGAAAAAGGTCAACTTCGACCTTAGACCACGGAGAGGTCATGAACTTGTGCTGCTGGAGCCTTTCTTTGGGCTGATCAGGCTGGAAGCGCTGGCAGGTCGCGCAATTGAGGGCCATGTTTGATATATCCTCATTGATGCCGGGCCAATAGACAGCCTGCCGGGCCCTGCGCCTGCACTTCTCAATACCGAGGCCTCCCTCGTGTATCTGCGCGAGCACCCAGCTCTGGAGGCTGCGCGGAATGACGATGCGATCCAATTTCAGGAGGATCCCCAAGACAACAGTTAGGTCACCCTTTACATTATAGTATTGGGGGCATTGATCTTTCTGCCAACCATTCGTGAGGTGATGTATGACCCGCTGCAGAAGAGGCTCCTTGGCGGTCTCTTCTCGAATGATGACGAGTTTTCGTCGGATGTCGGGAGGTTGCTGGCACACGGTTGCACCTGTGCCTCAAAGTCGTGTATGAAGTCTACCTGCTCACATGGCGAGGTGATGGCACGCGACAGGGCATCCGCAATGATCAGCTCCTTTCCAGGTGTATAAATCAGTTCAAAATCATACCTGCGGAGTCGAAGGAGAATGCGCTGGAGTCTGGGTGTCATGTCATATAAGACCTTGTGTATAATGTGCACTAGGGGTCTGTGGTCCGTCTCTACTGTAAAGGTCGGGAGACCATAGACATAATCGTGGAATTTCACGATGCCAGTGAGAAGGCCCAGGCATTCTTTCTCTATTTGAGCATATCGTTGCTCAGTGGGGGTCATAGCCCTTGACGCGTAGGCCACCGGAGCCCAGGACGAGGTGTCGTCCTTCTGGAGGAGCACCGCCCCAATGCCGTCCTGGCTGGCGTCTGTGGAGATTTTAGTCTCCCGCGCTAGGTCAAAAAAAACTAGAACCGGAGCAGTGGTTGGCTTCGCTTTCAACTCAAGCAACTCTGCTTGATGTGTGGGTAGCCACTGGAAAGTGGTGGACTTCTTCACCAGGTGTCTGAGGGCCGTGGTGTGTGACGCGAGGTTGGGAATGAACGTCCCCCCAAAATTTACCATCCCCAGGAAGCGGAGGACCGCCTTCTTGTCCCCTGGGGTCTTCATTGTGTTGATGGCCTTGACTTTGTCCGAGTCTGGTTGCACGCCCTGCTGGGAGATCTGATCACCCAGAAACTTAATTGACGACATGCCAAAGGAGCATTTGGTTTTATTTAATTTCAGGCCGTTGTCATTTATGCGCCTGAAGACTTGTTGCAGAAGAGAAATATATTCCTCCGGGGTCGTGGACCATATGGTGACGTCGTCAGCATAAATCTGCACCCCGTCAATGCCCTCTAGCATTTGCTCCATTATTCAATGAAAGATTTTGAAGGCCGAAACAATAGCAAACGGCATGCAGTTGTAGCAATATCTTCCGAAGGGTGTATTAAACGTGCAGAGCTTCCTGCTGGACTCGTCCAGTTGTATCTGCCAGAAGCCACGTGATGCATCCAGCTTTGTAAAGAATTTGGCATGTGTCAGCTCACTCGTCAGCTCCTCCCGCTTTAGGATCGGGTAGTGTTCCCTCATAATGTTGCGGTTCAGATCCATGGGATCGATACAAATGCGCAGTTCTCCAGAGGGCTTCTTGACACAGACCATCGAGCTGACCCGGTCAGTTGGTTCCATCACCTTAGATATTATACCCTGATCTTGGAGCTCCTGCAGCTGCACCTTTAGACGGTCTTTTAGGGGCGCCGGCACCCGGCGTGGCGCATGGATGACAGGCCTGGCATCAGGCCTGAGCAGAATTTTATAGCGGTAGGGCAGCGTACCCATCCCACTGAACACATCCGAGTATTGCAATAGTAGCTCCTCAATGTCGGCCTGAAGAGTTGGCAGAGGACATGGCATGTACACGCTGGACGAGATGGAGGAGCTTGCATGCATGGGCACCAAGCAGAGAAGCCTTGCCGGGCTGGACAATCTCAAACCGCAAAGTGGCCTTGATGGCCTTGTTGGACACATGCAGGTGACAGGACCCTAACGCAGTGATGGCATTTCCATTGTAGCCAAGCAACTGGCAGGCCGGCGGAAGAATTGTTGGCTGCCTTTGGATACGAGCAAGATCTGCTCGGGATATTAGATTGGCCGAAGCACCGGTGCCCAGCTTGAACCGGATGCTACAATCGTTGACTTGTACTGTGGCACGCCACTCGTCCGCAGGATCCACATTGAGGATGGGTGTGTGTGTTGCTGAATGCGAGGAGGCCTTGTCACGCATGGTGATGATGCCCACTCGATATGGGGACTCTGGGCAGTCATCCTCTGGATCCGTGACGGGATCAGGTTCCAAATCCAGCAGCCCTTGCTGCACACTTTGAACGGGTCTGCGTTGGAACTGGGATCGCTGGCCCCCTATTGGAGGTGCAGACCTGCACAAAGCCGCATAATGGCCAAGCTTCTTGCAGCTGAGACATCGCCTGCCTCTTGCAGGGCATTGCCGCTTTAAATGGGCGGTGCCGCAGTTGGGGCATGTCATCACGTCGACGTCGTGACGCTTGGTGCGTCGTCGCACATGCGCAGTGCGGTCAGCCGCCGCTCGCACCTGCGCAGTGTAGTCTTCGGCCGCTTCATTCTCCCGACCGTGGTGCGCGTGCGTAGGACCCCGGGAAAAGCGCGCGAAATGGCCGCCTTCGTCGGTGCTCAGGCACCGCATTCGGGCGATGGCCTGTACACTCTCAGCCTCGTGGGAGGCAAGTTGGTCCTGCTCTGCCGACATAAGGCGGGAATAACAACTTTTCGCCTGTTTGTGGACTTTGCACGTCTCGATGGCCACTGGCAGGGTCATGTTTTTTATTTTTAGGAGCTGCTCCCGCAGGGCGTCGGAGTGGACGCCAAACACGATCTGATCCCTGATGAGGGAGTCAGCAGTGTCTCCGTAGTTGCAGGATTGCACTAGAATGCGAAGGTGAGTGAGAAAAGACTGGGAAGGCTCATCCATACCCTGAAGGCGCTGCTGGAAGACATAATGCTCAAAGCTTTTGTTCGTCTCGACCTCACAGTGACTGTCGGATTTGGCTAAGACGGTCTGGAACTTGGTCTTGTCCTCATCGTCGGCAAAAGTGAGCGAATTGGGGGACTTCCGGGTGCGGCGATGACCAGCTAAGTCGCACGTTTCGGCACCTCCCATTTTAACGGACTTTTGGGCTCTTATCGGGAGCCCCAACGGCAATTTTCGAAGGCTAAACCCACTGTGAGGCGACATAGAAGGGAGTCCCCCCGGATGTGAATGGACAGAAGAGATAACAGTGGCCAGATTGCGGAGGATCCTCTGGAGCAGCGGCAAAGAAGGGAAGTGAGAAGCAAGATGGCGGCGGAGGGAGGCCAGTTGGTATGGGGCCTGGAACAGCAGGAGTTCCTCCGGCGATGTGTGGAGGAGCTCAAGAAGGAGGTGCTGGCGCCGATGCTGCAGGCGATTGAGGGGTTAAAGGAGGCGCAGAAGACCCAAGAGATGGAGCTCCGTGGAGTGAAGGCAAAAGCTGCTGAAAATGAGGGCGAGATACAGGGCTTGGTGGTGAAGACGGAGACGCACGAGGCGCTACACAAGAGGTGTATGGAGAGACTGGAAGCCCTGGAAAATAGCTCGAGGAGGAAGAACTTAAGAATCTTGGGTCTTCCCGAAGGGGCAGAGGGAGCGGACGTTGGGGCGTATGTGAGCACGATGCTCCATACCTTAATGGGAGCTGAGGCCCCGACGGGCCCCCTGGAAGTGGAAGGAGCGTATCGAGTCCTCGTGAGAAGACCAAGGGCAGGAGAAATACCTCGAGCAATAGTGGTGAGGTTCCACCTCTACAAGGACAGGGAGATGGTCCTGAGATGGGCAAAAAAGACACGGAGCAGCAGGTGGGAGAATGCGGTGATCCACGTGTATCAGGACTGGAGTACGGAGGTGGCGAGAAGGAGGGCGAGTTTCAATCGGGCCAAGGCGGTGCTCCACAAGAGGAAAGTGAAGTTCGGAATGTTGCAGCCAGCAAGACTGTGGGTTACACACCAGGGTAAACACCACTACTTCGAGACAGCAGAAGAGGCGTGGACATTTATTGAAGAGGAGAAGTTGGACTAGATTGGAGAAAGAGTGTTTGAAATGAAGTAGTGAGGTGGTGGCAAGGGACTGTGAATCAGATGGGGGGAAAATTTTCTTTCCTCTCGAAGGGGGGGGGGGACACGAAGAAATGTGGGCGCCGGTGGGGAAGGGGAGGGTGGAAGGAGAGAGGGAGCTGCGCCATCAGGGGCGGGGCCGAGAGGGAAGGCTTTGTTCCCGCGCTATGGAAATTGTGGCGGGAAAAGGGGGCGCAGGAAGGAGGGGGCCTCACATAATGGGAGGCTAAGGATAAACGGGGGAAGCCGAGGTCAGCCAGAGTTTGCTGACTTCCGGAAGCAATATGGGGGGAACAACTAAGCTAGAGAGGGATCTAGCGGGGGGAGGGGGGGGGGGTTAACTGGGTTGCTGCTGCTAAGGGGAAGGGGGAGCTGTTACGGGATGGGATGGTCGGGACGGGAGGGCGCCGTCGAGGGGATAAGCGGGTGCGTGGGAACCGGGTGAGGAGCTGGTCTAAAAAAGGGGATGGCTAGTCGACGAGGTGGGGGGGGGGGGTAAAGAGCCCCCCATCCCGGTTGATCACGTGGAACGTGAGAGGGTTGAATGGGCCGATTAAGAGGGCAAGGTTACTTGCGCACCTAAAGAAGCCAAAGGCAGACGTGGCCATGCTTCAGGAGACGCACCTGAAACTGGCGGATCAGGTCAGATTAAGAAAAGGATGGGTGGGACAGGTATTCCACTCGGGCTTGGATGCGAAAAATAGAGGGGTGGCAAGACTGGTGGGGAAACGGGTATTGTTTGAGGCGAAGACCATAGTGGCGGACAGTGGGGGTAGATACGTGATGGTGAGTGGCAGATTGCAAGGTGAGGCGGTGGTGCTGGTGAATGTATATGCCCCGAACTGGGATGACGCGAACTTTATGAAGCGTATGTTGGGGCGCATCCCGGACCTGGAGATGGGAAAGTTGGTAATGGGGGGGATTTCAACACGGTGCTGGACCCAGGGCTGGACCGGTCCAGGTCTAGGACCGGGAGGAGGCCGGCAGCGGCCAAGGTGCTTAAGGGCTTTATGGAGCAGATGGGAGGAGTGGACCCCTGGCGATTTACTAGGCCAAGGAGTTTTCCTTCTTCTCCCATGTCCACAAAGTGTACTCCCGGATCTACTTCTTTGTCCTGGGAAGGGCGCTGATCCCGAAGGTGGCAGGAACGGAGTATTCGGCTATAGCCATTTCAGATCATGCCCCACATTGGGTAGATCTGGAAGTAGGAGAGGAAAAGGAACAGCACCCACTCTGGAGATTAGATATGGGACTGTTGGCGGACGAGGGGGTATGTGTAAGGGTGAGGGGACGTATTGAAAGGTACCTAGAGATTAATGATGACGGAGAGGTCCAGGTGGGAGAGGTCTGGGAGGCGCTGAAGGCGGTGGTTAGAGGGGAGCTGATCTCCATAAGGGCCCATAAGGGGAAACAAGAGGGTAAAGAAAGGGAGAGATTGTTGAGGGAGATTTTGAGGGTGGATAGGCAATATGCGGAGGCTCCAGATGAAGGGCTATACAGGGAAAGACGGAGATTGCACACGGACTTTGACTTGTTGACCATGGGTAAGGCGGAGGCACAATGGAGGAAGGCACAGGGAGTGCAGTATGAATATGGAGAGAAGGCGAGCCGGCTGCTGGCCCAACAACTTAGGAAGAGGGGGGCAGCGAGAGAGATCGGAGGGGTTAGAGACGAGGCTTTGTGTGGGCTGGAAAGACCCCAAGAGTAAAGAGGGGGTTCCTGCAGCGCAGTAGGGACAGAGGGGGACTGGCACTGCCGAGTCTAAGTGATTATTATTAGAGAAAGATGGAACGGGGAGCGGAGAGGGTGAACAGGGTGTTTAAGTATTTTGCGAGAGGCTATATAAGGCTCAACCCCCGGAAGGGAAAGAGGGAATGATGCGTTTCCTAGACCAGCTGGAGTTCCCGAAGGTTGAGGAACAGGAGATGACAGGACTGGGAGCGCAGATTGAGGTGGAGGAGGTGGTAAAAGGAATTGGGAACATGCAGGCAGGGAAGGCCCCGGGACCGGATGGGTTCCCGGTGGAATTATATAGGAAATATGTGGACCTGCTGGCCCCACTTCTGACGAGAACCTTTCATGAGGCTAGGGAAAGGGGGACACTACCCCCGACGATGTCGGAGGCGACGATATCGCTGATCCTGAAAAGAGACAAAGACCCGCTGCAGTGCGGGTCATACAGGCCTATTTCCCTCTTGAACGTAGATGCCAAGCTTTTGGACAAGGTGATGGCGACGAGGATAGAGGACTGTGTCCCCGGGGTGGTGCATGATGATCAAACGGGGTTTGTTAAAGGGAGGCAATTGAATGCTAATATACGGAGGCTGCTGGGGGTGATGATGATGCCAATACCGGAGGGGGAGGCGGAGATAGTGGTGGCGATGGATGCAGAGAAAGCATTTGATAGAGTGGAGTGGGACTACCTGTGGGAAGTACTGAGGAGATTTGGATTTGGAGAGGGGTTCATTAGATGGGTTCAGCTCCTGTACAGGGCCCCAGTGGCAAGTGTGATTACAAATAGGCAACGATCTGACCACTTCCGACTATATAGGGGTACAAGACAGGGATGTCCCCTGTCCCCGTTACTGTTTGCGTTGGCAATTGAGCCACTGGCCATAGCGCTGAGGGGTTCTAGGAAGTGGAGCGGGGTACTTAGAGGAGGAGAAGAACATCGGGTGTCATTATATGCGGATGATTTGTTGTTGTATGTCGCGGACCCAGTGGAGGGGATGCCTGAGATAATGCAGACACTCAGGGAGTTTGGAGAATTTTCAGGATATAAATTGAATATGGGGAAGAGTGAACTGTTTGTGATGCACCCCGGGGAACAGGGCAGGGGAATAGACGATTTACCGTTGAGGAGGGTAACAAGGGATTTCCGGTATTTAGGGATCCAGGTGTCCAGGAACTGGGGAACCTTGCATAAGCTTAACTTGGCATGGCTGGTAGAGCAGATGGAAGAGGACTTTAGGAGGTGGAACATGGCGCCCCTGTCATTGGCGGGCAGGGTGCAGGCGGTTAAAATGGTGGTCCTTCCGAGGTTTCTTTTTGTGTTCCAGTGCTTCCCTGTACTGATTACAAAGGCCTTTTTTAAGAAGGTGGACAAGAGTATTCCGAGCTTTGTGTGGGCTGGAAAGACCCCAAGAGTAAAGAGGGGGTTCCTGCAGCGCAGTAGGGACAGAGGGGGACTGGCACTGCCGAGCCTAAGTGATTATTATTGGGCCGCCAACGTGTCAATGATATGTAAGTGGATGAGGGAAGGGGAAGGAGCGGCATGGAAAAGACTGGAGATGGCGTCCTGTAGGGGAACTAGCCTAAAAGCACTGGCGACGGCGCCGTTACCGTTCTCCCCGAAAAAATACACCACAAGTGGCAACTCTGAAAATTTGGGGGCAGTGGAGACGACATAAGGGAGTGACGGGTGCCTCAGTGTGGTCCCCGATAAGGAACAACCATAGGTTCGTCCCGGGAAGGATAGATGGGGGATTTAAATCTTGGCAGCGAGCAGGAATTGCGAAATTGAAGGACTTGTTCTTAGACGGGACGTTCGTGAGTCTGGGAGCACTGACAGAAAAATATGGGTTGCCACCTGGGAATTCATTTTGCTATATGCAAGTGAGGGCATTTGTGAGGCAACAGGTGAGGGAATTTCCGCAGCTCCCGGCGCAAGAGATCCAGGACACAGTGATTTCGGGGGCATGGGTGTGTGATGGTAGGGTGTCAGATATATATAGGGAAATGAGAGACGAGGGGGAGACGATGGTAGAGGAGCTGAAGGGAAAATGGGAGGAGGAGCTGGGGGAAGAGATTGAGGAGGGGCTGTGGGCAGATGCCCTAAGTAGGGTAAACTCTTCGTCCTCGTGTGCCAGGCTCAGCCTGATACAATTCAAGGTTCTACACAGGGCGCATATGACTGGAGCAAGGCTGAGTAGATTTTTTGGAGTGGAGGATAGGTGCGGGAGATGCGCGGGAAGCCTGGCGAACCACACCCACATGTTTTGGTCATGTCCGGTATTGCATGGGTTCTGGGTGGGTGTGGCAAAAGTGATTTCAAAGGTGGTGGGGGTCCGGGTCAAACCAGGCTGGGGGTTGGCTATATTTGGGGTTGCAGATGAGCCGGGAGTGCAGGAGGCGAGAGAGGCTGATGTTTTGGCCTTTGCATCCCTAGTAGCCCGGCGAAGGATTCTACTTATGTGGAAAGAAACTAAACCCCCGGGCGTGGAGGCCTGGATAAACGACATGGCAGGGTTCATAAAATTGGAGCGGATAAAGTACGCACTAAGAGGTTCGGCTCAAGGATTCACCAGGCGGTGGCAACTGTTCCTCGACTATCTCGCAGAGCGATAAGGGAAAATAGGAAAGGTAGCAGCAGCAACCCAGGGGGGAGGGGGGGGAGGGCCCATTTGGGTCCTCAGGGGTTTTATGTGTGTGTTTATATATTAGTTATTTATATTAGATGTTACGAAGTTACTATTTTAGTTACTATTTCTGTTGATTCTTATTTTGTTGTTGGCAGTTGCCGTTAGTTAGCATATTATTTATTTAAAAAACGATCAATGTATATATTATTACAAAGTTGTAAAATGGGAAATTTTTGTTTGATCGAAAAACTTTAATAAAATATTTTTTTTTAAAAAGTGAGCGAATTGAAGATTTGGATGGCCTGGTCCCCCGCAGTCGACAGTAGCAGCGCGATTTTTCGGGCATCGGATGCACCTTCGAGGCCTCAAGGTATAGACTGAATTTCTGCTTGAAGACTCACCAGTTGGCGCCAAGGTTCCCAGAGATCCGGAGCTGTGGAGGTGCCTGGATCTTTTCCATGCCGCTGGAAGGCAATTGCTGGTCGTCACTGAATTTTCTAAGGTAGATTACTTAGAAGCAGTAGCCACTCCAGGTATCATGTCGTGTTATTCACCCTGGGGTAACACGGACTGCAACACGATGCCGTTAAATGATCAAGCATACACCAAACGTAGGCGTTGGTTCAATAAGATTTATTGAACTACAGTAATGAAGCACACAGCTGCCTGTGGGTTGACTCTCTACTGCTCTAAGTAAACTAACATTAACTATCTAGACCAGGGTAGCTCTGATCCACGTGTAGAAGGTGGTGAATGATTTGTATACCCTGACTGTCGCTACAGTTGTCACCAGTGGATAGAGGCAGAGTGCTGATGCCTCGTGTGTTTTATAGTTGGAAGCCCCCCTCTGGTGTTCTGACTGGTGATTGGTTGCGTTCTGTTCTGTACGTTGATTGGCTCACCTGGGTGTCTGTCACTGCCTGTTTTTACCTCATGATGTGCATGGGTCCATATTATGACAACCTGACTACTCAGCTCCAGACAGTCCTGAAACCCAAGCAAATACCTAATCGAAATATGGACAATCACATCCACTTGTGAGATTCAACTACAAGAATCCTCTGCTTTTACAAGATCTCCACTCCAGCTAATGTATCTCAGACAGGTTTGTACAACCTTCCCACAATTCCATTTTGATCTTGCTCACGGGGCCAATGAGCAAAGTTCAGAAAGATGTGGTTTGGCACAACATTAAGCATGAATTTCAAAAAAGAAGTTTGTAGTGATCTGTACATCTGCACATAACAGTCACAGCACCACTAGAGGGCAGCATCAGAGACGGGTATAAAGGGTTGAGCCCAAGGCAGGATCCGCCTCTTTGAGAAGCACAGAGCTAGGGAGCAGCAGCACACAGAGACAGCTCAGCATAGGCAGTTTACCTTAGTTTCACTGGTCATACCTCTTGACTGTTTTACATCTAGTTGAGCTCTGGAAGCAGAACAAACCCTTTGAATAAAGAGCTTGTGTTAACTGTAAGTCTTCAGTCTTCATTCAGACTTAGAGAATAACATATGGTACCAGGTGTGATTTCAGCAAGCTAGCTAGACAACAGCAAGAGCAGAGGACTTAAACCAGACATTCGACCACGGAAGGCCTCGCAGCATTCGGACCCTTCAGATACCAATCGGCACGATGGACCCAATCCAACCTCCACGCCTGCTCCAGACCACTGGTAATATGCATTCCAATTGGAAGCTTTTTATACAACAGTTCAAAATATATCTAGAAGCTAAGGATCTAACCCCAGCGTCTGATGCCAGCAAGATAGCCTTGCTCTTATCCCTGGCTGGGCCGCAGCCACTAGAAATATATAATCCCTTTACCTACCTGGCAGGGGAGGACAAGGGCAAGCTGGAAATAATCATCAAAAAATTTGAAACCCACTGTCAATCTGAAGTCAGAGATATTTGAAAGATTCAAGTTCACCAGGCGTTTACAAAAACCGGGAGAATCTTGCAGCAGTTTTGTAACTGATTTAAAATTAGTAGCTCAATCCTGCAACTTTGAAAACCTCCGTGACTCCCTCATCAGAGACCAGATAGTCAATGGTATATCTGATGAGGGACTTAGAAAATCCTTACTTATACGAAAAGACCTAACCCTAGAAACAGCCATGCAAAGATGCTCCACTTATGAAAAAGATAAAGAAGAATATGAGGAGTTTACTTACCGGGACCAAGGCCTTCACCATGAGGTCGAGCCCATCAAAATGGTGGCCCAGGCGTCCAGAAGGCGCTCCTCTAGTGGCAATCCTGCACGCGCGAACCTGGATGCAGGCCACACGCATGAGCAGTTCTCCCGAAGATTTGACACGGAAGAAAGGCCTACTGCGCATGCGCGAGCATGGAGGGACAGCATCATGACGTGTCCCCACTGCGGACATGCCCACTTAAAAGGGCAATGTCCAGCTTCTGGAAAACAATGTTTAAAGTGTGGCAAATACAATCACTTTGCCTCACAGAGCAGAGCTGCACTGCTAATGAAGACAACTAGACAGAAACAGATGAATTTCAACGTAAAAAGCATAGATTCAATGGAGCACAAAAAACCCAATGATGAGTATTCCTCGGACGAGGACTACCTCGCTTGTGACAACTCACTTGTTGTGGACACGATCGAGACAATCGAGGAACATGACGCAACAATCGCCACACCTCACCCAGCATTGATTCCAGCAGTGAGGGGACTGCGACTGTGCAAGTCAATGACTTTCCATTAGTCTTCAAGCTTGACACTGGGGCCTCAGCTAACCTCCTCACCAATAAGGATCCCCATTCGATTCCAGGAGACCATGAAATAATACCCGCTGCATGTCGGCTGAAGGACTACAATGGCAATCAGATCCCCTCAAAGGATCGTGCCATCTCCGGGTGGACAGCAAGATGATACGCAAGCAGCTACGATTCGAGATTGCAGACGACAATAAATCATCACTGTTAGGCGCTCAGGCCTGCAAAGACCTGCGGCTGGTGCAACACATTTACATGCACATCCAAGATCCATCAAGCCTGGAAGCTAAAATCCACAGCATGCTACAAGAATACCACAACATATTCAAAGGCATGGGCACCTTACCCTGCCAATACAAAATCATGCTGAAGACAGATGCCAAACCTGTCATTCAGCTGCCCAGGAGGGTTCCAACTCCACTGCAGGAGAAGTTGAAAGCAGAACTCAACAGACCGCAGTCACAAGGCGTCATATCGCGAGTCACACAGCCGACTGACTGGGTTAGCTCCATTTTCTGTGTTAAGAAACCTTCTGGAGATCTTCGCATTTGCATAGATCCGAAGGACCTGAACCAAAACATTCGCCGGGAACACTACCCCATCCACAAGCGTGAAGAGATTACGTCTGAGATGGCGAATACTCGTATCTTCACCAAGCTCAACGCCTCGCAGGGGTTTTGGCAGATACAGCTCGATGATTCGAGCAGATTACTGTGCACGAAGTCTGCGGCTCACAATGCCCCCACTGTGCCCCTGCGGGAGAAGTAGGTCCAAAACTGTCATCCCCAACCTCCACCATTGTAGAGACACACGTCAAGCTTCTGGGGCACATTCTGGTGAGCACCACACAGTTGCTGATGTACATCAGGTGGAGGCAGGAACCCCCAGACAAGACAGCAATCGGAGGTCTGCTGAATTGCTGGTTCCAATCAGATGCTGACCCTCTGAACCAGGTTTACTCGGAGTGACACTCCAGCAGGCCCATAGTCGATTGGAGGAGTACCAGAGGCTATGAGCACAGGAGATAGCAGCGGCAATGCGTTGCACCAAGGCCAAGACTGCTAGAATGGCGACCGCAGTGAAGAGCCAAGTGCACGACACCCGCAGCTTGAGAGGAGGTGTCCAAGGTGTGGCTCAGTCAGTGATGGCCAGTGTAGAACGCCTCGACAGCATGTCCTAGTCTCTGAGGAGCATCGCCAAGGGCGTCTACACATGGTGCAGACATTGGGAAGCCACCAGGGCTGGCAGATGATGCAAGTGCAGCCGGAGCTTGATTCAGCTGCCCCTCCATCCTGAGGTCAGCCCCAGGACCCTATGGGCACCGAATGGGGGGAGGAAGCGCTGGGTACCAATCCAGAGCCAACCTACAGTGTGCCACCAGCCCCTCCGAGTTCCACCTCACTGACAATGGTGCGTCTCGGAGTCAGCACCTGAAACAGGGTGGCACGGTGGGGCATGTGCCGCCGGCAAGCGGGCCAGGGCCCTCCAGACCCAGATCCCAGATCGAAGGCCACAGGACGTGGTAAGCAGCAGGTTGTCTCCACCTCTGATGTGCATCCTGGGGACACACCTAGATGCAACAGTAGAGCACGGAAGGGTAAGCAGGTCGAGGATCACTGAGAGGGCACTGTGGGGTCAAGGGAAGGGGGGGATGGGGAAGAAGGGTTGTGGGGACAACATGGGAAGGTGGTGTGGTACCATCGTGGGCTAGGGACAGTTGGGGTCACATAAGTACAGCATTAAAAAATGGTTACATCTAAGAAATATGCCATTTCTGGCACTTTCTTTCGCAATCGGGTCCAACTATCAATCCCCTGCCAGAGCACTCCGGGCATGGTGCTCCTGGATTTCCCCCTCACTACCCAGGCACCCCATTTACAGGTGATGGGTGTGAGCGAGTACTCAGCAGATAGGCAGGAGTCAAACTATGGCATAGATTTAAAAAAAAAAAATTTAGAGTACCCAATTACTTTTTTCCAATTCAGGGGCAATTTAGCGTGGCCATTTCACCTATCCTGCACATCTTTTGGGGTTGTGAGTGTGAGACCCACGCTGACATGGGGAGAATGTGCAAACACCACACGGACAGTGATCCGGGGCCGGGATCAAACCCGGGTCCTCGGCACCGAGAAGAAGCAGTGGCAACCACTGTGCCAACATGCTGCCTGACTACGGCATAGATTGAGGCGAACCAGTGCTCAGCTGTCAGCAGGTTAGCATCACCCTGCTCTCGACAGTAGAGGCTGTCGTGTTATGCACTCTGGGATAACACAGACTGCAACTGGATGCAGCTTTAACTAAAAGATACTCCAGACCTTGAAGTTAGTTCAATCTGATTATTGAACCAGTAGCAGTTAGCACAGTTCTCTATGAGTTCGACTCTCTGCTCACCTAAGTGTGGTTACTCTGTCTGACTGAACCAGACTAGCTCTTAGCCACGTGCTGGAGGTGTGATACTGTACATACACCCTGACTCACTCTGTAGATGTTCATCAGTGAAACGAGGCGGAGTGTGAGTGCCTTGTGCCTTTTATAGTGAGATACCACCCATGAGTGTCCTGCCTGCTCATTGGTCATGTCCTGTTCTCTGTGTTCATTAGCTGCCTGTCTGTGCCTGTCTGTATATCATTATCTGCATGCCTGCATATCATGACATCTCCCCTTTTTTTTAATGTTCTCTTTCCATATTTGATGATTGCACTTGTTTTGTTTGTGGTACAACCTCGCTGCTCTGTTGCACCTGACACCTTCCTATGTATATAGTTTAGCTTCATGTAGATGTTGTAAATATTGCACACACATACTCAGATACACTCAGTACACACCAATATTTATTACCATGTAGGCACATATCCTTGTGAAAAGGGGGGATGTCATGATATCCATATTAACATATCATGGTGCAATCACACACACACACTGATGGACAGGTAGATGGACCAACCAACACACACACAACATCACAGCCAATCACCAGAGAGAGCACTATAAAACAGGGAACACCACAGTTCCCGCTGATTCTACCAGGAGATAGCTCAGGGCACAGAGCTCACAGCGTGCCACTCAGACATACACCATGTGCTGAGTGCCTCACTAAGATAGTGCTAGGGCTGGGTCCACAGGTTAGCTGGTGAAGTACGAACCACAGCCAGAAGTTAATCGTTATTATTGTACAGAATAATAAAACAGAGTTGTACCATCTACAACCGTGTTGGTTCGTTTGTGCATCGGAACACCCAACACGACACCGGGAGGTGATCCAGGTTGGGCAAGTGTATGGCTGGAAGTGTCATCCGCAGGTCCCTGTTCATCAGGAGTTGAGCCGGCGACATGCCAGTGGACAGTGGGGTCGCCCTGTACGCAAGCAGCGTGAGGTAGATGTCAGAAGCAGAATCTGCGGCCTTGCAGATGAGCTGTTTCACAATGTGCACCCCTTTCTCAACCTTCCCATTGGACTGCGGATAGTGTGGGCTGGAAGAGACATGTTTGTAACGGTATGACTTGGCAAACATAGACTACTCGTGGCTGTTGAAGCACGGGCCATTGTCACTCATGACAGTGAGTGGGATACCATGACTGGAGAATGTCTCCTTACAGGCCTTGATGACGGTCCGAGATGTGAGGTCTGAGAGCTTCACGACTTCAGGGTAATTGGAGAAATAGTCAATGATCAACACGTAGTCACGACCATTCGCACGAAGGCCAGGACAAGACAAAGTTTCAGACCATCCTGGACAAGTTTGACAGTCACTGTAAAGTGGACACCAATGAAATCTTCGAGCGCTACATATTCTTTTTTTTTTTTTAAATAATATTTTATTAAAAATTTTTGGTCAACCAACACAGTACATTGTGCATCCTTTACACAACATTGTAACAATACAGATAATAATGACCTTTTTTAAATTTAAACAAAAACAACAACAAATAAATAAATATTAAATAACAAAAAATAAAAACTAGCCCTAATTGGCAACTGCCTTGTCTCAGGCCACCCCCCCCCCATCCCCCCCCATCCCTCCCCCCCCCCCCCCCCCCCCAAGTCCTGGGCCGCTGCTGCTGCCTTCTTTGTTCTCCCCTATCTATCTTTCCGCAAGATATTCGACGAACGGTTGCCACCGCCTAGTAAACCCTTGAGCCGACCCCCTTAGGACGAACTTAATCCGCTCTAACTTTATGAACCCCGCCATATCATTTATCCAGGTCTCCATCCCCGGGGGCTTGGCTTCTTTCCACATTAGCAATATTCTGCGCCGGGCTACTAGGGACGCAAAGGCCAAAACATCGGCTTCTTTCGCCTCCTGCACTCCCGGCTCTTGTGCAACCCCAAATATAGCCAACCCCCAGCTTGGTTCGACCCGGACTCCTACTACTTTCGAAAGCACCTTTGTCACCCCCATCCAAAACCCCTGTAGTGCCGGGCATGACCAAAACATATGGGTATGATTCGCTGGGCTTCTCGAGCACCTCGCACACCTATCCTCCACCCCAAAAAATTTACTGAGCCGTGTTCCAGTCATATGTGCCCTGTGTAATACCTTAAACTGAATCAGGCTTAGCCTGGCGCACGAGGACGACGAGTTTACCCTGTTTAGGGCATCTGCCCACATCCCCTCCTCAATCTCCTCCCCTAGCTCTTCTTCCCATTTCCCTTTTAGTTCGTCCATCATAGTCTCCCCTTCGTCTCTCATTTCCCTATATATATCCGACACCTTACCGTCCCCCACCCATTTCTTTGAGATGACTCTGTCCTGCACCTCTTGTGTCGGGAGCTGCGGGAATTCCCTCACCTGTTGCCTCGCAAAAGCCCTCAATTGCATGTACCTGAATGCATTCCCTTGGGGCAACCCATATTTCTCGGTCAGCGCTCCCAGACTCGCAAACTTCCCATCCACAAATAGATCTTTCAATTGCGTTATACCTGCTCTTTGCCACATTCCATATCCCCCATCCATTCCCCCCGGGGCAAACCTATGGTTGTTTCTTATCGGGGACCCCCCCAGTGCTCCGGTCTTTCCCCTATGTCGTCTCCACTGTCCCCAAATCTTCAGTGTAGCTACCACCACCGGACTCGTGGTATAGTTCCTTGGTGAGAACGGCAATGGGGCTGTCACCATAGCCTGCAGGCTGGTCCCCCTACAGGACGCCCTCTCTAATCTCTTCCACGCCGCTCCTTCCTCCTCTCCCATCCACTTACTCACCATTGAAATATTAGCGGCCCAATAATACTCACTTAGGCTCGGTAGTGCCAGCCCCCCCTATCCCTACTACGCTGTAAGAATCCCTTCCTCACTCTCGGAGTCTTCCCGGCCCAAACAAAACCCATGATACTCTTTTCTATCCTTTTGAAAAAAGCCTTCGTGATCACCACCGGGAGACACTGAAACACAAAGAGGAATCTCGGGAGGACCACCATCTTAACCGCCTGCACCCTCCCTGCCATTGACAATGCTACCATATCCCATCTCTTGAAATCTTCCTCCATCTGTTCCACCAACCGCGTCAAATTTAGCCTGTGCAATGTGCCCCAATTCTTAGCTATCTGGATCCCCAGGTAACGAAAGTCTCTTGTTACCTTCCTCAATGGTAGGTCTTCTATTTCTCTACTCTGCTCCCCTGGATGCACCACAAACAGCTCACTCTTTCCCATGTTCAATTTATACCCTGAAAAATCCCCAAACTCCCCAAGTATCCGCATTATTTCTGGCATCCCCTCCGCTGGATCCACCACATATAGTAGCAGATCATCCGCATATAAAGATACCCGGTGTTCTTCTCCTCCCCTAAGTATTCCCCTCCATCCCTTGGAACCTCTCAGCGCTATCGCCAGGGGCTCAATCGCCAGTGCAAACAGTAATGGGGACAGAGGACATCCCTGCCTTGTCCCTCTATGGAGCCGAAAATATGCCGATCCCCGTCCATTCGTGACCACACTCGCCACTGGGGCCCTATACAACAGCTGCACCCATCTAACATACCCCTCTCCGAACCCAAATCTCCTCAACACCTCCCACAGATAATCCCACTCCACTCTATCAAATGCTTTCTCGGCATCCATCGCCACTACTATCTCCGTTTCACCCTCTGGTGGGGCCATCATCATTACCCCTAACAACCTCCGTATGTTCGTGTTCAGCTGTCTCCCCTTCACAAACCCAGTTTGGTCCTCATGAACCACCCCCGGGACACATTCCTCTATTCTCATTGCCATTACCTTGGCCAAGACCTTGGCATCTACATTGAGGAGGGAGATTGGTCTGTAGGACCCGCATTGTAGCGGATCCTTTTCCTTCTTTAAAAGAAGCGATATCGTTGCTTCTGACATAGTCGGGGGCAGTTGTCCCCTTTCCTTTGCCTCGTTGAAGGTCCTCGTCAGTAGCGGGGCGAGCAAGTCCAAATATTTTCTGTAAAATTCAACTGGGAATCCGTCCGGTCCCGGGGCCTTTCCCGTCTGCATGTTCCTAATTCCTTTCACCACTTCTTCTACCGTGATCTGTGCTCCCAATCCCATCCTTTCCTGCTCTTCCACCTTGGGAATTTCCAGCCGATCCAAAAACTCCATCATTCTCTCCCTCCCATCCGGGGGTTGAGCTTCATACAATTTTTTATAAAATGTCTTAAACACTTCATTCACTCTCTCCGCTCCCCGCTCCATCTCTCCATCTTCGTCTCTCACCCCCCCTATTTCCCTCGCTGCTCCCCTTTTCCTCAATTGGTGTGCCAGCAATCTGCTCGCCTTCTCTCCATATTCATACTGTACACCCTGCGCCTTCCTCCATTGTGCCTCTGCAGTGCCTGTGGTCAGCAAGTCAAATTCCACATGCAGCCTTTGCCTTTCCCTATACAGTCCCTCCTCCGGTGCTTCCGCATACTGTCTGTCCACCCTCAAAAGTTCTTGCAACAACCGCTCCCGTTCCTTACTCTCCTGCTTCCCTTTATGTGTCCTTATTGATATCAGCTCCCCCCTAACCACCACCTTCAACGCCTCCCAGACCACTCCCACCTGAACCTCCCCATTGTCATTGAGTTCCAAGTACTTTTCAATGCATCCCCTCACCCTTAAGCACACCCCCTCATCCGCCATTAGTCCCATGTCCATTCTCCAGGGTGGACGCCCTCTTGTTTCCTCCCCTATCTCCAAGTCTACCCAGTGTGGGGCATGATCCGAAATGGCTATAGCCGTATATTCCGTTCCCCTCACCCTCGGGATCAATGCCCTACCCAACACAAAAAAGTCTATGCGTGAATAGACTTTATGGACATAGGAGAAAAACGAGAACTCCTTACTCCTAGGTCTACTGAATCTCCACGGGTCCACCCCTCCCATCTGCTCCATAAAATCCTTAAGCACCTTGGCTGCTGCCGGCCTCCTACCAGTCCTGGACTTCGACCTATCCAGCCTCGGTTCCAACACCGTGTTAAAGTCTCCCCCCATTATCAGCTTTCCGATCTCTAGGTCTGGGATGCGTCCTAGCATTCGCCTCATAAAATTGGCATCATCCCAATTCGGGGCATACACGTTTACCAACACCACCATCTCTCCCTGTAATTTGCCACTCACCATCACGTATCTGCCCCCGCTATCCGCCACTATAGTCTTTGCCTCGAACATTACCCGCTTCCCCACTAATATAGCCACCCCCCTGTTTTTCGCATCCAGCCCCGAATGGAACACCTGCCCTACCCATCCTTTGCGCAACCTAACCTGATCTATCAGTTTCAGGTGCGTTTCCTGTAACATGACCACCTCTGCTTTAAGTTTCTTAAGGTGTGCGAGTACTCGTGCCCTCTTTATCGGCCCGTTAAGCCCCCTCACGTTCCACGTGATCAGCCGAGTTGGGGGGCTTCCCACCCCCCCCCCCCCCCCTTGCCGGTTAGCCATCATCTTTTTCCAGCTTCTCGCCCAGTTCCCACGCGGCTGTATTTCTCCCAGACGGTGCCCCCCCGCCCATCCTTTCCCGCACCCACTCCCCCCTTTCCCCAGCAGCAGCAACCCAGTAATTCCCCCCTCCCCCCCCCCCCCCCCGCTAGACCCCCCGCTAGCGTAATTACTCCCCCCATGTTGCTCCCAGAAGTCAGCAAACTCTGGCTGACCTCGGCTTCCCCCCCGTGATCACGGCTCGCCCCGTGCACGCCCCCTCCTTCCTGCTTCTCTATTCCCGCCATAATTATCATAGCGCGGGAACCAAGCCCGCGCCTCTCCCTCGGCCCCGCCTCCCATGGCCAACGCCCCATCTCCTCTCCCTCCCCACCTCCCCCCATCACCACCTGTGGGAGAAAGAAAAGTTACCATACCGCAGGATTAATCATACAATCCCTCTTCGCCCCCCCCCCCCCCCACTCGTCCCACCACTTTGTCCAAACGTTCATTTTCGTAGTCCAATCATTCCAATTTTTCTTCTACAATAAAAGTCCACGCTTCATCCGCCGTCTCAAAGTAGTGGTGCCTCCCTTGATATGTGACCCACAGTCTTGCCGGTTGCAGCATTCCAAACTTTATCTTTTTTTTGTGAAGTACCGCTTTGGCCCGATTAAAGCTCGCCCTCCTTCTCGCCACCTCCGCACTCCAATCTTGATAGACGCGGATCACCGCGTTCTCCCATTTACTACACCGAGTTTTCTTCGCCCATCTAAGGACCATTTCTCTATCCTTAAAACGGAGAAATCTCACCACTATGGCTCTGGGAGCTTCTCCTGCTCTCGATCCTCGCACCATAATTCGGTATGCTCCCTCCACCTCCAACGGACCCGTCGGGGCCTCCACTCCCATTAACGAGTGCAGCATCGTGCTCACATATGCCCCGACGTCCGCCCCCTCCACACCTTCAGGAAGGCCAAGAATCCTCAAGTTGTTCCTCCTTGCGTTATTTTCCAGTGCCTCCAACCTCTCCACAGATCGTTTCTGGTGTGCCTCCTGTATCACCGACTTCACCACCAGGCCCTGTATGTCGTTTTCATTCTCTGCTGCTTTCGCCTTCACGACCCGAAGCTCCTGCTCCTGGGTCTTTTGTTCCTCTTTCAGCCCTTCAATCGCCTGTAATATCGGGGCCAACAACTCTTTCTTCATTTCCTTTTTTATCTCCTCCACGCAGCGTTTCAAAAACTCTTGTTGTTCAGGGCCCCATATTAAACTGCCTCCTTCCGACGCCATCTTTGTTTCTGCTTGCCTTCCTTGCCGTTGTTCCAAAGGATCCGCTGCAATCCGGCCACTTTCCTCTCCTTTTTCCATCCGTGTCCAGGGGGAACACCCTTCTGGTTTACCGCACGGTGTTTTCAGCCGTTAAAATTGCCGTTGGGGCTCCTATCAAGAGCCCAAAAGTCCGTTTCACAGGGAGCTGCCGAAACGTGCGACTCAGCTGGTCATCGCCGCACCCGGAAGTCGAGCGCTACATATTCAAACAGCGCCTACAAGGTAAAGATGAATCTTTCAACTCCGTCTTAACTAACCTCCGCCTGCTAGTGCTGTCCTGCAACTTTGGTCATATTGCTGACTTCATGATCAGAGACCAAAGCATTTTTGGAGTTCACTCTGATCCTCTGAGAGAGCAGCTACTGAAAATCAAGCATATGACCCTGCCAGTCGCAATTGAAAGATGCACAGTGCATGAGCATGCCAAAAATCGCTATGCCCAGTACAAATCGGCTGAAAATTAGAAACTTGCTTCCCACGAGGCAGAGAGTGTGCAGGCCATCTCCCGGATGCAGCGCCTCAGCATTGATGAAAGCGGCCATTTTGCCGCTTTTCCCAGGGCCCCACGCATGCGCGATGCGAACAGGATAACGAAGCGGCCGACATCCGCACTGCGCATGTGCGACGTCGCGCGGAGCGTCAGGAAGCCGGCGTCATGACGTGCTCGAACTACAGCCACGCCCACTTAAAGAAACACTGCCCTGCAAGAGTCAGGCGATGTTTAAACTGCGGGAAGCCTGGACACTATGCAGCCTTGTGCAGGTCTGCACCACCAGTCAGGGGCCAGCGCTCCCAATTCCGACGGCGGCACGTTCAGAGTGTGCAACAAAGATTACAGGATTCTGATCCTGGCAGCACAACGGATCCAGAGGAAGAATGCCTGGACTCCGCCTACTGTGTGGGCATCATTACCAGATGTGAATATGCCACATCCAACTCATCACAAATTCAATCCATCCTCGCTGTGGATTCTGCGGACGAATGGCGTGCGGTGATGCAGGTCAACCACTGCTCCATCCAGTTTAAGCTGGACACAGATGCTTCTGCCAACCTCCTCTCACAGGCAGATTTCAAACACATCAAGAAACCCCCCAAGGTCCTTCCAGCAGCTGCCAGCTCCTGGACTACAACGGGAATGCCATCACGGCACTGGGATCCTGCCATCTACTCGTCTCCAACCGGAGCACCCATGCACGGTTACATTTTGAAATTGTCAAGCCAGACAGGGCATCCTTACTTGGCGCGCATGCCTGCAAGCAGCTGAACCTCGTGCAGCGGGTTTACACAACGACATCCTCCAACGTGGATCTTCAAGTTGGCATTGCCGACATCCTCGCTCAGTATCCGGATGTGTTCGACGGGATGGGCACGCTGCCGTATCGATACAAGATTCTGCTATGACCTAATGCCAAGCCAGTGGTCCACGCACCACGCCGGGTCCCGGCTCCGCTGAGGGAGCGCCTGAAGGCACAGCTCAAGGATCTTCAGCAACAGGGCATCATTTCCAAGGTAACCGAACCGACTGACTGGGTCAGCTCGATGGTATGTGTTAGAAAGCCTTCGGTAGACCTGAGCATCTGCATTGATCCCAAGGATCTCAATAAGAATATAATCCGTGAACACTACCCCATCCCGAAGCGGGAGAAACTCACCAGAGAATGGCACACGCACGTTTTTTCACCAAGTTAGATGTGTCACATGGATTTTGGCAAATCCAGCTGGATGAGTCCAGCACCTTCAACACACCGTTTGGCAGATACTGCTATAATCGCTAGCTGTTTGGCATTGTCTCGGCATCGGAGATCTTCCATCGCATCATGGAGCAGATGATGGAGGACATTGAAGTGGTTCGTGTGTACGTGGACGACATCATCATATGGTCCATGACCCCTGAAGAGCATGTTTCCCGTCTCCAGCAGGTATTCCGCCGTGTCTATGCCAATGGCCTGAAGCTGAACGGGTTCAAATGTTGCTTTGGCATGTCGACACTCAAGTTCCTAGGTGACCAGATCTCTCAGCAGGACGTGCACCCGGGCACAGACAAGGTCAAGGCCATCGAAGCCTTGAAGGTCCCTGAAGACAAGAAGGCGGTGCTGCGCTTCCTGGGCATGGCCAATTTTCTGGGCAAGTTCATCCCAAACCTGGCCTCACACACACCACGGCCCTATGAAACCTGGTGAAAAAGTCCACTACCTTTGAGTGGAAGGCAGCACATCAGGCAGAGTGGTTGAAGCTGAAAGCCAAGCTCATCACTGCACCCGTCTTGGCATTTTTCGACCCAGACAGAGAGACGAAGATCGCGACAGATGCGAGCCAGGATGGCATCGGTACTGCTTCAACGCGATGACACTTCATCCTGGGCACCGGTAGCCTACGCATCAAGGGCCATGACGCCCACCAAAACAAGGTATGCGCAAATAGACAAGGAATGCCTGGGTCTTCTCACTGGTATTTTCAAGTTTCACGACTATGTCTATGGCCTGCTGACATTCACAGTCGAGATGGATCATAGGCCTCTGGTCCACATTATCCACAAAGACCTGAACGACATGAGGCCTCGGTTGCAGCGCATCCTCCTCAAACTCAGAAGGTACGACTTTGACTTAGTGTACACGCCTGGCAAGGAGCTCATCATCGCTGATGCATTGTCCCGCTCCATCACCTTGCCTAGTGAACCGCTGGAAATCATCCGGCAGATTGAATGACAGGTGCAGCTGTGTGCTATCACCCTCCCGGCGTCTGATGTGAAGGTGGTTTGTATCCGCGAGGAGACAGCCAAAGAACCCCTCTTGCAGCGTGTCATGCACCACCTCGCCAATGGCTGGCAGAAAAGGCAGTGCCCTCAATTTTACAATGTAAAGGTCGACCTGACGGTGATTGATGGTATCCTCCTCAAGCTGGACCGGATTGTCATTCCACTCAGTCTCCAGAGCTTGGTGCTCCGCCAAACCCATGAGGGACAGCTGGGCATCGAGAAGTGCAGACGCAGAGCCAGGCAGGCTGTCTACTGGCCCGGTATTAGCCAGGACACCTCGAACATGGTCCTCAACTGTGCGACCTGTCAATGCTTTCAGCCAGCGCAGAGCAAGGAGACACTCCAGCAGCATGAAATTGAGACCTCCCCGTGGTCCAAGGTTGGCATCGACCTCTTTCGTGCGAATGGTCGTGACTATGTGTTGATCATTGACTATTTCTCCAATTACCCTGAAGTCGTGGAACTCGCAGACCTCACATCTCGGACCGTCATCAAGGCCTGTAAGGAGACGTTCTCCAGGCATGGTATCCCACTCACTGTCATGAGTGACAATGGCCTGTGCTTCAGCAGCCACGAGTGGTCTATGTTTGCCAAGTCATACCATTTCAAACATGTCACTTCCAGCCCACACTATCCCAGTCCAATGGGAAGGTTGAAAAAGGGGTGCACATTGTGAAACAGCTCATCTGCAAGGCCGCGGATTCTGCTTCTGACATCTACCTCACGCTGCTTGCGTACAGGGCGACCCCACTGTCCACTGGCATGTCACCGGCTCAACTCCTGATGAACAGGGACCTGCAAACGACACTTCCAGCCATACACGTGCCCAACCTGGATCACCTCCCGGTGCAGCAGAAGGTGCAGCAGCTCCGGGACCGGCAAAAACAGGGCTATGATGCTCATGCCACTGATTTGCCCGTGTTATCCCCGTCAGACACTGTCAGGATCAAGATACCGGATGGTGGCTGGTCTGCTCCAGCTGTCGTTGTTCGTCAGGCTGCGCCCCGCTTGTATGTTGTACGTATGGCTGATGGTTCTGTTGTGCGACGAAACAGACGGGCATTGCGCAAAGTTTCCTGCCCGCAACCGCTTTCTTATCCGTTTCCTTCTGTTGTTTAGCCACCTCCTGATACCTCGAGCTACAAGGCTTCCATCCCGCCTGTCAAGGCGCCGTTGTCCCCACCACCACCTCTCCGGCAGTCTGGACTTATGAACATTTGTTTTGTTTGCTATGTTCTGTTTTCTCACATTAGACAGCTGTTTTCACATGTAAATACGTTCACATATGCCACCACTTGTAAATATGTTAATATATGCCACCACATGTAAGTATGTTCCCATGTGCCAACAAAACATTTAAAAAAAAAGATGAGATGTCATGATATGCAGACATGCAGATAATGATATACAGACAGGCACAGGCAGGCAGCTAATGAACACAGGGAACAGGACATGACCAATGAGCAGGCAGGACACTCAGGGGTGGTATCTCACTATAAAAGGCACGAGGCACTCACACTCCGCCTCTTTCCACTGATGAACATCTACAGAGTGAGTCAGGGTGTATGTACAGTATCACACCTCCAGCACGTGGCTAAGAGCTAGTCTGGTTCAGTCAGACAGAGTAACCACACTTAGGTTAGCAGAGAGTCGAACTCATAGAGAACTGTGCTAACTGTGCTCCTGGTTCAATAAATCAGATTGAACTAACTTCAAAGTCTGGAGTACCTTTAGGTTAAAGCTGCATCCAGTTGCAGCCTGTGTTATCCCAGAGTACATAACACATCACCTGTCTCTCTCCCTGGACCCTGCAGGCAGTCTCTCCCTGGGCCCTGCAGGCAGTCTCTCTCCCTGGACCCTGCAGCCTGTCTCTCTCTGGGCCCTGCAGGCAGTCTCTCTCCCTGGGCACTGCAGCCAGTCTCTCTCCCTGGGTCCTGCAGCCTGTCTCTCTCCCTGGGCCCTGCAGCCTGTCTCTCTCCCTGGGCCCTGCAGCCAGTCTCTCTCCCTGGGCCCTGCAGCCAGTCTCTCTCCCTGGGTCCTGCAGCCAGTCTCTCTCCCTGGGCCCTGCAGTCAGTCTCTCTCCCTGGGCCCTGCAGTCAGTCTCTCTCCCTGGGCCCTGCAGCCAGTCTCTCTCCCTGGGCCCTGCAGCCAGTCTCTCTCCCAGGGCCCTGCAGCCTGTCTCTCTCCCAGGGCCCTGCAGCCAGTCTCTCCCTGGGCCCTGCAGCCAGTCTCTCTCCCTGGGCCCTGCAGCCAGTCTCTCTCCCAGGGCCCTGCAGCCAGTCTCTCTCCCTGGGCCCTTCAGCCAGTCTCTCCCTGGGCCCTGCAGCCAGTCTCTCTCCCAGGGCCCTGCAGCCAGTCTCTCCCTGGGCCCTGCAGCCAGTCTCTCTCCCTGGGCCCTGCAGCCAGTCTCTCTCCTTGGGCCCTTCAGCCAGTCTCTCCCTGGGCCCTGCAGTCAGTCTCTCTCCCTGGGCCCTGCAGCCAGTCTCTCTCCCTGGGCCCTGCAGCCAGTCTCTCTCCCTGGGCCCTGCAGCCAGTCTCTCTCCCCTGGGCCCTGCAGCCAGTCTCTCCCTGGGCCCTGCAGCCAGTCTCTCTCCCCTGGGCCCTGCAGCCAGTCTCTCCCCCTGGGCCCTGCAGCCAGTCTCTCTCCCTGGGCCCTGCAGTCAGTCTCTCCCCCTGGGCCCTGCAGCCAGTCTCTCTCCCCTGGGCCCTGCAGTCAGTCTCTCTCCCTGGGCCCTGCAGCCAGTCTCTCTCCCTGGGCCCTGCAGCCAGTCTCTCTCCCTGGGCCCTGCAGCCAGTCTCTCCCCCTGGGCCCTGCAGCCAGTCTCTCTCCCCTGGGCCCTGCAGCCAATCTCTCCATGGGCCCTGCAGCCAGTCTCTCCCCCTGGGCCCTGCAGCCAGTCTCTCTCCCTGGGCCCTGCAGCCAGTCTCTCCCCTGGGCCCTGCAGCCAGTCTCTCCCCTCGGCCCTGCAGCCAGTCTCTCGCTGGGCCCTGCAGCCAGTCTCTCCCCTGGGCCCTGCAGCCAGTCTCTCGCTGGGCCCTGCAGCCAGTCTCTCCCCTGGGCCCTGCAGTCAGTCTCTCCCTGGGCCCTGCAGCCTGTCTCACTCCCTGGGCCCTGCAGCCAGTCTCTCCCCTGGGCCCTGCAGCCAGTCTCTCTCCCTGGGCCCTGCAGCCAGTCTCTCCCCTGGGCCCTGCAGCCAGTCTCTCTCCCCTGGGCCCTGCAGCTAGTCTCTCTCCCAGGGCCCTTCAGCCAGTCTCGCTCCCAGGGCCCTTCAGCCAGTCTCTCCCTGGGCCCTGCAGCCAGTCTCTCTCCCCTGGGCCCTGCAGCCTGTCTCTCTCCCTGGGCCCTGCAGCCTGTCTCTCTCCCTGGGCCCTGCAGCCTGTCTCTCTCCCTGGGCCCTGCAGTCAGTCTCTCTCCCTGGGCCCTGCAGCCTGTCTCTCTCCCTGGGCCCTGCAGCCAGTCTCTCTCCCTGGGCCCTGCAGCCAGTCTCTCTCCCTGGGCCCTGCAGCCAGTCTCTCTCCCAGGGCCCTTCAGCCAGTCTCCCCCTGGGCCCTGCAGTCAGTCTCTCTCCCTGGGCCCTGCAGCCTGTCTCTCTCCCTGGGCCCTGCAGCCAGTCTCTCTCCCTGGGCCCTGCAGCCAGTCTCTCTCCCTGGGCCCTGCAGTCAGTCTCTCCCTGGGCCCTGCAGCCTGTCTCTCTCCCTGGGCCCTGCAGCCAGTCTCTCTCCCTGGGCCCTGCAGCCAGTCTCTCCCTGGGCTCTGCAGCCAGTCTCTCCCCCTGGGCCCTGCAGCCAGTCTCTCTCCCTGGGCCCTGCAGCCAGTCTCTCCCTGGCCTCTGCAGCCAGTCTCTCTCCCTGGGCCCTGCAGCCAGTCTCTCCCCTGGGCCCTGCAGTCAGTCTCTCTCCCTGGGCCCTCCAGCAAGTCTCTCCCTGGGCTCTGCAGCCAGTCTCTCCCTGGGCCCTCCAGCAAGTCTCTCCCTGGGCTCTGCAGCCAGTCTCTCCCTGGGCCCTGCAGCCAGTCTCTCCCTGGGCCCTGCAGCCTGTCTCTTTCCCTGGGCCCTGCAGCCAGTCTCTCCCCCTGGGCCCTGCAGCCAGTCTCTCCCTGGGCCCTGCAGCCAGTCTCTCCCTGGGCCCTGCAGCCTGTCTCTCCCCCTGGGCCCTGCAGCAAGTCTCTCCCCCTGGGCCCTGCAGCCAGTCTCTCTCCCTGGGCCCTGCAGCCAGTCTCTCCCTGGGCCCTGCAGCCTGTCTCTCCCCCTGGTCCCTGCAGCCAGTCTCTCCCCCTGGGCCCTGCAGCCAGTCTCTCTCCCTGGGCCCTGCAGCCAGTCTCTCTCCCTGGGCCCTGCAGCCAGTCTCTCCCTGGGCCCTGCAGCCTGTCTCTCCCCCTGGGCCCTGCAGCCTGTCTCTCCCCCTGGGTCCTGCAGCCAGTCTCTCGTCTGGGGCCTGCAGCCAGTCTCTCTCCCAGGGCCCTGCAGCCAGTCTCTCCCTGGGCCCTGCAGCCAGTCTCTCCCCCTGGGTCCTGCAGCCAGTCTCTCCCTGGGCCCTGCAGTCAGTCTCTCCCCCTGGGCCCTGCAGCCAGTCTCTCCCCCTGGATCCTGCAGCCAGTCTCTCCCTGGGCCCTGCAGTCAGTCTCTCTCCCTGGGCCCTGCAGCCTGTATCTCCCCCTGGGCCCTGCAGCCAGTCTCTCTCCCTGGGCCCTGCAGTCAGTCTCTCCCCTGGGCCCTGCATCCAGTCTCTCCCTGGGCCCTGCAGCCTGTCTCTCCCCCTGGGCCCTGCAGCCAGTCTCTCTCCCTGGGCCCTGCAGTCAGTCTCTCCCCCTGGGCCCTGCAGCCAGTCTCTCCCTGGGCCCTGCAGCCAGTCTCTCTCCCTGGGCGCTGCAGGCAGTCTCTCCCCCTGGGCCCTGCAGCCAGTCTCTCTCCCTGGGCCCTGCAGGCAGTCTCTCTCCCTGGGCCCTGCAGCCAGTCTCTCTCCCTCGGCCCTGCAGGCAGTCTCTCCCCCTGGGCCCTGCAGCCAGTCTCTCTCCCTGGGCCCTGCAGCCAGTCTCTCTCCCTGGGCCCTGCAGCCAGTCTCTCTCCCTGGGCCCTGCAGCCAGTCTCTCTCCCTGGGCCCTGCAGCCAGTCTCTCCTTGGGCCCTGCAGCCAGTCTCTCTCCCTGGGCCCTGCAGCCAGTCTCTCCCTGGGCCCTGCAGTCAGTCTCTCCCCCTGGGCCCTGCAGGCAGTCTCTCCCCCTGGGCCCTGCAGCCAGTCTCTCTCCCTGGGCCCTGCAGCCAGTCTCTCTCCCCGGGCCCTGCAGCCAGTCTCTCCTTGGGCCCTGCAGCCAGTCTCTCCCTGGGCCCTGCAGCCAGTCTCTCTCCCTGGGCCCTGCAGCCAGTCTCTCCCCCTGGGCCCTGCAGCCTGTCTCTCTCCCTGGGCCCTGCAGCCAGTCTCTCCCTGGGCCCTGCAGCCAGTCTCTCCCTGGGCCCTGCAGTCAGTCTCTCTCCCTGGGCCCTGCAGCCAGTGTCTCCCTGGGCCCTGCAGCCTGTCTCTCCCCCTGGGCCCTGCAGCCAGTCTCTCCCTGGGCCCTGCAGCCAGTCTCTCTCCCTGGGCCCTGCAGCCAGTCTCTCCCCTGGGCCCTGCAGCCAGTCTCTCTCCCTGGGCCCTGCAGCCAGTCTCTCCCTGGACCCTGCAGCCAGTCTCTCCCCCTGGGCCCTGCAGCCAGTCTCTCTCCCTGGGCCCTGCAGCCAGTCTCTCCCTGGGCCCTGCAGCCAGTCTCTCTCCCTTGGCCCTGCAGCCAGTCTCTCCCCCTGGGCCCTGCAGCCAGTCTCTCTCGCTGGGCCCTGCAGCCAGTCTCTCTCCCTGGGCCCTGCAGCCAGTCTCTCTCCCTGGGCCCTGCAGCCAGTCTCTCCCTGGGCCCTGTAGACAGTCTCTCCCTGGGCCCTGCAGCCAGTCTCTCTCCCTGGGCCCTGCAGCCTGTCTCTCTCCCTGGGCCCTGCAGCCAGTCTCTCTCCCTGGGCCCTGCAGCCAGTCTCTCTCCCTGGGCCCTGCAGCCAGTCTCTCCCTGGGTCCTGCAGCCTGTCTCTCTCCCTGGGCCCTGCAGTCAGTCTCTCTCCCTGGGTCCTGCAGCCTGTCTCTCTCCCTGGGCCCTGCAGCCTGTCTCTCTCCCTGGGCCCTGCAGTCAGTCTCCCTCCCTGGGTCCTGCAGCCAGTCTCTCTCCCTGGGCCCTGCAGCCTGTCTCGCTCCCTGGGCCCTGCAGCCAGTCTCTCCCTGGGCCCTGCAGGCAGTCTCTCTCCCTGGGCCCTGCAGCCTGTCTCTCTCCCTGGGCCCTGCAGTCAGTCTCTCTCCCTGGGTCCTGCAGCCTGTCTCTCTCCCTGGGCCCTGCAGCCTGTCTCTCTCCCTGGGCCCTGCAGGCAGTCTCTCTCCCTGGGCCCTGCAGCCTGTCTCTCTCCCTGGGCCCTGCAGCCAGTCTCTCCCTGGGCCCTGCAGCAAGTCTCTCCCCCTGGGCCCTGCAGCCAGTCTCTCTCCCTGGGCCCTGCAGCCTGTCTCTCTCACTGGGCCCTGCAGCCAGTCTCTCCCTGGGCCCTGCAGCAAGTCTCTCCCCCTGGGCCCTGCAGCCAGTCTCTCTCCCTGGGCCCTGCAGCCAGTCTCTCCCTGGGCCCTGCAGCCAGTCTCTCCCTGGGCCCTGCAGCCAGTCTCTCCCTGGGCCCTGCAGCCTGTCTCTCCCCCTGGGCCCTGCAGCCAGTCTCTCCCCCTGGGCCCTGCAGCCAGTCTCTCCCTGGGCCGTGCAGCCAGTCTCTCCCTGGGCCCTGCAGCCTGTCTCTCCCCCTGGGCCCTGCAGCCAGTCTCTCCCCCTGGGCCCTGCAGCCAGTCTCTCCCTGGGCCCTGCAGCCAGTCTCTCCCTGGGCCCTGCAGCCTGTCTCTCCCCCTGGGGCCTGCAGCAAGTCTCTCCCCCTGGGCCCTCCAGCCAGTCTCTCCCTGGGCCCTGCAGCCAGTCTCTCCCTGGGCCCTGCAGCCAGTCTCTCCCTGGGCCCTGCAGCCTGTCTCTCCCCCTGGGTCCTGCAGCCAGTCTCTCGCCTGGGGCCTGCAGCCAGTCTCTCTCCCAGGGCCCTGCAGCCAGTCTCTCCCTGGGCCCTGCAGCCAGTCTCTCCCCCTTGGTCCTGCAGCCAGTCTCTCTCCCTGGGTCCTGCAGCCAGTCTCTCTCCCTGGGCCCTGCAGCCAGTCTCTCCCTGGGCCCTGCATCCAGTCTCTCCCTGGGCCCTGCAGCCAGTCTCTCCCCCTGGGTCCTGCAGCCAGTCTCTCCCTGGGCCCTGCAGTCAGTCTCTCCCCCTGGGCCCTGCAGCCAGTCTCTCCCCCTGGGTCCTGCAGCCAGTCTCTCCCTGGGCCCTGCAGTCAGTCTCTCTCCCTGGGCCCTGCAGCCTGTCTCTCCCCCTGGGCCCTGCAGCCAGTCTCTCTCCCTGGGCCCTGCAGTCAGCCTCTCCCCCTGGGCCCTGCAGCCAGTCTCTCCCTGGGCCCTGCAGCCAGTCTCTCTCCCTGGGCCCTGCAGTCAGTCTCTCCCCCTGGGCCCTGCAGCCAGTCTCTCCCCCTGGACCCTGCAGCCAGTCTCTCTCCCTGGGCCCTGCAGTCAGTCTCTCCCCCTGGGCCCTGCAGTCAGTCTCTCCCCCTGGGCCCTGCAGCCAGTCTCTCCCTGGGCCCTGCAGCCAGTCTCTCCCTGGGCCCTGCAGGCAGTCTCTCCCCCTGGGCCCTGCAGCCAGTCTCTCTCCCTGGGCCCTGCAGCCAGTCTCTCCCCCTGGGCCCTGCAGCCAGTCTCTCTCCCTGGGCCCTGCAGCCAGTCTCTCTCCCTGGGCCCTGCAGCCAGTCTCTCTCCCTGGGCCCTGCAGCCAGTCTCTCCTTGGGCCCTGCAGCCAGTCTCTCTCCCTGGGCCCTGCAGCCAGTCTCTCCCTGGGCCCTGCAGTCAGTCTCTCCCCCTGGGCCCTGCAGCCTGTCTCTCTCCCTGGGCCCTTCAGGCAGTCTCTCCCCCTGGGCCCTGCAGCCAGTCTCTCTCCCTGGGCCCTGCAGCCAGTCTCTCCCCCTGGGCCCTGCAGCCAGTCTCTCCTTGGGCCCTGCAGTCAGTCTCTCCCCCTGGGCCCTGCAGCCTGTCTCTCTCCCTGGGCCCTTCAGGCAGTCTCTCCCTGGGCCCTGCAGCCAGTCGCTCTCCCTGGGCCCTGCAGCCAGTCTCTCCCTTGGGCCCTGCAGCCAGTCTCTCCCTGGGCCCTGCAGCCTGTCTCTCCCCCTGGGCCCTGCAGCCAGTCTCTCCCCTTGGGCCCTGCAGCCAGTCTCTCCCTGGGCCCTGCAGCCAGTCTCTCCCTGGGCCCTGCAGCCTGTCTCTCCCCCTGGGCCCTGCAGCAAGTCTCTCCCCCTGGGCCCTGCAGCCAGTCTCTCTCCCTGGGCCCTGCAGCCAGTCTCTCCCTGGGCCCTGCAGCCTGTCTCTCCCCCTGGGCCCTGCAGCCAGTCTCTCCCCCTGGGCCCTGCAGCCAGTCTCTCCCTGGGCCCTGCAGCCAGTCTCTCCCTGGGCCCTGCAGCCTGTCTCTCCCCCTGGGCCCTGCAGCAAGTCTCTCCCCCTGGGCCCTGCAGCCAGTCTCTCCCTGGGCCCTGCAGCCTGTCTCTCCCCCTGGGTCCTGCAGCCAGTCTCTCGCCTGGGGCCTGCAGCCAGTCTCTCTCCCAGGGCCCTGCAGCCAGTCTCTCCCTGGGCCCTGCAGCCAGTCTCTCCCTGGGCCCTGCAGCCAGTCTCACCCTGGGGCCTGCAGCCAGTCTCTCTCCCAGGGCCCTGCAGCCAGTCTCTCCCTGGGCCCTGCAGCCAGTCTCTCCCCCTGGGTCCTGCAGCCAGTCTCTCGCCTGGGGCCTGCAGCCAGTCTCTCTCCCAGGGCCCTGCAGCCAGTCTCTCCCTGGGCCCTGCAGCCAGTCTCTCCCCCTGGGTCCTGCAGCCAGTCTCTCGCCTGGGGCCTGCAGCCAGTCTCTCTCCCAGGGCCCTGCAGCCAGTCTCTCCCTGGGCCCTGCAGCCTGTCTCTCCCCCTGGGTCCTGCAGCCAGTCTCTCGCCTGGGGCCTGCAGCCAGTCTCTCTCCCAGGGCCCTGCAGCCAGTCTCTCCCTGGGCCCTGCAGCCAGTCTCTCCCCCTGGGTCCTGCAGCCAGTCTCTCCCTGGGTCCTGCAGCCAGTCTCTCCCTGGGTCCTGCAGCCAGTCTCTCTCCCTGGGTCCTGCAGCCAGTCTCTCCCCCTGGGTCCTGCAGCCAGTCTCTCCCCCTGGGCCCTGCAGCCAGTCTCTCCCTGGGTCCTGCAGCCAGTCTCTCTCCCTGGGCCCTGCAGCCAGTCTCTCCCTGGGCCCTGCAGCCAGTCTCTCCCTGGGCCCTGCAGCCAGTCTCTCCCCCTGGGTCCTGCAGCCAGTCTCTCCCTGGGCCCTGCAGTCAGTCTCTCCCTGGGCCCTGCAGTCAGTCTCTCCCCCTGGGCCCTGCAGCCAGTCTCTCCCCCTGGGTCCTGCAGCCAGTCTCTCCCTGGGCCCTGCAGTCAGTCTCTCTCCCTGGGCCCTGCAGCCTGTCTCTCCCCCTGGGCCCTGCAGCCAGTCTCTCTCCCTGGGCCCTGCAGTCAGTCTCTCCCCCTGGGCCCTGCAGCCAGTCTCTTCCTGGGCCCTGCAGCCAGTCTCTCCCCCTGGGCCCTGCAGTCAGTCTCTCCCTGGGCCCTGCAGCCTGTCTCTCTCCCTGGGCCCTGCAGCCAGTCTCTCTCCCTGGACCCTGCAGTCAGTCTCTCCCCCTGGGCCCTGCAGCCAGTCTCTTACTGGGCCCTGCAGCCAGTCTCTCCCCCTGGGCCCTGCAGTCAGTCTCTCCCTGGGCCCTGCAGCCTGTCTCTCTCCCTGGGCCCTGCAGCCAGTCTCTCCCTGGGCCCTGCAGCCAGTCTCTCCCTGGGCCCTGCAGCCAGTCTCTCCCCCTGGGCCCTGCAGCCAGTCTCTCCCCCTGGGCCCTGCAGCCAGTCTCTCTCCCTGGGCCCTGCAGTCAGTCTCTCCCCCTGGGCCCTGCAGCCTGTCTCTCTCCCTGGGCCCTGCAGCCTGTCTCGCTCCCTGGGCCCTGCAGGCAGTCTCTCCCCCTGGACCCTGCAGCCAGTCTCTCCCCCTGGGCCCTGCAGCCAGTCTCTCTCCCTGGGCCCTGCAGTCAGTCTCTCCCCCTGGGCCCTGCAGGCAGTCTCTCTCCCTGGGCCCTGCAGTCAGTCTCTCCCCCTGGGCCCTGCAGCCAGTCTCTCTCCCTGGGCCCTGCAGTCAGTCTCTCCCCCTGGACCCTGCAGCCTGTCTCTCTCCCTGGGCCCTGCAGCCTGTCTCTCTCCCTGGGCCCTGCGGCCAGTCTCTCCCCCTGGGCCCTGCAGCCAGTCTCTCTCCCTGGGCCCTGCAGTCAGTCTCTCCCCCTGGGCCCTGCAGCCAGTCTCTCTCCCTTGTCCCTGCAGTCAGTCTCTCCCCCTGGGCCCTGCAGCCTGTCTCTCTCCCTGGGCCCTGCAGGCAGTCTCTCCCCCTGGGCCCTGCAGCCAGTCTCTCTCCCTGGGCCCTGCAGTCAGTCTCTCCCCCTGGGCCCTGCAGCCTGTCTCTCTCCCTGGGCCCTGCAGTCAGTCTCTCCCTGGGCCCTGCAGCCAGTCTCTCCCCCTGGGCCCTGCAGCCAGTCTCTCTCCCTGGGCCCTGCAGCCAGTCTCTCTCCCTGGGCCCTGCAGCCAGTCTCTCCTTGGGCCCTGCAGCCAGTCTCTCTCCCTGGGCCCTGCAGTCAGTCTCTCCCTGGGCCCTGCAGTCAGTCTCTCCCCCTGGGCCATTCAGGCAGTCTCTCCCCCTGGGCCCTGCAGCCAGTCTCTCTCCCTGGGCCCTGCAGCCAGTCTCTCCCCCTGGGCCCTGCAGCCAGTCTCTCCTTGGGCCCTGCAGCCAGTCTCTCCCCCTGGGCCCTGCAGCCAGTCTATCCCTGGGCCCTGCAGCCAGTCTCTCTCCCTGGGCCCTGCAGCCAGTCTCTCCCCCTGGGCCCTGCAGCCTGTCTCTCTCCCTGGGCCCTGCAGCCAGTCTCTCCCTGGGCCCTGCAGCCAGTCTCTCCCTGGGCCCTGCAGTCAGTCTCTCTCCCTGGGCCCTGCAGCCAGTCTCTCCCTGGGCCCTGCAGCCTGTCTCTCCCTGGGCCCTGCAGCCTGTCTCTCCCCCTGGGCCCTGCAGCCAGTCTCTCCCTGGGCCCTGCAGCCAGTCTCTCTCCTTGGGCCCTGCAGCCAGTCTCTCCCCTGGGCCCTGCAGCCAGTCTCCCCCTGGGCCCTGCAGCCAGTCTCTCTCCCTGGGCCCTGCAGCCAGTATCTCTCACTGGGCCCTGCAGCCAGTCTGTCCCTGGGCCCTGCAGCCAGTCTCTCTCCCTGGGCCCTGCAGCCAGTCTCTCTCCCTGGGCCCTGCAGTCAGTCTCTCTCCCTGGGCCCTGCAGCCAGTCTCTCCCCCTGGGCCCTGCAGCCAGTCTCTCTCCCTGGGCCCTGCAGCCAGTCTCTCCCTGGGCCCTGCAGCCAGTCTCTCCCTGGGCTCTGCAGCCAGTCTCTCCCCCTGGGCCCTGCAGCCAGTCTCTCTCCCTGGGCCCTGCAGCCAGTCTCTCCCTGGGCCCTGCAGCCAGTCTCTCCCTGGGCCCTGCAGCCAGTCTCTCCCCCTGGGCCCTGCAGCCAGTCTCTCTCCCTGGGTCCTGCAGCCATTCTCTCCCTGGGCCCTGCAGCCAGTCTCCCCCTGGGCCCTGCAGCCAGTCTCTCTCCCCTGGACCCTGCAGCCAGTCTCTCTCCCTGGGCCCTGCAGCCTGTCTCTCCCCCTGGGCCCTGCAGCCAGTCTCTCTCCCTGGGGCCTGCAGTCAGTCTCTCTCCCTGGGCCCTGCAGCCAGTCTCTCTCCCTGGGCCCTGCAGCCAGTCTCTCTCCCTGGGCCCTGCAGCCAGTCTCTCCCTGGGCCCTGCAGCCAGTCTCTCTCCCTGGGCCCTGCAGCCAGTCTCTCCCTGGGCCCTGCAGCCAGTCTCTCCCCCTGGGCCCTGCAGCCAGTCTCTCTCCCTGGGTCCTGCAGCCAGTCTCTCCCTGGGCCCTGCAGCCAGTCTCCCCCTGGGCCCTGCAGCCAGTCTCTCTCCCCTGGACCCTGCAGCCAGTCTCTCTCCCTGGGCCCTTCAGCCAGTCTCTCCCCCTGGGCCCTGCAGCCAGTCTCTCCCCCTGGGCCCTGCAGCCAGTCTCTCTCCCTGGGGCCTGCAGTCAGTCTCTCCCCTGGGGCCTGCAGTCAGTCTCTCCCCTGGGCCCTGCAGCCAGTCTCTCTCCCTGGGCCCTGCAGCCAGTCTCTCTCCCTGGGCCCTGCAGCCAGTCTCTCCCTGGGCCCTGCAGCCAGTCTCTCTCTCTGGGCCCTGCAGCCAGTCTCTCCCTGGGCCCTGCAGTCAGTCTCTCCCTGGGCCCTGCAGCTAGTCTCTCCCCTGGGGCCTGCAGTCAGTCTCTCCCCTGGGCCCTGCAGCCAGTCTCTCTCCCTGGGCCCTGCAGCCAGTCTCTCTCCCTGGGCCCTGCAGCCAGTCTCTCCCTGGGCCCTGCAGCCAGTCTCTCTCTCTGGGCCCTGCAGCCAGTCTCTCCCTGGGCCCTGCAGTCAGTCTCTCCCTGGGCCCTGCAGCTAGTCTCTCCCCCTGGGCCCTGCAACCAGTCTCTCCCCCTGGGGCCTGCAGCTAGTCTCGCTTCCCAAAGACAACACCTCCAACAGTGCAGCACTCTTGCTAAGCAATTAAGTTGATTTCCACTGAGTTGAGGAATATTTTTTCACATAGATATTTATGTCTGTTCAGCCATACTTGATTGAAACAATCAGTGATTAATGTAATCAGTAAATTAGAGCTTTTAAAACAGGTAGGTTTGTGTCGACCTGTAGGTGGTTCTCAGTATTGGATCAGTCGCAGGCTGGCACTGTTCTAAGTTGATTAAAGCCACGGTTTACTTCTACTCCCGTCTCGAGTGAATTGATGGTTGCATCAATTTGTTGTCTTAGTGACTTAAAATGATGAATGGGTGGAAATTAATGAAAGGGGCCATTTAAATACTGTAAGCAATCTCATAAAGTATATTAAAATTGAAATCCCAGGTATGCAATGGATAGGAAATGGAGACTCAAAGGCCCTAAGTTTTGATGTTTGAAACAGCAATAAAAGTTTAACAACTGAGAGGTTAAACCCAGATCGAGAGCAATCATTCACAGAATTGCCAGGTCACTTGGGCATCGTTTTTAGCTTTCATGTGAATGAAGTGAAAACTGACATATTCATGAAGAATCATGATCGCTATTGATTTTAATGGGGGTGGAACTGTGATAATTGCCTCCTGATTTCTTTCAGTGTGCATAATTGTGTTACCAGATAAAGGGCCCAGGAAAACATGGAGGCTTAATTAGCATGTCACTTACCATCTTGTTCCTCTTTGCTCTGCACTGTTCAAAGATTTTCATGACATGTGGTACCTCTAAATAACTTTAAATACAGGGGTAGTCAGGCCCAATTCAACAGACCTGAATGTAGTCAGATCCAATTCAACAGGCCAGAATGTAGTCAGGTCCAATTTGACAGGCCATAATGTAGTCAGGTCCAATTCGACAGGCCTGAATGTAGTTAACTCCAATTCGACAGGCTTGAATGTAGTCAGGTCCAATTCGACAGGCCATAATGTAGTCAGGTCCAATTCGACAGGCCATAATGTAGTCAGGTCCAGTTCAAAATCCTGAATGCAGTCAACAGGCCAAAATGCAGTCAGGGCAATTCGACAGGCCTGAATGTAGTCAAGGCCAATTTGAAATCCTGAATGCAGTCAGGTCCAATTTTTACAGGCTTGAATATAGTCAGATCCAATTTGAAATCCTGAATGTAGTCAGGTCCAATTCGACAGGCTTGAATGTAGTCAGATCCAATTCAACAGGCTTGAATGTAGTCAGATCCAATTCAACAGGCTTGAATATACT
This sequence comes from Scyliorhinus torazame, assembly GCF_047496885.1. NCBI lineage: Eukaryota > Metazoa > Chordata > Chondrichthyes > Carcharhiniformes > Scyliorhinidae > Scyliorhinus > Scyliorhinus torazame. The sequence goes on along the minus strand of NC_092716.1, from coordinate 173,472,426 downwards.
CAGGTCCAATTCAACAGGTCTGAAACTCCAAGTTATATTTAGAACCACCACAGATCATTTGGATAACAAGTAGATTAGAAATGTTCTTTTTTTTTAATATATAAATTTAGAGTACTCAATTAATTTTTTCCAATTAAGGGGCAATTTTAGCTTGGCCAATCCACCTACTCTGCACATCTTTGGGTTGTGAGGACGAAACCCACGCAGACACGGGGAGAATGTGCAAACTCCACACGGACAGTGACCCAGAGCCGGGATCGAACCTGGGACCTCGGCGCCGTGAGGCAGCAGTACTACCACTGCGCCACCGTGCTGCCCTAGAAATGTTCTTTTAAGGGCGGCACGTGATGCAGTGGTTAGCGCTGGGACTACGGCACTGAGGACCTAGGTTCGAATCCCGGCCCTGGATCACTGTCCGTGTGGAGTTTGCACGTTCTCTCTGTGTCTGTGCGGGTTTCACCCCCACAACCCAAAGATGTGCAGGTTAGGTTTGGCCATGCTAAATTGCCCCATAATTGGGAGAAAAAAAATTGGGTAATCTAAATTTATTAAAAAAAAGAAATATTCTTTTAGACACTATATGGCACAAACTGTTATTGAAGCAGTTTTTAATTTTTTATGTAATCAATAGCTGCTTTAAAAAGACTATCAAAATGTATAAATCCTAAGTAGAGAAGGACAATTAGGCTAAATTTACAAGGAGGGAAATACCAGCAAAGAAATGATTGATGAGGTGGCCTGTTTCTGTGTTCTTACATGCTGCCCTTTTTCAGAAGTGGGGGATGAGATGGACTGAATCAGTGAGCCGTCAGCACTTCTGGTTGTAATTTACTGCAATAAAGTAGGGCGGGGAGTCTGGCAACTATCACAGAAGTAGACAAGCTAGTTGGTGATTAATGTGAAAGTAAAATTCCCCCATTGGAATCATTGCCACACAGAGTTCTGCAGGCTTGAATCTGCCACCATCCTGGTAACAAGTTTAGTCAATTTGCAGGTTTATGTGGGGAGCGACATGTAAAATAAACTTCTGTTACCCGGAAATTCCCCAAGTTCCTATTGCAGAACTTGCTGAATAGATTCAATAGGCATTAATAGATCTCTCGGGATCACTTGCCCAAGTAGAAATTTTTAATGAACCAACATGAAAGAAAGAAAACTCACATTTATAAGATTCTTGATTAATAAGGGGATCAGGGGTTATGGGGAGAAGGCAGGAGAATTGGGATAAGAAAAAATATCAGCCATGATTGAATGGCGGAGCAGACTCGATGGGCCGAGTGGACTAATTCTGCTGCTATGTCTTACGGTCTTACAAAGTTCTGTTCACTTTCTCAAGACAATGAAGTTGTTTTGAAATTCAGTCACTATGGTAACATAGACAGTAAAGAATCAGAAGGCAATTTGGTCCAGTAGTACAATCCTGACAAAAAACATTTAATAATAATAATCTTTATTGTCACAAGTAGGCTTACACTGCAATGAAGTTACTGTGAAAATCCCCTCGTCTCCATACTATGGCGCCTGTTCGGGTACACTGAGGGAGAATTCAAAATGTCCAAGTTACCTCACAGCATGTCTTTCGGGACTTGTGGGATGAAACTGGAGCACCCGGAGGAATCCCAGTGTTATGGGTCAGGGTTTCGAGAACCCCAAAGTGTATCGTGGAGTTCACCTGACCCACAACTTTTAATAGATTGTTGTATGGGGAGCACACGGCCCACTCTACAGGTACAGCAGAAAATGGACAAGTATTTCTTTAAAACAAAACAATCTTTATTCTATGAATTCAAGTTAACCTTTTTAAAACAAACAGTGAACATCTTAGCAACCAGTATATCAAATACAACCCCAAAGACTACACCACTAAGTAACCCTGTTAGCTGTCCTTTTAACATCCAAAAGACTTACCAAACCTTCAAACAGGAGCACATTAGGTTTACATTCAATACTGAGACCTTTTACAATTCTGGGTTCACCAAGTGATCCATAGATAGTCTTTGGATGGCAGAGATCAACCGTACAGCTCTTTGTTTAAACTTCAGATACAGCTCACTGAACAACACAGACACACCCAAGCTTTTTCTCAAACTGAAACTAAAAAGCAGAAGTAGAGCTCAGCTCCACCCACACTCTGACATCACTCCAGTAACATGAGCAGCTCCATTTCTTAAAGGTACATTTCTTAAACACCCATTTCTTAAAGGTACTCTCACATGACACCAGGCAGACACGGGGAGAACATGCAGACTCTGCACAGCCAGTGACCCAGGCTGGGAATCGAACCTGGGACCGTGGCACTGTGAAGGAACAGTGCTAATCACTGTACTACTGTGCCGCCCCAAGTTTCTTGAAGGCAAAACAATCACCACACTGTCTTGATATGTTTGGTACCTTTATCTGGTTCTTTGTTTATCCATCCCTTCTACAATCCAGCTGTAAGGGGAAAATTCGGGACAACGGATCAAGACCATAAATCATGGCTAACACTGTACCAGAAACAGGCAGGCAAAGGGTTAAATCAGATGAATAGCACAGAAAGACCACACTTAAAAACCACAGACACAGATCCTATCAGGACAATAAAAGTATTCCCTGCAAAAGTATACAAAGCCTGCATTTAACACCTCGTTATGAAACCCGGAACATATCTCAACTGCCACCCACAAGCCATCACCATTTAATCTAGTTACAGGGAGTTCTATTGTGAACCTAAATAAATCCTATTATCACCATTTAATCTAGTTAAAGGGAGCTCTATTGTGAACCTAAATAAATCCTATTAAAATGCATGGTATTGACGTCAGAACCAGGAAGCCCGCGAAAAACTATGAATGAATGAAATCATGAATGAATGGGCTGTGAAGTGGGAACCGGTAATGGCCCAATCATGTCTGCAGGATAAAGCTGTAACTATGCATGAACCCAAAAGCCGGCCAAAACTTGTAAGAAATCTGTACTATATAAGATAAAGCCTTTCTGTATGTATTTTGAGTTCAGTGTGGACCGTGCTGTCTTTTAACGCCGGCCCGCTGTTCTCCCTGGAGCTTCAGACAATAAACCCTGTCTTGCGATTCAAACTTCTGACTCTGGCTGACTTTTTCCCTGCAACACAGCCGTCCCTGGTAACCAGCAAAATGCCCGCACATACAAACTGACAGAGAAACAGACTGTAGAGTGCATTCAGCCAGCCAGGGATAAATTTTTGGCATGAGGCAGAATTTTGATTTCAATTACAACCTGTCTAAGTCACACACAGCGGAAGAATTCAGGTTCAATTGCTCGCAGGGGCCACTCGATTTTGTTTGTTGTTTGTGTGCAGCCGATTTGCTGAAGTATGCGGGCGCTTTATATATCTTTGCATGGCTGTGCAAGTGTGGTAATGTTTCTGTGCGGCATGCATGTGAGGTTTGGGTTTGTTGAGCGACCGTTGGAGAGATCCTTAGTCAGCCTTGAGTTAGATCATCTCAATTGGGGCAGGAGTAAGGTTATGGTAAATGGCCACAGGAAAACATCAGCCAGGGTTCCTGTCCCTGATCTCTATCCAGAAAGTGTGTTGTGTGTATGTGTGGTGGGGGGGTGGGGGGCGATCGGGCAAATGGCATTAGCAGATTTAATCATGATGCCCTCATTGGTTGAATAGCATGCTGGTATTCACTGTCCAACTGTTAGGTCTGCCACCTTCAAGGTTTACACAAAGAAAAACATGTTTGACTGAGGTACTAGAGGTTGTCTAAGTTCCCACTGAACCGTATCCCAGCAATGAGTCAGTGCTTTCAACATGAGGGCGAGACTAATGGTAAAATAAAAGGGCGAAGAGAGGAAATGGTCAAGTGCAGGTAAATCATGTGGAGCCAACCTGTCCCTCACTAGTTACAACAGACCTAAGTGTAGTGTAGGTGTGTAGGTTTGCTGCACAACGAGGTTATAAGATACAATGTGTAACAGATAATCCCAACCACAAATAGCTCCAAATTCAGGCAAATAGGGGCTGTTTAGCACAGGGCTAAATCGCTGGCTTTGAAAGCAGACCAAGGCAGACCAGCAGCACAGTTCAATTCCCGTAACAGCCTCCCCGAACAGGCGCTGGAATGTGGCAACTAGGGGCTTTTCACAGTAACTTCATTGAAGCCTACTTGTGACAATAAGTGATTTTCATTTTCATTTTCAATTCCCAACAGGAAAGAATTCAGTTGTTCATGAGTGTTTGCGTATTTCATCACATGGCTTTGGGAGGAGAGCCTGGAATAGTGAGTCACAGCCTTTACTTTACCAAGACTGCTCAGCTACTCTGTATCATTGACACGGTTGAGAGATCTGACAACTCTCAATTAATTTACAGCCAGTCTGTGGAAGGAGTAACAAGAGCACAAGACTTCCTTAACTGAATTGTAAATGTTCGGTCATTTCTCTCCCACAATCAGTCTCTAACACTCCACCATCTCTCCAGCTCCCACATCTGTCACCATCTCAACAACCTGTTACTGTCTCTCTTGATGGTGATCCTATCACTTTGAATTCCAGAATCCGGAAAAGCTGAGAAAACTTTCCTGCAGGAGACTGCCCTCTTATTATGATAGGCAGTTTTATTTTTGCTTAGTTACATGCCTGACATGTGTGGAAAACCATCACCGTGAGCCTCTGAATAGGGTGGCAGGGCAGCACAGTGGTTAGCACTGCTGCATCACAGTGCTGAGGACCCGGGTTTGATCCTGTCCCTGGGTCACTGTCCATATGGAGTTTGCACATTCTCCTCGAGTCTGTGTGGACCTCACCCCCACAACACAAAGATGTGCAGGACAGGTGGATTGGCCACACTAAATTGTCCCTTAATTGGAAAAAAATAATTGGGTATTCTGAATTTATTTAAAAAACACGAGCCTCTGAACCAAGCCACTTGGAAATCTACCTCTGTGGAACGTCTGCTCACTCTCTCTCCCCATAGAGACACATCCTAATTGATTGATTCCAGACAGTTTTGAGACAGGTTGACAGACCCATCATTTAATGGCTCCGATGTGTCATTGCTGGAGGTTGAGCTGTAAAACGCACCCAATACTGAGCAGTGGTAAATTTCATGTTGCTTCATGACAGCTGGAGAGATAGTGACCAATGTGTGAGCTGGAGCGATGGTGACAGATGTGGTGGCACTGTGGCATAGTGGTTAGCACTGCTGCCTCACAGCGCCAGGGACACAGGTTCACTTCCAGCTTGGGTGACTGTCTGTGTGGAAATGGCACCTTCTCCCCGTGTCTACGTAGGTTTCCTCTGGGTGCTCTGGTTTCCTCCCAAAGTCCAAAAATGTACATGTTATGTCATGTGAGAGTACCTTTAAGAAATGGGTGTTTAAGAAATGTACCTTTAAGAAAAGGGTGTTTATCAGTGATGTCAGAGTGTGGGTGGAGCTGGGCTGTTTTCGTTTTCGGCTGTTTGCTGCAGGGTGTGTTTTAGTTTCGTTTTCAGTGTTGGAGCTGAAGCCAGACGAGCAGGTGTACTGTTGATCTCTCTGCCATAAAAAGACTATCTCTTGATCATTTGGTGAATTCAGAATTATAAATGTTCTCAGTAGTGAATGTAAACCTAATGTGCTTCTGTTAAAAGGTGCTTCTTCTGTCTTCTCGATGTTGTTTGGGAATTTATTTAGGATTAATTAGTGTTGTATTCTTTGGGGGTTGTATAGCTGCAGACTGACTGACTGACCGGCTAGCTGCAGACTGACTGACTGGCTAGCTGCAGACTGACTGACTGACTGGCTAGTTGCAGACTGACTGACTGACTGGTTAGCTGCAGCCTGACTGACTGACCGGCTAGCTGCAGACTGACTGACTGGCTAGCTGCAGACTGACTGACTGACTGGCTGCAGACTGACTGACTGACTGGCGAGCTGCAGACTGACTGACTGACTGGCTAGCTGCAGACTGGCTGACTGGTTAGCTGCAGACTGACTGACTGACTGGCTGCAGACTGACTGACTGACTGGTTAGCTGCAGACTGACTGACTGACTGGCTAGGTGCAGACTGACTGACTGACTGGCTAGTTGCAGACTGACTGACTGACTGGTTAGCTGCAGCCTGACTGACTGACCGGCTAGCTGCAGACTGACTGACTGGCTAGCTGCAGACTGACTGACTGACTGGCTGCAGACTGACTGACTGACTGGCGAGCTGCAGACTGACTGACTGGCTGGTTAGCTGCAGACTGACTGACTGACTGGCTAGCTGCAGACTGGCTGACTGGTTAGCTGCAGACTGACTGACTGACTGGCGAGCTGCAGACTGACTGACTGACTGGCTAGCTGCAGACTGGCTGACTGGCTAGCTGCAGACTGACTGACTGACTGGCTGCAGACTGACTGACTGGCTAGCTGCAGACTGACTGACTGGCTGGCTAGCTGCAGACTGACTGACTGACTGGCTGCAGACTGACTGACTGACTGGCGAGCTGCAGACTGACTGACTGACTGGCTAGCTGCAGACTGGCTGACTGGTTAGCTGCAGACTGACTGACTGACTGGCTGCAGACTGACTGACTGGCTAGCTGCAGACTGACTGACTGACTGGCTGCAGACTGACTGACTGACTGGCGAGCTGCAGACTGACTGACTGACTGGCTGGCTGCAGACTGGCTGACTGGTTAGCTGCAGACTGACTGACTGACTGGCTGCAGACTGACTGACTGACTGGTTAGCTGCAGACTGACTGACTGACTGGCTAGCTGCAGACTGACTGACTGGCCAGCTGCAGACTGACTGACTGACTGGCTAGCTGCAGACTGACTGACTGACTGGCTGCAGACGGACTGACTGACTGGTTAGCTGCAGACTGACTGTCTAGCTGCAGACTGACTGACTGACTGGTTAGCTGCAGACTGACTGTTTAGCTGCAGACTGACTGACTGACTGGTTAGCTGCAGACTGACTGACTGACTGGCTGGCTAGCTGCAGACTGACTGACTGACTGACTGGCTAGCTGCAGACTGACTGACTGACTGGCTGCAGACTGACTGACTGACTGACTGGCTAGCTGTAGACTGACTGACTGACTGGTTAGCTGCAGACTGACTGACTGACTGGTCAGCTGCAGACTGACTGACTGACTGGCTAGCTCCAGACTGACTGACTGACTGGCTAGCTGCAGACTGACTGACTGACTGGCTGCAGACGGACTGACTGACTGGCTAGCTGCAGACTGACTGACTGACTGGTCAGCTGCAGACTGACTGACTGGCTAGCTCCAGACTGACTGACTGACTGGTTAGCTGCAGACTGACTGACTTACTGGCGAGCTGCAGACTGACTGACTGACTGGTTAGCTGCAGACTGACTGACTTACTGGCGAGCTGCAGACTGACTGACTGACTGACTGGCTAGCTGCAGACTGACTGACTGACTGGCTAGCTGCAGACTGACTGACTGACTGGTCAGCTGCAGACTGACTGACTGACTGGCTAGCTCCAGACTGACTGACTGACTGGCTAGCTGCAGACTGACTGACTGACTGGCTGCAGACTGACTGACTGACTGGCTAGCTCCAGACTGACTGACTGACTGGTCAGCTGCAGACTGACTGACTGACTGGCTAGCTCCAGACTGACTGACTGACTGGCTAGCTCCAGACTGACTGACTGACTGGCTAGCTGCAGACTGACTGACTGACTGGCTGCAGACTGACTGACTGACTGGCGAGCTCCAGACTGACTGACTGGCTAGCTGTAGACTGACTGACTGACTGGTTAGCTGCAGACTGACTGACTGACTGGCTGGCTGCAGACTGACTGACTGACTGACTGGCTGCAGACTGACTGACTGACTGGCTAGCTCCAGACTGACTGACTGACTGGTTAGCTGCAGACTGACTGACTGACTGGCTAGGTGCAGACTGACTGACTGACTGGTTAGCTGCAGACTGACTGACTGACTGGTTAGCTGCAGACTGACTGACTGACTGGCTAGGTGCAGACTGACTGACTGACTGGCTGCAGACTGACTGACTGACTGGTCAGCTGCAGACTGACTGACTGACTGGCTAGGTGCAGACTGACTGACTGACTGGCTGCAGACTGACTGACTGACTGGTTAGCTGCAGACTGACTGACTGTCTAGCTCCAGACTGACTGACTGACTGGCTGCAGACTGACTGACTGACTGGCTGGCTGCAGACTGACTGACTGACTGGCTGCAGACTGACTGACTGACTGGTCAGCTGCAGACTGACTGACTGACTGGCTAGCTGCAGACTGACTGACTGACTGGCTGCAGACTGACTGACTGACTGGCTAGCTCCAGACTGACTGACTGACTGGCTAGGTGCAGACTGACTGACTGACTGGCTGCAGACTGACTGACTGACTGGCTAGCTCCAGACTGACTGGCTAGGTGCAGACTGACTGACTGACTGGCTGCAGACTGACTGACTGACTGGTTAGCTGCAGACTGACTGACTGTCTAGCTCCAGACTGACTGACTGAATAGCTGCAGACTGACTGACTGACTGGTTAGCTGCAGACTGACTGACTGACTGGCTGCAGGCTGACTGACTGACTGGCTAGCTCCAGACTGACTGACTGACTGGCTAGGTGCAGACTGACTGACTGACTGGCTGCAGACTGACTGACTGACTGGTTAGCTGCAGACTGACTGACTGTCTAGCTCCAGACTGACTGACTGAATGGCTGCAGACTGACTGACTGACTGGCTAGCTGCAGACTGACTGACTGACTGGCTAGCTGCAGACTGACTGACTGACTGGCTAGGTGCAGACTGACTGACTGACTGGCTGCAGACTGACTGACTGACTGGCTAGCTCCAGACTGACTGACTGACTGGCTAGGTGCAGACTGACTGACTGACTGGCTGCAGACTGACTGACTGACTGGTTAGCTGCAGACGGACTGACTGTCTAGTTCCAGACTGACTGACTGAATGGCTGCAGACTGACTGACTGACTGGCTAGCTGCAGACTGACTGACTGACTGGCTAGCTGCAGACTGACTGACTGACTGGCTAGCTGCAGACTGACTGACTGACTGGCTGCAGACTGACTGACTGACTGGCTGCAGACTGACTGACTGGTTGGTTAGCTGCAGACTGACTGACTGACTGGCTAGCTGCAGACTGACTGACTGACTGGCTGCAGACTGACTGACTGGCTGGCGAGCTGCAGACTGACTGACTGACTGGCTAGCTGCAGACTGACTGACTGACTGGTTAGCTGCAGACTGACTGACTGACTGGCTGCAGACTGACTGACTGACTGGCTGCAGACTGACTGACTGGCTGGTTAGCTGCAGACTGACTGACTGACTGGCTAGCTGCAGACTGACTGACTGGCTGGCTAGCTCCAGACTGACTGACGGGTTAGCTGCGGACTGACTGACTGGCTGGCTAGCTGCAGACTGATTGACTGACTGGCTAGCTGCAAACTGACTGACTGGCTGGTTAGCTGCAGACTGACTGACTGGCTGCAGACTGACTGACTGACTGGCTGCAGACTGACTGACTGGCTGGTTAGCTGCAGACTGACTGACTGACTGGCTAGCTGCAGACTGACTGACTGAATGGCTAGTTACAGACTGACTGACTGACTGGCTAGCTCCAGACTGACTGACTGGTTAGCTGCGGACTGACTGACTGGCTGGCTAGCTGCAGACTGATTGACTGACTGGCTAGTTACAGACTGACTGACTGACTGACTGGCTAGCTGCAAACTGACTGACTGGCTGGTTAGCTGCAGACTGACTGACTGACTGGCTAGCTGCAGACTGACTGACTGACTTACTGGCTAGCTTCAGACTGATTGACTGACTGGCTAGCTGCAGACTGACTGACTGACTGGTTATCTGCAGACTGACTGACTAGCTGCAGACTGACTGACTGACTGACTGGCTGCAGACTGACTGACTGGCTAGCTGCAGACTGACTGACTTTCCGGTTAGCTGCAGACTGACTGACTGACTGGCTGCAAACTGACTGACTGGCTGGCTAGCTGCAGACTGACTGACTGACTGGTTAGCTGCAGACTGACTGACTGGCTGGCTAGCTGCAGACTGACTGACTGACTGGCTAGCTGCAGACTGACTGACTGACAGGTTAGCTGCAGACTGACTGACTGGCTGGCTGCAAACGGACTGACTGACTGGCTAGCTGCAGACTGACTGACTTTCTGGTTAGCTGCAAACTGACTGACTGACTGACTGGCTGCAGACTGACTGACTGACTGGCTAGCTGCAGACTGACTGACTGACTGGTTAGCTGCAGACTGACTGACTGGCTAGCTGCAGACTGACTGACTGACAGGTTAGCTGCAGACTGACTGACTGGCTGGCTGCAAACGGACTGACTGACTGGCTAGCTGCAGACTGACTGACTTTCTGGTTAGCTGCAAACTGACTGACTGACTGGCTGCCTGCAGACTGACTGACTGGCTAGCTGCAGACTGACTGACTTTCTGATTAGCTGCAAACTGACTGACTGACTGGCTGCCTGCAGACTGACTGACTGGTTAGCTGCAGACTGACTGACTGACTGGCTAGCTGCAGACTGACTGACTGGTTAGCTGCAGACTGACTGACTGGCTAGCTGCAGACTGACTGACTGACCGGCTATCTGCAGACTGACTGACTGGCTAGCTGCAGACTGATTGACTGACTGGCTAGTTACAGACTGACTGACTGACTGGCTAGCTGCAGACTGACTGACTGACCGGCTAGCTGCAGACTGACTGACATACCGGCTAGCTGCAGACTGACTGACTGGCTAGCTGCAGACTGATTGACTGACTGGCTAGTTACAGACTGACTGACTGACTGGCTAGCTGCAGACTGACTGACTGACCGGCTAGCTGCAGACTGACTGACTGGCTAGCTTCAGACTGACTGACTGGCTAGCTGCAGACTGACTGACTGACTGGCTAGCTGCAGACTGACTGACTGACTGGCTAGCTCCAGACTGACTGACTGACTGGCTAGCTGCAGACTGATTGACTGACTGGCTAGTTACAGACTGACTGACTGACTGGCTAGCTGCAGACTTACTGACTGACTGGCTAGCTGCAGACTGACTGACTGGCTAGCTGCAGGCTGACTGGCTGACTGGCGAGCTGCAGACTGACTGACTGGCTAGCTGCAGACTGACTGACTGACTGGTTAGCTGCTGACTGACTGACTGACTGGTTAGCTGCAGACTGACTGACTGGCTAGCTGCAGACTGACTGACTGACAGGTTAGCTGCAGACTGACTGACTGGCTGGCTGCAAACGGACTGACTGACTGGCTAGCTGCAGACTGACTGACTTTCTGGCGAGCTGCAGACTGACTGACTGACTGGCTAGCTGCAAACTGACTGACTGACTGGCTGCCTGCAGACTGACTGACTGACTGGCTAGCTGCAGACTGACTGACTGGCTAGCTGCAGACTGACTGACTGACTGGCTAGCTGCAGACTGACTGACTGGTTAGCTGCAGACTGACTGACTGGCTAGCTGCAGACTGACTGACTGACCGGCTAGCTGCAGACTGACTGACTGACTGGCTAGCTGCAGACTGACTGACTGGCTAGCTGCAGACTGATTGACTGACTGGCTAGTTACAGACTGACTGACTGACTGGCTAGCTGCAGACTGACTGACATACCGGCTAGCTGCAGACTGACTGACTGGCTAGCTTCAGACTGACTGACTGGCTAGCTGCAGACTGACTGACTGACCGGCTAGCTGCAGACTGACTGACTGGCTAGCTGCAGACTGATTGACTGACTGGCTAGTTACAGACTGACTGACTGACTAGCTGCAGACTGACTGACTGACCGGCTAGCTGCAGACTGACTGACTGGCTAGCTTCAGACTGACTGACTGGCTAGCTGCAGACTGATTGACTGACTGGCTAGTTACAGACTGACTGACTGACTGGCTAGCTTCAGACTTACTGACTGACTGGCTAGCTGCAGACTGACTGACTGGCTAGCTGCAGGCTGACTGACTGACTGGCTAGCTCCAGACTGACTGACTGGTTAGCTGCTGACTGACTGACTGACTGGCTAGCTGCAGAATGACTGACTGACTGGCTAGCTGCAGACTGACTGACTGACTAGCTGCAGACTGACTGACTGACTGGCTAGCTGCAGAATGACTGGCTAGCTGCAGACTGACTGACTGGCTGGCTGGCTGCAGACTGACTGACTGGCTGGCTGGCTGCAGACTGACTGACTGGGTGGCTAGCTGCAGACTGACTGACTGGCTGGCTGCAGACTGACTGACTGGCTGGCTGGCTGCAGACTGACTGACTGGGTGGCTGCAGACTGACTGACTGGCCAGCTGCAGACTGACTGACTGACTGGCTAGCTGCAGACTGACTGACTGGCTGGCTGCAGACTGACTGACTGGCTGGCTGGCTGCAGACTGACTGACTGACTGGTTAGCTGCAGACTGACTGACTGGTTAGCTGCAGACTGACTGACTGACCGGCTAGCTGCAGACTGACTGACTGGCTGGTTAGCTGCAGACTGACTGACTGACTGGCTAGCTGCAGACTGACTGACTGACTGGTTAGCTGCAGACTGACTGACTGACCGGCTAGCTGCAGACTGACTGACTGGCTGGTTAGCTGCAGACTGACTGACTGACTGGCTAGCTGCAGACTGACTGACTGGCTGGCTAGCTGCAGACTGACTGACTGACTGGTTAGCTGCAGACTGACTGACTGACTGGCTGCAGACTGGCTGACTGGCAAGCTGCAGACTGACTGACTGACTGGCTGCAGACTGACTGACTGGCTAGCTGCAGACTGACTGACTGACTGGTTAGCTGAAGACTGACTGACAGACCGGCTAGCTGCAGACTGACTGACTGACTGGCTGCAGACTGACTGACTGGCTAGCTGCAGACTGACTGACTGACTGGTTAGCTGAAGACTGACTGACTGACTGGCTGCAGACTGACTGACTGGTTAGCTGCAGACTGACTGACTGACTGGCTGCAGACTGACTGACTGGCTAGCTCCAGATTGACTGACTGGTTAGCTGCGGACTGACTGACTGGCTAGTTACAGACTGACTGACTGACTGGTTAGCTGCAGACTGATTGACTGACTGGCTAGTTACAGACTGACTGACTGACTGGCTAGTTACAGACTGACTGACTGACTGGCTAGCTGCAGACTTACTGACTGACTGGCTAGCTGCAGACTGACTGACTGGCTAGCTGCAGGCTGACTGACTGACTGGCGAGCTGCAGACTGACTGACTGGCTAGCTGCAGACTGACTGACTGACTGGTTAGCTGCTGACTGACTGACTGACTGGCTAGCTGCAGAATGACTGACTGACTGGTTAGCTGCAGACTGGCTGACTGGCTAGCTGCAGACTGACTGACTGGTTAGCTGCAGACTTACTGACTGGCTGGCTGCAAACTGACTGACTGACTAGCTGCAGACTGACTGACTGACTGGCTAGCTGCAGAATGACTGGCTAGCTGCAGACTGACTGACTGACTGGCTAGCTGCAGACTGACTGACTGGCTGGCTGCAGACTGACTGACTGGCTGGCTGGCTGCAGACTGACTGACTGGGTGGCTGCAGACTGGCTGATTGACTGGTTAGCTGCAGACTGACTGGCTGGCTAGCTGCAGACTGACTGATTGACTGGTTAGCTGCAGACTGACTGACTGGTTAGCTGCAGACTGACTGACTGGCTGGTTAGCTGCAGCCTGACTGACTGACCGGCTAGCTGCAGACTGACTGACTGGCTGGTTAGCTGCAGACTGACTGACTGACTGGCTAGCTGCAGACTGACTGACTGACTGGTTAGCTGCAGACTGACTGACTGACCGGCTAGCTGCAGACTGACTGACTGGCTGGTTAGCTGCAGACTGACTGACTGACTGGCTAGCTGCAGACTGACTGACTGGCTGGCTAGCTGCAGACTGACTGACTGACTGGTTAGCTGCAGACTGACTGACTGACTGGCTGCAGACTGGCTGACTGGCAAGCTGCAGACTGACTGACTGACTGGCTGCAGACTGACTGACTGGCTAGCTGCAGACTGACTGACTGACTGGTTAGCTGAAGACTGACTGACAGACCGGCTAGCTGCAGACTGACTGACTGACTGGCTGCAGACTGACTGACTGGCTAGCTGCAGACTGACTGACTGACTGGTTAGCTGAAGACTGACTGACTGACTGGCTGCAGACTGACTGACTGGTTAGCTGCAGACTGACTGACTGACTGGCTGCAGACTGACTGACTGGCTAGCTCCAGACTGACTGACTGGTTAGCTGCGGACTGACTGACTGGCTAGTTACAGACTGACTGACTGACTGGTTAGCTGCAGACTGATTGACTGACTGGCTAGTTACAGACTGACTGACTGACTGGCTAGCTGCAGACTGACTGACTGGCTAGTTACAGACTGACTGACTGACTGGCTAGCTGCAGACTGACTGACTGGCTAGCTGCAGACTGACTGACTGACTGGTTAGCTGCAGACTGACTGACTGACAGGCTAGTTACAGACTGACTGACTGACTGGCTAGCTGCAGACTGACTGACTGGCTAGCTGCAGACTGACTGACTGACTGGCTAGCTGCAGACTGACTGACTGACAGGCTTGTTACAGACTGACTGACTGGCTAGCTGCAGACTGACTGACTGGCTGGCTGCAGACTGACTGACTGGCTGGCTGCAGACTGGCTGACTGACTGGCTAGCTGCAGACTGACTGACTGACAGGCTAGTTACAGACTGACTGACTGACTGGTTAGCTGCAGACTGACTGACTGGCTGGTTAGCTGCAGCCTGACTGACTGACTGGATGGCTGCAAACTGACTGACTGGCTAGCTGCAGACTGACTGACTGGCTGGCTGCAGACTGACTGACTGGCTGGCTGGCTGCAGACTGACTGACTGGCTGGTTAGCTGCAGACTGACTGACTGGCTAGCTGCAGACTGACTGACTGACTGGCGAGCTGCAGACTGACTGACTGACTGGCGAGCTGCAGACTGACTGACTGGCTGGCTGCAGACTGACTAACTGGCTGGCTGGCTGCAGACTGACTGACTGGCTGGTTAGCTGCAGACTGACTGACTGGCTAGCTGCAGACTGACTGACTGACTGGCGAGCTGCAGACTGACTGACTGACTGACTGGCGAGCTGCAGACTGACTGACTGGCTGGTTAGCTGCAGACTGACTGACTGGCTAGCTGCAGACTGACTGACTGGCTGGCTGCAGACTGACTGACTGGCTGGCTGGCTGCAGACTGACTGACTGGCTGGTTAGCTGCAGACTGACTGACTGGTTAGCTGCAGACTGACTGACTGACTGACTGGCTGCAGACTGACTGACTGACTGGCTGCAGACTGACTGACTGACTGGCTAGGTGCAGACTGACTGACTGGCTAGCTGCAGACTGACTGACTGGCTGGTTAGCTGCAGACTGACTGACTGACTGGCTAGCTGCAGACTGACTGACTGACTGGTTAGCTGCGGACTGGCTGACTGGCTAGCTGCAGACTGACTGACTGGCTAGCTGCAAACTGACTGACTGACTGGTTAGCTGCAGACTGACTGACTGACTGGCTGCAGACTGACTGACTGGTTAGCTGCTGACTGACTGACTGACTGGTTAGCTGCAGACTGACTGACTGCTAGCTGCAGACTGACTGACTGACTGGCTGCAGACTGACTGACTGACTGGCTAGGTGCAGACTGACTGACTGGCTAGCTGCAGACTGACTGACTGGCTGGTTAGCTGCAGACTGACTGACTGACTGGCTAGCTGCAGACTGACTGACTGGCTAGCTGCAAACTGACTGACTGACTGGTTAGCTGCAGACTGACTGACTGACTGGCTGCAGACTGACTGACTGACTGACTGGCTAGCCGCAGACTGACTGACTGGCTAGCTGCAAACTGACTGACTGGCTAGCTGCAAACTGACTGACTGACTGGCTAGCTGCAGACTGACTGACTGACTGGCTGCAGACTGACTGACTGGCTAGCTGCAAACTGACTGACTGACTGGCTAGCTGCAGACTGACTGACTGACTGGCTAGCTGCAGACTGACTGACTGACTGGCTGCAGACTGACTGACTGGCTAGGTGCAGACTGACTGACTGGCTGGCTAACTGCAGACTGACTGACTGGCTGGCTAACTGCAGACTGACTGACTGACTGGTTAGCTGCAGACTGACTGACTGACTGGCTGCAGACTGACTGACTGGCTAGCTGCAGACTGACTGACTGGCTGGTTAGCTGCAGACTGACTGACTGACTGGCTAGCTGCAGACTGACTGACTGACTGGCTAGCTGCAGACTGACTGACTGACTGGCTAGTTACAGACTGACTGACTGACTGACTGGCTAGCTGCAAACTGACTGACTGGCTGGTTAGCTGCAGACTGACTGACTGACTGGCTAGCTGCAGACTGACTGACTGACTGGCTAGCTGCAGACTGACTGACTAGCTGCAGACTGACTGACTGACTGGTTAGCTGCAGACTGACTGACTAGGTGCAGACTGACTGACTGACTGGTTAGCTGCAGACTGACTGACTGACTGGTTAGCTGCAGACTGACTGACGGACTGGTTAGCTGCAGACTGACTGACTGGCTAGCTGCAAATTGACTGACTGACTGGTTAGCTGCAGACTGACTGACTGACTGGTTAGCTGCAGACTGACTGACGGACTGGTTAGCTGCAGACTGACTGACTAGCTGCAGACTGACTGACTGACTGGTTAGCTGCAGACTGACTGACTAGGTGCAGACTGACTGATTGACAGGCTAGTTACAGACTGACTGACTGACTGGCTGCAGACTGACTGGCTGACTGGTTAGCTGCAGTTTGACTGACTGGTTAGCTGCAGACTGACTGACTGACTGGTTAGCTGCAGACTGACTGACTGACTGGCGAGCTGCAGACTGACTGAATAGCTGCAGACTGACTGACTGACGGACTGGTTAGCTGCAGACTGACTGACTAGCTGCAGACTGACTGACTGACTGACTGGCTAGCTGCAGACTGACTGACTGACTGGCTAGCTGCTGACTGACTGACTGGCTAGCTGCAGACTGACTGACTGACTGGCTGGCTGCAGACTGACTGACTGACTGGCTGGCTGCAGACTGACTGACTGACTGGCTGGCTGCAGACTGACTGACTGACTGGCTAGCTGCAGACTTACTGACTGGCTAGCTGCAGACTTACTGACTGGCTGGCTGCAGACTGACTGACTGACTGGCTGGCTGCAGACTGACTGACTGACTGGCTCGCTGCAGACTGACTGACTGACTGGCTGGCTGCAGACTGACTGACTGACAGGCTGGCTGCAGACTGACTGACTGACTGGCTAGCTGCAGACTGACTGACTGACTGGCTGGCTGCAGATTGACTGACTGACTGACTAGTTACAGACTGACTGACTGACTGGCTGGCTGCAGACTGACTGACTGACTGGCTGGCTGCAGATTGACTGACTGACTGACTGGCTGCAGACTGACTGGCTGACTGGTTAGCTGCAGTTTGACTGACTGACTGACTGGTTATCTGCAGTTTGACTGACTTACTGACTGGTTAGCTGCAGTTTGACTGACTGACTGACTGGCTAGCTGCAGACTGACTGAATAGCTGCAGACTGACTGACTGGTGATAATTTGAATATCTGTCTGGCCCCGGTTCCAGATTCTGGGGCGTAATTGTCCGTTATCGGCGGAAAGTCCGCCGATCGGCGCAAAAAACGGCGCAAATCCGACTTGCGTCACGTAGGAAAAATGGGTCGAAAGTCTCCGGCCCGAAATGGGCTAGCAGCGACGTAACGGGATCCGCGCTTGCGCAATGGTTCACGCTGTGAAGCATCATACGCGCCGCACGGCGTGACGGCTCATAAGGCCGCGCTGCTCCCCCCCACCCGACCGCAACACCCGACTGGATGGCTGGCCGCCGCTCAGCCCCGAGGTTCGAGTCACGGGATGTTGAGGCGCCCCTGGACACGGTGGATCAGAGGAGGGAGGCCCTGTATCCTGGGCACGGCCGCAGAGTTGCCCCACGCCACAGCCGGCGTCTGTGGAGGGAAGTGGCAGAGGCCGTTACCGCTGCGGCCCTGACACCACGGACAGGCACCCAGTGCCACAAGAAGGTGAACGACTCGTCAGAGCAGGCAGGGTGAGCCTCCCCCATGTCCCCCCCTCCCCCATATCCCCCCTCCCCCATATCCCCCCCTCCCCATATCCCCCCTCCCCATATCCCCCCTCCCCCATATCCCCCCTCCCCCATATCCCCCCTCCCCATGTCGCCCCCTCCCCATGTCCCCCCTCCCCATATCCCCCCTCCCAAAAAACCCCTCCCCATATCCCCCATATCCCCCCTCCCCCACATCCCCCCTCCCCATATCCCCCCTCCCCCCTCCCCATATCCCCCCTCCCCATATCCCCCTCCCCCATGTCCCCCCCTCCCCATGTCCCCCCTCCCCCATATCCCCCCTCCCCCATATCCCCCCTCCCCAAAACCCCCCTCCCCATATCCCCCCTTCCCCCATATCCCCCCTTCCCCCATATCCCCCATCCCCCATATCCCACCTCCCCCATATCCCCCTCCCCCATATCCCCCCTCCCCCATATCCCCCCTCCCCATATCCCCCCTGCCCCATATCCCTCCTTCACCCATATCCCCCTCCCCCATATCCCCCCCATATCCCCCCTCCCCCATATCCCCCCCATATCCCCCCTCCCCATATCCCCCCTCCCCCATATCCCCCTTCCCCCATATCCCCCTCCCCATATCCCCCTCCCCATATCCTCCCTCCCCCATATCCTCCCTCCCCCATAACCCCCCTTCCCCCATATCCCCCCTCCCCATATCCCCCCTCCCCATACCCCCCCATATCCCCCCTACCCCATATCCCCCCTACCCCATATCCCCCCTACCCCATATCCCCTTCCCCCATATCCCCCCTTCCCCCATATCCCCCCTTCCCCCATATCCCCATATCCCCCCTCCCCATATCCCCCCTCACCCATATCCCCCCTCACCCATATCCCCCCTCACCCATATCCCCCCTCACCCATATCCCCCCTCCCCATATCCCCCCTCCCCATATCCCCCTCCCCCATGTCCCCCCCTCCCCATGTCCCCCCTCCCCCATATCCCCCCTCCCCCATATCCCCCCTCCCCAAAACCCCCCTCCCCATATCCCCCCTTCCCCCATATCCCCCCTTCCCCCATATCCCCCATCCCCCATATCCCACCTCCCCCATATCCCCCTCCCCCATATCCCCCCTCCCCAAAACCCCCCTCCCCATATCCCCCCTTCCCCCATATCCCCCCTTCCCCCATATCCCCCATCCCCCATATCCCACCTCCCCCATATCCCCCTCCCCCATATCCCCCCTCCCCCATATCCCCCCTCCCCATATCCCCCCTGCCCCATATCCCTCCTTCACCCATATCCCCCTCCCCCATATCCCCCCATATCCCCCCTCCCCCATATCCCCCCCATATCCCCCCTCCCCATATCCCCCCTCCCCCATATCCCCCTTCCCCCATATCCCCCTCCCCATATCCTCCCTCCCCCATATCCTCCCTCCCCCATATCCTCCCTCCCCCATAACCCCCCTTCCCCCATATCCCCCCTCCCCATATCCCCCCTCCCCATACCCCCCATATCCCCCCTACCCCATATCCCCCCTACCCCATATCCCCCCTACCCCATATCCCCTTCCCCCATATCCCCCCTTCCCCCATATCCCCCCTTCCCCCATATCCCCATATCCCCCCTCCCCATATCCCCCCTCACCCATATCCCCCCTCACCCATATCCCCCCTCACCCATATCCCCCCTCACCCATATCCCCCCTCCCCATATCCCCCCTTCCCCCATATCCCCCCTTCCTCCATATCCCCCCTCCCCCATAGCCCCCCTCCCCATATCCCCCCTTCCCCCTTATCCCCCATATCCCCCTCCCCCATATCCCCCCTCCCCCATATCCCCCATATCCCCCCTCCCCCATATCCCCCCTCCCCCATATCCCCCTCCCCCATATCCCCCTCCCCCATATCCCCAAGTGAATCCTGCCCTAACCTTAACCTCTGCAATGCACACGCAAGCGATGGCGTGCATTCATTCATATACCTGCCTAACAGTGTTGCCTTTTACCCCTGCCACCCCCCCCCCCCCACAGGAGAAGCGCGCACACAACAATAGGGAGCATGTGAGGACTGGAGGAGGCCCCGCTGATGAGAGGCCACTGACCGAACACGAGGAAAGGGCCCTGGAACTGGCTGGCGGACCTGACGACCGGGAGGTTGCTGATGCAGAGGTCGGAAGCGTACTAGCAAGTGAGCCACCGACAGCCCGTCCCCATATCCCCCCTCCCCTATATTCCCCCCCCCCCATATCACCTGATCACTGCCAGATGTCTAACCATGCATGCTTCATTGTGTATCGCAGGACCAAACGTCCAGGCACCCATCCCCGCAGATGCAGACCGCCCGCAGGATGCCCCTCGGAGGCCACGGGAGACAGAGAGACCCGCACCCTCCAGCATGCGACGCCCGCAGGATGCACCTCGCACACCATGGGAGACAGAGAGACACGGACCCTCCAGCATGCGACGCCCGCAGGATGCCCCTCGCACACCACGGGAGACGGAGAGACACGGACCCTCCAGCATGCGACGCCCGCAGGATGCCCCTCGCACACCACGGGAGACGGAGAGACACGGACCCTCCAGCATGCGACGCCCGCAGGATGCCCCTCGGAGGCTACGGAGAGGGAGACACCCGGGCCCTCCAGCATGCGACGCCCGCAGGATGCCCCTCGCACACCACGGGAGACGGAGAGACCTGGAGCAACAGGGAGACGACACCCCCGTCACGTGCGGGAGCGACCACCCAGCGATGAGGGGGGCAGCCACAGGCCCCCGTCACATCCGAGCCAGGACACCACTACCCAGGACACCACTACCCAGGACACCACTACCCGGGACACCACTACCCGGGACACCACTACCCGGGACAGCACTGCCCAGGACACCACTACCCGGGACAGCACTACCCAGGAAGACGAAATACCGGACAGTGACTCAGAGTGGATGGGTGGAGACGAACCCCCACCCCAAAGTGCCATGGACTCAGAGTGGGACGAAGAGCACGACACAACGCCACTGCTGTCACCAACACCCTCCACCATCGCAGAAACACTCACCTCGGTTGGGCACTTTAGTGATGAGGCGTCTGGTACACTCACTGGTGCGCACAACACAGCCGTCCCGGTACAGCAGGTGGAGGTAGGAGCAGCAGAGGGGCCGGGCGGTCGGAGGGCAGCCCAGCCCAAGCGAACACCTGCCGCCCAGATGGATCCCGGGTTCCTGCAGTTACCACACCCACACACAGATCCGATGCAACCACCGACCCGGAGACGAGCGAAGAGGGTGACGGCCGGCTTGCGGCGGCTGCAGTCGCAGGTGGAGGAGTCCACCCGCGTCCAGGAGCTGGAAGTGGTGCCGGTCATGCGTGCCACCCAGGCTGACACCACACGGGTGGCGTCCGCGGTGGAGGCAATGGGTGCGACGGTGTCAGACATGGGGAATGGTTTGCGAGGCCTGGGGCTTTCCGTGCAGGCGGCGTCTGTGGCCCAGGCCATGGCTGCCCTCTCACAGGAGGCCATGAGCCAGTGCCAGCGCCAGATGGCAGAGGCGCTCAACACCATAGCCCAGTCTCTGCAGGTCCTGGCCCAGTCTCAGCAGGCCATGGCCCAGTCTCTGCAGGCCATCGCTGAGGGCATCGGCGCCAGTGGCCATGTGCGAGCCGGCGTCGCACTGTCACAGACAGGGTTTGCCAACCCCCTGGGCTCCATGGCTGCAAACCTGCAGACCCCTGTCGATACCAGCACGGGCCTCCAGGACTGGCAGCGCCAGATGTCGGGGGGGGCGTCGGATGGCCAGTCCGTTCGCATCCCCCACCCATGTAGAGGCCTGGGGGCCATCGGGCACCCCGAGGGAGGAGGAGGTGGTGTGGTCCGTCCCGGCTCCCCCTGTAGGGGAGGTCCCTGTACACCGCGACACCTCGGACTCCCCCCCCCTTCATTCCCAGGTGCATCGGGTGGGCAACGGGCAGGACAGGCTGGCAGCTCGCCATCCCAGTCGCCCGGTCCGCAGCCTGGCCCATCTAGGCCAGGACGCCCCAGGAAACGGCCGCCAAAGGGATCCAGTGTCAGAGGGCAGGAATCACAGGAGTCCACCTCCAGTTCTGCTGTACCGTCTGGGGAACCACGTAGACGTAGTCAAAGGGCCCGTAAGGCCAAACAATTAGACACTGAGTAAGTTGGCATGGGTGCAGGGCACAGATGAGTTTTAGGGGCTAGGGCACGTGCATGAACTCCTTTGGTTATTAAAGTCAATGTTACACCTACAGAAGCTGCCTTTGTGCTCTGTCCAAAGCGTGCGGGGGTGTCATGTACGTTGAGCGCAAGTGTGTGTGTGAGGGGTGGTCTTACCTCAGCCCCAGGTGAGTCTGCCCCCTTCCCCCTGGGCCGCCATCAACATCCCCCGGGCAGAGGACGGGACCGTGCACTGCAGTGTCACAGCCGCATGCAGGGATGGTCCGGGTGGATGGTGGTACTGTGGCCATGGGTCAGACATAGTCCAACGATGTAGAGCCAGGAGCTCATCGCAGGGCGGGTTGTCATCATCCTCCATGGCCTGCAATAGACACGCGTCCACCCGCAACTGTGTGAGCCCGGCCCGTTGTGCCGCAGGTGGATCGGCAATGGGGGGGGGGGGGGGTGGTGTGCATGCGGGTGGGGTGGGTGGGGTTGGGGAGGGGGGTGAGGGTGCTGGGTGGGTGGATGGGTGGGGGGTGTGGGTGGTCGGCTGTTGCCATGGTGTGCAGTCTGTGGCCATACTACCTGATTCCCACGCCCATCTAGTCAGTGAAGCGGGCGTCTATCAGT
The DNA here is from genome assembly GCF_047496885.1 of Scyliorhinus torazame. NCBI lineage: Eukaryota > Metazoa > Chordata > Chondrichthyes > Carcharhiniformes > Scyliorhinidae > Scyliorhinus > Scyliorhinus torazame. The sequence continues at coordinate 173,449,490 of NC_092716.1, read as the reverse complement.
CTGTCCCGTGCCCGCTGGGCCAGCCGGTAACGGTGGACAGCCACCCGCCTGTGTCTAGCCCGTCTGCCCTGACCATTGCCCCCACCCCCCTCATCTGGGGAGGACTGTGCCTCTTCCTGCTGCTCCTCCACTCCGCCGTCCTCTGCCTGCAGCACATCGCCCCTCTGCTGGGCTATGTTGTGCAGGACGCAGCACACCACAATGATGCGGCCGACCCGATCTGACCGATACTGGAGGGCGCCCCCAGAGAGGTCCAGGCACCTGAAACGCATCTTCAGCACGCCAAAGCACCTCTCTATCACTCCCCTTGTCGCTACATGGGCATCATTGTAGCGGTTCTCCGCCTCATTGCGTGGCCTCTGTATAGGCGTCATCAGCCACGATCGCAACGGGTAGCCCCTGTCGCCCAGCAACCAGCCCCTCAGCCGGGGATGGCGTCCCTCGTACATGACGGGGTGGATGACCGCGACAACACGTATGAGTCGGGTACACTGCCTGGGTAACGGGCGCAGACGTGCAGGATCATCATGCGGTGGTCACAGACCACCTGTATGTTCATCGAATAGGTCCCCTTCCTATTGGTGAACACGGCCCTGTTATCTACAGGTGGCCGCACGGCGACGTGCATCCCATCGATCGCGCCCTGGACCATGGGGAACCCGGCCACGGCAGAGAAGCCCACGGCCCGGGCATCTTGGCTGGCCCGGTCCATGGGGAAGCGGATGTAGCGGTGCGCCATGGCATATAGGGCTTCTGTCACTGCCCCGATGCACCGATGCACCGATGTCTGCGATATGCCGGACAGGTCCCCACTCGGTGCCTGGAATGACCCCGTTGCATAAAGGTTCAGGGCCACCGTAACCTTGACGGACACGGGGAGAGGGTGTCCCCCGCCAGTGCCACGTGGTGACAGGTGTGCCAGCAGGTGGCAGATGTGTGCCACGGTTTCCCGCCTCATCCGGAGTCTCCTCCTGCATTCCCGGTCCGTGAGGTCCTGGTATGACTGCCGGGGCCGGTACACACGGGGCGCCCTCGGGTGCCTCCGTTGCCGTGGGGCCGCGACGTCCTCCTCCCCCTCCTCGTCCTGTCGGTCAGGTGTCCCTCCAGCCTGGGCGGCTGCCGCCTGTCCCTCTGCGGCAGCCTGCGCCGCCTCTCTGGCACGCTCCTCCTCCTCCTCCTCCTCCTCATCCAGGGCAACATAGACATTAGTGGCTGCCGCCATGGCGGCCAACATCGCTGGATGATCGGAAAACATGACGGCCTGGTGGGGGGGGGGGAGGGGAACGACGACATGTCATCATTGCCCATATCCCCTCCTCCCCCCAGCCAGGTGGCATGGACCGCATGGGTCCAACTGTTGGAGGCTGGCACCTGGCCAGGTGGACCAACTCACTTGCCCTCGCATCCCCCTCCCCGGCACGGACCCCCCCCCCCCCCCCAACCTCCACCCCGGCACGGACCCCCCCCCCAACCTCCACCCTGGCACGGACCACCCCCCATCCCCCTCCCCGGCACGGACCCCCCCCCATCCCCCTCCCCCTCCCCGGCACGGACCCCTCCCCAACCTCCACCCCGGCACGGACCCCCCATCCCCCTCCCCGGCACGTACCCCCCCCCAACCTCCACCCCGGCACGGACCACAACCTCCTCCCCGGCACGGACCCCCCATCCCCCTCCCCGGCACGGACCCCCCCCATCCCCCCGCCCCCGGCACGGACCCCCCCCAACCTCCACCCCGGCACGGACCATCCATCCCCCTCCCCGGCAGGGACCACCCCCCAACCTCCACCCCGGCACGGACCCCAACCTCCTCCCCGGCACGGACCCCCCATCTCCCTCCCCAGCACGGACCCCGCCCATCCCCCTCCCCGGCACGGCCCCCCCCCCCCCCAACCTCCACCCCGGCACGGACCCCAACCTCCACCCCGGCACGGACCCCCCCCCCAACCTCCACCCCGGCACGGACCCCCCCCCCATTCCCCTCCCCGGCACGGACCCCCCCCCCAACCTCCACCCCGGCACGGACCCCAACCTCCACCCCGGCACGGACCCCCCATCCCCCTCCCCGGCACGGACCCCCCCCAACCTCCACCCCGTCACGGACCCCCCCCCAACCTCCACCCCGGCACAGACCCCCCCCCCAACCTCCACCCCGGCACGGACCCCCCCTCATTCCCCTCCCCGGCACGGACCCCCCCCCAACCTCCACCCCGGCACGGACCCCAACCTCCACCCCGGCACGGACCCCCCATCCCCCTCCCCGGCACGGACCCCCCCCCCAACCTCCACCCCGGCATGGACCCCCCCCCCCAACCTCCACCCCGGCACGGACCCCCCCCATTCCCCTCCCCGGCACGGACCCCCCCCCATCCCCCTCCCCGGCACAGACCCCCCTCCCTGGCACACCCCCGGAGCCCAGCCCACTCTAACCACCCCCCCCCCCCCCGCCGCCGCACACACACACACACACACACACAACCCGAGACACACCTCTCCTCACGCATTCAGACTGCGGCCACGCCATCGCCTGCCCAGAGCCAACCCCCCAGGCCGTCACTCACCTCCACGCTGGTCGGGGTGAACCTGGAGCATAGGGTCACGCCGATGAAAAGGGGGTTTAATTGACGTCGACGTGAACGGTCATCACGTCGACGGGACTTTGGCACATCCGGAAGGGAGAATATCGGCAGGCCGAAAATCGGCTGCCTTGCGCAGACCCGTGCCATTCTCCGACGTCAGCGGCGCCATTAACGCCCCGCCGACTTTTCTCCCTTCGGAGACTTCGGCAACTGGCGGGGGCGGGATTCACGGCGGCCAACGGCCATTCTCCGACCATCTGGGGGGTCAGAGAATGACGCCCCTGTTCTCCGACTTCAATCTCTGTTTGATCAGGAATTGTAGCTTCACAGTTACGCTGCATGTTAAATTTGTGCTGTTTACTATTTACCCAATTATTATTTTTTCAATTCAGGGACAATTTAGCATGTATTGTGGGGGTGAAACCCATGCAGACACGGGGAGAATGTTCAAACTCCACACGGACAGTGACCCAGGGCCGGGATTCGGACGGGGTCCTCAAATCTGCAGCCCTAGTGCTAACCACTGCGCCACGTGCCACCCCTAAATTTGTGCTGTTTACTAACTTTAAAATGGCTACTGTTATACTCTGTGTTTAAATGTGCGTAGACTGCACATTCTCCCCGTGTTTGCATGAGTTTCACCCCCACAACCCAAAGATGTGCAGGTTAGGTGGATTGGCCACGCTAAATTGCCCCTTAATTGGAAAAGATAAATTGGGTACTCTAATTTTTTTTAAATGTGCGTAGATACCTTATATAGGTGGGGCAGCACGGTGGCTCAGTGGTTAGCACTGCTGCCTCACGGCAGCAAGGACCCTGGTTTGATCCCGGCCCCACGGCACTGTCCCTGTGGAATTTGTACATTCTTCCCTCACCCCCACAACCCAAAAAGATGTGGTGTGTAGTTGGAATGGCCACGCTATGTTTCCCCTTAATTGGAAATAAGAATTGGGTACTCTAAATTTAAAAAAGACTTATTAGCTTTTATCAGTCATGATTGAATAGCAGAGCAGACTCGATGGGCCGAATGGCCTAATTCTGCTCATATGTGTTATGGTCTTATAAAATCTCTTAAGGCCATTCCCATATTATCATAAAATCTGGGAATCGTCTGTAGATTGGTCAGCAGCTTTAAAGAAACAACAGGGTAAGAGGGTGTAGTTTGCGTGTGTTCTCTTCATCATATGGATCATTACCTTTTTGTTTCCTCAGACTTAATGAATAGTTGGATGATTGTGCTCCAGGACTGACTAGACCAGAACTGACTGAATCAGGGTGGTTAACAGCATCAAACAGGGAAGTAAAAGGTATGAAACAGGGGTGAATACCCAAGGATTGTAAAGGGAGGTCTCTCAGTTGGTCTGTCAACTAATAATAATAATCACTTATTGTCACAAGGAGGCTTCAATGAAGTTAGTGTGAAAATCCCCTAGTCGGGTGTTTTTGTATAGATACCTGTATTAGGCTATGTATATTGGATTGTTGGATTTTATTTTTGGAGAGTTATTATTTTTGATATGGCAGTTGCCACTTAGTTTATATATTATTTATTTATTTGTTAAAAACGGCCACTGTTATTTATACTGTTTTACTGTTGTAAAAAGGAAAACCATTGTATTGTTTTGTTTGGCCAAAAAAATTTGAATAAAATATATTTTAAAAAAAAGAAAATCCCCTAGTCACCACATTCCGGCGCCTGTTCGGGGAGGCCGGTACAGGAATTGAACCCACGCTGCTGGTCTTGTTCTGCATTACAAGCCAGCTGTTTAATTTCGGACAATGGCAGGAAACAGACAATTTCAGCTCAGAATATAGGGCACTCAGCTTTCCTCAAACTTCCCCATTCTTCCTCCTGTTCCTCTCTACAATCAGTCGATAAAAAGACTGAACAGACAGAAGTTTAAAGTCTTTTGCCTCGCCCAAATTCCTGTCTCTTGTTTTATTCATCGGTAAATGTTTAGTCTCCGAGGGAAGATAAATTCTGATACCTTGAAGCTGGTAGTTCATGGTCCAAAGCCAGGATTTTAAGTGTGTCTGACTGAGCTTGGCAGCTCCCCAATATAATGTGAGCAAAATACTGAGGATCTGAAATAAATACCGAAAGTGCTGGCAAAACCCAACAGCTCTGGCAGTAGCTGAGGAGAAACAGAGTTAATGGGCGGGAATCTCCTACCCCCCGCCGGGTCGGAGAATCGGCGGGGGGCAGCGTGAATCCCACCCCCGCCGGCTGCCGAATTATCCAGCGCCGGGGATTTGGCGGGGGCGGGAATTGCGCCGGTCGGTGGCCGCTAGCAGCGCCCCCCCCCCGGCGATTCTCCAGCCCGCGATGGGCCGGGTGGCCGCCCGTTTTCCGCGGGTCCCGCCGGCGTATGTTACGACAGGTACTTACCGGCGGGACCTGGCTCCGCGGGCAGCCTCCGGGGTCCTCGGGGGGGGAGCGCGGGGGGGATCTGGCCCTGGGGCAGCACGACGCCGGAGTGGTTCACGCCACTCCTTTACGCCGGAGTTGCGCCCCCCGCCGGTTTCCGAAGAATCCCACCCAATGTTCCCATCCTTTTTTTTAAGTTTCAATTTTTTTTAATTTAGAGTACCCAATTCATTTTTTCCCGATTAAGAGGCAATTTAAGCGTGGCCAATCCACCTAGCCTGCACATCTTTGCATTGTGGGGGCTGTTATGGGCGAGGCATTTTCAGAACCCCAAAATGTATCATGGAGTTCAACCAACCTCTCCCTTTAATGTATTTACTGCTTTTCCTAGCACATGGACACGTGGGTTTTTAAACACAAAACACTGTTTATTCCATGAACTCAACTTAACATCTTAAATAAACATTGGATCTCTTACCACCCCTTACTTCAAAGATAACTCAGAAAATATTGCAACAGACCGCCATGGGCCCAACACCCCCATGCACTCCATGAACCCCCTCAGCTCTCTCGCCACCCCCCCCGAAGACAACAAGCTTGACAGGTCCAGCTCGGATCTATAATCGTATTAAAATCCCCCCATAATGAACCGTTGCGAGTCCAAGTCCGGAATCTTCCCCAACACCCGCCTCATAAAATCCACGTTGTCCCAATTCGGGGCATAAACGTTTACCAACGCCATCGGCATCTCCTCCAACTTCCCACCAACTATCACATACCTCCCCCTCATCCCCCAGATCGACTACAATGCTCCCCACCTCAAACACAACTCTCTTATTTCAACAAAAAATACTTTATTACAGTATTTGAAAATGTTATAAAAATAACATTAACAATGACATCAACATGGTATAATAAACATTTACCCCCCATCCCAATTTTCACACACCCCAACCATACAACAACAATCCAGCCCCCCATCCCCTCCCCCCCTCCCCCCCCTCCCCCTTGGAATACTGCATTTGCTGAAATTTTAATTTTCCCCGAGAAAGTCGACGAGCGGCTGCCACGTCCGGGTGAACCCAACCATTGTCCCTCTTAAGGCGACCTTTATCTTCTCGAGACTGAGAAACCCAGCCATGTCACTAACCCAGGTCTCTACACTCGGTGGCTTTGAGTCCCTCCGCATTAACAAGATCCGTCTCCGGGCTACCAGGGAGGCAAAGGCCAAGACGTCGGCCTCTTTCGCCCCCTGAACTCCCGGCTCTTCCGTCACTCCAAAGATCACTGCCTCCGGACTCGGCACCACCCGTGTTTTTAGTACTGTGGACATCGCCTTAGCAAAACCCTGCCAAAACCCTCTAAGCTGCGGGCATGCCCAAAACATGTGGACATGATTTGCTGGGCTTCCCGCTGTAGCCACCTGGGTTGGCCAACTCCCGACGTAAAATGGAGAACAGCAAAGGCTGCAAGGAAATTCAGCCAACAGAGGCAGAAACTAGCAGGTGCAAGTTACTGTGTATTAAACTCTGCAAAAGCCCAGACAGCATCGATACAAGCAGCCATCTGCATAATAATGTAGCAGTCATCTACATACTAATGAGCGATCCCCAGGTACAATCAAAACATTTGGGATAAACAAAGCCAAGCCAGACTCCCCGGCGCCAGCAGGAGCCAACACAAAAGAGGTTAACGGACACCTCAAGACTGCCCATCGATCAGGGAACCGCTCCAGTATTGGAGAAATCGAACCAAGCGATTGGAACGAAGTCTTGGAACCAGGTACCGGGTCCGCCCCGAAAGGCGGGAAGTCCCTGGGGACTATAAAGTAAGGCCCCCAAGTTCAAATCGTTCTTCTTGACCGGGTCACTCAGCAATGCGAATCAAACCTTGACAGTGACCGGTGCAGCTGCCGTCAATATCCAGTCTTAAGTCAACGCTCGCTACAAGATAGGCGCTCCTAGCTACCAATCCGTACCAACTTCGAATCCCGCAGACTCAGAACCCGAACGAAAGGCCATTTGTTCCCCTGACCTGGTGGGCCAGTCCGAAGTTAAGTATAGGCCTGTTAGTTATAGAAGTAGCTTAGAAGTAGAATTTATGCATGAGTAGCGATTTACTGTGTATAATAAATGTGCTTTGATTTGAATCTTACTAATTGGTGTATTGAGTTATTGATCATTACTTCAATTTGAACCTCGTGGCGGTATCATAAAGATACCTGGCGACTCGAGAGCAAAGGTTATAAAACAGAGCCAATTGAACCAACCAAAACTTAGCAACACCGCGCACCTCGCACACCTATCCTTGACCCCGAAAAACTTGCTCATCCGGGCCGCTGTCATGTGAACCCGGTGGACTACCTTAAATTGTATCAGGCTAAGGTTGGCACATGATGAGGAGGTATTACCCTGCTTAGGGCATCCGCCCATAGACCCCCCTCTATCTCTCCTTCTAGCTCCTCCTCCCACTTGCCCTTAAGCTCCTCCACCGGAGTTTCCTCCACCTCCGAAAGCTCCTGGTAAATATCTGAAACCTTCGCCTCTCCCACCCAGATACTGGCGACAACTCTGTCCTGTATCCCCCGTGGCGGCAGCAGCGGAAAGGCCGGCACGTGTTTTCTCAGGAAGTCGCGCACCTACAAATACCTGAACCCATTCCCTGCTGGAAATTCAAATTTATCCTCCAAGGCTTTCAAGCTGGGAAAGCTCCCGTCTATAAATAGATCCCCCATCCTTCTAATTCCTGCCCTTTGCCATCTCCGGAATCCGCCATCCAGCTTACCCGGTACAAACCGATGGTTATTATTAATCAGGGTCCAAACCGATGCTCCCTCCAGTCTCTTATATCTCCATCACTGCCCCCAGATTCTCAGAGCCGCCACCACCACCACCGGACGTGTGGAGTATCGGGCCGGCGAGAACGGAAGAGGTGCCGTGGTCAGTGCTCCCAAACTGGTGTCTTTGCATGATGCCGCCTCCATCTGCTCCCATGCCCACCCCTCCCCAACTACCCACTTCCTAATCATGGCTATATTAGCCGCCTAGTAGTAATTGCAGAAGTTCGGCAGTGCCAACTCACCCTCCCCCCGACTGTGCTCCAGCAACACTTTCTTCACTCGCGGGGTTTTACCCGCCCACACAAAGCCCAAAATATCCTTATTCACCCGCTTGAAAAAGGCCTTTGGGATGAAGTTGAAAGACAAACAGGAATCTGGGGAGGACCGTCAGTTTCATGGTCTGTACCCTCCCCGCCAGTGATAGCGGGAGCATGGCCCATCTCTTCAAGTCCCCTTCCATTTGTTCTACCAGCCGGGATAGGTTTAACTTGTGCAGTGCCTCCCATTCCCGGGCCACCTGGATTCCCAGATACCAAAAGCTCTTCCCTACCATTCTAAGTGGCAGCTCTCCCAGTCTCTTCTCCTGTCCTCTTGCCTGGATCGCAAACATCTCGCTTTTTCCTTTCCAGTTCCTTGAGGCTCTTAACGCCATGGCCAATGGCTCTATGGCCAGAGCAAACAGTATCGGGAAGAGGGGGCACCCTTGCCTCGTCCCTTGGTGCAGTTTAAAATACCCCAACCTCAGCCGGTTCGTACGCACACTCGCTACTGGTGCCTGATAGAGCAACCGCACTCATTCAATAAAGCCCTCACCAAACCCAAACTTTCCCAGCGCCTCCCACAGGTAATTCCACTCCAACCAATCAAAAGCCTTCTCCGCATCCATCGCTACCACCACCTCCACTTCCCCTCCTTCTGAGGGCATCATAATAACATTCAAAAGCCTTTGAACATTGGCCTTGAGTTGCCTGCCCTTTACAAATCCCGTCTGGTCTTCCCCTATCACTCCCGGGACACAGTCCTCTATCCTTGTGGCCAGTATCTTAGCCAGCAGTTTGGCGTCCACATTCAGTAGAGAAATTGGCCTGTATGACCCGCATTGCTCCAGATCATTCTCCTGTTTCAGGATCAATGACACCGAGGCCTGTGACATTGTTGGGGGGAGGACTCCCTTCTCTCTTGCTTCATTAAATGCCCTCACCAGCAGTGGGCTCAATATCTCTGAAAACTTCTTATAGAATTCCATCGGGTAGCCGTCCGGCCCCGGGGCCATGCCCGACTGCATGCCCTCCAGCCCCTTGATTATTTCCTCAATCTCAATCGAGGCTCCTAGCCCCTCCACCAGAACCTCATCTACCCTCGGAAACCTCAACTGATCCAAAAACTGCCTCATCCCCTCCACCCCAGCCGGGGGTTTCGACTCATATAATTTACTATAGAAGTCCTTAAACACCTCGTTCACCCACACTGGGTCCAGGACAGTATTCCCGTCTCTACTCTTTACTTTACCTATCTCCCTGGCCGCCTCCCTTCTCCTGAGCTGGTGCGCCAACATTCTGCTTGCCTTTTCCCCGTACTCATAAATCGCCCCCCTTGCCTTCCTCAACTGTTCCACCGCTTTTCCTGTGGTCAACAGCCCAAACTCCGCCTGTAACCTCCGCCGCTCCCTCAGTAGCCCCGCGTCCGGGACCTCCAAGTATCTCCTGTCCACCTGGAGTATCATTAAGGTGACAGTATGGGTCAAACAAAGAACAAAGAACAAAGAAAGTACAGCACAGGAACAGGCCCTTCGGCCCTCCAAGCCCGTGCCGACCATGCTGCCCGACTAAACTACAATCTTCTACACTTCCTGGGTCCGTATCCCTCTATTCCCATCCTATTCATGTATTTGTCAAGATGCCCCTTAAATGTCACTATCGTCCCTGCTTCCACCAACTCCTCCGGTAGCGAGTTCCAGGCACCCACTACCCTCTGCGTAAAAAACTTGCCTCGTACATCTACTCTAAACCTTGCCCCTCTCACCTTAAACCTATGCCCCTAGTAATTGACCCCTCTACCCTGGGGAAAAGCCTCTGACTATCCACTCTGTCTATGCCCCTCAATTTTGTAGACCTCTATCAGGTCTCCCCTCAACCTCCTTCGTTCCAGTGAGAACAAACCAAGTTTATTCAACCGCTCCTCATAGCTAATGCCCTCCATACCAGGCAACATTCGGGTAAATCTCTTCTGCATTCGGGTCAATGGTCACCCGCTTGAGATGGAGTTGGACACTGGTGCAGCGGTCTCCGTGATCGCCCAGAGGACATTTGACCGCATCAAGCAGGGTATACAGACCCTTACATTAACCGACACACAGGCCAGGTTGGCCACCTACACGGGGGAATCATTGGACATTGCAGGAACTACAATGACCCCTGTTGTTTATGGACGCCAGGACGGTCGTTTCCCACTTATCGTGGTGCGCGGCCATGGGCCCAGCCTGTTGGGACGGGACTGCTGGTTGCACCATTTGCGGCTGCAATGGCAGCACATCCTCCAAACAGTTTCTGGAGGGTTGACTGAGGTGCTAGGACGATACCCAGAGGTATTCCAGCCTGGTCTGGGGAAAATAAAAGGGGCCGTAGCCCGTATCCAAGTTGAACCAAGAGCCACGCTGCGCTGTTTCCGGGCGCGCCCGGTGCCTTACGCCTTGCTCAAGAAGGTAGAAGCGGAGCTCACTCGTTTGGAGACATTGGGTATTGTCCTCTGCCTGCGCTATTTTTCAACGTGTCATGGAGGGCATTTTGAGAGGTTTACCATGTGTTGCTGTCGACTTAGTGGGCAGCACGGTAGCATTGTGGATAGCACAATTGCTTGACAGCTCCAGGGTCCCAGGTTCGATTCCGGCTTGGGTCACTGTCTGTGCGGAGTCTGCACATCCTCCCCGTGTGTGCGTGGGTTTCTTCCGGGTGCTTCGGTTTCCTCCCAAAGTCCAAAGATGTGCAGGTTAGGTGGATTGGCCATGATAAATTGCCCTTAGTGTCCAAAATTGCCCTTAGTGTTGGGTGGGGTTACTGGGTTATGGGGATAGGGTGTAGGTGTTGAACATGGGTAGGGTGCTCTTTCCAAGAGCTGGTGCAGACTCGATGGGCCAAATGGCCTCCTTCTGCACTGTAAATTTTATGATAGAAGCGCATTGAGCTGATAAATTCTATGATATCGTTTTGCCTACAGGGATGTCGGAGCAGGAACATTTGGAAAATTTGGAGGCTGTCGTTAGACGCTTTTCGGAGGCTGGAGTCCGTTTACGTCGCACAAAGTGCGTCTTTCAGGCGAAGGAAGTAGTCTACCTGTGTTATCAGGTGGACCACGAAGGTTTGCACCCCGTCGCAGAGAAGGTGCGTGCAATTCAGCAGGCCCCCGCCCCGACTGACACTTCGCATCTTCGTTCTTTTCTCGGCCTCGTAAACTATTACGAAAAGTTCCTCCCCAATCTGGCAACTTTGCTGGCCCTGTTGCACCTTCTGCTAAAGAAGAATCACATCTGGGTTTGGGGTCAGCCGCAAGAAACCGCTTTCCGGCGGGTAAAACAACAATTGTCGCCGTCTGGGTTACTAACCCACTATGATCCTGGAAAGCCTTTGCTCATCACATGTGATGCATCCCCGTATGGTATTGGGGCCGTCCTGTCCCACAAGATGGAGAACGGGGCCAAGCAGCCGATAGCTTTCGCCTCCCGCACATTGACTACAGCGGAAAAAAAGTACGCGCAGATCGAGAAGAAGGGCCTTGCGGTAGTCTTTGTGGTGAAACGTTTCCACCAGTACATGTATGGCCGCCACTTCACTATCGTGACTGATCAAAAGCCTCTGCTGGGACCCTTCCAAGAGGATAAGCCAATACCGCCCATTGCTTCCGCACGGATCCAGCGCTGGGCTTTGTTGCTCGCTGCCCACAAGTATTCTCTGGGGCACAAACCAGGAACGCAGATGGCGAATGCCGACGCACTGAGCCGATTGCCTTTATCGACTGGCCCCATGTCGACCCCCATGATCGGTGAGGTGGTTGCAACCCTAAATTTTATGGACACCTTGCCTGTCACGGCATCACAGATCCGTGAGTGGACCCAGACGGAGCCAGTCCTGTCAAAGGTTCGGCACATAGTCCTGTATGGTGGGCAGCATAGACAGCTCCCAGGCGAGTTGCGGGCATTTTCCTCCAAGCTGTCAGAATTTAGCTTGGAATTCCTCTTGTGGGGGATGCGTGTGATTGTCCCGGAAAAAGGCCAGGAGCTGATACTGAGAGACTTGCACAATGGGAATCCAGGTGTGACCAAAATGAAAATGTTGGCCCGGAGTTATGTTTGGTGGCCAGGCCTCGACGCCGACATTGAGAAGGTGGCCCAAAACGGCTCCATTTGCCAGGAGCATCAGAAGCTTCTGCCGGCTGCACCCCTACATCACTGGGAATGGCCAGGGCGGCCTTGGGCACGCTTGCATGCGGATTTCACCGGCCCTTTTCAAGGATCCATGTTCCTTCTATTAATCGATGCCCAGTCTAAATGGCTAGAGGTGCATAAGATGCAGGGGACAACGTCCTGCACAACAATCGAGAAGGTGCGTTTGTCTTTCAGTACGCATGGCCTCCCAGAGGTGCTGGTCACGGACAACGGCACTCCCTTCACAAGTTGGGAGTTTGCGAGGGTCATGAAGATGAACGGCATACGCCATAACCGCACTGCCCCATTCCACCCGGCTTCAAATGGGTTGGCGGAGCGCGCAGTGCAGACTTTCAAACGAGGCCTAAAGAAGCAGTCTTCTGGGTCGATGGACACGAGACTGGCTCGTTTTTTGTTTTCATATAGGACCACCCCATATGCGGTGACTGGGGTATCTCCAGCAGAACTCCTAATGGGCCGGAGACTTCGCACCCGCCTTAGCATGGTTTTCCCGGACATTGGCGCAAAAGTACGCGGCACACAAGAACGGCGGGGACAGGGATTTTCTCGGCATCGGCCGATTCGGCAGTTTGTGCCCGGTGACCCAGTGTTCGTTCGGAATTTTGCTGGTGGTGCCCAGTGGGTCCCTGGCGTAATCTTTCGTCAAATGAGCCCTATCTCTTACCAGGTGCAAGCCCAGGGTCGTCTCATGCGCAAGCATGTAGACTACGTTCGGTCCAGAAGACCATCCTTTCCAAAGATTCCCCGATCCCGGAGCTCATTTCTACAGCCACAGAGACCAGACACATTGGAAAGTATCCCTCACAATCTTTCTCTGGTGCCGCACTCAAAGCCTGCGCAGGTCGTTACAGAACCACGCGGAGATAGAGACGCCAAGATGACTGAGGCAGCAGACTCCGACTCCGAGATGGAGACACAGGACACCTCAGAGGGGGAATCCTGGGGCCCACGGGCCGTGGATGTACAACCGTTACGCCGTTCATCACGGAACCGCCGTTCTCCATCTCGTTACACGCTGCCCGATCCAGTGCCTCGTGCAAACGGTGTCCGGCCTGCAGCAAAAAGAGTCTGACGCCCTCCTTCGCCAGGTCTTCCAGGGCCTCTTTCCTCTTCTGCTGGAACTTGTTGTTCAAGAACTCCACCAGCTGCTCTGTCGACCATTGGGTGGACAGTGAGCCCCCCCTTGCCCTCTGCCATCTTTACCTGTGGTGCACCAGGAAAACTCTCCTGCTCCAACTGTTCGCAGCCCTGAACTTCTACGCCTCGGGATTTTTCCAGGGCCTGAGCAGGGATCTGTGTGGTATCTCTGGCAACAGTCCACAGTTAGCCGCACGGGTGGGGGCAGGTCTGGGGAGCGTGGTTGGGGGATTGGGGTTGAGGTTGGGGGAGAGAGCATTTCAGCAAGGGATTTGGGGAGGGGGTAGCATGAGCAGGCGGGGAAGGTGCCATGTACATGCTTATGGGGGGTAGACAGGTGTCAATTCACCCATGCAGTCTGGTGAAGGTTATTGACGTTTTGCCGTCCTGGTTGCCGGTCCTCCTGGTCACACTTCCCGAGCTGACGGCCACTGCCACTTAATCCCAGGCAGCACTGGCTGCACTGTGGCTCAATCGTGGGGCCGATCGTCTAGGCGCCGTGACTGCGAGCTGAACGGGGTTGGCTGTGCAAGTGCTGCTCTACCTTGTTAGCAAGGGGCTGGCGAGCGCGGTCCGGTGAATTGGCTGGCGAGCCTTCATTTGCGGCGTGAAGCCCTTGGGGCCTCCTTAGGTGCACCAATTAACGTTGTATTGCGGTGACAGTCTCGCCAGGCCGAGCATCGGGAAGCTCGCGGCAGTTCCCGCTCGCTACCATGCTTAGAAACGTTTTGGAAGAATCGCACCTCATGTCTTCACAGGTACAGTATAACAATCTCATTTGCAAAGCCAATTCATTCTGCGTCATTTCTGAGGCTGTGCTGGGCGGCACGGTGGCACAGTGGGTTCGCCCTGCTGCCTCACGGCACCGAGGTCCCAGGTTCGATCCCGGCTCTGGGTCACTGTCCGTGTGGAGTTTGCACATTCTCCCCGTGTTTGCGTGGGTTTCGCCCCCACAACCCAAAGGTGTGCAGGGTAGGTGGATTGGCCACGCTAAATTGCCCCTTAATTGGAAAAAATGAATTGGGTACTCTAAATTTTTTTTTTAATTTTAAAATAATTTCTGAGGCTGCGCTGAGCTCCAGGCAAACTATAAGCAAGCAATGAAGCAAGACCTTGTTCCTATTGATTCACCAATGTTACAGAGCAAGTTGCTGTTTATGTAAATTGTTTGTGTGTTAGCGGCCCGCAGTGTGAATTAGGAGTCCTATTGGCTAGTTTAGGGTGACTGTTAATTAGACGTCAGAACTACAAGACTTAGAAAAGTTGACAAACCAAAAAATATACAACCAAAATACTGCTTTGTAGGAAAGCCACTCACCAAGGCCACTGTTTCAAAGTGACTGGAGTGCTGTGTAGAGCTCACAGCTATTCTACTGTTGGGCAGCTGAGTGAATTCAGCAGATAGTAAAACCTGGGTGTTCACATCTTGGTTTTGGGTTACGTCTGTAGCATTGATGCCAGTTCTCTGATGTCAAATTAAACATTGGTGGCTTGGAGGATGAAGGATATCTATGGGTGATAGCAGACCCAGAACTCACTTTATCTAAGCAGTCAGCAATAAACAAAGCAACTAGAATTTGGGTAAAAACAGGAAGTTCTATAACTACTCAGCAGGTCTGGTAGTATTTGGTAGGGAGATGAGGTGGTGTAGTGTTAATGTTGCTGGTTTAATAATCAAGAGGCTAATGCTGTGGGGCCATGGGTTCAAATCCCACCACGTCAGCTGGTGGAATTTATATTCAATTAATATAATCTGGAAGAAACTTAAAGCTCAGTCTCAGATATGAAAATATGCTAATGAGTCCATGGGCTTTCAGCCAAACCTACATAATGAAGCTTAGCTGAGGGCTCAGACATTCATGAAGCTTGTTGAAAGCCTTTATTAAGGCTCTCTGATCTCTGCTGTCAATCTCACAATGCTTGTTTATACAAGTTAAATGGTTTCAAGGGTTCGTTGTTTTGGTATTAATACTTTAAATCAGGGGTCAGCAACCTTTCAAGAAGTGGTGTGCCAAGTCTTCAGTACTCCCTCTAAGTTAAGTTCTCACCCGTCAGTAATAACATTAATAGAGTCTCTGTACATAATTACCCCCCCCCCCCCCAACCTTCGCCAAAAATTCCTCTAACCTTGCCTTCAACCTCCCCTCCCCAACTCCCCCAACCTTTCTTCTCCTTCCCACCCCCTTCCCCAAGATCCCCATCTCTTTCCCCACCTCCTCTGAAATCACAACACCCCACCTCCAACACTCCTCCCATTACACACACAGCATCCAGTTGGTTCTAAAATTTCTGGGATTTCACCAACCATTTTTCAACCGAGACTTAACATAGAACAAAGAACGTAGAAAATACAGCACAGAACAGGCCCTTCGGCCCACGATGTTGTGCCGAACCTTTGTCCTAGATTAATCATAGATTATCATTGAATTTACAGTGCAGAAGGAGGCCATTCGGCCTCCTGAGTCTGCACCGGCTCTTGGAAAGAGCACCCCACCCAAACTCAACACCTCCACCCAACACCAAGGGCAATTTTGGACACTAAGGGCAATTTATCATTGGCCAATCCACCTACCCTGCACATCTTTGGACTGTGGGAGGAAACCGGAGCACCCGGAGGAAACCCACGCAGACACGGGGAGGACGTGCAGACTCCGCACAGACAGTGACCCAAGCAGGAATCGAACCTGGGACCCTGGGGCTGTGAAGCAATTGTGCTATCCACAATGCTACCGTGCTGCCCTTAAGAACAAATAAATCTACACTATATCATCTTACCGTAATCCATGTACCTATCCAATAGCTGCTTGAAGGTCCCTAATGTTTCCGACTCAACCACCTCCACAGGCAGTGCATTCCATGCCCCCACTACTCTCTGGGTAAAGAACCTACCTCTGATATCCCTCCTATATCTTCCACCTTTCACCTTAAATTTATGTCCCCTTGTAATGGTTTGTTCCACCCGGGGAAAAAGTCTCTGACTGTCTACTCTATCTATTCCCCTGATCATCTTATAAACCTCTATCAAGTCGCCCCTCATCCTTCTCCGTTCTAATGAGAAAAGGCCTAGCACCCTCAACCTTTCCTCGTAAGACCTACTCTCCATTCCAGGTAACATCCTGGTAAATCTCCTTTGCACCTTTTCCAAAGCTTCCACATCCTTCCTAAAATGAGGTGACCAGAACTGTACACAGTACTCCAAATGTGGCCTTACCAAAGTTTTGTACAGCTGCATCATCACCTCACGGCTCTTAAATTCAATCCCTCTGTTAATGAACGCGAGCACACCATAGGCCTTCTTCACAGCTCTATCCACTTGAGTGGCAACTTTCAAAGATGTATGAACATAGACCCCAAGATCTTTCTGCTCCTCCACATTGCCAAGAACTCTACCGTTAACCCTGTATTCCGCATTCATATTTGTCCTTCCAAAATGGACAACCTCACACTTTTCAGGGTTAAACTCCATCTGTCACTTCTCAGCCCAGCTCTGCATCCTATCTCTGTCTCTTTGCAGCCGACAACAGCCCTCCTTACTATCCACAACTCCACCAATCTTCGTATCGTCTGCAAATTTACTGACCCACCCTTCAACTCCCTCATCCAAGTCATTAATGAAAATCACACACAGCAGAGGACCCAGAACTGATCCCTGCGGTACGCCACTGGTAACTGGGATCCAGGCTGAATATTTGCCATCCACCACCACTCTCTGACTTCTATTGGTTAGCCAGTTTGTTATCCAACTGGCCAAATTTCCCACTATCCCATGCCTCCTTACTTTCTGCAGGAGCCTACCATGGGGAACCTTATCAAATGCCTTACTAAAATACATGTACACTACATCCACTGCTTTACCTTCATCCACATGCTTGGTCACCTCCTCAAAGAATTCAATAAGATTTGTAAGGCAAGACCTACCCCTCACAAATCCGTGCTGACTATCCCTAATCAAGCAGTGTCTTTCCAGATGCTCAGAAATCCTATCCTTCAGTACCCTTTCCATTACTTTGCCTACCACCAAAGTAAGACTAACTGGCCTGTAATTCCCAGGGTTATCCCTAGTCCCTTTTTTGAACAGGGGCACGACATTTGCCACTCTCCAATCCCCTGGTACCACCCCTGTTGACAGTGAGGACGAAAAGATCATTGCCAACGGCTCTGCAATTTCATCTCTTGCTTCCCATAGAATCCTCGGATATATCCCGTCAGGCCCGGGGGACTTGTCTATCCTCAAGTTTTTCAAAATGCCCAACACATCTTCCTTCCTAACAAGTATTTCCTCGAGCTTACCAGTCTGTTTCACACTGTCCTCTCCAACAATATCGCCCCTCTCATTTGTAAATACAGAAGAAAAGTACTCGTTCAAGACCTCTCCTATCTCTTCAGACTCAATACACAATCTCCCGCTACTGTCCTTGATCGGACCTACCCTCGCTCTAGTCATTCTCATGTTTCTCACATATGTGTAAAAGGCCTTGGGGTTTTCCTTGATCCTACCCGCCAAAGATTGTGCCTTGCTGACCTTTGGGGAGCTCTGGCTTTCATGCAGGCTATTTCCAATGACAAATCGGTACCACACTACACCCTGAAGGTCGGAAACAGGGCAGCAACTCAATGAATTTAAAAAAAAAAAAAAATTTTATTGAGGTTTTCACAAAATATCAACAACAGAAGGAACCCAATAGAATTAAATACCGAACAAAATAAAACAACTCCCGTGCCCCCCTCCCCCTATACATAAATAATAAATTAACACCCCGAATTAACACAAAGCAAACATAGCAAATATATACACCCCCTCAGATCCCCCAGGGTAAATAAACAGAAATAAAATAGAACACCCCCCCCCCCCCACCCCCCCCGGGTTGCTGCTGCCATTGACCAATGTCTACCGTTCTGCCAGGAAGTCCAAGAACGGTTGCCACCGCCTGAAGAACCCTTGTACCGATCACTTAAGGCAAATTTCACCCTCTCCAATTTAATGAATTCTGCCATATCGTTGACCCAGGATTCCACGCTGGGGGCCTTGCATCTTTCCACTGAAGAAGAATCCTTCGCCAGGCTACCAGGGACGCAAAGGCCAGAATTCCGCTCCTCTTTCGCCTCCTGCACTCCCGGTTCCCCTGCAACCCCAAATATTGTGAGCCCCCAGCCAGGTTTGACCGTGGATCCTACCACCCTCGACACCGTCCTCGCTACGCCCTTCCAAAATTCCTCCAGCGCTGGAAATCACATATGGGTGTGATTTGCTGGGCTCCCTGAGCACCTAACACACCTGTCCTCACCCCCAAAGAACTGGCTCATCCTTGTCCCGGTCATGTGTGCCCTGTGCAGCACCTTAAACTGTATGAGGCTGAGCCTCGTGCACGAAGAGGAAGAGCTCACCCTCCCTAGGGCATCTGCCCACGTCCCCTCCTCGATCTCCTCTCCCAACTCCTCCTCCCACTTACCTTTCACTCCACCACCGAGGCCTCCTCCTCCTCCTCCTGCATCACCTGGTAAGTTTCCGAGATCTTCCCCTCTCCCCCCGAGAGCACCCTGTCCTGTACTGTGTGGGGCAGCAGCCGCTGGAATTCCACCACTTACCACCTGGCAAATGCCCTTACCTGTAAATATCTAAAGGTGTTCCCCGGGGGGAGCCCGTACTTCTCCTCCAGTTCACCCAGGCTCGCGAACTTCCCGTCCACAAACAGGTCCCCCAACCTTCTTATCCCTGCCCTGTGCCACCCCGAAAACCCTCCATCTATTCTCCCTGGGACAAACCGGAGTTCCCCCATATTGGGGTCCACACCGAGGCCCCAACTTCCCCCCTGTGCCGCCTCCACTGCCCCCAGATTTTGAGGGTAGCCGCCACTACCGGGCTCGTGGTATACCTCATTGGAGGGAGTGGCAGCAGCGCCGTTGCCAGCGCCTCCAGACTCGTACCTTCACAAGACGCCGTCTCCAGCCTCTTCCATGTAGCCCCTCCCCCTCCATCACCCACTTGCACACCATCGCCGAATTGGCGGCCCAGTAGTACCCACAGAGGTTGGGCAGTGCCAGCCCCCCCCATCCCTACTCCGCTCCAGGAACACCCTTCTCACCCTCGGAGTCCCTCGCGCCCACACAAACCCCGTTATGCTCCTGTTGACCCGCCTAAAGAAGGCCTTCGAGATAAAAATGGGGAGGCACTGGAACAGGAACAAAAACCTTGGGAGCACGTCATCTTAACTGACTGCACCCTACCCGCCGGGGCAGCGGCAACCCGTCCGACGTCTTGAACTCCTCCTCCATTTGCTCCACCAGCCTCGTGAAATTAAGTCGATGCAGGGCCCCCGAACTCATGGCCACCTGGACCCCCAAATACCTGAAGCTCCTCTCCGCCCTTTTTAGTGGGAGCTCGCCAATCCCCCTCTCCTGGTCCCCTGGGTGAACCACGAACAACTCGCTCTTCCCCATGTTGCGCTTGTACCCTGAGAAATCCCCGAACTCCCTGAGGATCCTCATTACCTCCGGCATTCCCCCCATCGGGTCCGCCACATATAGCAGCAAGTAGTCCGCATAGAGCGACACCCTATGCTCCTCCCACCCCCCACCAACCTCCTCCAGTTCCTCGACTCCCTCAGTGGCATAGCCAGGGGTTCAATCGCCAGTGCTAAGAGCAGGGGGGACAGAGGACACCCCTGCCTCGTCCCTCGATGCAACTGAAAGTATTCAGACCTCCTCTTGTTCGTGGTCACACTTGCCATCGGGACCTCGTACAACAGCCTAACCCACCTGACAAACCCCTCCCCAAACACGAACCTCTTCAGAACCTCCCACAAGTACTCCCACTCTACCCTATCGAAGGCCTTCTCAGCGTCCATCGCCACCACTATCTCCGCCTCCCCCTCCCTCGCCGGCATCATAATAACGTTCAGGAGCCTCCGCACATTCGTGTTCAACTGCTCCGCTTCACGAACCCCGTCTGGTCTTCGTGGATCACCTGTGGCACACAATCCTTAATTCTCGTGGCTAAGACCTTCGCCAGCACCTTGGCATCTACGTTTAACAACGAAATTGGCCTGTAAGACCCACACTGCAGGGGATCCTTGTCCCGCTTCAGGATCAAGGAGATCAGTGCCCGGGACATCGACGGGGGCGAAGCCTCCCCCCTCCCTTGCCTCATTGAAGGTCCTAACTATCAACGGGCCCAACTGGTCCACATATTTCTTGTAGAATTCGACCGGGAAATCGTCCGGCCCCGGTGCCTTCCCTGCCTGCATGCTCCCTATCCCTTTGGCCAGTCCTCCAGCCCAATCGGGGCCCCCAATTCCACCACCAGTCCCTCCACCACCTTCGGAATCCTCAATTGGTTCAGAAAGCGGCCCATCCCTCCCTCCTCCAGTGGGGGCTCGGACTGATACAGTTCCTCATAAAAGTCCCTGAAGACCCCATTGATGCCAACCCCACTCCGCACCACACTCCCTCCCCTATCCTTAACTCCCCCGATCTCCCTCGCTGCGTCCCGCTTCGGAAGCTGATGCGCCAGCATCCGACTTGCCTTTTCCCCCATACTCATAAATCGCCCCCGGGACTTCCTCCATTGCGCCTCCGCCTGCCTGGAGATCAACAGGTCGAATTCGGCCTGGAGGCTACGCCTCTCCCTCAACAGTCCCTCCTCAGGCACCTCCACATACCTCCTGTCTACCCTCACCATCTCCCCCACCAGCCTCTCCCTCTCCCTCTGCTCTCTCCTCTCCTTGTGGGCCCTAATGGAGATCAGCTCTCCCCTAACCACCGCCTTCAGCGCCTCCCATACCATCCCCACTCGGACCTGCCCGTTATCGTTGGCCTCCAGGTATCTCTCTATGCTTCCTCAGACCCGCTCACTCACCTCCTCGTCCGCCAACAGCCCCACCTCCAAGTGCCACAACGGGCGCTGGTCCCTCTCCTCCCCCAGCTCTAGGTCTACCCAATGCGGGGCGTGGTCCAAAATGGCTATCGCCGAGTACTCGGTATCCTCTACACGCGCTATCAGCGCCCTACTCATAATAAAAAAGTCGATCCGGGAATAAGCCTTATGAACATGCGAGAAGAATGAAAATTCCCTAGCCCCCGGCCTTGCAAATCTCCAAGGGTCGACCCCTCCCATCTGGTCCATAAACCCCCTCAGCACTTTAGCCGCCGCCGGCTTCCTACCCATCCTAGAGCTGGAGCGATCCAGTGCCAGATCCAACACCGTGTTAAAGTCCCGTCCCCCCCATTATCAGGCCCCCCACTTCCAAGTCCCGGATCCGACCCAACATGCACCGCAAAAAACCCGCATCATCCCAGTTCGGGGCATACACGTTGACCAGCACCACCCTCTCCCCTTGCAGCTTACCACTTACCATTACGTACCTGCCGCCATTGTCTGTCACAATGCTCGACGCCTCGAACGACACCCTCTTTCCCACCAAGATTACCAGCCCCCCGATTTTTGACACCCAGCCCCGAATGAAACACCTGACCTACCCACCCCTTCCTCAATCTTACCTGGTCTGCCACCTTCAGGTGTGTCTCCTGGAGCATGACCACATCCGCCTTCTGCCCCTTCAGGTGCGCGAACACCCGGGCCCGCTTGACCGGCCCATTCAGTCCTCTTACATTCCAGGTTATCAGCCGGATCAGGGGGCTACCCGCCCCCTCCCCTGCCGACTAGCCATAACCCCTCCTCGGCCAGCCACGCGCCCGCACCCCACGGCAGCAGACCCCTGTCCCAACCCCCTCTACTCGCTCTAGCTCCCCCTTGACCATACCAGCAGCAACACGGTTTCCCCCCCCCCCCCCCCACCCCTCCCAGCTAGGACCCCTCCTAGCTGCTTTGCTTCCCCCCATTGCACTCCCGCAAGTCAGCTGACTTCTGCTGACCCCGGCCACTTCCGCCTCTCCTTCGACTCCTCCCATTGTGGGACATACCCTCCTCCTCCATTACCCATCAGCAGGCTCTCCGCCTCCCCCTTCCATTCCAAGCGCGGGAAACAACGCTCACTTCCCGGCCCCGGCCCCGCTCCCTCCAGCCTTCAGCGCGGGAAAAAGCCCGCGCTTTCCACCTGCCTGGCCCCGCCACCTCTGCCGCAGCTCCTTTTACAGGTCCAGTCCCCTCACCCCCGACTCGGGCCTCCCCCTCTCCCGCAGGGCCCCATCCCCCCTACCGGCCATCCACCCCTACTCCATTTACTTACACCCCTCCAAGAGCCCACCCGACAGACCCAACCAAAACAGTGCCCAACCCACCCTAACCACCCTCATCGAACCAAACAGAAACAGGAGTAAAGAACCCGCCCTCAAAATGTAACACCCCAACAGCAATCCCTGACCACCCATCCCGACCCTCAGTTTGTGTCCAGCTTCTCGGCCTGAACAAAGGCCCACGCCTCCTCTGGAGACTCAAAATAATGGTGCCGGTCCTTGTAGGTAACCCACAGTCGCGCCGGCTGCAGCATGCCAAACTTCACTCCCTTCCTGTGCAGCACCGCCTTCGCCCAGTTGTATCCGGCCCTCTTCTTCGCCACCTCCGCACTCCAGTCCTGGTATATCCAAACCTCCGCGTTCTCCCACCTGCTGCTCCTCTCCTTCTTGGCCCACCTGAGCACACACTCCCGATCAGCGAACCAATGAAACCGCACCAGCACCGCCCGCGGAGGCTCGTTAGCCTTGGGCCTCCTCGCCAGCACTCTATGGGCCCCTTCCAGCTCCAGGGGCCCCTGGAAGGACCCCACTCCCATCAGCGAGTTTAACATGGTGACCACATAGGCCCCCACGTCCGACCCCTCCAGCCCCTCCGGGAGGCCCAGAATCCGCAAATTCTTCCGCCTCGACCGATTTGCCATCTCCTCGAACCGTTCCTGCCATTTCTTGTGGAGCGCCTCGTGCGCCTCCACCTTTACCGCTTGGCCTAAGATCTTGTCCTCGTTGTCGGAGATCTTTTGTCAGACCTCGCGGATCGCCACGCCCTGGGCCGTCTGGGTCTCCAGCAGCTTGTCGATAGAAGCCTTCATCGGCTCCAAGAGGTCCGCTTTGATCGCTCTGAAGCAGCGCTGGATAGCCTCCTGCTGCTCCTGCTCCCACTGCATCCATGCTGCCTGGTCCCCGCCCGCCGCCATCTTGCTCTTCTTCCCTCGCACCTTCTTTGGGTTCACCACCACCTTTTTAGTCTCCCTGCTCCTGGTCCAAGCCATACACTGTCGGGGGAATGTTGCAATCTTCTTCCCACACCGGGAAATGTCAGAAAAATGCTGTTGGGGGCCCTGAAAAGAGCACAAAAGTCCGTTCCAAGCGGGAGCTGCCGAACGTGCGACTTAGCTCTGCATAGCCGCACCCGGAAGCCAACTCAATGAAATTGATACTAACAGAACGGTTTGAAAAAGATCTGGGGTTGGATTCTCCGTTTCAGTGGCGAAGTGCCGGCTTGAACAGAGAATTCGCGGGACATTTACGACCAGGAAATCGGTGCCGACCCCTTACCAATTCCAGGACCGGTGAGGAGCTAGCAGCGGTGCCGCTGAAACCCCCAGCTCCCGCCCCAAAAACGATAATTACAATATCGGCTCCAGGCAACCAAAGATCCAGCCCCAGGAGCGGGATTCTCCATCCCGCTGCACCCATTTTCTGGTGCGGCCTGCCCCCGCCGGCAGCGGGATTCTCTGTCCCGGCAGCCGGCCAATGGGGCTTCCCACTGTGGACGTCCCCACGTCGTTGGGAAATCTGCAGACGTGAGTGCGCTGCCGGTCGAAAAGGAAGATCCCACTGGCGAAGAATCCAGCCCCAGAACGCTCTGATTCTAATTTCTTTAAGCTGGTCTGCCAGGTCTGCAGTTCTGGCTGCTCAGGCTGGATAATTATCTTGTGTGCCCCCTTTGGCATGCGTGCCATAGGTTGCTGACTCCTGCTTTAAAGAATCTGGATGATTGACACTTTTATTATTAACTGAGAATGAAATTACTTTTTTCTCAACAGTGGAGAATGTTATGAATTGCTTCTATAGGATTCATTGGTTCTGGACATTGTACAATGTGTCAATGGGCATGGAAGTGCCATAGCTTGGCATAAGGGGCATGAAGCAACATAGGGGGTTGGATGGAAGGGCAGATTGTGGCATGGAGTTATGAGGGGAAATGGGGTTGCATGGATGGGATATGGGGAGTGTTTGGTGTGTGAGGGACTGTGAAAGATGAGGGCTGGAGGGTCTTTATCTTTTTTATTTTAAATAGGGCCAAGTCCCACAGCACTGGGGTGGGTGGGTGTTTTAAATATCCCACCTCCTCACTTGGCAGTCTCTGTGGCTGCCTCCAGATTTCTACCCGTGTCAGCTGGCCCAATCCAGTCCCAATCTCAAAAAGAGATACCCCGTTATATTACATCCCTTATAGGTTGGCACGATGCTTAGAATAAAGAAGCAACCACAAAACAATACTTTAAAATATACCAGAGCAGCAGGGCAAGAGGTGACAGAATTGAACTTGTGAAGAGGAAGAGCAGTACAAGTTGAGTGAGTGGGCAAATGAATGGCAGATGCAGTATAATTTGGATAAATGTGAGATTATCCACTTTGGTAGCAAAAACAGGAAGGTAGATTATTAACTGAATGGCCATAAATTAGGAGAGGGGAATGTGTAATGAGACCTGCGTGTCCTCCTACACCACGGAAGGTATGCATGCAGGTACAGCAGGTGGTAAAGAAGGCAAATGGTACGTTGGTCTTCTTCAGCCAAACCTTTCTTGTGAGATTGTGCAAAAGGACAGCCCCGTCCTTCAGAAGACTGGTGACTTACAAGTTAGCCGTACTCCAGAATGACATTGGGCCATTAAGTCAAATTGTGCAAATACACATTCACATTTTAGTTCCATTGAAGTCAAATGTTGTCAAAATTGTGGGCGGCTTGGTCGCACAGTGGTTAGCATTGTTGCTTCATAGCTCTAGGGTCCCAGGTTCGAGTCCCGGCTTGGGTCGCTGTCTGTGCGGAGTCTGCACGTTCTCCCCATGTCTGCGTGGGTTTCCTCCGGGTGCACCGGTTTCCTCCCACAGTCCAAAGATGTGCAGGTTAGGTGGATTGGCCATGATAAATTGCCGGAGGAAACCCACGTAGACACGGGGAGAAAGTGCAAACTTCACACAGACAGTCGCCCGAGACCGGAATTGCACCCGGGTCCCTGGATCTGTGAGGCAGCAGTGCTAACCACTGTGCCGCCATGCCGCTCATGGTTATTACTGAGGCATGAGGGCAGCATAGTGGCACAATGGTTAGCACAGCTGCCTCACGGCGCCGAGTTCCCAGTTTCGATCCTGGCTCTGGGTCACTGTCCGTGTGGAGTTTGCACATTCTCCCGTGTTTGCCTGGGTTTCGCCCCCACAACCCAAAGATGTGCAGGGTAGGTGGATTGGCCACCCTAAATTGCCCCTTAATTGGAAAAAATGAATTGAGTACTCTAAATTTTTTTTTTAATTACTCAGGCACGAACTGATAGACAAACTATAAAACTGACCCGCTTTCCAGGACTTCAGGGGTCAGGGTATAAGGATGATGTTGCAATTAAAGGAATCCAATTGCACCTTGGACAGGAGGAATGTGCAACATTCTCTTCCAGTAACAGATAAGAGAAAATGGCTGCCTTGATAAGCTGAGCTCAGAGCCACGAGTGAGGCAGCTTTTCAGTGCAATGCTGCAAAATCACAGAGTACAACCCGTTGACACACACATCCGCCTGACCCCAAGTACTGATAACTAGTCGACATACACATTTTTCTGACCACGCTGACCAAGTAACTGATATATTCATCCTCCTGACTCACTGACTGAAGAGCGATAGCCAATCTTCTGACCATTTAGTACTGAAATGTGTATAATTTTCCTTTTCGAACTTTTCTTACAAAGGGTAACCACTGGGGTTCCATGGTGTAATGGTGAGCACTCTGGACTCTGAATCCAGTGATCCGAGTTCAAATCTCGGTGGAACCTTTCCTCACAGGGTTAAATCGCTGGCTTTGAAAGCAGACCAGGCCATCAGCACGGTTCAATTCCCGTACCAGCCTCCCCGAACAGGCGCCGAAATGTGGCGACTAGAGGCTTTTCACAGTAACTTCATTTGAAGCCTACTTGTGACAATAAGCGATTTTCATTTCATTTCATTTCATTTTATTTCACTGCTTTGACACTCACTGTTGCACAACTGACTGAAAAGCTTGATGGCCCATAGCTGAGGTTAGAAATGCTAACTTCCTCTGGACAATTCCACTGGGAACCATCCAGCAAAGTGATTTCCATTACTAACTGTGGATGGTCTGCCAGTTTTACACTCATAGTTACTCTGAAAAAGTTAGAAGAAATGAAACCACCTAACTTCAGTGTGACTATTTGAAAGACCCAGACTGGTCCCCACACATGACACCACCTACACATCCGGCCCACAAGAGACACGACTCTTCCACATCACCCCCTGCTCTTCCTCCCCAACCACCCGAACTGGCTGGGTGGCCACGCCCTCCCTCGATCCAACACATCCGACAATCTGACCCACTGACCTGAACTGGCTGGATGGCCACACCCAGCCTGCTGACTCAACACACTGCCCAACTTGACCCACCGATCTGAACTGGCTGGGTAGCCAGCAACACCCCCCCAACCCAACACAACCCCCAACCAGGCACCCCCCTGACCTAACCCCCCCTCCCCCCCCCCCTGCCCAACCTGACCCACCGACCCGAACTGGTTTCATGGCCACAACCCCCCCCCCCTCCCCGACCCAACGCACCCTCAACCTGACCCAAAATGGCTGAATCGCCAGCCCCCCCCCCATCCTCCCCAACCACCCACTGACGCAAAGTGGATGGGTCACTGGCTTAAATATACTACACCAGAATAAAAATAGGTTACACTTTGATTCACATCAGTTCGATTCTTGGTTGAAGTTATGAATTTAGTTTACATATTTGCTCCCCTTTCATTGCCTTTACAAATTTCCTCCTGAAGACACTGACACTTGCTGATGGATGTGGTTCCATGGGTGTGCGTAAACTTGGATTTGTCAATCGAGGCAGGTCCTGTTCTCGCCTGATATTCACACTCACACCTTTCAAAAACGGGTCACCTGACAGCGATCAAGGGAGGAACATGTCAGCCAAATATAGTTCCACTTTACTGTCCCTGCTGAGTTACAGTAACAATACAGATTAGGGATTGTGCCTGGCATTCGTCCAGTTCTACATGACTCAGTCCCACTGGTGCAATAACTCTTCAAACTGGGCCAACAAAGAATTGCAAAACTAGATGCTAAAGTATCGTTCAGAGAACATTTTTCAATATCTGATAAGTCTGCTGTTTAGTATTCTTGCTTCAGAAATTTCACAAAACACAAAAGGATCGCTGCAGTCAGTTATTTTGCAAAACGCATTCATGCAGCATTAGGTAATGTGTGGGCTCCTTCAGAATCTTTCCATATTCATGAATGCATGAACTCAGCAGGAACCCCCATTCATAACTTTTAAATATCGGACTTCATTGGCTGGTGTTTGTTGCTGTGTAATTAAACAAGTAAGTCTGTAAATAGCTTTCATTGATGTGCTGTGGAGACAGAATGGCAACCACCCCAGGATGTAGCCGTTGTAATAAGTCAATACAGCTCCTTCCAGCCCAGCACTCCTGCAGTTCGTTCTGTCACCGCCGGCAATAGGGAAGCAGCTACTCCCTGACCAAGCAGCTGAGTCAATCCTTTCATTCCATTAACACCATTCTGAATTTATTACCTTCCTTGACATTGTCTTGTGCCTTTGTTAGCAGTGGTATGAAAGCAAGGTGCTGTTAAATTAATCTTACTGAACTGCTGCAAAGTATCTTGTAGATGAACTGTTCTGACCTAGATATGGGAAAGTGTTGTGGTGCAATTGGTGAATGAGGACTACTTGATCCTTGTGGATAGTATAGAAACTTTGAAGGGCCAGGATATGAGCCATTCATTGGAGCCAACTCAGCTCCTAACCTAAACTGTTGGGTTGATATAGCAGGTTTAGCTCAATGGTGACAATTGGTTGTAGGATGCTTGACAATGATGATGTTGCCGAAGGTCAGGGAAAGATGGCTGAAGAAGTAAGGCCAGAAATGGATTAGAGATAGGGGGGGTTGAACAGTTGAGGAAGGTTTCTGCAGCTGCCGATGTGTTTCCAAGATATGTTGCTTTCCTGTGCCAGGAAGGAAGATGTCACTTAGTAGCTGCAGAGTATTCTGAAATGGGAGGGTGGAATCAGAGGTCATGGTCCATATTAGTACCAATAACATTGCTACAAAGAGGGATAAGGTCCGCAAGCAGATTTTAGTGAGCTAGGAATTAAATTTTTAAAAGTAGTAATCTCAGGAACGCTCCAGATTCCACGTGGTAATGAGTACAGAAATAAATTAGTTGAGATGACTGTGTTGGTGGCGAGATAGTGCAAGAGGGAAGGCTTTCGATTCCTGGGGCATTGGTGTGTATTTAGGGGAGTGGTACCTGCACAAACCAGGCTTGAAATTTGACTGAGGTCAATATCTTGGTGGGTAGGTTTGCTGGGGAGGATATAGACTAAATCAGTGTTTTTCAAACTTTCTTTCCGTAACCCATTAAAAAAAAACATTTAGAGTACCCAATTAATTGTTTCCAATTAAGGGGCAATTTAGCGTGGCCAATCCACCTACCCTGCACATCTTTGGGTTGTGGGGGCGAAACCCATGCAAATACGGGGAGAATGTGCAAAATCCACACGAACAGTGACCCAGAGCCGGGATCGAACCTGGGACCTCGGCGCCATGAGGCAGCAGGGCTAACCCACTGGGCAACTGTGCTGCCCCCCAGGGACCCATTTTTGCCAACCGGACAAAATTTGGGACCCATGCCGGTCGACCTTCGCGACCCATGGCGGCCGACCTTCGCGACCCACCATTTTATCTTACCTCGTTTGCTGCTGACAAAATGAAGGAATCACAATCGCGCCCAAAGCACGTGACGTCGACGTTCGGGGGGCATGACCTGCTCTCTGCCTCCCTTCAGGCAAGAAAATTACATTGCTTTTTAAAAAATCTTCTCCTGCTTCTCCGATTGTGCAAACCTACCTTGGTTAATAAATGGAAGGGTTCCAGATGCCTTCTTTTTTTAAAATTCAGAGTACTCAATTAATTTTGTCCAATTAAGGTGCAATTTAGCGTGGCCAATCCACATAGCCTGCACATCTTTGGGTTGTGGGGGCGAAACCCACGCAAACACGGGGAGAATGTGCAAACTCCACACGGACAGTGACCCAAAATCGAACCTGGGACCTCGGCGCCGTGAGGCAATCGCGCTAACCACTTGCGCCATCGTGCTGCCCCAGCTGCCTTCTTAACCACCTTAGCAACCTGTCCTGCTACTTTCAGGGATCTGTAGACATTCACTCCAAGGTCCCTCCCTTCCTCTACACTTCTCAGTATCCTCACATTTATTGTGTGTGGTAGTATGTATTGGGGGTCATGTGGGACTGGAAGCCCTAATGTCATTGGCTGACAGATCCCGGGTCCTGGTTGGCCGTTGACCTCATACTCCGCCCTGAAGGCGAAGTATAAGAAGCCGGTGCCTTCCCCCGCAGGCCAGTTTACTATCGGGCTGCTGGGGAACAGACACGCTTAATAAAGCCTCATCGACTTCACTCTATTCGTTTCACGGAGTCTTTGTGCGCCACATTGTGTAATTCTTTGCCTTGTTTGGCCAAATGCATCACCTCCCACTGCCCTGGGTTGTATTCCATTTGCTGCTTTTCTGCCCACCTGGCCAGACCAGTAGCTGCTTCATATTTTAAAAGACATGAGAAATGAAGTATTTGCTCCTGTATCTATTTACATTTCATTCAATTCCGATGTGTGGGCTGGTTGACTGGCCAGAATGTTCTTTTGTTTCTCCACTTGTTTTCTCTCCTGTATGAAGAGTGCCTTGTGCTCAATTGTGTTCCGAATGAAGCAAAAATGTGGGCATAGGCTAGTTGGCCGAATGTGGTGGTATATTCAATGTAATTTTGTGTAACACAGGATTAGCTACTTAGGTGCTGGTAGTTCAGTCAGTTTTGGGATCAGAAATAGAAAAGAAATTCAGAACAGAATTAGGAAAAAAAGTGCCTTCACATTTTGGGTGAAATCTTGCCTTTAAATGCCAGCTGATCAGTTTTCCTTACTGGAGCTTATGGAACCACGCGGTTCTGCACATGAGCACCGATGAGCGGGCACGCATGCGCAGTGTGCCTGCATTTTCTTATATGGTCGCGGCCGTCATTTTGAAGGCCGCTCGCAGCCAGCATTGTTAAAAGCCGGCTGCTGCAGCTGTTGCGCGCAAATTTGCGCATTCAGGAGCGCCGCGACCCTCCCGACACCCACCCACGACCCACCAGCGGGTCGCGACCCCCACTTTGAAAATGCCTGGACGAGCTTGTCTGATGGGTGGCAACCTGAGTGTAGGTTCTGAAGGGAGAGAACGAAAGCTGGAAATGGAAAGCAGGACGTTAGTGAGTATGGAAAGCAGATGTGACAGAATTCATGGTTTGCAGGACCAGTGGAGGAGCATGTGTAAGCTATTGTCTGAGCAGATAATTTGCTGAGTGTTCTGTAGGGTGCACTGACCTTGGTCTTAAAGCTTTATTTTTTGAGCAAGACATTAATTGAAGGGAAAACTGAAACTTCAGGGGCGGGATTCTCCGATTCCCGACGCCGGAATCGGGAAACGGGATTGGGTGGAGAATCGGTTCCAACGCCGAAATCGCGGTGGGCGTCGATTTAACGCCAAATCTCAATTCTCCATCACCTTGACAGCGCCGTCAATGCGTTCAGGAACGCACTTATAGTAAACACTGTTTGCATATCATTAGTGGGCCTGACCCGGTATTCTCCATGTCCTCCGCAATTCTCCGCCTCCGATGGGCCAAGTTCCCGACGTCGCGGTTCACTTGAGCTTTTAAAAATCGTGAAACTGCCATTGTGACTGATGAGGGAGAGAGAGGAAGTAGGATACAGAGAGGTGCAACCGCGGGCTGCCGGGCCAGCACTGGCCTGTCTGGCTGGGGTGGGGGTGGGGGTGGGGGCGGGGTGCCCTGCCAGCTCTGGGGGGGGGCGGGGGCGGGGGGGGGGGGGGGGGGGGGGGAATGGGCCATTTGGCCAGAGTGACCCCTCACTGGGGCTGGTTTAGCACACTGGGCTAAATCGCTGGCTTTTAAAGCAGACCAAGGCAGGCCAGCAGCACGGTTCGATTCCCGTACCAGCCTCCCCGAACAGGCACCGGAATGTGGCGACTAGGGGCTTTTCACAGTAACTTCATTGAAGCCTACTTGTGACAATAAGCGATTTTCATTTCATTTCATTTCATGGGTATCCCCACCCCCACACCCACACCCCATCCTCTGCCATCCCATCCCCATCCCCCACCCAGCTGCCACCCACTGGTTGTGCATCAGGTGGCCCACACATGTGGTCCCTAAGGGAGCACCAGATGGCGGCCACGGAGCATACCGCTGGCAAGGACAGTGCCAGCCAATGGTACCCCTGGAAGCAGGGACAGGCGCCAGGGCCAGAGGCCCCCATGGTGCACTCCGACGGGGCCAGGGGTGCACAGATTGTTGGGGGGGGGAGACATGCTGGGGCAGAGCCCTCAGTGCCAACTAGGACAACCTAGTAGCCCTGTGGACCTGGTTGGGCACAGGGGTATGCACCATGCTAACATGTCAGCCTTTTACCCCCTGCAGACAATGGATATTGGAATTCAACCAGCAATGGTGGCCTTCCTCCTAGTTGCCGCAGCCCTGGGGGATGCACTAAGGCTGTATGAGGTGGCGCTGCTCAAGGAGGAGGAAGCTGCAGCAGGGGAGCCCGCGTAGAGGAACAGGTGGCTGCCAGTGAGGATGGAGAGCCGGCCACCCAACAGGCCGAGGAGGAGAAGGTGCAAAGTAGGCGCCTCATGAGGCCTCGTGTGTACAGGCAGAGCCTGCCATTCGAGGACCGGGCATGCCATCGAAGACTCCGGCTGAGTAGGGAGACAGTGCAACATATCTGCCAGATCATGGCACAACTGGTACCATGGGGGTATGGGTCAGGATACCTGCTCCCAGTGGTCATCAAGGTGACAGTCGCCCTGAACATTTACGCAACAGGGTCCTTCCAGGCGCTGATGGGGATCTGTCCGGGATCTCACAGACCTCGGTACACAGGTGCATCCGCACCGTCACGGAGGCCCGAGATGCCCAGTCGGCTCAATACATCCACTTCAATGTGGACCGAGCCCACCAGGTTGCCCGGGCAGCGGGGTGCGCTACCATCGCCAGTATAGACAAACAAAAATAAATAAAAATTAAATAAAATAGAACCCACCCCCCCTCCCCCCGTTGCTGCTGCTGCTGCCCATTGTCTACCGTTCTGCCAGGAAGTCCAAGAACGGTTGCCACCGCCTGAAGAACCCTTGTACCAATCCCCTTAATGCGAATTTCACCCTCTCCAATTTAATAAACCCCGCCATACCAGGAGTGGCTACTGCTTCTAAGTAATTTACCTTCGGAAATTCATTGACGACCAGCAACTGCCTTCCAAGCGGCATGGAAAAGATCCAGGCATCTCCACAGCTCCGGATCTCCGGGAACCTTGGCGCCAACTGGCGGGTCTTCAAGCAGAAATTCAGTCTATACCTTGAGGCCTCGGACCTCGAATGTGCGTCCGATGCCCGGAAAATCGCGCTGCTACTGTCGACTGCGGGGGACCAGGCCATCCAAATCTTCAATTCGCTCACTTTTGCCGACGGTGAAGACAAGGCCAAGTTCCAGACCGTCTTAGCCAAATTCAACAGTCACTGTGAGGTTGAGACGAACGAAAGCTTTGAGCATTATGTCTTCCAGCAGCGTCTTCAGGGGAAGGATGAGCCTTCCCAGCCTTTTCTCACTCATCTTCGCATTCTAGTGCAATCCTGCAACTACGGTGACACCGCTGACTCCCTCATCAGGGATCAGTTCGTGTTTGGCGTCCACTCCCGACGCCCTGCGGGAGCAGCTACTAAAAATAAAAAATATGACTCTGCCAGTGGCCATCGAGATGTGCAAAGTCCACGAACAGGTTAAAGTTGCTATTCCCGCCTTAAGTCGGCAGAGCAGGACCTCTTAGGGCAGCACGATAGCATTGTGGATAGCACAGTTGCTTCACAGCTCCAGGGTCCCAGGTTCGATTCCGGCTTGGGTCACTGTCTGTGCAGAGTCTGCACATCCTCCCTGTGTGTGCGTGGGTTTCCTCCGGGTGCTCCGGTTTCCTCCCACGGTCCAAAGATGTGCAGGTTGGGTGGATTGGCCATGATAAATTGCCCTCAGTGTCCAAAATTGCCCTTAGTGTCGGGTGGGGTTACTGGGTTATGGGGATAGGGTGGAGGTGTTGACCTTGGGTAGGGTGCTCTTTCCAAGAGCCGGTGCAGACTCGATGGGCCGAATGGCCTCCTTCTGCACTGTAAATTCTATGATATGATAATCTATGATCGCCGACATGCCCCACATCTAGGGGGTGATCGACGGGATGCATGTCCCCCTATGCATGCAGATGACAGGCCGACCAACGCAAACCGAAAGAGATTCCACCCGATGAACGTGCTGCTGATATGTGACTATCAGCTGTGCATCATTCACCTCTGCGCCATATACCCGGGCAGTGTGCAGGACACCTTCATCCTGGCACACTCAACGATTCCGGACATGTTCGAGACGCCCCTCCCCAGCTCGGAGGTTGGCTCCTGGGTGAAAGGGGTTATACATTGCGGCCGTGACTGATGACACCTCTCCGGAGGCCACAGACTCCGAGACCCGCTACAACGACGACCATGCTGTGACCAAGGGCGTGATCAAGCGAAGCCTCGGCTTCCTGAAGATGCGGTTTAGGTGCCTGGACCACTCTGGAGGGGCCCTCCAGTATGATGCTGAGAGGGCCGCCCACACGGCAGCACAGTGGTTAGCACTGTTGTTTCACAGTGTGAGGGACCCGAGTTCGATTCCTGGCTTGGGTCACTGTCTGTGCGGTGTCTGCATGTTCTCCCCGTGCCTCCGTGGGTTTCCTTCGATGCTCCAGTTTCCTCCTACAGGGTCTCGAGAGACGTGTTTGTTATGTGAATTGGACATTCTGAATTCTCCCTCTGTATACCTGAACAGGCACCGGAATGTGGCAACTAGGGGCTTTTCACAGTAACTTCATTGCAGTGTTAATGTAAGCTTACTTATGACACTAATAAAGATTATTATTATCATTGCAGCCTGCTGCATCCTCCACAACATCATGCAGCAGAGGGGCAGCATGCTGGAGGAGCAGGTTGAACGGCAGTCCTCGTCCGACGAGGAGGATGCGGCAGAGGGGGAGGGTGGGTAGGACATGGGGCCCAGGCAGGCACAGGAGGCCACACAGCGTCTGCGTCAGGGCCAATGCGCACAGGACGCTGCTGGATCCAGCCATCGTCTTCTTCAGTCTGCCAACATTGCACTGGTGCATGATGTTAAGTGCCGAGCACCGGCACCACGTGGAACACAATCGATTTCAATGAGAAACGGTGCCGGATTCACTGGGTCCGAGACTGATAGTCAGGAAGCTGACAAGCTGCAGTCACCTATATACGACAGCATTCCCCACACACACACCATCCCAGCCAACAAGGTGGCAGCAAGGAGAGTGGCACTCCGTTTCACAGATACCGAGCTGGAGACCTTCTTGGACACAGTGGAGGAGAGTTGGTTGACCCTGTACCCCCGCCTGGGAGGGAGTTTGCTAGCCACTGCCATTCGCCATGCTGGGTGCAGGTTGGCTTCTCCGTGACACTTGTGCCAATCCCCCACCCCAACACCACCCTCACTCACATGCCACCCTCATCCTCGCCCCCACACCACCCTCACTCTCAGCATTGGAGATAGGTGGGTAACTGTAAGAGGGACTGGGAAAAAGCAGTCAGTGCAGGGATCCCCTGAGAAACAAGTATACCGCTTTGGATACTTGTGGGGGGGGGGGACTTACCAGGGGTAAGCCATGGGGTACGGGCCTCTGGCACGGAGTCTGTCCCTGTTGCTCAGAAGGGAAGGGGGGAGAGGAGCAGAACATTAGTAATTGGGGACTCTATAGTCAGGGGCACAGATAGGAGATTTTGTGGGAGCGTGAGAGACTCACGTTTGGTATGTTGCCTCCCAGGTGCAAGGGTACGTGATGTCTCGGATCGTGTTTTCCGGGTCCTTAGGGGGAGGGGGAGCAGACCCAAGTCGTGGTCCACATTGGCACTAACGACATAGGTAGGAAAGGGGACAAGGATGTCAGGCAGGCTTTCAGGGAGCT
This sequence comes from Scyliorhinus torazame, assembly GCF_047496885.1. NCBI lineage: Eukaryota > Metazoa > Chordata > Chondrichthyes > Carcharhiniformes > Scyliorhinidae > Scyliorhinus > Scyliorhinus torazame. Next base: position 173,413,817 of record NC_092716.1, on the reverse strand, counting down.
AGGATGGAAGCTCAGAACTAGAACAAACAGAGTTGTTATCTCTGGGTTGTTGCCCGTGCCACGTGATAGTGAGATGAGGAATAGGGAGAGAGAGCATTTAAACACGTGGCTACAGGGATGGTGCAGGTGGGAGGGATTCAGATTTCTGGATAACTGGGGCTCTTTCTGGGGAAGGTGGGACCTCTACAGACAGGATGGTCTACATCTGAACCTGAGGGGCACAAATATCCTGGGGGGGAGATTTGTTAGTGCTCTTTGGGGGGGTTTAAACTAATGCAGCAGGGGCATGGGAACCTGGATTGTAGTTTGAGGGTAAGGGAGAATGAGAGTATAGAGGTCAGGAGCACAGATTTGACGTCGCAGGAGGGGGCCAGTGTTCAGGTAGGTGGTTTGAAGTGTGTCTACTTCAATGCCAGGAGTATACGAAACAAGGTAGGGGAACTGGCAGCATGGGTTGGTACCTGGGACTTCGATGTTGTGGCCATTTCGGAGACATGGATAGAGCAGGGACAGGAATGGATGTTGCAGGTTCCGGGGTTTAGGTGTTTTAGTAAGCTCAGAGAAGGAGGCAAGAGAGGGGGAGGTGTGGCGCTGCTAGTCAAGAGCAGTTTTACGGTGGCGGAGAGGATGCTAGATGGGGACTCTTCTTCCGAGGTAGTATGGGCTGAAGTTAGAAACAGGAAAGGAGAGGTCATCCTGTTGGGAGTTTTTTATAGGCCTCCTAATAGTTCTAGGGATGTAGAGGAAAGGATGGCGAAGATGATTCTGGATAAGAGCGAAAGTAACAGGGTAGTTATTATGGGAGACTTTAACTTTCCAAATATTGACTGGAAAAGATATAGTTCGAGTACAATAGATGGGTCGTTTTTTGTACAGTGTGTGCAGGAGGGTTTCCTGAAACAATATGTTGACAGGCCAACAAGAGGCGAGGCCACGTTGGATTTGGTTTTGGGTATTGAACCAGGCCAGGTGTTGGATTTGGAGGTAGGAGAGCACTTTGGGGACAGTGACCACAATTCGGTGACGTTTACGTTAATGATGGAAAGGGATAAGTATACACCGCAGGGCAAGAGTTATAGCTGGGGGAAGGGCAGTTATGATGCCATTAGACGTGACTTGGGGGGGATAAGGTGGAGAAGTAGGCTGCAAGTGTTGGGCACACTGGATAAGTGGGGCTTGTTCAAGGATCAGCTACTGCGTGTTCTTGATAAGTATGTACCGGTCAGGCAGGGAGGAAGGCATCGAGCGAGGGAACCGTGGTTTACCAAGGAAGTGGAATCTCTTGTTAAGAGGAAGAAGGAGGCCTATGTGAAGATGAGGTGTGAAGTTTCAGTTGGGGCGATGGATAGTTACAAGGTAGCGAGGAAGGATCTAAAGAGAGAGCTAAGACGAGCAAGGAGGGGACATGAGAAGTATTTGGCAGGAAGGATCAAGGAAAACCCAAAAGCTTTCTATAGGTATGTCAGGAATAAGCGAATGACTAGGGAAAGAGTAGGACCAGTCAAGGACAGGGATGGGAAATTGTGTGTGGAGTCTGAAGAGATAGGCGAGATACTAAATGAATATTTTTCGTCAGTATTCACTCAGGAAAAAGATAATGTTGTGGAGGAGAATGCTGAGCCCCAGGCTAATAGAATAGATGGCATTGAGGTACGTAGGGAAGAGGTGTTGGCAATTCTGGACAGGCTGAAAATAGATAAGTCCCCGGGACCTGATGGGATTTATCCTAGGATTCTCTGGGAGGCCAGGGAAGAGATTGCTGGACCTTTGGCTTTGATTTTTATGTCATCATTGGCTACAGGAATAGTGCCAAAGGACTGGAGGACAGCAAATGTGGTCCCTTTGTTCAAAAAGGGGAGCAGAGACAACCCCGGCAACTATAGACCGGTGAGCCTCACGTCTGTAGTTGGTAAAGTCTTGGAGGGGATTATAAGAGACAAGATTTATAATCATCTAGATAGGAATAATATGATCAGGGATAGTCAGGATGGCTTTGTGAAGGGTAGGTCATGCCTCACAAACCTTATTGAGTTCTTTGAGAAGGTGACTGAACAGGTAGATGAGGGTAGAGCAGTTGATGTGGTGTATATGGATTTCAGTAAAGCGTTTGATAAGGTTCCCCACGGTAGGCTATTGCAGAAAATACGGAGGCTGGGGATTGAGGGTGATTTAGAGATGTGGATCAGAAATTGGCTAGCTGAAAGAAGACAGAGGGTGGTGGTTGATGGGAAATGTTCAGAATGGAGTACAGTCACAAGTGGGGTACCACAAGGATCTGTTCTGGGGCCGTTGCTGTTTGTCATTTTTATCAATGACCTAGAGGAAGGCGCAGAAGGGTGGGTGAGTAAATTTGCAGACGATACTAAAGTCGTTGGTGTTGTCGATAGTGTGGAAGGATGTAGCAGGTTACAGAGGGATATAGATAAGCTGCAGAGCTGGGCTGAGAGGTGGCAAATTGAGTTTAATGTAGAGAAGTGTGAGGTGATTCACTTTGGAAGGAATAACAGGAATGCGGAATATTTGGCTAATGGTAAAGTTCTTGAAAGTGTGGATGAGCAGAGGGATCTAGGTGTCCATGTACATAGATCCCTGAAAGTTGCCACCCAGGTTGATAGGGTTGTGAAGAAGGCCTATGGAGTGTTGGCCTTTATTGGTAGAGGGATTGAGTTCCGGAGTCGGGAGGTCATGTTGCAGCTGTACAGAACTCTGGTACGGCCGCATTTGGAGTATTGCGTACAGTTCTGGTCACCGCATTATAGGAAGGACGTGGAGGCTTTGGAGCGGGTGCAGAGGAGATTTACCAGGATGTTGCCTGGTATGGAGGGAAAATCTTATGAGGAAAGGCTGATGGACTTGAGGTTGTTTTCGTTGGAGGTTAAGAGGAGACTTAATAGAGGCATACAAAATGATCAGGGGGTTGGATAGGGTGGACAGTGAGAGCCTTCTCCCGCGGATGGAAATGGCTGGCACGAGGGGACATAACTTTAAACTGAGGGGTAATAGATATAGGACAGAGGTCAGAGGTAGGTTCTTTACGCAAAGTGTAGTGAGGCCGTGGAATGCCCTACCTGCTACAGTAGTGAACTCGCCAACATTGAGGGCATTTAAAAGTTTATTGGATAAACATATGGATGATAATGGCATAGTGTAGGTTAGATGGCTTTTGTTTCGGTGCAACATCGTGGGCCGAAGGGCCTGTACTGCGCTGTATTGTTCTATGTTCTATGTTCTATTACCCTCACCCCCACACCACCCTCACCTCCACCGTGACCCCCACACCACCCTCACCCTCAGCATCACCCTCATCCCCACACCACCCTCACTCCTCGGCACCACCCTCACCCCACACCACCCTCACCCCTCGGCATCACCCTCATCCCCACACCACCCTCACTCCTCGGCATCACCCTCACCCCACACCACCCTCACCTCTCGGCATCACCCTCACCCCACACCACCCTCACCTTCGGCATTGTTGTGTTATGCTTCTTCGTGTAGCATAAGCTGCTTCCTTGATGTATGCTTTGACAAAGGAAGGTCCAGACTTTGTAATGAGTTCAATATGTTTATTGAACTATTAACACAGTTCTTAAATGAGTTTGACTCTCCTGCTAATCTAACTGTAGTAACTCAGTCTAACTAAACCAGTCTGCTCTAAGCCGCATGCTGGGTGTGATGCTTCTGATCTGCCCCTGTCCTTCTCTCTAAGTGTTGCCTGTGGAAAGAGAAAGAGCATGTGTGCGCTGTCCTTTTATATATGGGTTTTGTAATGCCCCCTTGTGGTAGTGTCACCTCTGGGTGTCTTGACTGCCCATTGGTTGTGTCCTATTCTATGTGGTCATTACCTGTATGTCTGCATGTCATGATGTCTCTGGTGCTCCCTCTAGTGTTTACTTAGTCATAGTGTATTTACATTAACGCCTTGTGTATTTACAATGATGCGTATCACCACATCCCCCCTTTTTTGTGTTACATATTTTCTGTACAGTGTTAAGGAAAATTGAACAAAATAGGTAGATAAATGATGACATGTACAAATCATGATGAGTGATGATTATACAATACCAAATAATATGTATGAGTCCAAAGTTCATAAATTTATATGGTCGAGTGGCTTTCTTGTTTTGTTATTGAAGTGTCGATGTTGATGTTGTCATTTCCTTATGTACGCCAGTGTCCTGGTGTTTACGTAACCAAGAAGTCATCAGGAGGTGTTCAAATGGTCAAATCACTTCATCGTCTGATTTGGATGCTTTTTTTCTATGCTTGTGGTAGCGATGCAGTATGTCATCTGTGTTGTAAGCTGGTTTGCTTGTTCGTAGTGGAGCAAACTCATCTGCCTTGAAAGCTGGTTTGCTAGTTTGTTGTGGAGCAAACTTGAATCAGTGAGATTTGCTGTCATGCCATGGTATGTCTGTACTCTTGCCAGTATTAGGAGCTGTGCTGTTACATTGTCCTGCATTTGCAGAGTAGTACCATGTCGTACCAGTCGTTGTTCCAGTGCTGTTGTTTTTGTCATGCTTGTTGTTGACGTTGGTGCCTTTGGTACGCTTCTTGTTGTTGTCTTTGTTGTAGGTTTTGTTTTTGTGTTTGTTGCGCTCAATGACCACACCGAGTGGAGAATTCGAGTCCTTCACAAAGTTATGGGTGTCAGTGTCCTTTGCGGCATCTGCTGTTTCATTGAGCGTGCCATCTCTGATTCCTCAGCACTCCCCGTCTGGAGTCATGTCCGGTTCACTTGAATCATCTTTGGCTTGTTGATGCTCCCCATCTGGAGCCCTTTCTGGTTCACCTGAATTAGCATTGCTTTCTTGACACTCCCCGTCCGGAGTCATTTCAGGTTCACTTGAATCATCTAAGTTGTCACTTGAATCATCTGAGGTGTCTCGATGCTCCCCGTCCGGAGTCAAAACGTTTAGGAATGCATGTTCTTGTGGAGAGGCTCGAGTGGATGAGGTTTGAATTAACGTGGTGTCACTGGAGTCATTAGTAACCTCACTTTGATTGTCGAGTGCCTCTGTACATACTAGCTGAGATCTGTCAGTCTCGCTGAGATGTCGCACATCTTGTATGGGAATTGTGAAGCCTTTGTCACTTGTTGCACATACAGTGGGTAAACCTTCAGTGTCTTCTTGTTGGTTAGATGAGCTGGGTAGACTGTTAGAGTCTTCTTCTGGTGGTTCAAATAATCTGGGTAGACTGTCATAGTCTTTTTGCTGTTCACGTGAGCGTGGTAGATTGTCATAGTCACCTTGCTGAGCACTTGAGCGTGGCAGACTTGCATCGTCTGCTGCTGGTTACTCAGATAAGGTTGCTGGACCTTCATGGTCTTGTTCATGCAAGGACTGCGCTCTGGAGTCTTACGTTGCTCCCATTGTGGAGTCTGTCAATGAGCTCGCTGTGGAGGCTTGTATTGCTCTCTCTGTGGAGTCTGGCATCGTTCCCTGTGTGGAGTCGTGCAGTGGTCTCGCTGTGTTCTCTGTGTGGAGACGTGGAGTGGTCTCGCTGTGGAGTCTGTCATCGCTTTGTGTGCGGAGTCGGGGACTCTTCGTGGTGCGTGGACCACTCTGCGTGTGGAGTCGGGCACTCTTCGTGGTGCGTGGAACACTGCACGTGGTGCGTGGACCACTGGTGTGGCATCAGGCCGCTCTCTGTGGGCTCGTACCGCTCTCTGTCTCTTGGCTTCAGGCCGCAGCAGAATCCTATACTCATGGGTCGGCATCACCCTCACCCCTCGGCATTGCCCTCACCCTCACCCCACACCACCCTCACCTTTCGGCCCATACTCTAATCATGTGTCTTGTCTTGTAGGACCTGCTGGTGATGGGGGGGGGGGGGGGGGGGGTCCGTCCGGTGTCCCCCTCCCCCAGCTAGTGCCACAGCCGCAGCACCCCATGAGCCGAGCAATGACGAGGAGAGCAGCTCAACCGAGACTCAGGACACCCCGGACACGAATATCCCATCACAGCTGTCTCCAACACTCTCCATCATCTCAGAGACACTCACCTCGGTTGGGCACTTTAGTGAAGAGGCTCCTGGGACACTATCTGGTGAGCACCCCACAGCTGATCCAGTACATCAGCTGGAGGTAGGAACTCCCGAGGGGGCGGACGGTCGGAGGGCAGGCCGACCCCAGGAACTAGCTGCCATCCAGACGGGTTTCAGGCTTCTGGAACGGTCCCATCAATTGTGGAGATGTGGGCGCAGAGCCAGGGTCTACATGCTAAACCTTCGAAGAAAAGGAGCTGGAATTCTACCTGAGGAAGCTCAGAGCTTTGAAGGACTTTGTGGCTGAAATTATCTTGTGTTTGCTATTTAAAGCGTCTTATATATCACAATTTGCCTACTTTTTCATGTTTATGCTTATTTTGTCTTGAATGTTAAAGAAAAACTTATAAGAAGTGAAATTTGGTCCATTGGTTTCTCATTGGGATTGTTTGATAAATTTGGTTCTTTTGATTCATAACACAGAGAAAACACAGGCTAGAAAATAGGCAACAACGGTGTTGGTCAGTGAGTGATGGTACATGTTCAATGCCAGGAGTCTAATGAATAGGGCAGATGAGCTCAGCAAATCGATTGGCACTTGATATCAGAACTTTAGTGAAACATGGCGTAAAGGGGGAAAGAATAGCAGCTCAACATTCCTGGTTATAAAGTTTCCAAATGTGGTAGGGGTAAAAGAGGAGGTTCACATTATTGGTTATAGAAACAATCACAAATGCAAGGATGGATGATACGCATGAAGGATCATCAAATCAGACCAGATGGCAGAGGCTGAGGAACCAAAAGGGGACCATCTTCTGGGTCCATATATACTCTCAACAAACAGTCAGAGGATGATAAAAGACTAAACATGTCAGCAAATTGATGAGAAATTCAGAATCAATAAGGCAGTAATTGAAGGGGATTTCAAAATTGCCCCTTAATTGGAAAAAATAAATTGGGTGGCCAATTCGTCTATCCTGCACATCTTTGGGTTGTGGGGGTGAAACCCATGCAAACACGGGGAGAATGTGCAAACTCCACATGGACAGTGACCCAGAGCCGGTATTGAATCTGGGACCACAGAGCCGTGAGGAAGCAGTGCTAACCACAGTGCCACCGTGCTGCCCTGTAATTCAATTACATTTAACATAGTTCTGGAAAAGAACAAAGACAGAGCAAGAGTAAAAGTTTTAAATTGTGCCCATTTGAGGGCACAGTGGAGAGAGAAGGGGTTCAGAACAAATGTGTTCCCAAATAAAAAAGAGTTTGACTCTTTAATCTAAATCTCATCGGATGTCAAAGAGCATACAGAGTACAAATAGGCTAAAAAGGGAGGTTTATGTCAACTCTTTCAGACACTTAGGGTGGAATTTTCCGCCCCCGCCGCCGGATGGGAGAATCGCCGGGGGTCGGCGCGAATCCCGCCCCCGCCATCCTCCCAATTCTCCCGCCCCCCCCCCCAAACCGGCCCGGCGTGAGTCACGCTGCCTGCCTCGGAGAATGGCAGGGTCCTGCGCGACTCAATGGGCGCTGGGGCCACCCAGATTCTCTGGCCGCGATGGGCCGCCCGTCTGTAGCTGGTCCCGCCATCGTAAATTAGAGTAGGTCCCTTACCGGTGAGACCTGGCGGCGAGGGCGGGCTCCAGAGTTCCTGGGGGGTCGTGGGGGGATCTGGCCCCAGGAGGTGCCCCCACGGTAGCCTGGCTCGCGGTCGGGGCCCACCGATCCGCGGGCGGGCCTGTGCCGTGGGGGCACTCTATTGTTCCGCACCGGAGGCTGTGATCTTCCGCCATTCCCGGTGCGGAAGCGAATCCCTCTGCGCATGCACGGGGATGATGCCGGCACGTGCTGGCGCTCCCGCGCATGCGCAGGCCGGCGGAGGCCCTTCGCCGCCGGTTGGCGTGGCGCCAAGCCCCTACCCTGCCGGCCGGCAGGGTGCCAACCACACCGGGACGGGCCTAGCCCCTGAAGATGCGGAGTATTCCGCACCTTTGGAGCGGCCCGATGCCGGAGTGGTTCACGCCACTCCATCCCGCCGGAACCCCCCCCCCGCCCCGCCGGGTAGGGGAGAATCCCGCCCCTAGTGCTCAATACTGCAGGAAATCTGGGCAGCACGGTGGCGCAGTGGGTTAGCCCTGCTGCCTCACCGTGCCGAGGTCCCAGGTTCGATCCCGGCTCTGGGTCACTGTCCGTGTGGAGTTTGCACATTCTCCCCGTGTTTGCGTGGGTTTCGCCCCCACAACCCAAAGATGTGCAGGCTAGGTGGATTGGCCATGCTAAATTGCCCCTTAATTGGAAAAAAATAATTGGGTATTCTAAATTTAAAAAAAAAATAAAGAATACTGCAGGAAATCTATAGTATTATAAAAGGTGCAGGGATTAATTTTAAAAAGCAAAGACAAGGCTTAAAAAAATGTTGGCACAAGAATTCAAGGATAACCCAGATATTTTATAAACCCAAAGAGGAGAATGATAACTAAGGAAATAGTAGGACTGATTGGAGGTCAAAAAGATAATGGGCGGGATTCTCCGTTTCAGAGACTAAAGTGTTGATGCCGGAACAGAATGTTCTACGGACTTCTACAACAGTAGAATTGCTGCCGCTCCCGGAGCAATTCATCAACCGTTAATGGGTGAGCAACGCGCCGCGTGGAACATGATCGATTCCAATGAGAAATGGTGTTGGAAACGCCGGAGTCGGGATTGACACTCGAGAGGCTGACAAGTTGCACAGACGCCATGGAAGAGAGATGGGCTACCCTGTACCCTGGGGGTGGGAAGGAGGTTTCCACCCGCCGCCATACACCGGGCCTGGGTGCAGGAGGCAGACTCCATGAGCGCCTTGGGCCCCACCGCCAGAACCGGACAGCAGTGCCGCAAAAACTGCACAACCTCCTCAGGGACGCCAGGATGAGTAGGCAGCACTGTGCCCCTGGGAATAACCCCACTCCCACACACCTGTAGCCCTACTTTCCCCCCCCCCAGAGGGCTGGCGAGCCCCCACCCTGCCTCCATTCGGTGGACCTGGCAGATATGTCGCACTGTCCCTCTGCTCAGCCGGAATCTTCAACGGCATGCCTGGTCCCAGCGGCTCCTCGAATGACAGGTGCTGCCGGTACACACGAGGCCTCATGAGGCATGTCTTTGGCACCTTCTCCTCCTTGGACTGTTGGGTAGCCGGCTCTCCAACCTGGGAGGCTGCTTCCTGTTCCTCTGGGGAAGGCTCCGTTGCTGCATGGTTCTCCCTGAGCAGCTCCAGCTCAAACAGCCTCAGTGCATCCCCCAGGGCGGCGGCCAGGAGGAAGGCCACCATTCCTGGTTGGATTCTAATAGCCATTGGCTGCAGGGGGTAAAAGGCCGACATGTTAGCATTGTGCGTACCCCCTGTGCCCAAACAGGTCCAATGGGTTACTCTTTGGCCCTGGTCTGCACTGCAGACCTTGCCTCCGCCTGTCCCTGTCCCTCCCCCATTCCCACACCCACACCCTCCCGTTCCCTCTGGCGCCCTGCCCTCTACAGCCCTGGCCCCGTTGGAGCCCGGCACCTTGGGGGCATCTGGGCCTGGCGTCTGTCCCTTCTGCCAGGGATACCATTGGCTGGCATGCCAGTGATATGCTCTGTGGCCCCCGTCCGGCACCCTCTGTAGGGGCTACTCTGGGCGTTGCCCTTGGGTGGGCCGCATGCGTTCCCCCTGGTGGGTGGCAACCTGTTGCGCATGTGTGAGTGTGTGTGTGTGTTGGGGGGGGGGGGGGGGGGTAGGCTGGGGGGTTGAGTGCAGGTGTGGTAGGGTTGGGGCACCCGTACAGCGGTTGTCACTCTGCACAACCACGGGTCACGGTGGTAGGTCAGTGGGATGCGCAGCCAGATGACGGTCTTGCAGGCAACAGCAATGGTGGTCCGTGCCTGGACACCCCAGTCCTGGAGGGGGGGGCATCCCAACCCCACTGCCCATCCCTGGGCACCCACTGCCCCCCCACCCACCCCCCCGGGCCTGGCAGACGTTCCCCCATGCTCGCATGTCCCACTTCCTCTCTCTCCCTTATCGGCCACGGCGCCCGTTTCCCGATTTCTTAAACCACAATTGAAATACACCGCCGGTGATTCCTCCCGGCGAAGGTGGAGTATCGTGGAGGCCCTGGAGAATACCTGTAATAATATGTGGATGGCATTTACTGTACATGCGGAGTAGAGCGCATTGACCCGCTGTCGAGGCGCCGGAGCATGGCATTCTGGAGGGTGCGCGGCACGGCAACGATTTTGGCCTCACAACCAATTCTCCGCCCAATCACCTTACCCGAATCCGGCGATGGCCGACGGAGAATCCCGCCCAATGTGTGTGAAAGACTTGGATATAGTTTCAATAAATATTTTGCATATCTTCACAAAAGTTGGGGATAATGCAGACGTTTGAGTTAAGGAGACTTGTGAAATATAGGATGAGAATAAATATTAAAGAGTTTAGCATCTTTGCTAAACCCGCAGAATTTCAGCAAGTGGCACGACATTGTGGTGGCAGTTTTCCTTTACTCGTTTTAACTTTAAAAAAAGTTTTCTTCGTTAATTTGTAGTTTTCTCTTTCTCTTCTCTTCTCTGGGTTTTTGCTTTGAAGTAGATTGTGTGTTTTTGGTGGCAGAGCCGAGTGGCGCTGCTAAAGCCAGTGTGAGACCTGGTGGAGTGAGACCGGGGTTGGGTAGGTGACAGTGGAAAGTGGGGCTTCACCAGGCCAGAGAGCGCGGTGACACCAGGGTGTGGGTGAGCAAGGCCTTTCGGGGCTGAGGCTTTATGAGGCCTGGGGGTGGTGTTAAGGAAGTGGGGCTTTACCAGGGTTGAGGGAATGAGTTATACCAGGGCCAGGGGTATTACTTGGGCAAAGATTGGGGAAAGGAAGTGGGACTTTAATGGGGTCAGGTGAAGCGCAGTTTTACCAGGGCTGGGGTGAAAGTAGGGCTTTATGGAGGTCGGGGTAAGTGGGGCTTCACCATGGCTGGGGCAAACAGTGATTTACCTTGGGTTACGGAAGCAAGGCTACCTGCCTAGGTAATGCCAAGGGAAAGCACAGCTGTCGAAGTCAAGCTAGATCAAAGGGAGGCGAGGCCGCCAAGGATGGAAATGAGGGAAGCTGCCTACTGTTACATCATGTATGACTGCCGGCTCTGCTTCAACTCATAGGATCAACAACATTGCACGTTACACACATAATCATGCCCTGTGGGCACCAACAAGAGACACCATGTATTCAGGGCGGAGACTCCTCAATTCAGGTTGAGAGAGAAACGAGGGCATGAGACAGTGCATGAAAAGGAGAGAGTAGTTAGCAACAAAGAACAACTTGATTCTGGGGCAGAGGCTGTGGTGTTGGGTGTTCTGGTCAGCAAACTGGTCAACACGGCTGGAGATGTTGTAACTCTATTTTATTAACAACTCAACTGTAATAACATACTGTAAGCTTGGGTACGTGCATTACCAGCTTATCTGTGGACCCTGTCCTATCACTATCTAGGTGAGGCATTCAGCACATGGTGAATGTCTGCGAGGCAGGCTGTGAGCTCTGTGCTCTGAGCTGGCTGCTGCTAGAATGAGCGGGAACTCTGGTGTCCCCTGTCTTTATAGTGCGTGTGCTCTCACTGGTGATTGGCTGTGATGTTGTGTATGCTGGTTGGTCCTACTGTATGTTCATCAGTGTGTCAGTCTGTGTGTGATTGCACCATGATATGCTGATGTATATCATGACAGAGGCTACCTCAAGTTAGGTGGAGGGGAAAACGAGAGGGCATGAGATAGTGAGTTAAATGGGCAGGAGATTGGTCAGCAGTGCTCCCTCACAGACCTGGGGTCGACTCCAGCCTTGGGTGACTGTGCGGAGTTTGCACATTCCCTTCATGTCAGCTCCTCTGGGTGCTCTGTTTTCCTCCCACAGTCTAAAGATGGGTAGGTTAGGTGGACTGGCCAAGATCAATGCGTGGGGTTACAGGAATAGGTTGGGGGAGTGGGCCTCGATAGAGGGCTCTTTTAAAAAAAAATTAGAATTCCCAATTCATTTTTTTTCCAATTAAGGGGCAATTTAGTGTGGCCAATTCACCTACCCTGCACATCTTTGGGTTGTGGGGGCGAAACCCACACAGACACAGGGAGAATGTGCAAACTCCACACGGACAGTGACCCAGAGCCGGGATCGAACCCGGGGCCTCGGCGCAGTGAGGCAGCAATGCTAACCACTGCGTCAGCGTGCTGCCCTTAATAGAGGGCCCTTTTGATGAGACGGTGTAGACTCAATGGGCCGAATACCCTCCTTCTGCATGGAAGCGATTCTATGATAGAAGAGGGCAATGCCCACCCTTTCCAGTCATTACTCTTAATAATGTCAGGTTATGTAAGAAATGAAATTGATAAGATCCAAACCTGCACACGATTTGTCAGAATTCCGGGAGTGGAGTGTGCTCGGTTTTCCCAAAATCTGGTCTAATTTTGAACACTCCAGGCAATGTAATTGAAATTGGATTTGATCCTCTGCCTGGATAGATTTGCTACTGCTACAAATAAATCCTGAAGGGATTGTTTATGTATGGATAAATGTTGGTTTGTATGGATTTTAGACCCTTCAATATGCTCCGTGAATTCAATCAATTTATTATGGCACATATTCCATCGGAGGCAAAGTGGAGGTGGTGGCAGGAGTTGCTCATGGGACAGTCCATGAAATGGCTGTTCCTCTCCCAGATTCACCAAAGATCATCCTTGGTGATATCCACCACCATGACTTGGCTTTGAGGACACAACCTGCAGCTACACCAGGTGTGTTGAGCGTGGAGAGAAGACAGTAGATCAATGTTTTAGCTCCGTTCTTGATGCTTGCAAGCTTTGATTTAACCATGGATTAGTGATTTAGATCATAATGTTGCACATCTTTTCCTGAAATCTTAAAAACTCAAAACAATAAAACCTGGTAGGTAAGGGATAATGTGGTTATTCAAGATCTGCAAATTTACTTTGATAACACAAATAGGGTACTCTTTTATGGAGGATGAGGTCATTATTAAGAGTACACATATCATAAATGATGATTTCTTCTGTGAGCAGCTTCATTTCCAAACTAAAACTTTTGAGATTTATGCAAACGGGAAACCCGAGATTACAATGGACTTGAAAGCAATAATGAAGGAAAGGCAAATTGCATTTGGTGCAGGGATCAAGAAAACTTGCCAAATTAAAAATCAAGTGAGTCAGGAAATTAAAAATCGAACGATGCATATGTATAAAGATAAGCTGCGTAACTGTTTCCAAACTCATGGCGCCGACATCCCAGGTTTGATCCCGGCCCCGGGTCACCGTCCGTGTGGAGTTTGCACATTCCCCCCTTGTCTGCATGGGTCTCGCCCCCACAACCCAAAGATGTGCAGAGTAGTGTGATTGGCCACGTTAAATTGCCCCTTAATTGGAAAAAATATATATTTTTTAAATGAACAAATAACTGTTTCCAAACAAGTAACACCAGAGATGCATGGAAGCGAATCCATAAAATATCAGATTTCACATCGGAAAATAAATTACTCTTTTTTTTTGTCTGTGGACAATTCTCATGATGTGGCAAATCAATTAATTTTTTAGCCTGTCTGAAAATAACAAGTTGAAGGAACATTGCATCTGCAGTTGTCTTCACTTAGTGAACGCGAAGGTCATAGAGACGCAAGTTTAAAAAAATAATAATTTATGGGATGTGGGTGTCGCTGGTTAGGCCAGCATTTATTGCCCATCCCTAGTTGCCCTTCAGAAGGTGATAGTTAAGATGAACATTTTGCCGCAGTTTCTATTCTTATTTCAGTGCCTGCCAGTCTTTTTGCCAGAGTTGTTTTTTAAGGAGGTGGGCAGGTTGGTTTTGTTGTTTCTTTGGGAAGGGAAGGTGGCCAAAATAAGGAAGATGACACTTCAGAGGGCCCGGCGATTGGGGGGATTGGGCCTTCTGAACTTGTATTAGTATTGGGTGACGAATGCGGAGAATGTGAGGGGCTGGAGTAGGGAGGCAGAGGCTTTATGGGTGAGGATGGAGATAGGTTCTTGTAGGTGGTCGGGGGTGTGGGTGCTGGCGCCGACACTGCTTCCATTTGCACCAGGGAAGTATTTGGGAAATCCTGTGGCGGTTGCCACGTTGAAGATTTCGGCAGCATTTAAGGTTGGGAGTGGGGTTGAGACTGATGCCGATCCGGGAGAATCATGGATTTGAGCCAGGGAGGATGGATGTGAGGTTTTGGGGATGGGAAGAGAAAGGGGTCAAGGAGATGAAGGATTTGTTTCTGGATTGGCGGTTCGAAAGCTTGGAGGAGTTGAGGGGGAAGTTTGGTTTCTGCTTGAGAGGGGTTTTCAGTATATGCAGGTGCGGGACTTTGCTGGAAAGGTTTTTCTGTCTTTCCTGATGGTGCCTGCCTCCTCGTTTTTGGAGGAAGTGCTGTTGGCAATGGGGTTGGAAGGTGGGATCGTCTTGGCGATTTATGGGAGGATTTTGGAGGAGGATAAAGTGTGTATGGAAGTGTCTATGGCCAAGTGGGAGGAGAAGGTGGGAATGGCGCTCGAGGAGGGTCTATGGTGTGAGGTGTTGCGGAGGGTGAATGCCTCAACCTCATGCGTGAGTCTGGGCTGATACGGTTGAATGTGGTGCACAGGGCACATTTGATGAAGTCAAGGATGAACCGGCTGTTTGAGGGGAGGGAGGATAGTTGCGAACGGTGTGGGAGGGACCCAGCTAATCATGTGCATATGTTCTGGTCCTGCCCAAAGTTGGAGATATTTTGGGGTTGTTATTCAGCACCATGTCGGTGAACCTGCATGTGGATTTGGAGCTGGGTTCCCTGCGGGCCATATTCGGGGGGGGTCGGACCTGCTGGAGTTGCAGGCGGGAGTGGGGGCTGATATTTTAGCCTTTCGCCTCATTGATCACTCGCAGGTGGGTTCTGTTGGGGTTGAGGTTAGCTTCTCCACCCTGTGCCTCGGTGTGGCTGGGGGATCTAATGACGTTCTTATCGAGAAGGTGAAATTTGCCCTAAGGGAGGCAAATGAAGGGTTCCACAAGAGATTGGGTTTGTTTATGTTGCATTTCAGAGAGCTAGTTACCATCAACTATTGCAGCAGGGTTTATTGCCTTTGGGGGTGTCATGTTTTGTTTTGTTCTGTAAAATTTTAAAATGCTAACAAATTGAATAAAAACTTTTCAAAAGAAAGGAACCTTGGTGAACTTGTCAATGCTCGCACTGTTTGTCGGTGGTGGAGGGTTTGAATGTGTGTGGACGGAGGAGCAATCAAGTGGGCTGCTCACCCTCACCCCCACAACTTGGACATTGCCTCGGAGAAGGCTGTCCAAAACCTGGCAAGCCTGGGACAAGCCCAAAACATGTGGGTGTGGTTGGCCGGGTCCCTCTGGCACCGCTCACATTTGTCCTCCACCTCCGGGAAGAACCTGCTCATTCGGATTCTGGTCAGGTGTGCCACTTTGAGCTGCATTAGGCTTAGCCTTGCGCAGGAGGAGGTGGAGTTCACCCTGCTCAGTGCTTAGCTCCAGAGTCCCCATCCTACCTCTGTCCCCAGTTCGTCCTCCCATTTTTGTCTGGTCTCATCCAGTGGAGTCTGGGCTCTGTCCAGTAGCTGTCCGTATATTTTCCCACATAACCCCCTCTTCTTGCTGCTTGTGCCTATCAGGTCCTCTAGTAATGTGTTTTCTGGGGCCCGGAGTACCCTACTGTCTCTTTGCGGAGGAAGTGTTTTATTTGGAGGTGTCTCAATTCCTATCCTTTTGCTAGTTTCTACTTCCTCGTCAGTTCGTCCCGTGTCGCCAGTCTGCGCCCTACGTAGAAGTCCCCGACTGTCAGTGTGCCCCCGTCCCGCCTCCATCTTTTGAAGGTGGTATCTAGCATGGCTGGGGGGAATCTGTGATTTCCGCAGATGGGGGCCAGGTTTATCTCCTGGATTCGACTTGTGTACTGCACATCTAGTGTTCGTACGAATGCTCTGAACTCTAGTTACTTCCCATTAAATAGGGGCACAAGACAGGGGTGTCCACTGTCTTCGTTCCTGTTTGCTTTGGCAATAGAACCACTTGCTATAGCGCTGAGGTACTTAAGTGAACGGGGTGTAGGAAGGTATAAAAAGGGCAAAGAATGTCCAAGTGTCAAAGGAAAACAGCCGTGAAGAAAAGAGGGAGTGAGGGTTCACCGTCGAGTAAGAGGGCCAGCCTGGGAGCTGGCAAGATGGCGGAGGCTGGGCTGCTGGGTGGGGCCGCACTGCTTACAGCAGAGAAGATGGCTGAGGTGATGTCCTTAGAGTTGGAGAAGCAGTTTGCGAAACATATAGAGCTGCTGAGAAAGGAGATGACGGTGGAATTAAAGGCGTTGATGGAGGAGGCAGTGGCTTTGGCGAAGACATCGGCCGAGGTGAGGGAGCAGGGCGAGAAGGTGAAGGGAGTGGAGGAGGCCATGCGGCAGCAGAGTGATCAGCTCACCTCGATTGGGGATGAGCTTCGGAGGGTGGTCGAGTCCAATAAGGCGCTGCCAGGAAAGTTGGAGGACTTGGAGAACCGCTCAAGGTGGCAAATGTGAGGATTGTGGGCTTGCCCAAAGTGGTAGAGGGCTCGATGCCAATGGAATACTTCGTCAAGATGTTGGCGGAACTGATGGGGGAGGGAGAGGAACCCTCTCGGTATGAACTGGACCGAGCTCATTGGTTGCAGAGGCCTAAGCCGAAGTTGAACGAGCCGCCAAGGGCAGTGGTCATCTGCTTTCACAGATACCACATGAAGGAGAAGGTCTTGAACTGGGCGGAGCAGAAGCAGGAGATGGAGTGGGCTGGTGCTGGTGTTCACATTTACCAGGACTTGACGGTGGAACTGGCAAAGAGGCGAGCGACTTTCGGCCGAGTGAAGACGGCACTGTACGACAGTGGAGTGCGGTTTGGAGTGGTGTATCCAGCAAAGCAGAGGGTGACCTACAACTCCAGAGATTTCTGTTTTGAGACGGTGGAGGCGGCGGATGCGTTTGTGAAGGCAGAAGGCTTGGGGCGGAAGAATGGACTGAAGAGGTGTTGTGGACTGTGGAAGGGGAGTTGGTAGAGTGTATTTATGCAGTTTTGACTTATATAATGTACTTCATGCTGTTATAGAGGTTACGTTTTTTATTGTTCTTTGTAGTGACGGTTTTTTCTGAGATGTGTATGTTTGATTGTTTTTCCTGGGACTGACGGGAGGGGAGGGAAGGACTGGGCAGGGGCTCCTACACTAGCTTTAGTCGGCTAGTGAACGGAGGCGTGGTGGGGGAGGGGATGCGGACATTGCAGCCTGGCGAGCAGGTTTCGATGGGCCTAGGAGGTGTGAAAAGGCGGAGGGGGGGGGGGGGGGGGGATCAATACTGGGTGAGGCATTTCCGAGAGGAAGTGTGGGGGGGGGATTCTTCGAGGGGGGGGATAGGGATCGATGTTAACAATGGATAGGGGTGGGTCAGGCTCATGGGGCAAGGCCCAGAGTTATGATGATGGTGGATATGAAGGGAGGAGGGTTGGGTCAGAGACCCCCAGTTAGGAGAGTTACCTGGAGCTTGAGAGGGTTGAGAGGTCGAGGCTGCTTGCGCACCTGAAAAGTTTGAAGGCTGATGTGGCGATTCTGCACGAGACTCACTTGAGGGTGAAGGGCCAGATGAGGCTTATGAAGGGCTGGGTTAGTCAGGTATTTCACTCGAGTTTTGATGGCAGGGAGTGGGGAGGTTGCCGTGTTCGTGAATAAAAGAGTGAGGTTCCAAATGGAGAAAGTGGTTGCAGACCAGGGAGGTAGATATGTGATAGTGACAGTGGCATTGGAGGGGAGTTTGGTTGCGTTGGTAAGCATGTATAGTCTCAACTGGGATGATGTAGGGTTTGTAGAGTAGGTGTGTGGGGCCATCCCCTACTTGGATTCACATGAATTGATAGTGGATGGAGACTGGAACTTGGGCAGGGGCCAAGATTGGACAGGTAGCGGCCGTGGTCGCTTGCCGCCGCCATCCCCCCGGAGAGAACCCCATCATGGACCCTCTCAAGGCAAACTTTATTTTCTCGAGACTGAGAAACCCAGCCATGCCACTAACCCAGGTCTCCACACTCGGGGGCTTTGAGTCCCTCCACATTAATAAGATCCGTCTCCGGGCTACCGGGGAGGCAAAGGCCAAAACCTTGGCCTCTTTCGCTTCCTGATCTCCCGGATCGTCTGACACACCAAAGATCGCTATCTCTGGACTCGGATCTTGGACATTGCCTTAGCGAATCCCTGCCAGAATCCTTTGAGAGCCGGACATGCCCAGAACATATGGACATGGTTCGCTGGGCTTCCCGCATACCTCGCACATCTATCCTCAACCCCAAAGAACTTGCTCATTCTCGCTGCCGCCATGTGTGCCCGATGGACCACCTGAAACTAAATTAAGCTAAGCCTGGCACATGATGAGGAGGAATTAACCCTGCTTAGGGCATCAGCCCACAGGCCCACATCCAGCTCCCCACCTAGCTCCTCCTCCCACTTGCCCTTAAGTTCCACCACTGGGGCTTCCTCCGCCTCCTGTAGTTCTTGGTAGATGTCCGACACCTTCCCCTCCCCTACCCAGGTGCCGGAGACCACCCTATCTTGTATCCTACGTGTGAGTAGCAACGGAAATGCCACCACCTGTTTTTTAGAAAGGCGCGTACCTGAAGGAAACTGAAGGCATTTCCAGGGGGCAGATTAAATTTCTCCTCCAGCACCTTCAAGCTGGGAAAAGTCCCGTCTATGAACAGGTCCCCCATCCTTTCAATACCTGCCCTATGCCTGCTTTGAAACCCTCCATCTATCTTGCCCGGAACAAATCTGTGATTGCGTATCGGGGTCCAAACGGAGGCTCCTTTCACCTTCCTGTGCCTTCTCCACTGACCCCAGATCTTTAATGCCGCCGCCACCACCGGACTTGAGGAGTAGCGCGCCGGCGAGAGCGGCAGAGGTGCCGTTACGAGTGCCCTTAAGCTGGTGCCTTTGCATGACGCCGCCTCTAACCGCTCCCACGTCGACCCCTCTCCCAATACCCATTTCCTAAGCATGGCTATGTTAGCCACACAATAGTAGCTGCAAATATACGGCAGCACCAGCGCGCCCCCCCCCCCCCCGACTGCGCTCTAGATACAGTCCCCCCACCCACTGCGCTCAAGATACAGTCCCTTTACTCGCGGGGTCTTATTTGCCCATACAAATCCCGAAATGGTCTTGTTCACCCGCTTAAAGGAGGACTTAGGGATGAAGATGGGAAGGCACTGGAAGACAAACAGAAATCTGGGGAGGACAGTCATCTTAATGGTCTGTACCCATCCGCTAGAGAAAGCGGGAGCACCTCCCACCTTTTGAAGTCCCCCTCCATCTGCTCTACCAGCCGAGATAGATTAAGCTTGTGCAGGGCATCCCAGTTTCGAGCCACCTGTTTGCCTAGGTACCGAAAGGTCTTCTTTACCATCTTAAGCGGAAGCTCTCCCAGTCTCTTCTCCTGCCCTTTGCTTGGATCACGAACATCTCGCTTTTCCCCCCGTTTAATTTTTACCCCCAAAAGTTACCGAAGTCCCTCAGAATCTGCATGATCTCCCCCATCCCCTCTAGTGGGTCCGAAATATACAGGAGCAGATCATCCGCGCAGAGCGAGACCCGATGCTCCTCCTCCCCCCCTGAATCAACGCCTGCCAGTTCTTTGAAGCACGCAGCGCTATGGCCAACGGCTCTATTGCAAGGGCAAATAGTAACGGGGAGAGGGGGCACCCCTGCCTCGTCCCTCGGTGAAGCCTAAAATACTCCAACCTCACCCGGTTCGTGCATACACTTGCTACGGGGGCCTGATAAAGTAGTTTGACCCACCCTATGAATCCCTCACCGAATCCAAACCTTCTTCGCGTTTTCCACAGGTACTCCCATTCCACCCGGTCATAGGCTTTCTCTGCATCCATCGCAGCCACTAATTCTGCCTCCCCTCCTTCTGAGGGCATCATAATAATGTTTAGGAGCCTCCGTACATTGGAGTTCAGTTGCCTGCCCTTAACGAAGCCTGTCTGATCCTCCCCTATCACCCCGGGGACACAGTCCTCTATTCTAGCGGCCAAAATCTTGGCCAGCAATTTGGCATCTACGTTCAAGAGCGATATCGGTCTGTAGGACCCACATTGTAGCGGATCTTTCTCCCGTTTGAGAATGAGTGAGATCGAGGCCGGTGATATTGTTGGGAGGAGGGTCCTTAGCAGAAGTGGACTCAACAGTTCCGAAAATTTCTTGTAGAATTCTACAGGACAGCCGTCCGGCCCCGGGGCCTTGCCCGACTGCATACTCTCTAGGCCCTTAACAATCTCCTCCAACTCAATCGGGGACCCCAGTCCCTCCACCAGATCCTCTTCCACCTTTTGGAAACCTCAATTGGTCCATGAATTGCTTCATCCCTTCCCCTCCCGCCGGGAGTTCTGACTCGTACAGTTTACCATAAAACTCCTTACTTTGTTCACCTCCTCTGGGTCCAAGACCGTGCTACCTTCCTTATCCCTAATTCCCCCAATTTCCCTGGCCGCCTCTCTCCTACGAAGTTGGTGCGCCAGCATTCTACTCGCTTTCTCCCCATACTCATAGACTGCCCCTTTTACCTTCCTCAGCTGTGCTACCTGTGGTCAGCAGGTGAAACTCCGCCTGCAGTCTCCGGCGCTCCTTCAGTAGCCCTGTCTCAGGGGTCTCCGAGTAACTCCTGTCTACTCTGAGTATCTCCTCTACTAGCCTCTCTCTCCACTCTTTCTTTCTTCTCCCTATGGGATCTGATAGAAATTAACTCCCCTCTGATAACTGCTTTCAGAGCCTCCCAAACCGTAGTCACTGTTACCTCTCCCGTATGGTTTGCTTCCAAGTAGTTTTGGATGTTCCTATTTATCCGCCCGCAAACCTCGTCATCCGCTAGCAGTCCCACATCTAGCCTCCAGAGTGGGCGCTGCCCTCTCTCTTCACCGAGTCGCAAGTCCACCCAGTGCAGAGCATGGTCAGAGACAGCAATGGCCAAATGTTACACTCCACCCTTGGGATTAATGCCCTGCTCACAACAAAAAAATCTATACGAGAATAAACTTTGTGAACGTGGGAGAAAAAGGAGAACTCCTTCGCCCTCGGCCGAGCGAATCTCCATGGGTCTACGCCCCCCACCTGTTCCATGAAACCCCTCAGTTCCTTAGCCGCTGCCGGTCGCTTTCCTGACCTGGACTTTGACTGGTCCAATACAGGGTCAATGACTGTGTTAAAGTCACCCCCCCATGATCAAATTATGTGAGTCTAAGTCCGGAATTTTACCCAGCATGCGTCTCATGAATTCCGTGTCATCCCAGTTCGGGGCGTAGACGTTCACAAGCACCACCCGAGTCCCCTGCAGCTTCCCATTCACCATTATGTATCTGCCCCCTTTATCAGCCACAATACTCCCTGCCTCGAATGCCACCCGTTTACTGACCAGAATTGCTACCCCTCTGGTCTTTGAATCCAGCCCCGAATGGAACACCTGGCCCACCCACCCCTTTCTCAATCTTGTTTGATCTTCGAGTTTTAGATGCGTCTCCTGTAGCATGGCTACGTCTGCCTTTAACCCCTTTAGGTGCGAGAACACGCGAGCCCTCTTGACCGGCCCATTCAGACCCCTCACATTCCACGTGATCAGCCAGGATGGGAGGTTAAACCCCCCCCCCCCCCCCGCCGCCGACTAGCCACCCCCCTTTTTCGGCCAGCCACGAGCCCGCGTCCCCCGCTTACTCGAGCCCTCCCACTAGAGGCCCCCCCCCCCGACTCTCCATTTGTTCCCCAAAGTTGGCTCCTCCTCTGTTAGCAAAGCAGCACCCCCCCCACCCCCCAACCCCACCCAGCAGCCCCACAATCCCAATCCCCCAAGTCAAGCACCAGTTTAACACTAATTCTCCCCCCCATTACGCTTCCGTGAGTCAGCTGACCTATGCTGACCCCGGACGCCCCTGGCCCAAAGAATTCCCTCCCCACCCCCCCACCCAGTGAAACAAGAAACAAACCCCGGGAGTTAACCCGGCCCCATAAAAGAAACGGCTCCAGATGCCTGAAGAGCAGCCCTAAGTATAGGGCCCCTCTTCCCCTCTGTGGCTGAGCTCCGCAAAAGCAGCGAGCATGGCCAGAGAAACAGGGAACAAAAAGGGAAACAACATAACATAGCTCCCTCCAGCCACCTCCCCAGCCCCCTCAAGCATTTAACATTACTCCCAATCTTATGTTAGGACAATGTCATGTTACACATCCCCACCAGATCGTTTCATCAAAGTGTGGCAGTTCTTTAGCTCGAGTCCAACTTTTCCTGTTTAATAAATGTCCACGTCTCGTCCGGTGTATCGAAGTAGTGATGCCGGTCTTGATACGTGACCCAAAGCCTCGCCAGATGCAGCAGCCCGAACTTCACCCTTTTGTTATGGAGGGCCGTATTAGCACGGTTGAATCCAGCACGCTTCTTGGCCAGTTCTGTTCCCAGGTCCTGGTATATGCGAATTACACTGTTCTCCCACCTGCTGCTCCGCTCCTTTTTGGCCCACCGCAAGACACGTTCCTTGTCTGAGAAGCGGTGAACTCGTACCACCATAGCCCTCGGCAGTTCGTTAGTGTTGGGCTTCCTTGCAAGGACTCTGTGCGCCCCGTCCAGTTCCAGAGGCCGAGGGAATGCCCCTGTCCCCATCAGAGTCCCCAACATCATGGTCCCAAATGCACTCGCATCCGACCCCTCCGCAGCCTCAGGGATGCCCAGAATTCGCAGGTTTTGTCTCCTGGACCTGTTTACAAGGTCTTCCAATCTCTCCTTCCATCTCTTATGCAAGGCATCATGCGCCTCCACCCTGACCAAGTATCTCATCCTCGTTATCAGAGACCTTTTTCTCGATCTCCTTAATCGCCTTTTCCTGCATCTTTTGGGTCTCAACCATCTTCTCCATTGAGGCCTTCGTCAGGGCCAGCATCTCCGTTTTTAACTCTGCAAAGCAGCTTCTGAGGAAGTCCTGCTGTTTCCGCGACCACTGGGCCCACAATGCCTGATCCGAGCCGGCCGCCATTTTGCGTTCCCACGCCCGTTCCACCCACTTCTCCGCAATCGCTCGCTTTGCAGCCCCACTTTTGGTCGCCTCCATATACCGACGCGGGGAACCTTTCCAGCGTTGCTTGCCCCGTCGAGTTTCACTGAGAGAGAGCGCTAAAGCTCCTAAAAAGGGCCCGTAAGTCCATTTGTGGCGGGAGCTGCCGTAGTCGTGACCTACTCTCGCATGGCCACCACCGGAAGTCTGTCAAAGGCGTTTTTTAAGGAAGTAGAAAAGATGATTACCTTGTTTATTTGGGGCGAGGGAAGGTGGCTAGGATTAGGAAGGCGCTGTTGCAGAGGATGGCAATCAGGGGGTTGAGTCTCCCGAATTTACTGTATTATTACTGGGCGGCGAATGCTGAAAAGGTGAGGAGCTGGGTTAGAGGGAGTGACTCCCAGTAGGTAAGAATGGAGGCGAGTCTGTGCAGGGGGTCAGGGTTGAGGGCGTTGTCAACAGCGCCGCTCCCGATGGCCCCAGGGAAATATTCGGGAAGTCCGGTGGTAGTGGCGACGTTGAAGATCTAGAGGTAGTTGTGCCAGCACCTTAAGCTGGGAGCGGGGTCAAGGGAAATGCCGATTCGGGGGAATCATAGATTTGAACCAAGGAAGTGGGTTGGGAGTTTTCGGAGATGGGAGGAGGGGAGTTAGGGTATTAAAGGATTTGTTTCTCGGGTGCCAGTTTGCGAGGCTGGAGGAGAAATATGGGTTGGGCGGGGGGAGATATTTAGATATATGCAGGTCCGAAGTTTCACTAGGAAGGAGGTACAGAGCCTTCTGGTGGCGCCGGCCCCCACACTATTGGAGGAGGTGCTGACGACAGGGGGAATGGAGAAGGGGGTGGTGTCACCGATTTATGGGTGATTCTGGGAGAAGATAAGGTATCGCCGAAGGGGATTAAGGTGAGGTGGGAGGAAGAGTTGGGGGAGGGTATGGAGGAGGGGTTGTGGTGTGAAGTGCTGCAGAGGGTGAATGCTTCAATTTTGTGTGTGAGGAAGGTGGACTTTGAACTTTGGTGGAGATGCTGCTGTTAACTTGTGTTTGGGGCCATTTCTTTCTTTTTCGGCTTCAGGTTTGCTCTTTGTTCGGAGGAGTTTTTGCTTGTTTGCACTAATGTTCGAGCGCAGTGGGAGGGGGGGGGGGGGTAGGATGTTAGGCGCCAAGGGCGGGGGCTGCCATGCTAGCTGGGCAGGCTAGTTCATGGAAGCGCAATGAGGGGTGAGTGGAAGGTCAGTGGCGGGTGGGGAAGTGCTGCTGACAGGGGAAGGGCTTTTAAGGTGTAAGGGGAGGAGGACCGATGATGGTGGGCGCCCGAGGATGGGCCTGGGAAGGAGCGGGATACAGGGCGGAGGCTGGCCAAAGAGGGGCTATGGTTGATCGGTGTGTGGCGGGGCAGGATGCCCCCCGACCAGGCTGGTCACATGGAACGTGCGTGGATTGAATGGGCCAGTCAAGAGGGCCTGTGTGTTTGCACACTTAAAGCGATTGAAGGCGAATGTGGTCATGCTACAAGACGCAAATGAAGGTGGGGGACCAGATTAGGCTGAGGAAGGGATGGGTTGGGCAAGTATTTAATTCGGGATTGGACTTTAAAATGAAGCGGGTGGCGTTCAATGTGGGAAATATAGTGGCGGACTCTGGGGGAAGGTACGTTTTGGTGAGCGGGAAATTGGAGGGGACGCCGGTGGTGTTAGTATACATCTATGCCCCGGACTGGGACGATGTGGAATTTATGAGGCAGGTGCTGGGAAAGATTATGGACCTGGACTCTCATTGGCTGATTATGGGGGGACGGGGGGGAATACGGTCTTGGACCCGGTGGGGGCGAATGGGGTGTTTGGGGAATTTTGTAGCAAATTGTACAAGTTGGAACCCCCAGCCGGGGAAAAGGGGATGAAGTGGTTTCTGGGAGGGTTGGAGTTCCCGAAGGTTGATTAGGAGCTGGTGGAGGGTCTGGGGGCCCAAATTGGGGTTGTAGAAATAGTAGAGGGGCTAGAGACGATGCAATCAGGTAAGGGCCCAGGACCGGACGGGTACCTGCTGGAATTTTATTAGAGGTTCTCAGGGGTGTTGGGGCCGTTGTTGGTAAGGGCCTTCAATGAAGCAAAGGGCCTGAGAGTGCTCCCCCCGATGTTCACAGGTGTCGATCTCCCTCATTTTAAAGTGGCCACTGTAAGAAGTCTTACAACATCACGTTAAAGTCCAACAGGTTTGTTTCAAATCACTAGCTTTCAGAGTGTAGCTCCTTCCTCAGGTGAATGAAGAGATGGATTCCAGAAACGCCTGGATCGAACCTGGGACCTCTGCGCCGTGAGGCAGCAGTGCTAACCACTGCACCACCATGCTGCCCTAGTTTGGGGCATTGTTAACAGCCGTTCTCGCCGCCTCAGTACTCCACAAGCTCAGTAGTAGTGGCAGCCGTGAGGGTCTGGGGGACAGTGGAGGCAGCGTCGGTGTGGGCACCGATGTGATACCCACCGATTTGCTCCAGTGGGGCTGGACGGGGGAGGGGGTTTGGAGGTGGCAGCGGGTAGGGATCGAGAGATTTGGGGATCTCTTTATTCATGAGGACTTCCCGAGACTGGGGGAGTTTGAGTTGCCAGGGGGGAATGTGATCCAGTATCTGCAGGTGAGGGATTGCGCGGAGGCAGGTTTCGACCTTTCCGCACCTGCCGTCCCAGGGGCTACAGGATAAGGTGTAGAGAACAGGAGTAGGAAAGGGGAAGGTCTCAGAGATCTACAAGGACCTGATGGAGTGGGAGGGAGCCCTGATAGGGGAGGTGAAGAGAAAGTGGGAAGAGGAGCTGGGTGGGGAGTTGGAGGCCGGGTTATGGGAGGAAGCCCTGAGGAGAGTTAATGCATCCTTGTCGTGCGACAGGCTCAGCCTGATACAGTTTAAGGTGGCCAACAGGGCACATATGACTATGGCCCAGATGAGCAGGTTCTTTGAGAAGGCGGAGGATAGGTGCAGCTGTTGTGCGGGGAGTCCTGCAAACCACGTCCATATGTTTTGGGCATGTTCGAGTCCGAGGGATTTCTGGCAGGAATTTGCAGATGTCATGTCAGAGGTGTTACAAGTGAGGGTGGTGCCCTCGATCTTTGGTGTGTTGGAAGACCTGGGAGCCCAGGGGGTGAGGGAAGCCGATGTCCTGGCCTTTGCCTCCCTCGTGGCCCAGAGACAGATCTTACTAGGATGGAGGGACTCAGAACCCCCGAAGTCAGGGGTGTGGGTTAGCGACATGATGGGGTTTCTCAGGCTTGAAAAAATTTAATTTGCCTTGAGGGGTTCGCTCAGAGATGGCAGCGTTCATCGACTTGAGAAAAATTAAGCTGTCAGCAGGGGGTAGGGGAAAAGGGGAGGCATGGGAGAGACAAGTAAGGACAGGAGAACCAACGGAGGGGTGGCTAGGGTAGGTGGCACTGTTTGTGTAAGCCATATTGGCTGGGGTTCGTTGGTTACATTGTGTTTTTGTTGAAATTTGTTAAAATTATCAATGCCTCAATGAAATATTTGCGCGCGAGGTTGGGGTTGATACAGTTGAAGGTGGTGTATAGGGTGCACCTCACAAGGATGAGGATGATCCAACTCTTTGAGGGGTTGGAAGATGTTTGTGAACGCTGTGGGGGGGGGGGGGGGGGGGGGGGAAATCACGTTCACGTTTTGGTCGTCCAAAACTGGAGGAGTATTGGAGGGAGGTCTTCAGGATAATCTCGAAGGTTGTAGACGTGAGACACAAACCAGGTCCCCTAGAAGTCATATTCAGAATGTCGGGTCAGCCAGGGTTGGAAGCAGGTGTGGAGGCAGATGTCCTAGCCTTCGCCTCGCTGATCGCCCAAAGGCGGGTCCTGTTGGGGTGGAGGTCAGCTTCTCCACCCTGTGCCTCGGTGTGGCAGGGGGACCTGCTGTAGTTCTTAACGCTCTAGAAAGTGAAGTTATTGGTGATTATGTGTGGGTTGATGGATGGTGGATTCCTGATTGTTTTTCTTTGGTGTTTTATATATAAAATGTTGGGGGCTGTTTGGGATAAAGGTTGGCCAGGGGTTTGCCATTGTATTTGTTAGTTATTGATTTGTTGGTGGGTGTAAATTTGATGAAAATGTGAAAAAGGAGAATATTTAAAAAATGTTTTTCACAGTATAATAATGCAGAAGCCCTTCGAGTCTGCACTGACGAATGACAAACACCTGACCTGCCTACCTAATCCCATTTGCCAGCACTTGGCCCATAGCCTCGAATGTTATGATGTGCCAAGTGTTCATCCAAGTACTTTTTAAAGGATGAGGCAACCCGCCCTCCCAGGCAGTGCGTTCCAGACCGTCACCACTCTCTGGGTAAAAATGTTTTCCCCTCAAATCCTCCCGCCCCTCACCTTGAACTTGTGTCCCCTCTAACCGACCCTTCAATGAAGGGGAACAGTTGTTCCCTATCCACCCTGTTCATGCCCCTCAATCGTGTACACCTCAATCAGGTCACCCCCGGTCTTCTCTGCTGCAGCAAAAACAAACCAAGCCTATCCAACCTCTCCTCCTAACTTAAAATGTTCCATCCCAGGCAACATCCTGGTGAATCGCTTCTGCACCACCTTCAGTGCAATCACACCCTTCCAATAATGTGGGGACCAGAATTGTACAGTACTCCAGCTGTGGCCTCACCAAAGTTCGGTACAACTCCAACTGACCTCCCTGGTTTTGTAGTCTATGCCTCGATTGATAAAGGCAAGTGTCCCTTATGCCTTTTTCACCACCCTATTAACCTGCCCTTGTGCCTTCAGAGATCTATGGACAAAGGTCCCTTTGTTCCTCAGAACTTCCTAGTGCCATGCCATTAATTGAATACTTTCTATTCATATTACTTCTTCCAAGGTGTATCACCTCACACTTTTCAGGGTTAAATTACATTTGTCGCTTTTCTGCTCGTTAGTCTTGCTCTTTTACTATGTAACTTTGGTTAATTATGTTGTATGATTTTACATAGATACATAGAAGATAGGAGCAGGAGGCCTTTGGCCCTTCGAGCCTGCTCCGCCTTTCATCACGATCATGGCTGATCATCCAACTCAATAGCCTAATCCTGCTTTCTCCCCATAGCCTTTGATCCCATTCTCCCGAAATGCTATATCCAGCTGCCTCTTGAATATATTCAAGGTTTTAGCATCAACTACTTCCTGTGGTAATGAATTCCACAGGCTCACCGCTCTTTGTGTGAAGAAATGTCTCCTTATCTCTGTCTGAAATGGTTTACCCTGAACCTCAGACTGTGACCGTTGGTTCTGGAGACACCTATCATTGGTAACTTCTTCCCTGCATCTACCCTGTCCCGTCCTGTTAGATTTTTATAAGTCTCTATGTAGATTTTTATAAGTCTCCATGACATCCCGCCCCCCCCCTTCATTCTTCTGAACACCAGCGAGAACAATCCCAACCTAGTCAATCTCCCATGATAGTCCCACCATCCCTGGAGTCAGTCTGGTAAACTTTTGCTGCACTCCGAGAGCAAGAACATCCTCCCTCAGAGACCAAAATTGCACACAATACTCCAGGTGTGGCCTCACCAAGGCCCTGTACAACTGCAGCAACACATCCCTGCTTCTATACTCGAAACCTCTCGCAATGAAGGCCAACATACCATTAGCCTTTTTCACTGCCTGCTGCACCTACATGCTTACCTTCAGCGAATGGTGCACAAGGACACCCAGGTCCCGCTGCACACTCCCCATTTACAACCATTCAGGTAATCGTCCTTCCTGTTTTTGCTTCCAAACTTTGTTTATTATGGAAATTTTTAAATAAACATTAAAAAGCCAAATGAGCATAGTTACCCAAAATGAATTTCCGCATGGAAAATAAAGTGAAATTGAATAAATCACAAAACCTGGAAGAAATATATCCCAGGCTGTTAATAGAAACAAGGGAAGAAATAACAGTCTATCATTTTCCAACCCTCCTTGACTACAGGCGGACAACTAGCATTCTATTGCTGTTCAAAAGGGAGGAAGTGGTAGAATGGGTAATTACAGGCCAGTGTAATTTCAGCTGTGGGAAAATTGCTGGAAAACATCAGAAGGACAGTATAAATCATTATTTAGAAGGGTATGGATTACTCAGAAGGGCATTGATTATTCAAGGACAGTCAGTATAGATTTGCTGAAGAAAAATAATTTCTGACTAACTTGATTTCATGTTTTTTGAGGTGGAGGGGTAGCATGGCGGTGCAGTGGTTAACACTGCAGCCTCACGGCGCCGAGGTCCCAGGTTCGATCCCGGGTCACTGTCCGTGTGGAATTTGCACATTCTCCACGTTTGCATGGGTTTCACCCCCACAAACAAAAGATGTGCCGGGTAGGTAGATGAGCCATGCTAAATTGCTCCTTAATTGGAAAAAATGAATTGGGTACTCTAAATTTATTTTAAAAAATGTTTTTTGAAGTGGCAACAAACCCTGATGAGAGTAGCTCATTTGATGAAATTTACATGGATTTCAGCAATGATTTTGATGAGATCCCACATTGCACAGGTCAGAAAAGCAGGGGTTAATGGAATTCAAGGGCTATGTGGCAGGAAACGGAAGATAATGGTTGGGGGTGTTTTTGTGTCTTGAAGGGGGCAATGGGGTTCAGCATAAAATTAGGATGGGTCAAGATAGAGCGAATAGGAAAGACATATTTTCATTAGTAACGGGATGAATAACCAAAGGACAGATTTAAAGTAATGGTAGAAAGGGTTGGAGGGGAGTTGGAGGATGTTTTTCCACCAAAGGAGTGTGGGAGTGGCTTGTAACTCACTGCCTGAAAGGCTAGTGAGGCATTATTTTTCATTGCTTTTAAATAAATACTTGGATATACACTCAAGATGTATATCCTTTTAGGAGTTATGCACTAGAGTTTGAATGGAGGATTAAGCTGGATAACCTTTTCAGCCGGCTGACAAAATGGGCTGAAGGGTTACCTCTGTGCCATAGATTTTTTATGCCATTTGTCAGACAAAATCAGAGTGCTATCCAAAGTCTGCTGAAGGCTCAGGGTTGCCAACTCTCCAGGACTAGCCTGGATTCTCCAGGAATTGAAAGATCAATCTCCAGGACACTGCTGTGTACAACAGTGGAGAAAATCATTGGGACAGATTTTTTGGTGTAGTCTTTTTGAAACATTTTTCTTCGGCATATATAAAAATATCTAAAATGGGAAAATAAAGGTTGTTTGGCTAACAATCAAGTAAGGAATCTTTTTGCTTTCCAATTGGCACAAGAAGGCACTACATCACAAGAATGTATGTGTTGGCCCACTAATGGCTGGAGCAAGGTGGCAAGTCATGATTGAACCTCCACCAATACATTTAATAGTTGGCAAACCCCATATAGGCTGCTTCATTATCAAAAGAATTGAGAATGGAAGAACACCATTCCTAATCTTATGACAGAGGAAAAGTCATTGAAAAATCAGCGTAAAATGGTTTGCTGATGATTAGGAGCAAACTGGCAAGATTGAATAATCTGTCCCATTGGCATCCTCTATTCTACAGAGAAGATGTAGCTGGATAATCTTCCACATTGGCATATAGACGGCAGATTTACAGCTGGGCTTGGGCATTGTTCCAGCAAGGTTGACAGGCAGGTTTATGAAGCCTCCTCCCTCCAGTTTGTGGCCTGGCTATCCAGTGCTGTATGTAGTAGGTCTACAAAAGTTGGCTGAGACACGGATTCAGTCTATAGTTGATTGCTTTTATCTTTCACATAGTAGTTGCTTTACTTGGTTTGTATCTCATCCAAAGCTATGTTTGGCATTGTTCCTGGCATAGCTTTCTACACTCCACATCAAACTCGCTTAGTTTCCTGACTTGATTAAGGTGTAAGGTACCTGTTGGGTACGAGGCTAGAGATTGTGGTGCTATACAATTAGACTACTGTTGGATGGTCACAAACGCATGGAAGTCCAGCCCTGAATTCAAATTAATCAGCATGGCAGAAGATGTCCTCGCTGTGGAGACAAGATAATATCGTACAAGCACTATGTGGAGGACATATTGATCAATTCTAACAGAAATCTCAACAGATTGCTTTGTCAGGATGTGGTCAAGTAGGTAACTTCCTCATGTTGGTTCACTCACCATTCAAGTACAGTCTCAAAGAAATGTTCTATTTTTATATTAGCGTTCTAAAAATGAAGTACTTCATGGAGCCAATCTAAAAAGAATGTCCAACAAATAATCCAAATGGTGACCAACACAAAAGAAAACACTTCCAAAAATGTTGCACAACTTTATTAGAATACTCTGGCTATTCTGTACAAATTGAAAACAGCATATTAAGGTACATTACAACTGTGTAGAACAAGGTAAGGCTGGAGCACTCTATGCCTGGACACAGTGCTGTGTGCTGGACACTCAAATTAATAAAAATTAAAAAAAAAAATAGATCTGTGTTAAAGATTTTACTTCCACAGGAAAACTGGTAATGACTCCCACAACATCATAATGTGCATCTTTTCTGGAGATGAAGTGACTGCAACTGGAGCTAATGTGTCCAGGTAATAGGATTTTTTTAACGTGCTGGTTGGTAAGTTCTGTATAACAGTAATAAATAAGTCAGTGACAGCAAGATTTCAGAGCAGCCTCCCTGCATATATATAGATATATATATTTTTTGTTAACCATTACTATTTTGGATTAAAACAGCAATAGTGACCGCAGCGCAGTCAAATCTTTTTGTAGAAAATTAAGCTTTTGAAATGCATTTAAATATAAATATTAATGGCAAAGGAAATGCTTAACTATTAACTAAGTGGCTGCTCACAAACATTGGGCAGCACAGGAAAGATGCACCTCAGAAGTCCATGAAAATCACCACTG
The DNA here is from genome assembly GCF_047496885.1 of Scyliorhinus torazame. Taxonomy (NCBI): domain Eukaryota; kingdom Metazoa; phylum Chordata; class Chondrichthyes; order Carcharhiniformes; family Scyliorhinidae; genus Scyliorhinus; species Scyliorhinus torazame. Next base: position 173,381,874 of record NC_092716.1, on the reverse strand, counting down.
ACCACTGAGCAATGCTGCCCCTATTTGCAAGTGACAAGCGTGTAACTCACTACATTTCAAAATACCAGTGTTTGTTTAGGCTGCAGAATGCATGCTTGCTTTACCCCACAGTTTCAAACCCTTCTGTATTTTTGAAGTAGAGAATTTTGTAATGTTTCCACTGTAAAAGTAAGCCAAAAGTAGGAAAAAGAAATCTGAAGTTAAAGAGCAACCCATGCATTTTAAAACATAGTGTTTAGCTTAATAAGATTGTGCTGCAGAAGGGGAGGGGTCACCTCAACTGCACAAGAGTATTTTAGATACACTTTATCACATGGCATCAGTCTCTAGGCAGTGGTGTTTCCTGGTTACCACGCTCCTATTGCTGCTTGCATTCAGCAGGCTGGTTGGATTCTTTCTGCAAGAGAGAAAAATATCTGATCAGTGAATGCTTCTTCTCTGCATGGGGATTATCTGCAGCTCCAGCACACACCTTATCCAGTGCCTGGACAGTAAGAATCCAACTGAACGAGGAATTGAGGAAAAGTTAGTAGAAGCATCGGAGACATACAGCCATTTGGGTTTTAGTACTGAAGCATGTTAGGAGGCCAAATGGAGAGCGAGAGAAAAGAGGTATAATCCTTTGCAGTCTTACCAATCCACCCTGTTGTAAAACTGAGTCTAACGTTACAAAAAGCAGAACTACATTTGAAGTTCCAATTTATTCACTAATGAATTGAATATTTCCAATAATTTATTTTTCTGGTGGAAAAATGCAACTTGATTCAGGTTAGTTTTAAGTTTCCTTTCAGAAACATGAGCATTAGGAAGGTATAACTTGTTCTGTAAGGTCTTTGCAATTCTTAGACTGATGGTATCCTCACACACTGGACAAATTTGTCCAATATGGACTAATTCACGGTTTTTGTCCTCATCTAAAAACACTCCCCTTGCCCAAACTCAAATTCTGTATTAGGATTTGCTCAATAGCTCAGTTCTTTTCAACCTACAGTCAGGTTATTTTTTTCAAACTCAACTCTGAGAATGATCATCCCAAGGGGTGAAAACTGCCATTAATTAAAGAATGACAACTCTTGAGGCAAGTAATCATTACTTCACACACAGCTGTACCAAATTAAAGGAGGGCCTATTTGGGAAAGCAAATCTCACCAATCTGTACTGTCCCCTGTTGTAGAAATATAAACAGTAATGTCTCACTGAATATATAAGTGATACTTAATGCATAACTATTTTTATTTATATTGTGCCATTGTTGTAAAACATCCCAAGACCATTTACAGTAGGTGGATGTTGGATGCTAAACCCAAGGTGATTTGGGAAAGGGTGATCAAAAGCTTGACTAAAATTGTGGGTTATCAGATGGGTCTTACAGGAAGAAATAAATGGGGACTTGGGAAAGAAGAGGGCACCTTAGGTAAGTAATTCGATAGTTCAAGGGGCTTGAAGACAACACCCACTAATGATGGAAGGTGGGGAAGACTGGTCAATGGTCAGGGTCCAAAGAATGGAGAGCATGGGAGGTTAGGGAGGGTGGGTGAGGGAGGATGCCAGAGATAAAGAGGGACAAAACAATGAAGAAATTTAATGAGGACATGAATTTTAAATTGAACACGAGGGACTGGGAATTGGTGTAAGTCAGTAAAAATGGAAGTGATGGACAAGTGGAATTTGTATTGGATAGGATAGGACAGCCAAGTTTTGAATTAGAGTTAAATTATGGCAGGTGGAAAATAGGCCAGCCAGAATTGTATTAGAATAGCTGCGTGTACTGGTGACAAAGATATGGTTATAGATTGCAGCAGCAAATGAGCCGAGGTAGGGCTAAAGATTAAATTAGATGTTTTTAAGCTGAAATTAATTAATTTCTGAAGATCTTGAGTTCAATAAGGGGCAGAGAATGCAAATAGTCTGGTTCAGCCCGAGTGGTGAGTGAAATCAGTGGCAAAAGCAGAAGAGAATAAAATTAATGCTCATTAAAATTCAACGTTAGATAAATGGTCTGACAATGGAGTGATTAAGAGATGCGATGGAGTGATAGACACAAGTATTTTCAACTGATCCCATGTTGCATGTAGCTGAGGGAGAAGAGGGGTCCAAGGACAGATCCATGGGGAACTCCAGAAACTTCACAGCAAGGAAGTCAGTGGTGGAGATGCTCTGGTTGACTGGATGGGTAGATTGGAACCAGGCAGGGATAGTCTGCTTGAGTGGGAGCATCGGTTTGGTCCCCAATATGTGACAACCATCGGTTTGCCCCAGGGAGCCTGGATGGGGGGTTTTGAGTATGGCGAAGGGCAGGAATTGAGAGGATGGGGGACCTGTGCCAGGAAGGGAGCTTCTCTAGCTGGAGGGCGCTGGAGAAGAAGTTTGGGTTGGCAAGAGGGAACAACTTCAGATATTTACAGGTGCGGGACTTTTTGCACAGGCAGGTACCATCCTTCCCACTCCTGTCACTAAGGGGGATCCAGGATAGGGTAGTGTTTAGGGGATGGGTGGGGGAGGGTAGTGTCTTGGACATCTACAAAGAACTAATGGGGACGCAGACCGAGGAGCTGAAGCATAAGTTGGAGGAGGAGCTTGGGGGAGAGATGAGGACGGCTTATGGGCGGATGCGTTGAGCAGAGTCAACGCGACCGCTACATGCGCAAGGCTCAGCTTGATCCAATTCAAGGTGGTACACCGGGCCCATATGACAGTGGCCCGAATGAGTAGATTCTTTGGGGTGGAGGACAGGTGTGTAAAATGTGCGGGAGGACCAGCGAACCATGTCCACATGTTCTGGGTGTGTCCAAAGCTTCGGGGATATTGGCAGGGGTTTGCAGGCATTATGTCCAGAGTATTGAAAACAAGGGTGGCAATGAGTCCAGAGGTGGCGATTTTTGGGGTGTCGGAAGATCCGGGAGTCTAGGAGAAAGAGGCAGATGTTCTCGCCTTTGCCTCCCTGTTAGCCCGGAGACGGATATTATTAGCTTGGAGGGACTCAAAGCCCCCGAAGTTGGAGGCCTGGTTAACCGACATGGCGATTCTCGGCCTGGAGAAGATTAAGTTCGCCTTGAGAGTGTCAATGTTAGGGTTCGCCCCGAGGTGGCAACCATTCATCGACTTCTTTGCGGAGAATTAATCGTCTGCAGGGAAGGGGGGGCTAGGGTAGCGTAGAATAGGGGGTTAAATAGGCAGGTCTTGGAGGGATGGGTGTCGGTGTTTGCACTATGTTTATTGTTCTTTGTACACTGTTTTCATACTGTTCTTGTTTGTAATGCCAAAAAATACCTTATTAAAAAAAAAGGATAGTCTGCTTGAGCTGAAGGATTAACACTGGAAGATAGTTTGTTCACATTATAAGGGTGCAAATAATTCAATGAAGAATAACCTACGATAGTCAGTCACAGGGGAAGGGGAATTAGTCTTTTGGTGTTGCTGCAGAAATAACGATCATATGGAGACATTTGAACATAGGGAGTTGCAGGAAAGAAAAGCAGATGCAGGACACAATACATTCATGAGAAGGTTGGAAATGAGATGAAATTTGGATGAGTGCAATGGAAGCTTTGAAAGGGATGGGGCAGTACCTGAGGAGACGAAACACAATGTCAGTGTGCATGAAGGCAACAAGGAAAGTTGGTTGATTAGCAGTTTAGTCGGAATGGAGCCAAAAGTGTAGGAGGTGGGTCTAATGAATAAGATGACTGTGACGAGGGGATGAGGATTTGTGTGAAAGATGCTGATTAAGAGCTAGGGCATGTGGAGCCTGGAGAGAGGTTTCGCTTGGTGGGTAAGGGGAATTAAGAAAGGCCAGTGAACAAATGGTTTCTAGCTAAATGCCAAAAAATTACATGAACTGAAACTTGCTATTGGGAGGTAAGGGAGGATGGGATAGGGGAAGGGTTTCAAGAGGTCGGTTGGTAATGGAAACAAGTACATGGGATTATCTTTCCACTTCAAGATGGTTCTGCTGTACTGGGTGCTTTTGGCAGTGGAAAGCATGGTCAGATAACATTTGATGTGGTACTGCTAGATTTGGTGATGGATGCCTCAAGAGACACTTGTCAGTAAAATTCAACTTAAGAGAAGCTAAGACGTCTGTTTCCTGACATGGGGTCTAATGATACATTAATCCTACAACTCATCAGCGGAAGGTCAAAATTAATGCTAGTTTTGATGTATACTAAGGGTTCACTTAAGGGAGGCATATTCAGACTGTCATATGAGAGTACCTTTAAGAAATGGGTGTGCATGTAAATATCTGTAGTGAGAGTACCTTTAAGAAATGGGTGCTTATTACTGCAGTGATGTCAGAGAGTGGGTGGAGCTGGGCTATCCGTCAGCTTTTTACTTTTGTTTTAGGCTGTTTGCTGCAGGGTGTGTTTTAGTTTTGTTTTCAGTGTTGGAGCTGAAGTCAGACAAAGCAGCTGTACTGCTGTTCTCTCTGCAATGAAAAGACCATCTCTTGATCATTTGGTGAACTCAGAATTATAAATGTTTTCAGTAGTGACTTTAACCTGATGTGCTTCTGTTAAAGGTTATGTTTTTTGTAAGTTTTCTGGATGTTAAAAGGACAGCGTAAGCATTACTTAGTGCTGTACTCTTTGGGGGTGTACTTGAATTAATGGTTGCTAAGATGTTCACTGTTTGTTTTAAAAAGGTTAACTTGAGTTCATAAAATAAACATCGTTTTGCTTTAAAAAAACATTTCCATTTCTGCTGTACCACACCTGTTGAGTGGGCCATATGCTCCCCATACCACAATCTATTAAAAGTTGTGGGTCAGGTGAACTCCATGATACACTTTGGGGTTCTCTAAACCCTGGCCCATAACAAGACTATTTTCATAAAGCTTGCATTAAAACAAGAAATTTAAAGATACAGTTCATCTCTAAAGATATTTTAGACCATAAATGAACCTGCCACATTGCTGAGAGAATAGGCCTAGTCATGCTTAATTCTGAAAACCTATACCATTTAAATGTGATAGCTCTTAATGGAATTGAATATGGTCTCAATCTTCAGCGAGGGAAGACATGATCTAGCAAACAACATCCTTCAATAACCATGCTACCAGTCAAAAGTACTGCAGCTCTGGAAGTGGGTTATAAACTCCCGACTGGGAGGGTTGAGCAAAGCTGGTTCTTTTCATTGTGAGAAATCAGTGATGGTTGATCAGAACAAGTTTTGTGCAGTTCAGGGGGTCGGCAGTTGAGGCCACAATCAGATCAGCCAAGATTTTATCAAATGGCAGAGCAGGCTCAAGGGGCCAAATGGACTACTTCTGCTCCTAATTTGTTACCTTCATTTGTATCTCATGCAGAGCTTGCAGAATCAGGTAAAGGGAGAAATGAATACAAAAATCTGTTTCCAGAAAAGGAGTGGCTATTCCAATTCCACATAGATGCACATTCCATCCTAGAGTAGAACCAGGAGCTGAATCTAATACTTGATCTAGAGGGTTCGTAAAACTCGCTGCATCTTATAAATTCAGTCTAACCCAAGATTGAAACTTTGTAACAATGATCTCACTAAGGATGAAGGTAGAAAACGGCACTTAATGTGACAGCCTTTGCCTGGTGTGATATTTGAATACATCTATTGGAGCTAGGGATTGTCCATGTAAAATGTGATATTTGAATACATCTATTGGAGCTAGGGATTGTCCATGTAAAACGGAGATGAGGCAATATTTTTCTCTGGGGAACATGTATCTTTGTATCTCTTTTCCTGAAAAGGCAGTGGAAGCAGAGTCTTTGACAACAGACTTTTGGTAAGCAAGGGGGTGATACGTTATCGGGGGTAGGGGAAATGCAGATTTGAGATAACTATCTGTTCAACCTTGATCTTATTAAAATGGCGGAACAGGCTCAAGGGGCCGAATGATCTACTCCTGCTACTTGCTCATATGGTGTCTCTCGTTTCTTAATTATCCAAGACTTTCTAATATAATGAAAATGGACGCAAAAGAGTCAGCCAAATTAGCAATGACTGACAGAGAATTAATTTGATCCAACACCATTACTGAACACTACTTTGCAAAAGGAGCATCAAGCGATTAGGACGGCTTGTGGGTGGGGAATGTTTATTTAGTTTAGTGGTACTGACTTTGCAACCTAAAGTCGAACTTCAAATCCCACAATGGTAAATTGTGACTTGAATTAATAAATGTGGCAACTTATATTTAGAAAAATTGATCAGCATTGTAAAAACCTAATCGGTTCATCAATATTCTTCATGCCATTCCTTCCTAGTCTAACTTACTCATAGCCAGAGACTTATAATGTATGGTTGGCTCTTAATACTCCCTAAAGCAGCCAAAAATGACAATCTGTTGCAGAACAAACACTACAGAATAGAATCAGAAGAGAATTATCAGACAATAATGACAGGCATCAGACTTGGGGGAAAAAAGTACAAAGTTCTCCGCACTAATACCTGGGTGAGCCATCCCACATTCATGTCATATTTACCAAGCAGCCAACATCCCAAATATCCTCTACCATATCTAGGTATGTCTTGTCCCAATAGAAGAGTGGAGATCATGCAGAAATGGGGTCAGAGTGGCATATTGTCAGTGATCTTTGGACTTGTCAGCATGGACTTTGGAACTAATGAAGTCTCAGGACAAAAGGTCAAGAAAACCCATGTAATTACTATTGACTGCACCCTGAACTGCGGAATCATTATTCTACTTCAATGAATATAACAGAAGCAATCAAAAGTGCAAAAGTCTCCTGGGTAGAGGATTTCAATGTCCATAAGGGTTATTTGGTAGCACCAATGACCAGGTCCTGAACCTTGCTGTTACAGTGAGCCAGTCAGTTGACAGAGTCAATACTTTAGAAATATCCTACTCAACATTTTCCTCTCCAATCTACCCGATTTGCAGTATTGTAATAATATTAATAGGTGTGCTATAATCTCTGCCATCTGTGAAGGAACACCTCATTATGTGCCAAGTAGGACTTAGTAGCCCAAAAACTGGACAGTTAAGACACTGTGAACCAACAGCATCAAAACTGTACAACATGAATCCAGGAGACCACCTCACCAACCCAGTAACGCGACTGCCAACTAGGTCTACATGATTACCCTCACTCCCAACTTGACAGTTACTTGGTCATGAGTGCAACAGACAAGGCTAAAATGTTTACACATGTCTTAAAGCAAAAGTGTCAAATGGGCACTCTCTCTTTTCCTGGAGTCCCTAAAGACACCAGCGTGCAGCCAATTTGGTTCAAATCATGTGACATTCAGGCAAATCCTATTGAACCCAACATCTATAATGCTGAATATCTGTGCACCAGGATCAAAAACCCTAGCCAAGCTGTTTCAGTATGCCACCATACTGGTATTTATTCAAGAGCATAAAAAAGATGGAGGTTAAGTGAAGATTAAAACCAGAACTACCGAGTTGAGAAGAGACATCTCCTTCCGTGACTGTTTTCACCTCAGGTCTTCATACTCAACCAATTTGATTTTTAAAAAATTCTATTTTAAAGGCCTTTGATAACACAAATGTGAATGCCTTTCACATCAACATTAATCCTTTCTATATCAAATGGCTTGCAGAATATTGATTAATTTTAACTTCTAAAACAATTCATTACTATAGAATGGTAACGAATAGACCAAAATCTGAAGCTACAATTATACAATACAGTAATATAGCCAAATCAAATTAATCTAAAATGGAAATATAAATAAAATTTCAAATCACATCAAATTGGTTCAGCTTTAAAAAGTGAGTTCAATTGTAACTAAAAGATAAAAAGCAACGTTAAGCAAAGGGTGATCAGAGAAATAAGGCAGAAAATTCCCTTACCTAGAAACGAAATTTGTTTTACTGAGATATGAATTATACCTAAGCAGGGGAAAATTCAGAACAAAATAGGCAATATTAATGTCACTGAACTTAAATAATCAGGGCTAGGCAAACTCTAAAAGGTATCCAAGTCTGTCAGGTACTGACCACGAATATCAAAGCAATGAAGTAGTATGGTGGGGACAGTAACAGTGATAACTGAGGCCTGGTCAGATTGGATACCAACAGATGATTACTAGGGCAATGCAAATTATTTTTTCTTGTACTATAAAATAATCTATTAATTGTAATGAGCAACATTATATCGTAACATGCCCATATTAACTTACGATTAGTGAATTGTAATGGCAGCACTCAATGACCTCTCTTAACCTAATCTCATAAGAAATTCCTTGTAATTTCTTTAGCCAGGAACGTACCAAGATGAAACTCAGTTTCCAATGGTATAACAGCTAATAAAATACCATCCTTATTTCTGGTGAACCATCATTTTTAGGAGGCGCTCTGTCACAATGCCAGAATATGCAGAACACAATTATGCAGAGTAACAACATTGCTGTTTCGCACATGCAATTTTCTAAATTGCATGCCGAGTGCTTCAGTGCATAGAGATAAAGCAACATCACTTCTTTGTTAAAAAAATATAAACAGCAAAAATGTGAATTAAGTGCTCAAACAAATGAAGGATAATTCAAATTGTTACTTTTATTGCTAAAACACAAAAAGGACTTGTCGAAACTTTTTGACTTGCACTCAGTCGGGACACTTCGCAAGAATACCAACGCAAGGAGTAAACAATTTATACGGTATGAGAAAAAATTGCTGATTGGTTGACAAGTAGATTCTGGTAGAGCTGCTGCCATGGAGAATGCACCAGGCGACTGACAGTTAACTGCCAAGCATTGTTTGACATTTAAACCAGGCGATTTCAAGCAACACTTGACAGCTGACGGTGAGTCACCTGGTGCATTTTCCATGGTAAAGCCTCTACAAGAGTCTACTTGTCAACCAATCAGCACTTTCCTCTCATACAAAATTGTTGCTTTCCCCATATAATCGGTATTCTTGCAGTCTCCCAATGAGTGCAAGACAGGAAACTTCAACATGTCTCTTTTTTTCAACAATACTCAAGCGCCGTACTATTTTTAATTAACAGCAGACGGAAGATCCCATTTCTGTCTAAACAATTTGCTCAATGAGGAAATACTGCAATGCCATCAGGACAGTGTTTTCGGGAAGGACAGCTGTCCAACTTAGGTACCATCAACAAAATTAGCTTTAGGAGAAATGGCTGCATAATAATACCAGGTGCAGTATGTTTCAGGAAAGGACAGCACTCTTTCAGAGGGTCGGTGCAGACTTGATGGACTGAATAGCCTCCTTCTGCACCGTAGGAATTCTATAACTGCACAGGCAATTTAACAATGTGTTTTAGAAAATTATACTTGTGAGATCGTATTGGCAGGTGATTTATTTACATCAGATATTAACATGACTTCAAAAATTAGAACTCTGGTTATATAACTGAACTGTAGTTTAAACATCAATCTTATTCTCTTACAAGACTATGGTTATAAACCATCTACAGGGGGCGGCACGTGGTGCAGTGGTTAGCACTGGGACTATGTCGCTGAGGACCCGGGTATGAATCCTGGCCTTGGGTCACTGTCCGTGTGGAATTTGCACATTTTCCCCGTGTCTGCGTGGGTTTCACCCCCACAACCCAAAGATGTGCAGGTTAGGTGGATTGGCCCCAAAAAATTGCCAAAAAATAAAATAATTGAGTACTGTAAATTTATAAAAATTAATAAATAAATAAAACCATCTACGGATTGTGACATGTTGATTGAAACGAGTAACTGTTAAAGGCATTATGATAGTATACAAGGAACTTGGAAGAAACTGGTTATTAATATCGATATATCAAGGAGGAGCTTAAAATCTTTATATTACAGATGAGTGGACTTCAGGAACTTCACCCAGAGATTTTGTATTCCATCTGCTTCTTCAACTTATTCAAAATTAGTTCCAGTTCAATGTACCTGCAGCATCAACCAACTTGCTATGTATAATCGAGAAATTTGCAGAGCTACAAATTAGAATTACAGACAACTTGACACATGGTGGCACAGTGTTTAGCACTGCTGCCTCACGGCACCGAGGACCCGGGTTGGATCCCAGCCCCAGGCCATTGTCCGAGTGGAAGTTACACATTCTCTGTGTCTGCGTGGGTCTCACCCCCACAACCCAAAGATGTGTAGAGTAGATGAATTGGCCACGCTAAATTGCCTCTTAATTGGATAAAACAATTGGGTAATCTATATTTATAGAAAAAAGAATTACACACCACTAGATATGACAAAAATTGTTTCATGCAGTAGAGAAACCATAGGGGTTAAGATCTTATGCTCCTAAAAGGTGACATGCAATAACAAGGGACCCTGCACTGTGCATTCCCTGTGGTGAGAAAGAACTTGCCAGCTTTTAAAGCCTAGAATCTGCTCCCACCAAAATCTGACACATTAAATTCAAACAAAGTACCCAATTATTTTTTTCCCCCCAATTAAGGGGCAATTTAGCGTGGCCAATTCCACCTATCCTATACATCTTTGGGTTGTGGGAGTGAGACCCACGCAAACACAGGGAGAATGTGAAAACTCCACACGGACAGTGACCCGGGAACGGGATTGAAAAATCTGACATAATAATAAATTTACCTTGCTTAAATTACCTTTAAAATTTAGAGGAAATCAAGTTAGCCCCACAAGACCACAAAAAATCTCCATCTGAATAAGTGGCTGAGGGAAGATTAAAGCAACTGCCTAGGAATTGTACCGCATGAGGGTTAAAAACTTAAACAACTTCAGAAAGCATTAGAATTCAGTTGCGAAAAAATAGCTAGAAATGAGACAAGAGGAGCATAGTTTAAATTAGATACCAAAACAAACCTGAAAGCTGGTTACTAATTTTGGAATCTCCAAATAATGAGGTAACTTTATACTCTCCCAATTTCTGAAAGGTATTGTCTTCCACTTTAAACCACTCTGATTAAAATTCTACATCAATGCCCCGAATTTTACTTGCAAAAGTGCATGGCTTTCTCCTTTCACACACTGCTCTACTAAATAACATAGGATCAGAAAATAGGAGGCCATTCAGCCATTCGAGCCTGCTCCACCATTCATTATCATGGCTGATCATGAAGTTCGATATCCTGATCCCGCTTTCTCCCCATATCCCTTGATCTCTTTAGCCTCAAGATCTATATCTAATTCCTTCTTGAAATTACACAACATTTTGGCCTCATCCACACAGTGGTAGCTAATTCGACAGATTCACCACTCGCTGTGTGAAGAAATTTCTCCCCACCTCAGTCGTAAAAGGTTTACTCCTTACCCTCAAACTATGACCCCTAAGGATGGGAGAGGTCCTAAATGAATATTTCTCGTCAGTATTTACTATTGAGAAAGGCACGAATGTTAGGGAAATGAAAAGTGATGTCCTGAGGAGTGCACATATTACAGAGAAGGAGGTGTTGGAGGTATTAAAGCGGATCACGATAGATAAATCCCAGGGACCTCATGAAATGTATCCCAGGACGTAGTGGAAGGCTAGGGAGGAAATTGCCAGCACCCTAGTTGAGATATTTGAATCGACAGCCACAGGATAGGCGCCTTAAGATTGGAGGGGAGCAAATGTTGAGCCCTTGTTTAAGAAGGGCTGTAGGGATAAGCCTGCGAACTACAGACCAGCGAGCCATGCTTCTGTAGTGGGTAAGTTGTCAGAAGGTATTCTGAGGGACAGGATCTACAGGCATTTAGACAAGCATGGGCTATTTAGGAAAAGTCAGCATGGCTTTGTAAGGGGAAAGTCATGTCTCACAAATTTGATGAAAATTTTTGAAGGGGTGATCAAGAAGGTAGATGAGGGCAGTGTGGTTGACGGTGTCTACATGGAGTTTAGCAAGGTCTTTGACAAGGTACTGCATGGTAGGTTGTTGCAAAAGGTGAAATCTCATGGAACCCAGGGTGAGCTTGACCAATTGAGCAACTGAATGGCAGATGAAATTTAATTTGGATAAATGAGGGGATGCATTTTGGTACATCAAATCAGGGCAGGACCTACTCAGTTAATGGTAGGGAGTTGGGGAGAGTTACAGAACAAAGAGATCTAGGAGTACAGGTTCATAGCTCTTTGAAGGTGGAGTTGCAGGTGGACAGGATGGTGAAGAAGGTTGTATGCTAAGTTTTGAGATCAGAATATTGAATACAGGAGTTGGTTCGTCTTGTTGAAGTTGTACAAGACATTGGTAAGTTCACACATGGAATACTGTGTTCAGTTCTGGTCACTCTATTATAGGAAGGATATTGTTAAACTAGAAAGAGTGCAGAAGAGATGAGGATGCCTCCAGGACTTGATGGTCTGAGTTATAAGGAGAGGTTGGGACCTTTTTTCCCTGGAGTGGAGGAGGCTAAGGGGTGATTTTATGGAGGTCTACAAAATAACGAGGAGCATAGATAAAGTAGATAGTCAACATATTTTCTCAAAGATAGAGGAGTCTAGAACTAGAGGGCATAGGTTTAAGGTGAGAGATACAAAAGAGGGGAAATTTCTCCACACAGGCTGGTGAGCATCTGGAACGGGCTGCCAGAGGAAGTGGTAGAGGCAGGTACAATTTTGTCTTTTAAAAAGCAGTTAGACATGGGCAGGTTGGGTATAGGGGGGGGGGGGGGGGGGGGGGGGAGAGAGAGAGATATGGACCAAATGCAGGCAAAGTGGGACTAGCTTAGTGATACAAACTGGGCGGCATGGACAAGCTGGGCCGAAGGGCCTGTTTCCATGCTGTAAACATCTAGGACTACAATTTTGAAAAAAAATAAAAGATTTAAAAAAAAAAAAGAGTACCCAATTTATTTTTTCCAATTAAGCGGCAATTTAGCATGGCCAATTCATGTACACTGCACATCTTGTGGGTTGTGGGGGCGAAACCCACGCAAACACGGGAGAATGTGCAAACTCCACACGGACAGTGACCCAGAGCCGGGATTGAACCCGGGATCTTGGCGCCGTGAGGCAGCAGCACGAACTACTGCGCCACCGTGCTGCCCTACTATAACTCTATAATTAAGGGGCAATTTAGCATGGTCAATCCACCTACCTTGCACATCTTTGTGTTGTGGGGGTGAGACCCATTCAGACACGAGGAGAATGTGCAAACTCCACACGAACAGTGACCCGGGGCCGGGATCGCACCCGGGTACTCGGCACGGTGAGGCAGCAGTGCTAACCACTGCGCAACCGTGCTGCCCATCAACATCTCTATTCCTATACTCAAAATTATACTCGAATTACCATTTTAGAAATTAAGATTGGATCATTGTGGACAGGAAGAAAAGTGAATTTACCATTTCTTCTCAGGTTATGGAATTGACTAATTTCAGAAATTATACTTCTAAAAACACCTTTGGCAGCATATGCCACTTGTGCATCAATGGTATACTGGTGCGGCTTTTAATATAAATAGAGAAACAGCTCAAAAATTATTTTATGAAAGCTAAATGCAAGCATATTTGAGAAAAATCAATTTGAGTCATACTTGTGGCCAATTTAAAACTTGATTTTAATCGAAAACCGCAAGTCTAAAAAATTATTAAATCAGGAAGTCCATAGAATCCCTACAGTGCAGGAGGCAGCCATTGGGCCCATCGAGTCTCACCCGCCCCTCTGGAAGAGCACCCTAGCTAGGCCCACACCCACTACCTGTAACCCCACCTAACCTGCACATGTTTGGACTGTGGGAGGAAACCAGAGCACCTGGAGGAAACCCACACAGACACGGAGAACACGCAAATGCCACAGAGACAGTCACCCAAGGCTGGAATTGAACCTGGGTCCCTAACGCTGCGAGGTAGAGGGCTAACCACTGCGTCGCCCTTACCTAGGCCGCGCTCTTGCATCAATACAATTACTAGTCCTGCAAACAGCATGCCCTCCCTTCACTATCACTTGAATTCAATCCAACTATAATAGTTATTTTATCACATGAAAGTAATACAAGTAGGATTATAGAGCTAAAAGCATTTATTCAGCAAAACAACTACTGCACCAAAACATGTTTTTTGACAGATCTTATGTCCCCATCAGTAACTTAGATTAGGAGATTGTGGCCATCTAAAATGGCATCCGGCAAGGGCTGCTGGGAAAAGTGGCTAAGTTCGAGGACAAGCAGGTTGTAGCTCCGAATAAACAAAAAGCTGCAGCCCAGACTTTGCAAAGTAGCACATGAAAAATGCCATCTCAAGGCCATCCCGGGACAATGGGCGTAAGTGCAAATTGATTCTCAAGTATCAGACTCAACGGCATGTGTTTTCCTTATTTGCAAAGACCTACATGCCTCGGACACGAACGGACATGGCTGGTAAGGGCACACCCCACCATCAAGGCGGCGGGCCTTGATTGGACTTAGTCGATTAGGGTGATCAAGCCCTGATCGATTGATTGGTAGTTCACCTGGGACCGCCCAAAATGGTGCAAAATCCCCAGGGATAAAAGGTGCTGCGCAACCCCTTGATCTCTCTGTATAGCAACAACCAACAAAGGTGACACTTCACTGGCTGAAGAAGACCATCCATGACACCAGCAGAAGGAAGACCAGAGCCAAGTACGAGGAAGACCAAGAACCAATCACTGAGATCTGCAAGACTGCGGGTCACAGTTAAAGGTCTCATATGCCCGGTACTTGCCAGTCACTTGAAGTTAAGTTAAAGTCTTGTGCAAACTTGCTTTGTAGTTTAACATATGTTGTATGTGTGCGTGATTGATTAACATTAACAATTGTGTGACAGTAAATAAATAGTGAATTTTCTATGAAACAGACTTGTAGTCATTTGTCCACCTTATAGGGGTTAAAACACACTGTTTTCGGCACAACAGGACGACGAACAATGGGATGCTTTAGGTTGCAGACTGATTATATACACAGTAGAATTTCTAGAAACAATTTCCTAATCACTTATCTGAATGAAAACACATCAAATTTAAAAAATTGTTGTTTTAAGGTCATGATCAGACGAAGGACCATGTAGTTCTGTCCAATAAACTGTAAACTTTAAAGAATCAGACTGGTAGAACTCAAAAAGGTACTGAAATGTTCTTGACAATAGGAACCAACATTACAAATATTACAAAGACAGACTAACTGGTTTTGAGAATAAGATCAACATGCTGTACCTTTTAGTCAGGCTTAGATGACAACCCATTTTTACAAAGGGAATCAGAAAAAAAGATGCAGTTTCAATTATATTTTATGCAAGTTGGTAGCACCTAAAGAAATCAGGAGGCAATTAACTAAACCTGAATTTTGCTTTCAAGGTTCCTTCTGGCATTGTCTGCTTGCCAGATCATTACATTTCACAAATGAACCTGAAACCATATGTAGTTTGCAAAAAGGACTGGAATGAAAATAACAGTTACAATTGAATTCCGCCATCTAAAACAATGATTTATCGGGAGGATAAGGAAGTGAATCCCACCAATATGCTAAATTGCAGGTCTGAAAACAAAATTAGAAATAGGTTTTACAAAGTAGACAGGCTACCAAATAAAAAGAACAATTTAACTTGGTGCTGTTTCTCTTAAAAGCAGCACTGTAATTCAACTGCTTGTGAAACAAACTTCATGACTCAGTATACCATGAAACTTAAAACAGTTTGAAATTCAGGGATATTTACAGAACAGGAGAAATGTAGATTCAAATTAAAACCAAGGCAACAGGCAAGTCAGCATCTTTCAGTTGGCTGACTTGCCAGGCGTTTCCAGCATTTTGTTTCAGGTTCGAATTTCCAGCACCTACAATTGCTGTTTAAGATTTAGACTAAATTGATTTCCGGTGGCGGCCATGGAGTGAGTGGTCGCACATCTGATGACTCCTGTTCGAGATGGATGTTTTCAGTCCTTCCCTACCCAAATTGTGTGATGTTTGAGGGCAAAAGGTGCACGAGTGCCCAGGGAGCATAATACTCCTCTGGTGGAACTGATGTATGACCCATCGGACAAGGAATGCCACGAGGAAGAGAGAGTAGCTGGAGCAAGAACGTTTTCGTGGTGCAACACAGTAGAAGATGGCAGAGAGCAGAGAGAGAGGGGGGGGGGGGGGGGAGAGAAGAGGGCAGCACTGCCCTCCTAGTGGTCGGAGAGTCTGGTGGAATTCCTCAGTGGCAAATTTCAGCAGCAGAGGAAGGAGGCCTCAGAGGATTTAGCCAAGATGATGGAGCCGCTTAGGGCAGCGATCGGGCAGGTGGAGCAGAGGCAGGAGACTCAGGGCCTGGCAATCCAAAAGGTGGGGGAGTCGGTGGTGGGGCATGAGGATCAGTTGACCTCGCTGGAGGTGGAGATGGGGATGGTGTTTAGCAGCCAGAAAAAGCTGAGGGAGGAGATGGAGGACCTTGAGAAATGCTCCAGGAGGCAGAATCTGCAGATTGTGGAGATGCCCAAAGGCATGGAAGGTGCGGAGGCCGCCAAGTACGTGGTGAGCATGTTGGAGAAGCTGCTGAGGAGGGAGCCTTTGACCAGCCCCTTGAGATGGATCGAGCGCACAGGGCACCGAGGAGGCCACTGCAGGTGGGGGAGCCGCCGAGGATAAAGAGATGATCCTGAGGTGGGCGAGGCAGACCAAGAAGCGTACCTGGGAGGGTGAGCTGTAGATTTACCGGAACTTTGTTGTGGAGCTGGCCAAGCGGAGGGCCGCGTATAATAGGATAAAGGGCACCTTCTACAAAAAGGGGGAGAAGTTTGGGATTTTGTACCCCGACAACTTGTGGGCGACAGACCAAAAGCAAGAATTTTATTTTGACTCGCCAGAGGAGACCATGGTTTTTTTTTTTAAGGAAGGTGAATGGAATAATTTGGGGCTGTGTGTGGGCGGGGAAGACCCCATGGGTGAGGAGGGTGTTTTTGGAGGGAGGGAGGGGTTGGCATTGCTTTATTATTATTGGGCAGCAAACATAGCAAATGGTGGGTTTTGGCATGTGGTTATGGAGCCAGTGCAGGCAGCATTTTGGATTAGAGGGCACGCCATTGTGGGCACTGATATGTGGTAATCACAGATTTGTGCCAGTGGGGCTGGATGCGAGGCTCCAGGGGTGGCGGCAGGTGGGGATAGAGTATTTTAGGGACTTGTTCACAGGAGGCAAGTTTTCAGATCTGGAGGATTTGGGGGAAATGTACGAGTTGCCCAAAGGGAATGGTTTCAGAAATGTAGATTTAACTTCAAACCAAGGCAACAGGCAAGTCAGCATCTTTCAGTTGACTGACTTGCCAGGTGTTTCCAGCATTTTGTTTCAGGTTCAAATTTTCAGCACCTACATTTGCTGTTTAAGATTTAGACTAAATTGACTTCCGGTGAGGGTCTTTCACCAGCAGGTGAGGGATTTTGTGAGAAGCGAGGTGCTTTGAATTTCGGCGGGAGCGGTGCGCAGGGGCCTTCTGGGAGGTGAGTATTTACTTTTAAAACCCTTACCGTTGCAGGAGCAGCCCTTTGAATTTCAGCGGGAGCGGTGCGCAGGGGCCTTCTGGGAGGTGAGTATTTACTTTAAAAGCCCTTACCTGGTCCAGTGTCTGTTCTTCTTTTCTGTTTTTTTTTTATATAAGGCGGGAACCGGAAATTCGACCCGTGGACTTCTGGGAAGGCCCCCCCCCCAAACCAATAAATTCTGGTGGAGAGGAAACCCGAGACACTACACGTGTAGTGTCTCCCACCCGCCCTCCTCCTCTAACCTAATAATAAGACCCATTGGTGTGAGGTAAGTGCCATATTATATTATTATTATATATATATATTTTTTTAAAAATTAATTTATTTATTAACCAGATCTTGGTTGGAGGTTAGAGGGATGGCAGGGAAGGGAGTGCAATGTTCCTCCTGCAGGATGTTTGAGGTGAAGGATGCCGTTAGTGTCCCTGCTGATTTTACCTGCAGGAAGTGCAGCCATCTCCAGCTCCTCCAAGACCGAGTTAGGGAACTGGAGCTGGAGTTGGATGAACTTCGGATCATTCGGGAGGCAGAGGGGTCATAGATAGCAGCTTCAGGGAATTAGTTACACCAAAGATTGGAGATAGATGGGTAACTGTAAGAGGGACTGGGAAGAAGCAGTCAGTGCAGGGATCCCCTGAGTAACAAGTATACCGCTTTGGATACTTGTGGGGGGGGGGGGGGGAAGAGACTTACCAGGGGTAAGCCACGGGGTACGGGCCTCTGGCACGGAGTCTGTCCCTGTTGCTCAGAAGGGAAGGGGGGGGAAGAGGAGCAGAGCATTAGTAATTGGGGACTCGATAGTCAGGGGCACAGATAGGTGATTTTGTGGGAGCGAGAGAGACTCACGTTTGGTAAGTTGCCTCCCAGGTGCAAGGGTACGTGATGTCTCGGATCGTGTTTTCCGGGTCCTTAAGGGGGAGGGGGAGCAGCCCCAAGTCGTGGTCCACATTGGCACTAACGACATAGGTAGGAAAGGGGACAAGGATGTCAGGCAGGCTTTCAGGGAGCTAGGATGGAAGCTCAGAACGAGAACAAACAGAGTTGTTATCTCTGGGTTGTTGCCCGTGCCACGTAATAATGAGATGAGGAATAGGGAGAGCGAGCAATTAAACACGTGGCTACAGGGATGGTGCAGGCGGAAGGGATTCAGATTTCTGGATAACTGGGGCTCTTTCTGGGGAAGGTGGGACCTCTACAGACAGGATGGTCTACATCTGAACCTGAGGGGCACAAATATCCTGGGGGGGAGATTTGTTAGTGCTCTTTGGTGGGGGGGGGTTTAAACTAATGCAGCAGGGGCATGGGAACCTGGATTGTAGTTCTAGGGTACGAGAGATTGAGAGTATAGAGGTCAGGAGCACAGATTTGACTTCGCAGGAGGGGGCCAGTGTTCAGGTAGGTGGTTTGAAGTGTGTCTACTTCAATGCCAGGAGTATACGAAATAAGGTAGGGGAACTGGCAGCATGGGTTGGTACCTGGGACTTCGATGTTGTGGCCATTTCGGAGACATGGATAGAGCAGGGACAGGAATGGTTGTTGCAGGTTCCGGGGTTTAGGTGTTTTAGTAAGCGCAGAGAAGGAGGCAAAAGAGGGGGAGGTGTGGCGCTGCTAGTCAAAAACAGTATTACGGTGGCGGAGAGGATGCTAGATGGGGACTCTTCTTCCGAGGTAGTATGGGCTGAGGTTAGAAACAGGAAAGGAGGGGTCACCCTGTTGGGAGTTTTCTATAGGCCTCCAAATAGTTCTAGGGATGTAGAGGAAAGGATGGCGAAGATGATTCTGGATAAGAGCGAAAGTAACAGGGTAGTTATTATGAGAGACTTTAACTTTCCAAATATTGACTGGAAAAGATATAGTTCGAGTACATTAGATGGGTCGTTTTTTGTACAATGTGTGCAAGAGGGTTTCCTGACACAATATAGTGACAGGCCAACAAGAGGAGAGGCCACATTGGATTTGGTTTTGGGTAATGAACCAGGCCAGGTGTTAGATTTGGAGGTAGGTGAGCACTTTGGGGACAGTGACCACAATTCGGTGACGTTTACGTTAGTGATGGAAAGGGATAAGTATACCCCGCAGGGCAAGAGTTATAGCTGGGGGAAGGGCAATTATGATGCCATTAGACATGACTTGGGGGGGGGGGGGGGGGATAGGTTGGAGAAGTAGGCTGCAAGTGTTGGGCACACTGGATATGTGGAGCTTGTTCAAGGAACAGCTACTGCGTGTTCTTGATAAGTACGTACCGGTCAGGCAGGGAGGAAGGCGTCGAGCGAGGGAACCGTGGTTTACCAAAGAAGTGGAATCGCTTGTTAAGAGGAAGAAGGAGGCCTATGTGAAGATGAGGTGTGAAGTTTCAGTTGGGGCGCTTGATAGTTACAAGGTAGCGAGGAAGGATCTCAAGAGAGAGCTAAGACGAGCAAGGAGGGGACACGAGAAGTATTTGGCAGGTAGGATCAAGGAAAACCCAAAAGCTTTCTATAGGTATGTCAGGAATAAAAGAATGACTAGGGTAAGAGTAGGGCCAGTCAAGGACAGGGATGGGAAGTTGTGTGTGGAGTCTGAAGAGATAGGCGAGATACTAAATGAATATTTTGTGTCAGTATTCACTCAGGAAAAAGAGAATGTTGTGGAGGAGAATGCTGAGACCCAGGCTATTAGAATAGATGGCATTGAGGTACGAAGGGAAGAGGTGTTGGCAATTCTGGACAGGCTGAAAATAGATAAGTCCCCGGGGCCTGATGGGATTTATCCTAGGATTCTCTGGGAAGCCAGGGAAGAGATTGCTGAGCCTTTGGCCTTGATTTTTATGTCATCATTGGCTACAGGAATAGTGCCAGAGGACTGGAGGATAGCAAATGTGGTCCCTTTGTTCAAGAAGGGGAGTAGAGATAACCCCGGCAACTATAGACCGGTGAGCCTCACGTCTGTTGTGGGTAAAGTCTTGGAGGGGATTATAAGAGACAAGATTTATAATCATCTAGATAGGAATAATATGATTAGGGATAGTCAGCATGGCTTTGTGAAGGGTAGGTCATGCCTCACAAACCTTATCGAGTTCTTTGAGAAGGTGACTGAACAGGTATGAGGGTAGAGCAGTTGATGTGGTATATATGGATTTCAGTAAAGCGTTTGATAAGGTTCACCACGGTAGGCTATTGCAGAAAATACGGAGGCTGGGGATTGAGGGTGATTTAGAGATGTGGATCAGAAATTGGCTAGCTGAAAGAAGACAGAGGGTGGTGGTTGATGGGAAATGTTCAGAATGGAGGTCAGTTACAAGTGGCGTACCACAAGGATCTGTTCTGGGGCCGTTGCTGTTTGTCATTTTTATAAATGACCTAGAGGAGGGCGCAGAAGGGTGGGTGAGTAAATTTGCAGACGACACTAAAGTCGGTGGTGTTGTCGACAGTGCAGAACGATGTTGCAGGTTACAGAGGGACATAGATAAGCTGCAGAGCTGGGCTGAGAGGTGGCAAATGAGTTTAATGTAGAGAAGTGTGAGGTGATTCACTTTGGAAGGAATAACAGGAATGCGGAATATTTGGCTAATGGTAGAGTTCTTGGAAGTGTGGATGAGCAGACGGATCTCGGTGTCCATGTACATAGATCCCTGAAAGTTGCCACCCAGGTTGATAGGGTTGTGAAGAAGGCCTATGGAGTGTTGGCCTTTATTGGTAGAGGGATTGAGTTCCGGAGTCATGAGGTCATGTTGCAGTTGTACAAAACTCTGGTACGGCCGCATTTGGAGTATTGCGTACAGTTCTGGTCACCTCATTATAGGAAGGTCGTGGAAGCTTTGGAGCGGGTGCAGAGGAGATTTACCAGAATGTTGCCTGGTATGGAGGGAAAATCTTATGAGGAAAGGCTGATGGACTGGAGGTTGTTTTCGTTAGAGAGAAGAAGGTTAAGAGGAGACTTAATAGAGGCATACAAAATGATCAGGGGGTTAGATAGGGTGGACAGTGAGAGCCTTCTCCCGCGGATGGAAATGGCTAGCACGAGGGGACATAGCCTTAAACTGAGGGGTAATAGATATAGGACAGAGGTCAGAGGTAGGTTCTTTACGCAAGGAGTGGTGAGGCCGTGGAATGCCCAACCTGCAACAGTAGTGAACTCGCCAACATTGAGGGCATTTAAAAGTTTATTGGATAAGCATATGGATGCTAATGGCATAGTGTAGGTTAGATGGCTTTTGTTTTTTGACTTCCCATGTCGGTGCAACATCGTGGGCCGAAGGGCCTGTACTGCGCTGTATCGTTCTATGTTCTATGTCTTTCCTGGGGATGCCGCCTTCGGTGTTGCAGGACAAGCTGCTGTCAAAAGATGATTGGAAGGTGTCAGATATCTACAACGAGTTGATGGAGAATGAGGGCGCTCTGGTGGAGGAGATTAAACTCAAGTGGGAGGAGTTGGGTGGGAGGTGCAGGCCAGGAGGTGGAGAGGCTCTGCGGAGGGTGAATGCGCCCTTGTCCTGTGAGAGGTCAAGTCTCATCCAGCTTAAGGTGGTGCATAGTGCCCACATGACAGTTGCAAGGATGAGTTGGTTCTTCGCAGGAGTAGTGGATAGGTGTGGGCGGTCCGCGAATCACATCCACATGTTCTGGGCGTGTCCAAGGTTCAAGGTATGGGGATGGCCCAGAGTATGGTATTCGGTGTGTCAGAAGGTCTGGAAGTCCAGGCATGGAGAGAGGCTGACGTATTGCCCTTTGCTTCCCTGATAGCCGGAAATGGATCTTGTTGTGCTGGCAGGATCCGGAGCCGCCGAAGGCGGGGGTATGGGCGAGTGACCTGGCAGAATTCCTGCGTTTGGAGAAGGTCAAATTCGCTTTGAGGGGGTCGGAGGAGGTAAACATTCACTGATTTCTTCAAGGAGGATTGAGGGGTTGGGGGCTGGGTGAGGGGGGGGGGGGTGATTAGGAAGGCAGGGTGTGGTGGAGTGTTGGTAATGGGGGGGGGGGGGTTGGGGGCTGGTGGTTTCTGTTTATGTGGATGTTTGGTCTTCTGATATTTTCATGATATGTAAAATGCCTTGAATAAAAATATTTTAACAAAAAGATTTAGACTAAATTGATTGTTCGTTAAATTCAAACTGTCAAATAGAAACTCACTTTAGGATCAATCTCAGCATCATCATCTTCATCCCCCTCCTCCTCGGCATCATCATCCTGTGAGAAAATTTCAGATTATTAAAGGGGAAATGGCGTTTAATGCCACTTATTCAGTCAAATTGAATTGGGCTACACCAGTGCTTCACAAGTTGCCATTTTAAACACCTAAAACCCATCATATTAATGACTCCTGCCCTGTTCTGTGACACTACTGTTTAGGTTGACTGAAACAGCCACATCAGGGTTTTCAACTAGATCACAGAATATTGGTTAATGATGTTGCTTTCTACAAAATTCAGCTTAGTGTTACTTTTTACAAATGAATGCGCAAGGAAAATGCACCATACACAGCAAGATTTTCCAAACATCAAGTATCAGTGTCTTTTCCAAGAGATGAAAATGACAAAATGAACACGTTTTCAATTCAACAAATGCAATGTGACCCAAAGAAAGTTTGAACAGGATACAGTACACTTTATACTGCACAGGTTCTATGAGGCACTACTGTGCACTATTTCTCTATAGCTCACATATTCTCATTTCTGAACTGGCATAGGTGTTTGAAAAATTATGAAATTGCAGTTGTGGGGCACTTTGGTACCAGTACATGATGCTGCCATAGAGTGAGAGGATATGGTCCTATTTCTTGAAGATCTTTGCCTGGTAGGGAGAAAAATAGATCATTTCTCCCAGCATGGAAAGTTCCATAGTGCCCCCAGTAGAGCAAAGCATACAACTAAACAAGACCGTTAAGAGGAGCAAACAGACTTTTACACGAAATCAATGTGCAACTAGACAGTTTACTTCTGTGCTGTTCTTTTTATTTTAAGAAAAACTGCCTTCACCAAAAATTCAAATCCATGATCAATTCCTATGTCTACATTCATCATTGAATACTTCCTATATAAAAAGCTATGCAATTACCTCCTCTAGTAATGTTTCAGTTCTCAATCACCTAGCTCATCTTGTACTGATCAGAAACCCCTATACTCCAACATACTCATCTCTCAAACAGCTTCCTAAGGTGCCATTTTTTAAAGTAGCAATAAAAGCTTTTCCTAAAAATGAAGATTGAATACAGGACTAACTCATATCATGTCCTGAATGAGTTATCTCTCTGATTCACTCTAAAGACCATACTAGGCCTCGACTCCCCTCATAGACTCCCCTCATATATCATAGAATTTCGCTAGTATTGCTTTACACTGAAAGCTGATTTAAGGAAGTCGGCACAAAATGCTGATTTTTGTTTATATACTTGTACTGTTCTACATTACATATTTTTAAAAAATTATCTTCCTTTGCTGTCCACCAGTGCCACACTCGCTTCGCCCCCACACCCGAGGTTTTGTGCTAGATTTCCTTTACATGATCATTTGTGGCCTCAATGAGCACGGGAAGCCTATTCTATTTGAGCAGCATTACACAAGACCTCAATCCTTAAGTGCGTTCATCCAGGCAGGGAACAAAACAACAAGGAGGAACAGAAGCCATGATTTATACATGTAAATGTATGAATAAGGAATAGGGGGAGACTACTCTGCTCTTCCAGCCTGCTCAGCCATTCAGTAAGTTCATGGTGTGGTGATATGCAAAGCTGTAAATACACAACGGGTTAATGTAAATACACTACGACTACGTAAACACTAGAGGGAGCACCGGAGATGTCATGACAGACATACATAATGAACACATAGAATAGAACACGACCAATGGCCAGTCAAGACACCCAGAGTACACTTAAGAGTAGGACAGGGGCGGATCAGAAGCATCACATCCGCCACATGCTTAGAGCAGACTGGTTAGTTAGACTAAATTACTATAGAAGATTAGCAGGAGAGTTGAACTCAAGAGAACTGTGCTAATGGTTCAATAAATCACATTGAACTTACTTCAAAGTCTGGAGTATCTTTTGGTCAAAGCTGCATTGAGTTGCAGCCTGTGTTATCCCAGAGAACATAACACAACACATGGTTGATCTGATTGCAACCTCAACTCCACATTCCTGCTTAACTCCACTAATTTTTTACCCTCCATATATTTCACTCCCTAACCTACAGGTACCAAGGCTATCTGAAGTGCCCCTGCTGCTGAAATTAACCACTTGAGGTTTAAGATTGAACCAGAGGGGACAGCACGTGGCGCAGTGGTTAGCATTGCTGTCACACTGCACCGAGGACCCAGGTTCTATCCTAGATTCCAGTCACTGTCCATGTGGAGTTTGCACATTTCCCCGCCCCGTGTCTGTGTGAATCTCACCCCCACAGCCCAAAAAGATGTGCAGGGTAGGTAAGTTGACCAGGCTAAATTTCCCCTTAATGGAAATAAGAATTGGGTACTTGAAATTTATTTAATAATATATAACCCAACAATCAGGCAAACCACTGGGGAGTCTAGTTCATACATGCACACAAAATTAACTAAATGGGGAAGCCATGAAGTATGTGACTCAAAAAATATAGATAGAGAAACAAACTGAAATATTTGGTTTGGATCATACTTTTCAGTAAAATGCTTTTTGAGCTCAGGTCATAAACAGGTTAATCTCTACAGGCATTTCTTTATCACAACTTGGTAATTCAAAATGCCCATGGAGTGGTAAAAGTCGGATCTTTCAATACCACAAAATGGTAAACAGCAGCAAACTTTAAAATCTTCAGATCAAACACAGATTTGCCCCTTCAATGGGAATGAGCTGCCCTGTGGGACCTCCCGGAAATATCACTGAAATTGTCACCTGTGCATTAGATGTTGTTTGGGTGGAGCGCTCCAATCACCAGGCTTGCAAATAACCCAATTCCCTTCACCCCCCCAATCACAGAAGAATAGACAACCAGTTTATTTTGATCTCCTCTACATGATCGGAAATAACCGAATTCGCCAGCAGTGGGATGAATTTGACATGTTCAACATATCTTGCCACAAGGCATAGACTACCTAAATGAGTAATGGAAATAGATTCAACAACAACTTTTAACAGGGCAATTGGATACATGTACAATAGGAAAAATATGTAAGGTTATGGGGAAAGAGCAGGAAGGAAGGGCTAATTCATTGGCCACCAGAGGCATAATGTACTATCTCCGTGCAGTGTGATTTTCTGAAATGCCAACTCAACATCTTAGTACAAAGTGCAAACAGCTATAAAATGGCCACACTGCCAATGGTAATCTTCCATATCCAAAAGCACTGCAGCACACAAATGCCATCATTCCATTCCCTACAGCTGCGCACCAGCACCATCTACAAAATCATGAGAGGTATAGACAGGGTGGATATCAAGAAACCTTTTCCCCAGAGTGGGGGACTCAATTAATAGGGGTCACGAGTTCAAGGTGAGAGGGGAAAGGTTTAAGGGAGATATGCGTGGAAAGTTCTTTACGCAGAGGGTGGTGGGTGCCTGGAATGCATTGCCGGTGAAGGTGGTAGAGGCGGGCACGATAGCGTCATTTAAGAGGTATCTAGACAGATACATGAATGGACAGGGAGCAGAGGGATACAGATCCTTAGAAAATAGGCGACAGTTTTAGATAGAGGATCTGGATCGACGCAGGCTAGGAGGGTCGAAGGGCCTGTTCCTGTGCTGTAATTTGTCTTTGTTCAATTTCCAAGTGCAGCCACATGCCTAGCTCTGTTGCTCCATTTCTTTTAACAGATGCACATCAGAATAAATGCAAACCTAGCACCACTGGTCCAGTCCTACTGCACAACCACATGCCCAGCTGTTACTTTACCTGCTCCAAATCAAAGAAAAGAGAGTAGAGCCTACAAGAGAGACACTGTTTCAGTCAGGCTGTCCAGAATAGCACTACATGTCTTAAAGAATGTAACAAATCGGAGCAGCAAAGGGTCATGCAGTCCATAAAGCCATTTAATAACAGCTGAACTTTGACAACAATTTCACTTTTCTGCCTAGCCTCACATCTTGAATCCTTAGTACTCAATGGGGCTGGTTTAGCACAGTGGGCTAAACAGCTGGCTTGTAAAGCAGAACAAGGCAGCAGCGCGGGTTCAATTCCCGTACTGGCCTCCCCGAACAGGCGCCGGAATGTGCCGACTAGGGGCCTTTCACAGTAACTTTATTGAAGCCTACTTGTGACAATAAGCGATTATTATTATTATACTCTGAAATCTATTGATCTCAATCTTTAACATACTCATAAATGGAACATCCAAAGTCCTCTGGAGTGGACAATTTCAAAGATTCGCAACCCTCTGCATTAAGAAATGTCATGTGCGTGAAATGGTTAATTCCTTCGCATGAGACTATGACGCATGCCCCCGTCCCCAGTTCGGCATTCCCCTGACAACACAGCTACACTGCCAAACACTCAATTCTATACACTTCAAGGGGCGGCACGGTGGCGCATTGGTTCAATCCTGGTCCTTTGTCATTGTCTGTGTGGAGTTTGCACATTCTGCCCATGTGTGCGTGGGTCTCACCCCCACAACCCAAAGATGTGCAGGGTAGGTGGATTGGCCATGCTAAATTGCCCCTTGATTGGAAAAAAAAATTCTATAAACTTCAAAGAGACTCTCATTCTTCTAAGCTCCAGCAAATACAAGATCCATTCTACTCCATCTTTCCCCTCGACCTAGGAATCAATTTGGGGAACTACAGTAATATTTCCCTCCTTTGGTAAAGAGACCAAAACTGTAAAAGCATTATTCCAGGTGTGCTCTTACCAAAGCCCATCAATACCACCTTACTTTTATATTCCATTGCTTTAAAGGCCAACTACAATTTGCTTTCCTAATTGCTTATTCTATTTGCGTGTTAACTTTGTGATTTGTGTACAAGAATCCCCATATCCACCTGAATAACCTTTTAAAATAAATTTTACTTTTCCATTCTTATTACTAAAGGGATCAATTTCACACTGGCCGACACTATACTCCATCTGCCATCTTCTTTCCCAATCTTTTCATCCTCCTCACATCTTACTTTCCCACCTTACAATCCCTCATCCAAGTTATTCACAGAAATAGAATAGCTGAGGCCCAAGCACTAATCTTTACAACTCTCTATTAGTAACCCTGTTACCCTCAAAATGAACTTAACCTGTTTTCTGTTTATTAACTAATCCTCAATCCATGTTATTATATTTCCCGAAATCCCAAGAGTCCTAATCTTGCGCTATCATAGAATCATAGAAGTTTACAGCATGGAAACAAGCCCTTCGGCCCAACCAGTCCATGCCGCCCAGTTTTTACCATTAAGCTAGTCCCAGTTGCCCGCACTTGGCCCATAACCCTCTATACCCATCTTACCCATGTAACTATCTAAATGCTTTTTAAAAGACACAATTGTACCCACCTCTACTACCTCTGGCAGCACATTCCAGACACTCTCTACCCTCTGAGTGAAGAAATTGCCCCTCTGGGCCCTTCTGAATCTCTCCCCTCTCACCTTAAACCTATGCCCTCTAGTTTTAGACACCCCCACCTTTGGAAAAAGATGTTGACTATTTACCTTATCTATGCCCCTCATTATTTTATAGACCTCTATAACATCACCCCTAAGCCTCCTACGCTCCAGGGAAAAATGTCCCAGTCTATCCAGCCTCGCCTTATAACTCGAACCATCAAGTCCCGGTAACATCCTAGTAAATCTTTTCTGCACTCTTTCTAGTTTAATAATATCCTTTCTATAATAGGGTGACCAGAACTGCACACAGTATTCCAAGTGTGGCCGTACCAATGTCTTGTACAACTTCAACAAGACGTCCCAACTCCTGTATTCAATGTTCTGACCAATGAAACCAAACATGCCGAATGCCTTCTTCACCACCCTGTCCACCTGCGACTCCACCTTCAAGGAGCTATGAACCTGTACTCCTAGATCTCTTTGTTCTATAACTCTCCCCAACGCCATACCATTAACTGAGTAGGTCCTGGCCCGATTCGATCTGCCAAATGCATCACCTCACATTTATCTAAATTAAACTCCATCTGCCATTCGTCGGCCCACTGGCCTAATTGATCAAGATCCCGTTGCAATCCTAGATTACCTTCTTCACTATCCACTGTGCCACCAATCTTGGTGTCATCTGCAAACTTACTAACCATGCCTCCTACATTCTCATCCAAATCATTAATAGAAATCACAAATAACAGTGGACCCAGCACCGATCCCTGAGGCACACCACTGGTCACAGGCCTCCAGTTTGAAAAACAACCCTCTACAACCACCCTCTGTCTTCTGTCGTCCAGCCAATTTTGAATCCAATTGGCAACCTCACCCTGGATCCTGTGGGCTTTAACCTTCTGCAACAACCTCCTATGCGGTACCTTGTCAAAGGCTTTGCTAAAGTCCATGTAGACAACGTCTACTGCACTGCCCTCATCTACCTTCTTGGTCACCCCCTCAAAAAACTCAAATCAAATTTGTGAGGCATGATTTTCCACGCACAAAGCCATGCTGACTGCCCCGAATCAGTCCTTGCCTCTCTAAATGCTTGTAGATCCTGTCTCTCAGAATACCTTCCAGCAACTTACCTACTACAGACGGTAGGCTCACCGGTCTGTAGTTCCCAGGCTTTTCCCTGCTGCCCTTCTTAAACAAGGGCACAACATTCGCCACTCTCCAATCTTCAGGCACCTCACCTGTGGCTGCCGATGATTCAAATATCTCTGTTAGGGGACCCGCAATTTCCTCCCTAGCCTCCCACAACATCCTGGGATACATTTCATCAGGTCCCGGGGATTTATCTACCTTGATGCGCTTTAAGACTTCCAGCACCTCCTCCTCTGTAATATGCACACTTCTCAAGACATCACTATTTATTTCCCTTAGTTTCCTAACATCCATTCTCCACCGTGAATACCGATGAGAAATATTCATTCAGGATCTCACCCAACTCTTGTGGCTCTGCACATAGATGTCCTTGTTGATCCTTAAGTGGCCCTACTCTGTCCCTAGTTACTCTTTTTCCCTTTATGTATCTGTAGAAGCTCTTTGGATTCTCCTTTGCATTATTTGCCAAAGCAATTTCATGTCCCCTTTTTGCCCCCGATTTCCCTCTTAACTCTATTTCGACAATCTCTATACTCTTCAAGGGATCCACTTGATCCCAGTTGTTTATGTACGTCATATGCCTCCTTCTTCTTTTTGACCAGAGTCTCAATATCTCGAGTCATCCAGGGTTCCCTACTTCTACCAGCCTTGCCCTTCACTCGAAAGGGAATGTGCTTACCCTGAACCCTGGTTATCACATTTTTAAAAGCCTCCCATTTACCAGCCGTCCCTTTGCCTGCCAACAGTCTCCCCCAATCTACCTCTGAAAGTTCCTGTCTGATACCATCAAAATTGGCCTTGCCCCAATTAAGAATTTTAACTCTTGGGCCAGACCTATCATTCTCCATAGCTATCTTAAAACTAATGGAGTTATGGTCACTTGTCCCAAAGTGATCCCTCACTAACACTTCTGTCACTTGCCCTTCCTTATTTCCCAAGACGAGGTCAAGTTTTGCCCCCTCTCTAGTCGGTCCATCCACATACTGAATGAGAAATTCCTCCTGAATACACTCAACAAATTTCCCTCCATCCAAGCCCCTAATGCTATGGCTGTCCCAGTCAATGTTGGGAAAGTTAAAGTCCCCTACTATTACCACCCTATTTTTCTTGCAGCTATCTGTAATCTCCTTACATATTTGCTCCTCAATTTCCCGCTGACTATTTGGGGGCCTGTAGTACAGTCCTATCAAGGGGATCTCTCCCTTCTTATTTTTCAGTTCCACCCATATAGACTCAGTGGGCGAACCCTCGGATATATACCCTCTAAGTACTGCCGTGATGTTCTCCCTAATCAAAAACGCCACTCCCCCTCCTCTCTTACCTCCTGTTCTATCCTTTCTATAGCATCTGTACCCCGGAACATTGAGCTGCCAGTCCTGCCCCTCCCTTAGCCATGTTTCAGTCATAGCTATAATATCCCAGTCCCATGTGCCCATCCATGCCCTGAGTTCATCCGCTTTGCCCGTCAGGCCCCTTGCATTGAAATAAATGCAGTTTAATGTAGACTTTCCTTGCTCTCTGCCCTGCTTTCTCTGGTCATGCTTTACACACTCTCCCTTCCTGCCTTTTGTTTCCGTCCCCACTGACTTCCTACATCGGTTCCCATCCCCCTGCCACATTAGTTTAAACCCTCCCCAATTGCACTAGCAAACCCCCCCCCGAGAACATTGGTTCCGGTCCCACCCAGATGCAGACTGTCCGATTTGTACAGGTCCCACCTCCCCCAGAACCGGTCCCAATGTCCCAGGAATTTGAAACCCTCCCTCTTGCACCATCTCTCAAGCCACGTATTCATCCTAGCTATCCTGTCATTCCTACTCTGACTATCACGTGGCACTGGTAGCAATCCTGAGATTACTACCTTTGAGGTCCTACTTTTTAATTTAACTCCTAACTCCCTAAATTCAGCTTGTAGGGCCTCACCCCGTTTTTTACCTATATCGTTGGTGCCTATATGCACCACGACAGCTGGCTGTTCACCCTCCCCCTCCAGAATGCCCTGCAGCCGCTCCGAGACATCCTTGACCCTTGCACCAGGGAGGCAACATACCAACCTGGATTCTCGTTTGCGTCCGCAGAAACGCCTGTCTATTCCCCTTACAATTGAATCCCCTATCACTATAGCTCTGCCACTCTTTTTCCCGCCCTTCTGTGCAGCAGAGCCAGCCACGGTGCCATGAACCTGGCTGCTGCCACCTTCCCCTGGTGAGCCATCTCCCCCAACAGTTTCCAAAACGGTAAATCTGTTTTGGAGGGAGATGACCGCAGAAGATCAAATATCTTCTGAAAATTCAAATATGCCACATCCACTGGTTCCCCTGTATCTACCACGTTAGTCACATCCTCAAAAAACTCAATAGATTTGTCAAACTCCATTAACTAAACATTGTAATGTCCCCAAGTGCCCCGTCACCAAGTCTTTTATAACTTCACTGGGGCTAGGAATCAACACATCAGGCAACAATCATATCAACTGCAAACCTGCTCTTTGTCCAACACTAGCAAGTTGATTGCAAAGTATAGAACAATCTGTCAAGCCTATTTACATCACCAATTTTCTTCTGGGGAGTTCAGAAGCATGTACACCCACATAAGCTTTATATTTCTTCCAGTAAGACAACAAGGTTAACAGAAAAAGGAGCTTGATACTGAAAACTGCACTTTTAAAAATCACCAGAATAATGAAAAACGCAATCAAGGGAGACTTTGATTAAAAGTCAACCTGAAATTTTCCACTTTTCCACCAAAAGTTGTCTTATTTTGAGGGCAAAATAAATAATTCAACATTTTCCTGAAAAGAAAAAGGGTGGTTGGCAGTTACAAGCCAAAGAAATTAACTTGTTGCTGTACAATTCTTACCTCCTCTTCACTTTCTTCTCCTTCTTCCACCTCATACTGAAAAAAAAAGCAATTTCTCATGAATTCTAATGTAAGTCTAAACACTGAAAGCAAAGTGATGTTCAAAACTCTGGGCGTCATTCTCCGACCCCGCGCCGGGTCGGAGAATGGCCGTTGGCCGCCGTGAATCCCGCCCCCGCCGAAGTCTCCGGTACCGGAGATTGGGCGGGGACGGGAATCGGGCCGCGCCGGTTGGCGGGCCCCCCCCGCTGGATTCTCCGGCCCAGATGGGCCGAAGTCCCGCCCAGGAATTGCCTGTCCCGCCGACGTAAATCAAACCTGGTATTTACCGGCGGGACCAGGCGGCGTGGGCGGGCTCCGGGGTCCTGGGGGGGGGGCACGGAGCAATCTGACCCCGGGGGGTGCCCCCACGGTGGCCTGGCCCGCGATCGGGGCCCACCGATCCGCGGGCGGGCCTGTGCCGTGGGGGCACTCTTTCCCCTCCGCCTCCGCTACGGCCTCCACCATGGCGGAGGCGGAAGAGACTCTCCCCACTGCGCATGCGCGGGAAACTGACAGCGGCCGCTGACGCTCCCACGCATGCGCCGGGAAACTGACAGCGGCCGTTGACGCTCCCGCGCATGCGCCGCATTTCCGCGCCAGCTGGCGGGGCAACAAACGCCATTTCCGCCAGCTGGCGGGGCGGAAATCCCTCCGGCGTCGGCCTAGCCCCTCAATGTTGGGGCTAGGCCGCCAAAGATGCGGAGCATTCCGCACCTTTGGGCCGGCGCGATGCCCGTCTGATTGGCGCCGTCTTTGGCGCCAGTCGGCGGACATCCCGCCGTTGGGGGAGAATTTCGCCCTCTATGTGTAACTTCTAATAAAATGGAGATTAAAACCAGAAGGATGTGCTCTGCATTTTCCAAAGCACTAAAGCTCACTAAGAATTTCAGCACAAAATAACGTGTCTTCTGTACAATGATACTGAGTTAAATGTAACTTACTTCCAAACAATTTGATATTGTAAGCCTGAAGTGTATTAAAATATAAACAGCTTGTATGTTTGTTACTGGTAGTAATGAGACTACAATCTAAGAAATTAAACCAATATGTTGGGAAGTATGTTGTTGAAAGTTTACCGGTCAGAACTGCCAATTAGTCACAGAATTGCTACAGCGCAGGAGGCGGCCATTTGGCCCATTGTGCCTGCACCGGCTCTCCAAATGACTACCATGACTTATATTCCCCTGCCTTTTCCCCATGCCATTGCACATTGCTTCCATTCAAGTAATCATCTAATGTAGTCTTGAATGCCTCGCTTGTCAGCTACATGGCTGGCTCATCATCTAGTGCGTGATCGCTGGGAAAACTATAACTGAAATAGAAGCAAACTGAAAAGAGAGTAGAATCCCAGTACTGTAAAAGCAGTACGATTATCTTGTCTGGTTATCCTAGTCTAAATAGAATGAGCAGGTGGTGTACTCGCCTGTTGTTTTGATAAAAAGGACTTCTATTTACAATTTAAAGACTTGACATTGAGGAAACCATTCTCTGCCCTTTCACCAATATTAATATGCTTATGTTTGGGCGAGCACAGGAACAAATGCTGGGAAATAGGGACTAGCAGCACATGAGGTGGCTGGACTGATAGAAATGTCATTAGCATGCTGCAGTCATTACATATGCCTAGCTGCTTTTCTTTTAAAAATGAACTTTATTCTGATAGACTAATTTTCAATGAACAGTACACTTGCAGCAAGACTTCTCTACATTTTCACCCTCCCCCAACCACTGCAATAAAGGTCAACAACCAGTTGCCTTCTGAATTATTTGCTATACCTGCATGTTAACCGTTTGTGATTCATGTATGAGAATATACAGATCCCTCTGTCCCGCAGCAATTACGGTCTGCCCCATTTCAATAATATTTTGCTTTTCTATTCTTCTTTCCAAAGTGGATAACCTCACATTAGAGGGATCAGTGTGTCCTGGTACATGAGTCACAAATAATTAGTAAGCAAGTGATGGAACATTGTCGTTTATTGCAAGGGGAATGGAATATAAAAGCTGGAATATTTGCTACACCTGGAAAGGGCATCGGTGAAACCACACCTAGAGTACCATGTAGAGTTTTGCTCGCCTTATTTAAGAAAGGGCAAATGTGGTAGAAGCAGTTCAAATGAAGATTACTTGACTGATATCTAGAACCAGAGGGTATCTTATGAGAAAGAGTTGGATAGGATGGACCTGTATTCATTGAAGTTACGAAGAATAAGAGATGAACTTATTGAAATATAAAAGATCCTGAGGGGACTTGACAGGGTGGATACTGGAAGGAAGATTCCCCTTGTGGGAGAGACTAGAATTAGGGGACAAAGTTTAAGAATAAGGATCTCCCATTTAAGACACGGATGAGGAGAACCCCCCCCCCCCCCCCCCCCCCCCCCGAGAGGGGTAGAGGCCGATGTACACAGATTCTTGACCAACATGTCGAAGGTTATCGTTGGTAAGCGGGAATGTGGAGTGGAGGCCACAATCAGATCAGCCATGATCATCACAGAGCAGGCTCGAGGGGCTGGATGGCTTATTCCTGTTCCTAATTTGTATGTTTGCCCTGAAAGGGTACAGAAAAATAGTTTGAGGAATGGCAGTTTTTAATTACAAAGGTAGGTCAAACCACATAGGCTATGGAAAATAAAATCAAAAGAGCCAAGATGAAGCACAAAAGGAAACTAGCCGAAAACATGAATCTGGTACCAAATGTTCTGCAAGTATATAAAGAGAAGGAGAATAGCTAAAGTAAATGTTGGCCCTTCAGAGGACGATAATGGTGAGGTAATAATGGGGAACACAGATGACGGAGGCACTGAACCAATATTTTGCCTCTGTCTTCACGGTAGAGGATAATAAATTGTTTGCCAAAAACTGCAGTTAATGCAGAGGAACTTGCTGCAATAACCATCACTCGGGAGACAGTATTGAATAAATTGATGGTATTAAAGGCAGTTAAGTCTCCAGGACCTTATAGCCTACACCTAATACCTACAGTATTAAAGGAGGTGGCAGCAGAGATAGTGGATGCCCTGGTTATGATATTTAAAAATTCCCTGGACTCTGGAAAGGTCCCAGTGAATTGGAAACAGGCTAATGTTTCCCCCCCCCCCACCCCCAATTCAAAAAGGGAAAGGCGCAAAAAGTAGGAAACTATAGACTGGTTAGTTTATCCTCTGATTAATCGTTAAGGAGGAGCTGGCTGAACATTTGGAAAGAGAAAGCTCAATCCACCATCATCAGCATGGGTTTATGAAGGGCAAGTCATGCTTGACAAACTTGTTTGAGTTCCTTTGAGAATGTAACCAGCAAGGTGGATAATGGAGAACCTGTGGATGTGGTATATCTAGACTTCCAGAAGACGTTTGACAAGGTGCTGCATAAAGAAGCGAGATCGCAGGGCATTAGGGTAGAGTACTAGATTGGATTGTGGATTGGTTGACTGACAGAAAGCAGAGGATCAGGATAAATGGGTTCTTCTCTAGCTGGCGAACTGTAACTAGTGGGATGCTACAGGGGCCAGTCCTCGGATCTCAACTGTTTACAATCTATACAAATGATCTGCAAACAGGGACAGAGTGTAACATAGCAAAATTTGAAGATGATAAGAAATAGGTGGTAAGCAGGCAGTGAAGAGGAGATCAAGAGTATACAGACGGATATAGATAGGCTAGAAGAATGGGCCAAAATTTGACAGATGGAGTTTAATGTGGATAAGTGTGAGGTTATCCATTTTGGCCAAGAAAAAAGGCAAATTAGCATCTAAATGGAAAGTAGATTCAAAATGCATCTGGGTGGAGGGGTATGGGTGTCTTTGTTCATGAATCTCAGAAAGTCGGTATGCAAGTACAGCATGTAATAAAAAAGGCAAGTGGAATTTTAACATCTATTGCAAAAGGATTGGAGTATAAAAGTAGAGAAGTGTTATTGCAATTGTATAGGGTGTTGGTGAGACCACATCTGGAGTATTGTGTCCAGTTTTGGTCTCCTCATTTGAAGAAGGACGTGGTGGCATTGGAGGCAGTTCAGAGGGGGTTCACCAGATCAATTCCAGGGATGAAAGGGTTGACGTACGAGGAGAGATTAAACAGTTTGGGCTTATACTCTATGGAATTTAGAAGAATGAGGGGGAATCTGATGGAGGTATATAAAATACTAAGAGGGATTGATATAAATGTCGACCAAACGTTCCCCCTTGTGGGGCATTCTAGAACGAGAGGTTGAGACACAGTAGATGTAAAACTGAGATGAAGAGGAACTACATCTTGCAGAGGGTGGTGAATTTGTGAAACTCGTTGCCCCATAGCGTGGTGGAGTATGAATCATTAAATGGTTTCAAGGAGATAGATACCTCTGCTCCTAATTCCTAAGTTTCACATGGGTGGCTCTCCTTCGAGCAAAGGAGATTGAGGGGAGATTTGATAGTGCACAAGGTTATAAGAGATTTGGATAAGGTAGACGAGGAAAAAGCGGTTTTCATCAGCTGATTGCAAGTGGAACTCCAATAGATTTGTCAAGTGCGATTTTCCTTCATAAAAGCACATTGGCCCCACTCAAATGTACAATGATTTTCTTAACGTCCTGCTAATTCCTTAGTGGTGGATTGTCACATTTCTCCTAATGACAGATGTTAGGTTGACTGCTTGGTTTCTTGATTTCATTCATCCTGGTCTGCTGGTTTCCTAAGCTGTTGGGGCCTTTTTTTGGTTTTAAAACGCAAGAGGGGCAATGTTGGCTACTGTAGATTGGAAAACTACATTAAAAGGTAAAAGGTAGAAGACAGACAACGGCTAGCATTTAAATAATTTTTATATGGTTTACAACAAAGATACATTCCTTTGAGGTACAAAACCCCAGAAGGAAAAGTGATCCAACCATGGTTAACAAGAGAAATTAAGGATTGTATTAGAACGAAGGAAGAGGCTTAAAAGGTTGCCAAGGATTGGGGTCATTTTAGAATTAAGCAAAGGAGGACCAAGAAACTGATACAGAAAGGAAAAATAGAATATGAAACTAAACTAGCAAGAAAAATGGGCTGTAAAAGCTTCGGTGGCATGTAAAAGGAAATGTTTAGCAAAGACAAATGTGGCCCACTACAGGCAGAGACATGAGAACTTATGGGAAATAAGGCAATGGCAGAAAAACTAAACAAATACTTTTGTTTGTCTTCATGAAGAGGAAACAAAAAAGCGTTCCAGAAATACCGGAGAATTAGGGGCTAGCAAGAATGAGGAACTGAAAGAAATTAGTATTAGTAAAAGTACTGGAGAAATTATTAGGACTGAAAATTAGTAAATGTCCTGGACCTGATGATCTGCACTCCAGTGTTGAAGCCATGGGCTGTAGAAATAGTGAATGCATGGGTGGTCAACTTCCAAAAGGAAGTCAAAGACAGTATTAAATTGGAAGAAACACTATACAAATCTGCAAAGATTTGTGCTAGGTCAGAGGATTGGACAGGTTTTAAGAACCAGCAAAGTATAACACAAGATAATAAAGATGCAGAAAGAGTACGAAACAAAGCAAGCTAGTAACCTAATAGATAGTAAAGAGTTTAGTTTTAAAATTAGAAAAAAAAGAGCAACTAAAGCACGTGTTGGACCTCTAGAGGGGAGTCTGGGGAATTGGTAATGGAAAACAAAGAACCGGTGTAGATGTTGAACAAGTATTTTGTGTGCCTTCATGGACTTTGAAAACTCCCAAAGATGCTTGATAATCAAGAGGTGGGATCTTGTGTAGATCTGCACAAGTAGCAGATGCATTGGTTATAATCTTCCACAATTCCTTGGATTCTGAAATGGTCCCAGCAGATTAGACAAGTCAAAGTAGTACTTTTATTCAAGAAAAGAGCGAGGCAGCAAACTATAGGCCAGTTAGTCTAACATCCGTCATAGGGAAAGTGCTAGATCCATTATTAAGGAGGTATTAGAAGGATGCTTAGAAACGTGGCTTGAGATGACTTCCGGGTGCGGCGATGACCAGCTGAGTCGCACGTTTCGGCAGCTCCCGGTGAAACGGACTTTTGGGCTCTTGATAGGAGCCCCAACGGCAATTTTGACGGCTAAAATGACTGTGCGGTAAACCAGAAGGGAATCCCCCCTGGATACAGATGAAAAAAGGAGAAAGTGGCCGGATTGCAGTGGATCCTTTAGAACAGCGGCAAGGAAGGCAAGCAAAAACCAAGATGGCGTCGGAAGGTGGCAGTTTAACATGGGGCCCTGAACAACAAGAGTTCTTGAAATGCTGTGTGGAAGAGCTCAAAAAGGAAATGAGGAAAGAGCTGTTGGCCCCGATACTACAGGCGATCGAAGGGCTAAAGGAGGAACAAAAGACCCAGGAGCGGGAGCTTCGGGTCGTGAAGGCAAAGGCAGCCGAGAACGAGGACGACATACAGGGCCTGGTGGTGAAGACGGAGATGCATGAGGCACATCAGAAACGATGTGTTGAAAGGTTGGAGGCACTGGAGAACAATGCAAGGAGGAACAACCTGAGGATTCTTAGTCTTACTGAAGGTGTGGAGGGAGCGGACATCGGGGCATATGTGAGCACGATGCTGCACTCGTTAATGGGAGCGGAGGCCCCGGCGGGTCCGTTGGAGGTGGAGGGAGCATACCGAGTGATGGCGTGAGGACCGAGAGCAGGAGAAATTCCCAGAGCCATAGTGGTGAGATTCCTCCGTTTTAAGGATAAAGAAATGGTCCTTAGATGGGCAAAGAAAACTCGGAGCAGTAAATGGGAGAACGCGGTGATCCGCGTTTATCAAGACTGGAGTGCGGAGGTGGCGAGAAGGAGGGCGAGCTTTAATCGGGCCAAGGCGGTGCTTGATAAAAAGATAAAATTTGGAATGCTGCAACCGGCAAGACTGTGGGTCACATATCGAGGAAGGCACCACTACTTTGAGACGGCGGATGAAGCGTGGACTTTTATTGTGGAAGAAAAACTGGAATGAGCGGGTTATTAAAAAGAACGTTTGAACAAAGTGGTGGGGCGAATGTGGGGGGCGAAGAGGGGGGTTAAAAAGGGGGGAAAGAGGAGTTTTATGTACTAATCCTGCGATGTGGTAACTTTTCTCTCTTCCACAGGTGGTGATGGGGGGAGGAGGGGAGGTGGAGGAGATGGGGCGTTGGCCATTGGGGGCGGGGCCAAGGGAGAAGCGCGGGCTTGGTTCCCGCGCTATGATAATCATGGCGGGAATAGAGAAGCAGGAAGGAGGGGGCGTCGCACGGTGCGAGCCGAGGTCACGGGGGGAAGCCGAGGTCGGCCAGAGTTTGCTGACTTCTGGGAGCAACATGGGGGGAGTAATTACGCTAGCGGGGGATCTAGCGGGGGGGGGGGCGAGCGGAATTACTGGGTTGCTACTGCTGGGGAGAGGGGGGAGCTGGTATGGGAGGGTGGGAGGGGATGGGGAGGGGGGCACCGCCTGGGGGAGATACAGCTGCGTGGGAACCGGATGAGGAGCTGGAAAAAGGGGATGGCTAATCGACAAGGGGGGGGGGGGGGGTGGGGGGGTGGTAGGAAGCCCCCCAACCCGGCCGATCACGTGGAACGTGAGAGGGCTGAACGGGCCGATAAAGAGGGCACGGGTACTCGCACACCTTAAGAAACTTAAGGCAGATGTGGTTATGTTAACAGGAAACGCACCTGAAACTGATAGACCAGGTTAGGCTACGCAAAGGATGGGTGGGGCAGGTGTTCCATTCGGGGCTAGATGCGAAAAACAGGGGGGTGGCTATATTAGTGGGGAAGCGGGTAATGTTCGAGGCAAAGACTATAGTGGCGGATAACGGGGGCAGATACGTGATGGTGAGTGGCAAACTACAGGGGGAGACGGTGGTTTTGGTAAACGTATATGCCCCGAACTGGGATGATGCCAATTTTATGAGGCGGATGCTAGGACGCATTCCGGACCTAGAGATGGGAAAGCTGATAATGGGGGGAGATTTTAATACGGTGTTGGAACCAGGGCTGGATAGGTCGAAGTCCAGGACTGGAAGGAGGCCGGCAGCAGCCAAGGTACTTAAAGATTTTATGGAGCAGATGGGAGGTGTAGACCAGTGGAGATTCAGTAGACCTCGGAGTAAGGAGTTCTTGTTTTTCTCCTATGTCCATAAAGTCTACTCGCGAATAGACTTTTTTGTGCTGGGAAGGGCGTTGATCCCGAAGGTGAGGGGAACGGAGTATACAGCTATAGCCATTTCGGATCACGCTCCACACTGGGTAGACTTGGAGATAGGGGAGGAAACAGGAGGGCGCCCACCCTGGAGAATGGACATGGGACTAATGGCAGATGAGGGGGGGTGTCTAAGGGTGAGGGGGTGCATTGAAAAGTACTTGGAACTCAATGATAATGGGGAGGTCCAGGTGGGAGGGGTCTGGGAGGCGCTGAAGGCAGTGGTTAGAGGGGAGCTGATATCAATAAGGGTACATAAAGGGAAGCAGGAGAGTAAGGAACGGGAGCGGTTGCTGCAAGAACTTTTGAGGGTGGACAGACAATATGCGGAAGCACCGGAGGGACTGTACAGGGAAAGGCAAAGGCTACATGTAGAATTTGACTTGCTGACTACGGGCACTGCAGAGGCACAATGGAGGAAGGCACAGGGTGTACAGTACGAATATGGGGAGAAGGCGAGCAGGTTGCTGGCACACCAATTGAGGAAAAGGGGAGCAGCGAGGGAAATAGGGGGAGTGAGGGATGAGGAAGGAGAGATGGAGCGGGGAGCGGAGAGAGTGAATGGAGTGTTCAAGACATTTTATAAAAAATTATATGAAGCTCAACCCCCGGATGGGAGGGAGAGAATGATGGGCTTTTTGGATCGGCTGGAATTTCCCAAGGTGGAAGAGCAGGAAAGGGTGGGACTGGGAGTACAGATCGAGGTAGAAGAAGTGGTGAAAGGAATTAGGAGCATGCAGGCGGGAAAGGCCCCGGGACCGGATGGATTCCCAGTCAAATTCTATAGAAAATATGTGGACTTGCTCGCCCCGGTATTGACGAGGACCTTTAATGAGGCAAAGGAAAGGGGACAACTGCCCCCGACTATGTCTGAAGCAACGATATCGCTTCTCTTAAAGAAGGAAAAGGACCCGCTACAATGCGGGTCCTATAGACCTATTTCCCTCCTAAATGTAAATGCCAAGATCCTGGCCAAGGTAATGGCAATGAGAATAGAGGAATGTGTCCAGGGGGTGGTCCACGAGGACCAAACTGGGTTTGTGAAGGGGAGACAGCTGAACACGAATATACGGAGGCTGTTAGGGGTAATGATGATGCCCCCACCAGAGGGGGAAACGGAGATAGTAGTGGCGATGGATGCCGAGAAAGCATTTGATAGGGTGGAGTGGGATTATTTGTAGGAGGTGTTGAGGAGATTTGGTTTTGGAGAGGGGTATGTTAGATGGGTGCAGCTGTTGTATAGGGCCCCGATGGCGAGCGTGGTCACGAATGGACGGGGATCTGCATATTTTCGGCTCCATAGAGGGACAAGGCAGGGATGCCCTCCGTCTCCATTATTGTCCATTATTGTTTGCACTGGCGATTGAGCCCCTGGCGATAGCGTTGAGGGGTTCCAAGAAGTGGAGCGGAGTAATTAGAGGAGGAGAAGAACACCGGGTGTCTTTGTATGCGGACTATTTGCTACTATACGTGGCAGACCCGGCGGAGGGGATGCCAGAAATAATGCGGATACTTGGGGAGTTTGGGGATTTTTCAGGGTATAAATTGAACATGGGGAAAAGTGAGTTGTTTGTGGTGCA
This sequence comes from Scyliorhinus torazame, assembly GCF_047496885.1. Lineage (NCBI taxonomy): Eukaryota > Metazoa > Chordata > Chondrichthyes > Carcharhiniformes > Scyliorhinidae > Scyliorhinus > Scyliorhinus torazame. The sequence continues at coordinate 173,340,268 of NC_092716.1, read as the reverse complement.
TCCAGGGGAGCAGAGTAGAGAAATAGAGGACTTACCGTTGAGGAAGGTAACAGGGGACTTTCGTTACCTGGGGATCCAGATAGCCAAGAATTGGGGCACATTGCATACGTTAAATTTAACGCGGTTGGTGGAACAAATGGAGGAGGATTTCAAGAGATGGGATATGGTATCGCTGTCACTGGCAGGGAGGGTGCAGGCGGTTAAGATGGTGGTCCTCCCGAGATTCCTCTTTGTGTTTCAGTGCCTCCCGGTGGTGATCACGAAGGCTTTTTTTTTTTTTTTTTATAAAAGGATTGAAAAGAGCATCATGGGTTTTGTGTGGGCCGGGAAGACCCCGAGAGTGAGGAAGGGATTCTTACAGCGTAGCAGGGATAGGGGGGAGCTGGCACTACCGAGCCTAAGTGAGTATTATTGGGCCGCTAATATTTCAATGGTGAGTAAGTGGATGGGAGAGGAGGAGGGAGCGGCGTGGAAGAGATTAGAGAGGGCGTCCTGTAGGGGGACTAGCCTACAGGCTATGGTGACAGCCCCATTGCCGTTCTCACCGAGGAACTACACCACAAGCCCGGTGGTGGTGGCTACATTGAAGATTTGGGGACAGTGGAGACGGCATAGGGGAAAGACTGGAGCCTTGGGGGGGTCCCCGATAAGAAACAACCATAGGTTTGCCCCGGGGGGAATGGATGGGGGATATGGAATGTGGCAAAGAGCAGGAATAACGCAACTGAAAGATCTGTTTGTGGATGGGAAGTTCGCGAGTCTGGGAGCGCTGACCGAGAAATATGGGTTGCCCCAAGGGAATGCATTCAGGTATATGCAACTGAGGGCTTTTGCGAGGCAACAGGTGAGGGAATTCCCGCAGCTCCCGACACAAGAGGTGCAGGACAGAGTGATCTCAAAGACATGGGTGGGGGATGGTAAGGTGTCAGATATATATAGGGAAATGAGGGACGAAGGGGAGACTATGGTAGATGAACTAAAAGGGAAATGGGAAGAAGAGCTGGGGGAGGAGATCGAGGAGGGGCTGTGGGCAGATGCCCTAAGCAGGGTAAACTCGTCGTCCTCGTGTGCCAGGCTAAGCCTGATTCAGTTTAAGGTATTACACAGGGCGCATATGACTGGAGCACGGCTCAGTAAATTTTTTGGGGTGGAGGATAGGTGTGCGAGGTGCTCGAGAAGCCCAGCGAATCATACCCATATGTTTTGGTCATGCCCGGCACTACAGGGGTTTTGGATGGGGGTGACAAAGGTGCTTTCAAAAGTAGTAGGCGTCCGGGTCGAACCAAGCTGGGGGTTGGCTATATTTGGGGTTGCACAAGAGCCGGGAGTGCAGGAGGCGAGAGAGGCCGATGTTTTGGCCTTTGCGTCCATAGTAGCCCGGCGTAGGATATTGCTAATGTGGAAAAAAGCCAAGCCCCCGGGAGTGGAGACCTGGATAAATGACATGGCAGGGTTTATAAAGTTAGAGCGGATTAAGTTCGTCCTAAGGGGGTCGGCTCAAGGGTTCACCAGGCGGTGGCAACAGTTCGTCGAATACCTCGCAGAAAGATAGATGGAATGGAAAAAGAAGGCAGCAGCAGCAGCCCAGGATCGGGGGTGGGGGAGGAGGAACCAGAAGGACTCTCAGGGTTGTTAATATATACTGTATAATATGTATAGGTCGTTGCTACAGACCTATACTGGATATTAACAGTATATTGGACTGTTAAATTATATTTTTGGAGAGTGTTACTTGTGATAAGGCAGTTGCCAATTAGGGTTAGTTTTCATTTTTGTTATTTATTATTTATTCATTTTCTGTTTATAAAATAGGTCATTGTTATTTGTGTTGTTATAATATTGTGTAAAGGATGCACAATGTACTGCGTTGGTTGACCAAAAATTTTCAATAAAATATTTTTAAAAAAGAAGTAGGCAGCACAATGACTCAGTGGTTAACACTGCTGTCTCACAGCACCGAGGACCCATGTTTGGGCCCCGTGTTTGGTCCCGGCCCACTGTACATGTGGAGTTTGCACATTCTCCCAGTGTCTGCGTGGGCCTCACCCCCACACCCCAAAGATGTGCTGAAAGTTGACTTGCAGGCGTCAGGAGCATTTGGGAAAGCAAATGGTAGGTTAGCCTTTATTGCAACAGGATTTGAGCACGGGAATAAAAATGTATTGTGCAATTATATAGAGCTTTGGTGAGTCGACACCTGGTCTACTGCGAACAGTTTTGGTTTCCTTATCAAGGAAGTCCATGGTTGCCATAGAGTGTGTGCGAGAAAGGTTCACCAGACTGATTCCTGGGATGGCAGGACTGCCCTATGAGGAGACTATGCCTTTATTCTCTAGAGTTAAGACAAATGTGTGTGAACTCATTCAGACATACACAGGGGCAGCATGGTAGCAGTGGTTAGCACAGTTGCTTCACAGCTCCAGGATTCACAACGTGGTTCACTGTCTGTGCAGAGTCTGCACGTTCTCCCCGTGTCTGCGTGCGTTTCCTCCGGGTGCTCTGGTTTCCTCCTACAGTCCAAAGATGTGCAGGTTAGGTGGATTGGCCATGCTAAATTGCCCTTAGTGTCCAAAAAAAGGTTGGGTGGGGTGACTGGGTTACCAGGATAGGGTGGAGGTGTGGGCTTGGGTAGGGTGCTCTTTCCAAGGGCCGGTGCAGACTCGATGGGCCAAATGGACTCCTTCTGCACTGTAAATTCTATACAAAATTCTTACAGGGCTAGTAAGGGCAAATTTAGGAGGAATGCTTCTCCTGGCGCACAAGAGTGCACAGTTTCAGAATTGCAGCATTCTCCCTGCTATTGAGATGAAGAGGAATTTCTTCACTCCAGAGTGTGATGCATCTTTGGAAATCTCTATCACAGATGACATAATTGACCATGCTCAAGAGATTTCTAGATATTAAAGACATCAAGGGATATGGGGATAGTGTGGGAAACTTACATTAGAAGATCAGCCAAGTTGAATGGCAGAGCAGGCTCAAGGGGATGAATGGCCTTCTCCTATTTTCTATGTTCCTGCCAAATTGATCCCAAATTTGCTTTAAGCTCTTGCTACAAAATGATCTAAGTAATGGACACCAAGCCAACATCACAAGAATCTGAAAACTCATGCTTTGTTTCGATGATTACACAAGAATTTTGGTAAGTTCTTAAGTGAATGCTATGACATCTGACCACTTCTCTCAACCATCATGGAGTCAATATCATAAAGCTGTTGTCTACTATCCAATATAAAAAAGAGAATTGTTTCAACTCTGGCCAGACCAAGCTATGAACCAGCTTTCAGCCCATGGCTTTCATTGAATTGATATGGCACTGGAATGGAACCCAAAGTCTAACAGGGATCATTAGAAACAGGTTACGAACAGTGCAGAGACACGATGGCCTGTAACGTCTGGAGGAGCAGCAATTGAGTTGCATTGTCACTCCTCTCCTTAGTTTCTTACTTTAAACTGAAGCCGCTCCCATCACATATGACCTTCCAACTCAGGCTGGGGAAGATCACTCCAGCCCAGCAGGTTCTCAAGGCCTAGGTTCGAGGGCAGCTCAGTGGATAAGTAAGCCTGGGAGAAGGTATGTAGGTAGGAGGCAGATAGTCAGGTCGGTCCTAGGTGGGTGGGGGTGGTGTGCGTGAGTTGGCTCGGGTAGGTCAGATAGGGAGTGTAGTGGGGGATTGTAGTGCTATAGTTACCCAGAAGCTAGAAGTTGTTTTAATTCTTCTGGATAACTATTGCTGTATGACAGCTGGAACCATCTGTAGTGTGCGATTTAAATTGCATTATCGGATGGTTCCCAGTACTGGGCAAATGCCCAAAGTTTGACCTTACTGGGTGATTGCTACGTAATCCATTTCTTTTGGGGGGGGGGGGGGGTCTTCCCCAGTACATATTTGGGGTATCTCTACTACCTCCACTGTGTCCACCTCAACAATCGGTACGCCCTCTCTCCTCACCAACCCATCCATCCTTGACTTCATTAACAAACTGAAGCTTTTATATCAAGGTAGATGATGCCTGCAGTAATGAACCCTGCGGAACATCATTTTGTATTCTGCCCACCCCCTAAACCACAATCCTGACATCAGTTCCCTAATAATCATTTAGTATCTTCCTTCAGCCAATTCCTTCCCTACACTTTGTTTTCTGCTTTTTCTATTTCAGTGACAGTCCTTGAGCAATTCTATCGAAGTATTTTTGGAAACCCAAATAGAAGACTGCATGCCAATTTTATACATCCTCCAAATAGTCAGGGAATTTCATCAGATAGGATGTTTTAATTAAAAGCCATTTTGATTCATGGCGCCGAGGACGCGGGTTCGATCCCGGCCCCGGGTCACTGCCCATGTGGAGTTTGCACATTCTCTCCGTGTCTGTGTGGGTCTCACCCCAACAATCCAGATGTGCAGGGTAGGTGGATTGGCCACATTAAATTGCCCCTTAATTGGAAAAAAAAAGAATTGGGTATTCTACATTTATTTTTTTTAAACCATTTTGATTCGGAATTATTAAAATCTATACTATATTATTCCCTAATTTTAACAGACTGAATTTCAATTAATCGGTCTGTAATTACAACAATCACATTTGCTCTTTTCACAGTACACCTTAGCTTGTTTCAAATCTTGTGTAATCTCCACAACATTCAAACTTATTCATACTAATTATTAACAGTAACACTGACGGCCATAGCACTGAGGGGCTCCAGGAAGTGGAAGGGAGTACTCAGGGGAGGAGAAGAACACCGGGTATCCTTGTATGCAGATGATTTATTGCTGTATGTTGCGGACCCAGTGGAGGGGATGCCTGAGATAATGCAGACACTCAGGGAGTTTGGGGAATTTTCAGGGTACAAATTGAATATGGGTAAGAGTGAGTTGCTTGTGGTGCATCCGGGGGAGCAGAGCAGGGGAATAGATGACTTACCGCTGAGGAAGGTAACAAGAGATTTCCGATACTTAGGGATTCAGATAGCCAGGAGTTGGGGAACCTTACATAGGCTTAATTTAACAAGATTGGTGGAACAGATGGAGGAGGATTTTAAGAGATGGGACATGGTGCCCCTGTCACTGGTGGGTAGGGTGCAGGCGGTCAAAATGGTAGTCCTCCCGAGATTCCTCTTTGTGTTTCAGTGCCTTCCGGTGATGGTCACGAAGGCTTTTTTCAAGAGAATTGAGAAAAGTGTCATGAGTTTTGTGTGGGCCGGGAAGACCCCGAGAGTGAGGAGGGGGCTCTTGCAGCGTAGCAGGGATGGGGGGGGGGGGGGGCTGGCACTACCGAGCCTAAGTCAATACTACTGGGCTGCCAATATCTCAATGGTGTGTAAGTGGATGGGAGAAGGGGAGGGAGCGGCATGGAAGAGATTGGAGATGGCGTCCTGCAAGGGAACCAGCCTGCAAGCAATGGTGACGGCGCCATTGCCGTTCTCCCCGAAGAAATACACAAGTCCAGTGGTGGTGGCAACACTAAAAATTTGGGGGCAGTGGAGACGACATAGGGGAAGGACGGGAGCCTCGGTGCGGTCCCCGATAAGAAATAACCATAGGTTTGTCCCGGGGAGAATGGATGGGGGATTTGGAGCATTGCAGAGAGCTGGGGTTGTGCAACTGAGAGATCTGTTCGTAGACGGGACGTTTGCAAGTCTGGGAGCGCTGACGGAAAAATATGGGTTGCCCCAAGGGAATGAATTTCGATACATGCAACTGAGGGCTTTTGCGAGGCAGCAGGTGAGGGAATTCCCGCAGCTCCCGATGCAGGAGATTCAAGATAGAGTGATCTCAGGTACATGGATGGGGGATGGTAGGGTGTCGGATATATACAGGGAAATGAGGGACGAGGGGGAGATCATGGTGGATGAGCTGAAGGGGAAATGGGAAGAAGAGCTGGGGGAAGAGATTGAGGAGGGGCTGTGGGCTGATGCCCTACGTAGGGTGAACTCTTCGTCCTCGTGCGCCAGGCTAAGCCTGATACAATTCAAGGTTTTACACAGGGCGCATATGACCGGAGCAAGGCTCAGTAAATTTTTCGGGGTAGAGGATAGGTGTGGGAGATGCTCGAGAAGCCCAGCAAACCACACCCACATGTTTTGGTCATGTCCGGCACTGCAGGGGTTCTGGGTGGGGGTGGCAAAGGTGATTTCGAAGGTGGTGGGGGTCCGGGTCGAGCCAGGCTGGGGGTTGGCTATATTTGGGGTTGCAGAAGAGCCGGGAGTGCAGGAGGCGAAAGAGGCTGATGTCTTGGCCTTTGCTTCCCTAGTAGCCCGGCGAAGGATATTGCTTATGTGGAAGGAAGCCAAACCCCCGGGCGTGGAGACCTGGATAAATGACATGGCAGGGTTTATAAAACTAGAATGGATAAAGTTCGCACTAAGGGGTTCGGCTCAAGGGTTCACCAGGCGGTGGCAACCGTTCATTGACTACCTCGCAGAACGATAAAGGAAATGGGAAGGTAACAGCAGCATCCCAGGGGGGAGGGGGGCCCGGGCGGGTCCTCAGGGATGTTTGTGTATAGATATTTGTACTAGGTTATGTATATTGGATTGTTTGATTTTATTTTTGGAGAGTTATTATTTTTGATATGACAGTTGCCATTTAGTTTATATATTATTTATTTATTTGTTAAAACGGCCACTGTTATTTATACTGTTTTATTGTTGTAAAAAGGAAAACCTTTGTATTGTTTTGTTTGGCCAAAAAGTTTTGAATAAAATATATATTTTTAAAAAAACAGTAACACTGACCAAACTTAATTTGTCTTCAATATTCTGAGATAAAAAAAAACATATATCCAAGAGGATTGGTTTTGAATCTTTTCAATCGTGATCTCATTTGTATAGAGATCCTGAACTCTGCACAAGTCTGCAAGTTTTGGCCAGTGAATACTTCAAGGAAGTACTCAGAGCATTTTACTTTCTGTTCATCCATAGTTTCATTCCAACTGGGATCTTTAAAAGGTTCTCAACTCTTCTTTGAGCTCCACATTGCTTTTCTTCTGATAACTTACGAAAAATAACTGGTCACAAATTAGCAATGTACTCACATCCTCATCATCATCTATGGCTTCTCCAGTGAAATACAGAACCGCTCGAGGGACTATCCGTTCACGGAAAAAATGGCCAATTTCAAAATCTGTAGCTAGGTTAAACTCTGAATCTTCATCCTAGGAAACAAGATGAAATTATGTTGCAACTATTTTAATCTGTGCAATATAACTAATTACCAGTATGGTGGAATATTACTTGTAATTTAAGCTCCTGATAAAAGGGTTCTACTTCACAGGGTTTAAAAAAAAAAATCTTACTTATTGAAGAGAAAATGGACTATGTTAGTGTTAAATGTTGTCACCTGCATTTCAAAATAGTAACCGTCTCTGGGCTCTAGTAGATCTCGCACATAACAATACTTTGTGTGGATCAGACACTGGAATTAGAGGTCTAATGAGTGCTCTATTGATCCCAACTCATTAACAGTAAATAGAATTACACAAAAAAACGTTACCAGCTACAGTTGTACCCACCTCTGTTCAAAAGTCCACAGGTACTAAGGAAATTCAAGAGGGTATACCCTACACAATTAAAGCTATCATAAAGAAGTTCCAGATTTGTTTGACAGATACCAGCTAGGTACTCCACACCGCTTCAGGACACAAGGAAACTGAAGAGCCTTGCTTGTAAGACATATAGCAGTATAAGTCCAACGACTATATGGACAATCAATTGATCCTATTCTTCATCAAGTAGGGATCTTGGCAACGATTTACCCACCTTTCTATTCATACAACAAAATATATCTTAATGAATTTGAGTAACCATTTGAAATTGACACTGTAGGCAAGTTAGAAATTCTCAAAAAAATATTCAAGTGAAGAAATGAAGTAGGGATAGCTCTCTGGTGTGTTACACCCACTGGAATGCGTCATTTAAGAGTATCCTGCACAATTGGATTATAAAATGCATATTCAGAAACATAACTCAATCCTCAATATTACTCTGCCACGGCATTGCTAGTGAGATGTTGGGCAAAGGCTAGGCACCTGTAGGAAGACTGATCACACCTCCATCAATTTCCCTCAAACAAGTCTCTGAAACACTAGCAGTGGCCTCAGGGAAAGGTAGGAGGTACATGAAGAGAGATGACCATAAAGGGGAAAAAAACAGCAATATCCTGAAACATTTAATTCCAATTAAGCAGCATCTACAGTCTGCTGCATAGAATCAATTCCCCATCTCAGTTAAAAGTACTCACCATTTCTGCCTCACCATGTCCAGAAACTGAAAAATAAAAAATAAAAGTCAGTTTCTTTCCTGCATTGGTGGTCCTCTTAGGGAAGGAACAGATGTGCGGGACAACACAAATTGGTTTTTCATATAAAGGACAGTGGTGGTTAATTCTGTGCTGATAAAACCTATGACAAGGTTGGAACTATCCTTAAAGACCTTCGGGCCTAATCAATTAATAACAAATTCATGGGCGGCATGGTGGCGCAGTAGTTAGCACCGCTGCCGACAGCGCCGAGGACCTGGGTTCAATCCTGGCCCTGGGTCACTGTCCGTGTGGGGTTTGCACATTTAAATTGCCCCTTAATTGGAAAAAAAGAATTGGGTACTTTAATCCATATTCAATTTAATTCTTTGAAATAGGCCACTTAGTTCCGTAACTAAATTATGGTTTAAAACTAACAAATTTGTTCTAAACCAGTTTCTAAATGAAAACACCTCTTATGTAGCCTGTAAGAATGGTAAGAAGTCTTACAACACCAGGGTAAAGTCCAACAGGTTTGTTTTGATGTCACTAGCTTTCGGAGCACTGCTCCTTCCTCAGGTGAATGAAGAAGTATGTTCCAGAAACATATATATAGACAGATTCAAAGATGCCAGACAATGCTTGGAATGCGAGCATTAGCAGGTGATTAAATCTTTACAGATCCAGAGTATTAATCACCTGCTAATGCTCGCATTCCAAGCATTGTCTGGCATCTTTGAATCTGTCTATATATATGTTTCTGGAACATACCTCTTCATTCACCTGAGGAAGGAGCAGCGCTCCGAAAGCTAGTGACATCGAAACAAACCTGTTGGACTTTAACCTGGTGTTGTAAGACTTCTTACTGTACCCAGTCCAACGCCGGCATCTCCACATCATGTAAGAATGGTAGCAAGAGCTCATTCATGGGAAACAATAGTGAAACTGATGACTGCAATACGAGCACATTCTTTAAGCGGAATCTGATTTGTAACTCTGGCATTAAAACAGACTACATACCCATTCTATCTGTTAAATCATGCGATTAATGTGGTTACTACTTAGCTAGGTTCAGTCGTGAAGCACTGCTGTTTCCTGTTGGCTGACAATTTTATCACTTGTAATTACAGGCATGTTAAATTATAGACAACCCTGTTCAAGCATTTCTCATAAGCACTTAATTGCATTCCTTTCCACCACTTCAATGAAAAGGCTTGGCTGATCAAATTCCAGTTACACCTCTATCACTCCCCTTGTCGCCAAGAGAATTCATTCTTAAGAAAGCTCTAACATTCCAGCTAGTGTGAAAGCTGACCAAGACAAGAGCAAACATGTCATTAAAGGAGGGTTCATTAAATGTGTAAAGTGGCAAGATTACTGAAATAGCTAGTCTCATTTTAAGTGCCTCCAGAGGGAATCATGCAAGGTGGTCTTTAATGGAACCAAGTTATTTGTGCATGCTAACCTGGCGCACAAATATCTGAGGATTTTATTTTGTTTTAACATAACAATATCAGAGGGGTCCAGATGTTTACACAGTTGCACAAGTATGTGTAACGTTTTGCAACGGAGGTTGGGACATTTGCAGTCATGGAGCTTTGCAATACTGGCCTCACATTTACGTTTCCGATTTACAAGGAAATATTCAGGTAATAATACTTTATCGCTGGTGTGAATATTGGTGCTACTGTTGATGAAGAGGTGATAAAGGCAGGTTTTAATCTATTGTATACTAGTAGGATAAATATAGGCAATGCACAAACCAAGCACAAGACCCAAGTGTTAATAATAAGATATCTTTCTCTCTCTTCCCACCCTTTCCTATTATCAGTATTATGCAGATCTTGAGCTAATATTGTGCCAATTTCTGTTTCACCACCAAGGAAGTCATATTTTATGTGATAAAGTCACCCACACTAACAATAAAGGTAATATCAGTTGAACGAAGGGATATATACCAACCAAAAACTCAATGAAAAGTGACAGGTTAGGCGGTAGTTGAGCATCTTTAAAACCCACTTTTTAATTTTCGGACAGAAAGCTAAACTATATCTGAATGTTTATTAAAAAAACAATGTTAAAGCCTACCTGCAGATTAGACTGGGTAGGTAAAAAGCCTCAAGTTAATAGCTACACAGTTCAATTCAACCAATTCACTGTAGATTCATGGGAAATTTCAAAATATTATAATCAAGTATTTTAATTCATTATTTCTGGATGTTCCTTTTAGTTATACTTTTATAAGTTTTTCTTACATTAATTTTTTTTATTATTGGGCAAAATATAAATAAATTCCATTTAAACTGACATCTAGGTGGTACAGTGCATTAGATATTGGTCTTTTACCTCTATGATGGGTTCAAATTCAGCCCATACGATGGGATCAGCCTGCTGTGAAGCAATTTATCCAACCTTAACTCCAAGTTGTACAAACACCACAAAACTGCTACTTCAGCACAACTGTTAATTCAATTTAAAATAGCAAATCTCTGATCAAAAATAATGGAATAATAGGACATTTAAATTGTATGGCTTTTAATTAAAGGAGTTAGTGTGGAACTGGATTTTTTAAAAAATAAATTGATCATAGGATTTGTGGTATAGAAAATATCTACTTTCCTTCTCATGAAGGTAGAGGGAGCATTTGAACAAGCAGGCTGTAAGGTGAATTGTACATTATAATGATCCGCAAATGCTCACCGGCAGTTATTCCCAATAGTAATTTTGAAATCAATAAATCATAGAATTCCTACAGTGCAGGAGGCTATTCTACCCATTGAGTCTGCACCGACCCTCTGAAAGAACACACTACGTAGGCCCACTCCCCGCCAACCCATAACCCCACCTAACCTGCACACACAGGGGAAATTTAGCATGGCCAATCCACCTAATCTCTCAAGACTTACAAGGTGAATAAGTGAATGGTGAACTCTGCAGCATAAAGTTAAAGTCTTCTGTGCACATGTACATATACCACCTTGATGCTTAGACGGTACAGTTGGTGGCTTTAATTCTTTGCTCCAGGAATAATCTCTGGAATTATGCAATTACAGTGGGTGTTGTCAATTACTCCCCCAAAAAACAAAGTGCACCGTGATTCACACCCAAAAAAAAACCCCTTTAAAACCATAACTTTCCACAATGATAACTTTTTGGATTTTGTTGTTACGGGTGGCAAATTATTTGGATAGTGTCATTACTGTACTCCATTTTAAATTAAACTATCATTTTGCATCTCCATAAGATTTCAGTATAATATTCACTCTGCCCTTCCCAGAAAAATTCCAATCTGATTGTTCATGACAGTTATGAAAGTTTACCTTTGAACAGTTGCAACATACAACTATCCCAACTATGGGTGGGAGACTCAATGGCACTGGGTGTATATGTCTTCCACTGATGACTCATTACAGAGCACCTATGTCCAGGAGTCATACATTTTAAGCACCAACAAAAATCAACGGCACAAACTAATGGAAGGTGCTGCTCAAGGCATTTCACTTTGTTCCAACCATCGACAAATATTGATTTGAAGCAGTAATTTCAATTCTCTCTTTCAGGCTGTTAATCACTTCAAAGAAGCTACTATTAATGATTGGAAATAAAACGCAGTTTCCATTTTTGGGCAGCATGAAATAATATCAAGCACTCTTGAAATTAGGTTTTCTGAAATGAGGCTTTCAGCTTGCAATCTTCAGACCAAATGCAAAAATGCCAAATTCCAGATGGTCACAATAATTTATATTACAGGAGAAAAGGGTGTTGATTGGTTGAAGCAGTACGATGGAGAAAGCAAAAGGAACCAGAGGCTCCCCATGCCTCTGGGTAATTCAAAAAAGGCTCATGGCTTGAACATTTGCCTCTAGTTCGCAGTCAACGGCCTCTGTGTATGAATGTATGCCGCTTTGCGCAAGCATAAATGGGTCACCTTACGAACTTGAATGTGTTAGAAATTTATTACTGTAGCAATGAGCAGACTCAGGATTGTTCAGCAAGTGCAACAACCATAGGTTCACTCCTGCAATAATGGACGGCACCTTCAAAAGGTGGAGGCAGGATGAGGGGACACTGACGGTTAGGGACATGTACACGGATGATAGAAGTAGCGACCCTGGGGGAACTCACAGAGAGGATCCAACTACCAAGTGGGAATGACCTGAGATACATTAGTCAAAACCTTCCTCTTTAAAGAAACAACAATGTACCCCCAGATACCAGGAGACTCACTCGTAGAAAGACTTCTGAACGCAGGTGCCCTTGGGATATGCTAGGGTGACTGCTGGAGGAGGTACACTCTCCTCTGGACGAGACACGGAAAATATGAGAGGAAGAACTAGGCATAGAGATAAGGGGAGGATCCTGGATCGAAGCACTGCAAAGAGAAAACTTCACCCCCATGTACGCAGGGCTGAGGCCAACGCAGCTAAAGATGGTGCACAGAGCGCACCTAACCAGAATTTGAATGAACAGGTCCTTCCCAGAGGTGGAGGACAACTGCCAACAGTACCAGGAAGGCTCAGCCAACCACACCCACAAGTTCAGGGCTTACCCCAGGCTGATTGGGTAATGGACGCCCTTCTTCGAGGCCATTTCCAGGATTGTGGGTTTGGGTGGAGAAATGGCTCAAAATGGCAATCTTCAGGGGATCAGGTCAGCCAGAGCCAATGCCCGAGTCTTTGCCACCTTGATCGCCTACTGGAGAATCCTGCTTGGTCGGCAGCACCACCCAAGACCACAGACTGGCTGTCCGACACCTGGCGAAATTTCTCAGGCTGGAGAAGAAGGCTTCCGTAGGAAGTGGAAGATGTTCACCAACCAGTATAGCAGGGTGGGGGGGTTAAGGTAAACAAAAAGGAACACGAGGTACGAGCAGGGGGGACAAAGCCGCAAGGGATGGCAAGCTAAGACCCAAACCTAGTTGTATATAAATGCCTGTAAATGTGTGTCTCGGCCATTTTGGGGAATGCAAAATATGTATGCCAGCTAAAGGGGGTTTTTCGGCCACAGATGTTATGAAGCTGCTCGCTTGTAAATGTGTTGGTTTTTGCACTTTTTTCCCCAGGTAATGTATCATTTATAATTCGTTGGATATAATTTTTTTTAAATAAATTTAAAGTACCCGATTCATTTTTTTTTTCAATTAAGGGGCAATTTAGCAGGTCAATTCACCTACCCTGCACATCTTTGGGTTGTGGGGGTGAGCCCCACGCAGACACGGAGATGGACAGTGACATGGGGCCGGGATCGAACCTGGGTCCTCGGTGCTGTTTGGCAGCAGTGCTAACCACTGTGCCACCATGCCGCCTTTATGTTAGATATAAATTATGAAAACTCAAAAGAAAAATTCCAAAATAAGGATTGGTCAACAAGTGCTCCCCAGTTGCAGAAACACATTCAACAGATGTTTTGTTGTGGGTTTTGCAAGCACGGGCTGGTTGAGTAGTTTGCACTCTACCCATTATGAACTGCAAGATCATCTTGTTTGATTCGACCAGATAATCATTGGGAGGTATGGCCTATGTACCTGGCACTGGATGAATTATCTAATTTTAAGTGCCATTGTGGTGCTAGGTATATAGACTGTATGTCTCAATGATCGGCTGATCAATTCAAACATGTTCCTCGGCCACTGAGGCAGCCCAGTAAGGTTGATTCAACCGTGGGGATCTCAGAAGGCCAAACATTTAAAATAAAGATGCACGCATGTTTCTTTAATATAAAATTGGGAAATGTTGAACAAGCAGAATTCACTACTTCTGTTGTACACATTATAAATGTATTAATTATTGCAGCATCCAACCACTTCAAGACATTCTGCAATATACATCCCAGCTTCAAATATACAATTAATATTTCATGGTTTTTCAGGCTGGGTAATAAGACACACAAACAAGTGGAAAAGAGAATGAGCCCAAATGTTTGCATATAGGCCAAATGTATAGAGGTCCAAAACTAAAGTATATACGCTCCATATTTGGGCACAGGTTTGTGATCCGTGAATTTCTGGGTTACAAAATTCCTGTATAGCAATACCAGAAAAATATTGACAGGTTATATATAGATGTTCAATTAAAACACAAACAAAAATCAGTTTCAGAGTTGTTGCACTGCTTGTGATCTTCAGATAGTTTCATGATTTTCCTTTTGAAAGGGCTGTCGGAAAATCATGAATCAGCTTGAAATTCAGAGGCAGCTTCTATTCACAGCTATCGTCAGAAGTGTGTTCTTGATTGAATACCTGTGAAATTCCTATTATCCTATTCAATCTTGGTGCTTTTGAGGAATTAAATAGTGTGTTTGAATTGTGTTGCATAGTAGATTTTGAAACTATATAGTGAGAAACAGCAAATCGCAGTCTTCAGGTTTGCTCATCAAGAAAACACACACCATTCAGTCTTTTGTCCGCTGGCCTCTTAAGATGTGTAACACAGAGACATCCAAGGGCTCCAATGCTTTTCACTGTCAGTGGAGATTTATGTTACTTCTCAGGAGACATTAGATTTTTTACGCTGAGAGATTACTCGTAAAATAGAATCTAATTATATTTATTAAATTATATTGAACAATATCAACCACCCAGGCAAAAGAAAATTCTTCAAATTCCTCTACAGAATGGAAAAGATCTTGTGCAGTTTATCTGGGTTGCAAGTACGGAAGTTTTTCTCCAAATTGAATTTACTGTCACTGTGTCCACATATGGTTCAATGTGAAGAACATGTTAATGATAGCTGAGGCAGTCATTAAATCAATGTTGTTGTCTGCAGTGTTATAAACTAATAGGATAAAGTTACAGTGGGATCGCCTATAGGGCGCACATAAACTAACATTACATTATACCTTTTAATAGTAATGACCCATGCTGCATATATATCAGACGAGATGTAACCAGATGGCAACAATCGCTGTTACCATTTTACTAGTGATTGTATGAGAAATCTTGAAAGGGGAAAAATATCATGCATGATTGGGGCGGGGGTTTAAGAAATAAAGGTTCCAGAGACAGCAGATGCATAAAGCCCACGATTTGTCACCTTGGGCCTGTCTCTGTGCATGTGTTGTCATGCAAATGCCTTTAATTTCACAAAAATTACTTTTCAAAAAATAAACTGACTGGAAGTTCAATACTTCAAAAAAAAAAAAAAAAAAAAAAATTTAGAGTATCCAATTCATTTTTTCTAATTAAGGGGCAATTTAGCATGGCCAATCCACCTACCATGCACATATTTGGTTGTGGGGGCGAAACCCACGCAAACACGGAGAGATTGTACAAACGCCACATGGACAGTGACCCCGGCGCCGTGAGGAAGTTCAATACTTAAAAGAAAACGAAACAGAAAACTGATAAGACGCGAGGCCAACATACAAGATGAGAGTGGGAAAGGCAAACAAGAATACCTTCCGAAAGGAAGTTTAAAGAGTGACACTTCAAAAAAAATTATATCAAAACCCAACACTCTTAAGGAAGAGTTTCGAAAGGCAAAGTGTTGTATTTCAATCAACACAGTCTTCAATGCGAACTACGCACGATTCAGATACAACCAATGGACGAAAAGCCCCCGTGCAGGACTAAATGTCATCGCCTGCTGGTTCCTGCTATCTTGAAATGTGTTAAATGAAAGTGATCACCTGTTCTACAACGACTGCAAGACGTATTAATTAAATTCCTTTCAGGGAATATACAGACAGAAGGTTAAGAACTGGCTTTACCAATCCCGACACAGAAAAGCCATCAAAGTTATCTGGAAAAACTGAAGGGAGCAATAATCTCTCTCTCAAGTTAAGGAAAGCCCCATCGCTTGAGTATAAAGATTCTATCCAAGGTATAGTGACTTTCCATCAGAAGTGTGAGAAATGAACATTCTGGTTGTTTTTGTGTTGTTTTTACATGTATATACTCTGGTTCACAATTAAGTCGGGACGGGTGGAAAGGATGAATCAAACTCTTAAAAATCGTGTGTCAGAAATAATACTAGAAACTAGGCTCCCCTGGACAAAATGCTTACCGAAAGCCCTTCTAAGAAAAGATTTGGGGCTGTCCCCATACGAAATGTTGTTCGGATTGCCATACCTTGGAACAATGGGGAAATTGCCCATTGCAGAATGTAAAGATATCTATGTAAAGAAATATATACTGGCACTGTTCCTCATTATCATTCCTCAGGAGACAAGGACTGCTAGCACAGACACCTCCCCTTGAATTCGCAGTCCACAAATTTAAACCAGGAGATTGGGTACTGGTGAAATAGTGGAAAGAAAACAAGCTTCAACCCACTTGGGATGGGCCGTTCCTGGTTTTGTTAACCACAGAGACTGCCATACGAACTGCTGAAAAAGGTTGGACTCATTACAGCAGGGTCCCATTAAATCACCACCGGAACAGGAACAATGGCATGTGGAGGCCACTGAGGAACCATTTAAGGTAAGATTGAAAAGACACTAAATCCTGAACTGTTCAATAATATGACGAAACTACAGCTAAAATGGACTATGCAATGTATAATAATATTAATGATGTGGGAGTTTGGAATCGGTCGTATGATTACATTGACAATCCCAGAAAGTCGGTGCCCTCAGGTAATACGGACTGATCTATGCACCCTCATAGACTTCGAGTCAGCGGGGAATGGAAAGGAGTTTAGGGTAGATTCTCTTCATTATTACCGAGGGGGATGATTATGGAGAGGGAGGGTTGGCTGAAAAGGTTCTGCCAATTGCCCAGAGGGGCATCACCGGTCGTCTCCATTCAACAGATTAATGGTTATTCCCCCTCAACGTGCAATGCTGGTACTTGTCACCCCGTATACATCACCGTAAAACACACGACCTGGATGGAGTCAGGCAATAGGGTTTGTTCACTTAGAAATGAGATATTCTGGGTGATCATGAGAAATGGCAAGACTGAATGCTGCTTCCGTATTTTATTAGACCAGGGAGCAACTCCCACTAATGACACTAGGGGCGACACGGCGGAGAATGAACAGGGAGTCAAAATAATTGAAGTAAAAGGTTTAGAGCAAGCCTTTGAGATAGAGACTGGCTATGAGGAACAGAATGCGAGGATTGAGTGGGTGAGGTAGAGAGAGAGAGAGATAGAGAGAGAGAGACAGTTCGTTACAGAGAAGGCTGCAATATTCGGCCAGACGCTGAAGAAAGACAATTGTTATGCTTGCGCATCAGGTAGACCACAGGCCCATATGGAGCCCTTTCCACTGGGGTGGACAGAAAATAGAGGGAGCATGGAATGTATGATGGCCCTGTGTACCAGGATGCAACAGCCTGGGGCAACAAGACCTGCACTGCCCTATCTCTGATGTTTCCTCCTGTTAATAAGAAACTATCAGCAAACCCTCCCTCCTTCTTGGTTACCGTGACGCATCACTAATGGTGTATAAGTCGTTCTGATACGGGGCTAAGTAAAGATATGGGAGACCTCAAGACTTGTATTGAGACTAAGAACGTGACCACCCAGGGCAATTACTCATCACTAAAAATACCACGTGCGGATATATGGTGGTATTGCGGATGAAAGATTCTGAGACTCACTCTACCCCCGCCCCCCCCAATGGAAAGGGACATGCGCATTAGTTCAGCTCGCCATTCCATTCAGTATAGCCTATGAAAGACAAGAGGAGAGCGGGAGTGTAAAAGGGGGACGATCTAAACGGGGCCTACCTACCTCATTTTTTTTTTAATTAAATATTTTATTGAAAATTTTTGGTCAACCAACACAGTACATTGTGCATCCTTTACACAATATTATAACAACACAAATAACAACGACCTATTTTATAAACAAAAAATGAATAAATAATAAATAACAAAAATGAAAACTAGCCCTAATTGGCAACTGCCTTGTCACAAGTAACACTCTCCAAAAATATAATTTAACAGTCCAATATATAATTATCTGTAGCAACGACCTATACATACTATACAGTATATATTAACAACCCTGAGAGTCCTTCTGGTTCCTCCTCCCCCCCCCCCCCCCCCCTCCCGATCCTGGGCTGCTGCTGCTGCCTTCTTTTTCCCATTCCGTCTATCTTTCTGCAAGGTATTCGACGAACGGTTGCCACCGCCTGGTGAACCCTTGAGCCGACCCCCTTAGGACGAACTTAATCCGCTCTAGCTTTATAAACCCCGCCATGTCATTTATCCAGGTCTCCACCCCCGGGGGCTTGGCTTCTTTCCACATTAGCAATATCCTGCGCCGGGCTACTAGGGACGCAAAGGCCAAAACATCGGCCTCTCTCGCCTCCTGCACTCCCGGCTCTTGTGCAACCCCAAATATAGCCAACCCACAGCTTGGTTCGACCCGGACTCCTACTACTTTTGAAAGCACCTTTGTCACCCCCATCCAAAACCTCTGTAGTGCCGGGCATGACCAAAACATATGGGTATGATTCGCTGGGCTTCTCGAGCACCTCGCACACCTATCCTCCACCCCAAAAAATTTACTGAGCCGTGCTCCAGTCATATGCGCCCTGTGTAATACCTTAAACTGAATCAGGCTTAGCCTGGCACACGAGGACGACGAGTTTACCCTGCTTAGGGCATCTGCCCACAGCCCCTCCTCGATCTCCTCCCCCAGCTCTTCTTCCCATTTCCCTTTTAGTTCATCTACCATAGTCTCCCCTTCGTCCCTCATTTCCCTATATATATCTGACACCTTACCATCCCCCACCCATGTCTTTGAGATCACTCTGTCCTGCACCTCTTGTGTCGGGAGCTGCGGGAATTCCCTCACCTGTTGCCTCGCAAAAGCCCTCAGTTGCATATACCTGAATGCATTCCCTTGGGGCAACCCATATTTCTCGGTCAGCGCTCCCAGACTCGCGAACTTCCCATCCACAAACAGATCTTTCAGTTGCGTTATTCCTGCTCTTTGCCACATTCCATATCCCCCATCCATTCCCCCTGGGGCAAACCTATGGTTGTTTCTTATCGGGGACCCCCCCAAGGCTCCAGTCTTTCCCCTATGCCGTCTCCACTGTCCCCAAATCTTCAGTGTAGCCACCACCACCGGGCTTGTGGTGTAGTTCCTCGGTGAGAACGGCAATGGGGCTGTCACCATAGCCTGTAGGCTAGTCCCCCTACAGGACGCCCTCTCTAATCTCTTCCACGCCGCTCCCTCCTCCTCTCCCATCCACTTACTCACCATTGAAATATTAGCGGCCCAATAATACTCACTTAGGCTCGGTACTGCCAGCCCCCCCCTATCCCTGCTACGCTGTAAGAATCCCTTCCTCACTCTCGGGGTCTTCCCGGCCCACACAAAACCCATGATGCTCTTTTCAATCCTTTTAAAAAAAGCCTTTGTGATCACCACCGGGAGGCACTGAAACACAAAGAGGAATCTCGGGAGGACCACCATCTTAACCGCCTGCACCCTCCCTGCCATTGACAGGGATACCATATCCCATCTCTTGAAATCCTCCTCCATCTGTTCCACCAACCGCGTTAAATTTAACCTGTGCAATGTGCCCCAATTCTTAGCTATCTGGATCCCCAGGTAACGAAAGTCCCTTGTTACCTTCCTCAGCGGTAGGTCCTCTATTTCTCTACTCTGCTCCCCTGGATGCACCACCAACAACTCACTTTTCCCCATGTTCAATTTATACCCTGAAAAATCCCCAAACTCCCCAAGTATCCGCATTATTTCTGGCATCCCCTCCGCCGGGTCCGCCACGTATAGTAGCAAATCGTCCGCATACAAAGATACCCGGTGCTCTTCTCCTCCCCTAAGTACTCCCCTCCACTTCTTGGAACCCCTCAACGCTATCGCCAGGGGCTCAATCGCCAGTGCAAACAATAATGGGGACAGAGGGCATCCCTGCCTTGTCCCTCTATGGAGCCGAAAATATGCAGATCCCCGTCCATTCGTGACCACGCTCGCCACTGGGGCCCTATACAACAGCTGCACCCATCTAACATACCCCTCTCCAAAACCAAATCTCCTCAACACCTCCCACAAATAATCCCACTCCACTATCAAATGCTTTCTCGGCATCCATTGCCACTACTATCTCCGTTTCTCCCTCTGGTGGGGCCATCATCATTACCCCTAACAACCTCCGTATATTCGTGTTCAGCTGTCTCCCCTTCACAAACCCAGTTTGGTCCTCGTGGACCACCCCCGGGACACATTCCTCTATTCTCATTGCCATTACCTTGGCCAGGATCTTGGCATTTACATTTAGGAGGGAAATAGGTCTATAGGACCCGCATTGTAGCGGGTCCTTTTCCTTCTTTAAGAGAAGCGATATCGTTGCTTCAGACATAGTCGGGGGCAGTTGTCCCCTTTCCTTTGCCTCATTAAAGGTCCTCGTCAGTACCGGGGCGAGCAAGTCCACATATTTTCTATAGAATTCGACTGGGAATCCATCCGGTCCCGGGGCCTTTCCCGCCTGCATGCTCCTAATTCCTTTCACCACTTCTTCTACCTCGATCTGTGCTCCCAGTCCCACCCTTTCCTGCTCTTCCACCTTGGGAAATTCCAGCCGATCCAAGAAGCCCATCATTCTCTCCCTCCCATCCGGGGGTTGAGCTTCATATAATTTTTTATAAAATGTCTTGAACACTCCATTCACTCTCTCCGCTCCCCGCTCCATCTCTCCTTCCTCATCCCTCACTCCCCCTATTTCCCTCGCTGCTCCCCTTTTCCTCAACTGGTGTGCCAGCAACCTGCTCGCCTTCTCCCCATATTCGTACTGTACACCCTGTGCCTTCCTCCATTGTGCCTCTGCAGTGCCTGTAGTCAGCAAGTCAAATTCTACATGTAGCCTTTGCCTTTCCCTGTACAGTCCCTCCGGTGCTTCCGCATATTGTCTGTCCACCCTCAAAAGTTCTTGCAGCAACCGCTCCCGTTCCTTACTCTCCTGCTTCCCTTTATGTACCCTTATTGATATCAGCTCCCCTCTAACCACTGCCTTCAGCGCCTCCCAGACCCCTCCCACCTGGACCTCCCCATTATCATTGAGTTCCAAGTACTTTTCAATGCACCCCCTCACCCTTAGACACCCCCCCTCATCTGCCATTAGTCCCATGTCCATTCTCCAGGGTGGGCGCCCTCCTGTTTCCTCCCCTATCTCCAAGTCCACCCAGTGTGGAGCGTGATCCGAAATGGCTATAGCCGTATACCCCGTTCCCCTCACCTTCGGGATCAATGCCCTACCCAGCACAAAAAAGTCTATTCGCGAGTAGACTTTATGGACATAGGAGAAAAACGAGAACTCCTTACTCCTAGGTCTGCTAAATCTCCACGGGTCTACACCTCCCATCTGCTCCATAAAATCTTTAAGTACCTTGGCTGCTGCCGGCCTCCTTCCAGTCCTGGACTTCGACCTATCCAGCCCTGGTTCCAACACCGTATTAAAATCTCCCCCCATTATCAGCTTTCCCATCTCTAGGTCCGGAATGCGTCCTAGCATCCGCCTCATAAAATTGGCATCATCCCAGTTCGGGGCATATACGTTTACCAAAACCACCGTCTCCCCCTGTAGTTTGCCACTCACCATCACGTATCTGCCCCCGTTATCCGCCACTATAGTCTTTGCCTCGAACATTACCCGCTTCCCCACTAATATAGCCACCCCCCTGTTTTTCGCATCTAGCCCCGAATGGAACACCTGCCCCACCCATCCTTTGCGTAGCCTAACCTGGTCTATCAGTTTCAGGTGCGTTTCCTGTTAACATAACCACATCTGCCTTAAGTTTCTTAAGGTGTGCGAGCACCCGTGCCCTCTTTATCGGCCCGCTCACGTTCCACGTGATCAGCCGAGTTGGGGGGCTTCCTACCCCCCCCCCCTTGTCGATTAGCCATCACCTTTTTCCAGCTCCTCACCCAGTTCCCACGCAGCTGTATCTCCCCCAGGCGGTGCCCCCCCGCCCATCCTCTCCCATACCAGCTCCCCCCTCTCCCCAGCAGCAGCAACCCAGTAATTCCCCCCTCCCAGCTAGATCCCCCGCTCGCGTAATTACTCCCCCCATGTTGCTCCCAGAAGTCAGCAAACTCTGGCTGACCTCGGCTTCCCCCAGTGACCTCGGCTCGCACCGTGCGACGCCCCCTCCTTCCTGCTTCTCTATTCCCGCCATGATTATCATAGCGCGGGAACCAAGCCCGCGCTTCTCCCTTGGCCCCGCCCCCAATGGCCAACGCCCCATCTCCTCCACCTCCCCCCATCACCACCTGTGGGAGAGAGAAAAGTTACCACATCGCAGGATTAGTACATAAAACCCCTCTTTGCCCCCCACATTCGCCCCACCACTTTGTTCAAACGTTCTTTTTAATAACCCGCTCATTCCAGTTTTTCTTCCACAATAAAAGTCCACGCTTCATCCGCCGTCTCAAAGTAGTGGTGCCTCCCTCGATATGTGACCCACAGTCTTGCCGGTTGCAGCATTCCAAATTTTATCTTCTTTTTATGAAGCACCGCCTTGGCCCGATTAAAGCTCGCCCTCCTTCTCGCCACCTCCGCACTCCAGTCTTGATAAACGCGGATCACCGCGTTCTCCCATTTACTGCTCCGAGTTTTCTTCGCCCATCTAAGGACCATTTCTCTATCCTTAAAACGGAGGAATCTCACCACTATGGCTCTGGGAATTTCTCCTGCTCTCGGTCCTCGCGCCATCACTCGATATGCTCCCTCCACCTCCAACGGACCCGCCGGGGCCTCCGCTCCCATTAACGAGTGCAGCATCGTGCTCACATATGCCCCGACGTCCGCTCCCTCCACACCTTCAGGAAGACCAAGAATCCTCAGGTTGTTCCTCCTTGCGTTGTTTTCCAGTGCCTCCAACCCTTCCACACATAGTTTCTGATGTGCCTCCTGCGTCTCCGTCTTCACCACCAGGCCCTGTATATCGTCCTCATTCTCGGCTGCCTTTGCCTTCACGACCCGAAGCTCCCGCTCCTGGGTCTTTTGTTCCTCCTTTAGCCCTTCGATCGCCTGTTGTATCGGGGCCAACAGCTCTTTCTTCATTTCCTTTTTGATCTCTTCCACACAGCATTTCAAGAACTCTTGTTGTTCAGGAACCCATGTTAAACTGCCACCTTCCGACGCCATCTTGGTTTTTGCTTGCCTTCCTTGCCGCTGTTCTAAAGGATCCACTGCAATCTGGCCACTCTCTCCTCCTTTTTCCATCCGTATCCAGGGGGGATTCCCTCCTGGTTTACCGCACAGTGTTTTTAGCCGTCAAAATTGCCGTTGGGGCTCCTATCAAGAGCCCAAAAGTCCGTTTCACAGGGAGCTGCCGAAACGTGCGACTCAGCTGGTCATCGCCGCACCCGGAAGTCGCCCTTACCTACCTCATTTGATGACAGGATTTACCTGGACTCCGTTGGCATTCCCAGGAGTACCAGATGAGTTCAAAGCCCAAAATCAGATTGCAGCTGGGTTCGAGTCCCTCTTCTGGTGGGTTACGATCAATAAGAATGTGGATTGGATAAACTATATATACTATAATCAACAGAGGTTCATCAATTATACCAGGGACGCAGTGAAGGGCATAGCAGAACAACTGGATGCAACCAGTAGAATAGCCTGGGAGACTAGATTGGCTCTGGATATGATTTTGGCAGAGAAAGGTGGTGTATGCGTTATGCTCAAAGGACAGTGTTGCATGTTTATCCCCAACAACACGGCACCCGACGGATCGATTACCCGTGCGCTACAAGGGTTAACCACTCTGGATGTGGAAATGGCACACAATTCAGGGGCAGACACATCCATGACTGGGTGGCTTGAATCATTGTTTGGGAAATGGAAAGGGTTAATTGTATCCATCCTCACCTCCATCATCGTGGTGATAGGAGCATTGGCGGCAATAGGCTGCTGCACCATCCCGTGTGTAAGAGGCTTGGTGCAGAGGCTCATCGAAGCCTTGACAAGCAGATGCCCCTGGGTCAGGATACCATTTGCCTCCTAGAAAGTGGGGAGAATGAAGGGGGGGGGACGGCCCCATAGAAAGGGAAGTTGAGAGGATGTTGGACAATTTTGGGGTAGGTTAGAGGAGGCTACGAAGTGTAAAAAGCAACAACAGTAAAAAGAAAAAAATGGGGATTTGTGAGAAATGAACATGGTGTTGTTTTTACATGTATATACTCTGGTTCACAATTAAGATGTCAACAATGAAGCATGATGGGAAAATTAACATGTCAAGTTCTGAGTAAACTATAGTGAGCGAATTATTATAACGATGTACCAGAATGACCTTCGGGGAAGAACGGAATGTACAACAGAACTTGCTAAGCAAGGGGGAGATAGCAGGTGCAAGCAAAGGGCCTCATTCTTATCTTTAACTGCCAAATCACTGTGAGGGAGAGAAGAAATAAGGGAACTGCCCTGTCTATAGTGTGTGAGATGTGTTTCTCAGGGATGGTTTCCCATGGATTGTATTTTCATGGATTGTATATAACAAAGTGATGCTGTGTGAATTCTTTGTGTCTGCTATTGCTTACTGGAGGCACCCGCTCTTGCAAGATCGATAATAAATACTTCTTCAGAATTTGACTAAGTGTAAATCTTTTATTAAGTGAGCGGTGTTTCTCACAGAAGGAACCTTAGGAGAAAGGAGACGGATCACTGAATTAAATGCAGTTACCTCAGTTCAATTTAATTCCGTGAATATGGGAAACAAGTTAACTTTAAAACAAGGACAAGTAAAGGAGTTAATCGTATGTTCTTCAAACTTTCGGGCAGCACGGTGGCACAGTGGGTTAGCTCTGATGCCTCACGGCGCCGAGGTCCCAGGTTCGATCCCGGCTCTGGGTCACTGTCCGTGTGGAGTTTGCACATTCTCCCCGTGTTTGCATGGGTTTCGTCCCCACAACCCAAAGATGTGCAGGGTAGGTGGATTGGCCACGCTAAATTGCCCCTTAATTGGAAAAAAAAAAATGTATTGGGTACTCTAAATTTAAAAAAACAAAACTTTTATTTGGACTCCAACCTTTCTTACTTCTGATATGCGTGCATGCATGTGCCATCACGTCTTGGATAATCTTTCCTCGGGTTTAGTAGTTAATAAACTTGCCCTTGGACTTCCGGTAGCGGCCATGACCAGCTAGGTCGCACACACGGCAGCTCCTGCCGGGATCGGGATTTGGGGCCGTTAACGGCACTTGGAGGGTAGATACTGGCGTGGGAATGGACGCTGGAGAGGTTCCCTCGATGCAGTATGGAGGGAACCAGAAGCGGGGCCGTCAAACGAGCAATCGTGGGGAAGAAGGCAGAGTGGGTCCGGGAGAACAAAATGGCGGTCGGCACGGATCGAGAAGCGTGGGCCCAGTGGGCCAGAGAGCAGCAGGACTTTTTGAGGAGCTGCTTCGCAGAACTAAAAACGGAGATGCTGGTCCCTATGAAGGCCTCCATGGAAAAGACGGTGGAGGTTCAGAAGGTACAGGAGAAGACAATCAAAGAGGTGGAGAGGAAGGTGTCTGAGAACGAGGACGAGATCCTGGGCCTGGCGGTCAGGGTGGAGGCGCACGAGGCCCTACACAAGAGATGGCAGGAGAGGCTGGATGACCTCGAATATAGGGCTCGGAGTCACAACCTACGGATCCTGGGCCTCCTTGAAGGTGCGGAGGGGGCGGACGCGAGCACGGATGTGACTGCAATGCTGGGGACTCTGATGGGCGCGGGTGCCTTCCCGCGGTCCTTGGAGCTGGACGGGCGCATAGGGTCCTCGCCAGGACGCCGAGGGCGAACGAACCACCAAGGGTGATGGTGATAAGGTTCCACCGCTTTACAGACAGGGAGCGTGTCCTGCGGTGGGCAAAGGAGGAGCGGAGCAGCAAGTGGGAGAACGGCAAGATCTGCATATACCAGGACCTGGGAGCTGAACTGGCGAGGAGGCGTGCGGGTTTCAACCGGCCCAAGGCGGTCCTCCACAGCAAAGGGGTGAAGTTCGGGCTCCTGCATCCGGCGAGACTTTGGGTAACGTACCAGGACAGGCACCATTATTTTGATACGCCGGATGAGGCGTGGACATTCATTAGGCATGAAAAGCTGGACTTGAACTATGGGGCAGCTGCACGTGGGTAAAACGCGCCGGCGGGGATGTGTAATCGGGGTTGCCCTGGCGTAAGATTATTTGTAGAATTCAAGTTTTTTGCTTTCCTTTTCCTGTTTTTTGTTTCAGGGGGCGGGGTGATGCCCGGGTTGTGTTGTCCGGCGCACGGGAAGGATCCAGATGGCACTTGACCTCTTACTCTGCGGGGGAGGGGGGCCCGAAAGAGGAGACAATAGTAAGTTTAGAGATAGAGGCGGGAGCGGCCGGGGTCAGCAGACTTACGGAAGCGCAATGGGGGAGGGGGGAAATCAGTGATGAGCGGGTGCTTGGCGGGGAGCGGAGGGTTTGTGTGGGGGGGGGGGGGGGGGGGGGGGGGAGAGAAGAGGGGAGGGAAGGGGTGCTGCTTTGCTGACTGAAGGGGCTAGATGGAGGGTTGGGCTGGGGGGGCCTCCGACGGGAGGGCTGGAGTGAGCGGGCACATCGCTGGCCAAAAATGGGAGATGGCTAGACGGCGGGGGGGGGTTAACCCCCCCCCCCCGTCCAGGCTGATCACGTGAAATGTGAGGGGCCTGAACGGGCCGGTCAAGAGGTCCTGTGTGTTCTCGCATCTAAAGCCATTGAAGGCGGACATGTCTATGCTGCAGGAGACGCACTTAAAACTCGCTGACCAGACGAGGCTGAGGAGGGGATGGGTGGGCCAGGTGTTCCACTCGGGGCTAGACTCAAAGACCAGAGGGGTGGCAATTTTGGTGAGTAAACGGGTGGCGTTTGAAGCAGGGAGCATAGTGGCGGACAACGGGGGGTAGGTACATAATGGTGAGTGGCAAGTTACAGGGGGCCCAGGTGGTGTTGGTGAACGTGTATGCCCCGAACTGATATGATGCGAAATTCATGAGGCATGTGCTGGGTAAGATCCCGGACCTGGGGTCGAGTAACCTGATTATTTGGGGGGGGGGGGGGGTTGAAGGAGAGAGAACAGGACTTTAATACGGTCTTGGATCCGGCGTTGGACCGGTCTAAGTCCAGGTCGGGAAAGAGACCGGCGGCGGCCAGGGCCCTGTGGGAGTTCATGGATCAGATTGGGGGTGGCGTGGGCGTGGACCTGTGGAGATTCGCGCGGCCAAGAGCAAAGGAGTTCTCTTTTTCCTCCCACGCTCATTAAAGTCTACTCGCGGATTGACTTTTTTGTGCTGAGCAGGGCGTTAATCCCGAGGGTGGAGGGGGTTGAGTATTCGGCCATTGCGGTCTCGGACCATGCCCCGGATTGGGTGGACCTGCGACTGGGGGCAGAGCGGGGTCAGCGTCCTTTCTGGAGACTGGATGTGGGGCTGCTGGCAGATGAAGGGGTGTGTGGGCGGATAAGGAGGGGCATTCAGAACTGTGACAACGAATGACACAGGGGAGGTAACAGTGGCAGCGGTTTGGGAGGCTATGAAGGCGGTCATCAGGGGGGAGTTAATCTCTATTAGGTCCCACAGAGAGAAGAGGGAGAGGCTGGTGGGAGAGATACTTAGGGTAGACAGGAAGTACGCGGAGGCCCCCCGAGGGTGGGCTGCTAAAGGAGTGCCGGAGATTACAGGCGGAGTTCGATTTGCTGACCACGGGGAAGGCGGAGGCACAGTTGAGGAAAGTGAAGGAGGCAGTCTACGAGTATGGGGAGAAGGCAAGTAGGATGCTGGCGCACCAACTTTGCAGGAGGGAGGCGGCCAGGGAGATCGGGGGAGTGCGGGATAAGGAAGATAACACGGTGTTGAGCCCAGAGAGGATCAATGAAGTCTTCAAGGAGTTCTATGGGAAGCTATACGAGTCAGAACCCCCGAGGGGAGGGGAAGGGATGAAGCAATTTATGGATCGATTGAGGTTCCCAAGGGTGGACGAGGAGCGGGTGGAGAGACTGGGAGCCCAGATTGAGTTGGAGGAGGTAGTTAAGGGACTGGCAAGTATGCAGTCGGGCAAGGCCCCGGGTCCGGACGGCTTCCCTGTAGAATTTTATAAGTTCTCTGAGCTACTGAGCCCACTCCTGCTAAGAACCTTTAACGAGGCAAAGGAGAGAGGAACCCTCCCCCCGACGATGTCGCAGGCATTGATCTCGCTCATTATGAAGAAGGAGAAGGATCCGCTCCAGTGTGGGTCCTACAGGCCGATATCACTCCTGAATGTAGATGCCAAATTGCTGGCAAAAATTCTGGCCACCAGAACAGAGTGATCGAGGAGGACCAGACGGGTTTCGTCAAGGGCAGGCAGCTGAACACAAATGTGAGGAGGCTCCTGAATATTATTATGATGCCCTCGGAGGGGGGGGGGGGAACGCAGAAGTACTGGCTGCAATGGATGTGGAGAAGACCTTTGACAGGGTGGAGTGGGAGTACCTGTGGGAAGTGTTAGGTAGGTTTGGATTCGGGGAGGTATCCATAGGGTGGGTCAAGCTACTGTATCAGGCCCCCGTAGCGAGTGTGTCCACGAATCGGCGGAGGTCGGAGTATTTCAGGTGGCACCGAGGGACGAGGCAGGGGTGCCCCCTGTCCCCGTTGCTATTTGCCCTGGCAATTCAGCCGTTGGCCATAGCGCTTAGGACCTCAAGGAACTGGAGGGGGCTGGTTTGGGGGGGGGGGGGGAGAGAGAGAGAGAGAGAGTAGGAGGAGTTTCCCTCTACGCGGATGGTTGTGTTGGGCATCTGGGTAGGAGAGGGGAAGGTGCCGGACATATATCAGGAGGAGGAGCTGGGCGAGGAGCTAGATGAGGTCCGGTGGGCTGATGCCTGGGCAGGGTGAATTCGTCCGCATCATGTGCCAGGCTCAGTTTAATTCTGTTTAAGGTGGTGCACCGGGCTCACATGACGACGGCAAGAATGAGCAAGTTTTTTGGGGTAGAGGACAGGTGCGCGAGATGCGCAGGGAGTCCAACGAATCATGTCCAGATGTTCTGGGCATGCCCGGCACTTAAAGAATTCTGGCAGGGCTTTGCAAGGGCTATGTCCAGGATTTTGGACACGCGGGCGAAGTAGAGTCCAACAATAGCGATATTTGGGGTGTCGGAGGATCCGGGGCTGCAGGAAGCGAAAGAAGCCGAGGTGTTGGCCTTTGCTTCCCTGGTAGCCCAGAGACGGATATTGTTAATGTGGGGGGACTCGAAACACCCGAGCGTGGAGACCTGGATTAGTGATATGGCTGAGTTCCTCAGCCTGGAGTCAATAAAGTTTGCCTTGAGGGTCCTTGATGGGGTTCTCCCGGCGGTGGCAATCTTTCCTTGACTTTCTAGGGGAGCAGTAAAGTGTCAGCAGCAGCAGCATCGGGGGGGGGGGGGGAAAGGAGAGAAAGAGACTTGTTGATATAATGTGTATTTTCATTTTGTATAATGATAGCAGCCACCTTGTTTTGTTAAATATTTTTCGTTTATTTTGTTATGTAAAAATTCTGGTTGAAAAAAGCTTTAATAAAAACAATTTAAAAAAGCCCTTGCATTGACTCAAGAAAACCTGCTCTGAATTGGCTCCTATTAAAAAGTTAACACATTTGGATTCTAAAGGCATTTGAGGGAATAGAAATGAAGATGAACCAATTTGTCCCTTCTCACCAGATCATTTCCATGTGCATAAATCATTGATGGTAGCAGCACAGGTCGAGTGTGTGGTTAATAAAGCGCACAGCATCCTAGGCCGTATTAATGAGGAAATAGTGCATAAAAACTAGAAAGTTACATTAAACTTGTATTGACCACTGGTTCCGCTCAACTGAAATGTTGCATCCTGTTCAGTGTGCAGAAAAGATTCATGAGATTTATTCCAGGGATGAGGACCAGTTAAGCAGATAGATTAAAGAAGTTGGTTCGTCTTGGAATGGAGAATCACTGAAATGGATTGTTATCTGAAAAAGCAGCATGTGCAGGTCTACAGGAGGTGGGAATGACGCCCGGTAAACTATTCCTCCAGTGACCAAGTAAGCTTCGCTTAGTGTTGCAACAAATCCGAGATTTTGGACTTTCGGTGGCGGCAATGGAGTGAGTGGTTGCACATTTGACAGCTCCCGCTCGAGGCTTTTTTTTCGGTCCTTTTCCCCGGTTGCTGGGTGGATGTTTTGGAGAAAAAAGGTGCAGAGGTGGTGGAGGAAACTTAAAACTCCACTGTGAGGTCACTGGATGGACCCACTGACCTGAAGTGGATCTAGAAGAAAGCAGCTGCAAGAGCAAGAAAGTCTGTGTGTGACTCAGGGAAAGATGACGGAGAGTAAGGGGTCGGCCCTACCAGCCCAATGGTTGATGGAGCAGTTGGTGAACTTTCTGAACGGAAAGTTCAGCCAACAGGAGGGGGACTCAGGAGGACCTGGCGAAGGTGGTAGACTCACTGAAAGCTGGGATCGACCATGTGGAGCTGAGGCTGAAGACCCAGAGCTAGCCGAACCAGTAGGTGGAGGCGGCGGTGGGGGAGCACGAGGAGCAGCTTACCTCGTTGATGGCTGAAATTGGGATGTTGAGGGATACCCAGAAGCGGCTCAAGGAGAAAGTTGAGGATCTGGAGAACCGCTCCCGGAGTCAGAATGTGAGAATAGTGGGAATGCAGGAGGACATCGAGGGAGCGGAACAGGCTCTTATGTGGCCAAGCTGTTGGAGCAGCTAATTCGACCGGCTCCTGGAGGTTGATTGGGCACTGATGAGGAAGTCGCAGGCTGAGGGCAATGGTGGTGAGACTACACCGGTTTTTGGATAAAGAGAAGATCTTGCGATGGGCCAGGCAGACGAGGAGATGTACCCGAGAAGGTAACGAGCTCTGGGTATATCAGGACCTGGGCACGGAACTGGCAAGAGGGGAGCTGGATTCAACCGGGTCAATGCTTCACTCTAAGAAGGGGGTGAAGTTCAAGGATGCTGTACCCGGCCTGATTCTGGGTTACCCACAACTGCCGCGAGTATTATTTTAGAACACCGGAGGAGGCGACGGAGGTTTTGAGAGACAATGAACTGGGAGAGGGAAGACACTGGACTTTGGAGGAAGTGTGAGGTGGTGGTGGTTCTCCATGCCCCTCTATTTTTCTCTCTCAAAATTTAGAGTACCCAATTCATTTTTTCCAATTAAGGGGCAATTTAGTGTGGCCAATCCACCTACCCTGCACATCTTATGGGTTGTGGGGGCAAGAGCCACACAAACACGGGGAGAATGTGCAAACTCCACATGGACAGTGACCCAGAGCCGGGATCGAACCTGGGACCTCGCCGCCGTGAGGCAGCAATTTCCCTGCCCCTCTTTTTGTTGTATTGCTTTGTGTTCCTTTTTGGAGTTATGGTCAGGAGAGAACTTCTCTTCCCTCAGGGGCTGTTCAGCTTTATGGGGTTCTTTGGTGGGAGGCCGGAGGGTGAGTGCACCCTTGTTTCTTCTTTTCATTACCCAATTCATTTTTTCCAATTAAGGGGCAATTTAGCGTGGCCAATCCACCTACCCTGCACATCTTTGGGTTGTGGGGGCGAAACCCACGCAAGCACGGGGAGAATGTGCAAACTCCACACGGACAGTGACCCAGAGCTGGGATCGAACTTGGGACTTTGGCGCCGTGACCACTGCACCACCATGCTGCCCTCTTCTTTTCATTGTTGTTTACACTATGGCAGTGTGCGAGTGGTGGTGGTGGGGGTGGGTGGGGGGGGGGGGGGATATGCGTGGCGCCATGGGCATGGGCTGCCAGGCTAGCTTGGCGAGCTAGTTCACAGGAACACAGTGAGGGGTTAACAGGTGGTTAGAGTTTTAGAGGGTGATGGGATTGCTGTTTTGTTAAGGGAGGTGGGGGACGGACGGACTGCTGATGGTGGGTCAGTTGATGTGCAATAAGGAGGGAGTTGGTGATGGTGGTCATCCAAGGGCAGGCCTGGTGGGGTACGGGTCGCGAGCTGGCCCATGAAGGATTATTGTTGATCGGCAGGAGAGGGTGGCAGTGTGCCCCCTGACCAGGTTGGTCACATGGAATACGAGAGGGTTGAATGGGCCGGACAGGCGGTCACGCCTGTTTGCACACCCAAGGAGCTCGAAGGCGGGTGTGACATTTCCACAGAAACGCATTTGAAGATTGGGGATCAGACTAGGCTGAGGAAGGGATGGGCAGGACATATTTTTCACTCAGGGTTGGATATGAAGACATGGGGAGTGGCGGTGCTTATAAGTAAGCGGGTAGCTTTTGAAGTGGAGAATATAGTAGCAGATCCGGGACGGTGGTGGTGGTGCGTAGCCATCTGGGATGGCCACGTACCGATTACAAAATGGACATTTGCAAAGAAGGCAGGGAAAATTGGACAATACCGAAAAAGCAAGCAGGTGCAAGGTCTGTCTGTTGATTAGAGCTGTAGCTCTCAGACAGGACCGGTACTGCAGAACCATCTACATACTAATGAGCCATCCTGGGAACAAAAGGCAACGTTTAGGTAACAGCGGCAGAGGAGACTAAACCAAAGCAGACCAACAGCCACCTAGGACACGCCCAGCAGCCAGGGAACCCACCCCTCTATTGGAGGAAAATCGATAAGGGCAATTGGGAAACGGCCCAATTAATTGGGTCCAAGTTCAAGGCCCACCCAAAAGCGCGCGAAGCCCCTTTTGGGGTATAAAAAGGACTCCCCAAGAGAGGATCGCTCTCTTGGCCTTGGCTCTCAGCGAGGAGAGACCCGCCAAAGCTACGTCAGACCAAGTAAGTTCCAAGTCAAAGCACGCTACGCAATAGACGCTCCTAGTTGCTATCCTGTAAACAGCTCAACCCAGCAGCCTCAGAACCGAGCAACGGCCATTGTTCCTCTGACTGAGTGGGCACCAAGCTTTTAGTAACAGTGATAGTTTAGGTTGTAGAGTTTTATGCATGAGTAGATTTGACTGTGTGTAAATAAATAAGCATTGCTTTTGACCTTACTAACTGGTGTATCGAGTCTTTGATCAGTATTCGGTTTTGAACCTTGTGGCGGTATCGAAAGATACCTGGCGACTCTTGAGCAAACGTAATTAAACAGAGCCAAATTAAGAGACAACAGCAAGTTAGCAACAGGTGGAAGAGGAGGAGGAACTCCGTGATGGTGAGCGGGAAATTGAAGGGGATGTCAGTGGTCTTGGTGAACATGTATGGCCCAAATTGAGACGATGTTGAATTCCATGAGGCGGGTGCTGGGGAAGATCCTGGACCTGGACTTGCACCGGTTGATTATGGGGCGGGGGCGGTGTTTAAATCCGGTTAACGAGCAGAGGTTGGATCGGTCGAGTCTGCGATCGGGGAGGATGTCGGCGGTGGCGAAGGAGCTAAAGGGGTTCATGGAGCGCATGGGGGGGGGGGGTTTGGATCCATGGAGGTTTGTGAGGCCAAGGGCAAAGGAATTTCCGTACTTTTCTCGTGCACAGGGTGTACTCGCGGATCGATTACATTGTGGTGGATAAGGCTCTGCTGGTGGGGATGGTCGACTCGGGGTACTCGGCAAATGTGGTCTCTGACCACGCGTTGCACTGGATGGAGCCAGCACCCGCATTGGAGATTAGACGTGGGGTCGTTGGCAGACGAGGTGGTGTACGAGCGGGTGGGGGCTGCCATTTGGTGGTACGTGGAGCTGAATGACGTGGGTCAGATTTTGGCACCCACGCTATGGGAGGCACTTAAAGCAGTAGTTGGGGGTGGGGGAGGGGGGGCGGTGAGAGAGTTTATATCGATCCGGGCGCATAGAGATATGAGGGAGCGGGCAGAGATGGATAGGCTGGTGGAGGAGATCCTGCAGGTAGATAGGAGGTACACTGCAGCCCCAGAGGCAGGATTGGAAATGCAGAGATTTCTGGACAGGTTGGAGTTCCCCAAAGTTGAGGAGAATCTAGTAGAGGGCTTTGGTCGGTAATGGAGGACATGGGGGCAATGGAGGCAGGGAAGGCCCGGGCCCGGATGGGTTCCCTGCGGAATTTTATAAAAAGTTTTATGGGGATCTGGGCATTCAATGAGGCGAGAGAGAAGGGAGAGCTTCCCCCTACGTTATCGCAGGCTTCAATATCCTTAATTTTGAAGAAGGATAAGGACCCAGAGCAGTTAAATGTGGATGCCAAGTTGTTGGCAAAGATCTTGGCAACGTGGATTGAGTGTGATCGGGGATGACCAATCGGGGTTTGTAAACGGGAGGCATCTGTCGGCGAATGTTAGGCACTTTTCGTATGTGATAATGATGCCCCTGGTGGGACAGGAAGTGGAGATTGCTATGGACGCGGAGAAAGTCTTTGATCGGGTAGAATGGGAATATCTGTGGAAAATACTTTTTCGGGTAGGTTTGTGGATTGGGTCTGGTTGTTATATAAGACAGTGAGTGTTGGGACAAATTGGGTGAGTTTGGTGTATTTTGGATTGCATCGTGGGCACGGCAAGGATGTCCACTCTCCCTGTTGCTTTTTGCCTTGGTGATAGAGCCATTGGCAATGGCGCAATTAGCATCAAGGAATTGGAAAGGGATAGTGCAGGGGTTTCACTATCTGCGGACAATCTGCTGCTTTACATTTCGGACCCATTGGGAGGGGATCAGGAGTACCAGAGGAATGTGGCCGTTTCTCTGGGTATAAGATAAACATGGGGAAGAGTGAGGTCTTCCCGATCCAAGCAAAGGGGAGGCTGGGCGAGCTACCGTCAAAGTGATGGGCACGAAATTTAGATACTTGGGCATCCAGGTGGCACGGGGATGGGAACAACTACACAAATTGAACCTGGCACAGTTGGCAGAGCAGATGAAGGAGGATTTAAGAGATGGGATGTGTTCCCATAGTCGGGGCGTTGCAAACCGTGAAAATGACGGTGCTTCCGAGGTATTTATTTGTTTTTCAAAGAGAGAGAGAGAGAGCGCAAGAGAGAGAGAGCGCGAGATGAAATGGAACGGTTTGGGGACCCATTCGTGGGGGGCAGCCTTTCAAACATAAAGGAATTGAAAGAGGAGTCTGAGCTACCCAGCGGAATGGGTTTCAAATGGTTTTCGGTACTTACAGATAAGGGATTATGTCAGGAAGCAGGTGCCGTCCTTTCCCAACCTGCCGCCCCGGGGCTGCAGGACAAGGTGGGGTCAAAAACAGAAGTTGGCAGGGGTAGGGCGTTGGGAGGTTTATAAGGAATTAATGGTTTTGGAGGGAGCCCCAAAATGCAGAAGTCAAATGGAAGTGGGATGAAGAGCTCGGGAGGGAGGCTGGGTTATGGGAGGAGGCTTTGAGGAAAGTGAACGCATCCTCTTTGTGTGCTAAGCTTAGCCGTATTCAATTCAAAGTGGTTCATAGGGTGCATATGACAGTGGCAGAATGAGCAGGTTTTTCGAGGGGGAGGATAGGTATGGGCGGTGTGTGGGGAGGCCAGCGAACCATGTCCACATATTTTGGGATTGTCCGAAGCTGGAGGGATTCTGGCAGGGGTTCACTGACATTATGCCCGAGGTGCTGAAGGTGAAGGTGGCCCCAAGTCAAAAGTGGTGATTTTCGGACTGTTGGAAGATCTGGGAATCCAGTGGGCGAGAGACACCGACATCTTGGCCTTTGCCTCCCTGTAGCCTGGAGACTTGTTTTGCTGGAATGGAGGGACTTGGGGCCTCTGAAGCCAGGGGTGTGGGTGAGCCACCTTGCGGAATTCCTTAGGCTGGAAAAAAATCAAGTTTGCTTAGAGAGGGTCTGTGGAGGGGTGGGCATGCCCGGTGATGGAAGCCGTTTACTGACTTTTTCAAGGATAGTTAAAACGTCAGCAGTGGGAGGGCGGGTTATAAGAGGTAAAAACAGGGGAGGCAGGTTGGACGGAGGGGAATGACAGGGAGGGTGGGGCTGTGGAGTGTTATTTATTATATTGTATATAAACTCCTTAATAAAAATATTTAAAAACAAAAATACCGAGATTCTTTGAAGTGATGGTTCCAATGACTAACCTTTATCGGAATGGACAGAAGATGTAGCTATCCAAAATACTATATATTATTCTTTCCTTGATACTGTCTGTGCTGTGTATCTCCAGCACATCCCTTTGAGGTATATGGATGAAAAGGGAACCTGCAAATGTAATGTACCTGGATTTCCAAAGCATTTGATATACTTCCAAATCAACGGTTATGATACAAAATAAGAAGAATAATCTTCATTTGAGTCACAAGTAGGCGTACAGTAACACTGCAATGAAGTACTGCGAAAATCCCCTAGTTGCCACACTCCGACGCCTGTTCGGGTACACTGAGGGGAATTCAGGATGTCCAATTCACCTAACAAGCACATCTTTCGGGACTTTGTGGAGGAAACCCACGCAGACACGGGGAGAATGTGCAGACCAGCACAAACAGTAACTCAAGGAGGGAATCGAACCTGGGTCCTTGGCGCTGTGAAGCAACAATGCTAACCACTGTGCTACCGTGCCGCCCATAAGAGATTGGTTAGCTAACAGGAAACAAGACAGTAAGAAGTCTTACAACACCAGGTTAAAGCCCAACAGGTGTGTTTTCAATCACTAGCTTTCGGAGCACTGCTCCTTCCTCAGGTGAATGTGACAAACAAACCTGTTGGACTTTAACCTGGTGTTGTACGACTTCTTACTGTGCTCACCCCAGTCCAATGCCAGCACCTCCACATCAGGAAGGGATAAATGAATAATTTTTGTATTGAGAAACTGCAAGTGGAGTGACACAGGTATCAGCGCAGGGGCCTCAATTATTTACAATCTATATCAGCAACTTGGAGGAAAGGGCTAAATATAACAGTTGCTAAATTTGTTGACAAAGACAGATAGGAGAGGAAATTGAGAAGAGGGCACAAGTCTGCCAAAGGATATAGATAGATGAAGTG
The DNA here is from genome assembly GCF_047496885.1 of Scyliorhinus torazame. NCBI lineage: Eukaryota > Metazoa > Chordata > Chondrichthyes > Carcharhiniformes > Scyliorhinidae > Scyliorhinus > Scyliorhinus torazame. The sequence continues at coordinate 173,303,239 of NC_092716.1, read as the reverse complement.
AATGGGCAAAAACATGGAGGTGAGAGAATAATGCATAAGAATGTGAACGTGTTCACTTTGTCAGACTGAACAGAAAAGCAGTGTGCTACTTAAATAAAGAGTTTGCAGAATTGTGATAGAGGGATCTGGGTGCCTTAGTACATGATTCACAAAACATTAGCTTGCAGATACAGCAAGGGATGAGGAAGGTACCTGGAATATTGCAGTTTGTTGCAAAGAAAATGGAATATAAAAGTAGGAGTTATTGCTGCAGCTGAACAAGGCATTGGTGAGATGACATCTGGAGTATTGTGTATGGAGTTGGTCTCCTTATTTAAGAAAGGATGTAACTTTCAAAGGTTAATTCAACTAATTCCTGGGATCAAGAGGTTATCTTATGAGCAAAAGTCGGACAGGTGTAGATCAGTGTTTAGAAGAATGAGAAGTAGGGGCAGCACGGTGGTGCAGTGGTTAGCATTGCTGGGCCACGGCGTCGAGGACCCAGGTTCGATCCCAGCTCTGGGTCACTGCCTGTGTGGAGTTTGCACATTCTCCCAGTGTTTGCGTGGGTTTCACCCCCACAATCCAAAGATGTGCAGGGTAGATGGGTTGGCAACGCTGGTCATGTGAGAAATGGGGGTTTATTGATTAGCTGTACCGGGTGTACCTTTAAGAAATGGGTGTTTATGAGAGAGCTGCAGTGATGTCAGAGAGTGGGTGGAGCAGGGCTGTCTGTCTGCTTTACTTTCGTTTTTGAGCAGGCTGCTATAGAGTGAGTTTTTAAAGTTTTGTTTTCAGAGAGAAGAGCTGCAGTGAAAGCCAGCAGATGTGCATGGATCTCTCTACAAGCTAAAGAGTGTTCATTTGGGAGATTTCAAAGAGATGACTGCTCTCATTAGAGAATTTAAACCTGATCTTTGTGTTAAAAAGAGTCTTTTGTCTTCTGGATGTTATTTGGGAATTTATTAAGGGTTATCCATCGAGTACTGTATTATTTGGGGCTTTATTGGTGTTGATAGTTGTTAAGATGTTTACTGTGGGTTTATAAAGTGTGAACTAGTTTCATAAATAAATAATGTTTTAATTTAAAAGTACAATAAAGCTCTGTTTGCATCACACCTGCAGAGTAAGCCTGTGTGCTCCCCATAACCACAACCTATTCAAAGTTGTGGGTCAGGTGAACTCCATGATACACTCTGGGGGTCTCTAAACCCTGGCCCATAACATGCTAAATTGCCCCTTAATTGGGAAAAATTAATTGGGCACTCCAAATTTATTAAAAAAAGAAAATTGAGAGATGATCTGATTGAACCTAAGCTCCCAAAGGGGTTTGACAGGGCAGATGCTAACTCCTCGTGGGCAACTAGTACTATGGGGCACGGTTTAAAAGGGGTCTTCCACTTAAGATTTTTTTTAAAAAATTATATTTTCCAATTAAGGGGTAATATAGCATGGCCAATCCACCTACCCTGCACATCTTTGGATTTTGGGGGGGGGGGGGGGGGGGGGGGGGGGAGAGACCCACGCAGACACGGAGAGAATATGCAAACTCCACACAGACAGAGACCCGGGATCGAACCCGGGTCCTAGGCACTGAGAGGCAGCAGAGCTAACCACTGCGCCACCGTGTCGCCCATCTCCCACTTAAGATGGCGATGAGGAGAAATTATTTCTGGGAGTCAGTAATCTGTGTAATTCTCTCCCGCAAACAGCAGAATAGGCAAGGTCATTGAATATTTTAAAGGCAGACTTAGATAGACTAGGTTATAGGAGTAGACGGGTAAGTAGAATTGAGCCCATATTCAGATCAGCCATAGTCTTATCAAATTGCGGAGCTGGTTGGAGGGGCCAAATAGCCTGCTCCTAATTTGTACCTTCATACGTTCATTGGCTGCCATTGTCTAATAGGCACTCTTCGCCCTTTAAGAAAGCCATCCAAACCTAATGCTTTAAAGTAAATCTGCAATCCCTCTGCACTCTACAATTATCAAATTCCAGCCTCCTGCACACAAGCATATTAAACATGCGTTTGTCAACTCAATGCCCAGCAAGATTTATCCTCCTCTCCATGTACTTAACATAGCTGCCCACTCCATCTTCTCTCCTGAGGAGTTCACATCCATTGCATTTGGTTCTGTTTCTGTTTATTTCAATGAAGTAAGTATATCAGTTAGTGTTTTATTTTCTCCCTGACCCAGTAAGATCCTGAGATGCTGTGTTTCCATCTTTTGGCCTTTTGCTCCATGACTGCATGCTTCCCCATGAAGTTATCATTCATATGCCAAGGATTAGCATACACACACACACACTGACAATGCTCATAATCTATCATTAATTCCATGACTACTGTTGTTCTATCTAACTGATTAAGACAGCAATTCACAGATAAGCAAGCAGCCGCTTCAACTAAGCATTGGCAAAACTTAAGTTGTGTTTGATTCGCACCAAAAATTCTGCATCCTGGTCCTGATTCCATTCTGTTTGGTTTCTAACTGAAGACAAGCCAAACAATTTAATTTAATCCTAAACCGAGCTGCCATCACAGGATCCTGCCCACTTGCATGTCCACTGCTAAATGACCATGCTACACCAAAAGATCAACATACTTACCAGCTGCAAGCTCAATTATTCCAACACTTTCTTTACTGGTCTCTCAAGTTCCATCCCTCAAACTTGTTTAAGAATTCATTTACATTCTGTGATTCATTGTAAAATTAAAATACAGCAAATTTTGGGAACCTTGGATAACGAGAGATATTGTAGGCCTCGTCAAAAAGAAAAAGGAGGCATTTGTCAGGGCTCGAAGGCTGGGAACAGACGAAGCCTGTGTGGAGTATAAGGAAAGTAGGAAGGAACTTACGCAAGCAGTCAGGAGGGCTAAAAGGGGTCACGGAAAGTCATTGGCAAATAGGGTTAAAGAAAATCCCAAGGCTTTTTATACATACATAAAAAGCAAGAGAGTAGCCAGGGAAAGGGTTGGCTCACTGAAGGACAGGCGAGGGAATCTATGTGTGGAGCCAGAGGAAAATGGGCGAGGTACTAAATGAATACTTTGCATCAGTATTCACCAAAGAAAAGGAATTGGTGGATGTTGAGTCTGGAGAAGGGTGTGTAGATAGCCTGGTCACATTGAAATCCAAAAAGATGAGGTGTTGGGCGTCTTGAAAAATATTAAGGTAGATAAGTCCCCAGGGCCTGATGGGATCTACCCCAGAATACTGAAGGAGGCTAGAGAGGAAATTGTTGAGGGTTTGACAGAAATCTTTGGGATCCTCACTGTCTTCAGGTGATGTCCCGGAGGACTGGAGAATAGCCAATGTTGTTCCTTTGTTTAAGGAGAGCAAGGATAATCCAGGGAGCTACAGGCTGGTGAGCCTTACGTCAGTGGTAGGGAAATTACTGGAGAGAAGTCTTCGAGACAGGATCTACCCCCACTTTGAAGCAAATGGACGTATTAGCGAGAGGCAGCACGGTTTTGTGAAGGGGAAGTCGTGTCTCACTAACTTGATAGAGCTTTTCGAAGAGGTCACAAAGATGATTGATGCAGGTAAGGCAGTGGATGTTGTCTGTATGGACTTCAGTAAGGCCTTTGACAAGGTCCCTCATGGCAGACTGGTACAAAAGGTGAAGTCACACGGGATCAGGGGTGAGCTGGCAAGATGGATACATAACTGGCTATGTCATAGAAGGCAGAGAGTAGAATGGAAGGCTGCTTTTCTGATAGGACGGCTGTGACTAGTGGTGTTCCGCAAGGATCAGTGTTGGGACCTTTGCTGTTCGTAGTATGTACAAATGATTTGGAGGAAAATGTAACTGGTCTGATTAGTAAGTATGCAGATGACACAAAGATTGGTGGAATTGCGGATAGCGATGAGGACTGTCAGAGGATACAGCAGGATTTAGATCGTTTGGAGACTTGGGCGGAGAGATGGCAGATGGTGTTTAATCCGGACAAATGTGAGGTAATGCATTTTGGAAGGTCTAATGCAGGTAGGGATTATACAGTGAATGGTAGAACCCTAAAGAGTATTGACAGTCAGAGAGATCTAGGTGTACAGGTCCACAGGTCACTGAAATGGGCAACACAGGTGGAGAAGGTAGTCATACGGCATGCTTGCCTTCATTGGCCGGGGCATTGAGTATAAGAATTGGCAAGTCATGTTGCAGCTGTACAGAACCTTAGTTAGGCCACACATGGAGTATAGTGTTCAATTCTGGTTGCCACACTACCAGAAGGATGTGGAGGCTTTAGAGTGGGTGCAGAAGAGATTTACCAGGATGCTGCCTATAGTATGGAGGGCATGAGCTATGAGGAGTGGTTGAATAAACTCGGTTTGTTCTCACTGGAACGACGGAGCTTGAGGGGGCGACCTGATAGAGGTCTACAAAATTATGAGGGGCATAGACAGAGTGGATAATCAGAGGCTTTTTCCCAGGGTAGAGGGGTCAATTACTAGGGGGCATAGGTTTAAGGTGTGAGGGGCAAGGTTTAGAGATGTACGAGGCAAGTTTTTTTTTTTTTTTTTTTTTTACACAGAGGGTAGTGGGTGCCTGGAACTTGCTGCCGGAGGAAGTGGTGGAAGCAGGGACGATAGTGATATTTAAGGGGCATCTTGACAAATACATGAATACGATGGGAATTGTAGCCACCTGAGATGGCCACTTACCGACTTAAAATGGAGAACAGCAAAGGCTGAAGGGAAATTCAGCCAACACAGGCTAAAACTAGCAGGTGCAAGTTTACTGTGTATTAGACTCTGCAGAAACCCAGACAGCATCGATACAAGCAGCTATCTGCATAATAATGTAGCAGCCATCTGCATAGTAATGAGCGATCCCGGGGAACAATCGAAACATTTTAAGGTAAACAAAGCCAAGCCAGACTCCTCGGCGCCAGCAGGAGCCAACACAAAAGAGGTTAACGAACGCTTAAAGACCGCCCAACGATCAGGGAACAGCTCCAGTATTGGAGAAATCGAACCAGGTACGGGGTCCGCACTGAAGGGCGGGAAGCCCCTGGGGACTATAAAGCAAAGCCCCCAAGTTCAAATCGTTCTTCTTGACAGGGTCACTCAGCAACACGAAGCAACCCCCGAGAGTGAACTGTCCGGCGGCCTCCAAGAAAGTAAGTCTCAAGTCAACTCTCGCTACGAGATAGGCGCTCCTAGCTACCAGTCCATACCAGCTTTTGAATCCTGCAGACTCAGAACCCGAACGAAAGGCCATTTGTTCCCCATACCTGGTGGGCCAGTCCGAAGCTAAGTATAGGCCTGTTAGTTATAGAAATAGCCTAGAAAGTAGAGTTTATGCATGAGTAGCGATTCACTGTGTATAATAAATGTGTTTTGATTTGAATCTTACTAATTGGTGTGTTGAGTTATTGATCATTTCTTGAACTTGAACCTCGTGGCGGTATCATAAAGTTACCTGGCGACTCTAGAGCAAAGGTTATAAAACAGAGCCAATTGAACCAACCAAAAGTTAGCAACCTATTACTGGCGACATCCTGACGGGACCCGATCTAGAAGTGGCTTAACCACTCTGGGAGAACCCAAAAATTTGAATTAGAAATCCAATTGGGAACAGAAAAACCACAAGTGTTCAAGCAGTTCTGATCAATCCTCATAATTCGGAAGTGTGTTAATGCATGCGTAACTAACAAGGCGATAAGGTAATACTGATAGATTTTTGTTGCGACAAAACTGTCGGGAGTTTGTATTCCGGAAAATAGCGAAAGCCGTACCCGTAATTACAGCACCGCCTTAATACCCCTCGTTCCAAATTTCAAGAGAAGCATTCAGAGAGGAAAGATGGCAATGCAGGCAATGCAAAGCCTCATGAACCCCGAAGAATTCGTGGTTGCAGCGACCAGCAGTAGAGTAGGACAGTGTCTCGTTTGGGAAGAGGAAATCAGAAAGTACCTCAAAGGGAAAGGATGGCCCCTTTGAAGCGAATTCTGTGAAAATGAGGAAACAGGTCCCGGGAGTATAGGACATACTTGGTGGGAGAACCTGAGCGAGATTCATAAGAAGAACTTTGGAAAAGCTCGCAAGCCGATGGCAATCGTGTCCTGTTTGGCACAATTGCGAGGCACAGAGGAGGTCGTTAGGACGCTTCGAAAAGAGATAGAAGGCATACATCGAATGAGCAAGGTCGATGTTAGTGAGGTAGAGAAAGAGAAGGTAGAATTGAGGAAGTTAGCAGCAAAGGACAGAGAGGCGGATGATGCCAAGTGGGCACACCAGTCTTGTCTGGCGCACTTAAGCAGCTTCCAATCCCAGTACGAAAAGGCCTATCAGGACACGCAACGTGCAGTCCTGGTACGAGAGGCAACCGAGAAGCAGGTAGAGGCATTGCTGAGGCAGTGCAGTGACCTCAAGGCAGCGTTAAGAGCACTCCATGCTGCCACCACGGAGCAAAGACAAAGCTCACTAGATCACGCAAAGTGCCGGAAGCAGATTGCAGAACTGCAATTTCTGCTTTCAGTTCAAAAAGGATTCCAGGAAACCTTTGAATCCCAGATAGACGAGGAAGAATTGAGTGAGACAGCGCAGAGATATGTTCAGGGAACATGTGCGCAGGGAGAGCGCCAGAAGAGAAAAGCACCCCAACCCCCCACAGAGCAGATAGTTCAGGCTCCAATGAACCCAGTCACCACCCACCGCACAGCCACATCGGACGACACGGAATTTCTGCACACCACCCCCTTAACAGTGACCCAATTACGGGACGCGTGCGATAAAATCAAACCGTTCCTCCCCACCTCAGACCCCCACCACTTATTTGCCAGAGTAAAACAGCAGGCTACCATGTACGGCCTGGATGAGCGAGAGCAAGTAAAGCTCACAGTTTTGAGTTTAGACCCTTCGGTCGTAGCAGCCCTTCCCGACCCACAGAATGTAAGAGGAGGCACCCTTGCAGAAATGCATATCGCGATCCTAGACGCGATCGGGTATAACAGGGGTGACCCCGTAGATGGCCTCAATAAGTGCCGACAAAAGAAAACCGAGCACCCTACAGCGTTTGCTGGACGCCTGTGGATCCATTTCGCAGCAGTTTTCGGAGACTTAGACCGCGCCCATTTGTCCCCAGACAACATGGCCAAATGGACCCGCACCCTTATCTCCCATGCCACAGAAACGGGACAAAAAGCTTGTGCCAATTATGACCCCTCAGAGGAGGCTCATAATGAGAAATGGGTTGTAAAACGATTGTCCCGCGCCTGGGAGCAATCTGTTCAAAACAAACCCACAAATAAAAATCCCGAAGCAAGCAGAAGCAGACATACACACAGTTAAGGCACACCAGAACCCCGCATGGGTAAACAAAGGTAGGAACAGCCCCCCACAAAAGCCACAGGAGTGTTACAACTGTGGACATTTAGGACACTTTGCAAGAGAATGCAATGCCCCACAAAAGCCAGAGAGCCCAGCAGACAGGCACTCTAAATAAGAACAGGACAAAGCCAATACATAGCGTTAGCACCCATTCAGAGCAGACGGACACAGACCGACGGTGTTTTGGCTCCCCCAGTTGGGTCTGCGACACCCTTTGGGATAGGTCCAGCCGACCAGTAGTTGCAGCAAAATACAGGGACAGCCCATCGAGTTTCTCTGGGACACAGGAGGGTCCCGCACCACAATGAATTCCTCCACCATATTCCAGAAAGACACATGGCCCACTACAGCCACCATCACCCTCAGCGGCTTTACAGGCCACTCACAACAGGGACACATCACCGCCCCTGTACCCATTCAAATCGGCAACATCACCACCAAGCACCCCATAGTTTTAGTTGATCTACCCCACACAGCAGAACACATTTTCGACATAGATTTTATGAATTCCCACACCTGTCCTTTGATCCAGTCAACCAATGTGTCTGGAAAATGGCAAAATCCGCAAGAGCCCCCGCAACGCTCACCATAGGAGAATATGCAAACAAAATTAGCGCAGTAGGCAAATTTTGGTTTGACCCGACCACAAGTAGCACAGACAAGCAGGTTAGGGCAGTTCTGCAGAAGCACAGGACAGCATTCGCGACCCACAAACACGACTGTGGCCGGATGACTGGTTCCGTTCAAATCACAGGACCTGTGACCCTAGACCCCAAAAGCAATACGGATTTCCCCAAGAGGCAGAGGGAGAAATCGCAAAAGTTATCGACAGCTTATTAGAGCAGGGCGTACTCAGATCAGTAGCCTCCACTAATAATGCCCCGATTTGGCCAGTGAGAAAGCCCGATGGAGCATGGCGACTGACCTTCGATTAACGGGAACTCAAAGTCACCCCCGCAGCAGCCCCCATGGTAGCCACAAGTCCCGAGACCATGCTCAAACAGGGACTCAACTCACAATACTTTACAGTTTTGGACATCAGTAATGGATTCTGGTCCATTCCATTGGCAAAAGCGTGCCACTACAAATTTACCTTCACTTTTAAAAATCAGCAGTACACGTGGACATGCCTTCCATAAGGATTCCACAACTCCCCCTCCATTTTCTACCAACAGCTGGCAAATGGATTATCAAAATTTTCTCGCCCCGAATGTCTGGTCCAGTATGTGGACGACCTATTACTGCAGACAGACACAAAGGCAGAGCACATCGAGCTTCTGGCCGAACTCCTGGAACTCCTACGGACAATTGGGTGTAAAGTTAACCCCAAAAAGGCCCAATTTTTGGAAGACAAAGTGGTATATTTGGGAACGATTATCACACATGGTAAACGCGAGATAGAGCATAAAAGAATTGACTCGATTGCCAAATTGCCCCTTCCCCAGAACGTATCAGCCCTCCGGTCGTTTTTAGCACTGGTTGGCTACTGCTGAAACCACATTGATGGTTTCGCCAGCAAGGCAGCACCCCTCTCAGACCTCCTAAAGAAAGGAGCCCCCTGGGAATGGCTTCCGCAGCATACGGATGCTGTGGACTTGTTGAAAAGAGCACTTATAGCAGCCCCGCACTACAAGTTCCAGACCCGCTTTCCCCTTACGCTATAGAGGCAGCAAGCACAGACCGCACCCTTTCAGCCGTGCTCCTCCAGGAACGGCACGAACAGTTAAGGCCCGTGGCTTACGCCTCCAGAATTTTAGATGCTGCGGAGCAGGGATTTTCAGCCTGTGAAAGGCACCTGCTCGCAGTTTTTTGGGCAGTACAATATTTTTCATACATAACCGGACTAAACCCCATCACAATCCTGATGGAACACACCCGCACCCAACATTTACTGGACGGACGACTTAAGGACGGTACACTCAGTCAAATAAGAGCAGCCAGATGGACCCTTCTTTTGCAGGGACGGGACATCACTGTTAAAAGGACCAAGACCCACACTTCCTTAGCAGATAACCTACAGTACCCAGGCACCCCCCACGAATGTGAAATCATCTCACCGTACCACAACACAGGTCCCTTTATTGCGAAAACACCCCCCAGAAAGATAGGCAGTTCAACCCAGAGCCCCAAGCACACAAGACACGTGCGAACCCATAAGAATATATGTGGATGGATCTTCCACAATATTAGAAGGGAAGCGCATAACAGGATGCGGCATTTATGTCGAGGACACGCAGAGACGCGCCCTAGAAGAAATCGCAATAAAACTTCCAGGACACTTAGGCGCGCAGGCGGCAGAACTAGCAGCCGTTGCGTACATTGTAGAACACCCAGATTCCTTCCCCAGCCCAGCAGACATATACTCGGACAGCCTCTATGTCTGCAACAGCCTTACAGAGTTCCTACCCCTGCGGAAAGCAAGAGGATTTGTTTCTGCAGATGGAAAACCCCTCCCCTCAGCCCCATCACATTTTAGAAAAAGCCCAGGGCAGGACTTTTGGAATAGTTAAAGTTCATAGTCACCATCGTTCCTTCCCCCCATGAAATGTAAAAGCCGACGCACTGGCAAAAGCAGGTTCCAGGCACGGATATTCCTGGACACCCCGCAAAAGCGCACCAGTAAATGCAGTTCAGGTCTCGCAGACTAATATCGAGGATTTAGTGCAGGCCCAGAAGCAGGATAATAATCTCAGGGAGATTTTAAAAGGAAGATTCCCAGCAACCTATGATAGATTTAAAAATGCTCTGACCACACATGACGGTGTGGTGTTAAAAGACACCCTTTATGTGGTTCCTGAACAGGACAGGAATCAACTGATTTGTTTATTCCATGACGGTCATGGACATCAGGGAATCAATCCCACTACAGCCCACCTCAGGCAGCTCTGCTGGTGGCTGAGTTTAAAAGACGATGTAAATCACTACAGTGAGAATTGTCTTATCTGTGCCCAGAATAATCCGGACAGATATGCCAAGAAGGCTCAGCTCAGTCACACCCGCCCCGTTAATGGCCCCTGGACTAACCTCCAGATTGATTTTATAGGACCATTGCCCCCTTGCAGGAATGGTTATAAGTATGTACTCGTCGTGATAGACACGTTTACAAAATGGGTAGAGGCTTTCCCATCCAGAACGAACACGGCAAAGACCACAGCCAAGATCCTAACCCACCACATCTTTACGAGATGGGGACTCCCCCGCAGCATTGAATCCGACCAAGGTTCCCATTTTACGGGACGTGTCATGACGAACGTCCTCACGATATTTGGCATTACCCAAATATTCCACATCGCATACCACCCCCAGTCAAGTGGTATCGTGGAGTGCATGAATCGGACCCTAAAAGCTACCCTCTGAAAAATGGTCCAGCAAAACAACACCACTTGGGATTCAGTCCTCCCTTTTACGCTGATGTTTTTGCGAAATACAGTTTCAACATCTACAGGTTACACCCCACACACCCTCATAACCGGACGCCCCATGAAAGGCACAGAATTTTTATTGAGATTAGATTTGACCAGCCCCGAAGTGACGGCCCTCATACACGAGAAAGCAGTAGAACTGGTAGAGAATGTTAAAACGGCTCAGCTAGCAGCCACGGTACGATTAGGCACACAAAAGAAACAGAGCAAGGCCTGTTTCGATAAGACAGTGCATGCGAATGAGTTTGAGGTAGGACAGCAAGTCATGCTCTCCGTGTACAACCCCAGCACATTCCTGTCACCTAAATATCCGGGTCCGTACTCCATTGCGGACAAAGTAAGCCCCTCCATGTACAAACTAAAGTTCCCCAACGGAAAGACTGCGTGGTTCCATATTAACCAGCTTAAGGCATATGGACCACAGTCGAACCACACACACGTCATGCTCGACGCAGCAGACCACACCCCGCCCACAGCCAACGCAACCCTCCCCTCCCCCAACACGTCCAGCCCAGCCATGGACTCAACCTCGACTCCACCCCCGAACTCTAGACTCCGCCCCGGCATGCCCACAGACTGCAGCAGTAGCGACAGCGACTGTGACTCGGACAATAGCCACAGCACGCCTCCCTACTATCCCCAGGCAACAGGATCCACACCCAGCGAATCTGACCACGATTCGAGTGATCCAATCCTCATCACATGCCTCAATAAACCCCACCAAAGACCACCGACCTACGATTACGACCCCAAATACCGTCCCCACTGACCTAGACACCACCTTTTGGCACCGAGATAATTCATACAGGCTCGTCCGGAACGACGAAGTGGACCCCAAATCGCACCATGCAGCCCGATCAGCCCTGATACATTCCAGAGCATGGCATCCGGGAGAAGATGACGACTTTGAGTCTGACTCCCAAAACGAGAACCCCTTTGCGACCCTGTTCGCAACCGATAACTGAGGTGTCCAGATGATGTTTTAAAAAGGAACCGCTTGGGAGAAAACGGTGTCCTTTCTGATGGAACCTGCAGCATGTTGTTTAATGTTGTTTGTTACTGTTAGTGTTAAATGTTGTACGTAAGATCGGATTTTTTTCCCCCCACGCCTTATTTTTCGGCCGAAACCTGAGAACTTGTCAGCATGCTCATCAGCAGAAACCTCCGAGAGCTTGCCAGACCCCCGTTCATAACTGCCCTTTGGTTCGAAGGTAGAACCAATACGGCAACCCCCCACGATGACTACATTTTTGCCCATTCTTGTCAGTTGCTCAGGCAGTGGAGAAACGGCATTGGGACCCGCCCTGCCTGAGGACCCCCCCTCTGGTCAGCTATGCTCGGGTAGAGAACACACGGCATTGGTCGCCGTCCTACCCGGGGATTCCATCCAAATCTTAACTGTCGCGGCCCATACGCACCTCATTTCGGCACTTTTGGTTCAAAAAGTTTTGTTTTGTCGCCATCCCTATGCTATTTACATCCTCAAACATTTGGATGGTAAATCGCACAGCCTGCGAGACAGCTCGCACTGTTTCAGTATTTTTAAGTGTGTCTTGTCCTGAATATTCGTTTTTTTTTTAAAATGAGGGAGTCACACATGGTGACAAATTGTAAAGGAAGAATTGGCACTAAAGGACAGACATACTAACAGACGAGATATTAAACCAAGATAGTAACAGACACTATGCTTGATCCCACAGAACCCCAGAAGCTCCTGGAAAAGAGACGAAATGAAGAGAAGAGAAAGAAGAACCATGAGGACATCCTCCGTGTTGCTCATCACCCTAATGAACATTTGGTTGCGAGCGAACGTGAACCCCCTGACCCCAACCCCCCCCCCAGCCGTTAATGATTCACTTCCCCATAGCACCCAGAGCCCAGTCACAAGCGACACCACACCATCTTGGTGTGACAGGTTTATAACCTGGTACTCCCTGTCCTACTTAATAGACTCCCTACGAGTATTGGCGATACTCTGCTGCATCGTGCAGACTATTCGACTGAGGAAATGGCGAAGGAAAGCCTACCGCGCGCACCCCGATATATAGGATAAGATCCCCTATTTTCGGTTATGACCAGGCCCCCGCGATCTATAATAAAGGACATTCGTTTGCATTTTTTTGTGAATAAAGAAATGTGTTTCATGAGCGATTGTACAATCCTGAGCTTGACTGCCAAGCCAGGAAAAATGTGAATAATGCTGCTATGATTTTGTTTGTATCATTAAGGAAGTTAGTATGATTGAATGTTTGAGTGAGTGTAGTTTATTAAGGACAGATAGAGGTACCGTTTTTCTTATTTTGTAATGCATGTCCCTGTTTTGACATAGCGCCACTTAGAATGTTAGTTAAATTTTTCTTGCATAGTTATGGTCAGTGTAGAGGCCATAGAAGAGTGCTCGCCGGGTCAGGGAATGAAGACAACGCAGTTATGTGATCCTTCACGCTTCGCGTTAGGATCACAAGGAGGGGGTGTAGCCACCTGAGTTGGCCACTTCCCGACTTAAAATGGAGAACAGCAAAGGCTGAAGGGAAATTCAGCCAACACAGGCAAAAACTAGCAGGTGCAAGTTTACTGTGTATTAGACTCTGCAGAAACCCAGACAGCATCGATACAAGCAACCATCTGCATAATAATGTAGCAGCCATCTGCATAGTAATGAGCGATCCCCGGGAACAATCGAAACATTTTAAGGTAAACAAAGCCAAGCCAGACTCCTCGGCGCCAGCAGGAGCCAACACAAAAGAGGTTAACGGACACTTAAAGACCGCCCAATGATCAGGGAACAGCTCCAGTATTGGAGAAATCGAACCAAGTGATTGGAACGAAGTCCAGTCACTTGAAACCAGGCACGGGGTCCTCCCCGAAGGGCGGGAAGCCCCTGGGGACTATAAGGCAAAGCCCCCAAGTTCAAATCGTTCTTCTTGACAGGGTCACTCAGCAACGCGAAGCAACCCCGGAGAGTGAACTGTCCGGCGGCCTCCAAGAAAGTAAGTCTCAAGTCAACGCTCGCTACAAGATAGGCGCTCCTAGCTACCAGTCCACACCAGCTTTTGAATCCCACAGACTCAGAACCCGAACGAAAGGCCATTTGTTCCCCTGACCTGGTGGGCCAGTCCGAAGCGAAGTATAGGCCTGTTAGTTATTCAAAATGTTTGCCCACCACAATCCTTTATTGGCCTCAACATCGCCTCCCTCTGCAACCTCCTCCAACCATATACATCAGTGTTTGCCTTCTGTAACTTCAACTCTGGCCTATTTTCTACCTCTCTACCCTAGCGTACTTTTCACCTCCCTACATCTACCAGAATTGTGAACTTCAGCAGCATTCAGGAATGCTCTTCCTCAACCTTCCATTACATCTTTGTCCTCCTTTAAAAGCTGCTTTGAATCCACTGCTCTGACCACCCCTGCAGTCATCGCCCGTAATCTTCCGGCCATTGTTGCTCGGTGTCTGACTGTTCTCTCCAATACTTTATATGCATTAACACTATATAAACACAACCAATTATGTCTATCTACTTTTTAAATTAATCACTCATAACAGTCACAACATTTATACGACAGAAACACTGGCTGACCTTGAATATTGGATCACAAAATGTCTCTTCCCTGCAGCTTCATACCAGTCACAAGACCCCCAATGCTGCTTTGAAGGTTATTTCATGCATTTAAAACTGGCAGGCGATGCCATACTCAACAGTTGTGCTGAAAGGAAATACCCCATGTAATCTGGAACCTCGGATACAGTTTTCGATTCTCCCGTACCAAAATTCAGAATTTATCCTGTAAACCTTTCCTTCAGAAACAAAGCTTGCAAGAACATGCTGGAACCGTTCCAAAGATCTCAAAGTATTTTCTTTTAAATCTAGTCTATAGGCAATACAATTGCTGCACAATATTGGTATTTTGCTGTTGCACATATTTATATATTAAATATTTCTACAGTAAATTTATACTGTAAATAGCTGGTTTAGCACAGTGGGCTAAACAGCTGGCTTATAATGCAGAACAATGCCAGCAGCCCGGGTTCAATTCCCGTACTGGCCTCCCTGAACAGGCGCCAGAATGTGGCGACTAGGGGCTTTTCACAGTAACTTCATTGAAGCCTACTTGTGACAATAAGCGATTATTATTATACTAACATATTTTAATCCGTGATCAAGTAGTGGGAGAATTTTTCAATTTAATTTAGGTGTTGGGATGTATGTTCTCCAGTAACATAGTTTTAGTTAAGAGACTTGGAGCTATACTAACCTACAAATTATAATGCATAGAGACAAAACAACCTGTTTGCAGAAATCTTAGTTAACCATGAACATGGGAAAAATGCTGGAAATAATTTTTTGAAAAGAAGGGAACCTGTAGATGTAGGAACTATTTCTGGATTATCTAACACCAATAGGTACCAGGTTTTGTGGAACAATTATTTTGCCTCTTGGATGTTTTCAAACCTCACCTTTTACTGGATTAAAGAAGTTGAAGAAGGAATCATTAGGTACTTGTTTAGTGATAGTTCGAACTGTCCCTCGACCTTTGTGCTTCTGTTTCTTTTTAATAGTTTTTACAGTTATATTCTTTCCTTTCTTCCAGTCAACGGTGCACCTGATGAAAAGGACAATAATTAATCGCATTCTAAAATTTGCTGTAAAATCAATTGAATTGTATTTACTTTTCTATTAGCAAGTTCCTTCAATGGAGTTATTTCTATAATGTGATTATTCCGTCTTTCCTCCCTCCCAAAGTCAAGTTCTCATTTTCCAAGCAAAAGTAATGTACACATCCCATCCATTGAATGAATAAAGACCATTGAAACATTTAAATTTTGCTAAAAGTATACTTTTAAAATTTAGTATTGCTCAACTGTTTAAACTCTCTGGCTATAGCGCCATGTAGCATCTGAGCAGGATGGGATAAGACATAATTGGAGTTAGTCAGGGGCGCACGGTGGCGCAGTGGTGCCTCACAGCGCTGAGGACGAGGGTCGATCCTGGCCCCGGGTAACTGTCCATGTGGAGTTTGCACATTCTCCCCATGTTTGCATGGGTGTCACCCCCACAATCCCAAAAAGTTATGCAGGGTAGGTGAATTGGCCACCCTAAATTTCCCCTTAATTGGAAAAAAAGAATTGGGTACTCAATTAAAAAAATAAAATTGAATTTAATCATTACTTGTACTGCTTTCATGTGTTAAAAGTACAAGTTAATCAGTACAAGTGATGAAAAACCAGCTCACCAAATCAATATTTTTCAAAGAAAGACAGATTTGATCTTTGTCTACATGATCACAATGTATTACATAGGGTGCATGAATAAATCAAGTTTAGTCTTTATAATGTGCTATATTACACAGACACTCAGCTTGGGCTCTAAATATCAAGACAGTGCTGGCCTCAGTAGAGTACTAAATGTTGCATAGACAAAGTTAGAAATTAACCACCTCAATATCAATTGGGATATACAAAATCATTTCCTGAGTCCTTTGGCAAGTAGTGAATCCGATCAGGTATTCGACAGGTGCAATCTCTTATACATGCTCCAGTTTTTGTTCTCCATGAACTGTCACAGATGAATTCTAACCTGAACCAAGTTATTAAATTACCTGGCATTATGCCTTGCCTTCCAAAACAGATGAGAAGATGGTGATGTACTTTTTTGCTTTGAACATCACTGTATGTAAAAACTAGGTTATGGTTGAAATGCATCTGCTGCTGAAATTGAAATACAAAAGGCAAAACATTTGAGCCTCCTGGGCTCCTAGGCACAATGAATGTCCAGACAAGTAGGAACTGGAGAGTAAAGTTTCAACTTCGCAGTAGAAATATGTTCCGAACTCTGAAAAGGCCAGGAGCAGAATGAGCACCTAACCCAGAACATTGCTAGGATTAATTTAGCACTGGAATGGAACCTGATGCAAGACAAACAACAAGTAACAGGTTACGAACAGTGCAAAATACACAAACCTCATTTCACACTACTTTGTTCAAAGACATTTCGGGTCAGTAATATGTCACATCGCACATCATACTAATGGCATTGCTTATTCCATACCGGAGCTAGCTACTCTTGCTTCCATTTTGATATTTTTCTTCATGTGTTTCTCTGAATACCTTAATTCAGAAAGTGGAGGAAAAATGTAAATTAATGGGCAATTAGCTTCCAAGCTACAAATGGAATTAAATTAGTAAGAACAAATTTAGGTTTTGTTGGGTCTCACTATTTTGGTCGCAGAGCTATGGAGAACTTGAGGCACCATTCAGCAGCTTGCACAGGGAGTCCCACTGCAAGGACTTTCTACTTCAAGTCAAAGCCATAGTAAATTTGTCAACTAATACTAAATTTCAGTGACAATCAATAACACATCAGGTTGATAAATGGCTTTTCACTTACCCTACAAAGTCAACGATCTCTGGGCCCTCGAAGGAGAAAGGATCGGTCTCGTCTGGTTCAGACTTCATCTTGTAGGTTTTGGTTAACACAGAATTTGTGAAGTAATCATTTGGTTCAAAATGAAACTCTAATGTAAAACTCTGTTGGAGAAAGTTATTAAAATGAGAATCACGAATAGCATATTTTTCACCATTGTTTTCATCCTCCACTCCCCAAAGACTCAAAGCTCGGATATATGAGTTGTTTTCACATTGAAGGAAAGGGTGTACTGGCCATATGGTGAAATCACGCACGTCTCCCTCCACCCAAGATAAGTTACTCCATTAAATAGAAATTTCCTATACCTGGCTAATAACTAAAATATTTCTCCCACATCAACTACTCGAACTATGGGATGCGAATAGCTGCATCCATACCTAAGAGATATCTCGGATGACACCACTTGTATTGCCGTGCTTAATCTGGACTTGACACCCCAAACTTAGGCTGGCACCGATCCAGACCTGACAGTTCAGTGGAAGATCAAGATGCCCGTGATGTCTTTTGGGCAAGTTTCTTCTTTTGCTGTTACAGATCTAGACTATATATCACGTGCCACCACCTCTGCTGGACCTGCCCTACCGGTGAGACAGGACATACTCAGGAATGCTGATTAAGGTGTCTGGGACATTAGTAAGGACTTTGCAGGGTCGACAGGGCTGAGTTTGCCATTGTAGTTTCCAGTGCCTGGTTTGATGCTGGGTGGTCTGTCCGGTTTCATTCCTATACCAACATGGATCGTAACATTACCCAACTTGGCAGACTGGAAGTAAATTCCATGTCAAAATTCCAAGTCTTAACATATGTGAAAATCCAGGTAAAAATTTATAGGTTAAATTAAAGCCAAATGATAAACGTGGCCTCAGTTTTGACATGAAATTCCTCGTAGACTGACAAGAATAATTAAATAAGGTTTACTAGTGGCTTCCAATGCTCTAGAGTTAGAAAAGCAAGTTCACGGGTTAGTTTCTGGTGGTGACTCAGTAACAAGTTTATAGGAGGCAGAGAATCTTTCACAAAATGGGACTATAGCACCACCCAGAGTTCAGATACAAAAACACCTGCCTCAGTATTTAGCAGAGGATAAATACAAAGATGGGGGAAGAGAAATAAAAGGGAGACTGTGACCTGTACAGAGGGGGAATGGGGGCAGATGGCACAGAAGAGCGGATGAAAGAAAGACCCCGAGACAGGCAGTCAGCAGCACCTGGAGGAGTGGGGGGGGAAAAGAGAGGACCCCAAGTCAGGCAGTCAGTTCAGTCCATCGCTCCAGAGTGAACTGACCTGATTCTGAGGAAAATCAAGTGTGACATCACAGGAAAACAGACGGTTGATTGGTTAGTGAATAATTTTCTCATTTATCTTCCAAAACTTGGATGATTTTAATAATTGGAAGGTTTGGTTAGTAAAAGGTTTACTAGTGTAGTGATTTACTGTTGAGTATTTTCGATTTACCTTAACTAGGTAATTCAATTGGCATAAGTGAAACATTTATTGAAATAAGAATAGTTAGCACTGCTGCCTCACGGCATCGAGGACCCAGGTTTGGTGCCGGCCCTGGGTTACTGTCCATGTGGAGTTTGCAGATTCTCCCCATGTTTGCGTGGGTCTCACTCTCAACTCAAATGTGCAGGGTAGGTGAATTGGCCACGCTAAATTGCCCCTTAATTGGAAAAAAATAATTGGATACACTAAATTAAAAAATTAAATAAGAATAGAAGCACAGCCAGGAGGTGAGGCGTTAATTTAATCCAGGGATTTTCAAGTGCGGGTCATGGAACGATGGGTCGTGCCAGTTGCAAGATGGTCCCAATTGCGGGAGAAGCGCCCAATGGCCACTACCGTTTTTCACATTGAGAATTGCACCCACAGCCACCTTTTAATTGGAAAAAATGAGGCTGTGTGCAGCCTTCCAGCCAGAACTGGCAGCAGAGAGATGGTCATGTGCCCTGCACATACACTTGACGTCAAGTGCCTTGGACGTACTTTTCCCACCAAATACAGAGAGCTTCTTCTATTTTCTAGTTGCTGGTAAGCAAGGCAAGAGGACTGTGAAGATGGATCATTTTCTTTTATATATAAATTTAGAGTACCCAATTAATTTTTTCCAATTAAGGGGCGATTTATCGTGGCCAATCCATCTATCCTGCACATCTTTGGCTTGTGGGGATGAGACCCACGCAGACACGGAGAGAATGTGCAAATTCCACACAGTGACTCGGGGTCGGGATCGAACCCGGGTCCTCGGCACGGAGAGGCAGCCGTGCTAACCACTATGCCACCATGCTGCCCTCAAGATGGATCATTTTCTTTCAAATAACAGATGGTCAGGGAAAAATAGGCAGTGTACCCACCGGCCTGAATCTCACAACAGAAGCTGTTGGAGTGTTGCTCAGGCGAGTCCAAGGTAGGACAGAGCAGTGCTAGTGTTAGCTCTGTAAAGAGCTCAAGCGCTCGGGAACAAAGCAGTACTAGGATAATTTTGTGAGGGATGGTTTGTCAATTTTGCCAATGCAAATAAGGATGCAACGCCCATGTCTATATGCAGGGAAGTAGTGGAAATGAGAGAGAGGTTTCAGATTTTTCAAGTGGTGGGTGAAAAACTCCTTTTGAAGTTGAGACACCAGTCAGTTATTAACTTACAGCTGACCCCAAAGTAAAAGACGACACTGCTGTACCTGACCTGTGATACCACATTAAAAACATGTCAAAAGCCCACGAGGCTGTCAGCATTCAGGAATAGCATCTCCCAGGAGTATCCAGTGCGGAGTAAAACAAGCATTTTGTTGCTATTGCCCTTCAGGACGACTTTAAAGTGCGAGATTAGATTTGTCGTTTTCACAAAGATGAAGACAGCACAAAGGAACGGGTTGATGGCTGTACCTGATATTTACATTGCCCTCTCCTCCTTTGAACCTGATTCAAGTGAGATTGTGAGGATCAAGAAGACACCACTTTTGTATTAAAGGTACACAAAATTGCGAAAGTCGGAAGGAATGGGTCCGGGGGGGGGGTTTGACAAACACTGATTTAATCAGCAATTGTTTAAATGTTAAAGATGATAGGATAGGTGATTTCTGGCAGCAGCAGCTGCAACATCTGGGAGCTCATGGACACCAGTTGATTCAAGACAAACACATTTGCAGTACTTGCCTGGCTGGAGGAATTTTGGCTCAGAATCATTGAGCTGCAGACCCTCCCACGTATCAGGGAAAGTACTTGGGCATTTTATTCCAGGTGGTCACACCCCTTAGGACAGGGTTGTCAGATTTGGTCCATGGTAATGGAGAGGAGAATGTGACTGAAAACAAGACAGGTAAAGGGATCAAGAAGTTAGAAGTGGAGGAACCTCAACGTGCTCAATTGTCCAATAAGTCTGTGGTTCTTTCAGCCTGCATGGATGAAAGCAGGGGCTGGAGAGTGGATGAACAAACTGACCATGGCATTGTGGTGCAGTAAGTAATTAAGCGGGGAGAATGAATAAGAATGTAGTGGTAGTCAGGGAGAGTGTAGTCAAGGAGAGTATAGTCAGAGGGTAGAGACCGTTTTCTGTCGCAGAGAGCAGGATCCCAGAAGGTGATATTGCCTGCCCAGTGGCAGGGTTTGGGACATCTGCTCTGGGCTGGGGAGGAACTTGCAATGTAATGGGGAAGGCCCAGCTGTCATGGTCCACATAGGTGCCAAGAAGATAATATTTGTCATAAGTAGGCTTACATTGAAATGAAGTTACTGCAAAAAAACCCTAGTCGCCACATTCTGGCGTCTGTTCAGATACAGCGAGGGAGAATTCAGAATGTTCAAATGACCTAACAGCACGTCTTTCAGGACTTGTGGGAGGAAACCCACGCAGACACAGGGAGAACATGCAAACTCCACAGACAGTGACCCAAGCCGGGAATCGAACCTGGGACCCTGGCGCTGTGAAGCCATAGTGCTAATCACTGTGCTACCGTGCTGCCCTAAGTATAAGTAGGAAAGAGATTCTGCTTAAGAGCAGGTAGGGGCTGAATTAAAAAGTAGAACCTCAAAAGGTAACCTCTGGATTGCCAGAGCCAAATGCAAATTGATGCAGCATAAACCAGATCGAGTTAAATGCATGACAGATTAGATTGGGAGAATTAGATTTTGATCCACGGGGCACTGGAACCACAGCTGAAGATAATGGGAGCTGTAACGTTGGGACCTGAACCGTGCTGTGATCAGTGTTCTGGCAAGTCATATAACTAGGGCAGAAGAGAGAATTAAAATCGGAGGAGGCAGTTATTTAGCCCTTCAAGTCTGCTCCGCCATTCATCATCATGGCTGATCATCCATCTCAATAGCTTGATCTCGCCTTCCCCATATCCTTTGATCCCCTTCGCCCCAAGTGCTTCTTGAAAACATATGTTTTGGCCTCAACTATTTAGTGGTAGCGAATTCCACAGGCTCACCAGTCTGGGTGAAGAAATTTCTCATCTCGGTCCTAAACAGTCTACCACGTATCCTCAGACCGTGACCCCTTGTTTTGACACCCCCACCATCAGGAACATCCTTCTTTCTACCCTGACTAGTCCTGTTAGAATTTTATCGGTTTCTTAGATTCCCCCCCATTCTTCTGAACTCCAGCAAATATGATCTTAACCGATTCAAATATATCCTTATAGCAGTCCTGCCATCCCAGGAATCAGTCTGGTGAATCTTCTTTGCCCTCTAGAACAAGAACATCCTTCCTCAGATAAGGACACCAAAACCGCACACAATATTCCAGGTTTACACTCACTACAGCCCTGCGTAAATGCAGCAAGACATCCCTGCACTCTCATCCTCTCGCTATGAAGGCCATTTGCTTTCTTTACTGCCTGCTTTCCTTCAGTGGCTGGTGTACATTCCCATCCTAATTTATGGCTGTTCAGATAATAATCTGCCTTCCCATTTCTGCTACCAAAGTGGAAAGCCTCACATTTATCCAAATATACTGCATCTGCCATTCATTTGTCCACTGACTCAACTTATCCAAATCACACTGACAGATTTCGGCATCCCCATCACAGTTCACCCTCTCACCCAGCTTTGTGTAGTCTGCAAATTTGGAGATATTACATTTAGCACCCTCATGTAAATCATTAATATATATATATAATAAATATATGTATAAATATAATATATATTTATCTAATATATAGTGAATAGCTGGGGTCCCAGCACTGATCCCTGCGATACCCCATTAGTTATTGCTTGCCATTTGGAAAAAGACCAGTTTATGCCTTTTCTTTGTTTCCGGTCTGCCAACCAGTTTTTTATCCATCGCAATACACCACCCATCTCTAATTTCCTATGCTAATTTCACAGATGCCAATTGGCCTGCACTGCATTTCCCATTTATTTCATATTACTAGCATTAGTCACTTTTGCCCCACTTTAATATCCCAAATCCTTTAGTTTTCCATCTCCATCCCAGCCATTACGCAAATACTCACCATAGGCTCATTAGGCTCTGAGAATTTCACTCTGACATCCTGCAAGTGCTTCAAGATAGGCTCATCATGTTCCTGTAGAATAAGGCATTTAAAATGAAATCAGGACCAGGCGGATTAAATATCCGATTCTAATGCAACAATGATGAAGTTGCATGTCAACACTTTGCTGCCTGATATTTCCTTCTGATCCTATGGTGTCTCCCATCCCTGAAGGAAACAACGTTTTTACTAAGTTAACTCAAGTGGAACTGGAATTCCACAAGGATCAGTACAGGAGCCATTGTGACTCAATTTACATGAATGATTTGGACTCAGGAATGGAAGTACAATTTGCAATATTTTTGAATGACACCAAATTGACAGTGTTTATTACTGAACAGGACTGCAACAAAATGGTAGACATGCATAGGGCGGCACGGGAGCACAATGATTAGCACTGTCGCTTCACAGCTCCAGGGTCCAGGTTCAATTCCTGGCTTGGGTCACTGTTTTGTGTAGAGTCTGCACATTTTCCCCATGTCTGCGTGGGTTTCCTCTGGGTGCACCGGTTTCCTCCCACAGTCCAAAGATGTGCAGGTTATGTGCATTGGCCATGCTAAATTACCCATTAAGTGTCAAAAAAGGTTAGGTGGGGTTACGGGGCTAGGGTGGAGGTGTGGGCTTAAGTGGGGTACTCTTTCCAAGGCTGGTGCTGACTCGATGGGCCGAGCACTGTAGATTCTATAATTGGCAAATGAACTTCAATATAGCTAAGTGAGAGAGGTGGCTGTTTTGACAAAGAAAAGTAGGCTATAAACTCCTTGGAAACTTGAGGCCCGGCTTCAACTCTCTAAATGAATGAGTTTTTAAAAATAAATGTAAAGTGCCAATTCTTTTTTTCCCCCCAATTAAGGGGCAATGTAGCGTGACCAATCCACCTACCCGGCACATCTTTGGATTGTGGGGGCGAGACCTACGCAGACACGGGGAGAATATGCAAACACCGCACGGACAATGACCCGGGGCCGGGATCAAACCCATGTCCTCTGCGTAGTGCTAACCACTGCATCACCGCGCCTCCCGTAAATGAATGAGTGAAGATCTAAATTTTGGTTCTAGGTTAGTGCTTTTCCTCCAGAAAAGAGAACTAAGTAATGACTTGGTAGAGGTCTTTATATTGCTTGATAGGTGGGTGGCATGGTGGTTAGCACTGTTGCCTCACAGTGCCGACGACCCAGTTTTGATCCCGGCTCTGGGTCACGGTTCATGCAACGTTTGCACATTCTCCCCGTGTCTGCGTGGGTCTCCTCCACACAACTCAAAGATGTGCAAGCATATGAGAGAGAGAAAGGAATGTAAGGATTTGTTGATATTTGGTTAAATGGATTCATGTGGAGCATAAATACTGTCAGGAACGTGAAGGACTAGCTGGCCAGTTTATGTGCTGTAAATATAATTCTAGACTACGCATGTCATCTTTCACGGTGTTGATCATGGCAAGTCATGAGGATGTGGTGCTCTAGAAGAACAGATTATTACTCCACATAAAATATAATGCAACTATGGTCCTTTCACTCTAAAAAGTGCAATTATTGCAGATTCTTGAAATAAATGCTTCAGAAGGTAATATAGCTCAGACTGTAGATCAGAACTCCAGCTTTGGCAGACTAAGGTGGGTACATGATGGTGCATGTTCTTAACATGAACTGAACCCAAATTTAAAATTGTTTCGCACCTGCAAGATAGAAAACAGAGTTGGGGGAAAGCAATACAAAAATCTAACAATTTAAATTTTTTAACTTTTCTACATTTATAAGTATTTAATCACTTATTACATTTAACTATGGTCTGTTGAGGGCAGCACGGTGGCGCAGTGGTTAGAATTGCTGCCTTACGGCACTGAGGTCCCAGGTTTGATCCCGGCTCTGGGTCACTGTCCATGTGGAGTTTGCACATTCTACCCGTGGTTGCGTGGGTTTCACCCCCACAACCCAAAGATGTACAGGGTAGGTGGATTGGCCACGCTAAATTGTCCCTTAATTGGAAAAAATGAATTGGGTACTCTAAAATTAGAAAAAAACAACATGGTCTGTTGTAGCTTCAAGATTTAGGGCTCAGAGTCAATCTCAAAGATAGGAATGATAATGTTTGTTAGAGTAAGAAAAAAATTGCCTACGATTGACTGAAAAAGTGTTACGCAACTATTACACAGGTCATAGCATATGTTACACACACGCTTTTAAAAAATAAATTTAGAGTACCCAATTCTTTTCTCCCCCCAATTAAGGGGTAATTTAGTGTGGCCAAATCATCTACCCGGCACATCTTTTTGGGTTGTGGGGGTGAGACTCATGCAGACATGGGAGAATGTGCAAACTCCACACGGTCAGTGACCTGGGACCGGGATCGAGCCCGGATCCTCAGCGCCATGAGACAACAGTTCTAACCACTGCGCCATCCAGCTACACACAAGATTATAAATATCAAAATGATCTCAATTGTAAACAAAGAGTCTCCCATGCACTGTCTCAAACATGCCAAACAAAATAATTTGGCACTTGGGACATTCAGAAAGAGTTCAATAGGTTGTTTTACTTAAGAATCGAGGGGCAGCATGGTGGCGCAGTGGGTTAGCCCTGCTGCCTCACGGCGCTGAGGCCCAAGGTTCGATCCTGGCTCACTGTCCGTGTGCAGTTTGAACATTCTCCCCGTGTTTGCGTGGGTTTTGCCCCCACAATCCAAAAATGTGCAGGGTAGGTGAATTGGCCACACTAAATTGCCCCTTAATTGGAAAAAAAAAATCAATTGGGTACTCTAAATTTTAAAAAAAGAATCTATACCCTGCAAATTAGGACATCTGTTAATATTTAGCATATGGACATTTAACTCTGGCTCAACGGCATTTATAGAAGGTTAAAACAGATAAACAGGCTCATCAGCTGTACACTTATGCACAGTTCCTAGATATCAGCTGAGGCCGAAGGGAGATGAAACAAAAAACCATTGGACATCATTGTTCAAAGGCTGGTTTCTTAGTAACTGGTTACAGAGCAGCACAAGCAAATGAATGCACAGGGCACTTGGCTATCGACTTAGCTGAAGAATGACATATGGCACTGAAATTATACAGAAAATATATGAAAGGTGGCGGCAGTATAAAAACATTTCAAAATCTGATCACTGAATAGGAAAGAAAGCTATTGTTACTTCAGTTCTAATGATGTGGCACTGTCATGGAAGTGAAAATATAAGATAGTGGTACTGTAGTACAATATGGCAATGCTGGTTACTATCTGATGACCAGATATTAGATTTGTTCAATATGTATGGGACCGTTACCTGATGTATATTTTAAATGAAACATGAGAACATTTATATGAAAGTAATATTTCCTCTGAAGCACCTCACCACCTAAAATGCATTAAACAATAAGAACTTAAATGAAATTCAGAGCTAAATAGCTTTGCTACCTAAAAAGAATAAACAAACTTTGGAAAACAGAAAAATACAGCAATGTTTCATGTAACTAGAAAATTATCTTGCAGCACCTGATGAGTCCCTTGCTCACCTCCACAAGTTCACTCAGCATATCTACATTTCTGAATATTGTGACCCAGAATTCAGGTATTCCTTTGGGATTCTCCTCCTGCTCAGATTCTTCCTTTTTTTCCTCTATTGCTGCTTTCTTTTTCATTTCTTCCTATTTATACAAACGCATTTAATCTTGATCAGTACATTTCAAAACAGGATAAATAAGTAGTTTCATCATATTGTAATGATAGGCTCGTAACTTCCTCAGAGTGGCAATCTCTGGCATTGGTATTCCAAAGCACCTGCCTCGCCCAACCATCTTCACCCAGGCTGGGTGAGACAGGAGCAGTGCGAGGCTGGGTCTTGGTTTTTCTTTCAATGGTTACTCTGGAGTTGCAAGTGTTTTTTCCTCCTCTAGCTCTTTCAGAGTAACTATCAGGGTAAAACTGGCAGAACCATCCAAAGTTAGCACTTCTGAGCAATTTCCGAGTAAACCATTAGGTGGGCACTTCCTCGAGGGATTCTCCACTGCATCATTGGGGTGCCCCTTAAATATGACGCTTGGGAACCAGGAAGTCATGGGCCTAAAGTAAACTGGACTGCAAGCACTTGCATTGACCAGTGAAGGATGTATTTTCAAAGTGCACTTGCTTCCCAACGTTTTGATCAAGGTTTCAAGTACATTGATTCTTCTCATATAGCTCTCCTCAGTCTCACTGCTCGGGATGCGATGGTGCAATATATTAAACATTGATCATTCACTTCTGCCACCTGGATGTATATCCAGGAACAAACTTCCTTTCTGCTATAAAGTATCTTTAAAAGAAAGTAATTTACACAGTCCATACCACTTTCCAATAAGCATTTGCCTACAATACAGAACTGCACTTAACATAGTCCTATGGCAAAAATTAGTTGAGGCCAAAGAATGTGGGCAGCATGGTGGCACAGTGGTTAGCACTGCTGCCTCAGCGCCAGAGACCCGGGTTCAATTCCGTCCTCGGTTTACCGTGTGGAGTTTGCACATTCTCCCAGTGGTTACATGGGTTTCCTCCCACAGTCCAAAGATGTGCAGGTTAGTTGGATAGGCAACGCAAAATTCCTCTCGTGTCCAAAAGGATAGATGGGGTTACGGGGATAGAGTGTGGGCCTGGGTAGGGTGCTCTTTCGTAGGGCCTGTGCAGACTTGATGGGCCAAATGGCCTCCTTCTGCACTGTAGGGATTCTATGATTCTGATATGCAAAATAGAAAGCATCATTTTGTGCAGTAAGGGACGCATTTTCCATGTTGGGCTGGGGTACAATGGTAGGGCAGTGTAAAGACAACTTTATTCTACACACAAGCGTTAAATCTATGTTTTAAAAGGAAAGAGAGCAAGGGCAGCACGGTGGCACAGTGGTTAGCACTGCTGCCTTGCAGCGCCGAGGACTCGGGTTCAATCCCGGCCCCCTATCTGTGCGGAGTTTGCTCATTCTGTCCTTGTCTGCGTGGGTTTCTCCCCCCGTAACCCAAAGATATGCAAGGTAGGTGGATCGGCCACACTAAATTGCCCCTTAATTGGAAAAAAATTGGGTACTCGAAATTTATTTTTAAAAAACAAAACAAAAAGGGACGAGAGCAGGCCTACAGAAATGTCACTGGCACTGGACAGGCCCAAGAAGAATGAGAAACAATTACGGATACAAAATTTCCGACTTACTGCTAGCTCTTCCTCTTCCTCACTGTGCCATTCACATTCGGCATCTGTAGGTTCTACATTTCCTGTTGTTATGTCTCGTCTCTGTAAAAAGAGAAACATACAGATTATAAACGTTTGGGGATTATGAGAAAGTATAACATTTTGTTTGAAAGCAACCAGGTGGAATGCAATAATTGTTTTGGATCTAGTTCATTACATAACAGCAAAATCACAGCACATTAAAATCCGCAAATGTATAGCCCACCTTAACAATGCTTTAATAACCAGTACCAACTCTTATGCATGGAATAAGGACCATTTATCATACTCCTTGTCAACTGTGTGCTGTTTACATGACCATGGATTTGAATGGCAGAGCAAGCCCGTGGGCTGAATTATCTACTCCTGTCCCATGTTCAAATGCTTGGAGGCCCAGGACACAGCGATAAGGGAGCTAGAAATGGAACACTAAGAAGCGATAATGGAACACTAAGAAGAAAGGTCGAGGATCAGGAAAATCAGCCGTGGTGCCAGAGCCTTCACATAGTGGGTGTTCCGGAGGTAACCGAGGACCGGAACCCCAGGGAATATGTGGCCCAAATGCTGGGTAACGTGGTGGGAACATAGACAGCTTTCCCATGCTGCCAGAAGTAGACAGAGCCCACAGATCCCCCAAGCTGGGGAACAATCAACGTCCACCATCGCGACTTCCGGTTGCGGCTATGCCTAGTAGGTCGCACGTTCGGCAGCTCCCGCCAAGAATGGACTTTTGGGAGCAGAAGTGCTGGTGCCAATGAAGGCGTCGATCGAAAAGCTGGTGGAGACCCAGAAGGCCCAAGGGGCGGCGATTCGAGATGTGCGGCAGCAGGCCTCAGAGAACGAGGACGAGATTTTGGGCCTGGTGGTGAAGGTGGAGGCGCACGAGGCGCTACACAAGAAGTTGCAGGAGAAGTTTGAGGACCTGGAGAACAGGTCGAGGAGGAAGAATCTTCGGATTCTGGGTCTCCCTGAAGGAATGGAGGGGTCCGACGCTGGGGCATATGTAGTTACAATGCTCAACACTTGAAGGTGGCAGATCAGGTCAGGCTGAGAAAGGGATGGGTAGGGCAGGTCTTTTACTCGGGGCTGGATGCGAAGAATAGAGGGGTTGCGATACTGGTGGGGAAGTAGGTGCCGTTTGAGGCGATGAATATTGTGGCGGATAATGGAGGTCGATACGTGATGGTGAGTGGTAGGTTGCAGGCGACACAGGTGAACGTATATGCCCCGAATTGGGATGATGCTGGATTTATGGAACGTATGTTGGGTCGGATCCCGGATCTGGAGGCAGGGAGCTTGATAATGGGGGGGGGGGGTGACTTCAACACGGTGCTGGACCCAGCACTGGACCGTTCCAGGTCCAGGACGGGTAAGATGCCGGCTGCAGCCAAGGTGCTCAGGGGGTTTATGGACCATATGGGGGGGGGGGGGGAGTGGATCCGTGGAGGTTTGCCAGGCCGGTGGCCAGAGAATTTTCTTTTTTCTCCCACGTCCATAAAGCCTATTCCCGGATAGATTTCTTTATAATGAGTAGGGCACTAATCCCGAAAGTGTAGGGAACGGAATATTCGGCTAGAGCCATCTCGGACCACGCCCCACATTGGGTGGAGCTGGAGTTGGGGGGAGGAGAGGGACCAGCACCCGTTGTGGCGCCTCGATGTGGGACTGTTGGCAGATGAGGGGGTGTGCGGGCGGATCCGGGGGTGTATTCAAGGATACATGGAGGCCAACGACAATGGGGAGGTGCAGGTGGGGGTAGTCTTGTAGGCTCTGAAGGCGGTGATTAGGGGAGAGCTAATTTCCATTAGGGCCTATAGGGAGAAGAGAGAGGAGGGAGAGGGAGAGATTGGTGGGGGAGATATTAAGGGTGGACAGGAGCTATGCAGAGGCCCCCGAGGAGGGGCTGCTTAGGGAGCGACGAAACCTCCAAATGGAATTTGATCTATTGACCACGGGAAAAGCAGAGGCGCAGTGGAGGAAATGCAGGGGGTGGTAAATGAGTATGGGGAGAAGGTGAGCCGGATGCTGGCACATCAGCTTCGTAAGAGGGAGGCAGCGAGGGAGATTGGTGGAATTAGAGATAGAGGGGGAAATATGGTGCGGAGTGCGGTGAGAATAAAAGAGGTATTTAGGGACTTCTATGGGGATCTGTATAGGTCTGAGCCCCCGGAGGGGGGGGGAGAGAGAATGCGATGCGGCGATTCTTGGACCAACTGAGGTTCCCGAGGGTGGAGGAGGAGCAGGTGGCTGGTTTGGGGGAGCCGATTGGGCTGGAGGAGCTGATTAAAGGATTGGGGCGCATGCAGGTGGGGAAGGCCCCGGGTCCGGACGGGTTCCCAGTTGAATTTTACAGAAAGTATGTGGGCCCGCTGCTGGTGAGAACTTTTAATGAGGCGAGGGAGGAGGGGACCCTGCGACAATGTCCCAGGCGCTGATCTCGTTGATTTCGAAGCGGGACAAGAATCCATTGCAATGTGGATCGTATAGGCCGATTTTGCTCCTCAATGTAGACGCTAAGTTGTTGGTGAAGGTTCTGGCTAGGATTGAGGAATGTGTCCCGGGGGTGATCCATGAGGACCAGGCGGGGTTTGTGAGGGGCAGGCAGTTAAACACGAATGTGTGGAGGCTCTTAAATGTGATCATGATGCCCTCGGTGGAGGGGGAAGTGGAGGTAGTGGCGGCTATGGACACGGAGAAGACCTTTGATCGGGTGGAGTGGGAGTATCTCTGGGAAGTGCTGCAGAGGTTTGGATTCGGGGAAGGGTTCATAAGATGGGTCAGGCTGTTATATAGGGCCCCAGTGGCGAGTGTGGCTACAAACCGACAGAGGGCGGAGTACTTTAGATTGTACTGTAGGACGAGGCAGGGATGTCCCTTATCCCCCTTGTTGTTTGCACTGGCAATTGAGCCGCTGGCCATGGCACTGAGGGAGTCTAGGAACTGGAGGGGACGGGGGACACCAGGTGTCGTTATATGCTGATGACCTATTGAGGGGATGGCGGATCCTTAGGGAGTTTGGAGACTTCTCGGGCTATAAGCTCAACGTGGGAAAGAGTGAGCTCTTTGTGGTGCATGCGGGGGACCAGGGAAGGGGGAGACGAGCTACTGCTGAAGAGGGCGGAGAGGAGCTTCTGATACCTGGGGATCCAGGTAGCTAAGAACTGGGGGGCCCTGCACAAGCTCAATTTGACACGGTTGGTGGAACAGATGGAGGAGGATTTCAAGAGATGGGATTTGCTGCCACTCTCCCTGGCGGGTAGGTTGCAGTCGGTCAAGATGACGGTCCTCCCGAGATTCCTGTTTGTGTTCCAGTGCCTGCTCATCCTAATCCCAAAGGCTTTTTAAAAACGGGTAAGCAGGGGTATTATGGGATTCGTATGGGCGAATAAGACCCCGAGGGTGAAGAGGGTGTTTTTGGAGCATAGCAGGAACAGGGGGGGGGGCTGCGCTGCCGAATCTATGTGGCTATTATTGGGCAGCTAATGTGGTGATGACCCGTAAGTGGGTAATGGAGGGAGAAGGGGCGGCGTGGAAGAGGCTAGAGGTGGCGTCTTGTGTGGGTACGAGTCTGGGGGCGTTGGTGACGGCACCGTTGCCGCTTCTGCCGACAAGGTACACCACGAGTCCGGTGGTGGCGGCGACTCTGAAGATCTGGGGGCAGTGGAGGAGACATAGAGGCGAGGTGGGGCCTCGGTCTGGTCCCCGATACGCGAGAACCACAGGTTCGTTCCGGGTAGGGTGGATGGGGGGTTTCTGAGCTGGCATCGGGCAGGGATTAAAAGAATGGGGGACCTATTCATCGATGGGACTTTTGAAAGCCTAGGGGCGCTAGAGGAGAAATTTGGGTTACCTCTCAAGAATGCATTTAGGTACATGGAAGTGAGGGCGTTTGAGACGGCAGGTGAGGGAATTTCCACTGCTCCCAGCACAAATTGATTCAGGACAGGGTGATTTCGGGTGTATGGGTTGGTGAAGGCAAGGTCTCGGCGATCTACCAGGTACTGCAGGAGGCGGAGGAGGCCTCGGTGGAGGAGTTAAAGGGCAAGTGGGAGGAGGAGCTGGATGAAGATCTGTGGGCTGATGCCCTGAGTAGGGTTAATTCTTCCTCCTCTTGCGCCAGGCTCAGCCTAATACAGTTCAAAGTTGTCCATCGGGTGCATATGATAGGGGCGAGGAGGAGTAGGTTTTTTGGGGTGGAGGACAGGTGTGTGAGGTGCTCGGGGAGCCCAGCTAATCACGCCCATAAGTTCTGGACGTGCCTGGCGCTGGAGGGGCTTTGCGAGGACTATGTCCAAAGTGGTGAACACCCAGGTCAAGCCGAGCTGGGGGATAGCATTATTTGGGGTATCGGACAAGCCAGGAGTGCAGGAGCCGAAAGAGGCCGGTGTTCTGGCCTTTGTGTCCCTGGTAGCCCGGCGGAGGATCCTACTAATGTGGAGGGATGCGAAGCCCCCAAGCGTGGAAGCCTGGATTAACGATATGGCAGGGTTCATCAAGTGTATTTTGCTGGAAATCTCACGTACAATTTTTGCTTGTTTTGTGCTTTATTCTTTTTTTTCTGTTTGGAGTGTTTTGCTGAAAATTGAATAAATATATATATATTTTTTAAAAGGCCACCATCGCGAAGCTGCACAGGTACGGGAAAGAATCCTGAAATGGGCCAGGCAGACAACGCCCTGCAACTGGGAGGGTCAATCGATCAGGGTGTAGACAGCAGGGAAGACCTGGCCAAGTGCCAGGCAGAATTCAACAAAGCCACGGAATTCATAAAGACGACCATGGTGGAAATCCCCGACAGACATATACCGACGGGGGGAGTTTAACTGCGTACAGGACCCACGGACAGACAGATCAAAACCCAAATCGGGGGAGGAAAAAGTCTAACATGGCGAAGGAACTAGGCACGTTCATAGAACTGATGGGAACAGTGGACCAATGGAGGTTCACACACCCATCGTAGAAGAAGTTCTCCTTCTCCCAGGTACACAGGGTCAACACCAGGATTGACTTTTGTAGCGGGGAAAGCAGAGTTTGCAAGGGTAGCAAGAGTGGAATACTCCGCAATCGTAATCTCTAGCCACGCTCCACATTACATGGTTGTGAGGTTGGAGATGGGTTGGGCCTAACACGCGCCATGGAGGTTGGACACGGCCCTCCTTGCCAATAAGGCATTTTGCAAAACGATATCACAGGCCATAGACTGGAATGGGGAGGTCTCACAGCTGAAGGCTGTGATCAGAGGAGAAAATATTGTGTAGAAAGCACACAGAGACAGGAAGGATAGGCCAGCTAGGCAACAGCTGATCGACTTCATACTGGAGGTGGACCCGCAGTACGCCACAGCCCCGACCGTAGAGTGTCTGGCAGAGGGGAAAAGGCTACAAATGGACTTCGACCTGCGGAAACACCATCAGGACTGTGGGATGTCACGGAGAGTACCAACGCCATGCAGGCCAGTTAGGCGGCAGGGCCAAATGAATTCCCAGCGGACTTCTGCAAAACATTCATGTCAGCACAAGCCCTGCACCCGTGGGAAATGTTCGCAGACTCGCTGGTAAGGCGCTCTCTGTCGCCAACACTGGCGCAAGCCTCAATATCACAGCTACCCAAAAAAGGCAAAGATCCGACTGACTGTGGGTCCTATAGACCCATCTCGCTGCTCAATGTAGAGGCGAAAATCCCGGCAAAAACGTGGCTAGGCGGATGGAGAGCTGCGTAACCAGAGTTGGTCACAGAGGACCAGATGGGCATTATCAAGGGCAGACAACTAACATCGAACATGAGGTGCCTGCTGTACGTGATAACGACTGCATCCAGGGAGAGACCACCAGAAGTGATCATCTCCCTGGACGCAGTAAAGGCCTTTGACAGTCGAGTGGAAGTACCTCATGGAGGTACTGGAGCGATTTAGACTTGGATCAGGGTTCACCTCCTGGGTGAAGCTACTGTATAGCACTCCTATGGCGAGCTTACGGGAATAACACCATCAGCTCTAAATACTTCCAGCTGCTCAGATGCAAGAGGCAGGGATGCCCATTATTCCCACTACTGATCACCCTCAGAACAGCGAAAAGCTGGAGAGGCATCCAGAGGGTGGTCAGAGAGCACAGCGTTTCACTCTATTGGAACCTTTTTGGGCTACAAACTCAACCTGAGCAAAGGTGAAGTCTTCCCAGTTAACCCAGAAGGGAGAGGGATGGAGCTGGAGGTCGGGGCATAGTGGATAGCAGTGTGCTTGCGCGTGGGGTGGGGTGGGTGCATCCAAAAAAGGCCCTACAAAGGAGAAGAAGTTTGGGAGGCCTGATCGCAGCCCCAACCCCTCAGGTCAAACACTCAAAGCACAGTGGTGCTAACCACACTCATTTGGTATCAAATGAGACAACACTGCAGCCTAACCGAAATGTCCACAAAGGCCCCCATCTGTAATAACCACAGGTTCACACCCACAACAATGGACACCACGTTCAAAAGGTGGAGACAGGAAAAGGGGACATAGACGGTTAGCGACATGTAAACAGACTAGTAACCCTGGAGGGCCCCCCCCCCCCCAAATTAGAAGTCATTCTGGAAAAATGAATGAGGTTCGGGTGGTGGGAAAGAATGAAGATTTTACAGGAGACGTGCAAGGAATTGACAGAGTTAGGTGCTCAAAGGAGAAAAAACAGTCAGTCCGGAGCGAGATTTGGTGAAATGGACACTGTTACTATGCCAAGATTAGCCTCAATGTACTGAGTGGGATGATTGACAAGAGAGAGAGGAGGGTGGGGCAGTTGGGGTCGTTTATCGTAAGGAAACAGTGAGCAGTGCCTTGATATGCTCTTTGGAGAATGCAGAACAAAATAAAGGGCAAACTTTCCAGATCTGGACCTTCGGAGACAAAACGTACAACTGAAGATGTCTGTTGGGACCCTGCGAAAGTCTTGATTTGTAAACGTAAATGGGAGTTGTCTGGGAAATTTAAACTTCTAATGGGCAATTGCGCTGCTCATTGGGTCCCTGCTTTTTGTGAGTGGATGGATGAGCGAGAATCTGGTTCCGAGAGACAGTCACACAATTCAGACAAATCGGTGGGACGTTCCTGGATGTTAAGATAGTTAAAAGTTGGCTGGAAGGACTTCCGGCGGCGACCATGGAGGGGTAACTCACACGTTTGATAGCTCCCGCCTGTGACGAACTTTTGGAACTTTCCCCCCCGGTTTTTTCTGGATTTTATGGGATAAATCGGTGAAGGGTGAACCAGTGTGGAGAAATCCCCCTCTGGTGTATGGAGAATTGGACCAAAAGTGGCCATGTGAGAAGACAAAGTCCTATAAGGAAGACGCGAGCAGAGCCGGCAAAGCAGGATGGTGAGCAAGGGCTGCGGGAAGACGGCACAGTGGTCGACGAGGCAGCTGGAGGAGTTTTTTTGAAGATTGCTTTGCCAAGCTGAAGGAAGACATGCTGGACCCGATTACGGCTTCGATTGATCAAATTGTGCAGAATCAAGAGACCCATGGGAGAGCGATCCAGGAGGTGGAGAAAATGGTGTCCGAGTTCGAGGAGTACATAACCGTGCTGGAGACCAAGGTGGTGATGATGAAAGACCCCCAGAGAAGAATGCAGGAGAAGCTGGAGGACCTGGAGAACAGATCCAAGAGGCAGAATCTTAGAATTGTCTGAAGGCAGTGAGGGATCGGACGTGAGGACTTATGTGACGGACATGTTGGAGAAGTTGATGGGGGCCGAGGTGTTCCCTCGGCCCCTGGAAGTGGATGGAGTGCACCGAGCAACGAGCCGCTTTCACCGATTCCTGGACCAGGAACACGTTCTGCGGTGGGCCAAGAAGGAACGGAGCAGCAAGTGGGAGAATTGCGAGCTGCGCATTTATCAGGACCTGGGCGCGGATTTGGCCAAGAAGCGAGCTGGGTTTAATTAGGCAAAAAGTGCCCTCTTTAAGGAGGTGAAGTTTGGGATGCTGTACCCAGCCCTTCTGCGGGTCACATATCAGGAACGGGACTTCTACTTCAAAATACCAAACGAAGTATAGACTTTTATTAAAGAAAAGCTGGAGTCGAATTAAAAAACACTGAAGCCTTGGAGAGTACAGTGGTGGCGATTTGTTGTGCTGTGCTGTATCAGTGTAAGTAGTGTTATGTGTAATAAGGGGCTGTTTGGATGGCTAAAGGAAACTGTCTTGCAGGGAGCTGGTTAGAGGGGGGGGATGGTCTTTGGGGTTGGTTCTGTTTCGGGGTGTTTTTTTTTCTAAAGTGGGGGAGGGGGCACAACCAGGCTGATTACATGGGGCATCAGAGATCTGAATGGGCCAGTCAAGAGAGCTTGCGTGTTCGTGCATTTGAGGGGGCTGAAGGCGGACGTGGCAATGCTACAAAAGACACACCTAAAGGTTACAGAGCAGGCGAGATTGAGAAAGGGGTGGGTTAGCCATTCAGGGCTGGACTCAAAGACGAGGGGGGCAGCGATCATGATCAACAAACGAGTGGCATTCGAGGCAGGGAGAATCGTGTCAGACAAGGGGGGTAGGTACATAATGGGGAGTGGGAAGTTGGAGGGGGTGAGAGTGGTACTCGTGAACATACATGCTCCGAATTGGGACGATGTGGAATTTATGAGGCGGGTGTTAGGTAAGATCCCAGATTTAGAGTCACATAACCTGCTCATGGGAGGAGACTTTAACACAGTCATTGATCCGGAATTGGACCGGTCAAAATCCAGGACAGGGAGGAGGCCAGCTGCAGCAAAGGAATTGAAGGGGTTTATGGAACAGATGGGGGGAGTGGACTGATGGAGGTTTGCACGACCAAGGGGAAAGGAGTTTTCCTTTTTCTCATGTCCACAAGGTAAACTCTCGCATCAACTTTTTTGTTCTGGGCAGGGCGCTAATACCGGAGGTGGTGGATACCGAGTACTCGGCAATCGCAGTGTCGGATCATGCCCCGCATTGGGTGGATCTACAGGTTAGTGCGGAGAGAGGGTAATGCCCGCTGTGGAGACTGGATGTGGGGTTGCTAGTGGACGAAGCGATCTGTGGGCGGGTTAACAATTCCATCCAGAACTACATGGAAACAAATGATACGGGGGAAGGTCTCTGCAGTGACTGTTTGGGAAGCTTTGAAGGCATTGGTCAGAGGGGAATTAATCTCAGTACGGGCCCACAGAGAAAAGGCGGAACGGGCTGAGAGGGACAGGTTAGAGGAGGAGATACTCCAGGTGGACAGGAGTAACTCGGAGGCCCCGGACACGGGGCTACTGAGGTTACAGGCGGAGTTTGGGCGGTTGACCACAGGGAAAGCAGTGGAACAGTTGAGGAAGGTAATCGCCCCGATTTATGAGTACGGGGTAAAGGCAGCCAGAATGTTAGCGCACCAGCTCAGGAAAAGGGAGGCGGCCAGGGAGATAGGTAAAGTAGAGTAGAGGTGGGAATACTGTCCTGGACCGAGCAGGAGTGAACGAGGTGATTAAAGACTTCTGTAGTGGACTTCCGGGTGCGGCGATGACCAGCTGAGTCGCACGTTTCGGCAGCTCCCTGTGAAACGGACTTTTGGGCTCTTGATAGGAGCCCCAACGGCAATTCTGACGGCTAAAAACACTGTGCGGTAAACCAGGAGGGAATCCCCCCTGGATACGGATGGAAAAAGGAGGAGAGAGTGGCCAGATTGCAGTGGATCCTTTAGAACAGCGGCAAGGAAGGCAAGCAAAAACCAAGATGGCGTCGGAAGGTGGCAGTTTAACATGGGGCCCTGAACAACAAGAGTTCTTGAAATGCTGTGTGGAAGAGATCAAAAAGGAAATGAAGAAAGAGCTGTTGGCCCCGATACTACAGGCGATCGAAGGGCTAAAGGAGGAACAAAAGACCCAGGAGCGGGAGCTTCGGGTCGTGAAGGCAAAGGCAGCCGAGAATGAGGACGATATACAGGGCCTGGTGGTGAAGACGGAGACGCAGGAGGCACATCAGAAACGATGTGTGGAAAGGTTGGAGGCACTGGAAAACAACGCAAGGAGGAACAACCTGAGGATTCTTGGTCTTCCTGAAGGTGTGGAGGGAGCGGACGTCGGGGCATATGTGAGCACGATGCTGCACTCGTTAATGGGAGCGGAGGCCCCGGCGGGTCCGTTGGAGGTGGAGGGAGCATACCGAGTGATGGCGCGAGGACCGAGAGCAGGAGAAATTCCCAGAGCCATAGTGGTGAGATTCCTCCGTTTTAAGGATAGAGAAATGGTCCTTAGATGGGCGAAGAAAACTCGGAGCAGTAAATGGGAGAACGCGGTGATCCGCGTTTATCAAGACTGGAGTGCGGAGGTGGCGAGAAGGAGGGCGAGCTTTAATCGGGCCAAGGCGGTGCTTCATAAAAAGAAGATAAAATTTGGAATGCTGCAACCGGCAAGACTGTGGGTCACATATCGAGGGAGGCACCACTACTTTGAGACGGCGGATGAAGCGTGGACTTTTATTGTGGAAGAAAAACTGGAATGAGCGGGTTATTAAAAAGAACGTTCGAACAAAGCGGTGGGGCGAATGTGGGGGGCAAAGAGGGGTTTTATGTACTAATCCTGCGATGTGGTAACTTTTCTCTCTCCCACAGGTGGTGATGGGGGGAGGAGGGGAGGTGGAGGAGATGGGGCGTTGGCCATTGGGGGCGGGGCCAAGGGAGAAGCGCGGGCTTGGTTCCCGCGCTATGATAATCATGGCGGGAATAGAGAAGCAGGAAGGAGGGGGCGTCGCACGGTGCGAGCCGAGGTCACGGGGGGAAGCAGAGGTCAGCCAGAGTTTGCTGACTTCTGGGAGCAACATGGGGGGATTAATTACGCTAGCGGGGGATCTAGCGGGGGGGGTGGGAGGGGGGAATTACTGGGTTGCTGCTGCTGGGGAGAGGGGGGAGCTGGTATGGGAGAGGATGGGCGGGGGGGCACCGCCTGGGGGAGATACAGCTGCGTGGGAACTGGGTGAGGAGCTGGAAAAAGGTGATGGCTAATCGACAAGGGGGGGGTAGGAAGCCCCCCAACTCGGTTGATCACGTGGAACGTGAGAGGGCTGAACGGGCCGATAAAGAGGGCACGGGTACTCGCACACCTTAAGAAACTTAAGGCAGATGTGGTTATGTTACAGGAAACGCACCTGAAACTGATAGACCAGGTTAGGCTACGCAAAGGATGGGTGGGGCAGGTGTTCCATTCGGGGCTAGATGCGAAAAACAGGGGGGTGGCTATATTAGTGGGGAAGCGGGTAATGTTCGAGGCAAAGACTATAGTGGCGGATAACGGGGGCAGATACGTGATGGTGAGTGGCAAACTACAGGGGGAGACGGTGGTTTTGGTAAACGTATATGCCCCGAACTGGGATGATGCCAATTTTATGAGGCGGATGCTAGGACGCATTCCGGACCTAGAGATGGGAAAGCTGATAATGGGGGGAGATTTTAATACGGTGTTGGAACCAGGGCTGGATAGGTCGAAGTCCAGGACTGGAAGGAGGCCGGCAGCAACCAAGGTGCTTAAAGATTTTATGGAGCAGATGGGAGGTGTAGACCCGTGGAGATTTAGCAGACCTAGGAGTAAGGAGTTCTCGTTTTTCTCCTATGTCCATAAAGTCTACTCGCGAATAGACTTTTTTGTGCTGGGTAGGGCATTGATCCCGAAGGTGAGGGGAACGGAGTATACGGCTATAGCCATTTCGGATCACGCTCCACACTGGGTGGACTTGGAGATAGGGGAGGAAACAGGAGGGCGCCCACCCTGGAGAATGGACATGGGACTAATGGCAGATGAGGGGGTGTGTCTAAGGGTGAGGGGGTGCATTGAAAAGTACTTGGAACTCAATGATAATGGGGAGGTCCAGGTGGGAGTGGTCTGGGAGGCGTTGAAGGCGGTGGTTAGAGGGGAGCTGATATCAATAAGGGCACATAAAGGGAAGCAGGAGAGTAAGGAACGGGAGCGGTTGCTGCAAGAACTTTTGAGGGTGGACAGACAATATGCGGAAGCACCGGAGGAGGGACTGTACAGGGAAAGGCAAAGGCTACATGTAGAATTTGACTTGCTGACTACAGGCACTGCAGAGGCACAATGAAGGAAGGCACAGGGTGTACAGTACGAATATGGGGAGAAGGCGAGCAGGTTGCTGGCACACCAATTGAGGAAAAGGGGAGCAGCGAGGGAAATAGGGGGAGTGAGGGATGACGAAGGAGAGATGGAGCGGGGAGCGGAGAGAGTGAATGGAGTGTTCAAGACATTTTATAAAAAATTATATGAAGCTCAACCCCCGGATGGGAGGGAGAGAATGATGGGCTTCTTGGATCGGCTGGAATTTCCCAAGGTGGAAGAGCAGGAAAGGGTGGGACTGGGAGCACAGATCGAGGTAGAAGAAGTGGTGAAAGGAATTAGGAGCATGCAGGCGGGAAAGGCCCCGGGACCGGATGGATTCCCAGTCGAATTCTATAGAAAATATGTGGACTTGCTCGCCCCGGTACTGACGAGGACCTTTAATGAGGCAAAGGAAAGGGGACAACTGCCCCCGACTATGTCTGAAGCAACGATATCGCTTCTCTTAAAGAAGGAAAAGGACCCGCTACAATGCGGGTCCTATAGACCTATTTCCCTCCTAAATGTAGATGCCAAGATCCTGGCCAAGGTAATGGCAATGAGAATAGAGGAATGTGTCCCGGGGGTGGTCCACGAGGACCAAACTGGGTTTGTGAAGGGGAGACAGCTGAACACGAATATACGGAGGTTGTTAGGGGTAATGATGATGGCCCCACCAGAGGGAGAAACGGAGATAGTAGTGGCGATGGATGCCGAGAAAGCATTTGATAGAGTGGAGTGGGATTATTTGTGGGAGGTGTTGAGGAGATTTGGTTTTGGAGAGGGGTATGTTAGATGGGTGCAGCTGTTGTATAGGGCCCCAGTGGCGAGCGTGGTCACGAATGGACGGGGATCTGCATATTTTCGGCTCCATAGAGGGACAAGGCAGGGATGCCCTCTGTCTCCATTATTGTTTGCACTGGCGATTGAGCCCCTGGCGATAGCGTTGAGGGGTTCCAAGAAGTGGAGGGGAGTACTTAGGGGAGGAGAAGAGCACCGGGTATCTTTGTATGCGGACGATTTGCTACTATACGTGGCGGACCCGGCGGAGGGGATGCCAGAAATAATGCGGATACTTGGGGAGTTTGGGGATTTTTCAGGGTATAAATTGAACATGGGGAAAAGTGAGTTGTTTGTGGTGCATCCAGGGGAGCAGAGTAGAGAAATAGAGGACCTACCGCTGAGGAAGGTAACAAGGGACTTTCGTTACCTGGGGATCCAGATAGCTAAGAATTGGGGCACATTGCATAGGTTAAATTTAACGCGGTTGGTGGAACAGATGGAGGAGGATTTCAAGAGATGGGATATGGTATCCCTGTCAATGGCAGGGAGGGTGCAGGCGGTTAAGATGGTGGTCCTCCCGAGATTCCTCTTTGTGTTTCAGTGCCTCCCGGTGGTGATCACGAAGGCTTTTTTTTTAAAAAGGATTGAAAAGAGCATCATGGGTTTTGTGTGGACCGGGAAGACCCCGAGAGTGAGGAAGGGATTCTTACAGCGTAGCAGGGATAGGGGGGGGGCTGGCACTACCGAGCCTAAGTGAGTATTATTGGGCCGCTAATATTTCAATGGTGAGTAAGTGGATGGGAGAGGAGGAGGGAGCGGCGTGGAAGAGATTAGAGAGGGCGTCCTGTAGGGGGACTAGCCTACAGGCTATGGTGACAGCCCCATTGCCGTTCTCACCGAGGAACTACACCACAAGCCCGGTGGTGGTGGCTACACTGAAGATTTGGGGACAGTGGAGATGGCATAGGGGAAAGACTGGAGCCTTGGGGGGGTCCCCGATAAGAAACAACCATAGGTTTGCCCCAGGGGGAATGGATGGGGGATATGGAATGTGGCAAAGAGCAGGAATAACGCAACTGAAAGATCTGTTTGTGGATGGGAAGTTTGCGAGTCTGGGAGCGCTGACCGAGAAATATGGGTTGCCCCAAGGGAATGCATTCAGGTTTATGCAACTGAGGGCTTTTGCGAGGCAACAGGTGAGGGAATTCCCGCAGCTCCCGACACAAGAGGTGCAGGACAGAGTGATCTCAAAGACATGGGTGGGGGATGGTAAGGTGTCAGATATATAAAGGGAAATGAGGGACGAAGGGGAGACTATGGTAGATGAACTAAAAGGGAAATGGGAAGAAGAGCTGGGGGAGGAGATCGGGGAGGGGCTGTGGGCAGATGCCCTAAGCAGGGTAAACTCGTCATCCTCGTGTGCCAGGCTAAGCCTGATTCAGTTTAAGGTATTACACAGGGCACATATGACTGGAGCACGGCTCAGTAAATTTTTTGGGGTGGAGGATAGGTGTGCGAGGTGCTCGAGAAGCCCAGCGAATCATACCCATATGTTTTGGTCATGCCCGGCACTACAGAGGTTTTGGATGGGGGTGACAAAGGTGCTTTCAAAAGTAGTAGGAGTCCGGGTCGAACCAAGCTGGGGGTTGGCTATATTTGGGGTTGCACAAGAGCCGAGAGTGCAGGAGGCGAGAGAGGCCGATGTTTTGGCCTTTGCGTCCCTAGTAGCCCGGCGCAGGATATTGCTAATGTGGAAAGAAGCCAAGCCCCCGGGGGTGGAGACCTGGATAAATGACATGGCGGGGTTTATAAAGCTAGAGCGGATTAAGTTCGTCCTAAGGGGGTCGGCTCAAGGGTTCACCAGGCGGTGGCAACCGTTCGTCGAATACCTCGCAGAAAGATAGACGGAATGGGAAAAAGAAGGCAGCAGCAGCAGCCCAGGATCGGGGGGGGGGGGGGGGGGGGGGGAAGGGAGGGAGAGAGGAGGAGGAACCAGAAGGACTCTCAGGGTTGTTAATATATACTGTATAGTATGTATAGGTCGTTGCTACAGATAATTATATATTGGACTGTTAAATTATACTTTTGGAGAGTGTTACTTGTGACAAGGCAGTTGCCAATTAGGGCTAGTTTTCATTTTTGTTATTTATTATTTATTCATTTTTTGTTTATAAAATAGGTCATTGTTATTTGTGTTGTTATAATATTGTGTAAAGGATGCACAATGTACTGTGTTGGTTGACCAAAAATTTTCAATAAAATATTTAATAAAAAAAAAAAGACTTCTGTAGTGAATTAAAGGAGTCGGAACCCCCGGCTGGGGTGAAGGGGATGAGGTAGTTTGTGGATCAGTTGAGGTTTCAGAAAGAAGATGAGGATCTGGTGGAAGGGCTGGGAGCCCCAATTGAGATTGAGGAAATAATGGAGGGCCTGGAGGGCATGCAGTCGGGCAAGGCCCCGGGGCCTGACGGCTACCCGGTGGAATTCTATAAGACCTTTTCAGAGATATTAAGCCCACTGCTGGTGAGGACATTTAATGAAGCAAGAGAGAAGGAAATCCTCCCCCCAACAATGTCACAAGCCTCGATTTCATTGATCCTGAAACGGGAGAAGGATCCTGAGCAATGCGGGTCATACAGGCCAATTTCTCTACTGAATGTGGACGCCAAACCGTAAGATACTGGCCATAAGGATAGAAAACTGTGTCCTGGGGGTGGAGAGGAAGTGGAGGTAACGATGAACGCAGAGGTGGCTTTTGATTGGGTGGAGTAGAATTACCTGTGGGAGGCACTGGGAAGGTTTGGGTTTGGTGAGGGCTTTATTGACTGGGTGCGGTTGCTCGATCAGGCACTAATAGCGAGTGTGCGTACGAACCGGCTGAGGTCGGGGTATTTTAAACTACACTGGGGGATGAGGCACGGGTGCCCCCTCTCCCCAAAAATGTTTGCTCTGGCCATAGAACCCGTTGGAGAGGATGGGGGAAGTAATGCGTATCCTGGGGGAATTTGGCAATTTTTCGGGGTATAAATTGAACATGGGAAAAAGCGAGGTGTTCGCAATCCAGGCAAGAGGACAGGAGAAGAGGCTGCGAGGGCTGCCGTTTCGAATGGTACTGCCGAACATCTGCAATTACTACTAGGCGGCTAATATAGCCATGATTAGGAAGTGGGTAGTGGGGGAGGGGTCGGTGTGGGAGCGGATGGAGGCGCGTCATGCAAAGACACTAGTTTGGGAGCACTGATAATGGCACCTCTTCCGTTCTCGCTGGCCCGATACTCCACACGTCCGGTGGTGCTGGCGGCTCTGTGAATCTCGGGCCAATGGAGGAGATACAAGAGACTGGAGGGAGCATAGGTTTGGACCCCGATTTATAATAATCATCGGTTTGTACCGGGTAGGCTAGATGGCGGATTCCGGAGATGGCAAAGGGCAGGAATTAGAAGGATGGGGGATCTATTTATAGACGGGAGCTTTCCAGCTTGACAGCCTTGGAGGATAAATTTGAATTGCCAGCAGGGAACGGATTTAGGTATTTGCAGATGTGAGACTTCCTGAGAAAGCAGGTTCCGGCCTTTCCGCTGCTGCCGCCACAGGGGATACAGGACAGAGTTGTCTCCAGTACCTGGGTGGGAGAGGCGAAGGTTTCAGATATTTACCAGGAGCTTTCGGAGGCGGAGGAACCTCCGGTGGAGGAGCTTAAGGGCAAGTGGGAGGACGAGCTAGGAGAGATAGAGGCGGGTCTATGGGCGGATGCCCTAAGCAGGGTTAATACCTCCTCATGATGTGCCAGGCTTAGCCTGATACAGT
This sequence comes from Scyliorhinus torazame, assembly GCF_047496885.1. NCBI lineage: Eukaryota > Metazoa > Chordata > Chondrichthyes > Carcharhiniformes > Scyliorhinidae > Scyliorhinus > Scyliorhinus torazame. The sequence continues at coordinate 173,258,727 of NC_092716.1, read as the reverse complement.
TCAAGGTAGTCCACCGGGTTCACATGACTGTGGTCCGGATGAGCAAGTTTTTCGGGGTAGAGGACAGGTGTGCGAGGTGCGCAGGAAGCCCAGCAAATCATGGCCACATGTTTTGGGCATGCCCGAAGCTTAGAGGGTTTTGCAAAGGCAATGTCCATGGTACTAAAAACAAGGGTGGTGCCGAGTCCGGAGGTAGCGACCTTTGGAGAGTTGAAGAGCCGTGAGTTCAGGTGGCGAAAGAGGCTGATGTCTTGGCCGTTAAAATGTCAACAGATGCAGTACTCCCGGGGGGGGGGGGGGGGGGAAGAGAGAGAGAGAGAGAGAGAGAGAGAGAGAGAGAGAGAGAGAGAGAGAGAGAAGAGGAAAGAGAGGGCCAGATTGTTGTTTTATGGTTGGGGTGTGTGAAGATTGGGATGGGGTGGGGGGAGAAAATGTTTATTATACCATGTTGATGTCATTGTTGATGTTATTATTATAAAAATTTTCAAAACGTTATAAAAATATATTTTTTAAAAAGTTGGCTGAACACTTGAGTAACTACACAACTGACCGCTCCAATCACCCACCCACTCGGCCCACACATCCCTGGCTTAACATGCAGCTACTAGTGCTGTTACAGGGGGTGCATCCAGTTTTACACTGACACTCTTGACAGAGTTCCCCAGGGAACACTGCACATTTGTGACAGCCGGGATTCGATCATCATAGAAGAAATGCATAGCAGCATCAAATTGGAGGGATAGAAACATGGAAAATAGGAGTAGGTCTTGTCGGCCCTTCAAGCCTTCTCCGCCATTCATCATGATTATGGCTGATCCTCTATCACAATGCCACATTCCTGCATTCTCCCCATTGCCCTTGAGGCCTTTGGAATCTAGAAATCTATTCCTCAGTGACTTGACTCCACAGCCTTCTGTGGTAGAGATTAGCAGGCTAAGATTTATTGGCTTTCAGTCCCATTAATTTTTCCAGCTCAAGTTTTACTAACACTAATTTCCTTCAAATCCTGCTTTTCACTAGACCCTCGCTTCCCTAGCATTTCTGGGAAGTGTCTTCCTCCATGAAGACAGAACTAAAGTAGTTTAAACACTACCATTTCCTTGTTCCCTATTTATAAATCCACCCATTTCGGACTATAAGGGAACTACATTTGTCTTCACGTTTTTGTTCTTTTTATTTACTTGTCGAAGCGGCTTTTATCTTCCATGCAAGTTTATTTTCATACTCCATTTTTGCCCTTGGGAAATTGCGGAATTCTAAACTGCTATTTTTCTCATGACTTTATATGACTCCTCTTTGGATCCAACACTATGCTTAATTTATTTGGTTAGCCATGATTGTGCCACTTTTCCGGTTTTGTTTTTGCGCCAGAAAGGAATATTAGCCATTGCATATCCGCCTTTTAATAAGTTTCGCAGTCAATCATCGGATGCAGTGGCAATCCATTCAATGATCTGGGCCTATGCATGGGCGAGGTCAGTTAAGCTCAGGTAAGAGGAGGATGACTAAAACATGGCACAATAACCACCCAGGACAGCAACTGGTATACCTGAATGGAGGGCAGAAGCATCAGCGGGCTAGACAGGGTCATCCCAAGTTACCAAATGCAAATGGGCATTTCTTTAAAACATTTCAAAATTTCCACAACTGAAAACTGACAAACACGTGATAGTCATATTTGTGGTATTTCCAAGTGATGTGATTCCAAATAAGTCCTAATATACTGACCAAGTACCAGCACATTGGTCTAAAACAGTTAAGTGATTACTCAAGAGGTAAGGGATTGCTTCACAGGCAATATAGAAATGGCTCTCTTTTAAGCATCCTTACCTTTTCAAAATATGGCTGGTAAAGGGCTGCATATTTCCGCTCCAACTCATGAACTTCCTCATAAAATTTGGCTTCTATGTGGGCACACTTGACCTGAAGATGTTTCAACGCGTTTATTCTTCTCTTTACAACTTTAGGTAAACTGCACAAAAAACAATTAATACCAGATAACTGAAGTATAGTTTACACTGTTTTCAGTCTTTTAATAATGAGAATGCAACTCCATCCCACATCCTCAGTGTAGTGTGTGAGGGAGCTGAATTACCCATTTTCTGAAACATTCATAGTGGTAACTCAACTTGTTAATTTAGCTCCTTCACACTACCACCATTTTTTGTACCTTAAAATTAAAACATTTGTTCTCATGCATGTAAATGTTCAAGCTAAGAATTAAAGCAATAGCACATCTTCTAGATATTCTTTACAAATTCTCTTTGCATTAAACACTACTCTAATTCCAGTTACATCCACTGGCGATCGATCCTCAGTTTTAGGAGGCACTCAGTCATATGTGGAAGGATTGGCAACCCTAGCAAGGGTGGTGCAATTAATTTCAGCAATTGAAGAGTTAGAGGGCATAACTAGCCAAGGCTCTCACTCAGTCATCCACCCACTATCCTAAAATAAGCAGGCATGGATACTGGCGATAAGCTTTAATGCATCTTCTGCTGACATTCACCAAATGCCAAAGGGCATGGGCCTTACCCCAGCAAACAACCACAGCTTGAGGAAAGGAGACAGGAGGCAAAAAGAATAAAGGAGATACTTCCAATTTTAGAATTTTCAGAATTCAGTGCATTCACAAATCAAATATTTTTTTCAATTGGAGAGGAGTAATAATTTAGACAACCTCGCTCACTTTTGGGGCCCCCAAGGAGATTTTGAAAGGTATTGGGTTAATGCAGACGGGTAGAGCTCACGGCCCCAATGGATTCCCCATTGAGTTCTCCAAGACGTTTGTGGGTCAGTTGATCTTGTTAATATTGAACATGTTCAATGACTCCTTGTCCTGATGTGGAGATGCCGGCGTTGGACTGGGGTGAGCACAGTACGAAGTCTTACAACACCAGGTTAAAGCCCAACAGGTTTGTTTCGATGTCACTAGCTTTCGGAGCGCTGCTCCTTCCTCAGGTGAATGAAGAGGTATGTTCCAGAAACACATATATAGACAAATTCAAAGATGCCAAACAATGCTTGGAATGAGAGCATTAGCAGGTGATTAAATCTTTACAGATCCAGAGATGGGGTAACCCCAGGTTAAAGAGGTGTGAATTGCATCAAGCCAGGACAGTTGGTAGGATTTTGCAGGCCAGATGGTGGGGGATGAATGTAATGTGACATGAATCCCAGGTCCCGGTTGAGGCCGCACTCATGTGCGGAACTTGGCTATAAGTTTCTGCTCGGCGATTCTGCGTTGTCGCGCGTCCTGAAGGCCGCCTTGGAGAACGCTTACCCGGAGATCAGAGGCTGAATGCCCTTGACTGCTGAAGTGTTCTCCGACTGGAAGGGAACATTCCTGCCTGGTGATTGTTGCGCGATGTCCGTTCATTCGTTGTCGCAGCGTCTGCATGGTCTCGCCAATGTACCACGCTTCGGGACATCCTTTCCTGCAGCGTACGAGGTAGACAACGTTGGCCGAGTCGCACGAGTACGTACCACGTACCTGGTGGGTGGTGTTCTCACATGTAATAGTGGTATCCATGTCGATGATCTGGCACGTCTTGCAGAGATTGCCATGGCAGGGTTGTGTGGTGTCGTGGTCGCTGTTCTGAAGACTGGGTAGTTTGCTGCAAACAATGGTTCGTTTGAGGTTGCGCGGTTGTTTGAAGGCAAGTAGTGGGGGGGTGGGGATGACCTTGGCAAGATGTTCATCGTCATCAATGACGTGTTGAAGGCTGTGAAGATGACGACGTAGTTTCTCCGCTCCGGGGAAGTACTGGACGACGAAGGGTATTCTGTCGGTTGTGTCCCATGTGTCCTTGTCCTGAGGTCTGTTGCCTGTTACACTTGCACCGGTTTCTATTTATCTGATCTTGAAGGACAAAGAACCCTACGGAACGTGGGATGTTTTTAAAAAATATATATTTTTTTAATTCTCCTCCTTTTTCACATTTTCTCCCACATTTACACCCATCAACAATAAACAATAATCAGCAAGATATGTAAATCCCTTAATAACAACGATCCCATCCGCCCACCAACCCCCAAACCTCAGCCCACATGTTTACATAAACAAATGATAAAAAGGAATCAGTGATTACCCATAGTCACCCTTAATCTACACAGCCCCCCCCCCAAAACTAATGTTCGATGTTATCCAGTTCTTGAAAGTGCATAATAAATAGTGCCCGTGACTTGTAGAACCCTTCCGAGCTGCCCCTCAATTCGAACTTAACCTTCTCAAGGGTCAAGTATTCCAACAGGTCCCCCCGCCACGCCAGGGCACTGGGTGGAGAGGCTGCTCTCCATCCCAGCAGGATCCGCCTTCGGGCGATCAACGAGGCGAAGGCTATGATATCTGCCTCCGCTCCAGTTTCCAACCCTGGCTGGTCCGACTCCCCGAATATGGCCTCCTGGGGACCCGGGTCCAGTTTCACACGCACCACCTTGGAAATTACCCTAAACACCTCCTTCCAGTACTCCCTTAGCTTTGGATAGGACCAAAACCCCTCAAGTGAGTCTCCTGCAGCATTGCTACATCGGCTTTCAAACTTTTAAGATGTGCAAGCACCCTTGACCACTTGACCGGACGTCCTAGCCCTCTCACGTTCCACGTGATTATCCTTACTGGGGGTCTCTCACCACCCCCCCCCAAACCTTTCTTATCCACCATCACCATACCACCGGGCCCTGCCCCATAAGCCTGACCAGCCCCTATCCATTGTTAACATCGAACCCCCTTCCCCCACTCCCAAGAACCCCCCCTACAAAAACATCCCCCAACATCCCTCCCTCCATCCACTCTTGCTCGCCTCGTAGGCCCACTGAAGCCTGCTATCCAGGCTCCAATGTCCGCAGTCCTCCTCTCACCTCACCCCAGTTCACTAACTGACTCTAGTTAGCTAGCGCGGGTGGCTCCCCCCCACCAATACCTCTCGCCCCCTTCCGCCCAGTCCCAGAGAAAGAAACACCAAAACAAGCCCAACAATCCAACCCCTACAATTCACTAACATAACATTTAACCGTCGCAACACAGAACGCCATTAACTTGAACTCTGTAACAATGCAAAGAGAAGTAAATTTCAAATTACAATACAAATCAGTAAAAAGAAAGTTGTAACATTTGTACATTTTCCAGCCGCTCAAACACAGTCCAGTCTTTCTTCCAGTTCCGCTCTTCACGTCTGTCCCAAGCCTTCTGCCCTCACGAACGCCTCAGCCGCCTCCGCTGTCTCAAAATAAAAGTCTTTGGCTTTATATGTTACTCTCAACTTCGCCGGGTACACCACACCAAATCGCACCTCCTTGTCCAAAGCCGCCTTTACTCGCCCAAACGCCACTTGTCTTTTTGCCAACTCCACCGTCCAGTCCTTGTAGATCCGAACCGCAGTACCATCCCACAGCACCTCACGCTTAATACTTTCTCCTTCATGCAAAACCTATGGAAGCAGATAATTACTGCCCTTGGCGGCTCGTTCACTTTGGGCTTCGGCCTTAATGACCGATGAGCTCGGTCTAGCTCGTACAGGGTGGGGTTCTCACCCTCCCCCATCAGCTCCGCCAACTTCTTAGCGAAGTATTGCGTTGGACTTGGGCCCTCTGTCCCTTCGGGCAAGCCCACAATTCTCAAATTGTGCCGCCTTGAGCGGTTTTCCAAGTCTTCCAACTTTGCTCGGAGCCCTCTGTTAACCTCCACCACCCTCCGCAGCTCGTCCCCCATCGAGGTGACCTGGTCGCTGTGTCGTGTCACGGCCTCCTCCACCTCCTTCATCTTCTCGCCCTGCTCTCTCACCTCGGCCAATGCCTTTGCCACCTCCACCCTGATCGGGCCGATTGCCTCCTCCAACAATGACCTCACCACGACCACCATCTCTTTCCTCAGGATCTCCATGTGCCTCACCAAACGTTTTTCCAGCTCCACCACCATCACCTCGGTCATCTTCTCCACCATAAGTAGTGCGGTCCCGCCTTGCAGTTCGGCTTCCGCCATCCTGTCAACACTTTTGCTTTTGTTCGTCTTCTCCTTTGGTGGCGAACCCGCGTTTCCTCCTTTCTTTGACGCTGCTTTTCGCATCTTTTAGCGGCGGAACGTGGGATGTTTTGACGCATTTTGTTTTTGAGCACGGACGCTAAATTACTTGCGACGGTGTTGCCGCTGCAGTTGGAGACCTGCCTTCCAGGGGTGATTGCGAAAGACCAGACAGGTTTCGTAAGGGTCAGCAATTGTCGGCTAACACATGCTGGCTGTTAAATATTGTTCGAACCCCCTCTCCTGTGCCCGATCCAAGGTGATTGTGCCCATGGACGCTGATAAAGCGTTTGATAGGGTAGGGTGGGTTATCTCAGATCCTTCGGAGGTTTGATTTTGGGCAAAAGTTCATATCTTGGGTTTGGTTACTGTATGGGACCCCACAGCTAGTGTCTGCACTAATACCCTGAGCTCGGAGAATTTTTTTTTTGTACAGGGATACTGGGCAGGGATGTCTACTGTCTCTGCTTCTATTTGCTTTAGGAATTGAACCACCGGCCATAGCGCTGAGATCTTTTGATAGGTGGAAGGGGATAAGTCAAGGAGGGAGGGAGTATAGGATGCCCTTGAAAGCAGGTGATCTGCTTTTTTATGGTATGGACCCAGTCTCCCCTGTGGATGAGATAATGAAGCTAATGAGAAGTTTTGGCTCCTTGTCTGGGTACAAGAGTAAATACTTCCTGGTTAATCCCCCGAGTGGAGCTAATCTGGGGACGTTACCATTTCACCTTGACAGATTTAGCTTTCGTTATCTGGGTGGTCCATGATTTCCCGTACCAGCCTCCCCGAACAGGAGTCGGAATGTGGCGACTAGGGGCTTTTCACAGTAACTTGGGTTTTGCTTGGGTGGAGGTCACCTACTCCGCCCAGTGCCTCGGCCTGGTTGGGTGACCTCATGCAATTTTTACATTTGGAGAAGGTCAAGTACACCATTAGGAAGTCGGTAGAGGGGTTCTACCCGAGATGACAGCCATTCATTTTATTTTTCCAAAGTTAGTGACCATCAGCTGTTAAAGGGGAGTTAAGTTTGGGTGTGTTCTTAACTGCTGACGTGTTATTTTTATATTGTAACCTGAAGCGCATGTCTTATATTATATTGTTATACTATTTTCAACAAAACATATATTTTTTTAAACTTTTCATCGAATTTAGTGCAGAAGGAGGCCATTCGGCCCATCGAGTCTGCACCGGCTCTTGGAAAGAGCACCCTACCCAAGGTCCACACCGCCACCCTATCCCTATAACCCAGTAACCCCACCCAACATGAAGAGCAATTTTGGACACTAAGGGCAATTTAGCGTGGCCAATCCACCTAACATGCACGTCTTTGGACTGTAGGAGGAAACCGGAGCACCCGGAGGAAACCCACGCAGACACGGGGAGAACGTGCAGACTTCCCACAGACAGTGACCCAAGCTGGAATCGAACCTGGGACCCTGGAGGTGTGAAGCAATTGTGCTAACCACAGTGCTACCGAGCTGCCCCCTAACTCTAAAAGCAAACTACCGTAAATTTTCTCTCGGAGTAGGTCCACGTGCTCTACTCTGGGCAGGATGAGCTACAAACAGAGTCATAGGTCTGCTGGATTACTTTATTGAGACAAGATCTTCTCTTACTGGGATCGCCTGTGATTAAATGAGGTTTCACCACATGACTTGCCTCCAAGCTCCAGCCATTAGTTGGCAAACACATCCACCCTTTTGAAGCACTGCCTCCCTATGCCAAATGAAAAGCAAACCATGTATGATGTTTGACTGTCAGCCAAAAAGCCTCTCCTACCCTATCTTCAATCTATTTATATACGGTAAAGGAAATTTTATTTTCTGATGTTTCTGTTCATTTTTCTCCAGGATTATACGTGTCCTGGATATTGATCTTCAATTCCTGTAGACTTCAGGCCAATCCTGGAGTTAGGTAATACAAATAATTACCTGCTAAAGAACGCAGGCCATGACTTCCCAATTACATTTTACCCGCAGCCGGTTATCTGAGGAAATAGGGTCTAAACAGCAAATACGCTAGATCGCAGTTTAGTTTTGCTACCAGCAATCAGCTGGACCAATTTGGTCTACCCTGATTACTGTCATCTCTAACTGACCTCTTCTGTTCCGTTATCCAATATACAAAAGAATAAAAATGTTTCAACTCTGACCAGGCCAAGCTGCAGATTAAATTTCAGCCCATGGTTTTTGTTGCATTGATGTGGCACTGGAATGGAACCTGATGCAAAATAAGTCACAAGCAGGTTACGAACAGTGCAAAGACATTGAAACTTTAATTACATTACATCCTCAGTCTAGCTGGCCTACAAAAGGTGATATGAAGGAGCAGGAAAGGCAAGTGTTTGCATGCATGCCTGTGCCAAAATTCCATCATGAACGAATGAGACATTTTGAAGTATATGTACTACATATCTGCAGCAAAATCAAGTATTTTACTTCTAATCAATGTTTCTGCAAGGGCATGCTTTTCCTTCTTTAACATGGTAGACCATACCATCCTTCTCTAATAATGTCCAATTGATTTGGTGCCCCCTCACCTGGTTCCACTGATCAGTACAATTGTAGCCAAAGCACATCTAGTATGAGCTTCTCTTGCACTCCTACATTGGTGCCCCCAATAATCTAGTCATGGCACCCTCTTCTTTAGCGTATGCTGCCTATTGGTAAAATCTATAGAAACATACCTTGTTTCTATATGTACGGGGATGGCATCCAGCTGTCTCTCCAACCTTTAAACTACCTACGTGACATCAGACTGTCCAATATCTTCTTGAATGCGCCACAATTTCCCACAGCTAAACACTTGGAAAAAAATCAAATCCCTCATTTTCAGTTCTTACCACAAATTCAGTACCATAACTCAATTTCCTCTCTACTGCTTCAGGCGGAATCACACTGTTCACAACTTGTCTCCCATGTAACCTTTCATGAAACTTCCAATCTCAGACCTTGACTATCAAAGACTTGCTGACTTGTAGTCTGTAGTGTGGGTGGCCTCTATCTCAGCCCCATCTAATGAAAGCTCTTAAATGTAGAATATTTGTGACAAATCACAGTCCATGTTCTGAATGGACATCAACCGCAGCACAAAGCTCACAATATCCACAGTTAACAGTTTCACTTAAAGTGCAGGATCACCAGAGTAGAAATTTGGATTGTGTCACACACCCCAGCACAAAATTAGCATTCTTTAAAAATAGGTTCCTAAAGAACACCTAGCTAATATCTTCATGAACCACAAATTTATTGGAATTAATTTACCCTGTATATGTTGTATAGCAGCATAATACAAATAAAGTGTTGGAAGCCAAAATTGGTTATGGCTGATAACTCACTGCTTCTTTATAAATAAATTTTCAACTGCAGTTTCCTCCCCTCAGGAGAGCGATTCATGATGGTGTATGGTTTCATAAACACGACTGTCCTTCCATAAACTCATCCAAATAGTCATCTTTAAACAAGTTCATGCAATGAATATAGTCAGGCTATCTTTTTTTGAAAAAACAAGTGCATCACAGGCAAACTTGATCCACTCCTCAGCAAATATGCACTTTCCAGCAGTGTCACCATGATTGTTTCACCACTCTTGCCTCAAGCTTTTCAGAGTAAATGCCCTGCCCATCTTGGTTTACATCACTTAGTATAGATCAGGCACAGGTCTATACTGTATTTATATAGAAATCTTACTGACTGAAATTGAAATGATATAATTGGGGCATAATACAGTACATGGGCTGCACGGTAGCACAGTGGCTAACACTGCTGCTTCACAGCTCCAGGGTCCCAGGTTTGATTCCTGGCTTGGGTCACTGTCTGTGTAGAGCCTGCTCTCCCCGTGTCTGTGTGGGTTTCTCCCAAAAGTCCTGAAAGATGTGCTGTTAGGTAATTTGAACATTCTGAATTCTCCCTCTGTGTACCCGAAGAGTCGCCGAGTGTGGCGACTAGGGGTTTTTCACAGTAACTTAATTCCAGCGTTAATGTAAGCCTACTTGCGACAATAAAAATTATATATATCTTTAACACAGGGAACCTCAAAGGTGCAATCAGATGAAAATGCATGCTGACGTGGGCAGGTAGATTAGAAAGGGTTTGGTTTTAAGGATTAGAAGGGTCAAGAGGCTGGGATTTAGGGAGGAAATTCAGAGTATGGGCTGGGAACCAAGAGGGAAAAACCTACTGGACCTCATCCTCACCAATCTACTTGTCACAGATGTATCTGTCCTCGATAGCTCTGACCACCGCACAGTCATTGTGGACATGAAAACCTGTCTTCACATTGAGGATACCCTCCATCCTGTGATGTGGCACTACCACCATACTAAATGGGATAGATTTTGAACAGATCTCGACTCAAAACTGAGCATCCATGAGGTGCTGTGGATCATCAGTAGCAGAATTATATGCATCCACAACCTCGGAACCTCATAGTCCTGCCTATCTTCCATTATCAAGCCAGGGAATCAACACTGGTTAAAAGAATGCAGGAGAGCATGCCGTGAGCAGCAGCATGCATCAATGCACATCTAAAAGTAGTTAAGTGACCCCACACCCAACAGACAAGATCTGCAGTCCTGCTATGTCAATTGTGAATTAAGGGTTGCTCCATAAATATGCCCATCCTCAATGATGAAGAAGTCCATCACATTAGTGCAAGTCAACGCTGAAAAATTCACAACAATCTTCAGTCAAGAGTGCCGAATGGGTGATCTATATCAGCCCTCTCCAGTATCAGAGATGCCAATATTCAGCCAAGTTGATTCACTCCACGAAATATCAAGAAAGGGCCGAAGGCACTGGATACTGCAATGGCTTTGGGCCCTGACAACACATTAGCAATAGTATTGAACACTTGTGCTCCAGAACTAGCTGCATCCTTAGCCAAGCTGTTCCAGTACAGCTACAACACTGACAACTACCTGGCAATGTGGAAAACTGCCCAGGTCTGACCTGTCCACAAAAGGCAAGACAAATCCAACCAAGCCATTACCGCCCTCTCTCAACAGCAAGTGTTATTGATAGTGCTATTGAATGGTTCTTACAGCAACAACCTGATGCTCAGTTTGGGATCTAGCAGGGCCAATCAGCTCATGACCTCATTACAACCTTAGTCCAAATATGGACAAGCAGCTGAATTTCAGAGGTGAGAGTGACTGCCTTTGACATCAAGGCAGCATTTGACCAAGCATGACATCAAGGAGCCCCATCAAAGCCGGAGTCAATGGGAATCAGAGGGAAAACCCTCCACCAGGTGGAGTCATACCAATCAAATAGGATGATGGTTGTGGCTATTATGACATCAATCATCTTATTCCCAGGAACTCGCTGCAGGAGTTCCTCAGGATAGTGTCTGAGGCCCAACCATCTTCAGCTGTTTCATCAATGATCTCCCTTCCATCATAGGTTCAGAAGCGGGTATGTTTGCTGATGATTGCACAATGTTCAGAATTATTCACAACTCCGCAGATACTGAAGTAGTCCGTGCAGCAAGATCTGGATAACAGTCAGACTTGAGAGGATAGCCTGTGTCACACAGGTATCAGGCAATGACCATCATCATCAAGCGAATCTAACTAGCTCACTTTGACATTCGATGGTATTACCATCACCAAATTCCCTGCGATCAACATCCTGAGGTTATTATTGACCAGAAATTGAACTGGAGCAGTCATATAAACACTGTGGCTACAAGAGCAGATCAGAGGTTGGGAATTCTGAGGCAAGTAACTCACCTCCTGACTCCCCATAGCCCATCTACCATCAACAAAACATACCTCAGGTTTGTGATGAGTTCTCTCCATCTGCCAGGATGAGCGCAAATCCAACACAAGAAGCTTGACACCATCCAGTACAAAATAGCGTACTTGATTGGTACCACCAACTTAAGCATTCATTCTCTCCACCACCGACGCAGTGACAGGAATGTGTGCCATCTACACGATACACTGCAGCAACTCACCAAGACTTCTTCGACAGCACCTTCCAAACCTGCGATCTCTACCACCTAAGAACTCCCTTCCCAGCAGCACTGTGGGTGTACCTGCACCAGATGGGCTGCAGCTGTTCAAGAAGACGGCTCATCACCACCTTCTCAAGGGCAATTAGGGTTGTGCAATAAATGCTGGCTTTGTCAGCAATGCCCACAACCTATGAAAGAATTTAAAAAAGCAAAGCATAGAGGAGGGAGGAATTAAGTTATTTTCATTCTAAATTTTATTTAGTATGTAAATACTATAAATGCAACAGGCATGTACCTTTCATGGTGTAATATTCTATGTTGTGTTAGTAATGTGACATAATGGTTCAATTTCCCCCATTAGTGAACCTCTGTTGCTTTTATGCCAAACAGGACCATTGCAAAAGTCCCACACTCCATGTCCCAGGCTGGCCATAACAATGCCAGAGGAGATGAACAAACTCAGGAGGAAACAAAGCAGTATGGATGAGCCATACTGCTGCAGCCAAAGAGCATGCTTCCAGAGATTGATAATAAAATAATCTTAATTGTCACAAGTAGGCTTACATTAACACTGCAATGAAGTTACTGTTAAAAGCCCCTAGTCGCTAAATTCCAGCGCCTGTTCAGGTACAGAGGGCAACTTCAGAATGTCCAATTCACCTAACAGCTCGTCTTTCGGGGTTTGTGGGAGGAAACCGGATCACCCAGAGGAAACCCATACATTGTGAATTTAATTTTTAAACATCCTTACCGTGTGTGCACAAATGTACTCACGTTTCAACGTAGCTGGAAGGAGCGTGGGTAACACTGTCTAGTCTTTCCTGTAAAGCTGCTAAGACTTGTGGGTTCTGCATAACCTGGGCTGTCAATTTTGCTGTAACAAACAGATTCATGGGGTCAAATTAAAAGCATCAGTGGCAGAGTCTACATCTGACAAAAAAAAAAAATCACAAGTGGCTTCCATTTCAGTCCCTTCATACTTAATATAACAGGGAAGTAAATCCGCAGAGGCTCAATATCCTTCTGGTTCCCATTTATTATCTAGTTTTTCATGCACTGTAATCAATGAAAAAAAACCTCCATTAATTATTTTGCTCATTACTCACCGTCAATAGGCCCCAGAATCTAGTTAATCTGGATACCTCCTTTGGGCACATTTAAAAATGACAGACATGAATCAACTCACCGACAAATACAGTACCATACACAAGGTGGAACCAATCATCAGCCATATAAACTACTGCAAGAAACATCATTTGCAAAAAGGGCAGATCAATTTAGAGGGTTAAGAAAATCTGTTGGGTGGCTTCTTAATCCGTAAAAGATGATCAAAATGAGTACCAGGAGATCACGACATGAGATGTATCACCCAATACCACACCTATCTTTCATACTGTGATCGGCCACATGCAGCACCTGACCCCACTTCTGAATGCCTGCAATTCTCTGCTCATAAGTGCAAGGCTAGAAACTTGCTCCAGAGCTCTAAAAACGGAAAGGAAAAATCAGATCTCTAAACTATTCTATGCTTTAAGTGCAACTTATGCTCATGGCCTAAGTTCTCTAACCTATTTAATTCAATTATGCGATTTCAGTGTTTTTCAAACTTTTTTCCCCGGGGACCCATTTTTAACCAACAGGCCGACCTTCGCGACCCACACGGGCCAACCTTCACGACCCACCATTTTCTCTTTTCTTTAATGCGAGGTGAGCCTGCTTGGTCCTCATTTACTAGTTTGCTGCTGACAAACTGGAAGATTCACAATCACGGCAAAAGCACCTGATGTCAGCGTTCAGGGCGCGTGACGTGCTCTCTGCCTCGCTTCAGGCAGGAAGATTACAATTAATTTTAAAAAAAATCTTCTCCTGCTTCAGTGCGCTGACGTCAGGAGGCGGCGGTGCTTCTCGCGTGGTTCTGCGCATGATGAGCGGGCACGCATGCGATCGGAAACGCCGCGACGGATGGCTCTGCGCCCCTCTCGCGGCTCGCGATCCCTACTTTGAAAATGCCTGTGCTATTCCATCTGGACACAGTCTAGCCCTTTAAATATTTTCAAGATATCAAATCTCCACAAAGTGTATGCTTTTCTAGAGTAAAAAATACAAGCACACTTGGCCTATTATGGAAAATATAGGGCTTAAAATCTGGTATCAGTGGCTCTGAACAGAAGCATTTCTAGGGTCTTTATATTACTCATGTGCTGGGCTAAACTGGATGATGTATTCTAGGTGGGGCCAAGCAAGATCTTCTATGGTCCATAGAGAAAGACTTTGAGGTGATTAATGGAGATAATTCAAACTGATATGATAGCAGTGTTGACAATTTTGTAGGATTTACTTTCTACCCCAGTAAAATGTTTGTCACTTAAGAAAAATTGATCTAAGCAAAGCAAATAAGAAATCCAAAATTCAGTGTTCAAATAAATCAGATCATTCGAATTAAGCAATTCTGAAATAACGTTTTGTTAATTGGAATGTATCTGCCGAGTAAGAGGCAACTTTAGGACACTATCTGCAACTGAAACTACTTGGATTCAAGTGGATGAACGTACTGACCCCAAATTATACATTGGTGCGTGAAGGGTAATACCTTCAACGAGTCCCTCAAAACATCAATCTTCTTGGGCCTGAACCAACCATTGTCTCCTCATCCAGTCATGGAGAAAAGGCTTAAGTTGCCCTCATCTTGTAGAACAGTCCTGCAGTAGAATTTTGTCTGTGTGATGCAAGGCATGGTAGTGGCAAAGTCAAATTGGTCCACAATTCATTACAGTGGCTATGCATCAAGTTTAGGGTTCGGGAAGCTAAAGTGGGGACTTTTCACAGGAATAGCAGGGGTGGAAAACAGCAAACGTGGTATCAAGGCTGAGTAAAGAGCTTGGGGGGTGGGGGGGCAGGGTGTGCAGTTCAATAATGTTGAAATGGGCAACGGGGAAAGGAAGATGTGAATTTAAGAATTGATTAGTCAACTATTTGGGGAAAACATTTTATTTATAGACAGAGAGTAGTGGGGCTGTGATCATAGGGAGGTTAACAGTAGACAGAAACAGCTTAGTCAGTGAGTGAAGCACTTTTCAAATAACACAAGGTGCTTTATTGTTTATGATAGTTCAATTTAAAGATTTTTCGCATTTGTGATTAACTTTGAACTGTATTAGGCTGAGCCTGGCGCAAGAGGAGGAAGAATTAACCCTACTCAGGGCATCAGCCCACAGACCCTCATCTATCTCCTCCCCAAGCTCCTCCTCCCACTTGCCCTTTAACTCCTCCACCGAGGCCTCCTCCTCTTCCTTCAGCTCCTGGTAAATCGCCGAAACCTTGCCTTCTCCAACCCATACACCCAATATCACCCGGTCCTGAATCCCACGTACCGGAAGCAGCGGGAATTCCCTCACCTGCCGTCTCACAAACGCCCTCACTTGCATGTATCTGAAAGCGTTTCCCGGGGGTAGCCCAAACCTCTCCTCCAGCGCCCCGAGGCTCGCAAACGTCCCATCGATGAACAGGTCGAATCCCTGCCCGATGCCAGCTCCAAAGCCCCTATCCATCCTTCTCGGGAGGAACCAATGATTCTCCCGAATAGGGGACCAAACCCAGGCTTACACCTCGCCCCCGTGTCGCCTCCACTGCCCCAGATCTTCAGCGTCACCTCCACCACCAGACATGTGGTGTACCTTGACGGCGAGAGCAGCAACGGTGCCGTCAACAGCGCCCTCAGGCTCGTGCCCACACAAGACGCCATCTCTAGCCTCTTCCACGCCGCCCCCTCTCCCTCCATTACCCACTTACGGATCATCGCCACATTGGCTGCCCAATAATAGCCACACACATTCAGCAGGGCCAGCCCCCCCCGTCCCTGCTATGCTCAAGAAACACTCTCTTCACCCTAGGGGTCTTATTCGCCCACACAAATCCCATGATGCTCCTGCTTACCCGTTTGAAAAAGGCCTTGGGGATCATAATGGGAAGGCACTGGAACACAAAGAGAAACCTCGGGAGGACCGTCATTTTGACCGACTGCACCCTACCCGCTAGTGAGTGGCAGCATATCCCATCTTTTAAAATCCTCCTCCATCTGCTCCACCAACCGCGTCAAATTGAGCTTGTGCAGGGCCCCCACCTCCTAGTTACTTGGATCCCTAGGTACCGAAAGCTCCTTTCCACCCTCTTCAGCGGTAGCTCGTCTATTCCCCGTCCCTGGTCCCCTGAATGCACCACAAATTAGCTCACTCTTCCCTACATTGAGTTTATACCAAGAAATGTCCCCAAACTCCCCAAGGATCTGCATGACCTCCGCCATCCCCTCCACTGGTTCCGCCACATACAACAACAGGTCGTCGGCATACAACGACACCCGGTGTTCTTCTCCCGGACCAGTCCCCTCCATGTCCTGGGCTCCCTCAGTGCCATGGCCAGCGGCTCAATTGCCAGTGCAAACAACAAGGGGGATAAGGGGCACCCCTGCCTCGTCCTCCGGTACAGCCGAAAGTACTCCGACCTCCGCCGGTTCGTAGCCACACTCACCACTGGGGCTCTATATAGCAGCCTGACCCAACTGATGAACCCGTCCCCGAACCCAAACCTCCGCAACACTTCCCAAAGATACTCCCACTCCACCCGATCAAAGGCCTTCTCCGCGTCCATAGCTGCCACTACCTCCGCTTCCCCCTCCACCGAGATCATCATAATCACATTGAGGAGCCGCCGCACATTTGTATTTAGCTGCCTACCCTTCGCAAATCCCGTCTGGACCTCATGAATCACCCCTGGGACACAGTCCTCAATTCTCGTAGCCAGCAGCTTAGCGGCAACATTGAGAAGCGAGATCGGTCTATACGACCCACATTGCAATGGATCCTTGTCCTGCTTCAAGATCAAAGAAATCAGCGCCCTGGACATTGTCGGGACAAGGCCCCCCCTCCCATGCCTTATTAAAAGTCCTCACGAACAGGCCCAGCAGGTCCACGTATTTCCTGTACAATTCAACCGGGAACCCATCCGGCCCAGAGGGCTTCCCCGCCTGCATGCTCCCCAGCTCCTCCAGCCCAATCGGCGCCCACAAACCAGCCACCTCCTCCTCCTTCTCCACCCTCGGGAACCTCAGTTGATCTAGGAATCGTCGCATCCCCTCCTCCCCCGCTGGGGGCTCAGACCTGTACAGATCCCCATAGAAGTCCCTAAATACCATGTTTATTCTCACTGCACGCCGCACCATATTCCCCCCTCTATCCTTAACTCCACCAATCTCCCTCGCTGCCTCCCTCTTACGAAGCTGATGTGCCAGCATCCGACTCGCCTTCTCCCCATACTCATACGTCGCCTCCTGCGCTTTCCTCCACTGTGCCTCTGCTTTCCCCGTGGTCAACAGGTCGAATTCCGTCTGGAGGTTCCGTCGCTCCCTAAGTAGCCCCTCCTCAGGGGCCTCTACATACCTCCTGTCCACCCTTAAAAATCACCCCCACCAACCTCTCCCTTTCCTCTCTCTTCTCCCTGTGGGCCCTAATGGAGATTAGCGCTCCCCTCACCAACGCCTTCCAGACTACCCCCACCTGCACCTCCCCGTTGTCCTCCAAATATCTTTCAATACACCCCCGCTCACCCCTCATCCGCCAACAGTCCCACATCAAGGCGCCACAGCGGGCGCTGGTCCCTCTCCTCCTGGGAGGTAAGTCTGTCCTTTAAAAACACTTAGCTGGTCCCGTTTTCGGTCCCTCTTTTCTGTTTTTTAAAAATATTTTAGTATTTAAGGCGGGAACAGGAAGTTCGACCCGCGGACATCTGGGAAGACCCTCACCAATAAATTCTGGTGGAGAGGAAACACGAGACACTACACGTGTAGTGTCTCCCACCCGCCCTCCTCCTCTAACCTAATAATAAAACCCATTGGTGTGAGGTAAGTACCATATTTTATTATTAACACTAAGAAGGTAAGTGATTTTTACTCATTTTTACTTTTGTACCTTTTTCAAATTGTGTGTGTGTCGGGGGGAAACTGAAGTGACATCACAGAAAAGCTGTGGCCTGAGTGCCTGGTTGGGATTCTACACTAAATTAAAAAAAATTGAGCATTGGTAACTAATTAAACATAATTACTTAATTATAATTTAGAGGGACATCTAAGCCAGAGATCGGAGAGTACGATATTTAGCTTTCGCATTTCTATTAGAAATCTAGTGCTAGGAAACAGATAGTTAATAGTAACTTTGAAATTTAAAAAAAAAAGATATTCAAAAAAAAAAAAAAAAAAAATTTAAATTTAAATTTTAATTAATTGACGCAATGTCAGTTAGAGAGGTGCTGTGCTCTGACTGTGAGATGTGGCAGGTCTGGGAGGCTTCCAGCGTCCCGGATGGCTTCATCTGCAGAAAGTGCACCCAACTGGAGCTCCTTACAGACCGCATGGTTCGGTTGGAGCAGCAATTGGATGCACTTGGGAGCATGCAGGTGGCGGAAAGCGTCATAGATCGCAGTTATGTAAATGTGCTCACACCCAAGGTGCAGGCAGCGAAATGGGTGACCACCAGAAAGGGCAGGCAGTCAGTGCAGGAATCCCCTGTGGTTGTCCCCCTCTCGAACAGATATACCCCTTTGGATACTGTCGGGGGGGATAGCCTATCAGGGGAAAACAGCAGCAGCCAGAGCAGTGGCACCACGGCTGGCTCTGATGTTCAGAAGGGAGGGTCAAAGCGCAGAAGAGTAATAGTAATAGGGGACTCTATAGTCAGGGGCACAGATAGGCGCTTCTGTGGACGTGAAAGAGACTCCAGGATGGTATGTTGCCTCCCTGGTGCCAGGGTCCAGGATGTCTCCGAACGGGTAGAGGGCATCCTGAAGGGGGAGGGCAAACAGGCAGAGGTCGTTGTACATATTGGTACTAACGACATAGGCAAGAAGGGGCATGAGGTCCTGCAGCAGGAGTTCAGGGAGCTAGGCAGAAAGTTAAAAGACAGGACCTCGAAGGTTGTAATCTCGGGATTACTCCCTGTGCCACGTGCCAGTGAGACTACAAATAGGAAGATAGAGCAGCTAAACACGTGGCTAAACAGCTGGTGTAGGAGGGAGGGTTTCCATTATCTGGACCACTGGGAGCTCTTCCGGGGCAGGTGTGACCTGTATAAGAAGGACGGGTTGCATCTAAACCGGAGAGGCATAAATATCCTGGCCGCGAGGTTTGCTAGTGTCACACGGGAGGGTTTAAACTAGTATGGCAGGGGGGTGGGCACGGGAGCAATAGGTCAGAAGGTGAGAGCATTGAGGGAGAACTAGGGAATAGGGACAGTGGGGCTCTGAGGCAGAGCAGACAGGGAGAAGTTGCTGAACACAGCGGGTCTGGTGGCCTGAAGTGCATATGTTTTAATGCAAGAAGTATTACGGGTAAGGCAGATGAACTTAGAGCTTGGATTAGTACTTGGAACTATGATGTTGTTGCCATTACAGAGACCTGGTTGAGGGAAGGGCAGGATTGGCAGCTAAACGTTCCAGGATTTAGATGTTTCAGGCGGGATAGAGGGGGATGTAAAAGGGGAGGCGGAGTTGCGCTACTGGTTAGGGAGAACATCACAGCTGTACTGCGAGAGGACACCTCAGAGGGCAGTGAGGCTATATGGGTAGAGAGCAGGAATAAGAAGGGTGCAGTCACAATGTTGGGGGTTTACTACAGGCCTCCCAACAGCCAGCGGGAGATAAAG
Organism: Scyliorhinus torazame; assembly: GCF_047496885.1. Taxonomy (NCBI): domain Eukaryota; kingdom Metazoa; phylum Chordata; class Chondrichthyes; order Carcharhiniformes; family Scyliorhinidae; genus Scyliorhinus; species Scyliorhinus torazame. The sequence continues at coordinate 173,239,062 of NC_092716.1, read as the reverse complement.
GAGCAGATAGGTAGACAGATTTTGGAAAAGAGTAAAAACAACAGGGTTGTGGTGATGGGAGACTTCAACTTCCCCAATATTGACTGGGACTCACTTAGTGCCAGGGGCTTAGACGGGGCGGAGTTTGTAAGGAGCATCCAGGAGGGCTTCTTAAAACAATATGTAGACAGTCCAACTAGGGAAGGGGCGGTACTGGACCTGGTATTGGGGAATGAGCCCGGCCAGGTGGTAGATGTTTCAGTAGGGGAGCATTTCGGTAACAGTGACCACAATTCAGTAAGTTTTAAAGTACTGGTGGACAAGGATAAGAGTGGTCCTAGGAAGAATGTGCTAAATTGGGGGAAGGCTAATTATAACAATATTAGGCGGGAACTGAAGAACATAGATTGGGGGCGGATGTTTGAGGGCAAATCAACATCTGACATGTGGGAGGCTTTCAAGTGGCAGTTGAAAGGAATTCAGGACCGGCATGTTCCTGTGAGGAAGAAGGATAAATACGGCAATTTTTGGGAACCATGGATGACGAGAGATATTGTAGGCCTCGTCAAAAAGAAAAAGGAGGCATTTGTCAGGGCTAAAAGGCTGGGAACAGACGAAGCCTGCGTGGAATATAAGGAAAGTAGGAAGGAACTTAAGCAAGGAGTCAGGGGGGCTAGAAGGGGTCACGAAAAGTCATTGGCAAATAGGGTTAAGGAAAATCCCAAGGCTTTTTACACTTACATAAAAAGCAAGAGGGTAGCCAGGGAAAGGGTTGGCCCACTGAAGGATAGGCAAGGGAATCTATGTGTGGAGCCAGAGGAAATGGGCGAGGTACTAAATGAATACTTTGCATCAGTATTCACCAAAGAGAAGGAATTGGTAGATGTTGAGTCTGGAGAAGGGTGTGTAGATAGCCTGGGTCACATTGAGATCCAAAAAGACGAGGTGTTGGGTGTCTTAAAAAATATTAAGGTAGATAAGTCCCCAGGGCCTGATGGAATCGACCCCAGAATACTGAAGGAGGCTGGAGAGGAAATTGCTGAGGCCTTGACAGAAATCTTTGGATCCTCGCTGTCTTCAGGGGATGTCCCGGAGGACTGGAGAATAGCCAATGTTGTTCCTCTGTTTAAGAAGGGTAGCAAGGATAATCCCGGGAACTACAGGCCGGTGAGCCTTACTTCAGTGGTAGGGAAATTACTGGAGAGAATTCTTCGAGACAGGATCTACTCCCATTTGGAAGCAAATGGACGTATTAGTGAGAGGCAGCACGGTTTTGTGAAGGGGAGGTCGTGTCTCACTAACTTGATAGAGTTTTTCGAGGAGGTCACTAAGATGATTGATGCAGGTAGGGCAGTGGATGTTGTCTATATGGACTTCAGTAAGGCCTTTGACAAGGTCCCTCATGGTAGACTAGTACAAAAGGTGAAGTCACACGGGATCAGGGGTGAGCTGGCAAGGTGGATACAGAACTGGCTAGGCCATAGAAGGCAGAGAGTAGCAATGGAAGGATGCTTTTCTCATTGGAGGGCTGTGACCAGTGGTGTTCCACAGGGATCAGTGCTGGGACCTTTGCAGTATATATAAATGATTTGGAGGAAAATGTAACTGATTAGTAAGTTTGCAGACGACACAAAGGTTGGTGGAATTGCAGATAGCGATGAGGACTGTCGGAGGATACAGCAGGATTTAGATTGTTTGGAGACTTGGGCAGAGAGATGGCAGATGGAGTTTAATCCGGACAAATGTGAGGTAATGCATTTTGGAAGGTCTAATGCAGGCAGGGAATATACAGTGAATGGTAGAACCCTCAAGAGTATTGAAAGTCAAAGAGATCTAGGAGTGCAGGTACACAGATCATTGAAAGGGGCAACACAGGTGGAGAAGGTAGTCAAGAAGGCATACGGCATGCTTGCCTTCATTGGCCGAGGCATTGAGTATAAGAATTGGCAAGTCATGTTGCAGCTGTATAGAACCTTAGTTAGGCCACACTTGGAGTATAGTGTTCAATTCTGGTCGCCACACTACCAGAAGGATGTGGAGGCTTTAGAGAGGGTGCAGAAGAGATTTACCAGACTGTTGCCTGGTATGGAGGGCATTAGCTATGAGGAGCGGTTGAATAAACTCGGTTTGTTCTCACTGGAACGAAGGAGGTTGAGGGGAGACCTGATAGAGGTATACAAAATTATGAGGGGCATAGACAGAGTGGATAGTCAGAGGCTTTTCCCCAGGGTTGAGGGGTCAATTACTAGGGGGTTTAAGGTGAGAGGGGCAAGGTTTAGAGTAGATGTACGAGGCAAGTTTTTTTACGCAGAGGGTAGTGGGTGCCTGGAACTCGCTACCGGAGGAGGTGGTGGAAGCAGGGACGATAGTGACATTTAAGGGGCATCTTGACAAATACATGAATAGGATGGGAATAGAGGGATACGGACCCAGGAAGTGTAGAAGATTGTAGTTTAGACGGGCAGCATGGTCGGCACGGGCTTGGAGGGCCGAAGGGCCTGTTCCTGTGCTGTACATTTCTTTGTTCTTTGTTCCCCCAACTCCAGCTCCACCCAATGCGGGGCATGGTCCGAGATGGCTATGGCCGAATATTCAAAATGAAAAACTCTATCCGGGAGTAGGCCTCTTACCCGTCCTAGAACGGTCCAGTGCTGGGTCCAGCACCATGTTGATGTCCACCCCCACCATTATCAAGCTTCCTATCTCCAGATCCGGAATCCAACCCAGCATGCGTTTCATAAATCCGGCATCATCCCAAATCAGGCCATATACGTTCACCAGTACCACCCGCATCCCCTGCAACCTACCACTCACCATCACATATCGACCTCCATTATCCACTACAATATTCTGTGCCTCGAACGACACCCGCTTCCCCACCAGTATTGCAACCCCTCTGTTCTTCGCATCCAGCCCTGAATGAAAGACCTGCCCTACCCATCCCTTTCTCAGCCTAACCTGATCTGCCACCTTCAGATGTGTCTCCTGGAGCATAATCCCGTCTGTCTTCAGTCCCTTTAAGTGAGCGCACACATAGGCCCTCTTGACCGGCCCGTTCAGGCCCCTCACATTCCAAGTTATCAGCCCCCCCCCCCGCCGACGACTAGCCATCTCCTTTTCTAGGCCAGCCACGTGCCTGCGCCTCCCACACACTCCAGTCCCCCAGGCGGCGGACACCCGCCCAGACTACCTCTCCTACTTCCAGCTCCCCTTTGGCCAATGGAGCAGCAACCCAGTCCCCTCCACCCCTCTAGATCCTCACCCCACCGATACCCACATTCTCCCACAGCCCCCACATCAAATCCATTCACCCATCCCCACCCAGCACTCAAACAAAAATAACATTCCCCAACACAGTAATCATCCCCCAACGACAAACCCTCAATTTGAGTCCAACTTTTCAGTTTGTATCAAGCTCCATGCCTCATCAGACGTTTCAAAATAGTGGTGCCGATCTTGGAACGTGACCCACAATCACGCTGGCTGCAGCATCCCAAACTTCACCCCCTTCCGATGGAGCACCGCCTTAGCCCGGTTGAAACCAGCCCTCTTCTTAGCCACCTCCGCACTCCAGTCCTGGTAAATTCGGATCTCCGTGTTCTCCCACCTGCTGCTCCGCTCTTTTTTGGCCCATCTCAGGACACACTCTCTGTCCATAAAGCGGTGGAACCTCACCACTACAGCCCTTGGCGGCTCGTTGGCTTTGGGTCTCCTTGCCAGGACCCGGTGAGCCCCATCCAGCTCCAGGGGCCTCGGGAATGCTCCCGCGCCCATCAGCGAATTGAGCATCGTGCTCACATATGCCCCGGCATCGGGCCCCCCCACTCCTTCAGGGAGACCCAGAATCCGAAGATTCTTCCTCCTCGACCTATTCTCCAGGTCCTCGAATTTTTCCGCCCACCTAATGTGCAGCGCCTCGTGCACCTCCACCGCCAGGCCCAAGATCTCGTCCTCGTTCTCCGAGGCTTTTTGCTGCACCTCCCGAATCGCCGCCCCTTGGGCCTTCTGGGTCTCCACAAGCTTCTCAATCGCCGCCTTCATTGGCGCCAGCATTTCTGTCCTCAGCTCTTCAAAGCAGCGTTTAAGAAAATCCTGCTGCTCCTGCGACCACGCTGCTTGGTCTCCACCCGCCGCCATCTTGCTTTTCCTCCCTTGCCCTTTTCGCTGCACCAGGATCACTTTTTTAACCGCTCCACTCCTGGTCCAATCCATATAATGTCGGGGGGACCTTGCTGTCACCTTCCCACACTGGAAGCCGTCGAACAATTGCCGTTGGGGCCCCTCTGAAGAGCCCAAAAGTCCGTTCCCAGCGGGAGCTGCCGATCGTGCAACCTACCTAGGCATAGCCGCAACCGGAAGTCCAGCAACGCCAAACGTGAGATGATGGCAACGATGAAGGCGGCAGTCACAGATGCCCTGTCCTCCTTCAAAGAGGCGCTGGAAAAGATGGAACAACTGTTGGGAGGCACTGGAAGCAACGATTAGGGAGCTGGAGAAAACAGCAACCATTCAAAGCAACTGAATTGGACTTACAGGTACGGCATTATGTCAGGAAGTAGGTGCCGTCCTTTACTGACCTGCTGCCCCCCAGGGTTGCAGGACAAGGTGGTGTCGAAAACAGTGGCGAGGATAGGGTGTCAAGAGATTTATAAGGAATTAATGGATTGGGAGGGAGCCCCGATAGAAGTTAAGTGGGAGGAAGAGCTGGGGAGGGACGTGGAGGCTTTGCTATGGGTGGAGGCTCTGAGGAGTGAACGCATCCTCTTTGTGTACTCGGCTTAACCTTATTCAATGCAAAGTGGTTCATAGGAAGCAGATGACGGTGGCCAGAATGAGCAGGCTCTTCGAGTGGGTGGAGGATAGGTGTGGGCAGTGCACAGGGAGACCCACAAACCATGTCCACGTTTTGGGCTTGTCCGAAGCTGGGGGGAATTCTGGCAGGGGTTCGCTGACGTTAGGTCTGAGGAACCGAAGGTGAAGGTTGCCCCCGAGTCCAGAAGTGGCGATTTTCGGAGTGTCGGAAGACCCAGGAGTCCAGGGGATGAGAGAGGCTGACGTTTTGGCCTTTGCCTGGTGGAGGGACTCTGGGTTGCTGAAGCCAGGGGTGTGTGGGTGAGCAACCTCATGGAATTCCTTAGACCGGAAAAAAAATCAAATTCGCCTCGAGGGTCTCTGGGGAGGTTTGTCCGGACATGGAAGCCGTTTATTGACTCCTTCAAGGATAGTGGGCAAGGGCTAGGGGGGTGGCCATACTGCTCAATAGGACAGCATTCACGGTGACGTCATGATTAGTGGTGTCCTGGAAGGGGCACCAGTGGTCCTCGTAAACGTGTGCGCTCCTAATTGGGACAACACGGAATTTAAAAAGAAAACCATGGCAGAAATCCTAACATAGACTCCCATCAGCTCATTATGGGAGGGTGGACTTTAACTGTGTATAGGACCCAGGGACAGACAGATCCAGTCCCAAAGAGGGGGACTATCAGGCATGGCGAGAGGTGAACACCTTCATGGAGCAGATGGGGACAGTGGACCACTGGAAGTTCATGCCCCAAGGGAGGCATTCTCCTTATCCCAGACCCACAGGGTCTACACTTGGGTCGACTTCTTCATGACAGCTGCATCCTGGGTCAGTCGGACATCCCTGGACTCTTGGAGGACCACCCCAGGATAGCCGGTTGGCTCTTGGGGGATAAGGGGTAACAGCTGAGGACCTGGCTAATGACGCCAGTACGGAGGCCAGTGAGCGATGTGGACACCCTCTGCAACAAGGCTCATGCGGCCACCCAATCTGTCATTGAGAGGTGCACCGGACTGCTCAAAATGCGGTTCCAATGCCTCGACCGCTCTTGTAGAGCACTGCAGTGCACCCCCCAGCGAGTCGTCCGCTTTGTGGTGGTCTACTGTGATCCCTGAAAGTTGCCACCCAGGTTGAGAGGGTTGTTAAGAAGGCGTACGGTGTGTTCGCTTTTATTGGTAGAGGGATTGAGTTTCGGAGCCATGTGGTCATGTTGCAGCCGTACAAAACTCTGGTGCAGCCGCATTTGGAGTATTGCGTGCAATTCTGGTCGCCGCATTATAGGAAGGATGTGGAAGTATTGGAAAGGGTGCAGAGGAGACTTACCAGAATGTTGCCTGGTATGGAGGGAAGATCTTATGAGGAAAGGCTGAGGGACTTGAGGCTGTTTTCGTTAGAGAGAAGAAGGTTAAGAGGTGACTTAATTGAGGCATACAAGATGATCAGAGGATTGGACAGGGTGGACAGTGAGAGCCTTTTTCCACAGATGGTGATGTCTAGCATGAGGGGACATGGGGAGATAGATATAAGACAGATGTCAGAGGTAGGTTCTTTACTCAGAAAGTAGTAAGGGCGTGGAATGCCCTGCCTGTAACAGTAGTGGACTCGCCAACACTAAGGGCATTCAAATGGTCATTGGATAGACATATGGACGATAAGGGAATAATGTAGATGGGCTTTAGAGTGGTTTCACAGGTCGGCGCAACATCGAGGGCCGAAGGGCCTGTACTGTGCTGTAATGTTCTATAGTAGGGAAAGCGGTGCTTCCAAGGATAGTGGAGTGGATTACACCACAATTGTAATCTCCGATCACGCTCCACACTAAGTGGATAATAATAATCTTTATTGTCACAATGTAGGCTTACATGAACACTGCAATGAAGTTACTGTGAAAAGCCCCTAGTCGCCACACTCCGGCTGTACACAAGAGAGAGAATTCAGAATGTCCAATTTATCTAACAGCACGTCTTTCAGGACTTGTGGGAGGAAACCCACGCTGACACATGGAGAACATGCAGACTCCACACAGGCAGTGACCCAAGCCGGGAATCGAACCTGGGACCCTGGCGCTGTGAAGCAACAGTGTTAACCACTGTGCTACCGTGCTGCTAATATGAGGTCGGAGACGAGACGGGCTCAACACCTCCAATGGGAGGCTGGACTCCGGCCTCCTCGCCAATCAGGCATTCTACAAACAGAAATCACAAGCCATCAACGAGTATGCAACCAGCAATCAGAATGGGGAAGTCTCACCCTCCACATTCTGGGAGGCAGTAAAGGTGGTGACAAGAGAGGAAATCATTGCATACGAGGCTCTCAAGGATAGGAAGGAAGGAAGCGGCAGCTAGGCAACAGCTGGTCGACTCCATACTGGAGTACTCCACAGGCTTGACGGTGGAAATACTGGTAGAGAGGAAAAAACTACAAATGGACTTTGACCTGCTCTCCACCGGGAAAGCAGTGCACCAGCTCCACGAGATGCGGGCAACCTATTGAGCTTGGAGAGAAACCCCGCCGCCTGCTGGCTCACCAGCTGAGAAAGCAGGCAGCCACAAGGGAAATAGCTCAGGTAAAGCACAGGAGTGCCAAACTAGTCGCAGGGCCAGAACAGGTCAACGAATACGTTTGCAACCTTCTACCGAGAGTTGTACACCTCCGAGCCCCCAAAGTGGGACACTAAGATGAAGCCGATACTTGACGGACTGGTCAAGAGAGTCGTGGGGGAAATATAGGAGATGGGGCCTGAGCTGCAGGTTTGTAAGGGACCCCATCTCGTTTCTTGGGAGGAGTATATCTGTGAATTTTGGTATTTTTTCATGTATGGGGTATGTTGGATGGGGCCCTTTAGTTGGTGTTGATGGTTTTGTCATTATTCAGAGGGGTTGGGGCCAGTTGTGCAGGCTATGTGGTGGGGGAGCTGGTGCACTGCTTTCCCGGTGGAGAGCAGGTCAAAGTCCATTTGTAGTTTTTTCCTCTCTACCAGTATTTCCACCGTCAAGCCTGTGGTGGTAGAACCCTCAAGAGTATTGAAAGTCAAAGAGATCTAGGAGTACAGGTCCACAGGTCATTGAAAGGGGCAACACAGGTGGAGAAGGTAGTCAAGACGGCATACGGCATGCTTGCCTTCATTGGCCGGGGCATTGAGTATAAGAATTGGCAAGTCATGTTGCAGCTGTATAGAACCTTAGTTAGGCCACACTTGGAGTATAGTGTTCAATTCTGGTCGCCACACTACCAGAAGGATGTGGAGGCTTTAGAGAGGGTGCAGAAGAGATTTACAAGACTGTTGCCTGGTATGGAGGGCATTAGCTATGAGGAGCGGTTGAATAAACTCGGTTTGTTCTCACTGGAACGAAGGAGGTTGAGGGGAGACCTGATAGAGGTATACAAAATTATGAGCGGCATAGACAGAGTGGATAGTCAGAGGCTTTTCCCCAGGGTAGAGGGGTCAATTACTAGGGGGCATAGGTTTAAGGTGAGAGGGGCAAGGTTTAGAGTAGATGTACGAGGCAAGTTTTTTACGCAGAGGGTAGTGGGTGCCTGGAACTCACTACCGGAGGAGGTGGTGGAAGCAGGGATGATAGTGACATTTAAGGGGCATCTTGACAAATACATGAATAGGATGGGGATAGAGGGATACGGACCCAGGAAGTGTAGAAGATTGTAGTTTAGTCGGGCAGCATGGTCGGCACGGGCTTGGAGGGCCTGTTCCTGTGCTGTACATTTCTTTGTTCTTTGTTGGAACGAAGTTGCAAGCGATGGTCAGGCACAGAGGGAGTATGTGGCATGTTTGGAGGAGGAGTGTGGATTGGGCAGAAATGGGGGCCATCTTGGATGGGCCCAGTTCAGAGTGGGATTGGGCGAGGCAGAGCCAAAGGTGGGGCGATAGCTGGGGGTGGAGGCACAAGCCTCCGGTGAGTTGTGACACGAAATGTTCTCAGGTTGAATGGACCCGTCAAGAGGTCCAGGTTTTTGCATACCTGAGGGGTTTGATAGCGGAGGTTTCATAGATTATCATAGAATTTACAGTGTAGAAGGAGGCCATTCGGCCCATCGAGTCTGCACCGGCTCATGGAAAGAGCACCCTACCCAAGGTCAACACCTCCACCCTATCCCCATAACCCTGTAACCCCACCCAACACTAAGGGCAATTTTGGCACTAAGGGCAATTTATCACGGCCAATCCACCTAACCTGCACATTTTTGGACTGTGGGAGGAAACCGGAGCACCCGGAGGAAACCCACGCATAGACGGGGAGAACGTGCAGACTCCGCACAGACAGTGACTCAAGCCGGAATCGAACCTAGGACCCTGGAGCTGTGAAGCAATTGTGCTAACCACTATGCTACCGTGCTGCCCCTTGGTGATATTCTTGCCGGAGACATCTCCAGGTGAAGGATCAGGTACGGCTACCGTGTTCACGCTATTGGAGCGGGGAACCCCAACTGCAATAATCACAGGTTCACTCGCTCAACAATGGACACCTCCTTGAAAAGGTGGAGACAGGACAAGGGGAAATTGGGGGAGGACTCTGGATCGAAGCACTGCACATGGCAAACTTCACCTCGATGTGTGCAAGGCTGAGCCTAATGCAGCTAAAAGTAGTGTACTTTTAGTGTACATCTAACTAGAACATGAATGAGTGGGTCCTTCCCAGAGGTGGAGGACATGTGTGAATAGTGCCAGGGAGACCTGGCCAACCACACCCACATGTCTTGCCCCAAACTTGTCGGATACTGGACGTCCATCTTCAAGGTCATGTTCAGGGTTGTGGGGGTGAGGTGGAGCCATGCCTACCAGCAGCAGTCTTTGGGGTATCAGAGCAGCTAGAGCTCTTCATGGAGAAGGGGGTTGATGCCCTAGCCTTTGCCTCCCTGATCGCCCGTCAGAGGCTCCTGCTTTGCTGGTGATCAGCAGCACCAAGGCTGCAGACTGGCTGTCCGACCTGCAGAATTTCTCAGGCTGCAGAAGATAAAATACACCATCTGTGAGTCGGAGGAAGGCTTCTACAGGATGTGGAGGCTGTCACCAACTTTTTTCATGGCTTGTTCGTAACCGGCAAACAATAAAGTGGGCGGGCAGGGGCCTAAACCACAGTGTACATAAACTATTTTAAATAAGTGTTTTTGGTCTTGTCATGTAAAGTTTGCAATGAAATGTGAGAAACCCTATTGAGAATATTAAAAGTGTTGGCCAATAGGCATTAAAAAAAAAGGTTCGGGAAGGACCTTTTGTTTACCCAGTTTCTGTTTTTATTCTGTACATAAAGTCAGAATTAGAGCAGACATCTGTATAATTTATTATTTATGCTCCAGCAACTCGAGCAACCTTAGCTCCTGCTGAAGACACAGCATACTTCCATGGATCCATCTGTAGATGGTTCGATTAACTTCGATGGAACATATTTAATCACAGATTACAGAGTACTAATAAGAAAAAGGACTTGAATGTGTTTAACATTTTATAGAAATTTACAAAAAAATACAAACAATAAACCCTTAACCAAAGGCAGAACACCCAAAACGACCCATCAGCCCCCATACCCATTCAGACCACCTCTCTCTTTCCCCTTCCCCAACAGCTAACAGTGACCAACTCTCTGAAATACAATATAAATGGCCGTCATCTGATAGAAAACTTCAATCGATTCCCTCAGTGTATTTGGCTTTCCGGGTGCAAAAACTCTATTAGATCCCCTAGCTAAAGCACTCGGTAGCGTTGCCAGCCTCCAGCCCAACAGGGTCCACCTTTTCGCAACCAACATGGTGAAGGCAACAACATCAGCCCCCGCCCCATCACACCCTGAGATTTAAAAAATAAATAAATTTAGAGTGCCCAATTCATTTTTTTCCAATTAAGGGGCAACATGGCCAATCCACCTACCCTGCACATCTTTGAGTTGTGGGGGTGAAACCCACGTAAATACAGGGACAATGTGCAAACTCCATATGGACAGTGACCGGAGCCGGGATCGAACCTGGGACCTTGGCGCCGTGGTTAGCTCTGAACCCTGAGCTAACCACCAAAGGACAGGGCTCTAGTTCAATATTTAGTATCGCCAACATGGTACTAAAAAAGCACCTCCAAAAATGTACCCGCTTGGAACACG